>NW_026262723.1:6634358-9034358 GCF_021869535.1 Mytilus californianus
ATAAAAACTGAACCAACATCAGCCTATGATCAGGTATGTTTCAGTATTTCTGTGTTTGAGTTACTTTTTTCAAAAGAAATTGTGCTGGGATTTATTTTTTTTTTGCAATTTGATGAGAAGCCCATAGTTAATGATGAGAGTACCTCAAAAAAATTTCAAAAACAGTTAAATGTAAAAATAATTGATGTCCTCCGAACATTTTACTGGTTTTGATTTTGCAAAAATTAGTATTTTAATTCATAATCATTTATACGAACCTCATCCTCTTTCACAGGTAACACCTGTCTCATATTAACAGGTTGGGAACAACCCCTCAAGGTTACAACTATGAGGGGTAAATTTCAGGTGATACAAATATTTTTTTTTTAAACCAATTTTAAGTACAAAAGCCAAAGGGCACACATGGATTAAAAAGGGGGAGACATGCCACAAGCGCCTATTGCCAGTGTTTTTGTCAAGAATCGGTCGTGATTCTTAGTGGAGTTGGGCTGGCAAATATGCTATAACGAAAATAAACTATGCTGAGTGCCAAATAATCGCTTGTCCCAATGAATGAATGATTTAAAATAAAAGTTATTACTTCGAAAATTCCGCCATCAGAGTTGGTACGCCCTCTATCCGGGATGTGCTAAAATCATGAGGTCCAGTAATTCGACCTTAACAAACTCGCCCCACGCAAATAGTTGTAATTTAATAAAAAAAAATCGACAGATATTTTTTATATATATTAATATTTCCAATATTAAATATTCTAAAATTATATCTATTTAAGAATTTAAAAATATATAAATAAGTAAATAAGTTAATAATTTCAGGCACTTTGGGTATGGAAACCTTCTTTTGTGTGTTTAATATTCTTTTGGCAGTGGTAGAATTTAGAAATTGCCAGAAACAAAATCTAATTTGCTACGTTTAAGTCTAATTTTTCCAACTATGATAAATTAACCCCCCCCTTTTTTTCTCAAATCCTTGATCTGCTCCTGTTAACCTAAATTTTCATTTAATATTTCAACTGATTTTCCCTTATTTAATGTGTTTTGGTTTTTTTCTCCTGACAAACAATTTTTTTTTACTTTTATATTATCTTAAGCAAGGATTTCTCACTATACAAATCCTTGTCTTAAGGTGGTACCCAACACCTTGACTAATATTAATTTGGCTCGTTTAATTTTCATAAAATTTTGACAAAATGTTTACTTTGACCCTTTGACAAAAATATAAAAATTTCAAAAAATTTGAACCAACCACTTTATCAGAAAAATTTCATTGGTTATATAGCAGTTTGACAAACACTAATTTTGATCATTGAGAAGCTTAATAATCCCTACAACAATACAACGTGATTAAAACGTTTAGCTGATTTTTACAGAGTTATCTCCCTGTAGTGTTAGGTACCACCTTAATTGCAAAATTACACCCATGAGGGTCATGCAATGACAACAAAAAAAAAAATCAAAGCACTGTAAGCGCTGTAGGCAGTTAACCAAAAACCAAGGCAAACATACTTATGAAAACTGTGGCTATGTTGCTTCATTTTTTTTAAGATTTAAAAGAACAAACATTCAACATTCATATATTGTGCATTTATGTTCATTTAATGAATTTATTATTAAGGCAAATAATTCATATTTTATCAAGGTTTTCAAAAGCAACGCATATATCAAGTATATTTTTAATGGTCATGTGTCTGCAGTGGTACAAGTTCGAAATGATTGCAGTTGTTCTAGTTGATAGTTAACGTTGGTATTAGTTGACTGTTAGTAGTTCAAGTTGACTTAGTACGAGCTTGTAATAGTATGCATGGACTTGCTTCCCTGGAAAGAAAACTGAGTTTGTGTTCTACAGTGCAAAAGTTATGAGACACAAATCAGACAAATGTTTACTACTACGGGGATCAAAGGTGAGGTCTGACTGACCTGCCCATAGTAAATGTAAATGACCCCCGCCTTCACCCCAAGTCCATGATGTCTAAGTTTGGAATAAAATGACAGGTGATTATAATAAAGTTGGTCTTGGGCTTGAAAGATATGTTTTCTTTAAAATGAGCCATATTAAAATGAAATTTTTTATAGAACCAGAAATTATTCAAAATATAATTAAGGTAAATTCTTTAAACCTACTCATTTTTTGCATCAATAAAATTTTATAATAAACAAGAAATAATTGTAACAGAATGCTGTTACGAAGTCTCCCAAACAAAGCTGCCATAATTATTCATTCCCATGGTCGCCTGACATTGGGCAAAGTCTAGTACACATTGATTAGGTCTAGTAAAGTGATATGCATATGTGATGCATATGAGATTGACCTTGTATGTCATTCAAATCTGTTTGAAATGACGAACAGGAATGAATATGGTTTAGGAGTTGGTATCTCAAACTTTTACAAGTTCTTAAAACACACACAAGAGGGGATGGGGTGACCTTAGGGACTAACCCTATATTTCGTTTGATTTTTTATGTTGTCCCATACATGAATATATATATGGTTTAGGGGTGGGGATCTCGACCGTTATCAAGTTTTCAAACAGGATGGGGTGGGGTGACCCCAGTGACTTCCCCTATATTTCATTTGATTTGTTATATTGCCAAATACATGAGTATATATGGTTTAGGGGTGGGGATCTCATCTGTTTCCAAGTTATCAAACAGGAGGGGGTAGGGTGAACCTTAGGACTCTCCCTATATTTCATTTGATAAGTTCTGCTGTCCCATACATGAATATATATGGTTTAATTTAGAGGTCGGGATCTCGACTGTTTCCAAGTTCTCAAACAGGAGGGGTGGGGTGACTGCAGGGACTCCCCTATATTTCATTTGATTTGTTATATAGTCCCATACATGAGTATATATGGTTTCGGGGTGAGGATCTCGACCGTTTCCAAGTTCTCAAACAGGATGGTTTACAGTGACCATAGGAGCTGCCCCTATATTTCATTTGATTTGTTATATTGTCCCATACATGAATATATATGGTTTAGGGTGGGGATCTCGACCGTTTTCAAATTCTCAAACAGGAAGGGGTAGAGTGGCCCCAAGCACTCAACCTATATTTCATATGATTTGTTATATTGTCCCATACATGAATATAAATGGTTAAGGGGTGGATCTCGACCGTTTCCAAGTTCTCAAACAGGAGGGGTGGGGTGACCCCCAAAGACTCCCCCTATATTTCATTTCATTTGTTATATTGTCACATACATGAATATGTATGGTTTATGGGATCATTATTTTTTTGTATGCTCCAATGAACAAATTATGTCTTTAAGAGAAAGATATATACTTACATATTACACACAAAATCCTTCCCAATTGAAACTTACTGGTCTATTATCACACTGTAACGTGCCACTGCTAACAAAAGTGTGCATGTTTCTAAGACATATTGAAAAAATATTTTCATAATACAAAGCATGTTACAATAACTTCATATCCACGTTGCAATTAAGAATTTTGCAAACAAATCAACCAACTATGGTTTATTTCAATTTTATTGTATGATATCACTTATTTATTTATTGTGTGTCTTGCTTGTAAATGTATAAGTATATATGTAATTGTTAATGTATAATTGTTATCCTCTTGTAGCACCATACGTGTGCTTAAGTTTAAATAAATTGTCTTGTCTTATCTTGGGATCTTGACCGTTTCCAAATTCTCAAACAGGAGGGGTGGGGTGACCGCAGGGACTCCCTCTATATTTCATTTGATTTATTATATTGTCCCATACATGAATATATTTGGTTTAGGGGTGGGGATCTCGACCATTTCAAAGTTCCCAAACAGGAGGGTTGGGGTGACCCCAGGGACTCCCCTGTATTTCATCTGATTAGTTATATTGTCCCATACATGAATATATATGGTTTAGGGGTGGGGATCTCGACTGTTTCCAAGTTCTCAAACAGGAGGGGTGGGGTAACCCTAGGGACTTGCCCCTATATTTCATTTGATTAGTTATATAGTCCCATACATGAATATATATGGTTTAGGGGTGGGGATCTCATCCGTTTCAAAGTTATCAAACAGGAGGGGGTAGAGTGACCCAAAGGATTCCACCTATATATCATATGATTTGCTTACATTCAGGTATCATATAATCTAGTTGCACTATTTGCGAAAACAAAGTAAGAAACTTCCAGCTATGTTAACTGACCCTTCAAAATTGAGAAAAAAATTGCAGTAATATGTTTACACTTTAAAAGCATCTTACATGCATTATCAACATTTATCACTGATAAAGAAGATTTATACTGTCACCAGGAACATATATATTGTTAGATATACTGTTCCCAGCTGTCACATTGTATTGGATTTTGACATTAAAATTTGTCAAAAAGTAATTTTGAGTTTCTGTATCAAATATTTTTTGCTTTTTCTTTCTATTACATATATCTTTTGGTTTCCATTTCTAGTGTTTATATTTATTTACCATGCATAGATGTATTTTGTCACCTGCCTGAAATTTTTTTTTGTAGTTGATCTCCAAAACCCGGAATTACCCTTATCCGCTTCCGGAATCGGACCCGATATTGTAATTGTCTACACGGCATCCATTGTTTTTCAATGTTGTTTTTGTCAGTCAGATACGATTTTACTCGAATTTACACATTACTTGTAGGCGATTATCTGTATAAAGCTAGCGGTTGAACAAAATGAACATCGCTGTCATGAATAATAAAGTTGAAAATACGTTTTGAGATCGTTTATTTAGAGACTTTGGTAAAAAGGTTTGCAAAGTTATTTTTAATTTTCTTTCAAGTGAAAGGTCCGTCGGGCGTAGCTAGTAACCAAGTCGAGAGTCCGATTGCAAAAGTGGAAGGTCGCGGACCTCGGACCACCGCTAATTTGAACCCCTGCCTCCAAATTGAAAAGATACGAAAATTTCGTCTTCTAATTTGAAATTGCCGCCAACAGCATGAACAGTGGAACTTATTAATAGACTACTGACGTAGTTGTAACACGTATTGACGACAAACAATATTCCTACGACTTTTGCCATTTGGGAAATCTAAACTACTTGTCTTTAAAGATTTTCGGCGATTAAATATTTCATACAATTGTTCTTTGGCATCTTAGCCAAAAGCACAGGGGATAATAAACTACATAAGGATTCCTAATGTGCTCTACTTCCTATGTGCAACTTCAAAACTTTTGGGTGGTTCGACGATCATTTAAGGTTTTTTCTGGTCATATTTTTGTAATCCAGAATTAAAAGTATGAAAAAACTATTCAATTAGTTATAATTAACATTATATCCAGCTAGATAATAACAATGGCACGTATTTCAGCATTTATTGGGTAGAACACAAATCTAGGGTGCTCGCATAAGGCAGCTTAACTGCCTAACAATATACATTCAAGAATACAACAGAAAACAATTAACTTCGAAACACAATTTTTGATCACACCCCCCCCCCCCCCACCCCTTCCCCCAAATTTTTTTTAAGAAACATGCTGGAACAAAACACATTTCTATAAACTTAATGTTTAATATTTTCTTCTTCTAAATTTAAATGCAAACACAATTTTTTCTTTAATTTCCCTTCTGAAACAAATAATGATTTACATGAAATTTAGAATCATTTAAGAACATAAATATTTTCTCATACTCATCAGCCTCCATGTTTATACATTCAGGTGTTGTGTACAGGTGAATATCTAACTCACTAACACTTTTCAATTTACGTAATTATCATATAATCAGCATTTAAAACCTGTTTTGATTTTGATAATAATCACTCAGGTGTAAACTTTAAACTTCAGCATACTAGGAACATTTGTTATACTCATCAACATATAAGATAAGTTCCTAATATCAGTGGAACAAATATAATACAGTTGGAAGAAGTATTCCATGACCGAATTTCCACAGAACAAATATTATTATAATATTATTTCCCCCAGGAACAAATATTATTAGGAACAAATATACGCTGACACCTTCCCCCCCTCCCCTTTTGAAAGTTTTTCAATAAATACATTTTTTTAGTCTATTCACGAAATTTGAAGCAAGGATTTTAATTGTTTATTATTAAATCCATGATTAAGACTATAGTTTATAATATTCATATAATAAAAAAAGATTTGAGGTATGCAAGTCAATAAAACAGCAATTAATTCTATGAAAAAAACCAAAAGACAAAAATCTCTAAATCATTCCAAAAGTTTTGAAAGGTTTAAAATATACGTAATAGACAAATTATTAACCAACCGACATGCCAATTTCCCCCCCAAAAAAACCAAGAAACATTAAGATATAACAAAAGACTTCCGGACTTTGGACAGGCATATAAACATGGGTCACTGCTGATGTTTTGATGTTGGAGAGTAAATCAAGTTTGCTTGGACAACTGTTTTAAATATGATATAATGTTTATCACACGAATTTTGGATTAGGAAAACTTTGAAGCTGTTAAGTTGTTTACTTCTATGTCATTTGGTCTCTGGTTAAGAGTTGTCTCATAGGCAATCACACCACATCTTTTTATTTTTATATTTGTAATTGTAGATAAACTACTGTTATATTATTGGATAAGTCATTTACAGTGTAACATATAAAGTGTTCATAATATCTTTGATCTTTTTTGACTTGCATGGTTGATCATGGTTTGGTTTGGGTCTGCTTGTTCTCATTTGGATTTGACACTTGAGAAATTTTTGTCAAACTAATAGTCCATAGACGACAGGTTCTTCCAGAAACATGTCATGATCACAAAAATCAGTATCCAACATGACTTTTAGGTATTTCCTTTGGTATCAGGGTTTGAAATATCAATGATTCATGAAAATAAGGTCAAGGTCAGATGAATCCTGACAGAAATATGTACAACATACAATAACTCAATAAACCAAATTAAAGTCAACTTATTGCTTACAGTATCTGAGAAACCATACCTGCCAACTGTCACTATTTGTGGGGGATTTCCCCCATGGAGGCTCCCAATTGCAAATTTTAAAAGAGCAATTTTGTCCACAATTTAAAATAAAACAATCAATTTTACCATGGGTATATGATTGTCTAAGTATGAAGAAGCAAATAAACATCATTAAAATAAATTTGAAGGCCCCTTTAAAGGTTTTGTGGGACAATGAGAGCCATCTTGCACGCTAAACCCCCTTGGGCATTTTGAAATGTTGGCAGGTATGAGAAACTAACATAACCATGAAACCTACCATTAACCAGTGAACCATGAAAATGAGGTCTTAGTAAGACAAACACTACAAGACCAATATATAAACCTTACAATTATTTCATACACCAAATATAGATGACCTATTGCTGAAAGTATAGGAGAAACAGACCTTAATAGGAAAACTTAACATTGACCAATGCACCATGAAAATGAGGTCAAGGTCAAATGAATTCTGCCAGATGGGCATTCACACCTTACAATCATTCCATTCGCCAAATACAGTTAAATTATTGCTTATAGTATCTTCGAAAAGGACATAACATTGACCAATGAACCCTGAAAATGAGGACAAGGTCAGATGAACCATGTCAATTGAAGTTACTTAACAAAAGATTCTGTCATAAAAACACATTTCTGTGAGTATTATTTGGTTGCAACTAGTAAGTTGGTCACAAGGAATGCCAACACAACTTAATTATAAAGTTTTACTACAAATGTCTAACGGCTTGTGATAGTCTGTTTGTTTGAAGTTGTTATGGTTATATAGTCCTTTGTTTTGCAAATAAACAGTAAAATATTTACTGTGACTTGCCCATTCTATATGCAATGTATTGACTACTTTACAAAGACATATGTATGAAGTGGTTATCAATGAAAATCAAATAGTACCAGACAAAAACTTTGAAGAGACTGAATTTTGCTGTAATATATCATTTAAGTTCAGCAACTTCTTAGATGAAGAACAGCAATCAAAGTGCTGTTACACTTTTTTATTGGTTATTTTTAAGCAAAATTATTAAATCAAAAAGATATCAAGTTTTGTGGTATCATTACTTTATGATTTACTTTTATAGTTTATTTTCATATAAGAACTTGTGAGCACTGTTGAAGGCCATACGGTGAACTTCAGATGTTCATTTATGGTTATATTTTGATTAATTGGATTATGGGTTTCAAGAACTAAAACTGATCTCGTAATATTTTTATTACAAATTATAGAAAATATATAAATAAGGAAAGAAAAGGTCTACATGCAATAAGATTTTCGAGAAGATGTTATTAAGTTGTAAAATTGTGTCTGATCAATGTCCTTTTTAACAATAACAGATGTTTGAACTATTGAATACTATAATAAATAATATTTGGTTTTGTTCAAATTAGAACTCTGATGAAAAGAAATTTGTATAAAAGTTGTGGCATTTGAATAACCTAGTCACTAGCCTAGTGATTTAAAAATTTAACAAAAGTCAAATAAGCATGAAAAATTAAAATGGGGAATTTTGGATAACCCTAAAACTTTGAAGGTGATATAAACTTTAAATTAAGTCAATTAAACATGAAGGTACATCAAGTCTCATCTACTAACTTTGAACTTCTTGTATTGAAACTCCTGTTCTATATTGTACAATAAGCATTTTTTTCAAAGTTTTACATGAGATTTGAACTCAAATATGACACTATAAACAAACTCAGTGCAGCAGGAAAATATCTCAGTCTATTTTCTCTTAAATATAACGTACACTTTCTTACAAAATGCAACTTAGAGCTCCTGAAATATGAATTTTAATGACAATGTAATTCAGTTTTGATCTCCTTGTGACATGAGATACACATTTCCTTTTATACACATACAAGTTTGAATTATCTTGTCTTGATGACACCAAAAGCTCCAAAGATAGGACGTTCAGATGGGTTGTGAAGTCAGGCTTGAAAAATAAGAAATGAGAGATTGCAAGTCTGATTCCATATCACTGGTATTTTTCCCAACTGGATTCTTCTGTGTGACTCGCTAACTTTGGAAACAGTTTATCTATTAAACTGAGAATAGCCTGGTCTTGTGTCTTCCCAACCTTTGTCCCAGTTGTCCTACTTTACAGAACCTACTAATTGTATTATTTGTGATATGCATGAAATATTTGACACTGTACATTAAGCAAGCAATATTCAATCAATCATTTGTGTTGACATCGTTTACTTTCACAGAAAAAACAAAATCACATGATTTTTTTTGTTGAAAATAAGACAGTTTGATGCTGACAGAGTGGAAAAATTCTTACAATGAAAGCTTAATGATAATGTGTATTTGGGCTTGTTGTTAGAACAGTGGTTTTCATCACTAGCCATTCATTTATTTTACAGTAAAACCTGTATTGCCTCGTGTGACTAGTGTTGCACATACATACTGAATTACAGTGAAATCAATCATTTTTTTCATAATCTTTTTTTCCAGATTTAGCTCTTGATTTCATCAATTTAAAAAATAAATTAGGTACAATTGTTCTTAAATAAATAGCTATTTTGTGATGTACAGGAGCTAATATGACTTCATTTTGTTCAAATTCAACTGCTGACAGGATCTTCTCAGCAACATATGTTGGCTCCATTCCAGATTGTGTGGTCTTATCCATCACTGAAATATACAGAAATTGTACATATAAACCATGTCTAAAAATACCATTGAAAAAAGAAATACAAGGATATGTGGGGCATCAGTCAATACTGATAGCAACCAACAACATAAAACTGTTAAAGACAGAGAAATTTATTAACTGATAAAAGATCAACATACAATTAAAACATTTTACAACTTTGCATAATATAACAGTTCAATCTGCATAATATAAAAGTTCTAGCAAGAAGAGTTGTGGCTGGACAACTGTCCCTGAAAACATTGTACAAATAAATTATCATCTTGTTATTTTGTGGAACTTTGACAAAAAGCAAAATCCTGATAAAATTCACAACCTTTAAAGTATGTGTCCTTTAAGCCTACATAAAAGTTCTAGCTTGAAAACTTTACAAGTTAGCCTGATAAACCATGTACCCTTTGTGTACAGAGGTCAGGGGTAACAGAATTTTCCTCCTGACTTTTTGTTGGAAAGGGGAGAAGGAACAGACAGATGGACATAAATAACACAATGACAGTAATGTGATCCCTGAAGGTACAAAAATTTAAAAATATGAGGCAACTACATTTAACCATCAGTAGGAAAAAAGGTAAAACATAAAAACTTACGGCCATATTTAGAACCATCTCCACAAACAGCATTCTTAGAAAGGTTAGTTTGAATGTAAGCTGGGCTTACTACACAAACATGTATATTGTCTACTTCTGCTCTCAAAGAATCACTGAAAGACTGAATTGCATGCTTTGAAGCCGTGTCTAAAATTATACAAATATATATTTAGAACCTTATTATCAGTTAGAACTGGAAAGGAAATCTGAATACATTTGTACCATGCAACAGATGATTTTATGTATGATTTCAAATAAGGTACCAACAATTCATTTTTTGTTGTTTTTTAATTAAAAAAAAAAATTTAAACAGCAAAAATACATTTTTGTAATAACAACAAGAGTGCACACGCTGAAATGTCTCGCCTTCTTTACTAATCATTGATATTATGTTGATAGTCCTAAATATAAAGCTTTATTAAAACTGTCACATAAACTTAACATTAACCAAGAAAACTAAACATTGACCAATGAACCATGAAAATTAGGTCAAGGTCAGATGAACCGTGCCAGGCAGACATGTACAGTTAACAATTCTTCCATAAAACAAATATAGTTGACCTATTGCTTATAGTTTAAGAAAAACAGACCAAAACATGAACCGTGAAAATGAGGTCAAGGTCATATAAAACCTGCGTGACTGACATATAGATCATAAAATATTTCCATACACCAAATATAGTTGACCTATGGCATATAGTATTAGAAAAAAGACCAAAACTCAAAAACTTAACTTTGACCACTGAACTATGAAAACGAGGTCAAGGTCAGATGACACCTGCCAGCTAGACATGTACACCTTACAATCATTCCATACACCAAATATAGTAGACCTATTGCATACAGTATAAGAAAAACAGACCAAAACACAAAAACTTAACTATAACCACTGAACCATGAAAATGAGGTCGAGGTCAGATGACACCTGCCAGTTGGACATGTACACCTTACAGTCCTTCCATACACCGAATATACTAGACCTATTGCTTATAGTATCTGAGATATGGACTTGGCCACCAAAACTTAACCTTGTTCACTGATCCATGAAATGAGGTCGAGGTCAAGTGAAAACTGTCTGACGGGCATGAGGACCTTGCAAGGTAAGCACATACCAAATATAGTTATCCTACTACTTATAATAAGAGATAATTTAACATTACAAAAAATGTTAACTTTTTTTTCAAGTAGTCACTGAACCATGAAAATGAGGTCAAGGACATTGGACATGTGACTGACGGAAACTTCGTAACATGAGGCATCCATTTACAAAGTATGAAGCATCCAGGTCTTCCACCTTCTAAAATATAAAGCTTTTAAGAAGTTAGCTAACGCCGCCGCCGCCGGATCACTATCCCTATGTCGAGCATTCTGCGACAAAAGTCGCAGGCTCGACAAAAATCAATTTTGTTTTTATTTGAATTGAAATGCATCCCTTCTGAACCACTTATTTTTTTCCTTCAAGAAATATGAATTAAAGGGGGGGGGGGGGGGGGCAAGAGGAAGTCCATTAACAGTTTAACCATTTTTGATTTTGCTCAAAACAGATAACAGTAAATTTCAAATACTGATAACTGATAACAGCAATTTAAATTATCTTAAATGAGAAAATAGAAAACAGTGATTTCAAAAATAAAAAAAACAGTTAACAGGGGTCATTTTTTTCACAATAACAGTTAACAACAAAGTCAATTTTAAGAAAACAGATAACAACAGTCAGGAGCCTCTGGCCTTTGTTAGTCTTGTATGTTTTTTAATTCTAGTTCATTTATATGTTTTGGAGTTTAGTGTGACGTCTATTTTCACTGAAGTAGTACACAATTTTATTAAGGGGCCAGCTGAGGACCACCTCCGGGTGCAGGATTTTCTTGCTGCGTTGAAGACCCATTGGTGGCCTTCGGCTGTTGTCTGCTCTTTGGTCGGGTTGTTTTCTCTTTGACATATTCCCCATTTCCATTCTCAATTTTATAACATACTAAAACATATATCAAAATTACAAAAAGTCCAAAATTAAAATTAATAATGTATGGACTTAATAATATTAATATGTAACAGCATTTCCTGTGTATTTTAGTCTAGACATCATCTAATTAACCATTGTGATGACCTCCGAAGACAGCCTAGGTCTTATAAACTGATATAAACATAAACTTAAAAATAAAAAGATAGCGAGCATGTGCCATCAGATTTTTCTATCTCTGTTTGATTTCATGTAATAGGCTAAAAAATATGTTAACCATCATTTTTACCTGTAAAAGAATGATTTTTTGTGGATCAAATCAGTCAACGAAATGGTTCACCCTTCTTTCACTTCCAATGTTGACATTCTTATTTTTTAAAAAGCCGAACACACCTAGTACATACATAACCCAACTCCAGCTAATGGGTTAAATTGAAGGCCACATGAATACAAATTCAATTGAGGTTAAATTATTGACATGCAAGTCAATAATACATCAGTGATGTTCTTTAGATTTTATTGACAAATTTGGGCCAAACTGACTGCCTTTAACAGAATATTATTTCATAAATCTGCTTTAATCAATACTTGAAACAGAAAGAATCGTATTTTAATTTTTTGTCTAAATCATATCTAATGCCCCTTTAAGGGCATAAGATACAGTTACAGGGGAGATAATGACGTTGCTAATGTAAAATGTTATTTTTCGCAAAGTCAAATTGTGACATATCGGGAAAAGATGCATTTTTCGACTGATTTTTATCATTCAGAATGATTTAACTTGAAAACCAGTTCATGGACCCCTCTTTTTTTAAAACAGTTTCCAAATGTTTTTACAAAAATCCTCTTGTGTTTATCTTTTGAAACAAAAAGGTAAGTATGACTATCCAAAGGATAGAAATGTCCAAAAAAACAAAATTTTGAGGAAATGTCTAAAATTTCGACCCCATTTTTCTCTTAAAGTAGCACATGAAGGTATATTTTTTATTACATATTTGAATTGCTTAGGTAAAAAATAGCTTATATGCAAATTTTTCGTAAAAAATTCACCATGGGATTGAAACTGTATCGTATACCCCTAAGAATTAACAGTAACATATCCAGTTTTTCTTTTTATTATAAAAAAAAATTTTGTTTTAAGGTTCCTGATAGATGATGGAATTTGACAGGTGCCATCTTAAGAATATAAAATATGCAAATAACATTTTTCATAGAAAATAACAATTACATATCTGGAATATATTTCTAAATCTTTTTATTTCACGATTGCATTTCTTTATAATGCTTGATTTCTGATTGATGTTTACTGGAGTTATCTGTGTTTGCCAAGTGCAAACATCAGTTTTCTGTGTTGTTTTTTGTGAACTTCTGTTGTTTTTCTCATCTTTTCTTCTTTATGTTAGCATTACTTACATGCAGATCTATATGGTATAGCAAACTTGCCCTGTATACTACTGATGTTTACTATAGATCCATTCTGTTTTGATTTCATATAAGGTAACACAGCTGTAATACAGTTAGGAATGTCACAACGATTTCATTCAAGCACCTCAGAAACAAACAAAATGTGGTTTTTGCATTTGAGATGTTTCATATTTTGTCATGCCATTGCCTTTTAAAGCTGACTATATAGTAATGGTCTTGCTCATAATTGAAGCTGTACAATGACCTATAATTGCTTAAATCCATGTTATTTGGACTATACCACATCTCTTTATTTCATATAGAGGCTTCTAGGGGCTTTCTTGGTTAACCTAGTCATAAAAAATATAGAGGCTTCTAGGGGCTTTCTTGATTAACCTAGCCATAAAAAAAATCCACTACATTCTGTAAGTGTCTGTCCCAAGTCAGGAGCCTGCAATTCACTGGTTGTTTTTTTGTTGCTGTAGATCATATATCTTTTGTTTATTGTTTTATACATAAATCAGGATAATTTTCTCGTTTGAATTCCTTTACCTTTGTCATTTCCAGGCCTTTTATAGCTTACTATGCAGTATGGGTTTTGCTAATTGTTGAAGGATGTACAGTGACCTATTATTGTTAACTTCTATGTCAGTTGGTCTCTGGTGGAGAGTTGTCTTATTGGCAATTATACCACATCTTCTTATTTCTATATTTACATTTGTCTGTGTGTGATAATTTAAGTGCCAGCATTTGATATACATTTCTGTCAAGGAAACAACCTAAAAACACAATAAAAAAAGACTTATATTGGTCAAAGTAGGGTTCGTAGGTTATGTTTGATTAACTTACTTACCTTTTATAAGAGCTATTTGGGCAAAGTAATTGACCGTCATTAATTTGATATCTACATCTAGACTTGTGTTTTCTATCTGCCCTCTATAGCTCAGACCAGCATTATTTATTACAATATCAATATGACCATGAATTCTCACAGTGTCAGCAATACACTGAGGTATACTGGATAAATTTTCCAAGTCTAAAACTACTATCTCTGCTGGGTATGAAGATGGTACCTATAAATCACAGTAGTAGAAAATTTAATTTAATCTAATTTTTGTGTTTTTAACGCCACTTTTGGGCTATTTCGTGGCGGCCAGTTTTTATTGGTGGAGGAAGCCGGAGTGCCAGGAGAAAACCACGACCTTCGATAGGAAAACTGACAATCCTAGTCAATTAAGATTGGAGTTGAGTGCACCCGCACGAGCGAGGTTCAAACTCACAACCTCAGTGTTGACTGGCTAGTGATTACAATAGTAACTACTTAAACCACTCGGCCACCAAGGCCCCTAGTAGTAGAAAAGGTTTCAATAAAATTAAAAAATTTCAAAAGAAAACATTATTCTCTTATGCTCCCATCCTATCATTCAAATTACCCAGTTGGTAAATGTATATAAAAATAAGAAGATGTTATATGATATAGCAACAAACAACAACAACTGAATTACAGGCTCCTGACTTGGGACAGGCACATACAGAATGTGGCAGGGTCAAACATGTTGGTGGGCACCAAACCCTCCCCTAACCTAATGTATATTGTTTGGGGCTTTAACCTTAGGGCTATTCCATTAAAATGTATGAGGTAGGGTAGGAAGAGACTTTCAAAATACAACCAAGAACCATTTTTTAGATAATTTTGCATAATGGTAATAGACGCATACTGAAAAAAGACCCATGACCCACATTCTATAATTAAACTTCCCTTCCCTACCCTCCCACATACATTTTAATGGAATAGCCCTTACAGCAATGCATAATTATTTCATTGAACTTACTCAAAAACATAATTGAGATATTGATAATTAACAAAGAACTAATGTATTACATTTATAATTTTGTTCCATATCAAAACTCATTGAACAAAACAAATGTTCTTAAATTTTATAAGAATGTATGGTAAAAATCCAAGGAATCTACATGGCCTCAACTCCTACTTTACACAGGTAAAGATTACATATGCAACTTAATTCTTCAAAATGGATGTGATGTAATGCAAGAAAAAAGAATAAAACTTTTTCAAGATAAATATTTACCTTAGCATTTTCTAATTCCACTTTGAGTGCTTCTAAAGCGTCCCTGTTCCTTCCACACAATAAAACTCTACATTTTGCTTGATGAAAGGCTTTGGCACATGCTTGAAAACATTATAAAGATCAGTCAATTAATTAATCCCTGACAAATATAGATACACATTTTCTTGTCCTCTATTAATTAAGATATCATTCACTGTGATTAAAAAATAAAAAATACAAATGTATAATAAACCAGCCATTTCAGGTTTGTTTCTTGTTTAATAAGACGGTATAATACATATGTTTTTAAATTTTTATTCTTCAGACAAATCTGTGAATTTTTAACCACTCTCTGAGAAATAAACAATATTAAAATTTGATTCTTTCAGTTATATTTAAAATACATACTTCAATTACTTCCATATTCAGGTGATTTTGCCAAGAAAGATGACTTTTGCACAAATGTGTTCACATCAGGGGAGATAATTAAACTGGATATTACTGCAAATTACCCTGAGATTACACTAAAATCCTTCAATTGAAGTTTAGATTTTTCCTTTTATTAATGTCATTGCAAAATACATATATTTTAAGGTTGTTGACATATTTCAGAAATTTTTTGAAAATTAAAAGTGTTAACAGCTTGAGAATTCAGAAAAAAAAATAAAATATGAATATTTGATATAGATGTGACATACCAATGGGGGATAACTCTTGAAAACAATTTTACATAAAAACACCAAACAGCCATGTAAAAACTGATCTCATATTTCACAGTAATATAATTACCTTTACCAAGACCTGAATTTGCTCCTGTAATCAGAACAACTTTTCCCTGGATGTTCTTCTTTTTCTTGTAGGACATAATCATGTACAAAAATACCAGAACACCCAAAGGAAATCCTATGTAACTCCCTATAGTATTCAGTGACATTACAATACAATTAACTGAAACAAGAAAAGGAAAGAAAGGTGTCAAGATTGAAGTAATGTAAAGGGACAATTTCATTGTCCATTTTGTGTAAGTAAATGTTCTTCTTTTGTTGAATATTATATACTCAATTTATTCATGAATGTCATCAAATAATTGAATGCCCAAGAATTGCTTCGAAAATCCAACTTTTGAATATAATAGATCAGATAGTTTTCAGAAGTTTATTTTCTTCATATCATAGCAAACTATATACTATATTATATATATAATGTCCACTGAGTATGAAAGCGATAAGTTGTACCCAAGTTGAATTGTTACACATTTATCATGTCAGGGCCTTTTAATGCTCACTATACAGTATGTGTTTTTCTCATTTGTTGAAGGTTGTACTGTTACCTATTGCTTATGTCCACATCATTTGAACTCTGGTGGAAAGTTGTCTCATTGGCATTCATATAACATCTTTTTATTTATATATTGTAGATATCTTTTGGTTTTTCTATGCTGTTGGGTTCTTTTTATTCATGATTTGTTTATATTAAACATGTTATTTCCATTCTCAATTTTATTAGTAATTTTTTTTTATCATAGTGACATCACTGACATGTTTAACAAAATACAAATATGTTACAGAAAAAAATCATATACACCAGACACTTTGGGTCTATAAGTCACTTTCAAAAATCATCAATCATGTTTCTTTTATCCAGGATACTAACAATAAAAATAATTACTTACACTTCAACTCTATGGATGCATGAAAGTTTATTTGATCTTTTTCGTTATTAGGCCATCACCATTTTAGCATCTTGCTTTTAAATACAATGTACCACAAATCTGTCAAAATTAAAAAAAAAAAATGCAATGTTATTTTAATGTTGCCCTTATTGCAGCAAAGCATCCTTGTTGAACTGTGAGTACAAGGAAATAATTAAAATAAAAGTTTGACAATGTTGTTTGAATATACTATAAAGAAAATAAACATATCGGACGCATAGACGACTTTCTAATTAATGCACTTTCTGACTCCCCACTTTCCCCTAAATTTTTACGTCAAAATGCTCATGTAATTGTATCACAGTAAGAACCGAGTGTTAAATGACCTCACTTATTTTGATTGATTTCAAGACAACCAGTGTAATACTAATTTATTCATAAAAAACATTTTATAAAGTGCTGCTGTTTTCATTTTTTCATGATGTCATCTACCAAATTGATTAGCACTTTATAGAAAAATTACTAAAAGAGTAATGGCTACAAAGTTTACAAAATAAAAATACTGGGTATGTTCTTATTATTTCATTTTTGTGTTGTTAAGTTGCTGTCACATATTTTTATGATTTAGTCTTTAAAAAATTGTAGCAAGCTTGCAACATTATTTTATTCTAAGTAACGGATAAATTCAAGCTATAAAACCCTATGAAAGCATGGTTTATGTAGATCAACAATGCTAATTCACAGAAGGAATGTATTGTTTACATTTTGTACCTTGCACATGGGATGAAACGGAAGCGGAACTTTCAAACGGGGTGCGCAAATGATTACTAAAACAAGGAAGACTGCGCACCAATCTTTGTTGTTTTGTGCAAGGAAACAAATTAAAATGAAATAGGCTTTGGTCGACTATGTCGATTTGTGAACATTTAATTGACTATAAATCAATACATGGAACAAATGCGTATCGATTAATCCATGCATATTTCGTAGCTTGCCCGTCGGCTGAAGCCAGGCGACGAAAGGTGATTGTAAAAAATATCTCCCCACCAACTGATCAATGAGATCATTTATAAATGATTTCCTGTAAACAAAAATTGTCACCCACACCGACACACCTACCACAGCTGAATCGAATGACCAGGCAGAAAATACCATAAACGGTTACAAAAAAATATTGGCTATTCTTCCGAACATGGAGGGTTTGGATGGGGGTCCTTCATTTCTGTTTTTTTTTTTATCTCATTTTTTTCAACGATTCTCAGGGGTAAACAATTTTGTTTGATCTCTCTTAAACCTTGTAATCAGTGACCTAAGAAAATGTTCAAAGAAGAACATAAGATAAAAATCAGTATATGAAGAAGAGGGCTATATAAACTCTAGACAACTTTCGAATTCAGCAATTTCCTATCTCAATGCATATGTTGTTATGTCACATTAAGAACAAATTCGTTCATTGGGATCATTTAAACAGATTGACCTGAGATCAAACAGTGTAACTCATTTATGAAAAACATCTCGAGATTGGTGTATATTTTATTAGAAACAAAAACACAGGTGAAAACAAAACAGAAAAATACAAAATTATAGTATACAAGAAAATGCTCACAGTTACTAAAAGCAATCTCCAAATACTCAACTTGCTGATGTGAAGTGTTGCATTTTTCTAAACATGCTAAAGTGACTGTCCTTTATTCAAATTTCATATAGCAATGTCATCAGCAATACATAAAAACACTGATATACATGTACATGTAATTGATTTTTTGCTTTTTATTTTTATTTGACCAATATATATTTTGAATAATAGAATATCAACATTATGCAATGCTAAGATTTGTTTCTGTTGACACTCAACATATGTAACCCAAAAGTTCTCTGTTCCATCTACAATGTAGTGAATCTTAAAGTATGAATTTTTTTCTTAAAATTTTTAGGCTGCTTCCAATAGATGTCATACATGTCAGAAGTATGCACAAAGGCTTCATGCCTGCTTACACTGTGTTTATTTTGGATGCTATAATGACCATCATATTCATGGACATGCTGAAAGGAAGGGCCACCATCTGGGTTAGTACATTGTACTTTTATCATGTTTATAGTAAAACAAGTCTGATGAAAAACAATATATAAATTTCAACTTTACATTTTTCTTGTTCAAAAAAGGTGCAGTTTAACAAAAATGGACCTGTCGAAACATATAAATCAGAGGTTGGGATATTTGCATGCAACCGTCTTCCTGTAATCTCCAAGTTTTTGAATTTTAATTGTAAAATAAATGTAACTTTGATTCTATTGTTAATCTATAGTGATATTAGTACCATATATCTGTGATCACAAGATAACAACTTTGCTTGTTTTTTCCAGCTATGGATTTAAGTTATGGAACAGTATTCTGTTTTGCCTGTAACGATTATATGTATGATCCAGAATTAGAAACAATTTCTACCTCACAACATCAAAAATCTGCAAAGGCTCAAGGTACAGAAATACTGAATCATTAAAGTTTTCTATAATTATCTAGTTCATAGTCTCATCATGAATAATCTCTTAACTTTCAATTTAATGCTTGCAAAAATCTTTATATTAAAGCTCTGTTACATGGCCCAATTTAATAGGTATTTATTGTTTTCTTTTGGCATCTGTTGTTTAATATTTTATGGTTAGTATTTAAAAATAAAAGAATCTGTTTTTCAAACCAGTGAGTCAGTGTAGACACCCCTAAAAAAAATCTGAAAAAAACTTTTAAAACTTTCAGTAATACATTTTTAAATTACATAATACTGAAGTATGTTCATCTATATTCTTTACAAAAAACTTTTATGTTTGGTTGAGCATCCCTTTGAGTGGTTTCAGGATTGTATAGTTTCCAAGTGTAAATTTTAACACATCCATGTGTTTGCAAAGAGGACAACTGATTCACCAATTCAATCACTATATTTTGTATTAATTTCAGGATTAAAACAACAGTTTATACGGTGGGAACCTACTGAAATCGAGAAGGAAATTCTATTACAGAATCCTAAAAGAAGGAAAGTAGAAACTACATCAACAATAGGTACATTTTTGCAAAATTTACTATACTTTTAATTTTCTTATATAAGAGGTTACTAAATCATACTATTTATAAACATGTGATGATACAGTGGATTTTTAACATGAATTCTTGTTTTGAGTGCAGCCCATAAAATTTCCTTAAAAACAATGAATGGGATTTTACTGTAATAAAAAAACATTCAATCAATCTAATTTTTATACGACCGCAAAAAAATTTTTGTGGTCGTATATTGGTATGACGTTGGCGGCGTCGTCGTCGTCCGAAGACACATTAGTTTTCGCACTCTAACTTTAGTTTAAGTGAATGGATCTCTATGAAATTTTACCATAAGGTTCAATACCACAAAAGGAAGGTGGGGATTGATTTTGGGGGTTATGGTACCAACAGTTAAGGAATTAGGGGCCAAAAATAAGCATTTTTGTAACTTCCAGACATAACTTGTGTGTAAGTGTTTGGATCTCTCTGACATTGTACCACAAGGTTCCATATCACAAAGGGAATGCTGGGATTGATTTTGGGGGTAATTGCCTCCAAATTTTAGGAATTAGGGGCCAAAAGGGGGCAAAAAACAAGCATTTTTCTAGTTTCATGACAATAACTTGTGTGTAAGTGTATGGATCTCTCTGACATTGTATCACAAGGTACAATATCACAAAGGGAATGCTGGGATTGATTTTGGGAGCAACTGCCTCAAAATTTTAGGAATTAGGGGCCAAAAAGAGGCAAAAAACAAGCATTTTTCTAGTTTCAGGACAATAACTTGTGTGTAAGTGTATGGATCTTTATGAAATTGTACTACAAGGTTCCATATCACAAAGTGAAAGCTGGAATTGAGTTTGGGGGTAATTGCCCAAAAAGTTTAGGAATAAGGGGCCAAAAAGGGACTAAAAATAAGCATTTTTCTAGTTTCCAGACAATAACTTGTGTTCAAGTGTATGGATCTCTCTGAAATTTTACTGCAAGGTACCATACCACAAAGGGAAGGCTGGGATTGATTTTGGGGGTAATTCCCTCAAAATGTTAGGAATTTGGGGCCATAAAAGGGCAAAAAAACAAGCATTTTTCTAGTTTCAGGACAATAACTTGTGTGTAAATGTATGGATCTTTATTAAATTGTACTGCAAGGTTCCATATCAGAAAGGGAAAGCTGGGTTTGAGTTTGGGGGTAATTGCCCTAAATGTTTAGGAATTTGGGGCCAAAAAGGGGCCAAAAAACAAGCATTTTTCTAGTTTCCAGACAATAACTTGTGTTCAAGTGTATGGATCTCTCTGAAATTGTACTGCAAGGTACCATACCACAAAGGGAAGGCTGGGATTGATTTTGGGGGTGATGAATCATAAGGGGGTTCAAAAAATTTGGGGGGGGGATTTTTTTTCCCTTTTTTTTTCTTTAAAATTTCCATTTTAAATTGGTTATTTCTGATTTATATATTAAAGCAAATAATAATGATAAGGTTTGAATAGGTAAATTAAATTTTTTTAAGTTCTTAGACCACTTTCATTCTGTGTCAGAAACCTATGCTGTGTCAAATATTTGATTACAATCCAAATTCAGTGCTGTATCAAGCTTGAATGTTGTGTCCATACTTGCCCCAACTGTTCAGGGTTCGACCTCTGCGGTCGTATCAAGCTGCGCCCCAGCGGAGCATTTTATTAGCAATGGTAATTAAAAGTCTAGAATGAAACTCATATGCAAGATTGACACATTTTAAAGCTTTATAACTGCTTAAGATGAAACTTTATCAAGTAGACAAGTAAAAAAAGACTGCCATTCAAAATTGCAAATCACAACTTTATAGAAAATTCTAGATATTGGCTGTTACTTCAAAGCAATTTGTTGGTTATCTATTTCAGGTCTTAGAGGATTGATTAATTTAGGAAACACTTGTTTTATGAACTGCATAGTTCAGGCATTGATTCACACACCAGTTTTGAGAGACTATTTTTTAGCTGATAAACATGTTTGTGAAATGAAAGAGGACGAAGCTCGGCAGTGCCTTGTTTGTGAAATGTCCAGACTTTTTCAAGAAGTAAGTCAAATAAACTACAGCTATGCTTGTAATGATAAATTTTTTACACTTTTTACATAAATAAAATTCTGAAACAAACAAAATAGTCTTTTTACACTAATTAAACATACTTCAATTTGGATTGGATATTAATCAACATGTAACTTTCCAAAATAAAACAATATTCTGACTACTTCAACACATTTTGCATTTTTACAGTGGCAGCATTTGTAATTGCAAATAATGCTCTTTTATTTAGGTAAATGAAATTAATTTGTATAAGTTCATAATAAAATATTGAATCTTCATATCATTTCAGAAAAATATGCAGGTTGCCTGTAACAGTATTGAGAAAAATGAAAAATGTATATCTATATCAATATAGGTCATACCACATCTTCTTATTTTAATATCCTTTGCTGAAATTAAGTAACTGAAATCTCAATTGCATACAACAAACAAGTTTTGTGATCAAAAGAATTTAATTAGGCAATACTGACCATTAATTATTTTGACCTTTTCCTAAAAATGTTTCATAATTCAGGAACACAGCATAGTGACCCTGTCTCAAAGCTGCTTGTAATTGAGGATTTTTTATGAAGGAACAATTTTTGTCAAACAATCATATTTTTTGACAAATTTTAAAGTTTGATTTATCTTTTATTAACATAATTATAATTTTAATAATAAAAAAAATTATGTTTTTTTACTTTCTCAGTTTTACTCTGGAGCCAGGGCTCCACATATTCCATTTCGTCTTTTACACCTGGTGTGGACCAATGCTCGTCACTTGGCCGGATATGAGCAGCAGGATGCTCATGAGTTCCTGATAGCAGCACTTGATGTGTTACACAGGCATTGTAAAGGTTACTCCGCTAATCTATTGCTATCTCACTGTCGACCAAGTATTCAAGGTATGTGTATTTCTTGTCACGTAGTCTTTCACTGATTGCCATGGACTCAATAGAAATATGTTGTGTGGTTGTAAATGTTTAAAATGCCTTCTCTGAGGTTCACTTGTAATAGTCAGTTTGGACCAATGTTGGCTTAATCATGCTTATAGCTTGTATGTCTAACACTGTCACCTGCCAACCAAGATGGATGCCTTTACTACAATAGTTAGTTATGAGCAATGATTTTCATGATAATAAAAGTAGTCGTTACAACTAAGGGAAATAGAGATAAAATGTCCATGAAATGATCGATACAATAAATCACAATTCTTTAAGATGCTCAGTAAATGTGGCAACAGTAAACTAAATATTGTTTATTCATTTTGTGCTTTTGACTTTCATTTTTGCCCTGTATTTGAATAATTAAAAAAAATGATTTATTTGTTCTAGGTACAAATGGGACCAACAACCCAGGAACTCCTTTACACTGTAACTGTATTATAGATCAGATTTTTACTGGTGGACTTCAATCAGATGTTACATGTCAGCAGTGCAAGTAAGTAAAGGACAGGTGACCTACTTTTTTAACACCCCCACACCCTTCCCATTAAAAGAAAAATCCTCATCAAATTTTGCAATTATTTGGTATAATTATGGTTGCTGTTGTTAGCATTATATTGTGTTGGTAGTTAAAAGCATTACAACCAGCTTACTTAGGCAGGTGTTATACAGGCTTTCTGGTTGCCCTAACCAATGTAACTTACTGTTATGAAATTGTGTGAATAAAAGGAAGAGTTGGGTATATGCCAATGAGACAGCAACCCACTGATTGAAATAAAAGAGAATGATATTTTATGAATTATATGAAAGTAGTGGTCGACACAATCAAATGAAGCAAAGTTTTACTTGAATGATGTTTTATTTATGAAAGGTTACATGTCACTTCTTACAAGTGTTTAATATTTTTTTTAAATGTTGCAATATTAAAAAGAGGAGTAGAAAATGGTATTTTCATCAACTCTGTACTGATGGAATTAAGAAATACTAGGAAATAGTGACACATCCAGTTTGAAATAGAAATTCTTCCTTAAAATGTCATCCATAACTTACAATAATATCTAATCAATGTAATTAGTATTCTTAAGTGTTGACTTATCTATTTCTTTATTTCAGAAATGTATCAACAACAATAGATCCTATATGGGATATATCTCTAGATCTAGGTCCAGGACCTCCACAATCCAATGGCACAACTAATTCCTCTCCTAGCTCAGGTAATTTATTTTTAGTGTAAAAAGTGTGAACCAGGGCTTCCAAAACGGTCATATTTTCTGGACATGACCGTTAAATTATAAATATGACTTGTTGTGCCAAACCTGAAACGAACATTTAATGTGGGTTTGCCATTTTAACATAAATCAGAAAAAATTGAAGTTTTTGCGATCTTTTTTTCCTGACCTTTAGTCTTAAACAGCCACATTTCCAGTCATAAAAGTGACATGGTGAATAAGTGCTATCAAAACAAACCCTACTTTAATACCCTCTCATTACAATCAAGATTAATTAGTTGTCAGACAATTGAAATTTACCTATTCAGGTGACAGGTAAACTAATATGTACCGGACATTGATCGGTCTATTTGAAGTTATTTTCATAAATTTCAGCAGTTTGCATCTAATTAATTTAATCAAAAAGATTTAAATTATCAAATATATGCATATAAATATGATTTGATGAAAAATCTTAAAAGGTAGTTATAAAAGTTTTAAGCGAAAAAATCGCCAGGACCACGTTGATTGAATAAAGTACACGCCTGCGCATGTGTGCACTTGTGAGATTTAATTATGCATCCGAATTCTTCATAAATGCTAAAATTATCATTGATACCTTTATCTAACGTTCATTTCAAGTATTTTCAGATTTTTCTTGAAGAAATAACGTTGGAAAGAGTTACTTAAACTCGATTGTGCTTTGTAAACTTACACGGATTTTTCGTATCCGTCTCTGTTCCGTGTTTTTACCATTGTCAAGTCAACATCCGGTATAAGAAAATGTACCTTCAAAAACAAAAGTAAAGATTTTGACAACGTAATTTTGCACAAATAAAGATTCTAAGGCAGATATTAGTACTGAAGGTACTGACATGAAAATGTGAAACAATTTGAACAAGAAAACTAACGGCCTAATTTATATTAACAATACTATTTACAAAAAACAAATACAACAGACCTGAGCCAACAACAACCACTGAAGTTTTTGGTCAAGGTCAAATGATACATTACAGACTGAAGAAATGACTTTGAAGGGCACTGAAAATTCATTTCATTTCGTTAGGAGAACATGACATTAAGACAACTTCAGTTGATATTTTCTTAGTTTTGAATGCAAGAGATTTAGGATTCAAATTATGTTTTGGTGAAAATTTAAGATAGATGGATCTGTTCATTAAATGTCAAACTGGTATTATGGCAATTGTATATGATATTTTATGTTGATGCATTTAAATGACAAGTGAAGTTAAATCTTTTAACAGGTTATTCTAATAGTCCAGGAACATACGAACCTACCTCACTACTTGACTGCTTAAAAAGGTATGTTTGTGTAATAGGGCACAAAAAAAAAGGATTGACAAAAATTAGAAGTAATTGTTATCATTTTTGCAGAATTTGTCAAAAGCAAGAATATTTAAAAAAAACAAAACATGAAAAACCGTCTACGGTCGACTTTGCCTGAGAAAGTTGCTACCTTATAGTTTACAATTACATAATTTTATAAGCTTGAAATTACAATGAGACAGTTTATAGCAGTCTAAGAAATTTACCTTTAAATGCAAGAAATTCAAAAGCCTAAAGTAAATATTTAAGACAAAGTTTAAATATTATAATTTTATAATGGACAGACAAATTTCTTGTTAACACATGTTATTTTATAAACTTACAACACTTTCTGATATCTACCAAGGGGCCAAAAATGTTTTAATTACAACTTCCAGATCTGTTTACTTTTCCATAGTATTATTTTGTATTGTCTAAGTCAACCTTTTTGTCCACTGCATCAACATGGAGCTTGGCACATAGAAATGTTGGGTGTCTGTCCTGGTGTCAACCAGTCTGTCCAGTTTTGTAAGCACTCTCACTCCCACATTTCTTTTTGGATTTTTATGTATTGCCCTTCATAATGTAATGTAATATATTTATTCTTTTAAACCGATTAATATAATATAATTTTGTAATGAACTATAATTGTATAAACATATTTTTTTAGATTTACCAAACCTGAACATTTAGGAAGTTCAGCCAAAATAAAGTGTAGTACATGTCACAGTTACCAGGAATCAACAAAGCAACTGACAATGAAAAAACAACCTGTTGTGGCATGTTTTCATCTGAAGGTAAAACTAACTTTATCTTCAGCATTGATATAAAAATAAGGTCCTATTTATACTTTGAAAAGGATCATTCAATGATTTTAAAACTCTCTATAAAAGATTTAATAATCATTTCAATGCTGTTTCTAAAGTGAGGCTTTCTTCTTTTTATATGCCCATTTACGGGACGTATTATGGTATACCGTTGACCGTCTGTCAATCTGTCTGTCCGTCCGCCTGTCCGTAAGCTCCCTTTAGAATTTTATAAATTTTAGATTTAACATTTCTGAGTTATGGGGTTTTATTTATTAAAAAAGGGGGGATTTTCCAGTTTTTGGACAATAACTCAAAAATGCTTTCAGCAGTTCTCATGAAACTTTGGTGAATTATTTATAGCTATTGATGTAATCTCCTTATTGATTTTCATAAATTTCAAATATGACATTGAGAAGAAATTGAACTTTATTTGTTTATAGTCTGACAACAGATTTACTAAGTATTGTGCAACAGCACAGTGTATTCCACAACAGCAAGAAATCTTTATTTGAATATAAATTCAATTCATATAACCAATTTCAAGTTTTTTGACTACATTTATTCAGAAACCTATAATATGTCAAATATTTAATTACAATCCAAATTCAGACCTGTATCAAGCTTGAATATCGTGTCCATTTTTGCCCCAACTGTTCAGGGTTGGACCTCTGGGGGCGTATCCTGCTGCGCTCAGCGAAGCAGTTTATTGTAAATATTTTAAAATTGGGCATTTAATTGTATACCCTCACTCCCCAGAGTGAAGGTTATATTGCTATTACTTTTTTGTGCAACAGATAATTTATTCACATTTTCTCAAGAAACCTCTGACTTAATATTTGATCAGCAGCTTGACAGTGATGAGCTGAAAGGTGTTAGCTCTTATTGAATGTCAGACACCTACTTCCTTTTTTACCATACTTTGAATTACGAGTAAGGGCATGCTTAGCACAATAACATGTAACTGCATGTGTTGATATGTAGTTACTGTTGTGTGCAAGATTGTTGTTTTTAAAGATATCAATAACTCTAATGTTGGCTGGAATTTATTCAAGTGTTCATTTTTCTTCAAATATAAAAATGTCTTTATTCATAAAACTGAGATAGGATTAAATGTGAGAGAAAGTGTTATAAAAGATAGGAGACTGATCTTTGTATTTGAAACTGTTTGTTGATAATAAAGCCTTCATAAAGGTTTATATGTTGAAAATAATGTTTGATTGCTAAAACCAAGTGAAATTTTATAGCATTATTGGGTCAATTTAACAAATATAATGTATTTTTATAAGATGACACTTGCACACCTATCAGACTATTGAAAAACGTTGGTTACACACAACAATTTATGTATGACAGATTTCATTTCTTTTAATTACAGAGGTTTGAACATTCAACAGGGTATCATAAAAAGATATCTACGTTTGTATCATTCCCAGACGAACTTGACATGACTCCATTTATGTCTTCATCTCGTGACAATAAAAATGGTTACATTAATCAAATCGTCCAAGAATCTGCCAAAAGTCTTTCATGTGATAACAAGTGAGTACGACATCTCCATATTTCTTAATAAGTAGTAATTTCTTAATAAGTAGTAATACAGGTGTTGAAACATGTGATTCAGATGCTTTCATGCATGCATTTCACCAGACAAGAATGCCAGTTTGCCAAGAAATTGGAAAAAAATATATTGTAGAAACAGATTTTACCATTATGTCACATGTTATCTTATATATCCACTTACAATAGTTAATTAATATATGAGATCAAGTTTCTAGAGGAAAGATAAGTAAAAAGTGTATTTGTTCCATTCTCAATTTTATTGTACCCAAAACTTTTTTATAAATCTACTGAACTGAAATAAAAGTTAGAAATATTGATACAATTTCAATGCTGCCAGTTGTGTGAAGGCAAGGCACTTATGTGTGTCCATACCTATTGTAAAATAGCTAAAGTTTTTAATTCTTTTTATTGGTTTGTAGGTATTCCTTATTTGCTGTGGTAAATCATATGGGCACTATAGAATGTGGTCATTATACATGTTATATACGACAACACAAGGACCAGTGGTTTAAGTGTGATGACCATATGATTAGTCGTGCTTCACCACAAGAGGTGCTTAATAGTGAAGGGTAAGATAAGGACTATATTTTTTATACAACCGCAAAAAATTTTTGGGATCGTATAATGGTATGATGTCGTCGTCGAAGACACATTGGTTTCCGGACAATAACTTTTGTTTAAGTGAATGGATCTCTATGAAATTTTTTAGGAAGGTTCAATACCACAACAGGAAGGTTGGGATTGATTTTGGGGATGATGTTCCCAATCGTTTAGGAATTAGGGGCCCAAAAAGGGGCCAAAACAAGCATTTTTCTAGTTTCAGGATTATGACTTGTGTTTTAAGTATTTCTTTTGCTCTGAAATTGTACCACAATGTTTAATACCACAAGTAGAAGGTTGTGATTCATTTTAGGGGTTATGGGGCCAATAGTTTAGGAATTAAGGGCCAAAAAGGGGCCAAAAACAAGCATTTTTCTAGTTTCCAGACAATAACGTGTGTGTAAGTGTATGGATCTCTCTGACATGTACCACAAGGTTCCATATAACAAAGGGAAGGCTTGGATTGAGTTTGGGGGTAATTGCCCCAAACATGTAGGAATTAGGGGCCAAAAAAGGGCCAAAAACAAGCATTTTTCTAGTTTCCAGACAATAACTTGTGTGTAAGTGTATGGATCTCTCTGAAGTTGTACTACAAGGTTCCATACTACAAAGGAAAGGCTGGGATTGAGTTGTGGGGTTATTGCTCCAAAGGGGGGGGGGGGATTTTTTTCCCAATTTTTTTAAGGGATTCATATTTTTTTTTCAAAGTTTTCAAAATTTTGAATTTTTGAAAAGTTTGAAGAAGAAATCTTCAATTGCACAGTATTGGGCAATGGATTTATAAGATCTTTGACCATATTTATTTTGTGTCAGAAACCTATATTATGTCAAAAGTTTGATCACAATCCAAATTCAGACAGTATCAAGCTTGAATATTGTGCCCAAATTTGCCCCAACTGTTCAGGGTTCGACCTCTGTGGTTGTATCAGGCTGCGCTCAGTGAAGCATTTTATTTTCATTTCAAAAACTTTAAAAAAAAAATTTTATTCCCCCAATCGGTGTATGATCTTGTTTGTCTGTAACTTTCAGTACATATCTCTCAATTTCTGTTGTACCGTTTAAAAGATTTTCAGATCCACTGGGCAGTCACTTCCTATTAGATAATACTTTGAATTTTATACACTCACTTTTTAAGGTCTTGTAACAAGTGGGGTATACTTTGAAAGACATCATGTGCACCTTCTTGTATTATTTGGGAAAAATAACTGGATTTGTGTGGCATTTTTTACAATTTCTCATTGCATTTCCTACATTCACACTAATTGATCTCTATTTATATGTAATCTATTCCAACAATAAATACACACATTACTTATTGGTATGAAAGAATGCTCCAGCATCCATGTATGAAAATTTATACCAGACGGGACAAAAATCTCACTGTAAAGTGCTACAAAAATGTAAAATAACAAAAATACCAAACTCCAAGGGATATTCAAAACGGAAAGTCCTTTATCAAATGGCAAAATCAGAAGCTCCAACTATCAAACGAATGGAAAACTACTTACATGCAAAATGAAAATGTTCTAAATAAAGTGAAAATCTGGGGAAAAAAACATCATTTGCATATTAAGTACAAAAAATGTGTGTTCATTGTTTGAAGTGCTGGTTAGATTGAGATATTATTAACAGACTACTTGAACATTTTAATGAAATTTTACGTAAAAGGGGAAATGACTGATTTCATATATACTTATTTCTTAATGAGTACATAATTTACATTGTAGGTATTTATTATTTTACCATAAGCAGATACTAGAGTACCATTGACGTCAGAGAAGATTAGTACTGGTTGCATAATACTGTCTCATTATACTGCCGTGTTGTAAAAGTGCTGGACAATTTGTCTTTCATAGTCATTTATACTTGATTTATATAGAAGTGTCAGTAGTTCTCAGAATCAGGCTTTTTGAAAAACAATAGAAATTCACTTGCTTTTGATGTCTGATAAAACGGGTTAAAAATCTGCAGTCTTTTCTTTTCATCTTAGTCAAAAGCTAAATATTGTAATAAAGAGGTACAGCTGTAATTAGTGAAATGCATTTCACTGAAACAAATCAAGTTTAATTGTAAACTTATTATATTTGGGTTATGGTTCTCATGTGACTTTCTTAAAGGTAGATATACTTCCTTATTAGAATGAATGACTCTGGAAAGGTGCTTTCCAAGATATACCTTTTTGAATTACCTAAACAGCTTTTGGTGGATTTCAAGACTTTTTTTTAATTTTAAGACATGTGTTATAAACTCAGTATTTTAATTTGTAATTTTTACTATTGTAAGTCATTATGAAAATACTACCGTAAATTTTTGTTATAACTGATTCTAAGAAAGACTGGTACGTAATTAGCATGATATTATTTGTGAATGTAGTTTCTATAGAAATTGTTTAGTTTCTGCAGTTAAATGGCTTATCAATCCATCATACATCACACTTTGCTTATTCTCATCATAGGATACTTAAATTTGTGGATTTTATGGAAAGCTTTCTGATCCGTCCTTAGAAACCAGGGTTGATTCCATCATCTTCAAAACTCCACTGTATCATTGTCAATTGGAAAATTATTCCTTGTATTGATGAAATAAGGAATTTAATTGAAATTCAATCACACTTTTGTCATGCAACCTTTTAGGAATAAAAATTGTATTCTGCGACAATGGAAAATCTTTGTTAAAATTTAACTATTGGTAAAGGTTGTCAGAAGGACAAGTTGAGATAAATTTTGTCATTATTTGTAATTATGCATGTAGGCAAAATGGCAGGATCCTTAATAACGTCCTTTTAATAATTTTGAATAAAACATGCATTGTTTATAACTTTTATACAAGAATAATAAATCAAATAGAAAAACAAAGAATATGGGGTATCCATCCGTGACACAAAAACAGTATATGCACAGCAATAAAAAAAGCACACAAAAAGCAAAGTCAATCAGTTGATTTCAATGTTCTTATATTATCATGACAATTTATATTATATTATCAAACGATATAAAATTCAACCAAGAAACATTCTTTCTTTATGCCCCGCCTATGATAGTGTGTCTTTCCTGTAGTGGGTTAAAGTTTGAGTTAAAGATAGTTTACCACATAGGTGTGCCAAAGTTTTAACCCTAGGTTTCTGAGGATGATGCAAACCTTTTCATTAAATAAAGATTCTCCTGATCTTTGATTATACTAAACAATTGATATAATGAAAATTAATTAATTGTGCTATTCTAATTCTAATACTTAGGAAAAAGATTTGTAAAATAATAATTTTACGACATGTACTAATAGTTTGGAGAATAAGTTAAAGGAATAACCCTAACAAGATAAAAAAAATAAAATACTTACTTGAGCTAACAGCTATAAACATCTAGAATTTAACAATGAAAGGGCATAAATTGAGCATTCATTTCTTCTCTCATTTAATCATTCTTTTGAATGGCTGATGTTTTTTGAAAGAAAAACTGAATTTCTGATTCTTCAAATTATACAGTGAAACCTGTCCAAACCAAAAGCCTGTATGAACTTTAAAAAAAAAATGTTAAAATACTGTAACACATGAACTCTTTATTTGCTTGACTTTTTGGAGTAGAAAAATAATGTGACTATAAATGGTCGTCAATTTATCAAACATGGATCTTATTTTATGATATTATGTTTATATCAACAAAATTAGAAAATGTTGAGAACTAATTGCCTTAAAATTGGCTAGAAAGGCTAAATGCAAAAAAAAAAAATCCCTGAAAATAAGTTGGGTTACACTTGCTCTTTCCCACTGGGAAAACTTTTGACATCTTTCAACTTGACCTTAGCTGAATGAGCTAACTCATACATAAACAAATTGGGGGCCTTGGTGGCAGAGTGGTCTAAGTAGTTCATCTACAGTTATCTCTAGCTTGTCACCACTGACCGAGGCAAGGTGTGTTTGACTCGGATCTTTATTTACCAGGATTAACAGATTTCCTGCTGGAGGTTGATGGTACCTAGGCTTCCTCCACCAATAAAAACAGGCCGCTATTGAATAGCCAAGAGTGCTGAAAGTGGTATTTAACACCGAAAGTCAATTAATCATAATCAAAAAATTACAAAGTAATTCTAACTTTTTCATTTGCATTGGAATTTGAAGAAAATTGGCAATTTTCTTTCCCTGAAATTTTCCTTTGGTTTACACAGGTTTTCCCTGTATAAATTGTTTGAAAAACATTTTTCCAGTGAATCATTGGGTGTATTAGTGTAATATTTATTGTATTTTGTATTTTATAAAGAAAAGTATATTTGTGATAATATTTTCCATTTGTGTATTGATTTTTTTATTCTGAAGTTTGCTCAGATATATGTAAACTAACTAGACTGCTTGATAATCATTCCAGAATGTTTTATACAAGACATGCATGCTAGGAATGATTTTTGTGGGTATTTATTTAAATTTATTTGTCTTGTAAATGTAGTCTGGCATTGACAGATAAAGTAAAGTCATTTTGTGTAAACTAGGTATAGCTTTAAGCTCACTTATCAACTGTTGAATAATTTTGTGGTCACTTGAAACTATCCTTCTGGCATAAACATAAATTTTTTTTAGGGGATAGCAGATGAAAAGATTACAATCAAACATTGGTGGCCTTGGGCTGTTTTCTGCTCTTTGGTCGAGTTTTTGTCTCTTTGACACATTCCCTGTTTCCATTCTCAATTTTATGAATATTTTCCTAGCAAGGTCCTGTATTTACCAAAATTTGTCATTTTCAGTAGAATATAGCATAAAAAGTTTGCCAAAGATGTAAATATATGAGAAAATTTGACATAATTTTTAACTAGGTATTTATCAGAAAGGAGAATACAACTGGTTCTTCCACAGATTGAAAATTGTAATGATCAAATTTTTTCCCCCTTTACTCCTTAGAATCTGGCCAGTTTATTTCATTAGAATATTACTTGTGCCAAAAATTTAAGATGAATGAATGATTGAATGTAAGTGACCACTTGTGAAGTTAATTTTACTCTGATAGTATTTTTTGTCTATTTATTTACCAATTAAGGCTTTGGCTTAAATTTACCAGAGTTTTACTTGAGTAGGTTTGGTTTCAACACCTGGAATTTAAAAAAAAAATATTAATTAAAATTAATCTTAATTGGTACACAGAAATTTGTGAAACACATGTATGGTATATGCTGCAAAAGTTTACACAGCAGAAAAAAGAAATCTTTGTTTATGTGTTTTGTGTATGTTATTTTTAGTAAGTATGTATTGTATGACAGTTTGATATGTAGAAATCAAGATATTTTATATTTCTGATATTTATCTGAAACTTATAAATAGATTGAACAAAATATTACAATCATATTAGAATGTATATCATATAAAAGATGATTAGTAACAAATGAACTGATATGGTGGAGAGTTGTCTCATTGGCAATCGTACAACATCTTATTTTTATATAGGCAATCTTTAAGCGTGAAATGTTCTGTGTATGCTGCCATTGCCATATCTAAGAAACGTTTTATTGGCTCTCCCGTCTATATACCTAAAATTCAAAGTACTATAATCAAATGGCCTAAATTTATCTTGCTATTAGTTAACAAGTACTCTGGAATTTTTAACATGTTCAAAACTTTTTTGGAGCAGGGGGTAGGGGATGTTGTAAGTCAATTCTTAAACTTAATAATTCTTGACACATTTTTAGCTCACCTGGCTCGAAGGGCCAAGTGAGCTTTCCTCATCACTTGGCGTCCGTCGTCCGTTGTCGTCATCGTCTGCGTCGTCGTCCGTCGTCGTTAGCTTTTTACAAAAATCTTCTTCTCTGAAACTTCTGAGACAAATTTAACCATACTTGGCCATAATCATTATTAGGGTATCTAGTTTAAAAAATGTGTCCGATGACCCCGCCAACCAACCAAGATGGCCGCCTTGGCTAAAAATAGAACATAGGGGGAAAATGTAGATTTTGGCTTATATCTCTGAAACCAAAGCATTTAGAGTAATCTGACATGGGGTAAAACTGATTATCAAGTCAAGATCTATCTGCCCTGAAATTTTCAGACAAATCTGACAACCTGTTGTTGGGTTGCTGCCCCTGAATTGGCAATTTTAAGGAAATTTTGCAGATTTTGGTTATTATCTTGAATATTATTATAGATAGAAATAAACTGTAAACAGCAATAATGTTCAGCAAAGTAAGATCCACAAATAAGTTGTCATGATCAAAATTGTCAGTCGACCCCTTTAGGAGTTATTGCCCTTAATAGTCAATTTTTAACAATTTTTTGTAAATTTTGTAATCTTTTACAAAAATCTTCTTCTCTGAAACTTCTGAGACAAATTTAACCATACTTGGCCATAATCATTAATAGGGTATCTAGTTTAAAAAATTTGTCCGATGACCCTGCCTTCCAACCATCATGGCCGACTTGGTTAAAAATAGAAAACATAGGGGTAAAATGCAGTTTTTGGTTTATATCTCTGAAACTAAAGCATTTAGAGCAAATCTGACATGTGGCAAAAATGTTCATCAGATTTAGATTTATCTGCCCTGAAATTTTCAGACAAATCCGACAGCCCGTTGTTGGGTTGCTGCCCCTGAGTTAGTAATTTTACAAAAATTTTGCAGTTTTTTGTTATTATCTTAGATATCATTATAATATCTAATATCTAATACTATTAATTATGATTTTAACCTTATTTTACATGATTTCCAAAGCATCAGTAAATACAGGTGAGCGACACAGGCTCTTGAGAGCCTCTAGTTTAAAGGATGAATTGAATAAGTACAAATTAAAATCTGAAAGCAATTATGTATTGCCAAACTCCAAAAAAGTGGTACTCAATGATTTCTGAGTAAATACATCAGTTTATTTTTGTAAGTGTACCATATTTCTACTAACTGTGATGATATATTTCTGTTGTGTTCAGATTTCAGTATTGTACCATATCATTTACATTTATTTACTTCTGATAATTTGTACTTTTTGTGATATTGCAATTGTAGACAAAATACATTATGTATACATAACTAAGTTGTTGTTTTAATTGTAAAACCAGTGAGACCAAGTTTGAGCCTCAGACGAGCTCTAAAATTAATGCCAACCTATTTTTAAGGACTTATGCCCCTTGGAAATGAGAATTTATATGGGAGGTTCATTATAAGTGCTTTCAAACCTTCATTTCTTGTAGGATTGTTATGAAATTTATATCATAGGTTTATATCAGAATTTTCTTGACAAGGTAGAAAATCAGTGTTGATGGACTATTTTAAAGGAGCTATAAATTATACTGAAAGTTGCACCTACATTTCTTGTTAGATTGTTATGAAATGTATATCAAAGGTTTATATAAGCAATGATTGGCCTTTTTCCAAATTAGTGCTGATAAACTATTTTTTAAGGAGTTATGCCCCTTGGAAATGAAATTTCTATGGAAAATACATTGTATATTACCTGTCATTTCCAGCAAAAAATGCTACATAAATAACTCATGATCATCATAGTTTGTAAATCCTGTCATGCTGATCATTTTTGCTATAGTTTCTCTCTATTTACTATAGATTCCACTAAATGCACAAAAATTGGAAAAAAGTGATCATTCAAGCCCTAGAAGTAGTTAACAACTTCAACCATGTTGACATTTTTGTAGATCTTGTCCTACTGATTAATTTTGCTATTTACAGCTTCTCTCTTCTAACTACAGTTTTGGCAAAAAACACAAATATGAGAGAAGAAATTGACTTTCAAAGGCACCTACTCCTTCAAGGAGTTGACTAATGATTATACGCCCGTTTACGGGACGTATTATGGTATACCGTTGTCCGTCTGTCCGTCCGTCCGTCTGTCCGTCCGTCCGTCTGTCCGTCGTCAACATGTTGGACATTAACTCAAAAATGCTTTCACCAATTTGTATAAAACTTTGGTGAATTGTTTATATCTATTGACGTGAGCTCCCTTTCGTTTTTTATAAAATTTAGATTTTAAGTTTCCGAGTTATGGGGTTTTATTCATAAAAAAAAGGGGGATTTTCCAGTTTTCGGACAATAAGTCAAGAATGCTTTCACCAACTTGCAAGAAACTTTGGTGAATTGTTTATATCTATTGACATGAGCTCCCTTTTGATTTTTATAAATTTTAGATGTTACGTTTCGGAGTTACAGGGTTTTATTCATAAAAAAGGGGGGATTTTCCAGTTTTCGTACAAAAACTCTAAAATGCTTTCAGCAATTCTTTTGAAACTTTGTTGAATTGTTTGTAAGTATTGATGTAAGCTCTCTTTAAAATTTTATAAATTTTACATTTTACATTTCTAAGTAATGGGGTTTTATTAATTAAAAAAAGGGGTGATTTTCCAGTTTTCGGACAATAACTCAAAAACGCTGTCACCAATTCTCATGAAACTTTGGTGAATTGTTTATATCTATTGATGTAAGCTCCCTTTTTATTTTCATATATTTCTAATATGACATTGAGAATTAATTGAACTTTATTTGTTTATAGGCTGGCAACAGATATACTAAGTATTGCACAACAGCAAGAAATCTTTAATTGAATATAAATTCAATTCATATAACCAATTTCAAGTTCTTTGACTACATTTATTCAGAAACCTATAATATGTCAAATATTTAATTACAATCCAAATTCAGACCTGAATCAAGCTTGAATATTGTGTCCATTTTTGCCCCAACTGTACAGGGTTGGACCTCTGCGGGCGTATCTAGCTGCGCTCAGCGAAGCAGTTTATTTTTGTCTCGCCTTGACGGAGTCTAAAATCGAGACGTAGGTATGCTGTTTCTGGCTTCGGCGGCAGCGGCATCAACAATGTATTAGTTTGTGATTAGGTCTAGTTCATGGTGAACCACTAGTGGTAGGTCAATGATATTTGGTATGCAGTTGTATAAGCATTGGCACATCTCATTACCATGGAGATTATTTGGCCCCGCCCCCCCCTCCTCATTCATGGCCTATTGACTTTGAACTTTTGCTTAGTTTTCATGTATTAGTTTGTGATTAGGTCAGTTTAAGCGGAACCGTTAGTGGTAGGTCAATGATAATTGGTATGCAGTTGTATAAGCATTAGCACATCTCATTTCCATGGAGAATATTTGGTCCTTACCTCTCAGTAATGGTCTATTGACTTTGAAACTTTTGCTTAGTTTACATGTATTAGTTTGTGAATTGGTCAGTATAAGATGAACCACTATTGTTAAGTCAATGATATCAGGTATGCAAATGTATTCGCATTTGCAAGTTTCATTTCCATGGAGATTATGTAACCCCACCCCCTAGTTATGGTTCATTGACTTTGAAACTTTTACATAGTTTACAAGTTAATGTTTGTGTTTAGGTTTGTTTAAAGGGAACAACTTATGAAAAGTCAATGGTATTTGGTTTGCAGTTGTATTAGCATTGGCACATCTCTTTGCCATGGAGATTGTTTAGCCCTATACCTTCAGTCATGGTTCATTGACTTTGAATATTTGCATAACTTACATGATAAAGTATTGCTATTTTAATTTCAACATTTGCATTATCAAAATAACAAATAGGCGAGATATATCTCTGTGTTAACAGTTTATGTCTTTATTGAATTTAATAAAATTTCCAAATCAAAGAGCTGAAAGCTCTGAGGAAAAATGACGCCACTGTCTCTAATATTGTGATATTTTTTATGCAAGTCTTGATTTTCACATACCGTAATTAGTTTAACATTCCAACATGTCTCGTAAGCATATAATTGATATTCGTATATGTGTGTGTGTTATGTGAAGATGACAACTGGCTGTTTTTTTAGTACAAATGTACAGGTCAAGACTACCTGAATGATCTACAGTATCCAATGACTACTGGCTGTTTTTTTCTATAAATAAATAGGTCAAGACTACCAGAATGATCTACAATATCCAATGACTACTGGCTGTTCTTTTGTACTAATAAATAGGTCAAGACTATTTGAATGATCTACAATATCCAATGACTACTGGCTGTTCTTTTGTACATATAAATAAAGACTACCTGAATGATCTAAAGTATTCTAAGTAATGTGATTTTTGTCTTACAATTACATTTTTCTAAATCAAGAATATAGACTACTACATTGTAGCATCCTTTTCAAACCAAATGATTATGAAGAGCCTGTTGTTATCAAGCTCTTATACCCCACATACTCGTTAAATAAGTTACTAGTGACCTAGTTATTTCTGTTACTTGAAGCAAATTATATTTCTGTAGATTTAGACAATAGTATAATATTGTTTTACTAGTTTTATTTCACCTTGAAGATTAGACAAATAGGGATACTCCTTTGATTTTTTATTTCATGTCAGTCAGGTCGCTTTATATGAAACTTGAAACCACTTCTCTGCCATATTGTTATTTCATAACAACTCTGCCCTTGACCATGTTGACCCATGTAATTGATATTCATTCTTTAACCATATATCATAGTCAGTTAGTTTTTGATTTTGCACTCCCACACCACCTTTCAGGCCAAATGTCTGTCTCCATTTAAGTTAATGACATTGAACAACCATGGTATTAAACACAATTTCAATAGTGATAATGCTGTTCTAGTAGGTCACCATATATTCAACTTGGGTAGCATTCCAGTTATTGAAATTTGTGTCAGATTAGAACAATGATCTAGACCTTTAGGAATGGATCTTACAATTTAATATGGAGCCATAGTATGGGACCCCTACACGGTAACAAAAAAAAAACAAGCTTGAAAGGATACAACGTCAAGCGGCAAAATCTATCACCAGAAATTACAAGTCAAGAGAGGATGGACGGGATACGTCTCTAAAATGCTTGCCTAACTGGAACTACAACAAGATCTCCAGACAAAACGAACAAGGAGTTGAAGCCAGAAGTTAATATTTATGTAAAAAGTAGTTGAGGGGCTGATTCCCGCTATTGAACCATACTGTCATTCTATAATATTATTGCGTAAGTATTTCTGTATTGTCCTTGTTATTGGTCCATGTCTTGGTGTATTGGTCTGAGGCGAAGCCGAAGGCCAATACTGCTGGCCGAGGACCAACAATAAGGCCAATACAGAAATACATGTAATAGTATCTTTATTAATTAACTGCAGTGTTACAATATTTTTTTATTTCATTTCACAAGAGATAAACATTTTTACCTTGAAGTGGAACTATCCAAATCTCAGTTTCTTTTTATAAGATGCAATATCTAATGATTTGGTGCCGTTTCCATGTATCTTCAGCCTTTTCTCATCTGATGAATTTTTCTACCCTTTCCAGTCACTATAAAGTGTTACAACTTTAATTTAGACACAACACATAAATAGTAATTGGAAAGGTACTGCCATTGCATGTGTAATGCAAATATATTTAAAAAAAAAATAATGTAAGAGTTGAAATTGATACAACTATCCATAAGGTCCGAGTACACAGTTATCCTCCTTTGATTTTCGTTGTCCACAAATGTAGTCCCTAGTGTGGACAGTGTGTTACTTGCTATTTTTTTTTATACCCCTTCCAAATTTATTTCTCCATGTTTTATGACTCAAATAGCAAGTAGGGGGGTATAATGACACTGTAAAAAATTTGGGTCATGAATTTTAAAGTAAAGTAGTGATTTGGTCCAGCTGAAAAATGTTAAAAATTAGCACTTCGGAAGCTGTCAAAAGATTTGAAGACCCCCTTAACATAAAATTTTCCATATTTTGAGTTAGAGCCGATGAAGTTTTCTATAATTTTGATATAATTTGTCCCAAAAGTAGTACAACACACTGTAAAAATATTATTGAGAAAGCGCAGGTGGGATTTTTTTTATTTTCATTTATTGTCTAAAAGAAATGCACTACGAAATAACTGTGTACTCGGACCTAAGAGGTGAAATCAGGAAATATAGAATCTGTACTTTGGCAACTTCCCTGAATGATTTGATGGTGTCAATTTGTCAAATAGCATAAAACTAAAGGATTTAAACTTTTATTTGATAGAATTTCTGCAAAAATGACCAATTTGGGCATATTATGGTCAAAATAACCATTTCATAGCTTTTTCAATTTTGATGCATAAGTGGCATTCTGACTTTCTATCTGACAGGTTTTTATGTGTCAATATTTGTGTTTCTATGCTTCAATCCAGTTGTATTACTCATTTGTGAACTCTGAATCTACAGAAAAGAAGATTATCTCAGACAATATGTACAAAATGTGTTGTATATATGACCCTCGTCTAACGCCCTGTTTGGATCAAGTTAAATGTGAGGAGCTTGGAACATAAAAGTTGAAGTCCATAATAAAGACCTCACTAAATTTGTATAAAAAGCACTTAACAATGTCTTTTGTACCTGTTTCATGTCACATAATATCTTTCTTTTCTTCTGTAGGATAGCAAGTGGTTCAAATATAAGCTTGTTGCGACTAAAATTGCATGCATGTTTTTCACTAAAAAGTGAAAAATCTTTGTATCAGACCATACTGTCAGCAAAAAAAGTTGAATGCAAGAGTCTTTTTGTGCTCAGATTTATTGTATCATGTCACCTGAGTATAGAAATGATAGAAAAGACACAAATTTTTATTTCCTATAGCTTCAATATGCATTTTTAAATGTAAATATGTGCTACGGCCTAAATTGACCCTAAATTATTTTCAGTCTTACTTGACCTAAGACCCTTTTAAACTAATATGATATGTTATTTGTGAGTTTTCTTTCCATTTAAAGTACATTAAATATATATGTAAGGATTATTTATAACCAAAAAGCTTTACAAATTTAAAATTGCTGGAAAATATTACATCTTCATGTAAGGCCTCCCTTCATTGGAAAACCTCCATTTTTAGGCACAGGCTCATATAAATTTGACTTTTTAATAATTATGATAAGTCTGATAAATAAAATGAGTACTCAATTGCTTTTAATACATAATATTTTATATATTAAGGCATTTCAAAAGTATTTTTTTGCAATATTTAAATTTTTTAAGCCCCAAATGTTGATAGTTGAAATTTTTCAATTTTAACGTCTACATTTAACACGCAAAGTTGAATATAGAATTAGTCATATTGTCTATAATATATATCCTATTGCCATAAAACTTTGTAGGCAGTCTTATAATTTATTAAGCTTTGGTCATACCAAGTTTCATTAAGATTGGTCAACTTTTTCTACCCTATTAGGTCCGAGTACACAGTTATCGTCCTTTGATTTTCGTTGTCCACAAATGTAGTCCCTAGTGTGGACAGTGTGTTACTTGCTATTTTTTTTTATACCCCTTCCAAATTTATTTCTCCATGTTTTATGACTCAAATAGCAAGTAGGGGGTATAATGACACTGTAAAAAAATTTGGGTCATGAATTTTAAAGTAGTGATTTGGTCCAGCTGAAAAATGTTAAAATTAGCACTTCGGAAGCTGTCAAAAGATTTGAAGACCCCCTTAACATAAAATTTTCCATATTTTGAGTTAGAGCCGATGAAGTTTTCTATAATTTTGATATAATTTGTCCCAAAAGTAGTACAACACACTGTAAAAATATTATTGAGAAAGCGCAGGTGGGATTTTTTTAATTTTCATTTATTGTCTAAAAGAAATGCACTACGAAATAACTGTGTACTCGGACCATAAGCCAATTGACCAAAGAACGAAGATTTGCGCAATTACAGAATGGTAAACAGTAAAAATCGATTTGTACCATCGACATGATGAAATTATGAGGTCGTCAAGAAATGAAATTTGTGATAATTTACTCGTTCCCCAAACCTGAAATAATTCCATCGTCTACTTTCAAAATGCTTTTCAAATGAATGGGACCGTCTTTAACATAACATATATGCCATACTGAACGTTTCAGCTTGTAAAGGTGAGTAAATAAAAACTGCGTCGTACAAACAACTGTTTACTTTCAGTTTGAGTTTATCGTGACTTACGATCTAAAAACTAGAGACGTTCCGAAATCCTGTTTTGGCCGGATCAGAACTCGGCCAAAACGGAAAAAAATCTGTATTGGCCGAGTTGACATCTTATATTGCATATGCAGTTTTCATCATATTAAGTACAATAACAGTGTAGTTAATTAATAATGATACAGTTACAGACTCTGCTGCTATAACTTTGTAAACAAAGATTCATACGCACCGCGTGGGTATAACCGTATTACTAATTTCCGATTACTAGTATTAAAATCTTCGTAAATCTGGATAAAGACCAGTTTCTATCCAATGAATATCAAAATGATTCCGATTATTACTTTTTTAATGATTGTAAAGTTGAAATAGCATGAAAGGCTGACATTATTTAGGAGAACTATTTTGTCTAGCGATTGCTGATCATTGGAGGGTAAAAAGTCCAACACCATAACAAAACGGATCTATTTATCATGTATACATACCGATTGTTTACGATTGTAAGACATGTGCATAAAAGTCAAAGCTCGAATAAATATGAAAAATATAACAAAGGGATAGCTCCAAATACCATTTAATAACAAAAAACATATGGACAGTTCAAGATATCTTTTTGGTAAATAAAATTACGTATGTAAACTGGTTCCCGTCCGACTACAACACTTTGTTCGAGTGTAGCGAAATACAATCAGATTCCAGTCAGTATGTTAAATAGTAAATATGAAACCGAGTGCGGTAGTCGGAGGCATAATCAACTTCCGTTAGTTCTGGTCAATGGTATCGCAAACATGCCGCTGATAGCGTCATTTTCCAAAAATGATCAGGTATAATAACACCAAATCATAGTACGTCACATTCGGTTGCATACGAAAAAGGGTTTAAAAAAAATATTCCCTTAAATTTGACAGTTGTAGGAAATTAATCCTACATTTCATTGCAGTAAAACATTTCTGAGTCATAAACATGTATCTTGGGTGTTTCAAAGCACCATTGTCTTATATTTGGTGTTTCTATAAAACATTTTGGAAACTTGAGGTCACATGGTTACTAAAGCTTGTAAACAGGAAAGAAAGGGGTGGAAATTTGATTGGTTATTATCTTATATGCAATGAAATGTTATGTGAAATTTTGTCTGTAGTACTGGTACTGGTACTCATTCAGTTAAGACATGAACAAGGAAAGATGTACCTGTCCTGTTGCTTATGTTCAATCATGTGATAAGTCTCATTCAGTTAAGACATGAACAAGGAAAGATGTACCTGTATTGTTGCTTATGTTCAATCATGTATTAAGTCTCATTCAGTTAAGACATGAACAAGGAAAGATGTTGCTTATGTTCAATCATGTGATAAGTCTCTATAAATAACACATAGCTGAGAGGGTGATAGAGCTGATTGTTCCCCCCAAGAAAACATTGTTAACCGCTTCGAAGCCAAGGTTGACAATGCCTTTTCGAGGGGTAACAATCTGCTCTATCACCCTTTTAGCTATGTGTTATTTACTTTATTATACTATATAAAATTGAGAATGGAAATGGGGAATGTGTCAAAGAGACAACATGTTCTCTGTTACTAACTGTGTGTTAAAATTCAAGTCTTGTACATAAGTCAAATCTGTTTAGTAAAGCGCATAAATGATCAAATGTCTCTGTGAAGGGTAATAGAGTGAGTATTTGCCATGGAATAGAGTAAATTGTCTACCTCGTATTAACCAATCAGAATCCTGCATTTTGACATGAAGTATAATAAATTCAGTTAAGACATGAACAAGGAAAGTAAATACAGTAGTCATTACTATTAGTGGGATAATCAAAGAAATATATTTCAATGGAATTGCTTAAATATGGACTAGCTGAATGCTTCAAAGGAAAGCTACAAATTGTCAAATTGTAAAAAACACCATCTACATAATAAAGCTGTAAGAATAAAGATGACATCTAAAATGGGCATAAAATGTATCCATATACTTCTAGTATTGCCTAGTTCTATCAGCATACATCATTAGGCCAAAAAAACAGTTTCCATATAATATATACACCCGTCTATTGTTGAAGACTGTATGTAAACCTTTTGTCTTTTGATTGTTTGTATCATTGGGTTGCTGTCTCATTGATATACTCCACATCTCCTATTATTCATATCAACAGAGACAATATATTATCTCAATAATGTACTAACAAGAATGTGTCCATAGTACACGGATGCCCCACTCGCACTATCATTTTCTATGTTCAGTGGACCTTGAAATTGGGGTCAAAACTCTAATTTGGCATTAAAATTAGAAAGATCATATCCAAGGGAACATAAGTACTAAGTTTCAAGTTGATTGGACTTTAACTTCATCAAAAACTACCTTGACCAAAAACTTTAACCTGAAGCGGGACAGACGGACGGACGTACAAACGGACAAACGAACAGACGCACAGACCGAAAAACATAATGCCCCTAGGTGGGGCATAAAAACATAACAAGACAAATCATTAACAGGATTTGAAATATTTATTTATCCATCCGAGTATATAATTTTAACAAATTGATAAAAGCAATTGGTAAAAAAAAAATCACAACAAATGATTCTCTATAATTAAAGCAATTAAAGCTATAACTGACAACCTCATTTAACAGTAATACTGATCCCATTTTCATAATTAGTAAAATATATATATTAAAGGGAAAATTCGCGATTTTTTACTTTTCATCTTATTATGTTCATAATACCATAAAAAACATATTTACCAAGTTTTATCTGGATATGAACACTAATAAAGAAGAAAATTGGGAATTAATAATTTAATTTATTCCAACTTCCTGACTTATGTGACGTAGTTTAAGTCTTTTTGCATGCCGGGAGTGAATAAATCTCGTTGTAAGTCTTGTTTGTTAATCATCTAATAACGCGATTTAAAGCGCATCGACGACTTTTGGCGTAGCTATTAACCAACTAATAATTAAGAAAGTAAAGTGATCCGCCGTGCAACTTTCAAAATTAAAATGTACAATTTATATTTAAAGGATTTCTGATATGATTATAGTAATAAAAGTAAATCATACAATAGAATATATTTTCATGAATTTTTTTTCCGACGGATATTTTGAACAAACTTATATAACTGATATTGTTTAACAAATGCATGTTTGTATTCTCACCTGAAGGCTTTTACTTCAGTCTAGTCCTGTGTAAATACAATGTGTATTGTACTGTGACACTAAGTGACCACCTGTTGAATGCGTGGTTAAATTCAAGGTAATTAAAAGATTAGCATTCTGTAATTCTATTCTTTTGATCTTCACTCAGTGAATTTTAGCCAACACGGTTCACCGTTACAGGTGTGAACAACATTTCGTATGAATGATAAAAACATTAATTATTTGGGGAGGAATATGGTGGCAAAATACCTGAATCGCCGTTATATACATGTATATCTTTTATATTTTGCGTAAGCTTAATTTTAAAATAGATAGGTGAGTATTTTGTTGTAACATCGAAATTCTGAATAACTTTCAATTAAATAATTTTACAAATAAAAATGGCCCACGAAAACGAGCGTATAAACCAAACACTGTACTTACTTTTTCAAATTATCATGGGTATTAACCGTGAATATTTCAATGTTTAGAGAAAATTATCGCGGTTACATGATTAATATAGGTTGGTCCATCCACAGCGATCTACATTTACCTAATCGGGAATGCCCTTATTAAAATATTTAAAATCTCACAACGTATACATACTTTAGCTATTTGACCAACGATGTTTAAAAAAAATAACAGAATCAATCTTACGTCAACTTTCCTTTTTTGAATGGAGACAGACCGGAGGAATCAATTTTCAATGTGCTTTATATCTTGTACCTTTGCAAGACTTATCATTCATTCATAAACCCACTTTATACCAGAGACATATATATCAGTCTTAACTGACAAGAATACACCTAAAGCGGACAAGCAGTATTTCTTTAAGTTTCTGTGATTTAATACCAAGAAAGAAAAAAATCCCGAAATTAATTTGATACTTTGATACTCAATATTTTTCCTGGAAAATATTCATATCCTCGTTTGGTCTGAAAATAAGATAAGAATTTGGTATACAGAACATGCAGAAGTGTGAATGTCATAAAACCTTGTTATATCAGAAACCATTATAAATGTGAACCTGTATACGTAAGACCTCATGGGACGTCACCTAACCACATACAGGTAATATACAAGTAGCTCTGTTATACCCGGAAATGTCAAGGTAAATCACTACCGATACAGAATGTACCAATGCAAAGAAAATTCTGATGATTGTGAAGCATGACCATTCATGATTTTAGAGGAGTCTTAGGTGGAAATTGCCGGTACGATTTAAATTCTGACTATTTTTTACTTTCAATTTAAATCACTGAACTTAAAAAAAAAAGAAACATACGCCCAAGATCAGAATTCTTCATGTAAGAAAGTATATACTTGAAATAGATTTATGATGAATAATATGCAACTGCAGCACCCCTTTTTATCAAAGTGTACATGCATGTATTTTAATGACTGTCCGTTATTTCGATTAAGAATGACAAGTGTACGTGAAATTCTATAGTTGCCTGTGAGACTTTTTTTTACCAGATATGCGACTTTTCGTATTTATATTTTCTCTTATATTACTCTCATTTAATATTTTATGCATAAGTGCAATATTAGGAATGGTTTATCCCCCCTCCCTTTTAAGCTAACTAAATAAATTAATCAACCTTCTAGCTGACCAGACGTTAACACATCTACTATCAGTCAATTCGGAGTGAAGTTTCTTTATTTCTTCAAATAAGCTTTTTGGGGATCATTAGTGTACGTCCAGTGTCACATATATTACATGCATGTCGGAACAGGAAAATTGACATGAGGTATAATAGAACCATAGATATAATAGCCATAGATAAAGTACTCAGAATTTGTCACACTGAGCCCCATGTAGTTTCCTTTGAAATATCAAAAGCAGGGCACTGCGCGTAGTGGCCTATGATGTAGATGATATTTGCCGACATCCTCCCAATAGACTAATTACTTATCATAATTATATTTAAATTATCGGGCACTCGTCTTATCAACCGATAATTAATATGCGTTACCTGTCTCAGGTAATAATATGCCGTGACGCGGAAGCAATATAAAGCGTCTGGTTGTAAAAGTTGTTCGGATTGTAATTTATTTGGAGAAAATCGGTCAACAAATGAAAAGGTTATGCTGTTGTTGAAATAATAAAATAGAGAAATCATGGAAAATGGACTTAACAGGCATGTCAAATTAAATTGTCATAGCACTTGCATCGGTTGCACTCGGAAAATAAGACCTGTATGATTGACAAGAGGAGACATATCGTTTACTGATGGTATACGTGGTTAAGAGGTCGAACCTGGTCGAATTTTTCTATGGCGAGTTAAAGAAATTTCTTTTTTATCGAGATTCAAAATAGTGTAATCATATTTTATGCCAGAAAGAAGAAATTATTATTTTTTAGAAAAGAAAAAAGATTTTTACAAGTGTTGAAACTTTCTGTCGTAACACGAAGTTTTAGAAAATAAAGAGAAAAAAAGGAATACATTATAAACTTATTAAACGCCGTTTGGTGAAGAAAACGTATGTAGTGGACACACTGAATACATTAAATAATTGGGAAATGGCACAATCATGTCTCTGAATTTGTTTCTTCTATATACCTTTCCGCTTACCATTTTTGTGATTGTTTTGCTATTAAATAGATGGTGGTATAATCTGATTGTCGATTTCATTTTTGAAGTAAACAATATATAGATTAAGCGTTATAATGGATGGCTATGATAAAATGAAAATATAGGAGTTTTGTCCTGTGTCATTCATTTTTTTTCCTCTTCCTTCTTACAATTGTGTTAGAGGTGTGATTCGTACTATAAATACAGCTATATATCCCTTCCGGCGCGGGACGTTTGTGCTTTTTTAAATGGACATTTGCGCTTTTTATATAGGACATTTGCGCTTTTACAATATTTACTTCTCATGACTTCCCTCCTATTTTATCTGAGCTTTGGACCTGGCAGAGTTAAAAAAATAAAAGTCGTTTTTTTATTATGGTTAAAAGTCATTATACGTAGCACATTCGTGTGTTTTAAAGTCTCCCGATTCACAATTTATTAGATATCGATCGACGGCAATTGCCAATGAAGGCTAATTAACACCAAGCGTGACATGTATATAATAAGAGGGTGATAAAATTTCGGCAAATATCATCTGCTTTTGATGTGGGTCCAGTACTTTATCTATGGCTATTATATCTATGATAGAACCATGTTCACATTATTACATTATTATATATAATACACAACCATTGAGATGATGACGACTTTCTTAAACTGTTCAAAATAATCTTATGGAAATAAAAATCTGTGATTTTACTATGTGCATAACTTTGATGAACCAAAGCAAGTTAGATATAAATAAATAAAATAAATAAAATAAATAAAATAAATAAAATAAATAAAATAAATAAAATAAATAAATAAAATAAATAAAATAAATAAAATAAATAAATAATTATTTTATTATAGTGTCACATATTTGATCAAACAATATATATATATACAACAATTCACAATAAAAACAGAGATCAAATATCCAGCCTTAGAATAGACTTATGAGACACTTAGATATCGACCTGTATTTAAATCAGATTGGTTTTGGATGTTTCTCTCGTATATTCAATATACATGTATATATTCTAAATTGCGACTATCTATAGTTCCGTAACCTTCTATCTAGGCGTATAATCCAATGATCGACAAGTGCGTACATTTTGTTAAATCAATATTTGTACGTTTCAAAATGTCCATAATTATTGACAACGAGTAATTACTTACATTTTCCCCAATTTACGTTTGGAAAATATGTAAATATATTTTTATTTTATCAAATCTTTTTTTGGAATTATTTGGATTTTCATAAATGTTCTTTACATCATAAATGTTATTTATAAACAAGCGTATGAGTTTAGTCATATATATAATGGCTATTATATCTATGGTTTAGTAAAGACTAGCATATCACTATCGGACACGCAAGACAAAGATGTATATTCACCTGATAGTTTCAAAATGGAAAGTTACAAGTTATCGGCCGTGTACACTTCTCAATACCCTCAGAGGTGAAGTGATGCACGAACTTGCTTTATGTAATTGTGTAATAAGAGTTTTAAAGCCCGACAAGAAATCGCTTGAATACCTGGACTTGTCAACTCACAATACCTCTGGGAACAATTCCTTTAGCAATGCTGGTGATCAGATAAGGGAAGGTCCGAATTTATTTAAATAAGATTATTACATAAATGAATTATGAACACACTAGATTTTCGAAAACATTTTTACACGGAACACTTAATTTATCACTTTGAACTTTTTAACTAATTTCCATTAACGTTTCTTGTTTCAAAAACTTAGTAAAAAAAAACAGTTTCAAAACGACAGACCATAGTACTAGTTATTCAAAAAAAATTATATATAATTACATTTTCCGTATCAAGTTAGTTAGGAAAGGTTGCATGCACAACCATGTCTATTATAATCTTTTTTTGTGACCCGGGAAACTGTTTAGGCTTTCCTTGTCGGGTAAAACAACCGTACGCTTGACAAGATATCGACACTCAATTACGGCTACGTTAGGTTACTGCTTGTTTTGGTCCTTTGTGGTTTATAGATATATCGTGGTTTCTATTCAGGGATGATGTCAAAATGGCCGCACGCGGAGAAGTGATACTCTAAATTTAAAATCGATGGTGATCTCTTATCTAGCAGAATTAAACTTTAATATTTATGAATTTGTGGTTTTTTATACATAATCAACATAATATCAATTTTTCATTTTTTTGCGAAGTTTCCCTTTAATGATAAAAACAGTAACAGCAATCTTTTAAAATGAAATAATACAAATGATTTAAAGTTATTAGTCATAACAGTAACTAATGGTTACCTAAATGATTCATTATTTCATAAATACCATTTACTGTAAATTCAGAAATTATTGTGTGCATTTATCATAACGATTTTTGAAGAATGGACAAAAATGCAAGATTAATTTTTGTGATTTCAAGCAAAATCTGCATACAGATATGTATCAGATATCAGAATGCGAGTTCTTATTATTGTGATATTCAACTAGTCGCATTATTTGCATTAATAAAAATCCTTCAGTAATTTCTGAGTTTACAGTATTTCATTTACAATATTCTTACCAAGAATGGTAAGTAATTACAGAACAAAAAATATATACATTTGTATTTAAAATATTCTGTTCATGAAGTGATATATGATGAGTTATAAAAATAAACATGTTCAACTTTTTATTCACTTACTATTTAATATCCCTCCTTTTTCCGTGAATGTGAAAAATAAAAAACAAGTTAAATTTTACTGTCAGGTGTTTATTACAATGCATTTTTAAACAATCATCAAGCCATACTATTATTAAAAGCGAAGCATCCTACAAACAGATTGGAAGCTATCCATAAAGCTATCAGATGTCAAGATCCTATCATCTCAAATTAAAATAGTGTTTAACTCTTAACCATGGTCAAGCAAAGGAAGATGAAGATTGATTAAAGGCTGGAGCTCCACCATGTCATATTAGGTTTCATGACTTTGAACTTTGACTTTGAAATAAGGTAGGATCAGAGGTCTCCTATTAGCCAAGCAGGTGTAATTATGACAACAGCTGAATGCATGAATGATGCTGTGCAGTTTTATCTATTTTTTCTTTCTTCATGCTGTGATCTTTAACCAAAAACCATTGAGGATGAAAGACATGACATCTTTGGAGCATTACATTCTTTATCATCTTAATTAATGCTGTTACTGATCTTTAACTTTAACTTATGCTGCGTTCACACGTAATTCGAATTCGATTCGCATTAACTAATTCGAATTAGTTTAATTCGCATTCGAAACGTTTAACGTCCAAACGTAAATTCTAATTCGAATTGCAATTCGCGTCATATTCGCTTTACTGTCCTAACGACGTTAACTTTTAATTCGTATTAACAAAAACGCATTTCTAATGCGAATTGGATAATGCGATTTAGCCAATTCGAATTAAAAAAGAAGAGTGTGTGAACGCGATTAGCGAATTCGATTCGCATTCGATTCGAATTCAATTCGAATTAAATGTACGTGTGAACGAGGAAGATTTCCAGTAAGTGAAGAAAGTGGTATGCATGATTATTATTTGGGGTAATTTGAAAATCCTTACAAAAACTTAACTTTGAAAAAGCTTTTAAATATTAAAATTTAACCGTTTTGGCACAGCTGTTGGAAATAACTTTTTAAAAGTTTTATTAAAACAATAAAAAATAAATAATACACATTGTTATATTGACCACTTGACATTTAGAAAAAATATACTCAATCCACAAATTTTCCTATCACAGTCTCAAATTACTTATTGAAAATTCTTTTAAAAATTCAAATTGTATACATGGAAATTTTTGCGCTGGGGTTACTTGACAATATTTCACACATGTGTAAATTGTAAAATGTGTGAAAATATCCCCTGCATGAATAGTTTGTAGAAAACCTCAATATTGCCATGAAGGGCAAAATTATGGTTTCTATGAGTGAAATTTGTCCCCATGCCAAAAAATTTATGCATTTAAATCGTGAAAATAAAGAAACCAACAAAATTTCCCTGTTTACAATAAGGGTAAAAACGGAAATACTATGATATAGAAAACTACGATTTCTCGTTTACATTTCATATTCAAAATTGGTAATTTCGGACATTCCAAACAATTTGGGTATACATGTACTTGCTGATATCTCATTATGTATTGCACAATTTGACGAAATATTCTGAACAGATTTTTGCTTGCATTCATAATTCATGTTTGATTTCAGTATTTCCTCCACAATGATGAAAGCCTTTTCCAGTCTCATGTAAACAAACAGACCATATCATAACTGGTACCACTGCTAACAAACATATAATCAGTAACAAAGCGTTCCGTAACACATTATTGCTTACTGTACTCCCAGGCCTGAAAATTAAAAATAAATTTCGATAACAAAAAGCTTTCTTACATTTTATTGTTTTCAATGCTAAATTCAGGCCTAAAAGAAGATTCAAGAATAGAAATAATTCATTTTTCAATTATAACCACTTCAACTACATTACAACATAAAATATACAGAAAATGATTACTGTAATGTATTGTTTATAAATACATATATAAAATGTTTTTAGGCAATGCCTGTGGCAAAGGGTTGTTACATGGGAGATAAATCTGATTTCAAAATGTATTATCAGTCAGAGTTGTCTCCCATTATATATGCTACAATTTAACATTTTGTTTCAGCTTTAACAAATATAATTTTTGGCCTCTTTGTTAGAAAGTTCTAATCATTTTATTTTTCATGCACACTGACCAATAATTGAGAAAAAATAATTACCTCTCCCAACATTGAATGATTTCACAGTACTGTTTTTATTGTATCCTGATAGTCGGATTGGTATGATGATGTAAGTTTAAAATATTGATGATTTATAATGAAATCAAATTCATCTTTTGATAAATAGTATGTGTCTCCATTACAATACAAATATAAATGTCTGCATAAAAATATACATTTTTTCTCATATTTATCATGTAAATAAAAAAACTGATTTTCAACACAAAACAAATTAATGTATATCTAAAGTTTGCAAATTTTTTAAAGTGACGTACATGTGTTTCACTGTTAAAATGAATAATGGTATGCATAAAAGTAAATGCCCACTGTAAAATTTTTATTCTTATTTAGGAAAGTTAATTGTTAAACTAATTCATCTATCTTCTGAAATACATAGAGCTTGTACATCTTTGAATTTAAATTCTATAACCAAATACAATTTATATACATTGTTTATTGCATGGCTTGTTTCAGGCATGAATAAAAAAGACAATGGTATCTACTTTGAGCTTTCCTTAGTTTTAATCATCTTAAATGAGGTTTTTATATTGCTTTTGGAATATCAAATTAAATCATTTTGGTACATGTTAATATTTCATCTCACACACATACACCCACATTATATCAGCTTCATAACAACAAACTCACCTTCCAATGTTGGTAAATTTAGACATACTTAACCATGTGATTATAATCAGTGCTCCTGATAATTCTCTGAAATACATTAAATCAATCAATTATTTTTATCAAATTCTACAAAAAATGAAATAATTTTATAATGATTAAGAATCTTTCTCTAACATGTTGCTGTTTTGTCTTTTTTGTTTTTCATAATTTGCCAGGGCATTCTTGGTTTGTCTTTGACTTTTCAATTTGAATATCCCTTTGGTAGCCTCTCTATTACAGTACATTTTAAATAGATGTGAAGGTAATAAGTGAAACAAGCTATCCTGCCTCAGGTTTATGTGGCTGTCTACATTCTGAAACAACACCAGTGATGGTCTTTCTTCAAATCTTTGATATATAAAAAAGAAGATGTGGTATGATTGCCAATGAGACAACTCTTCACAAGAGACCAAATGACAAAGAAATTAACAACTATAGGTCAATGTATGGCCTTCAACAATGAGCAAAGCCCATACATAGTCTGTTTTTAATCTCCTCCATTTTAAGACGTCTTGATTTAGAACTTACAATATTGTACATACCATGTGACTGTCTTTTAAGAATGTATCTTGACCTGAAGGTGCATTCTGTTATATTTTGCTGTTGGGTTACTGTCTTGTTGACTTATACACCACATGTTCTTTTAATCTTGTGATAATTCTGCCTCATTAGAAGTCATCAACAAAATTAATATTTAAATTGTAAATGTTTATTGTACATACCTTCCTTCTTCAAACTTAAGTGGATTGTTAATTCCTTTAATATCTGCTGATACTATAATGATGTACAAAGCTAATGCAATACAGAATCCAAGGGAAGTAACTGCTACATAGGACCAAACTAATGAATCTGAAAATTAAAAAAAAATATGTTGAACTTGTGCATGAACAGTGAGGAATTTTTTAAAATAGGACACTCAACCAACCAAATTTTCACCTTTGTAACGCATGCACATGAATTGTAAAAATGATTGATCAATATTTTGTGAAACTCTACAGCCCTGGCATCTTCAGTTCATCCTTTTATTACTGTAAATTTAAAGTGATGCTCACACAGGAACATAAATAAAAAAATAAATGTGCTTCTCCGAGCGCAGCTGGATACGACCGCAGAGGTCCAACCGTGAACAGTTGGGGCAAAAATGGACATAATATTCAAGCTTGATACAGGTCTGAATTTGGATTGTAATTAAATATTTGACACATTATAGGTTTCTGACACAGAATAAATGTAGCCAAAGAACTTGAAATTGGTTATATGATTTGAATTTATATTCAATTGAAGATTTCTTGCTGTCGTGCAATACACTGTGCTGTTGCACAATACTTAGTAAATCTGTTTATAGACTATATACAAAGAATTAACAAAATAAATTGACCCCCCCCCCCAAAAAAAAAATTTTCTTACCCCCACCCCTGTTCCAAAAAAAATATTTGAAGAAATTTTCTTTTTGTAAAATGTGGAGACATCCATACACTTAAACACAAGTTATTGTCTGAAAACTAGAAAAATGCTTGTTTTGGCCCCTAGATCCTTAACAATTTGGGCAATTACCCCTAAGAATCCCAACCTGCTACTTGTGGTATTGAACCTTGTGGTACAATTTCAGAGCAATCAAAATACATATACTCACGTTATTGTCTACAAACTAGAAAAATGCTTGTTTTGGGCCCCTTTTTGGTCCCTTATTCCTAAACGGTTGGGACCATCACCCCCAAAAACAATCCCAACCTTCCTTTTGTGGTATTGAACCTTTTTGCTTAAATTTCATAGAGATCCATACACTTAAACTAAAGTTATTGTCTGGAAATCAAATGTCTTCGGACATCGACGACAACCAAGATGCTGCTGATGACTAATAGCAATATACGAACGCAAAGATTTTTCTGTCGTATAAAAACTCTGATTGTTGTAATTTTTTTTACTTTTCTATTAAAATCAATGTTTAATTAGGTAACAGTACACCAAAGGGTTATAAATATGTAACAAGTAAATATCTCTATGAGCCCTAAATTTTACTTTTTTAAACAAGTAGTGTATGAAAAATCTATCATTTTCAAAATTCATGAGGTCCATTTCTCTGTAAAAAAAACTTGTAAAAACTCACAGAACAGATCACATTTGAATTGTACAATGGTTTCCTCAATAAAAAGAAGAGTTTTTCCAGTAGTCCTCTGATTATAGTGCTGGTCTTCCTGGAAGGAAGAGCAATGGTAAGAACTTTATATCTAACTATACCTACTTTGAGAATCTGGTTTTATACAGCTAACTAAAGACAGGATTCCAGGAACTGAGTAAACTGGCTGCAAAAAATAATATATAGAACTATAAAACAGAGTATTGTAAAAAGTAAAATAACAAAACAACGAACTCCAAGGAAAATTCATAGCAGAAAGTCCCTTATCAAATGGCAAAATCAAAAGCTCAAACACATCAAATGAATAGAAAACAACTGTCATATTCCTGACTTGGTACAGGCATTTCCTTATGAGAATGTATAGACAATCTTGTGGTTATTTTTTGTCAATGTTTCTTCTATTGTCTTTGAGTTTTTTTTGTGGGGAAGTTTAGACCTTGACATATTCTATGAACAACTGTCTATTATCAATGACCATACTTTGACCTCTAGATGACTTTTGGTTTTATCATTGGAATTCCTTTCCATTGACCCACATTTCTTTTTTCTTCGTCCTTACACAGAACTCATGATGACAGGTACATGTATAAAAGCTTTCAAGATATTGGACAAAAACACTTATATTGGCCAAAAAGTTTAAACCTGTTTAAAAATCATCATCAAAGGCAGGTAGCTACTATAAGGGGTCTTCAATTGATAATTTTAGTTGTATACTCGTATTGGCATGATTTGCTGATCATTTAGCCTCTGTCAGATTTTCTGAACCTATCTTTAGGATTTCTACCATAATGTTCTATTTTTAGAAATGTCAGTCATGTTGAAAAAATCGTCTAGACTTAAATACATAGATCAAATTTATTCTTTCAGTGCATGTTCACTTGTTTTTGTTAATATGTCTTTTGATTGAGTTAAGCCATTTCAATTGATATTTTATAGTGTGTCTTTCTATGTTATGATGTTACACTATTCTTTCAGGTAGGGTGAAGGTTGGCGCCTATTAAAACGTTTAAACCTGCTGCATTTGTTTGCACCTGTCCTAAGTCAGGAACCTGATGTTCAGTGGTTGTCGTTTGTTGATGTGGTTCATAAGTGTTTCTTGTTTCTCGTTTTTTTTTATATTGATTAGACCGTTGGTTTTCCTGTTTGAATGGTTTTACACTAGTCATTTTTTGGGGCCCTTTACAGCTTGCTGTTTGGTGTGAGCCAAGGCTCCGTGGTGAAGGCCGTACTTTGACCTATAATGTTTTACTTTTACAAATTGTGATTTGGATGGAGAGTTGTCTCATTGGCACTCATACCACATCTTCTTATATCTATTAAAGCTTGTGATAGATTAACAAATAGCAAGAATTGTTTAAGATCTTCTGGGATTGATTCTCTTTATTTTTTGTGAACCATTTTGTTTGGTTGTTCCCTCACTGATGGTCACATATTTGACAATTTTACTAACAATTTATATCCAAGAAAATTATCTTTTCACACCTAAATTTTTCATTGGATGATGTTGATAATAGAAATAAATAGGGGACAAGTAAAACTTGAATGTGACTTATAACAGAAGTCTGAATTGCTATGAGCAACATTACAGATGCCAGGAGTGGAGAAGAACTACTTATCCTATTGCAAAGAGATCATCCCAGATTTGTTATTGAGTAATGTTGCTCAATGGTTAAGTTTCCTGTGTAGTGTTTTGTGAACTGATTTATTCCCATCATATATTTATCTAATGGGTTTTCATTGTCCCAAAGGGATTTTATCCCCTGTTTATATTGTGGACAAGTTGATTTATGTACAATTTATTTATTTAAAAAAAATTAAACACAAGTGAACCAACGCAGTGGTAAATCTTCTGTGAGTAGATGCCATAAAGTGGATACCTCGGGTATGCAGGGTTGTTACGATAAAAACATAAAATGTAGAAGGTCCTGTAACAACAACACTTTAAGGAATGCTCCAGTAATTTATTGAGATCGACATGTTTCAGTGAGCGTTACAGGACCTTCTACAATTTATTTATTTGATAATTTTTCCAACTTTGTACTTCATTTATATCTATTTTACACTTATATTATAATGATCTTACTATATGGAACACATTTTGTATTATATACATATGGTTAAGTGAATCCAAATACTCCATGTAGGCGCTTTTATTTTTACTCACTACTGGCTATTGGACGAACTACTTATACTATATATACTGAGATTTTTATCTATATTGTCAATGCGGAATACGTTAGACCAGAAGCAACATTATGAGCCGTTGCCAGCAGTTTAAGATCTGTCATTGCCTTCTTTGAATATATTTAATAAAGTATTTGAACGTTCCGCATTCAGGTCATCTAAAGCCTTATTCCACCTGGTCACAATATTTAAGCACTCATACTTACCACCCAAATGTACCAATCACTATCATTTAACTGAAATGAAAAAAATATACATAACTGCAGTATAATATACTAATAATGATTTTTTTATTATCACTCTCCTTATCTTATGAACTTTAGAGAGAATTCAGAATTCTGTGGCTCTTTTAACAAAGAGTCTTCTGACTCTATTTGATGGTAAATACTATGTGGAAATGTTCATAACTTGCAAGTATTTTTTGTGAAAATAGTTTCTTAGTCCCATTTTCAAATTTACCTGCTTAAGACTCCTTTGGGCTTATTATTACATACATGTAGATGGTTGTTTCAATGGAATTCAGATACTCTAATCTTTACAGTAAAAAAGTTAACACAGAGTTAACAAGAGGCTACTTGAAGCCTCAATTGCTCACCTGGCAAAACAATCTTTTTAAATTTGAATAGTTCATGTAGTTGGTATCTGACAATGTACACAATGATTAGTACATAAATTACAGTTTATATAAAACATATAAAAATAAACAATATTTCTCTATTTTTGTTCAAAAGAAAGAATCTATCACAGTCTGGTTTCACAATCAGGACCCAGCACATTATTTATCAAAATCAAAATTTCACCTCTTTTTTCATGTTTACAGTCACAGTTTAAAAAAAAATCAAAACTTCAAGCAATTTATTTAAAAAAAATAATCTATGAAACGTAGAAATCCATGCTCTACCTAACTGTGAAGTACTTGAAGACTTAGAGTATAAAATTGATTTAATAAGGCCTTAATGTATATGGATGATTGATGGACAGATGTATTGATGTTTAATGTACTGTGGCAAATATTACATATATACCAGGACAAGAAAATGTTGATGTTAATATGAGTATGATCCCTGCTTTCTTCTAGGCTGTTATATTTAGTCAAATATTAAAAATGCTAGTCCACAAGGTAACAGTCACAGGGAGAATTGTAATACATGTACTACTGGAACAGATTATTCTGACTACATTAAACCAGTCTTTGCTGAAGCTCATAAATGAACAAGCATGGAGAAGCAAAAAATTCCAATTTCAGGTCTTTGGCCTAACAAAGGAACCTTCTAATGAAGCTATTGATACCATGAGACCACTGTGGCTGTTTAAATATATATGTACCTGGTATATAATAAATAGGATGTATATATGGACCAATACTGCTAGATACTTACATTAACAAAGGCAGCTAATAGGAAAAAGACTGCCATTATGGCATTAATGGCTCTCCATATTTTCACTCCATGTTGTACTTTTATAACATCCTCTTCAGGAGGTGTGATTCTGTACTCTCCCTTCATGGTCTTAATATAAACATGATGAAGTTATTAAACACATTTCACATATAAAAATAAAATGCTCCGCAGGGCGCAGCTTGATACGACCGCAGAGGTCGAACCCTGAACAGTTGGGGCAAGTATGGACACAACATTCAAGCTTGATACAGCTCTGAATTTGGATTGTGATTAAATATTTGACACAGCATAGGTTTCTGACACAGAATGAATGTGGTCTAAGAACTTAAAAATTTTAAATTGGACATTCACCTACATGTATTATGGTCCAATATCCAAAATCTAAATACATGGTTAGATTCAGCATATCAAAGAACCCCAAGAATTCAATTTTTGATGAAATCAAACAAAGTTTAATTTTGGACCCTTTTGACCTCAATGTGGACAAAGTTGATAACGGGGCCCAAAAATCTAAATACATGGTTAGATTCAGCATATCAAAGAACCCCATATATTCAATTTTTGTTGAAATCAAACAAAGTTTAATTTTGGACCCCGAATTGGACCAACTTGAAAACTGGGTCCATAATCAAAAATCTAAATACATGTTTAGATTCAGCATATCAAAGAACACTAAAAATTCAATTTTTGTTAAAATCAAACTTAGTTTTATAATTTTGGACCCTTTGGACCTTAATGTAGACCAATTTGAAAACGGAACCAAAAATTAAGAATCTAAATACACAGTTAGATTCTGCATATCAAAGAACCCCAATAATTCAATTTTTGATGAAATCAAACAAAGTTAAATTTTGGACCCTTTGGACCTCAATGTGGACCAATTTAAAAACGGGGCCCAAAATCCAAAAACTTAATACACGGTTATATTCAGCATATTAAAGAACCCCAAGAATTCAAGAATAAAACCTCATTGAAATTGATCAAGAAATAAGCAATTTATAAGAAGTATCTTCTTTTGCACAATACTGTGCAATTGAATATTTCTTGCTATTGCGCAATACTGTACAATTGACAATTTCTTGCTATTGCGCAATATTGTGCTATTGGATATTTCTTGCTATTGCGCAATACTGTGCAATTGAAGATTTCTTGCTATTGCGCAATACTGTGCAATTGAAGATTTCTTGCTATTGTGCAATACTGTGCAATTGAAAATTTCTTGCTATTGCACAATACTTATTATATAAAAATTTACACATCCTGTTTGGTGTGTATCTCCTACCATATCATTATTATTTGCTTTTAAATATAAATCAGAAATAACCAACTTAAAATGGAAAATTTTAAAAGAAAAAAAAAAGGAAAAAAAGAAAAAAAAAAAAATCCCCCCCCCCCAAATTTTTTGAACCCCCTTATGATTCATCACCCCCAAACTCAATCCCAGCCTTCCCTTTGTGGTATGGTACCTTGCAGTACAATTTCAGAGAGATCCATACACTTGAACACAAGTTATTGTCTTGAAACTAGAAAAATGCTTATTTTTGGCCCCTTTTTGGCCCCCAATTCCTAAACGTTTCAGGCAATTACCCCCGAACTCAATTCCAGCTTTCCCTTTGTGATATGAAACCTTGTAGTACAATTTCAGAAATATCCAAACACTTACACACAAGTTATTGTCATGAAACTAGAAAAATGCTTGTTTTTTGCCCCTTTTTTGGCCCCTAATTCCTAAAATTTTGAGGCAATTATCCCCAAAATCAATCCCAGCCTTCCCTTTGTGATATGGAACCTTGTGGTACAATGTCAGAGAGATCCATACACTTACACACAAGTTATTGTCTGAAAGTTACAAAAATGCTTATTTTTGGCCCCTTTTTGGCCCCTAATTCCTTAACTGTTGGTACCATAACCCCCAAAATCAATCCCAACCTTCCTTTCGTGGTATTGAACCTTATGGTAAAATTTCATGGAGATCCATTCACTTAAACTAAAGTTAGAGTGCGAAAACCAATGTGTCTTCGGACGACGCCAGACGACGACGACGACGCCAACGTCATACCAATATACGACCAAAAATTTTTTACACCAAAATTTTTTTAATTTTTGCGGTCGTATAATTACCAATTCAACTTTGTAATTTGATATTTGAACATTATTTTTATCTGTATACATATTGATTTTGTTATCAATAAATTAAAACCCACCTAAATACTATTTTTATACACATATGTAGTATTATGTACATTCACAGTCTTCAATTTGTACATGTGGATACCTATATTATGGCATTGCAAAAGGTCATATATTTTTTTATTAGTTGTTATTGGCTTTGAACTAGCTTTCAGTAACTGTGAGTACTCTCAGATCTGTACTTTGTGCCTTTTTTTTTTTATCTTATTTCTTTTTTTGGTGGTTTGTATGGATCTGAGGAGTTAAGGTTCATGTGGACCCTTTGGCTAAAATGGTAGCATTTTCATCTCAAATTTTACTCTGAGTACAGACAAACCTGTGACTCTGGATGAGTTTTAAGCAATAGCATTCCCTAGATAAAGAAAATTTAAATATATTTTATGTTTTAGAAAAATAAAAACTTAACAGGATTTTGCAGTGCACTTTTTTTCATTCCTCCAGAAGGTGCCAAAATAAACTAAGTTGGGAAAGAGGTTTGAGAACTTCCCCACAGGCAATAATTGAAGTGAACTGTATTGATTGACATGGACAATAGATACCTGACAATAATTGGTGATTTAAACTGTGTACCTGAGTGGACCATAATGAAGTGAAACTCAACTGTTTGTTAATTTTATCATCTTCTGCAGGGACGAAAAAAGTGCACTGGAAAATCCAGTTAAGTTTTAAATTTTCTAAAACATACAATGCATTTGAATTTAATTTTATCTAGGGCATGCTATGCCTTAAAACTTTTCTAGATGCACAGATTTGTCTGATCTCCGAGTAAATTATGAGGTGAAAAAGCAGCCATTTTAGCCAAAGGGTCCACTTGAACTGCAAGAACTTTTCAACAGGCATTAGCAAACTTGTTTAACCCTGCTACATTCTGTTTGTGTCTGTTGCAAGACAGGAGCCAGTTAATTCAGTGGTTGTCGTTTGTTGCTGTATATCATATAAAAAAGAAGATGTGATATGATTGCCAATGAGACAACTCTCCACAAGAGACCAAATGACACAGAAATTAACACATGTAGCCAGTGTAGGTCACTGTACCATGCATATTTGTTTTCTGTATATATTTTTTGTACAGAAACCAGGCTGTGAGTTTTGTCTTTTGAACAGTTGAAGAGTTTTACCTTTGTAATTTCGGAGCCTTTTATAGCTTACAATGCGTTATGGGTATTGTTCATTGTAGAAGGCCGGTACAGAGACTTATAGTTGCTAACTTCTACGTCATTTAGTCTCTTGTGGAGAGATGTTTCATTGGCAATCATACCACATCTTCTTATTTTTATATATCAAAGATTTGAAGAAAGACCATCGCTGGTGTTGTTTCAGAATGTAGACAGCCACATAAACCTGAGGCAGGATATATAATATTCACATATTTCATCTGCATAATCCATTGAAGATATAAATACTTACGGCTATTTTACATCAGTAAAACCGTAAAAATGTGCACATGGGAAAATTGTCAGCTGTTTCGCTGTTTGTTTACGTTTCTATTGTGTACTGTTAATTTACATGTAAAGATTGGGTAACATCAGTTTGTACTGGATGGGCTTTTTAAATTTTGAACAATCCACCTTTTCAAATTAAACATTCAAGACTTTTTACTATTAATTCGAATGCAAATAGATATACCTACCTTCTTTGTACATTAAAAAAAAAGAAACTACTTTGACAACTACACACATAATCACCACTTTGTGGCAATACAAAAGGTTAACTCGCCCCATAGAGAACTTTCTCGCCACATGTTAGTTCATTTTGAAGATACCTTGCCAATAGAAAAAAAGTATCGTGAAAACAAGTATACAGGCAAATATTCTTAATGGGTTTCATATAAACATATCTGTACTATATTGATAGTTTTCTGAGTTCAAATAAAATTGAGAATGGAAATGGGGAATGCATATGGCAAAATTTGGGGTAATTTGCTAATTTGCATAGCGGCCATTTTGCCTTATCATGACGGCAGCCCTTACAATAGGATTATATAAGCCCTTTTAATAAAAATGCCAATATGCAAATATCTATGTCGAATGAACAATTTGTTCGCATATAGGTGAATTGTACATGTTTTTAGGCTTCTGTCCGTGTACAAATGGACATTGTCTACTCTCAAATCTTTCGGCCTTTTTAGTTTAAAAATCGGAAGCGTAACCATTGTGTAATTGCTATTTAAGATCAAATAAAATGACGTAAAATCGTAAAATAGCAAGATTCAAAACAGAAATACACATGCAAGAAGATATTGTTCATGATTTGTTCGCATATAGGGAAACACCTTGTAGGTTGAATTTTAAAGTTAAATAACTTTTAACTTACCTGCTTTCTTAAGTTTTCGGCCAAATTCTTTTAAAAACATGATGATTTCAACCTTCCCATTTCGTAAAAAGTCAAATTTTAAGCATTTTCCCTTAGAATTACACAACATTTTTGTAAATATCCGCCAAAGGAAGTTTTTAAAGATACATTAGTTTTAGATACATGACGGAAAAGGACTGGATTATCCGCAAATCTATAATAAATTAAATTTTCAATCTTAAGCTAAGGGAAGTAATTTGATCAAAAGGGACAAAGTCACGTGGTGCAAATGATTTAAATAAAGTACCTTTGATTTTGCCATATGGTGTCAAAGAGACAACAACCCGACCATAGAACAGACAACAGCAGAAGGTCACCAACAGGTCTTCAATACAGCGAGAAATTCCCGCACCCGGAGGCGTCCTTCAGCTGGCCCCTAAACAAATATATATACTAGTTCAGTGATAATGAACGCCATACTAAACTCCATATAAATTCCAATAATGTTTAATACCTCTAGGTTTCAGTCTTGAATAAAAAGACAATGAACTTGGCACTTATGTTTAACATTTCGAATTTTTTATACAACTTATATCACATATCAAACTTGTATCGTAGAACTCTTTTCTCAAGAGATTTTAATGGGGACATTTACAAATACAATGTTCTTCGTCTACAACGTGCATCTCCAAAAATCCCCAACGTGCATTTTTTACATAACCTTCGTGATTTGTCAATATAGCTTTTTGCATATCTATCCGTCTCTATTTGATAAATATAGATTCTACCACTGCATCGAGTGATACGATATTTATCCACTAGAGACAGTTAAATTTTCAAATTTAAAACGCGAGGCTCGCCGAGCGTTTTAAATATTTAAAATTTAACTGTCGAGAGTGGATAAATATCGTATTACACGAGATTTGGTGGTGGAATCTGTTTCTCTAATGATTTTCAAACAATACGCAGGCAAATGTATTCCTTCTTTTCGAATGATCTGCAAAAAGATGTGTTCTAACTTTCTATGTGACGTCATCAGGCATGGTCGCCTTTTTTCATGCCGTCACAATAGGAAATTCAGAGGAAAGCAAGAAAATTCGACGTCATAATCGGATTTTAACCAATGAAGAACTGAGATCAAACGAACCACACGTTGATTAATTTTTTTTTATACAATGGGTGCAGAAAGGGATAAATTGACGAAGAATTAGAGAAATGATCATATATATGAAACCCAGATTAGTAGGACCCTCCACTATGGTTAGCCGTCCTACTCAAGATTATATTTTTGTACTTTTTTTTACAGTAAAATTCGATTATTGAAGCCTTATTCAATATACACACCGACAGAATTACTGAAGACTAGCATACATTCAGGTACATGGTCCAACCATGAATTCGTTAGTTGTCTTATGTATTTTTATCTTAATGTTTTCGTTATTATTTTGAGCCTTTGGTGCATGTTAATGGCAGACATTCCATTCAATTGATTCACAACTCATTAGTAACTGGATTATTCAACATTTAATTGCCATACACTGTTGGTTGAAGTCCGAGATTGTTAAAGACATCTGGCTGGTTTTTTTTGATTATTTGTTCTGACTGGTAGATATCAGAACAATCTTAGATTACTAGCATATAGGTTGTTGTCTCTTGACCGGGAACATCTCTCTCTCATTATTTGCTGACCGTTAAGGGTGACTTGGGAATAGAAATATGGTCACTTTCGTCTTCTTCCGACCAGCAGTAAAATCATAGCCGGCGTCCGTTTGGTCAAGTTGTGCGGGGTCTACAAGTACGCAGCCACGTCCGGTCAGAATAGGGGCGTTGGACGTTAAATCCTATGTCTCGTGTAAAGATAGTGCCACGCTCTCTGAACGTTAAGAACCCTTGCAACAACTCTTTAAGGGGTCCGTATATAGGTGGCCTATTGCAAGACAAAACTTCTATCCTGATCCAATATACTCTCATTTTTCCAAATTTCCAGGCTTCATTCCGGACGGCTTCTATTACAGGACCTACATTTTGTATTTATTTGGTTATTTTTTCTCGTCCTGAACATGCGTGAAATATTTGCTACTAGACGTTAAGCAACCAACAATCAATCAATCATTATTTCAACTCATTGCATGTCGCATGCATATTCAGTGAAGTGTGTAAAAGAGTTCTTTTCTTTTCTTTAATATGTTAACATAGACTTGTAAATGGATTGCTATTATTAAGTAGATAAATAAATGTATTTGTACCGAGATTCGAACCAGAAGTTCTTACTTTCAACTATAGTATCGGCGGATTATCTTTAGCAGTGTGGATGGTGCTACGGATGACGGAAAGAACTTCCGATTGAATACAGTGTAATAATTTTTGACGCCAAATACATTTTATTAAAAATTATAATAATACAACTTATAATAGTACAACTATATTACTACTAGATGCTTAGATTTTATGAATTTTTAATATGAAAGAAGAAAAATAAAATCGATACAGAAAAATTATATTTTAAAAGTGGTGATCCCAAATAAAAGTAAGTGATTTGACTGAGATTAATTTTCTGTCTTTTATTTACAAACCAAGTATTCATTTTCTTTTGTTTTTTTCTTGTTCATTAGTGTGTCTTGCTTTATGTACTATTTCAGATTTGCCTCTGAATTTTGAATGTCGAAATTGTGGCTGTTTTATGACGAAGAAGCTATAATATCACTTAATCAAAACTCATTTAAAATATTTCATAGTGATTGATAAAGTAAACATCAATTGTTTTTTTCCCATATTAGAGTTTTCTGACAATTGATCAAAACTCTTTGAATCGGAAGAAATCAATATATAGTCGGAAAGAAATATCTGCGCATGTTGTAACCATGATCGATTCTTGCTAATGGCTGCTGATATAAACATAAAGAGATGATTCCGTTGTTGATTTTTATAATATTTACTAGCTTTATGCAGATAAATGGACAGACATCTTTAGAATTACAGTATTGTTCTTTTTTCAACAATCGAGCACCAAAACCACAACCAAGTTTGAAAAACTGTACATGGTTCCGTGAAAACTCCTGTTGTATGCAAGAAGAAATTGACGCTACATTTGGTAGAGTCAAACCTTTAGTTGGAGCCTCTCCGGATTGCCTTAGATACACTAACTATCTAATGTGTTATATATGTGACCCTTTGCAGGATAAATTTTATTGCAGAGAAAGATTAACGGTATGTGAAGATTTCTGTGATTCTTGGTACAAAGCATGCGGTTCTGCCATTCTGAAAGGCTCCATTATTAACTCTCTGTACACTAATGGTGGTAATTTTTGTGAAAGTAGAAGTTTTTTAGTTGAAAAGAACACCGATACATGTTTTCGTGTAGACAGTGCATTGGATAGCATAAACTCAGGAAATTCTCTTCAGAATAATATTGGATTATTGATTATTGGTTCACTTATATTCAGTAAACACTTGACATATATGAACTAAACTTTTGTATAGAATACAATATCTTTATTGAACTAATTTATTGTAAACATACATAAATGAGAACTAATGTATGCATACCTATATTGACATTTCAAATTTGCCAAATTTAATACTGAAAATGCAAATTAAATATCAACACAATAAAAGAAATGCAAATGCTTCGAAGGTTGCTTTATAACTCGTGTAGATACTTTCACTTTGAAGTTAACATATAGAATGTATACACTGTTTTACTGAGTGGTTTGTAACTTACATCGATGAAAGGTCGCAATACATATCCATGAGTCCCTATTTTAGAGTACTACATACTAGCTTATGGTTTTTGTTTTTCTATCAACACTATATATTCAATCAGCTCGGGGTGGCTTATAATATTATTAAAATTCTCCAAAACACTTCATTAATACAAACACGCTCATTCTTCCAATGTGTATTGCAATAATAGTTCAAATGCACACAACATCGTACTTATTACAGAATGACTGGGTTAAAAACGTTGGCTCCTTTGTTAATAGTTTCACTGATTCCTCTTAACAATGTTATATTGTTGTACACCAATTGTTTTTTTTTAAATACATGTATATTAGAAGTGAAAGAATGTTGTAAATGATTTTCAATACAATTTATAATAAAATATAGTGATATGTAAAAAATAAAAATGATATAGAAAACAAGGTTGTTTTTTGTCCTTGTTTTTAAAGCCTTTTGTATAAGGGAGCTACCATTTGATTTTTATGGGGCTAGGATTAAATCTGAAAAAAAGGCAGGACAGAAGTTTTGAGTAAAAAAAAAGGCAGGATGAGCAACTTGGCCAAAAAAAAGGCAGGATGACAAATTATGTATAAACAGTCAGGATAAACTAATAAAAAAAAAGGCAGGACCGAATAAAGTGAAATATAAAAAGGCAGGACCGAGATTACAACTAAAAAAAAAGAATGCAGGACACAATTAGTCATCTTAGCCCCCCCACCCCCATAAAAATCAAATGGTAGCTCTCTTATATAGAAGTATGTATGTATCATGAGACACGTTTAAACAGTATAACATTCACTAACATAGTACTAGAGAATCAACTGAGTGTACATTTATATTAAAAGGACCTACATTTATGTACAGAGGACCTTTATTTATATATCCAGTAAGTATATATATATTTATATATCCAATAATAAAATTGAGAATGGAAATGGGGAATATGTCCAAGAGACATCAACCCGACCAAGAGCAAACAACAGCCGAAGGCTACAATGGGTCTTCAATGCAGCGAAAAGATCCCGCACCCGGAGGTGGTCCTCGGCTGGCCCCTAAATAAAATTGTGTGCTAGTTCAGTGAAAATGGACGTCGTGCACTAAACTCCAAAACATATTAATGAACTAAAATTAAAAAACATACAAGACTAAAATAAGTATATATATGCAAGTCTAAAGATTTGAGTAATGATACAAATGAGCTATTTGCGAAAAAGATAAATATTTCGACACACCAAAATGGCCTTCGATAGAGTCGTTTTATTCCGAAATGAAATAATATATTCTGAAATGCATTGTAGTCCCTTGAGCAACTACGAAAGTACTCATATTCACATAAGGTTGTTAAACTAAATTGTTGAAAGCCGTTAAGATGCATATAAACTGTACATCTGTGAAAACGTATATACATGTAAACTGTATATCAGTAAAGATGTATATAGAAAGTTACTATATATCTCTACAAATTAACAATTAATATGCATCTAAATTAAACAGATCTTAATCAAGAATGCTAGTACTAAAGTAGTTGTGTTTTATATGGTTTACATGTTTATGAGATGATCATGGGTGTCTGAGAGCGAGTGTTCTGAGATGGTGAAAATGAGTATCAGTATATTATCCCAGATTGTGGTGCTGTTCAATACGTGTATTTAGAAAAATATATATATATATTGTTATGTTATTGAACTACAACGAAATATAAAGGAATCACAGTTAGCACCCTTTATTTCATCGCGATGCATATTCTTTTAGGAGTTGAAAAAAAAGAAGCTTACTGAACTAGAGAAGTAAAAGAATATTAAACAGTCAAGTGAATTACAAAAGGAAACAACATAACATGGGCTCTTTATAGCTTGCTGTTCGGTGTGAGCCAAGGCTCCGTGTTGAAGGCCGTACTTTGACCTATAATGGTTTACTTTTACAAATTGTGACTTGGATGGAGAGTTGTCTCATTGGCACTCATACCACATCTTCTTATATCTCTTTAATTCAAATAGAATTTCCAAATATAAAATGTTAAAATACCCGGTACCACACAATGTCTACTTGATATTTTTGATAAAACGTCTACTTATTTTTTCTCACCAACGTTGTTCTCAAACCGAATGAAGGTAACCGAATGCATGCGTACCAAATTCTCCCCAGATGATGGTAGACAATCAGAAGAACTGTGGCATACACAGCTCTTAAGCAGTGATACCCCTATAATGTCGCAGCCATCTGAATACTTTCTAGTTTTATAGAGAATTCAATGGGGGACGCGATAGGAAGTGGGTGTTTGAAGGAATGATATTGAGTTAGTAATGGAACGATATTGAGTATGTGATGGAACGAGAGAGAGCCAATGAGTGAGACAGTGAACGACAAAGACGAATTGAGTAAGTGAACGAGAGAGTGTGCGTGAGTTAACGAGAGACATTTTGCGTAAGTTAACGAGAGAGAGAAAGAGTGAGTGTACAAGAGGATAGGAGTGAGGTAACGAGGGTGACCAATAGAGCGGGACAGTGAAAGTGACAGACAACGTGTGTGTAAGTGAATGAGAAAATGTCTGTGAGTGAACTGGCAGTGATTGAGAGAGAGAGAGTGTGTTATGAGAGAGTGAAAGAGTCAAATAAAGTATGTTTGATTTGATTATTTGATTTGATCCAGGATTCAAATTATTTTGAATACAAAAGTGCATTAACTGTAATGTGTCGCCTGCTTAATTGATTATCATAACTTAATATGTTAACAGTCTTTTACATCAAGGTCTTGTTATACGTGTATTTTGCAAACTCAACGATAACCATATAACATTAAAGGTAACGTGAAGATCTAGTGACCTCTGTCAGACAGTGACCTCTGTCAGACAGACATGTTTCTTCAATTTACAGACGTAGTGTGATTGATATCTAGGAACAAATTCCGCTAAAAACGATGATAAGTAGATATAGGAAGATGTGGTATGAGTGCCAATGAGACAACTCTCCATCCAAGTTACAATTTATAAAAGTAAACCATTATAGGTCAAGGTACGGCCTTCAACACGGAGCATTGGCTCACACCGAACAGCAAGCTATAAAGGGCCCCCAAATATTACTAGTGTAAAACCATTCAAACGGAAAAACTAACGGTCTAATCTATATAAAAACGAGAAACGAGAAACACGTATGAACTACATAAACAGACGACAACTACTGTAATCAAATTCCTGATTTAGGACAGGTGCAAACATTTGCAGCGGGATTAAACGTTTTAATGGTACCAAACCTTCTCCCTTTTCTGAACCAATAGTATAACATGATAAGGACTGTCTTGAACTTGCAATGAAGTTCGAATTGTTGCTCCATGATGAAGGCCTGTTGGTGTGATTTTGAGATGAAGAACAATAATAAAAGCGATGTTCCCTTTATACTTTATGTATTTTCACGTGCCTTCAGCTTTTTTTGTGTCATGATAATTGTATAATTGATAAACTTTGTTTATTGTACTAAATCGAAGTTGGAATTCCCTCAGGCGAATAACGTAGACTAGTTTCGGCAGTTTATATTCGGCCATATTGGTTTTATGTTGCCAAAACGTTTTGTTTCTTGACTTTCAAACTTTTGCCCCTAAGTATACCTGATGGAGGTTATTCCCGCCGGGACACATGCCGTGTTCGCGGAAATCTAAAACACTTGTTTTTTAAGAAATAATATAAAAAACAAATAATTCTCCACATATAACTGTCACTAGATAAGTATTTATCTGATCAATATATTTGTAAAAACTCACCAAATATACAAGGCTTGTAATTTGGTATGCTAGACGGAAGGAGGGAGGACAAACCCGATTGAAAACCCGCCATTAACTGCAATTACCGTAAATATAGATGCAAATCCAAGGCCCATGCAACAGCTGTATTGTGAGACTGCATAGATTTACCACAATCAATAGTCAAATGTTGAAAAGGAATTGCTGACCCTTAAGAAGCACATGGGTTCGTGTTGTTCAATCTGTGTAGTGTTTGTTGGAATTGTTTCCAGTTCGTCCTTTCTTGAAGCCATGTTATATCCCATTTTTCTTTGAAATATGGTTTTTGATGAACCCCTTGGTATATTATACCTTTTTCAAATATTTTAAAGTTTCATTCTCCATAGGAACCGTTGCAGAAGTTTTTATATTTTTTTTATTGAAATTTGCACTAGCAAAGTACATTATGATTGCAATGGGAAAATATAAATGTGAAAATATAAAATGTGAAAATATAAAATATTGGCCTTTAACAAAAAATTAAACAGCAATTCGATGTTATGTGCGAGCATGTCATCAATGTGAACCAATTAGACAGTTGGTTAAAATCCAGAGTACTGCAGTTCATAAAGTTTTGCTTTGACCGAATCTGGACTTCCATTTGGGGAAGCACATCCTATGAAAAAATGTCCTGGTCTAGACAGAGCTAGAGAATATGGGAGTTTGATTCCTATATAAGTAGTCTTATAGGACAAAAGGAGCTGTCCATCAGAGTTCAGTATATGCAATATATGATTGTTACAGTCAGCCACAATAATGTTATCTGATGGTGTTGTTAGTATGTCTTTAGGATCAAAACGTCTAACCTGGGAGTTCATGTCGGGATGACCAGTGTATACTTGTAAATTATTTCCTTCTCGTCTCAGTACCACTACTCTACCGCTGCCATATTCATCTAACACATCTATCACACATATATCATTACCATTGCTGGTACTTGTTATTCTGTGCGGGTATGTAAATAGAGGCTTGTTTTGATAGTCATATTCGTATTCGGAAACATTATTCCAGTCAAGATCCCCAATCATCACTACACATCTTCCTTTGACAGAAAATGACGCCTTTTGTTTTACTGCTACTATGATAATGTTTTTATCTCTGGTAACATGAACAGCACAGATCAGTAATTTTGCTACTTTGAATATAGAATCCGATTTTTTTCCAGTTCTTCCATCGATCAACTTAAGCCTGCTGCTTTCTACTGATACAACCAGATAATTAGCCAATATAAAGTCCATGTCATACACATCGACTTTGATATTTGACAAGACCTGGATAGTGTGTTCTTTAATTTTGATATGCTTCATCACACCCTTTACTAAGTCGGCAATCCACACTGAACCATCACCACATGCTGATATTGGAATGATATCTTCAACATCTGTTATAAATTGTCTGACAATTACAATTGGGTATTGCTTTTGAATGTCTTTTGTTTCGTACTCTGGAGAACTAGATTCACAAGGACCAACATTTTCTGGAGCATCTTTTGGCAAAGTGAGCTTGCTTAGTTTCTTCTCTGTTTCTTTTTGAATTTTAAGCAGTTTGTTAATTTCGGCTTTATACTGGTCTTCATCAAGTATATTATGTCCTTTATGGGCAGTTGTAATACATTTGATACAAATAAATTGTTTACAGTCCTTACAATAAAAGCAGCAGATCTGCACAGCGTGCTCTTTGCATTTATAATCACCAAAACTAAGGTTTCCTACAGATTCATCAGTTATGTCTTTGATATTGATGATTTTATGATTGCCAGTATTTTGAAACTTTGGATGAACCACGTCTTTACATCTAGTACACATCGTTAACGAGCATTCAATATATTTCCACTGAATTTTGTTTCCTCCCTCACACAATAAGCATCCAACTGGAATCTGAGCTGTCTGTGGCGGAGAGGCGCTAGCCATTTGTACGACAAATTTACTTTAAACAAGATGTTCAACCAAATGTGGTTTGAAGAAAGCTGATAATATCAAGTTCATTTAAAGTCACTGATATATGATGATAGGAATATTTATTGAATCAATATATAGTTTATAAAGTAAATTATTCTTGATTACATATAAATTTACTGATAATAAATCGGATATCAATTTTGTGAACTTCATAAGGACACCAAACTATCATATTTTTAAGTGCATTTTACGATGGTCTAAATGGGTATCTCTTCATTTCTGTATTCTTTAATTTCCAGGCATTTTTACTCTATTCTTTATTTCTTGTCGCATCTTTGAACCGTTGTTAAGCTGTGGTTAAAATTTCCGACTTTAGTAAATACGAATGAGTTGCTAGTACATATTTGTAATTTTATCCGGCAAAAGGAAACAGAAAAAGAGAGAGACGAAAACGAAGAGATACTATATTTTGAAATGATTTGAATTAATTGTAAGGAATCAACCAAGTCACAATTTCAAAGTCCTCTTTTTCTTTCGCACAATCAAAAAGTTGAACTTGAATACACTGTTTTTGTTATTGCTTTCTTACAAGTTTAAAGCGAAATCCAATCATTATTAATTCAAAATATTTCGAAATTTTGAAACGACCCATCTATCTTTTAGTCAGCGTAGGGTGATAATGTCGGTAGGGTGATAATGTCGGTGTATTTCCGAAAATGTCTATTTGTCCTCACTGACTATACCAACCCATTTTGAACTGAACATAGAGCTAGCATGACATGAAAGAAATTAGTCATTTGAAAAAGAGCATAAAGTATGACATTACAAAATTTACAGTTATAAATTTGTAGCCAATACACCATAATGGCTTTGAGTGTAACATAGCATTCATGTATTTGCAAAACAATAGTCTAGTACAATATAAAACTTTATTCAAAATGATTTACAGTCAAACTACAACAACCAAATATATCTAATATTCATGAAAAAGAAAATAAAACTTTCATTTTAGGTCAATTCTAAATTTAGATAGACGAAAAGCTATTTCAAATACTCGATGTCCTCTAGCCCACTCAAAAATATATCTAATCTATTTATTCTAAATGCAACCATCAAAAGAGCGAAAGCTTTTATATTTTAGCTCAAACAAATATATGGAGTAACATCTTGTATGGATGTCAGGGTGACTATAAATGTGTGTTACAATCTTTCTCATAATCTGTTCCTATCATGTAACTAGGACTTCCACTAAAAACAGTAGGTATAGGTTTTTCCTTTTTGATACTATAATCCTTTTTATTGTATGTACCCCTTTTTGAATTTGCCTTGGTGTTCGGTATTTTTGTTAAAATAAAAGTTTTAGCCACTGAAACAAGCGACAAACTATGTTTCGTCTATGATTACTACCAGAAGAGTATGATATATAACACGATCACGTGAACACGATATACCACATATAACTATAGAAAGACTGTAACGGATTTACAGTATCATGAACATTTTGTTGTCATTCTGATCATGTCTGTTTTGTTAATTCTTATACAAAGAGATTAGAAAAGACATCGTTCAGAAAGGATAAGACTGCAAAAGACTGTTATGTTTGTTTTTACAAATTATTTTTATAGAACTAAGACAATAGTATTAAGGGGCACTTAAAAATCTTTATTGAAGGAAGTAAAAAGTAAAATAACGTAAATACCGAACCCCAAAGGAAAATTCAAAACGGAAAGTCCTTTATCACATGGCATAATTAAAAACTCAAACACATCAAACGAATGGAAAATATTCCTGACTTAGTACAGGCATGTACTTGTGTAGAAAATGGTGGAATAAACCTGGTTTTATAGCTTGCTAAACCTCTCAATTGAAAACTATATCAACAAATTATACACAGACAAAAAATAGATTGTGTTACACCACATCTCTCATAACTCAGTTATATAGTCCGATACTTGCATCCTCGTGTCGAACACCAATATGTAACTTTTCCTGATTTTCTTTGAAAGAAATGGAAACAATTCATCAAATATGGGAAAAATTCATCCTGGATTTATGTCACCAGGTTTTGTCGGACCTGTAGGAGTAAAGATTTCAAATGAATAATAATTGGATACCAGGAATATGAAACAGATCTATTAGCTGAAACAATTTCATTTGCATTCCAATTTTAATGCACTGTATGCATGTGCCTTAAAAGTCCGTGTATAAAAGTATCAATTGATTTAGGAAAACACGAACAGGTGAAACAGCAAAAAAAAAACCAAGTAATGCAGACAGGCCTTAATTTCAGTTTTCAAGGTCTTAACTTTAGTTGTCCTTCGAAGCGTTTTGATTTGAGACTGGTGTAGAAGAAACGTGCATCTTGCGTACTTTATTAAAAGTCTGATATCTTTAATAATTTTGTACAACCAATGGGTCAATGCCACTGCCGAGGGTATCAGCCTCCTCGTATCGCTTTTATTCTAGCATGAAATATCCTTTATACGTCATTTTCTGTTAATTTACTGTTTAAAAAATTTTTAAACTTAGTTTTTTTTAGGGCCCTAGCTAATATAGCCTTCGAATTTTGATTTTCAATGGTTTTCAACTTCCTTATTGATTTGACATATCAACTGTTTTGCTTCAAGCACATCTGATGAGTTTTATTTAGACGAAAAACTGCGTACTTCATATCAAGTATGATATCTTTGACGAATTTATAAATTACCTGCAGTCAAGAAACTGACAATCAATTCAACAACGATGTGTATCAACATGCAAACTCCTACATACCAGATATAAGACATCTTGGATAATGGAAAGTCATTTCTGAAAAAAAGGAAAGATAGAGACAACAGTAGTTGACCGATGTTCAAATCTCGTGTGTTTTGCTTTCAATGAACAAGCGAAAACTGTGAGGACCAACAAAGAGCAATACCGTTTGCGTCAACAGATAAAGCGTCTCCTGCTATACATGCAGTACATGCCATGCTAACCATACTTTGCCAGAAGTCATGATATGGAATAGAACACAATTCTTAAATTTACAGAACAGACGACTTTACTGGTATCAAAGATGTTAATCTGCGAAAACACATTTCGAGAGAGATGACACATCGTACCAATACGTGATAATTATAATGACCATTAAACTTGTGTTATTTTGAGTTCAGTCGTTCTTGCTCATAAACCTATTGACGCAGTTTTCTTGCGTTATAAGCTTGCTCTGATAATGAAATCCGTATAATGAAAACATGCACAAGTGTGGTGCATTACTTGAGATATGTTAACGCCTGATGTGACCTAATAGGAATAATAATTTCCTGACCGTGTTCCATATTAGTTATCAAAATACAATTAGGGAGTTAACTATAAATTGTTTAAATTATATGAACACTGACTGAGCCCAAACAAAATGCATTAAATGCTAATGACTTATTGTAACATCTACCGAGATGGCACAATAACTAAGGTGACCGCTTCGTCAGGTTAGATAAGTTGTCTTAATTTGACATCAAAGGCGATGTTGCAAACGATATTAGAACTAAGAATGATATTTACTTTACATCTGTTGAAACAGTTTCAGTGGAAAGTAGTGGAATTGGTGATATTATCGTTGTTGTTGCGTTAAGCATTCGACATCCTTCTGTGATCAGTGCTGATGGTGATGTGACAACAACTTTGTTCAAATAAGTTCATAGACCTATCCAAAGAGTTATCACCAGGGATGTCAAATGACCGACTAATGCTCCCTGTCAAATAGATGTTGTAGAATAACTAATTATAGATACCATTCATGTTCATTGGAAGATTTGTTTAAAAAATAAACAAATAAAAATCTGTTCCATATTCTTTTAGTATATCACTAGTCTGACACTTTAAAGTTGTACTGGTCACTTATGTCATTTGAGGCACCAGTAATGACATACTCTGTCGCCTCTTGAAAGACAATAAAACTTCCTGACATGTTTAAACCACCAGAAAGTTGTTTTAGTGATATAATTATTTTAAAGAACTTTGATTGTCCGGGGTAAGTGGAACAGATTTCAGCGCAAAAGAATTTACCATGCCATATTAATAAATCAATATGTTATACATATGTAGAAGAATGCCCATGCCCATTTATTTGCCAAGGGAAATAGTACCCAAGTAAAGGTCCCCCAAGCATACAAAAAAGAATATTGGCTGCCTGCAATGAAAGAAGTGATACCATTTAAACTATTGTCTTTCAGATATTTATTTACGTTTACTATTTTTTTTGTATAGCTGCTTCCTCCAAACAAATGCACCAATAACATGAGAACCTATATTCGATTCAAAACCCACACAGACCATAACATTTACTGTAATTGTTTCTTGTAGAGCTCATTTGTGGAGAAACTATATAAACAAAATCGGTGAGAGCAACAAAAATAAACAATGCATGAACAGATTAGTTAAAACACTTTTAAAGGTCTTTTTTTTGCTAAAGGAAGGTTTTATATTTAGTTTTAATAACAATTTCACAACAAATTATTTTGCGTTTCGAATACTAGTAATATTGGACATCAATATGCCAGATATCATATTTTATATTCAAATGTTTTTTTTTTAAATTGGCTTCGGCCTTTACCTTAGTTCATATCAGGAAAACACTATCAAAATTGTCAACATTGCAATCTATTTATTCTTTTTAATATATATACATAAAAAGACGTATTACATTTATGAAGAAATATCAACAACATAAACATTGTTGATAAAATATACCAAGAAATTAATAAATAAAACATATGTCTAGGATATAACATGATCTAAATTTCGGTACATTGTTCATATGCAGTATTTTAAGTAATATAAACCATTGTTTTATTGATTGCAATTATCATTTATAATATAATATAAGGGTACTAAAAGTCACTGTACTGTAAAAAAAACCTATGTTCTTTGAAAGAAATTGGAAATATGTAGAGAGACAAAACTAATTTTTTCTAAATCCCTCCCTTTTATTGTATCAATGCTATCAATTAAACACAGTTATTGTACCCATTAAATCCTTATTCAGCGTTTAATTAGTGTCCCCTTAATATCATTATAAATATGTTATTTCAAATATTCAAAAGGCATATGTTGAAATATATTTTCCTTTTAAGTTACCTGTAAAATAGATGCACCTTGCTGAGAAACAACGTATGCAATCAAAAGACAAACTCTTCTGCAGACAATAACTAAAACGTAAATAAATGCATTTCTAGTTGTTTGATATCTGAGATACTAGTAATAATATAATTGCAAAATTTGGTCACCTCATTGGTCAATATGTTGTTAGAAATATGTATTATTACTCCTTTGAAAGTATCCCTGGTCATATTCGTCCTTCACTGTTGCACTATTTTAGCTGTTCCATAGTCAGATCCTTGTTTTTTGTTGTTGTAATGCTCCTTAAATGTTTTATATAAACGTATTTCTGACGTTAAGTGTCGAACGTACTTGATGAAGATTATACCAGAAACACGCGTCGTGTACACAGAAATCGGTATAATACTTGAGGATGGAAAATACTTCGTTGGTCCGATATACAACTTGCTTCTTCTTTATAGAACACATATTAAGTTGAATCATGATGATGAATTTACTTTTTATAGTTGTCTAATTTAAGATGCATATCAGAAATGACATTTTATTATAACAATAAAACTAATTTTGAAAGAAACAAAAACTAATTCATTTTTTTCAACGTGTCTAGTAAGATGCAGGATATACCAATAAGATATTCAAAATTCAAAGGTCGAGAGAAACTCGATGCAATGGGAAAAACACAAAAAAAAACAACCAAAAACACTACATATGCAACTGAGCTTCACAAACCCCATCAAAACCTGTGGGTGATCTCAGGTGCTTCAGAAGGCTAAACTGAGTCTGCGTCACTAGTGACTCTAGTCGTGTTGCTTATGGTAAGTACACATTCGGTGATGAGTCTCATTCGGTGATGTCACAATTGCAAAAAGGACAGAATTGTGGTTATGACAATTGGAAAATATCCGTGGTCACAGATATTCCATAACGATCAGCAAACTCGTGAAACGTTCGAATGGGTGACCTCAACTTTACGTCCTGGAACCTTTGGTTTTATAACTTCCTTGTAAGCAGCAAACCTCTTTCAAGGAAATCATGATAGGAAACTTAATCTTTGGAATATTGTATCAGCTTGATGATATATACTCAATTTTTAGGCACTGCAGGATATTACTACATAGATATGTAAAGTTGCAACTGGAAAGGTGAAATCATCTCTTTGTCGTAAAGTTTTGTTCTAAACCGAGCCTAATTGTCAATGACTAGACATAAGCCAATATATGAGACAGACTTTACTGTATCTGTGGTATCCTTTATTTCAGATAAAGGTGGATAGATGCATACAATATAATCACCATAACTTTGAGTTATTGAGAGGACTTCTGTCGAAAATATATTGATGTAAACATGATGTGCATAATAATCTAACATAATCTGGACACACAACAGGTGTAGGTTTAACAAAAGAATATATTATATCCCAACTCCTTTCTGCATAGTTGACCTAAAATGAATTTGGCTATGTTTTAGGTCCCCTTTTCGGAAACAATTAAGTGTTTTATGAGGATTTTGACAATACAACTTATATTTCACAGCAAACATATTTCATAAGTTTAACTTACTAGCCATTTTGGAAAGCACAGTCTTAGCCGCTGAAGTCATTTTAGGAAAGCAAGGCTTTACAAAATCTTCCAGCAAAATGGCAGCAATAGCATTATATCCAGAAGATATTGTACTACAAAGATGAAACATTCATAAGGTATGTTATCACTGATACATCATTTCTTTTTTTTTCATTTTCAGACAATATTTACTTATAGTTACGCAGCCCCGCTAGGGACATGCAAAGAAAAAATACAATATTGTGACAATATATTATTTTGTGCGCACAATATATATTTTTTTCTTTGCATGTCCCTAGCGGGGCTCCGTATAGTGTAATACTTATAGTTATATAAATCTATTCTATTATTTACGTAAAATAAATCAAAATGAATTCGCGCACCTGTTTGAATGAGTTGGGTGTATAATTACACGGCACACTCCGATTGGTATTTGGATATTTAATCCGATGCATCGTATCAGAAATGCTATGCTCTCCGCCCATCAAATACCCTTGCATTAACTTTTTAAAGGCCATAGGTAACCTGTTGTTGGAATGCTATATTTCTGCAAGTATCTAACATACATACCAGTCGACCAACTTTGCAGAAGCTAATAATGGGATTTATTGCTACTTTTTCTCGGGCTGAATATGCACAAAGTATATGTAACTAGACGTTAAAAAAAAACAAAAAAAAAACAAACAAACAAACAAACAAACAAACAAACAAACATCAGACAAACAAGCAGTCGATTTATATTTTACTGTTTTCTGTACCTTCGTTCCCTGAACAGCAGCAACGTGAACTCGGACCTTGATTTTCGGTATTGGTATTCTTTTTACAAAAAGCATTTCAGCAATAACAAGTTTCTTGAAATAAGTAATTTCCTTCACCGTTTGTGTAGTTTATCATACAACTTAGATATCGTTTGATTTTGTCATTTTTATGGACTTCCCCTTTTTTGAAATTGCCTTGGAGTTTGGTAATTTTGTTACACTTTTTATTTTTGCAAAACACATTAAAACTAATGTTTTCACATTCCATGTACCTTAAACTTCCACTAAACACACATGATATAACAAGTCCTGGTAAATAAAGGCAACAGTAGTATACCGCTGTTCGAAATTCATAAATCGATTGAGAAAAAACCCAATCCGGGTTACAAACTAAAACTGAGGGAAACACATCAAATATAAGAGGAGAACTACGACACAACAGAAACACAACATTAAAATGTAACACACACAGAAACGAACTATAACATAACAATGGCCATTTTCCTGACTTGGTACAGGACATTTTAAGACAAAAATGGCGGGTTTAACCTGGTTTTGTGGCTAGCCAAACCTCCCGCTTTTATGACAATGATAAATATAACATTAAAATGACAACATTACATGACAGGACTACAATACAAATAAATGGGAGAACATATAGGACAGAGAAACATACGAATAATAGCTAACAAAAACAAACCAGCTATATGTCCTACAAGATCCATCGTGAAAAGTGGGACCAGCTGCGTAATCAAAATATTCCACAATTATTAACAGTAAGCTTCTTTTTATTTGAATTAAATCATTTCAAGTAAAATATACATCAACAGTATATATAGTGAAATTCATTGGAGTTTTGTGTATATAAATATGTATTTAATTATCCACATCTTGAACATCAAGTTAGTGAGTATTTACCATGAACGTTTTTATTTAGTCTTTAGTAATAAATTAACAAGGCATGTTAAAATTGTTAAAATAATACACGTTTCATTTTGAAGAGTACTGATAAAAAAGATAAATGCATTGATTTCAACACAGTTAGTTCGTTTAGAAATGACCCTTTGTTGCAGGGAACATTTGTTTGTCACAATTTACGTTTTAAGGAATGTTTAAAATCATTTTATTTGTTGATCAAACGTACCGTTGACTTTAAAGAAAACATGCTGTTTTTCTTTTGGTTTACTATGTAACAATTGACACAAAAACAAGCTTATTTGTCGTTATGAAGGCCTTTTAATTATCCTCTAAAATATGAAATGTTTGATAGACATGATTTAATATATGATTGTCACTAAAAAGGAAAGTATTGACATTGGTCATAAATCACACGAAGTTTAAATAAATTGGTTAAGAAGCTAGTAGTAGCTCAAACAATCAATTTAGTACATTTTTGGATGCAAATATAGTCCAGCACGTGGAAACTAAATCATCGTGTCAGCAAACCGAACTGTAAGTACAAGTCACTGGGACAAGTTTCATCTATTATCATCTTGTTATGATAAAACAAGTAAAAGTTTTAAAACATTGCAAATTCAAATTCACAATTAATTACCCTAACGATTACATGGTGTCGCAAAGTGTAAAAAAAATTACAAGACCTAATGATTGAACAAAATAAGTATTTTTCATTCTTTAAAATGTTCTATTAAATAGTTAATGAAAGAGACTATTGTTTTGTTTTTTGTTTTTTGTTTTTAATTTTTTCATTGATATTAATTAATACTAAAGTTACCTCATCAGTTGTATAAGTAGAATTTAAGTTAGAACAAGTTTTAGTTAGAAATGATGTAAAACATTACATAAGATCTTCACTAATTACTCTCTGTAACACATTTATTAATTCCTTCCTTTAAAATCCTTATACGCTTTGGTTCACACATTTAATAGCATTCGTGATTATTATTTTTTTTGTTTCCAAGAAGTGATTTTTCCGTTTTCGAGTTCGAGCAGCATCACCTATATAATGGTGTATGATATCGCTGTTAGTTTACTTTTCATGCGACATGGTAGTGATTTGATTGAAACAACACAAGCACTGACACATAAATATCTCTATTATTCTGATTCATCCTATATTGATATCATTAAATTAAAACCGAATGTCGCCATCAAGGACTGGTCTATTGTTATCATGTGAGTGTATCATAAATTACAGTTGATTTCGCTGAATCCAACTCATTCTTACATAACACCAGTCATATACGTTTGAACAATTCCCATGCCACTTCATTTTACTAAATAAATGCAATTTAATAGTTGTTATCCCTTTTTTTATTCGAGTGTTACTGATGATTCTTTGACGAAACGCGCGTCTGGCGTAGAAAATCATAAGCCTGGTATTTGTGATGATTGTTTTTGTAAAAAACACATGTAGGCCTTGAGGAAGAATATTTGTATTGGTTTGATGTATAAATTACTTGGAAAAAGGTTGACCGTTATGGATTATCTATGTCGTAACCACAATCTCATCCCCTTTTCCTCGATTGTGATATAATCGAATGCGACTTAAAGGGGCATTAGCTACGAGATATAAAAAAATAAAATATGATTTTTTTGTTCAATCATTAAAGAAAGTGAAATAGTGAAATAATTATTCGCTTTTAACAGCCAGTTTGGTTCAGTCAAATTAAGCAAAGAAACATCGCTGATGAATTATTCACTTGCAAGTGAATAATTCGACCTCATTAAATCCGTATTCATGTGCACTGTAATTGATCCCTATAGCTAGAGATGGGTTACGCATGAACTAGGCGTGTAAAGTTATTAAATGGAAAAGAATGTAAACATTGAAAGTGAAACAAGGGTAAACCATTTGGTTGACTGGTCAGATCTAGAAAAACTCATTCTTATACGGGTAAAAATGATTATTAACATATTTTTTTACCCTATAATATGAAATCAAACAGACCTAGAAAAATCCAATTGCACGAGTTCGCAATTTATTTATATTTATGTTTATGTTTATATCGGGTTATATGACCGTCGGCAGTCTTCGGAGGTCACCTCGATGGTAAATTAGATGGCGTCTAGACTAAAAAACACACGAAATGGTGATATATACTTTCGAGTCTATGCATCGTAAATTGTTTATTTTAGACTTTTTATAATTTGAATATGCGTTTTAGTATGTTATAAGTCGAATATAAGAATTTGAGTCAAATCGGTTGACACGAATTTGACAGCTAATGCCTCTTAAACACCGGAATTTCACTTGCATGAAAAGGTACTGGTACCCTTCCTGAGCACCCGAGATCACCTGAATTTGGATGGGATTTTAGTAGTTAAATCTTACTTTTTCTATGAAGTTCTTTGTTATTGTTATTTTCTGTTCGTTTTTCTGTTTTGGCATTAGTAATTTATTATTGGACTTATGATTTTTGATTTCCCCTATCTTCTCTCCTTCCACTTCCACATTTCAAGTCAGATTAGATTATTTCCTTTAATTCTATTTTCATGATAAGCAATGTATCAATAACGTTTATTGCTTTTCTATTAAAGCCGATAAGAAGTCATCATAATTCCAGATTGAAAAGACAAAACAAGTTACAATAATGTGTTCATTGAGTTGAAACGAATGGATTATATGAATTATACATGCAAATTATCACGTGACAATTTTAAAAGTCCCTTATATAATTGTAAGTCGAAAATTGTAACTAAGAACAAATAATTAACCAAAATATGTGATGGATATAACAAGCATAACATATTTTGTGTAAAAAAACTATCGATGCGCTAACCACGACAGCCGCTTAGATATTTAACGTAGAAAGGCCTCTAATTCAATTGATATGCGACCACCCCAGTTTACACATCGATGAAAAATTTAATTCTTATAAACAGTTTGTACATTCTATATCTCCATACCTGACCATCATAATTAAATATAATGTCTTTACCATACTGAATCTAAAAGAATTTAAAATTGAGAATGGAAATGGGGAATATGCCAAAGAGACAACAACCCGACCAAAGAGCAGATATTATGAAGTAAAAAAAACCAGTATGTAAATGAAAATAACATATAGTTTTGCTTTTCTTAATGAAGACAGAGACAGAACATGCTGAACCTACGCATGGTTTATACCATATACTGCAGTCTAAAACAGACCTCCACCAACTACAACGTTCCAGAATATATGCCGAATTTGTAGGATCGAAGTCCATGCTGCAACGATTTAAAAATGATATAACAAAAGATCGAAGGATATAATTGATAAAACTTTTCATTAATTAAGTATTTCCACTTTTCCGTGCTTTTGTTCTGATTATTACTTTTTTCTTCCGCCTAATTTTTTTACTTGCGCAGTATTATTGTTTTACAAGATGTCGTTGTTATGTTTGGTATATGATATCGAACAGTTTATACGCTTTTGAAACTGACCCTGTTTAACTGAACACTTTTCTTGTAGGAGTTATCTCCCCAAACACTGTTTTTCTTGTGGCCACTACTCCTTTGCAACCGTAAAAGAAACCGACAAATTTATTTTACCAAATTGCTCGCTATATCTTAAGGAGGTTGTGTTCCGGATACTCCATATGACAGTTATTTCCCCCGTATGCATTTGATTTAAGTGATATGCATTTGTAACTGGTAAACCATAAATGATAGAGACCTAGGGTCTTTGGATTTGAGGTCCTTGGTCCAAAAATGAAGAAAATAAGGTCAAGGTCAAATGTCAAGTACATATTCTAAATTTTGATTTTGTCTTATTTTCACTTCTTTTCAAAAACCGTACAAGATATTGACAACATTTTTTTTTAGTAAATTGTTAGTTGCGACATGTTGTCACACATACATTTTGGTTGAAAGGGTACGTTGACATTTAATGGGTGTTTTATCCCCTCTTATATTTGATATTACGCGTTTGATGATATAACTCTTAAATCATACATAATAAAGACCTACGGAATTTTTTTTATATGAGGTCCTTGGTTTATGACCTTGATATTTAGGTCAAGGTCGTAGGTAAATGTGACGTTCTAGATTTGACCTTTGTTTCAACTTCTTATGTATACATTATAACGCCATAATACTTTGTGTATTAGGTTGAAAGCCATATGACCATGAAAAAGTCAACCGGAAGTGACCTTGTGAAAACCGGAAGAAGCTATTTTCTTGTACTTATTTAATGTAAAAGTATATAGAACCATATATTTTAGGAATTAGTGTCAAGTAAACTATCAAAAAATACCGGAAGTGACATGTTTTCAGACCGGAAGTAACATATTATCTTCCATATTTCAAACGAAAGTGTATAGAAACCATATATTTTTGGAATCAGCGTACAATAAGCTATCATTTGACATTGAAAATGACATTTCAAACGAGATATTAAGATTTTCATATCAAAATATATCATTTCGGGTGGAAAGACATTCAACTGTTCTCTGAACAATTGGTTTTCAATATTGTTATTACAATTCTTCTCGGAAAACATTGACCAAATACTTGTATGCGCTACTTCACTAAAACTACACGTCCAATTGACCCCAAACTTTGCAGCCACCAGGGTATACATGTATTCCATCTCACTATGATAACGTTGTGCAGCTACCTCCCAAGAATTTTCGTAGAGAAAACAAATTTCAATTCCGTAAAAATCGCTTTCGAGCTCCGTAAATATCAGTGAAACCCTACAATAAAATGTCTGCTCCTAGATTAAAATACAAATCTTGTTATAACATGCTGCTGAAAAATGTACATTGTATGAAAATAATCGATAAACGTGTTTTAAAAGTACACAGGATCATTTAAATCAAAATCATGCACTGCTCGTGAACTCCGATCAACACATCAATTGCCTACAGTGACAAAAGAAATGCGTTATATGTTATTCCGTCGATATACATGTTGTCTGTCCAACATCTCCACCTAAAAAGATAGATATATGCTAAGTTTTCGCTAGTATGAACCAGCCTCTTGACGTCACAATCTGGCACGAGAGACGCGCGCGGGACCTGAAATAGAATAAAAACTTTCAAATCTAAATATAGAAACTTAACCAAATCAAGAATGTGCCGGACCCTTGTATGAAAATATACACTTGGGTCCGGCCCCTCATTTTATTTGAAAGGGGGGGGGGGGGGGGTCATTCATCTGTTTCTTTCTTTTACTCGTTTGTTTTTTCTTTTTTTTTCTCTCTCCTAGTAATGTGAACAATTGACTGGTAGACGTTAAGACATTCATTGAACAAATAAAAGAAAGAAAGAAAGAAAGAAAGAAAGAAAGAATGAATGAATGAATGAATGAATGAATGAATGAATGAATGAATGAATGAATGAATGAAAGAAAGAATGAAACAAACAAACAAACAAACATAGCCATCAATCATGTTTCAATGGGGAAAGACCGTTTACAATTGCTTTTTTAAAGCAATTGATTTATATTTTGAATTAAGATTGTTCATGAAAATGAGTTCCTATTTATAAGTAATTTGACTGAATGTTTTGCATTAATCCAGCTGCTGTGTTTCTCTTATGTATTGAATCAGATTGTTCGGGCCTCTTGAAACCTTTTGATATACGGTATAGATTTGCCCATTGTTGAATGCCGTACATTATCCCATATTTGTATACATCCTTGTCATTTGGTCTTTGATGAATTGTTGTTTTATTGATTCATTTGTTATATATAGCTGTATTATTTATTTAAGTATTTTTACATAAAAAGTTTGATTCTTTCATTATGGTCTGCCACATTCCATGCTACGTCTACACCGCCTAACTTCATACATCCTGAGATAAACAGCGTGAACATACCAACAAACATTACCAACATCTGAAAGGAGTCCGTCCACACCACGGCTTTCATTCCACCCTAGATAGTACATAATATCAAAGAAGGATTTTGAAATCATTTTTAATAGCCAAAGCTTTTAACACAGCTGAAACATATATCATTTTCAATTTTCAAATGGGACAAACATCAGCCTACAGCCAATGGATAATCAAACGTTTAGTTGTATAATCTGTTTTTTTTTGTGACTAACAGAAAATAACACCTTTAGCCGAGTTTGCAAAACATTTCGGAATTTTCTATTTTCAATGCTTGTCAACTTCGTATTCTATTTGGCCTTCTAACTGTTTTGATTTTAGCTCTACTGGCGAGTCTTATGTAGACGAGACGCGCGTCTGGTTTACCAAATTACATGCCTTGTATCTTTGAAGAGTTATTAGAAGTAAAACCTTTGTACTGAATAATTCCTGTTTTTAATTTGAAATACTCTACTAAATGCGCATGACTTTCTAGCTCTATATAACATAAACACACATATGGAAAACAGCAAAAAACATATAGAAAATCCTATCTTACATAATTACTTCTGCAATTGATTGTTCTCTTGTCACATTTGGAAGATATGTTTCGCTTTTCAGATTAGCAAATAGTCATGCAAAAGGTTTGTTTAGATACAATCATCGACTGAGAACAGCTTTCAGACCACGCTGTTTTATATAGATAGTTAAACATACAACAAACTGGCTTATTTGTACGATCAACTATACATTCTTTATTAACTATGATAATTTTCGAAACACACCGGTCAAACTGGTGTTCTTAAAATCCCTTTTTAGTCAATTCCATCATCTTATTCGATAATAATGACAATTGTTTCGGCTATAACTAGTAGTACATTGTAGTAATTGATCTAGTAATGGTAAGATGGTTTACCTAACCAACAAGCTAACTCACTATATTGCATACATCTTGAAGTTATTAAGCTGCTTACATTCTGAGAAATTATGGACAAGATACTGTTAGAATGAATAGAATAAGAGAAAGCGAATGTTCAATTCTCCTAATTTTATCACCATACACAATTACAAACAACATATGTGAATGATTCATTCTATTGTAGGATGGTTTATTGTTTTGCAGTATAAGAATATTGAAACAACTGTAATTTTTCTTTAAATTATGAAGTTCCTTACCAACGTTGTACAGAATGTACACACTACTCCAACTGCTACAACAGAGCCCCGCAAACTAATTCCAGTTACTAAAAGAAAAACAAATAATTGCAATTGCAATGATTATCAAGGAATCGTTTTGTGTTGGGTGTTTTGGTAATGTTATTTATTATTTCCATCTTTCCGTATATTTACTGTTGGTGTCTGTATTACTTCGATAGATATAAGAATAAGAAGAATCCAGTTAGACAGCTCTCCATCAGAGATCAAATGACGTAGATATTAGCAACTATAGGTCACTGTACGGCCTTCAAGAATGAGCAAAACCATACCGCATTGTAAGCTATAAAAAAGACCCCGAATGACCAATGTAAAATAAATCAAACGAGAAAACGGACGGCCTGATGAATGTACAAAACAATAAATGATAAAAAATATGATATAAAGCAACAAAAGAAAACCACTGAGTAACACGATCCTAGCTTGGAAAAGGCGCATACAGAATGTAACGTGGTTAAACATCCTTAATGTTAATTTTCTCCTTTGAATCTTTTGACTGTTATATCGTTCAAGCTGTTTCTTTTTCAACATACATTTTTGCAATAATTCATACTAGTTACAAACGAGATACAACATCCTTATTTTTGCGGTGATGTCATTCATAGATCCTGTAAGTTTAGATTATATCCATCCATACATTCTTACAGATTATCATTTTAACACTGTAGTATGATCATTTAATATTGTCTTTATCGGTATTACCATATAATTTTGTAATTAATTCATTAACACATAATTAAATATACATTGATACACAGTTATGAACACAAGTCATCTGGTTTCGCATTCTGCCAATACTTTTTATATTTTAACAATTGAAAAGGCCATACTTTTATCAGGCTAATTTAAGAAAACATGAGTTATTTATTAGTTGTAATTGGCTTTGAACTATCTTTCAGTAACTGCGAGTATCTTTTAGATAAGTTTTTTTTTATGTCTATTGTCTTTTAATTAGTTTTTTGTTTATGCGTCGTACAAATCTGATGATTCAAGCCCTTTCAAACTGATTTTTGAAGTTCGTTCTAATGTTGCGCTGTTGTATCACTGTCCAAGGTTTGGGAGGGTGGAACGCTTGAGTGATCTCAGATAAGTTTAACACATTTAACATTTAATTATTCTTCTGTTTTGCGTTATCATTAAAGAATGTATAAAGATAACATTCATACTATACAGACTTCGTTTACAGGGTCTGCCCCATAAAAAAAATCTGCTCCAACAGAGTTATGAGGAAGAACAACGTAAATTGGCACTACATAAGTTTTACGGCCACCATCACGAATGATAAAAAAGTCGTATAACCTTTGACCAACATCGTTTCTCTTCATATTTTCCAAAATATTGGATATGTATTGGTAAAAATGCCTTTGAACTATTTTGAACCAGGTCTTTTTTCCAACTAATTCAATAAATTATTTCGATTGATTGATAATAACCATACTCGTTTGAAAATTAAGTCTTGCTGAGTATTTCTGTGTTTTTTTTTTTAGCAAGGAACATTTGTGACGACCTGTTATCATGACATTTATGTCGAACGTTACAAATTATCTTAAATGTTTAAAGTCATCAATTCAATTTGAAGGCTCTGGGTCAAATGTTAATCTAAAGAGTTATCAATTATAATGAGTTTATTAATAAAATATTTAACAAGCATTTTTGGAAGAATAAAAAATAATCAGCTGACGCCGAAAAATAATGTTAGGGATATTATAGAACCAATGCATGCATATATACTAAAATAAATCCTCTATGCACGTATCTTTACATTTATTACAGATCTTTAACGTATTATCGACAAATAATATTTCATTCAGTGATTGTTGATCTCAAGCTAATCTCGAATTTGTTGCCGAGTTTTACCAGATCGTGACATTGATAATCAATGAACACTGAATCATGGAGCACGTTAGAAATAAGTGAATTGATGGAACGATGTTAATTTTTTGTTTTATATTTTCCATGCGTTCCCATATGTTATTTAAACTTTTCTTAAATTATCTGGTTATTTAATTTGTTATTCAAGAATAAATTATTACTATTTATTTATCTTTAACTGCACGTGTGTATACATTCTTTCACTTAGGATTTCCCATAGCACTTCAGCTGTGCGGTTGCCAAAGTCATAACGAGAGGCCTCGTGGCTAAGGTCACTGCATACGAAAAAATACCGGCGAATTAGAATACGGGAAGAGAATAATTCAAAAGCAGTATATTTTTGAAGATTTTGATAAGATTGAGGATTTTCTTTTTCAAGAAAGTACACGTATACTTGTTTTATAGTAAAATTTAGTCATTCAAGTAGATAAAACTTATTAATTTTTTTTTTAAATTTGAAGTATTTGACTGTAATAAACGTATAGAGACGTGCATAGAGGATTTATTTTAGTATATATGCATGCATTGGTTCTATAATATCCCTAACATTATTTTTCGGCGTCAGCTGATTATATAATAAATCTTATAAACCAATCGTATAAAATGATAAAACATATTCATAAATTCTATCGTTTAAGTAATTCGGACGTGATTCTTTTTGCGTATGCAATGATCTTGATCTAAAGGTAACACATTTATGTAAATTATACCTTCATTTATCTGAAGGCAGTTTTTATATATGATATACAATTTATTTAAGACGTAAACAAAATACTGCACAATTTTGTGCTTAGTTTGAAATATCAGTCATTATCGGTTATTTACGTCAGCCATGAACTTTTAAGTTCGAAAATTGTCACTTAGGTTCATCAGAGGTTTTTACGGGGTCTTCTGTAGTTTTCTTTGCAATGGTTCGTGGATTGTATTTTGTCCTTCTCCGGTGCTTTGGTTTTCTTCATGGTATTGCGTTTCTCGCTTTGAAGTTGTTGATTATAATTTTATGTATTTTCAACCTTTACTTAAAATGCGAGACATACCTGCACTCAGAGATGGACCATAGCGTACGATAGACATGTAAAACAACTGAAATAAAACGGTACATTATTATATTGGTATGTTACAGTATTGTTGGTATCGTTAATAAATTACAAACGCTGCTACGGAAATAGCTTAAGGGTAAATAAATTCGTCACAGATACTAGGATTAAAATTTTGCACGCCAGACGGGCGCTTGGTCAACAAACTAGTGCTTCGGTACTGGCATGATTTATAATATATACTTTTTAAAAATTCCCCGTTTAATTTATTAAATAAATTATTAAGAAACTAAGGTTCCAATTCCCTCAGGTAAGTTGACCTCAGGTAAATTTGACTATTATATTTAGGTTTTTTTTCGGTCATATAGCCCCTAACGTTGCAGCGTTTTAACGCCTCCCCGACGCAAGCTCAAACTGTAGTGCAAACTTAGGTAGACTTGATGAAAAATCGTACAACTTTTATATAGGTGGCAAATTAATCATTTCGATCCAAATATTTTTTTAACTAAATAAATGAGGAAAATGTACAAAAATCTAACTTCACAGCAAAAAAGCTATTAACCGGATGACAGCTTCCGGGTGCGTTATTAATATAACAGGATTATACTTAACAATTATTATAATTTCTAACCATAAAGGATTGTATGAAATTCACTTTAAATTGAAAAGATCTCGTTTATGGACGAGAATCATGCCAATGTTAAATGAATAAAGTACAGTTTAATGCGATAACTAATTAGATATAAGTAACCTTATACACTCGTAATCTAAAATTCACAACAAAAAGGAACGCCTTAAAGGTATTCTGGATATGAAAAGAGAAAAATATTCTAATATAATACAAGATGTTCCTTGATAAGTTGACAAATTATCAAAATATTCAATTAACTTTAGTATTATAGTTTGTAGTTTTCTTCGGAAAATGCCAAGTCAGGAATATTACAGTTGTTTTCACTCGTTCCGTTGATTAATAACGTTTGATTTGGTCAATTTTTATGGACTTCCCCTTTTTGAATTTACCTTGAAGTTCGGTATTTTTGTTTTTTGTAAATCCTATTTTTCGTGTCAACCGAAATCTATTGTGCGCTTATTAAGTCAGCCTTATCTTCTAGTTGGATCACAACATTGTTTTATTTCAGAACTAGTTCTGGAAGCAATGTTGGAATACAATTTTGTTCTTCTGTCAAATAAATGATTTAAATACATTTCAGTTGAGTTTTCCATGTATAGTTGTACAGAAAACTTAAGCCTATGACCACAAGTTACAAAACATTAAAGTTGAGGATCTCAATCTGATCATTTCCTAAAATGCCAAAGTGTGTTCGACCTATCGCATTGGATAGAGTTTGCAAAAAGACGCCAAATACGAGCAAATTATGTAATTATATAGTAAGTATGTTTTGAACCAGACGTTGACCGATATGAATGAGTAACAATAAAAAGCTATACAACTGTTAATCCTTACCATCCAAACCAAGTAAACAATACAGGAAATGATTCTTACAACTCCTCAAAATCACGGCTGAATATACTGAAACAAATAGTTAAAGTGACAGAGTTTTCATGTTGTCTAGCCAGGAGAATATAATTTTAAAGAAATAATAAAAAATTTTTTACATCATGATTAACCTCTCCTAATTGCTAAACGTTGCTTCTTATACAGTCGGTTTTAAAATTGTATGAAACGTTTCTATGTCGACTCACTCGGTCACGCTCCTTTTTGCGTTTAAACGATTCCCTCGGATTTTGTTTGTTGCCTCAATTTGTCTCTTCTTAATCGATTTACGAGATTTGAACATCGGTAAACTACTGTCGCTTTACTTAAAAGCCAGACCTTACCCCAAAAATATCAACATTCTGATTCATTTAAATGAAAACGATCACACAGATGTCAAATATATTCTTTCAAATACATCTGACTTAAACATAGACAATGTTTGTATTCATTAAATAAAAGAATGAAACGTGTGTTGCTTGTTTAAAGACCACGTGCTGTTTTTTTCTTTTAGGCATTTATTTTTATTGCATTAGAATGCAATAAAATAAGGAATTTGTTGGCCAAATTATTCGATTTAAGAAAAATGGTTGTATATATAAAGAACTATCTCCCGGTTGATACGATATTCCAGATCTTGTGTTTCCTGTCATGCTTTCCTTGTTAGAGGAATGTTGCTTACAAGGAGGTTATTGAACCAAGAGTTCAAATGTTAAAGTTAAAGTCATCCCTTTGAAAATTTTACAGACGCCATCACGAATTAGTTGACCGTTTTGAAATATCTGTGCCATAAACGACGTCGGATATATTCCAATTGTCCTTACCTCAATCTCGTTTTTCTTTTTCACAATTGTGAAATCACCGAATGAGACTTATTATATGATAATTGTACATATCATGAGTATAATGACGGATGCTACTAAGAGGCTTAAAATTCGGAGCACCTGAGATCATCCCTAGTTTTTGATGAGGTTCGTGTTGCTCAGTCTTTAGTTTTTATGTATTGATTTGTGGACTTGGTTGTCTTTCCGTCGTCTTTCTATTTTTGCCATTGCGTTGTCAGTTTCCCTTTGACTTGTTGAGTTTTGAGTGTCCCTTTGGTATCATTCGCCTCTTTCTAAAGACATAATATATTTTTCAACTGTTTTTGTGCCTCTTAAAAACTAATAAAGATATGTAACGATTGAATGATTTTCCCCCTTGAAAAATCAGACTGCATGTTCAATTCGTATGAACAAACTTTTAACTTATTCACATGAATTAAGGGGATAGGCCTTGGTAGTCTCAATATTTTCCTCTAAACTTTTTTTTTGTATTTACACCATTGAAAGCTTAGGGGTCCATGCATCATCTGCCAAAGTCTTGTTGAAATTCACTTTGCATTTTATGTTTATGATACATTGAATAGTACCCGAAAAAAACCGGTTGAAAACACTACTAGGCATATATTATTGTGTGGTTTTGTACATGTTCTCATTGGGAATACCCATTACTGTTAAAATGCGTAGTAGAAACATATTTCAAAGTAAGTCTGAAATGTCATGGTAATATTTGTAGCCTGAATGTAAATAAATGGTTTAAACTATCGAATAAGTCGAAAATTCTGACCAGTTTAGATAACATATTCATTTTCCAAACTGTGCTAGAAAAATATTTATCGTTTAATTTCTGCAAAAAAATACCGAAACAATAATTGCTTATTAAACTATAAAATCACCAACTTTTATTTGATATTTACAAAATTTTCATACAATTTTGCTTATAGACATAAGAAAAAAAACAAAACATTATTTTTCCCTACAAAACGTTCTACAGTCTCTTTTTGCATCATTTGTTTGTGTTTAAGTGAAAAAACTGTATGGTACCAACAATTATTTTGTAATCAATTTATAAGCAAAATCAGTAATATTCAGAATGAGACGATTACCCTTGGGACGAATTAAAATATGTAATGTTGGTTTCCTTCCCCAAGACTACAAAATGACCGTGTCATCTGACGAGCAGACGCTAAATTGAAAGTTTGGACATTTTGTCACTATCTACGTACTATTTTTGTGCTAATGTAGGTTATCTGTTAGCATTATATTGTACTAGGATGTATGTTCGGATCATATCTTCTAGAATATTGCTGTCTGTATTTGAAAACCAAAGACATACAGTTAAGTAATATCAACCAATAGCTTAGTGCTAAAACCCTTATAACTTTATTATTCAAGTCATTTTTTTCCAATTCAATCTTTTCCAAACCTTTCAGGATGTTTTCTAAATGATGTCAAGAGTCATTAAAAAAATCCTCAGTACATAGATTTAAAAAAAAAAACATTTCATGTGTGAATGTTAATTTTCTAACTTTTCAGACTTTGAATTTTGAATCTTGAAAAAAATGTAATTCCTCAATTTAATGCTTGGTGGTGTCAAACTTTCTTTCATTCTCACAACCAAATGTAAGCAACATAAATGCTTTATCACTGTTTCAATAAATGCCAGGCTAAAACCCACAAATGACATCCGAGTTGTCCCACATACCCAAAGTCTACCACTTAAAGGGATTAAAGGGGAACGTCTGTTTGATTCAAGTTTAAGTCCCCGTAAATTCTAAAAAGTGTTGATACCTTGATAGTGTATATTATGATAAATACGTTTAAGTCAGTAATAAATTTGACTTTGTTCACAATGTTTTTTTTTTTTTATCATTATATCACTTTTAAGAAAGGCCCCTGAACATCCACTGGTGAATTGAATTGAAGAAAATGAGGATTTATAAACTACTGTGGATTCGTTATTATTCGTGGGATACCAATTTTCGTGGTTTTCGTGGATAAACGTAAACCACGAATTTAAATGTTCAACGAAGTATAAATTTGTAATAGGCTGGTAAAAGAAATTACAGTATACGTGCATTTGATGCTAATAAGGGGCCTCGGTGATAAAGTGGTTTGATTTGATGCTAGTAAGGGGCCTCGCTGATAGAGTGGTTTGATTAGTTCATCTACAATGATCACTTGCCTAACACTGAGGTCGACAGTTCGAACCCTGTTTCGGCAAGGTGCCTTAGATTCCGATTATAATTGACTAGAATTGAAAATTATCCTTCTGAAAGTCGTTGGTTCTTTCAACGAATAAAAACCTGAAATATCATGATATAACCAAATGTGCTGAAAGTCAAATTTACAAAACCTACCAGACACACAGAAACATTATTGCTGGAAATGATATCCAGCAGAAACATATCGATGTTTGAATGTTTTTATTTTGCACAAAATGATTTTCTAAAACATTTTGGTGTTTGGCTGGAATTTCAAACCTCATTTGATCCAATAAACAAACGAAAGAAAAACACAACTTTGGCCTAAAATCCTCTGTTTTACGTCTTCATTAACTAATGGTAGCTTCTTTGTGTTATTTATATTTATACACGGTATGTTTATTAGTCTTTTTGACAAACGTTAAAATAGAAGGTACTTTCCTTGTATGGAAAATAGGAAAAAAAAAACTGAAGGTACTTTCCTTGTATGTAAAATAAAGAAAAAAAACCAACTGAAATTATTTTCCTTGTATGTAAAAGAGAGATTGACATGTAAACTTGTGAAGTCATTGGAGCATGATATATGCAGAGGTGGCATCCCGATTTCGACAGGTATAGCTATCTTCATTAAGGATACACCTTTATCAATTTTCTGTCATCCTAGATAATAGCCGTGAATTATGCACAACACTTACAATTTAAACGAAGGAAATTCCACAACTTAACATTATATTAATAAATTTTTCACAAACTATTTTTCTAATTCAAAAACGCAATATGCCAACATTTCATTATTATTTTTTTCACATATTATTCCTCTCTAAATAAAATGCTTCGATTTTTATTAATAGTTTTGGTATGTTTGATTGAAAGATGGTTGGTGTTTCAGCACTTTCAGCTGTCTTGTCTATATTATGGCGACCAGGTTTTATTGGTGGAGAAGGCTGGAGTGCCCAGAGAGAACCAACGACCTTCTGCAGGAAAACTGTTTTGGTATGCGATTGGTCCAAATTTCAATAACTAAATGAATGTTAATAAAGCTGATTTCTTACAACTCTGACAGTAAACACTCATTATTGTAATGTAAATGAAAACTGTATATGTCGTGCGTCCGAAGCATATCTCAAAATTATCCTTCACCAGGAAAGCTCATAACCAAAAAAATCAGAGAAATGATCTTTCCACCAAATAAGGCTAATAAATAACTGTTTTTTGTAAAGCAGATTCTTCCATTAAGTTTTAATACTGTTGATAATGTTTTTTCCATATATATATTGTCTTTAACAGCAATAAAAAGGATGAAATAAGTTTTTTGTAATTCATACAAATAACAAATGTTATATTTTTTTTAGTGTATCATTTACTCATTTTAATATTCGAATTCAATTTTATATCATATACCGATTATGAATGTGTGATCAATTATAAGGCTAAAAATTCATCACCTCTTTCATTTGTTTCAAATTTCAAATCCAAACCCCCTTCTATAGGACTATTGTTTCATTTCGTAATTTTTAAACAGGCTATATGAAACATATTTGAAAAAGTGAAAAGCATCACCTTAAATGAACAACAAGCCACTAGGATTAAACGACGCCATCGATTCAAATGATTTCAGGACATACACAATTTCGTTCACTGCAAGATGTATCATTAATGTTTCTTGAAATGTATCAATGGTTTGATTGTTTTTCGAATGTAAATAAACAAATAAGTCTCAAATCTAGGTATGATTTTATAATTACTATTCTTTGAAGTACTTGTTTACATGACTATTTTATTAGATGTTAAGATGGATTGATTTTTCATTGCTTGGCAATCCGTCAACAAGATCAAGGTTGAGAATAGGTTTGCGATTTGAATACGAAATTTTCTCTCTATCAGAAATCTAGTTCTCGCAAACAATATTTCACAACAAGACCACAAAGGCGATTTTAGTATTTTGAAACGTATAAACACATGATTAATCTGCATGTTTGTGCAATTATTTATGTTTGTTGTTATAATTAAACTATAGAAACCGACAAAAAGTTGCACTTATTTGCATTGTTTTTGCACTTGATTAATTTTATGAACAAACTATAAAATAGCTTAAATAACGATCAATCTCTTGAGCAAAATGAACACAAACCAGTGTATTTTTGGGGCCCTTTATAGCTTGCTGTTCGGTGTAAGCCAAGGCTCCATGTTGAAGGCCGTACTTTGACCATAATGGTTTACTTTTACAAATTGTGACTTGGATGGAGAGTTGTCTCATTGGCACTCATACCACATCTTCTTATATCTATATAGCATTTTTTTAATGCATACTTATTTTTCTAGTTTTTATAACCTTTAGTAACAGGTGTGAAGGGTATATTACAAAATTGTATTGACAATAGCATTAATAAGGATTCAAAGTACACAATCTTAGGTCTGCTAAAACCTATATAGGATGATTTTGACACACTCATCCAGTAAATCATTAAAAGGTTTAGGGAGCTACCATAAGCCGTGAAAGGTATAGGGAGCTACCATAAGGCGTTAAAGGTATCTTAAATCAAACGCAACTGTATCTTTAAGTTAGCAGAAATTAACATCATCCATGGTATCTAGTAAACTTCTTCTTTCAAGTTAAATATAGAAAGACCGTTCTGTATTTCTTATGGTCAGTTTTTTTTTATTAAAGTCATATGAAACGAGTTTCTGGTAATTATAATGTAAAGAAAATTATTAAATCATTAAGTGCATATATACTAAGCTAAGTCCTCTGTTCACATTTGTTTATATCTTACACGAATCCGTTACGTATATTCGACAAAAATATTTCATTCATTGATTGTTAATCTTTGTTTTTTTGTGCCGAAGTTTACCAATCGTGACCTCGATAAACAATCAACACATAATCATGGAGCACGTGAACAATAAGTGAGATGATGAAGGAATGTTTAATTGTTTTTGATATTGTCCATGCGTTCCCATTAGTTTATTAAACGTTATCATAACAGTTGTTTAATTCTATGCGACTGTCATTCAAGTGAGAGGTTTAGCTAGCCATACAATCAGGTTTAATCCACCATTTTCTACATAAGGAAATTGCCTGTAAACGATAAATATTGCAACAATATTATATTGGGAAAATTTAAAACAGTAATTATGATTAAGCCATATTAAGATGATGTGTTTATAGACTTATTGTGCTCTTTCATGTATCATTGTGATAACTATTAGAATGTTATCTGTTCCATCTCCATATCTTTGTAGTATTTTGTTCCGTTGTAATAAATATTACCAAATAGTTTTCAAAGTTCTTAGAGCTCAGACTTTAGTTTTTATGTTGTGTTTTGTGTACTGTTATTTGTCTTTTCGTCTGTTGTTTTTTTGTCTTTTTTTTTGCCATGACATTGTCAGTTTGAGTTTGAATATCCCTCTGGTATCTTCTGCCTCTCTTTTACCAAGCTTATTCTATTTTTTTACAGCTACACAGTTTTCAGTTTCAAAGACCGTTCTGTCGAGAAGAACTAGTTTACCTGTTAATGTAATTTTTCTCTTTGCCTTGAATTCGACAGTAAATCTTTTATTGCAATTTCGTAAATAGAGCTAAAACATAAACAAAACAAAAAATATCGAGACTGAGAGAAGTTCTAACATCTTTGAACAGCAAGGACGACAGGCGTAATCTACAAAAATAATTCAGTTAAAATACTCTTTCAACCATCTTACTATTCTAGATACTTTCTATAGTCACATTGCCCATTTCAATTAAATATAATGATGAGACTTCATCAAACTTGTAAGAAGTCTTGTTTCTGATATTTTTTCACTTTTCTTGAGTGGCCGTATTCGACCAATGACTGGTTTCCTTAGTAAGCATCCGGTAGTAGCGGGCTCATGTAGATCCTGCTTAAAAAGATCTGCCATCTTTTATTTTGCTCGATGAAGTGTGTTGTCAATCTAATGCTATCTTAATAACTTTACAGGTTTTTCTATTACTAGTATGTATTTTACATTTATTACCCCCCAGTTTTTGGTGGGGTTTGTGTTGCTTAGTCTTTTGTTTATATGTTGTGTTTTGTGTACTGTTGTTTCTCTATTCGTCTTTTTCTTTTTTAGCCATGTCGTTATCAGTTTGTTTTCGAATTATGAGTTTGAACGACACAACAAAAACACAACATTAAAATTTAACACACACAGAAACGAACTATAATATAACAATGGCCATTTTCCTGACTTGGTACAGGACATTTTATGAAAAAATGGTGGGTTGAACCTGGTTTTGTGGCATGCCAAACCTCCCGCTTTTATGGCAATGTTAAATATAACATTAAAATGACAACATTACATGACAGGATTACAATACAAATAAATGGGAGAACATATAGGACAAAGAAACACACGAATAATAGCTAACAAAAGGCACCAGGTTTAAAATCCAATACGCCAGACGTGCCTCTCGTCCACACAAGATTAACCAGTGACGCGCAGATGAAAAAAGTTTGAAAGCCAAAACAAGTACAAAGCTGAAGAGTACCGAGGACCAAAACTTCCAAAAAGTTGCGCCCAACACGGCCAGGGTTTTCTGCCTGGGACAAGAACATCCTTATTATTTAGAATAATTTATAATTTTGTAAACAGTAAATTTTATAAAATGACTATATAATAGATATACATGATAAAACCGAAGTGGGGACTAACTACAGAATAAAAACGGATACATTACATAAAACAACTTAATCTAACACATAAAAATACACAGCCGAGTTAGCCAAAGCCTCAACGCACAAAGTGACGTCACATTTGAAATTATAAAAAAACACGTCAACTTTTCGGAGAATAGGTGTTGGTGTTTGATGTGGTCTGTGTACTGTCCTGTTATTCTTTTCTATGTATTATATTTACAATTCTTTTAGTTTAATAGACGGGATTATCATTCGTAAGTACTTATTAAGTTATCTGACATGGAAAAATGTCAGGTTAATTTCGAAATTTTTTCCAAAGAACTCTTCTATTGCTTTGAGCTATGTTTTTCATTTTTTAGATTTGTTTTAGGCTAATGTTTTGTAATCATATTTTAAATCAAACAGTAAACTAGTGGTTTCCAATATCCAAATACATGATATGAAGAATTCACGACATCATTAAAGTACTAGTATGCCAATATCATTTGAAAATAAGCTCATTTATTATGGAAAGACATAAAGGATCACATACTTATTTTGCATAGTTAACAACTACCTAGTAATAGGTAAAAACATAAAGTCTAAATTGTCTACACTATTTGCCAAGCCATATGTCACTTTTGGTCTGATATATTATCTTCCGATGACATAGAAACTGCACGATATATTAATTCGCAAAAAAGTAACAAGCAGAAAAGCCAAAAACCGTCCAAGGTCGTCGTATTACTGAGTTGCAACTGTAGTTTAAGCACAAACATGAAACGCTTTTAGGCATCAATAACTCCTGCAAGGTGTCAACTGACGATTCATTTTTACTATTTACAGTTTCTTTCTATTTACTATACTTTTTTATGGCAACAACTTTAAGAAGTCGACCGACTATTTCGCTCTTCTGACCGTGTCCTGCAGATAATTTCTTGTTGTTTAAAGTTTCTCTCTTTCTAATGTAGTTTTCAAGGGATAATAGCCCAAATTGCAAAAGTAAAAATCTTAATTTAAGGGCAATAACTCTTATAAGGAGTCGATTGATCATTTTAATCTCCACAAGTAAATCTTACTCGACTTGAATATTTCTTCCTCGTCAGATTTTCTTAATCTTTAATAATTTTTAAGGTACTAGACAATACTTTTAATTTTCCCTTATGTTCTATTTTTAGCCGTGTTGGCAAAGTGAAAGTTGCTTGTCAGGCGGGGATAATCGGGTCTATTTTAATAAGTTACACCAAGAATGATTGTGTCATAGTTTAGTTTCAATTGGCTCAATAAGTGAAGAAGAGAAGAAATTTAACGACAAGAAACGATTGACGACGGACATAAATTGATTGCAAAAGTCCACACTTGCTCTCTGTGTTTTTACACTAGTACAGTTTGCAGTTTGGCGTTGACTCACTGCATATTTTTGATGGTCTCTATCAAGTTTATTCATATTGTTTTAGACTCGGGGTTATTCAAAGCTTGACATCTTGTAAAGTTTTTGTTAAGATGCTTCTTAAGTTTCAAGACTGTTTATTGGCCTTAAGTCGCTTTTTTGTTTTATATGTTGCTGGTTCAGGTTAAAGGCTAACATAACTGTGTTGTACTTTTTGCAACTTGTTCTCATGGTAAGATTAAGCAGATCTAAATATTCCACGTGACACAGAGCCAGATGGATCATATGTTAAACAGTACATGTGTTCTTTAGCAACTAGAACTGTGATTGAACTCGCTAACAAATAACTCCTTGATTTGATTATCGCCTTTTTGATATAGTGACAAGGAATTAGATTCCTTTCTGTACATTTTCAGTTAGTGTTCTACATCTGTCTTTAGTTTCATTACTATCAGATCAGTCGTCTACGTCTACGATGAGTTTAGCTCACAACAGCTGTAAATTCGTGTATATGAAAAACAAAGTTTGTACAAAATAAAACTTTATTCAATAATAATATACATCTAAACTATAAAAACTAAACATAATTAATATTCATAAAAAAGAATATACATTGTACGTCAAATCGTCAAGTTAGATAGACAAATTGCACTTTCAAAGACTCGATTAACTCCAGCTGACTCAGAAAAACATTTCACTTGATTGCAAATCATTTTTCAATTATTCCTTTAAATGTAATATATAAAGTGCCAAATATATAAGTTCAACGGGTCTGTATATAAGCTTTGACAGCTATTGAGTATCATATTGTGTGGTGTGGATTTCTATAACTTCGTACTAAAATCTTTCTCATAATCTTTTCCAATCGCATAACTAGGACTTCCGTTATAAACAGTAGCTATAGGTTTTTCATTTTTTATATCATCTGCTTCTTTGAAGTCAAAAGCCTTGTTATCGTATCCACCACGATCTTTTGTGTCAGGATCGTCTGGACTAAATTTTACGAACTACAAAGATAACAATTATATGGTATTGACATACAAACTATAAATATAAGATATAAAAAAAAATAAATGTTTATTGAACGATAGTTTCAACATTACTAAAATTGGCAAAAATAAATTCAAAGTAAAACGTTTGCAATACTTATAGTTAATGTGTTTTGTTTTTTATTTATATGCCTCACATGCAGGTATTGGATCAATCTTCATAAAAAGCATCCAGAGAATAACTTGAGACAGCACACGATTTAAAATTGAATAAGGAGGTATATAACCAATGACAGACATCAAATTTTAATTGATTGTTGCTTGCTTCACGTTTATTGGCAATAATTTCATGCATATGCAGGACGACTGCATATGCATGAAATTATAATGTTATCATTCCCCTTTGTAGCCGATGTAAATTTTCAGTTTTCAAAGTTAACTGTGAATAACTTTAGTCAAAACAGTTGTTGTTTTCATTCAAATATAATACTACTGTTGAAATATTTTATATTAATCAAAGCGCTACAAATGCTCATCCTAGATTGATTTAATGAAATATTCACTAAATTAGTTGTCATTAGGAAAAAGGAAAGCAAAATACCGAACGCCAAGGTAAAGTCCATAAAAACTGACAAAATTAACCATTATCAATCAACGGAACGAGCGAAAATTAACTGTCACATTCTTTACTTGGTACAAGCATTTCTCGAAGTAAATGGTGGGATAAACCTGGTTTTATACCTAGCTATACCTTCCACTGCAAAAAAAATGACAGATAACACGATTAACTGAAAACAACGATTGAAATACACCGAAAAAGGAACTGTATCATGGGCATTCTGTCTTCGTATGGATAATGTGTGATTTGCCCAACAGTCTAAAAAAAATTAGCAGCGTCAACACTGAAAAAAGTCATACTGTGGAAATGACGTCATTCTATTGATTGATCTTTGCCTTCTGACTGGAATGCGTGTTTTCATATACTTTATGTAGAAATAAATATAACAATAAGTGGCACTTAATAATATGAAAGTGAAAGACTGGTAAAACTAAGTCAAAGTAAATAACAATACTCCAAAAAGTCAAAGAACCGAATAAATAACACCACACTGTTGAAACTACTGTGAGAAACAGTATCCAAGTTAAAAAACAAGAAAATAAACTTTCAATACCTCAAGTACTCACAGAATTGTAGTAAACATATAAATATATCTATGAATATATAAATCAGATACTTACATCCTCGTGACGGACACCAAAATGCAACTTTTTCCTGAGTTTCTTTGGAAGACATGGAAATAATTCGTCAAATATGGGACAAATTAATCCTGGATTTATTTCACTAGGTTTTGTCGGACCTGACAGAATAAAAATTAAAAGTAAAAATAAAAATAAAATTATTTAAAATACAATGAAGACCTGGAGTAACTGACCTTATTTCGATATACTGAAATAACTCGATGAACGTTCATATTTCCGTTTTCTTATGCAAAGTTCGTAAATTTATCTTTATAGGTCCCAGGCTTAAAGTTTAGTAAATCAGATGCATAGTTTGTCTACATAAGATTCATTAGAGCAGCTCGAATCAAACAGTAAAACCTTGGCCGGGTTTGACTCTGCTTTAACTTTGTTCCTGTTTAATGGTTTTAGATTTCTACACATTATTCCAAAATAATTTTACCTCTGATATCAATGATAATGCAGGTTATTAAAAAGGGGGTTGTTTCCAGGGTTAGTGTTTGATTGAAAATATTTTAGAACGTATAAGAAACATGCGTTTATTTTCAATGAGATTGGCTACTAACATATGGAGGAAAATGCACAGTAATCGTGGAGAATATATAAAGTGCACAAAGTGAAGTGAACGTCGTGTTAACCTTTTGCGTCTTTTCACATCCCATGATAGGTATACACCCAACCGTGTTATTTAGAATTATAATACGAATTAATCGAAATTATATACGTATACTAGTATACATTACCTGTTAATAAACTGACAATCAACCCAACAACAATGTTTAATATCATGCCAAGTCCTGTATACCATATATAAGACATCTTGTACAATGGAAAATCATCTCTAGAAAAAGTCGGAAAGAAATAAATAGAGAGATAATGTCAGATAATACACAAAATGTACATGATAGTACATACTGCTTCTTTGTTCTGTTTATAATTGGACTATTTTTATATGATTTTTTTTCCATCTGACAACAATAAACGCAAAAACTAATTAATAGTCAAAATTACAATGGCAATCTCGACAGGGATGGAGAGTTTCCTGGCCTTGTACCTTGTACCATTGCTGGTATGATGATGATGATGATGATGAATTGGGTTTTAAAGTTATAAGCATTACTACATGCATATCGAGACAGGAACATGTTAAAGTAATATGAATATGAATCTAGCTTATACTAGATAGACACGCTCAGCAGGATGTGTAAGGTGCTAGTTCAAAAGGTAATAGTCCGCATGAAGACATGTCACCCTACCCGGACACATTATTCTAACCCCGAGCCGACCAGTCTTACGTTTACTGTTAAATGCTGCGTGCTTGTCTGAGATAAGCAACACACAACAATTTCAAGTCTTTGGTTTGAGCCAACCGTGAATTGAACCCACGACCATCGGTACTGTACGAGACCACATTAGGCTTTTTTTTATACCTTTAACACTGTTTTTCAAATCAAGTTTGAGACAAATAAAATGCTGTATAGCCAAATGACTTTTCAATAACTACCGTGTTTGTACTAAAAATACATGAAAATTGACATTGAGCCTTTGTTCAAAGTTTGATGCTTTTTTGCTTTATTATCTTTCTTTATATTTTTTCATCTTCCCCAGCTATTCGACTCGAGATCTCCTGATGAAAATGGAAATAAGAAGATATGTCATAGACCAAAGTTTATATTATAAAAGTACCATGATGACGAGAATCAGTTTCATACGATTTTTACTCCCACTAGGTAAGTATTTCTGATGATGGACTGACTACCAGTCCTAAGGACACAATCTGTTCGGTGACAAGTTGGTCGGTATTGTGATACATAAACCTATTCTGTCTGTTTGGGTTGCTTACCCAATTTTATCAATATAAATGAACTATAAACAACTGTCATACAAGTGGGAGTCTAGCTATAGGTTTAACCCAAGATTTTCTTGAAAAAATTACCGTACCAAGTCAGGAATAATGCAGTTGTTTTTCACTTGGTCTTTTGATTGATTAGATTTTGTCTTTTTTTATGGACTTCCCCTTTTTGAATTTGCCTTGGAGTTCAGTATTGTTTTGTTATATTTTTATACTGGAATGATGTTGAAGATAAATTTTGTCCGTAAATGTTTAGTTCATTAGCTATTCAATTGTACTGAAACTATAATGAGATGATTTTGGCTGATGTGTCTTGGTCCTTTTGGTATTTGTGCTCTTAATTTTTGTCGTATTGGTGGCTTTCAAAACTTTTGGTCTCGAGAGCGTAACACGTATGGTGCGTACGGTAAACAGTATCATCTTTTTTTCTTACACCATTATCCAATCAAAGGAAACATTGCAAACGGTATAAGAAATAAAAATAGTAATTACTTTTCATCTAGTATAACAGAACCAGTGGAAACTAATGGGATAGTTGACATTGTCGTTGTTGTTGTAGCATTGGGCATACGACATCCTTCTATTGTCAGTGCTGATGGCGATGTGACAACCACTTTGTTCAAATATGATCCTAGACCTATCCATAGTGTTATTACCAGGGCTGTCAGATGACCAATTAATGCTCCCTGTCAAACAGATATTGTACACAATGAATATTGCAAAAGTATTGACAAATAAAAATGATGCAAATATCTCATGTGTAATAAAAAGATAATTGAAAAAAGATTAAAAATATGCATATATAATTTATACAGATACTGTTTAATGTAATATTTCCCTTTAAAATAAACTACCTGTATTATCAAGAAATAATTTATTCTTAAAGTTTTACATTGTTACTAAATGCGATACGAGTTGAATAAAGTAGTGCATTTTTTTCTCAACAATCTTCCTTAAAGACATTAAGGTTATTAATAAAACTTAGAAATGCGCAACGTATCCGGTTTTTTTGCACTGACGTAATCATTGAGATAAAAAAATAAATGACAGATACAATCTTTCAGTGTTGATTAATATCTGAGAAAACCCACCAGAAGTCCTTGGTTTTTATAAATTATTAAGTACAAGTTGAATATACTATAAAAGAATGAACCGTTTTGGATATAAACACTTATATGCACTTACCCATTTATTAGCCCAGGGAAATAGTATTCCAAGTGTGAACAATCCAAGTAAAGGTCCTCCAAGCATACCAAACAAAATATAAGCTGCCTGCAATGAAATAAGTGATAACAATAAACGAGTAAAGCAGTTAGTATGAGGACTTGCACATGTATTTTCTAGTTTTATTGTATTGTTGTGTCGTACTCATTGATGAATACCAAACATCTCCTTTTATTCACGTTAATCACTAAACAGAGCCCCTAGAAAATATTCTATTTCCAATACCACAAACTCTCTTAAACGGACAGGAATATGCAGTTTTTGTTTCTTGATAACCACATTGCTTGACTGACCATGTTTATAAATGTTCAGAAACAAACGTATGAAGATAAACACAATAATTGTGAGAACTAAAACGTAATAAGGCATGCAAAGAATAGCTTCATATTTTCGAAGATGTGTTTACCATGTAGAGATGCAAAATTAGCTTTATTTAACATTTCAGAACTGACCATTTATTATTTTTGATTAAACACTAGATATTTATCTAAATAAGTTCATGTCAGGAAAGGTCCTGTGAAAATTAGCTTTAAGCTCCAACACATATCTTAGATCAAAGATGTATATTGACATCAATTTTCTTTACAATTTACCTGTAAAATAGATGCACCGAGCTGAGAAACGACGTAAGCAATCAAAAGGCAAACTGCTCCGCAGACAACAACTAAAATGTAAATAAATACGTGTTTATTTTAAATAGCTTACCAATAAAAAGAGATTCGTCAAATTACAGTGCTAAAGATATGTATGTAGTTAGAAGTATATAAAAAAATTATTTTACTGTTAATTAAACGATTCTGGCTGTTTTTGTTAAGGTCGTTTTTGACTTTTGAAATTATTGAATGATTTTAATAATAAGCATCCCGGACATTTGATCTATATTACATCTGATGATGACAATCTCAGGAACACTTGTCATGAGCACTGAAACTTGAATAATACGTTTGATCTCTTGATTTACAGATGCATGCAACCGGTCTCGCACCTTTTGGAGTTCATGCGATTCCTCCAGTTTTGCATATTTTACATTTAAGGAATGACTGTAATATTTTTTCTGTCTATGAAGAAATAACATCAAAAATGTGGTGCACACTGAATAACCCGCGTAGCGGGTTATTTTAAAGTGTGCACCACATTTTTTAACACAGTTTTTAACATCGGTTAGCTACCGTGGCCTCTAATTTATAGATATTTTAGCGTAGAATTGTCTTGCTGTATCATTTGTTTCTCGTCTACAGTGTACAGAGCATTGTAATTGAATTAATGAAGAAGAATTTATTTTACAAGTGATTTCCTGTTTGTTTGCCAAAGCTACAGAGCAGAGACGTTATTATAATTATAAGTCAGATATATGTTTTAGGAAAATTCTACCACTTATGACAGTAAAGAAGTACTACTTTTATTATACGTGCTTTAAAATAATCTAACTAGTAAATGGATCTTTTTAATTGCTGTCCTTTGTTTTGAAATTTGGCCTTGCATTTTTATATCATGGTCTCAGATGGTTATTGTTTTAAAATGTGTTACTTATATCTAGAGCATTCAATATAGATAATATTACTCATTTGAATGTACTTTAAAATTGATTGAAAAATTCTTGATTTCCTTAATAAAATTGAGAATGGAAATGGGAAATGTGTCAAAGAGACAACAACCCGACCATAGAGCAGACAACAGCCGAAGTCCACCAATGGGTCTTCAATGCAGCGAGAAACTCCCGCACCCGGAGGCGTACTTCAGCTGGCCCCTAAACAAATATGTATACTAGTTCAGTGATAATGGACGTCATACTAAACTCCAAATTATACACAGGAAACTAAAATTAAAAATGATACAAGACTAACAAAGGCCAGAGGCTCCTGACTTGTGACAGGCGCAAACATGCGGCGGGGGTTAAACATGTTTTTTGAGATCTCAACCCTCCCCCTATACCTCTAGCCAATGTAGAAAAAACAAACGCACAACAGTACGCACAGTAAAACTCAGTATAAGAGAAGTCCGAGTCCGATGTCAGAAGTTTACAAAGATGTGTACGCTAATAACGATATTATTGAACATTTTTGTATGAAATGCAGTTGCTTTGATATTTTTTCTTAGATTAAATACATTTCATTTGACAACACTATGTTTACTTTGGCATGAAGTAGTATTAATTGATATGTTGTCAGTAGTGGGTCAACCAAAAGTTAAAAGTCCCAAAAGTACCAAAAGTTGAAGAATAGTAAACCAAATAATACACCAACAAGGACGCCTTATCTAGCTTAGGAACGACAGCCAGAATGTCAAAATGTGTTTTATACTACTTAAGTATGTAACTCAATTATTATTATGTTCATTAATATATTCACTTATATGTATTCAAATCAGTTTTATTGTTTGTTGTTGTTTATTATTTGTATTTGTCACAAGTATATTGTTTTTTTATATGACAATAAAGAATTATTATTAATGATAAATTGTATGGAAGTCTTTCCTAAATTATGAGGTAAACTTACTGGCTACTTTTGAAATCACAGTCATTACAGATGATGTCATTCTAGGAAAACATGGCTTCACAAAATCTTCCAGCAAAATGGCAGCAATAGCATTATATCCAGATGATATTGTACTACAAACATGGAACATTCATTAATTATATGCTTTTAAACGATGTACCTGAATCATCTCTCATTAATTCACTTGCTTTTATTTTCATACGATATTTACATTCTTAATAATTCTATCATTATTTACTTTTATCACCAACCAAAGCCGGCTTCAGAGTAATGGTGAAGCTTCATACTTCATACATCAGATGTTGATATTAAAATTTGAGTATATTCAATGTTAGTCTCATTTCCTCTTGCAACCGTATAAACATTTGACTTTCACCCTTTACACTATTATTCCCCATTCTACACTAAAAGAATAAGTCCTACATTGTTTCATTAAAAAGAATGGCCAATGTAGGTACACATATCTTGTTTTATAATGTATGGGACATATAATATTTAAAATAATAATCACTCTGATTCAAACAAAAAATTCTTGAGACTGACGTCATCAAAATTGACTTTTTTTTCGTTAACAACATATTTGTAACGTTTGGAATGCGTGTTTTTCAAACAAACAATCGACATTACTATCGGAACCAACTGTGCTCCACTTCTTGCCGACTTGTTCCATAAATCACACGAGGCAGATTTCATACAGCAGCTTCACAGGGAGAACGAAAAGAAGCTAGCATTATCCTTTAACTTCACTTTCCGCTATATAGATGATGTCCTCTCACTAAATATTCAAAGTTTGGTGTGTATGTTGAACCTACCCATCCCATCGAAAGTGAAATAAACAATACCACAGCTACAGTCAACTGCCTTATATCTTGACTTACATCTTGAAATTGACAATGAGGGTCGGATGAGAACAAAATTACAACAAAAAGAATGAATATAACTTTTCAAGTGTGAACTTTCCATATCTATTGAGCAACATTCTAGCAGTGCCTACATACTTAGTATATATCTCCCAGTTAAGACGATATTCCAGCGCTTGCGTTTCTATCATGATTTCCTTGATAGAGGCTTCTTGCTTACAAGGAAACTATTGGACCAAGAGTTTCAAGCGGTAAAGTTGAAGTCATCGTTATCCCTTCGAAAGTTTTACGGACGCCAGAATGCGTTAGGTGACCTTTATGAAATATTTGTGTCACAGATGACCACGGATATGTTCCAAAAGTCATTACCAATTTTCCGCCCTCCTTTCCTCGATTTTGACATCACGGATTGAGACTACCCCCAGTTTATGGTGGGTTTCGTGTTGCTTACTCATTAATTTTCTATGTAGTGTTTTGTGGATTTGTTTGTCTTTCCTTCGTCTTTCATTTTTTGACATGGTACGTGTTGTCAGTTTTCCTCGAATTTCGAATGTCCTCTTCTACCTTTTTTTTTCAAGTGAACAATATTATTGATTTTACTTTTCTTATTAACTATTTCTATGTCTCTGTATTGTTTTAAACTGTGAGAGAATTTCCTCATAGTATTAAGCAGTTTATCTTTTTATCGCATTTAAAAATAAACTAAAGTTCCAACTCCCTCAGGCACAGCTGACCTAAAATGGATCTGGTTATTCTTTTATGCCCCTTTGAATCGTATAGCTCTTTACGTGTTTAAGTATTTGGTATTGGGTATGAGCGTTCACGATGAAGGTAAATCCAGAAAAGCGTTTCGGACGCAACACATTTAACAAATGCTATTTTCTTTTTGGGGGTTCGCAAACAAGAAAATAATATTATGCAGCATCCTACGTACCTTAAACTTCCACTAAACACACATGATATAACAAGTCCTGGTAAACCATCTAGGTGTCCAACAAGCTCCATTGTGAATTGTGGGATCAGCTTCAAAATCAAGTTATTCATTTATATTTTTTAATGCTTATTTTTAAATGTTGATAAAAAAAGCAAAAAAGAAAATAATATACATCAATTGTAATGTGCTGTAAAAATATGATAGGATAGAAAATGCAAATCCTTGTTATTTTACTTTTTTCCTACAATAGACGATATCTAGATATCTTTTCGTATTTTATGTCATTTGGTACGGGTGTCTCTTAAACGTATGTCGCAGATCTATTAAATGATATTCAATGTGTTAAAACAAATCATCACTCATCCTAGAATATACCTAATCAAAGAACTCTTGCATTTACTAAAAGCAAATTCAAAAGTTCTCAATCTATTGAAAATGTAATTATATTTTACACTCTCATAAGTGTTAATGAATTTAATATTGAAGACTGATTTGTTTGCTTCCAAATTGCGATTTTTTCCTTTCTAAGTAGCATCATACCATTAAATGCTCAGTCAACGGTATGTTCAGCTGAAAGTAATATCGTTATGAAACTACGGTCGCCAACACGAATATATTCGTTAACACGCCACCGAAGTACAAATAAGTGAGGATAGGTTTACCCGAAGTCCGTAACCTTGTTTTACCAATTTTGGCCTTTAACAAATCTGGATACCGTAGGGTGTATATGCACACATTTCCAGAGAACGAACTCAATATCACGACCGGTCAGGCTTGGAGTTTGTGTTGCCCGAATGTTTAGCTTTAAGTATTCGGTGTTCATAAACCTCTCTTTTTGTCTGTTCCTATACATGTCTGAATGCTTTTGAATATTCTCGTTAGTATATAGTCCTCTGGATTTTGACTCTAATATTCATCAAACATCGTTGATTAGGAATCTTCTACTTGTAACTTTTGTTACATATATTTGTGACTTGTGTTGCTGTCTCACTGACGTACACTACACATATCTTTTATCTAAATAAAGCTTAAAGTTAAAACTTTGGATTTGTCGAATTCCAAAATTTTTCTTTTGAAATACGAAACTATGTTCGCATTGTATGTTTGTAATCATTTAAATCTACATAATAACTCTCTCTTCATAATAACTCTCATTCAAGTGTTGTAATAATGTTATTCATAGTACCTGGTCGGTTTTCTCGACTATTCCTAGGGTAACAGGGTCACATGTACTAAAGAAAGAATACATAGTCACACCAACCAAACACACCAAAGTCAATACAATAAACATACCCGGTAGATTCAACCATAAGGCCCTGCAATATATATTTTGGTAAATGAAAAAAAAATATAGAATAATGAAATTATTATAAAACTTTTTTAACCGCCAATTTGAACAATATATTTTTATTCAGTCGGCATCGGTTCCATTTCAGCTTACTATTGCAAGCTGGTTAAACGTTATCATTCAAACACAGGAGGGCCTTATTATTTACTTTCAGGCCATTTTTGACTGAGTCTGAATTCGCACGGCGATCGCTGCTTTCATAACAGCCTTGAAGCCTTGATGAGTTTTCTTTTCATAACAAGAGACGCTTTCCATGGCGTCACACCCGATCTCGCTCCAGTTGAAATTAATGCGATTCCTTAAGGTGTTTTCCTTTGATTTGTATAATCAAAAGAGACTGATTTAAGAGTTAGTATCGTCAATTACCGTAGTCTGTTTGAAGTTTATTTATTATATTTAATACCGTTATAAAAATTTCAATAGACTCTTACGTAATTACAAGGTAACTAAAATGTAATAATAATTTCAATAGACTCTTACGTAATTGCAAGGTAATTAAAATGTAATAATCAAAGAAATGTATGTGTGTTAAACATTACAAGGATTACACATTTTTATGAAATTATCGATGAGCAAACTAGACCGATGATTATCAGCTAACATATTTAGCACAAAAAGTACCTTTAATCAAGTTTTATTAGCGACCATATCAGTTTACGCAACGATAAATTGTTATGTCATATAATCTGTCTGAACGGATAAAAATGTTCTAGTTTAACTTTCTATATTTTCACACCTGACTAAAACAACCTATTACTTTTTGCACAGGATATAGCAAGAAATGCATTAGTCTTAAAAGATAAGAAATAAAAAAAAAAAACCAGTAAAATTATGAAAAGAACATACAGTTTTGCTTTTTTTAGTGAAGGCAGGGACAACGCACGCTGAACCTGTGCTTGGTTTATACCATATACTGCAGTCCAAAATAGACCACCACCGACTATAACGTTCCAGAATGTATGTCGGGTTGTAGGGTCAAAGTCCATGCTGAAATAATTCGAAAATGATGATTAAAAATGTAGCGTAAATTATTAAAGTAATCTTTAAAATGTTAATTTAAATATTTCTTACATACCAGTTATTTGATTTCATAAACATTGTAGTGATTCGTCGTTAACAATAATTTAAAAAAATTCACCTTTTTGGTGATTTTTGCTAAGTTACATGAATATGATTTAGTATATCTAACCAAATTATATGTTCGTGTACTTATATCTTGAAAGTTCATTTGGAAAAAAAGATTCCAAAAATAAAGACACTTTCAATCAAAACTGATTACATCAAATGCAGTTCAACAAGTACCGAACGATATCACTTATCATCCTCTTAACCAAAAAAAGACAAAACTTGTAAGCATAGGATCATTTATAATACTATACCTACATCAAAAATTGAATTCTGTCATTGTTGTATGCCACATTCCATGCCACGTCTAAACCACCTAACTTCATACAACCCGCTATAAGCAACGTGAACATACCAGCAAACATTACCAACATTTGAAATGAGTCCGTCCATACCACTGCCTTCATTCCACCCTAGATTATTGTTGAAACGGTATTATTTGTATGTTTCAATAGTAATCACATTTTTATGCAAATGAAACAGAATACGTTTTGATTTTAAACGACACGAACTCACGTCTTTGGTCGATTAGATCATGGAAGTAGTAAAGCACTTAGATGCTTAGATAAACGACAAGGATAACTCATTGATGAAAACATCAAATTATTCATTCATGTGCCGTTGTCAAATGATCTGTTCTTTCATATATACATGTCACTAACAGAAAAGACAATTGTATACGTCTCCATTAGATTAATGAGTGGATTGTATACGTCTCCATTAGATTAATGAGTGGATTGTATATGTATACGTCTCCATTAGATTAATGAGTGGATTGTATACGTCTTCATTAGATTAATGAGTGGATTGTATACGTCTCCATTAGATTAATGAGTGGATTGTATATGTATACGTCTCCATTAGATTAATGAGTGGATTTTATATGTATACGTCTCCATTAGATTAATGCGTGGATTGTATACGTCTCCATTAGATTAATGAGTGGATTGTATACGTCTCCATTAGATTAATGCGTGGATTGTATACGTCTCCATTAGATTAATGAGTGGATTGTATACGTCTCCATTAGATTAATGCGTGGATTGTATAAGTCTCCATTAGATTAATGAGTGGATTGTATACGTCTCCATTAGATTAATGAGTGGATTGTATACGTCTCCATTAGATTAATGAGTGGCGCGTGGTGCTGGAATCAAAATAGTTAATAACGAGGTGGAAGAGCACTGAAAACCAAAAAGTTTATAACAGGTTTCCCAAATGTTGTTCAATTATGAATTATGATAGTGATAAACATAGTTCCTTGATCTGGTTTGCTTTTAGTGTAATTGTTACCCGTGCATGTAGTCATAAAGCTAATGATTATTAAATTGTTCACCCAACAATCAAGTATACATACTGTACTTCATAATCCTCATGTACTTAAGCTTGAAAATGATGATGATGATGATGATGATGATGATGATGATGATTGATGATGATGATGATGATGATGATGATGATGATGATGATGATGATGATGATGATGATGATGATGATGATGATGATGATGATGATGATGATGATGATTGCTACCTAACGTCCAGAGTCAAATTAATATGTTTATTCGGGACGAGAAAATGTTAACATAATATGAACATTAACTCTGATTTGTACTAGACTGACACGTTGAACTTGATTTTTAACGTGCTAGTTCGCAGGGAGACATATATCACTTTACCCGGACATATTATTCTGATTCCGAGCCGACCAGTCTTTGTTCTTACTTCTGAATGCCGCGTGCTTAGAGGAGAAGCAGAAAATACCGATTTTTAAGTCTTTAGTTTGACCCGGCCGGGGTTCGAACCCACGACCTCCCGCACTTGAGGCGAACACGAGACCACGGTGAAATTCTTATAAATGATGGTTGAGACACTATTAAATATTAAAATAGATATAGAGATAGAGAATGCGCACGTCTCTCACTTAAACTCAACATAAACAATAATATTAATATAAGGAAATTGTTCTAATCGGATTATTAGATACTAAACAATCGTACTTTATTTGCCCTTTTTTACTTTTTTTTTATGAAAGCGTCACAGATGAATCTTAAGAGTACGCAAAGCGCGCGTCTGGCGTATGATATTGTAAGACTCGTATCTATGATAAGTTTTCATATTGTACGTTCTGTTTCGGAAAATTGCTCATTTCTTTGAAGTAGATAGATATTTATAACTTGCGTGGATTAATTAACTATTCTTTTATTAATGAGGACGTTCCTTACCAATGTTGTATAGAATGTACACACAACTCCTACTGCTACCACAGAGCCCCACAAACTTATACCGGTTACTGAAAAATATTATAATAAGGCAATAGGTTAAAAGACCTTTCTGTAAAGTGGGTTTTTTTTTTTGCTGTTGATAATAATCGTCATCGCAAAATGAAAATCTATAATTCACTGTATGACCTTCAACTATGATCAGAAGCCAACGGAATACGTGGTTACCATCGAAATTTCCACATGTCTATTCAGAAAAAACTATACTCTTTGAAACAGTTTAAAACCGATGACCAATGTTGTTTCGACTTTGTATAGTATGTGCTGGCTGTGGATAGAAATCGTCCCTTTTCAAATTTTACCTAAAATTTGTTTTACATACAAGAATATATTTCCCTAAATATGAGATTTCAAATAGGACAATTACCTTTTAGAGATTCTTAAAATAATTCATCTTTTCTAGCCAAGGGTAACGAACCAGTCCCCCTCTTCTCCACGAAGAAGGGAATGGATCGTAACATTTGAATAGCGAAGATGATAATAATTTTACATGATTTGTTTTCAAATTAAGGCTTGTCGAACATATTACGTCAGACGCTATAAAATATTCGTGATCTTTTAAACCATCCAAATTCAGTCGGATGATTCAGAAAAGTGAAAAAAGAGTGACAATCTAAAATTAGCCGACATGAATGAGTCGAATACATCATTTTCAATTCAGATAATGAAAATTTAAATCTAATTTCAATTCACATATTTTATTTGATCTTCTAAGTCCTCTTCGTCATGCATTCGTCAAACTCCCCGAAAATCTTGGTGAAGGACATGATTTACGCCGACCGCTTTTAAAAATCTTTGTCAATACCAGGTGAAGTCCGATAATAAAATTTTGAAAAGTGACCTGCTTTATTAGTTTTATTATTTCATATTATGAACGCGGTCATGATTCTGTTTGTACTAACAACGACTTTATTGTTATTATAATGTAATACCTGCATTCACCCAAATATCAAAGCTTCATACGGTATGTAAACAATATTAACCTTGACAACATGGTTGTTATTTGTGGTTTGCGTAAGGCGTACATTTGAAAGAAAACAAGAATCTGTGTCAAAAGGACACCATTTCTAGTTTGCATTAGTAAACCATGAAATTGGGTAAAAAACCAAATTTTCCATACAATAAAAAAGTGCACATTATAATAAGCATGTGTACCAAATTTCAAGTTGATGTAGTAAACTACCTTTAACGAAACATTTTAATCCAATACAGCACTGACGGACGAACTGAAAGACGAGCAGATTACTACACAGATATTACATAACTGTCAACCAGTTTGTGATGGCGTTCGTAAACTACCTTTAACGAAACATTTTAATCCAATACAGCACTGACGGACGAACTGAAAGACGAGCAGATTACTACACAGATATTACATAACTGTCAACCAGTTTGTGATGGCGTTCGTAAACTACCTTTAACGAAACATTTTAATCCAATACAGCACTGACGGACGAACTGAAAGACGAGCAGATTACTACACAGATATTACATAACTGTCAACCAGTTTGTGATGGCGTTCGTAAACTACCTTTAACGAAACATTTTAATCCAATACAGCACTGACGGACGAACTGAAAGACGAGCAGATTACTACACAGATATTACATAACTGTCAACCAGTTTGTGATGGCGTTCGTAAACTACCTTTAACGAAACATTTTAATCCAATACAGCACTGACGGACGAACTGAAAGACGAGCAGATTACTACACAGATATTACATAACTGTCAACCAGTTTGTGATGGCGTTCGTAAACTACCTTTAACGAAACATTTTAATCCAATACAGCACTGACGGACGAACTGAAAGACGAGCAGATTACTACACAGATATTACATAACTGTCAACCAGTTTGTGATGGCGTTCGTAAACTACCTTTAACGAAACATTTTAATCCAATACAGCACTGACGGACGAACTGAAAGACGAGCAGATTACTACACAGATATTACATAACTGTCAACCAGTTTGTGATGGCGTTCGTAAACTTTCAAAGAGACGATCAACTTTACACCTTTGAAGTTCCTTGTAAGCAGTCTCTACCAAGACAGTCAAGGAGAGCAAGGTTTACAATAAAGCAGTTGCCTACTTAATTTATTAAAATAAATAGAGCCGTCTTTATGCAGCATCTGCTCAGTTTATTGCCTATCATAAATAGAATATTTGTTGATAAAAAGTTTCATCTTATGTACAAAAATCTCAAACTCAGAATCAACTGTTATCAGCTCTTTGACTGGGGACAACGATGTTTAACCTTTTAATTAATCTGCAGAATGGTATAGTGATAAAGCAATATCTGTTAACAGCGAAACAGGAATCAAGAAACTAAGCTTGGTTTTATTCTGTTATTGCTGTTTTGTCATGGTGTTATTAGTTTGTCTTCAACTTATGAGTTTGAAAATCACTTTGGCATCTTCCGCCTCTCAGATACTATTTTTTTCAAGAGTAATATTTTTTTGGTAAATCGTTTAACTTGATGATGTTTTGTCAAATCTGTATGATGTAATACAATTATTCATTCAACCGGTGCCAGGCGTATATCATATTAAGCATCTGAGTTCACTCCAGTTTTTAACACCTTTAAGTTTAATTTTCAGTTTTCAAGGTTGGTCCTTTTCCTACTTTTGGCTCTTTATTGTAGTCATTGTGTTGTACTTCGTCGATTTCTGATTTTGATTTTGATAACTTCTTACGTTACGTAACATTGTTATCTTACCTGCACTGAGAGCTAATGATGGACCATAAAGTACAATAGACATGTAGAACAACTGAAAGAGGAAAAACGTGTATTTATTATACATAAATTAGTATACTAGTAAGTAATGTTATAAATTAATTTTCAAAACCGTTGATTATGAAATATTGATTGATTAATATTTGGTGTTTAAAGCCACTTTCAGCACTCTATGCTATGTCGTGGCGGGCAGATTTCATTGGTTGAGGAAGCCAAATTACCACGAGAGAAGCACCGACCTCTAACAGGACAACTTGCGATCCTAGACGAACGCACCTGCCACATGGGGGTTCGAACTCACAACCTCAGAGTTAGACCACTCGACCAACGAGCCGCTGATTTTTCAAATAACTTATGGAATACATTACAAAGGAATTTGTTGTAGATGATCTTTAATTCTATTTTGTTTTATATAATAGAAAAAAGAAGATGTGGTATGAGTGCCATTGAGACAACTATCCATCCAAGTCACAATGTGTAAAAAGTAAACAATCATAGGTCAAAGTACGGTCTTCAACACGGAGCCTTGGCTCACACCCAACAGCAAGCCATAAAGGGCTCCAAAATGACTAGTGTAAAACAATTCAAACAGGAAAACCAACGGTCTAATCTATATAAAAAATGAGAAACGAGAAACACATATGAACCACATCAACAAACAACAACCACCGAACAACAAGTTCCTGACTTAGGACAGGTGCAAACAAATGCAGCGGGTTTAAATGTTTAAACAGGCGCCAACCTTCACCCTAACCTGAAATAGAAGTGTAACACTACAACATAGAAAGACACACTATAAAATATCAATTGAAATGGCTTAACGCAATCAAAAAGACATATTAACAAAAACAAGTAAACATATACTGAACGAATAAATTTGATCTATAATGACACAATATAAATACAATATTAAAAAAAAAGGGGGTGAGATGCAAAACAATTTTGAATTTAATAACTGAAACCTCACAAGTCAAACCAATGTTACCTCGCAAATTAGTTTCAACTCAAAACTCGAGAATAAAGACGAAATAAAAAAAAATAATTCGAACTTTGTCTCAAGCTTTAAATCGAGCAAGTTGAAGCGTAAATTTAAGATAAACTCGATGACTAGACATACCCCTTTGAAGTAGCTGACAAATAAGAGAAGTAATTTTAATAAAATGATTCGAATGATATGTAAAATGGGCATCAGTATCCGGCTCTATAAATTTTCACTTTTTTAACCGGATTCTATAACTTTAAAACCGTGCGTAAAGCTAATGTGAAATTGCATTTAAAAGGTAAAGAAGATTGATGAGAAATGTGAAATTCATTGCATTTTAAAGTGAAAAACACAATAAAAAAAGTTAAGATGAAAAGTAGAATTGTAAAATGTTCTCCCTTGATACGTTAAGAATAATCAAAATTGTATCTTCATATTAGAAGGGTAATTCCAATGTATTTTATAGGAGCAGTAGCTACAAAAAGGTAGGGGTATATCAATTCTCATACTTTGCTGTCGAGTGGTCTATATCTATCAGTACTGTCCAATTAAGCCTATGATCATAAGAGGGGTTCGAATACCGTTCTGGTCATTTCCAAAATTGAAAAGGTGCGTTCGATCTATAGTTTGCCATTACTCGCTCAATTATATTTTTTTTTACCACAGACCAGATTAAATGACGAGTCTTCATGAAAGAGACATTAACTACCTTTTTGGAAATAATAATATTGAAAAGATGTCAAACTGTTAATACTTACCATCCAAACTAAGTAAACAATACAGGCAATGATTCTTACAAGTCTTCCAAACCTCATATGAATGTACTGAAACAAACAATAAAATTTATAATGCTTTCATATTTTCTAGCCAGCATTTTACTAGATTAGAAGAAATGTTTGTGTTGTAATACTGCATCGTATGGTACTTATGAAATATAGATTCCACCACTGCAACAAGTGTGTTACGATATTTCTCCACTCGAGATAGTTAAATTTTGATATTTAAAGCGCGAGGCTTGCCGAGCTTTTTAAATAATTAAAATTTAACTGTTGAGAGTGGAGAAATATCGTAATACACGAGTTATAGTGGTGTAATCTGTTTCTCTAATGATTTTTATCCTTCCTTTTCAAAGATTTGCAGAAAGTTGTGTTCTTTATATGTGACGTCACCAGGCATAGTCGCCTTTTTTCATGGCGTCACAATAGGAAATTCAGAAGAAACTACAAGAAAATTTGACGTTATAATTCGACCAATTATTTGCCGAGAACAGTTTTTTTCACTAGTGAGGAGAACAATCGTGTGGGAAATGTGAAAATAGTGAAAAAAAATAGAGAATAAATTGGTTCACCTTACAGGAGTAAAAGAAAGAAGAAATAATACTTTTAGAACTTCTTGGAATCAATGAAACTTTAAGACTCTGCTCTTCCTAAAACTGGATATAATAACCTAAATTTACCCCTAAAATGTTGATATTTTATATGAAAAAAGTGATGTTGGCGATTACGTCAATGAGAGAGCAAGCCAAAAAAAATTACCCATATGACACCTATCAAGAATAACATACAGTCTTCAACAGTAAATAAGTGGCTTTACAATGTACCAATCTCTAAATCGTCCAGTGTTTTAATCAAATCAAACGGACAGATTTGAAAGAAAATACCTAAATTTGTACATAATATCACCGTAAGAAGATAGACGTGAAATGCCCTTTTTATTAAAATCCTGCACGTGTAACTTCCACAATAAATCTCTTTATAAGTGTTAAAATGGAGTATAGTTTTTGACAAATGAATGTATTCTTTATCCCAACTTTAAAAGTTTTAAGTAACAAAAATAGTACGTACGTTCATTCAACTCCATATTAATGAATTACATAACAGTTATGTCATTTATATTCTTTTCTGGTTCATTCGGTGTAAAGACGATGGATATGAACCCTCTTGATATTCAAGTTATTTTCCTTCAATAAAATGTGTCTGCTTAAAAGCTATGTACATAAAATGTGCGGATTTTTACAGGAGTTTTAATATCTCAAAAAACTCGCTGAAATGAAGAATTTATAAGTCAAATCAAACGATTCACGAACACGGGTTTTATTTGTAAAGATTTGCATTATATAATTTTTGATGACTGAGTTTTTAGTTTAACTCTTTAAAACTTTTACAGTCTGGTGTTACGGAGTCAATAATTGGTTTTCAAAATGAAGAATCAGACTGATAATTACAAAATTTTATATGAAACTTTAAGATGAACAATTGGATTGAAAGGTGAACGTAAGTGTGCCAATGTCTTGTGATTAATTGTATAATGATAATTAAGATTGATTCATTTATGACAGTCATAAATCTGTCAACCATCATGTATCAGATAATCACATGTCATAACGTGCTGTTAGTCAATTAGGTAGTTTCGTCCCAGGCCTTGAAAATTGGTATTGGCTGCTTTTCCGCTAGACACGCAACACTTAAGATTACGAGCAAATACCAGTTGGTTTGGAGTCAGAATAATGTGTCCGGGTAGGGTGATATATATTCATGCGTGGTTTTTCTTTCTGTAGTACATGTAGCACGTTAAAACCCGTCTCAACGTGGCTGTCAAGGTATAAAACAGCGTTCTAGTCCTGCATATTCATTTTCTTTTGCGACTGGACGCCAACGAGTCATCCATCTTTATGATCAATAATGTAATAATGGCATTAAAATTTCTTTAACCGTGATATTTACTGTCGGTTCAAAATTTAAGTGCATTATATATTTATTGAGAAAATGCCCTACTTAACTCGTTTTATACAATATATCATTTTATCGTGGAAGCTTTTGCACAATGTTTAATATTATAGCTTTTGACCTTTTAAGAAACTAATTAATTACAAACAGATGTGCTTCAAATTTCTTAAGAGGCAGAAATTGCTTTCTCATCCGGAATAATTGAGTTCACTCCCATTTGTTTGGTAGAGTATTCAGTCATCTTCATTTTTAGTTAGATGTGTTGTGTTCTCTCTGTATGTCTGTTTTAATATCAGTCTTAGCATTGTTCCTAATGTTGTCTAAGTCTACAGGTTGTCCATCCTTGATTCATCCGCAAGTTTTCTCTTCTTTATTAAGATGCAAGACCTTGCGTTTTTTTTTCTCTGTGTGTGTTTTTCCTGGCTGGCTGGTAGGTTTTCACAAATTGAGTTGACGCAAAACAAAGACAAAAGCAGACACGGCCTTATCATCGTCATTATCCATAATCCAGTTTCGCTGTACGAAATATGGTTAGAAGTAAAACTGCTAATATGATCACGTGAGAAGCACAATGGAATTAAATTAAATAAAATATACTTCTTGTAATTTTTTAAGTAATAACCAGCATTAAAAATTCATGAAGAATTAATCAGATTTTTCAAAGTGTTAACAAAAATACCGAACTCCGAGGTAAATTCAAAAAGGCGGAAGTCCATTAAACCTGACAAAGTTAAACGTTAGACTATATCAACAAACGCAACAAAACGAATGGAAAACAACTGTCATATTCCCGACTGAGCATAGGCATTTTCCGAAGAAAATGTTTGGTCAAAACTGGTAGGTGTCTACGCATGATTTATTGTTTCATGCGTTTTCAATGTGCATCAATCGTTTGTTACACTAGCGGTTCAGACAATAGAAGGAGGGTTGTGTAGTCATAACACTAGTTATAGCTGGCTTATGTTTGTGTACCTGTCTGAATAAATGGTTGCCATTTCTTCAACATTCTTCAATCCTTTATATGCATGTGCTCAAAGAGCTTGTGACTTCTTTCCAATTACGTTTTTACGCGGTTTTCTGAGGTAAAAACGACTTGAAATAATGACGCGTCATGCTATTTAGGCTGACACGTATATTAAAAAAAATCAGTTAAAATAAAATGTATTCTATATATATAATGGAAGCGATAGTACATGTAATTCTTAAGGGCAAACGATACAGTTTTGATCCCAGAAAAGACCTAAAAAATTTAATACACGCTATTTGTTACCTGACAAAATGACATATGTTATAAAAAACACACCTTCCTGTACTAACTTTCAGAAATAAATGTGGTCGTTATTTTAGACATTTACTCAAGATTTCCATTTTTTTTTTAATTACATTTGTATACTTTGGGTAGAACTACTCTATTTCTTTTTTCAAAAGATTTACACAAACGATTTTTCGTAAAATCGTAAAACAAAATTATTACAACGTTATTTTGTCTCCGATGTATTATAGTCCCCGCAGAAGACAGATCTGATAATTATGATTCTTATCAGGATTTTTACAAAATCTCTAAACCTTATACACTAACTTGCAGTTATAAAATATCATCTCAATATTGAACCGTTATATTTACTGTCTGTCGCAAGTACATGACAGTCAAATGATAGACTTTAAACTAGATTTTCAAAGCTTTATTTGTTTATCCCCATATCACTTTTCACACTTTAATCAAATATAATATTTACTTTGGCAATACCAGAGACATTGCATATTATATGTCTCTGGCAATAAGCAAACTGATCGACATAACTAAATGAAATTCGTGTAACAAAATTCAACAGACACAAAGTCCTTGGATTCAAATAGTACGTACACAAATACTAGTTTAAATGTTCTTACATAGGGGCCGACCGGGTGACACCTTCATGGATATAGTCGTGTAACACCTGTATGAGGATACGATTGGACTTGATTATAAGTTATCATATCAGCAGAACAAAATGAAAGGTCATACTATATAAAATTGTCAATGCAATCTTGCTGTTAGTTATTCATACACTTACATGTTCATGTACCATCATGTAATATAGATGAAGTAACTTATTTTCCGTCAATTTACTAATGTACGTTCCTTATTACTAACTAGAAATGGACATACATATTCAATTAGTTCTTCTTGGTTCGTTATCGATTGCACTGTTCGCATAAACATACTAAGACAAGGAAAGCTTGTAACCATATTTGATAGGATAAGAATGAAAGTTTATCATAAGTCAGAGAAGTTTGTTTCAATCCATTGGATGACGCAATTGTTTCACTTTGTAAGGAAATAATTTTCAATGTTTATGGTGTTTTCTTCTTCATGAAACCTTTTATTAATTACAAAATTTTCATGTTTTAATAGATGTCACAACATTTATGATTAAACGATAACCTGAAAACTGACAAAGACCGAAGTGCCGACTAATGTGTTGATAAATCACAGAAAGTAAACGGTCAAGTGCAGAGAAACCAGAAGACCGGCTTCGTCGTCCAATTTTGAAGATTTCGCAATGCGACTTTATATAAAGATGTACACGCCATATAATCAATATTATATGGAACAGAAGATTTTTTTTATATAATTGAGTAAAAGCCATATATATTAAAAAAATGAAATTAAAAACATATATAAAAAGTACAGTTTGAAGGAGACAATTTTCGAATCAGTTCGTAGAAACTTATTTATGTAAAACAAAGTAATTTATTCTAATCATTCTAAGACTTACATCGACATTATAAAATAAAATAATAAATTGTAGATCTTCGAAGACGATAGTCGAGTTTAGATGGTCTTTATCGTAGCTGGACTTATCGTTAAGAAGCTCGAAGCAATTTTTTCATGAAAATTGACGCATTTTTTTTTATCATTATGCTAAACATGTTCAAGCTCTATGTTGACCTCTAGATATCTGTCGGTTTTTTAGGTCGTTTGGTTGCTGTCGTGTAACGCATGTCCAGCATGTCCTTTGTACAACTATGTTTCGATAAAGATTTGAAAAATGTAATTTAACATATTTTTTAATTTTTATATTCAGTGCACTTGAACGCTAGTTTGTGAATTTTAATTTATTAAAAAAAAACAAAGAATTTATGAACCGTTTCGTTTACTGGATAGGTACAATGCATCATGTATGCAATTAAATTTCATTTTTATTTTCCAGCATTTCAAAGTTATTAGCATATATACAGTATACGTATATTTTAAGAGCATATGTATCAATCTTTGTACATTTAAGATTTAGAAATTTAGTATTTTACGTTGATATTTCCTCTATTAAACTGTGGTGAGTCATTGTTGGACGTGGATTGTGGAAAAGTCACAAACATGAAACAAGAACTGGGTGCCAGAAGTTTGAGAACCATTATAAGAAAACAGCTAAAGTTTTAAATTATCTTTTTTTTTTATTTCGTAGAATGGAAATTTTCAATCTTTGCAAGAGGAAAATTGCATACTTTGTACAATTTTCAACTGAATATTTAAATCTTTCAGTTTGTCTGAGTGTCTGTTTTTCCGTTCGTGAACAACCAAATGGTGGACTGGAGTATAGAATTATGGAACCTACACCTCTGCCAACTGGCGGTAAAACCCATATTAGAGTTGGGCGTCTGTTTGGGTATGCGGGATGTATAATTAAACACGCAGCAACGTCCGGTAGGATACATATTTTACGCAGAGCCTGCTCTCTGACCTTTTATTATTAAATACCCTTGCAATAATTCTTTGAGGGCTTCGTATGTGGTCTACAACACTCTGCCACTAGCCAGCATAACCTCAGTTTTCAGTATCTGTCGAAATTCTCGCCCTTCCCGGCTTCTGTCGCTCCGCTATGCAATACAATCCATTTGGATCTTTTGTTAATTTGTTTATGAAGTATTTGCCACTGAACGTTAAGCAAACAAGCAACCAATCAAACTTTCGTGAGAAATTCTGATTGGTTTTAAAACCATAATAAATATGATTTCTGTTTCACCCGGTGCATTTTATTGCACAATGACACAGTTAAAATGTACATTCTGCGCATGCGTTCTAACGGAATACCAGTTCGTAGTCTAGTTGTTTTGAAATAGAACCGACAGCTTATAAACAAATGGATTGCCACATTCACGACTTTGAGGTGTAAAGAGATCAGCTTTTCACACTTTTAATTTCGCGGCACCTTGTATCTCTATCCCATTTAAATATTCCATAACCTTTTAAATCTCATCTAAAAACTCATTTTTATCGCATTGTTTATAATTACTTACATTCGATTAACATACTTTCTACCTAAATTGAGACATGCACTTACCGTGTGCCTTCTGTGTAGAATTGTTCATACGGGTATTTACTCGTTTTTGTATTTACTTTTAAGGCAACATTTTTTCACTTGTTTTTGTACTTACATTCAAGTTTATTTTCTTTCAATAAAATGTGTCTGCTTAAAAGTTATGTACATAAAATGTGCGGATTTTTACAGGAGTTTTAATATCTCAAAAAACTCGCTGAAATGAAGAATTTATAAGTCAAATCAAACGATTCACGAACACGGGTTTTATTTGTAAAGATTTGCATTATATAATTTTTGATGACTGAGTTTTTAGTTTAACTCTTTAAAACTTTTACAGTCTAGTGTTACGGAGTGTGCATCTCCTTCGTAAAAAAAAAAGATATCGACAAAATTCTTTTTACAAATTGTTGGTTACATCCTCAGAAATGTTTGGCTAATTTGGATCGAAGCGATTCGATGAAATTTTATAGGAGTTATCTACCTTTTCAAAATAAATTTGTCGGTATGTGTTTTTAACTCATCAACCGTTAACCGTATAACCCTGGAATCTTTTTATTTGAGGCTCCTAGGTCCTAACTTAGAAAATGAGGTCAAGGTCAAAGGTCAAGGTCAAGTTCTCAATGTTGACTTTTGCTTGTTTTTGCATTTTCTCCTACACTTTGAAAGATACATATAACAGAACAACTGCAAAATGTCTGCTTTTATGTAATGAAGATATGTTACATTGTTACATTAGGTCTGATTCAATTTAATGGCATCTTATAGGAGTTAGTGCCCCTGAAATGTCTTATTATAAGGTTATTTGATTATTACTTCAACTTATTTCATTATAAAGCCATATGACCTTGTACAAAGGTTAGGTGACATATGACCTTGAAAAATGACAACCGGAAGTGACCTTGAGAAAACCGGAAGTAGCCATTTTTGCACTTTTTTCATAAAAAGTACTCAGAATCCATATATTTTGTAATTTAAATACATTTACTTATCACTTAAGACTAGACGTGACTTTCTGTAAAACGGAAGTGGTCAATTATATCCGGGTTTACAGGCAAAAGTATATAGAAACTATAAATTTTTGGAATCAGTGGGAAAGAAGCTATCATATGAGACCGGAAGTAAGATCTACTTAACCGGAAGTAGCACATTATCTCCTTTAGTTCACTTTAAAGCAGATCAAAACCATTTATTTATCGCATCAGTCTGAGGAAACTATCTTCTTTGGTGTGGAAAGACCTTCAATTGTTCTCTGAACAATTGGTTTTTAATTATTATTATAATTATTATTTTTATATTCATTATTATTAACCCATTCTTTCTTGTGCTAGATCCCGCTTCTTAAGCTCACGGTACCTGATCCGTTGCTACAAAATTCTTTCCATTCCTAGTTATCATTATAAATACAATGACAATGTAATCAAACTATAATAGCAATTAGTTACTCCATTAATAAAAAGATCATGAAATTAAAGTCATTTACTAATACCAAATAATCCTGAACGCGACGGTACCCTGAGATAAAATATAAAATAGTCATTAAAGGAAAGATGCGAGATAGTCGTCAAGAGAAATCACACAGCTATATAAACCAAAATGATCAATGGCAGTTGAGTTTAAGAGGTCAAAATACGATATTCAACAAAAATGCTAGCAATCCCAATACCAAATATATAGTTAAGTTCGAAATCATTTAGACTAAGAGCCTCGCTAATCAGATCAATGCGACAATCATGAATGTACAAAATTCCGATAATGGACAGCAACGGCTACTGCCAAGGACATGTGAAAAGTGTTTGAGCATGTCCATGTATCAAGGACTATTATACTGACGTTAGTAAAATAGTCCCAGCATGTAGAAAGATAGCTAAACTAATCATATTAACAATACATGTGATATACTATGTTGTCAACAAAGTGTATTAACAATACATGTGATAATACTATCTTGTCAACAAAGTATCATTTATCGTGAGAAATACCCGTAAGGTAATTTTATCAGATGAAAACTATAATGATAATGTTTACAATAAGGTATAATCCATGCACTTAAGATAGAAGTTGTTTCCTTGGGGTATATTCGATAAACACGTCAGCCCAGTTACGTTAAAGGTTTATAATAAATCAAGTATCTGATCAAATGTTCTTGCCTGAAACTATTAATATAAAAATAAGAAGATGTGGTATAAAGTTAAGCTGGTTGTATATTTTGTAAAGTCTGTACAATGTATTGTAACAGTTATATTATTTAGTATATTCTAACTACTTTGTCCTCAGTCGATATCCTTCTTTCCGGTCGATATAGCCTCGTATCGACCTCATACGAAGGGTCTCACTAATAAGCGATAAAGAAGCGTCAAGAAGCGACAAGAAGACTATTTAGCGACAAGAACTTTAAAATAATTCTTATTAAACTAACTTATTCCAAATAAATATATTTAAAAAAAATATGCATTGGCATTTTTTTTTCTCATCTATACGGGCAGCAATAACGTGATTTTCATTACTTTTATTATATTGATAGATGAAGAAATTAAACATTTGTAAAGAAGAAAGGGATTGTCTAGTTTCTATTAAATATAACGAAATATTTTTAAGATAATGTATGTACTGTTTTAAGCAAAGTCATTGTATGAAAAAGTAAAATCACCAAAATACAACACTCCGAATAAAAGATTGAAGATAACAGTACACACTATGTGAAACATCAAATGAGAAGGCTTACTAAGTTAAACAAATTGTGTCTAATCCATTTGTCCTTTTTGAAGAAAAAAAAATATGTTAAGAAAAAAATCAAATGAGAAAAGCGATACGCGTGTCCTTTGTTTTAATTGCTACAATAACATCCAATTATCACCTTTAACTTTGTACATGCATAAACATGATAAATATCGTTTAATGAGGCAATACACAAAATGAAATGATGTAAAATATTTACGTTTTAATTTGAATTACCTTTTTTCTCTTGTTTGATTTCAACAAGGATTTCTTACTATACAATTCCTTGGTTGGTTCATTGTTTCTCACCGTGAAATTATGTCCGTTTTTTTTCTGCCGGACAATGATGCACAATTAATGACCAATAATGCATTTTGCATGCAGTCAGTTTATCATATATAAGACAAAGAGAGTGTTAGAAAATTATAAGATAATATATATAATTGTTCTAAAACATAAGTAAAAATTAATATCATAATATGACAGGGAAAACGTAATATTTGCTGTAATACATCTCACAAATAAATGCAGCAATTAGATCTATGTTTCAAACATGTGTGATGCTTTACTACTATAGATATTGACTTTTTTATAAATTTTTATTTATTGATAGAATATTAAATTTCTTGTCGCTAAATTTGTTTTCTTGTCGCTAAATAGTGTTCTTGTCGCTTCTTGTCGCTAAATTATCCTTCTTGTCGCTAATTAGTGAGACCGCATAGGAAGGCTACAATTGTGTAGTATTTATCAATACAAAAATAAGGGTATGTCACTAGGTGCCATGATTGCCAATAAGAAAGCTATCCACCAAAGTATAAGTTCATTATCTAACTTCTAGAAACGCTTCGCGTTTAAATAATCAAGACAGACGTTAATCTAAAATCGATTACTGGTTATTATATATATATATAAGATGATGAACTCTGATAAAAGAGAATAGCGAAACTTGATATCATTATCTACATTATACATATTCATGTATTTTCATTCAATAATTTTTGTGGCTAACCACCATGAAATCCGTCAACACGAAAACAAAAATACGATAAATGATTATATTTTATAAAAAACAAGGGCCGCAAACGTAGTGTACCAATGGAGGAAAATCGATACAAGTTCAAATGCGCTGGTTACAGGAACGTTGCAATTAAGAGTCTGTAAAAAATATATGCAAGTATAAATTAAAAATATGGAGATTTCTAAAGACTGACTGCATACTCGGAGGTGCCTCAAACTTTCCAAAAGACAGCAATAGAGAATTGGTGGTACAGCAGTATAAATCACAAAAATCAAACTTACCTCAAATATGCTCGTGATTCCTAGGTTGTAGAATACTGGAATAAAAATTTGAGCTGAGGCAGTAGCAGATATAACAAATCCTATAGAAATAAGCCAGTACATCGTGTTGTACTTGTAAACTTCAGCTGGTGTTCCGAGTAGTGTTATTGCTGAGATGAAGCTTGAGAGTAACGATAAAGCGACAGGAAACACTGACAAGTTACGTCCCGCCAGCAGGAACTCTTTCTCGCTAGTAGTGTTCCTGTCTTTAATTGCATAGAAAAGTCCTATTCCAGCAGAAACCAAAAGAGTTAGTCCAAAAACAACATAATCAGCCACATGAAAGAGCGTTGATTCCCCTCTTTCAAAACTATAAGTATAAGTTCTATTCCACATGATTATCTTACTGTAATTTTACCAAGCAGTTACTTCTTTAATTTTTAAAGAAATGAAAGTTCTCTGTTGTGACGTCTTTTTTATACGATGATAACTTTTTTGGTATATTTTTTTTAAACGGTAAACATGTTTATCGGCCTTTACTAATGACGCCTGTTTGAAGTGAAGACATGTACTTCCCTTGTTTGTCAAAGCGAGATTGATATGTAAAGTTTGACACTTCTAAGCTCACTGGAGCATGGTAAACAACCCGACATTGACAGGTATATACAGTTCGGTTAAAGATAAATCTTTATCTACTGGTCTTCACTTCACTTATATAGATCCATAAATGATATATTAAAATTGACACCAGAGATAAAGGACATTTTACAAATCAGATCCTTATGATATTTTGTTTTATTATGCAAACAAGACAGACTGTCAGTTTATCGTTTCAAAGGTTACTTCCGAATTAAGTTCGGATTGCGGTCTTGTGATTACTACAGTTTGAAGAGCCAGATAAACCAGATTGACGCTAGTGATTTTTTTTTCAATTAACAGTCAATAGCCACTATTTATAATTCATGACAAGATATTTGGCATATGATACACTCTGACATCATTATTTTTTCACAAAGATAGCAACGTACGTAGAATTTGTTCCTAAAGATAGTACCGTACGTAAAATGTGTTCCTAAAGATACGGGAATTTTTGTACATGGATTTAATAATTAGCTTTAATATCCTGTCTTTTATGAGAGGAATTATCTAGTTCTTAAAATCAACCAATAAATAAATAATCAAATAAAATGTTATAATAAAACAAATGTATTTATTAACTATCAATAGCACATGGGTTTGTTGTTATATTGGGAACATGTGTTCATGTTTACAATAATATTTAAATTATTTTAGTATAACAATAAGTCACCTTAACATAGTTAAGAGTACAAGGTTTCTTTATATGATAGCACGGACTGGTCATTCGCGGTAAAAGTTTACATTGAAAATTTCATATTTTGACCATTCGAAGCTCAGTCTTAGTGCAGTAAAGTTTCCCCACCCTCACACCCATGTGAAATTTTTTTGTATTAATTTTTTAATTATTGTAAACGCTTTACGTTTTTTCTGCAGATCTTGAAAGAACATTATGTAAATATTGTTTTATAGATATGAACGAATTCTATTTCTTTATTTTTCTTTGTAGATATGTTTGTAAGACATGTATGCTGCAGCGGCTTAGTGTGTTTACAAAGCGATTTGAGGACAGCTTTTTTTGCTAGAATAAAATAAAACTTTGCTGCACTCGTCTAGGCGAGCTGTTTCCCATAGATACATTTTGTATGTGTTTTAGTTTTTGTTTATAAATACTTTATTTGCGTTTGAGGCAACGAATAGGAAAATAACGTGTTCGATCCGAATACGATAATCTAATCTGACAACTTAAGGGCATACAAGTAAATTTTGATGTCACACCTACTTCATAAAAGTGTCTTTATCGATATTTATGAATACACTAGGAAAAGCAAGACCATAAGTAAATAGTCTTTGATAAACCATCCGTTAACCTTAGTACATAAATCGGGAATAAATATTTTCATATGAAAGGCCAATAAAGCGATTAAATTTAATATTTTTCTTTAAATTGACAAAATTCGTTTCCTACAGCAAGTATTTACGGGGATCTATACATTGTGCGACTCTCAAATATGAAAATCATGTGTACAAACCTTGAGATACCTATATTGCGGGTTATTTTGTTTAAGAATTGAATGCTTCTTTTATTGGGGTGTTAAATCGTTGATCGAGGCACTTTTAAAAACGCGGATGCGCTTCATATTGAAAATGTGCAGACGGTCAACGCTTGTACAACCCTATAAAATTTTGTACAACCCTATAAAATTACAAAAAGAAGCATTCAATTCTAATAAATTCATGTTTATGCCATTACCATGAAGATACGAGTCAAATCAGTACTTTCGTTATTTTTTCTGTGTATTATTTTAATGTTGTCACGATACGTAAAGTCAGAGATGTTGCATTTTATTTAGAAATAGAAAATACATTATTTGGAATGCCTCGGCCAATCAAAATTACGGAATCGTATGAAAGGTTTATGTAATTATTAATTTGTAATTAGTAACCGATTAAAACCAAATATTCAAATGGAAATATTCACATTGAATTAACCTTTTCCAAATCATGAAAAATAATAGAATAGACCCCCATCCCCATTTTTAACACTTTTTTTCATGAACCAAGCTTTATATACTTATTAATATGCATGTAGTCCGCATTGAACTGTAATGTTTACTACTACGGTGATTTGTACGGAAGCGTGTAAGTTGCGTAGCCTTGCAATTATTTATGGCATAACGTGTGGTTAATTAGTATGACAATGATAAATAGAAATGTATTGCATATATGAAAAAAACTTCATCAATTAATATTTTTCGTATGTAAGGATTTTCGCACAATTTCATATTTTATCCACATTAAACCGCACGACTACATCACACAATCTGACATTTGCATCCTTAAAGGTCAAACAAAAAAATATGTGTGTTTTGGTTTCCTCATTTATAAAAATAGGTTAGGTAGGAATTATTTCTTATTTGGCCTGGCGCAATTGTTTATACTGCAGCTAGAACATTTCCTGTTGTCTTTATCTACTAAATATAGTAACACAGGGATATATCGATCAATGTCAATTTCATGCCACGTCACTTTTCTTTTCAACTGGTGGTTTGTTTGTGGATGGAAAATAAGTTTTATTTTCATCAATATAATTTTAGCCATTTTAAACTGCAGTATACAAACAATATTCTGCACGAAACTGTTGAAGGGCTCGGTAAACATCTCCCTTCCCCAATTTCTCAGCCTCATACAAAAAAGTGACTTGAGCATATATTGGTGTATTTACCTTGAATATATTGGGATCACCAGAAATTTAGTCATGATTCAATATTAAGAGCGCTAATGGAACGTCAGGGTAGGCATTAAGAGCGCTAATGGAACGTCAGGGTAGGCATTAAGAGCGCTAATGGAACGTCAGGGTAGGCATTAAGAGCGCTAATGGAACGTCAGGGTAGGCATTAAGAGCGCTAATGGAACGTCAGGGTAGACATTAAGAGCGCTAATGGAACGTCAGGGTAGGCATTAAGAGCGCTAATGGAACGTCAGGGTAGGCATTAAGATCGCTAATGGAACGTCAGGGTAGGCATTAAGAGCGCTAATGGAACGTCAGGGTAGGCATTAAGAGCGCTAATGGAACGTCAGGGTAGACATTAAGAGCGCTAATGGAACGTCAGGGTAGGCATTAAGAGCGCTAATGGAACGTCAGGGTAGGCATTAAGAGCGCTAATGGAACGTCAGGGTAGACATTAAGAGCGCTAATGGAACGTCAGGGTAGGCATTTTGAGGCAAATAAATAGGGTATTTAAGTAAGCCTTAACCGTGTTTTTTATTTCAGCCTAAACCATCATAAAATTTTATGGAAGTACCAAGATGACAGTCTGAAGAGGGGCGTAAAGGGGGAAGGGGGGTATCTTCACGAAAGAACGCGAAATAAAATTGCCGTTTCACGATGAACGAACAATTAAAAATTTCTTGCACGTTGATCTTTTTACCGATTTCACGAAACACGGTGAATAACGAACCTTTTTCACGGCTGCACGTGAAATAAAAATGGCAAAACACATTGCACGAAAATAACCCTTTACCACCCTCTCTGTAGACAAAGTCTTATTAATTCGATGCCTACCTTTACACACGAAAATAGGTCCATTACATTAAAGATGACATTTAGAATACGTGATATGGGTGTATGTGTGGTAGTGGGATGGTGGTTTGGGGAAGGGGAAAAAGGGGGGGGGGGTTAAAATTGAAATCCAGAGGATATTACTACCCAAACATACAAAAAATAAACAACAAGACAAGTGAAACTAAAATTAAAGGCAATGCAAATTGACCAACACCGGAATATCAGGTGCTCTGGAAGGATAGGAATCGTCTATTTCAATACCACATCCGATATATTTACGAGAGTTCAAATATGGCTAGTGTCAAAATCGGTCAAGCACTAAGAGAAATATGAATAATTGTGACAAAATCGAAAATTTCTTGTTTGGCACCATAATTTCATTGAAATGAAGTCACTGTGCAGTTAAGGTTGTATACAACCAAGACAGGCCAGTTGATTTGAACGAGATTTTGTCATTTTACGAAAGTATTGAAAACAACCTCTTGGGGAAAACCCATCTGTGAAATGAATTTACCATGCAAACCCCCAAAATTATTTACCCTGTTGCAAATTTTACATGCTTTTATGAAGGACGTCGATAACTAAAATAAATTAACTTGTAACCGAAAGACACTTTATACTTCTGATGGATGTATTATTTGGTTATGAAGATTGTAAACGAAAGATACTTTATTCTTCTGATGGATGTATTATTTGGTTATGAAGATTGTAACCGAAAGACACTTTATACTTCTGATGGATGTATTATTTGGTTATGAAGATTGTAACCGAAAGACACTTTATACTTCTGATGGATTTATTATTTGGTTATGAAGATTATTACCGAAAGACACTTTATTCTTCTGATCGATGTATTATTTGGTTATGAAGATTGTAACCGAAAGACACTTTATTCTTCTGATGGATGTATTATTTGGTTATGAAGATTGTAACCGAAAGACACTTTATTCTTCTGATGGATGTATTATTTGGTTATGAAGATTGTAACCGAAAGACACTTTATTCTTCTGATGGATGTATTATTTGGTTATGGAGATTGTAACCGAAAGACACTTTATTCTTCTGTTAGATGTATTATTTGGTATGAAGATTGTAATCTGAAAGACACTTTATTCTTCTGATGGATGTATTATTTCGTTATGAAGATTGTAACCGAAAGACACTTTATTCTTCTGATGGATGTATTATTTGGTTATGAAGATTGTAACCGAAAGACACTTTATACTTCTGATGGATGTATTATTTGGTTATGGAGATCGTAACCGAAAGACACTTTATACTTCTGATGGATTTATTATTTGGTTATGAATATTGTAACCGAAAGACACGTTTTTCTTCTGATGGATGTATTATTTGGTTATGAAGATTCTTACCGAAAGACACTTAATTCTTCTGATGGATGTATTATTTAGTTATGAAGATTGTAAACGAAAGACACTTTATTCTTCTGATGGATGTATTATTTGGTTATGAAGATTGTAACCGAAAGACACTTTATACTTCTGATGGATGTATTATTTGGTTATGGAGATCGTAACCGAAAGACACTTTATACTTCTGATGGATGTATTATTTGGTTATGAATATTGTAACCGAAAGACACTTTATTCTTCTGATGGATGTATTATTTGGTTATGAAGATTGTAACCGAAAGACACGTTTTTCTTCTCATGGATGTATTATTTGGTTATGAAGATTCTGACCGAAAGACACTTAATTCTTCTGATGGATGTATTATTTAGTTATGAAGATTGTAAACGAAAGACATTTTATTCTTCTGATGGATGTATTATTTCGTTATGAAGATTGTACCCGAAAGACACTTTATTCTTCCGATGGATTTTGTATTTGGTTATGAAGATTGTAACCGAAAGACACTTTATTCTTCTGATGGATGTATTATTTGGTTATGAAGATTGTAACCGAAAGACACTTTATTCTTCTGATGGATGTATTATTTGGTTATGGAGATTGTAACCGAAAGACACTTTATTCTTCTGATGGATGTATTATTTGGTTATGAAGATTGTAACCGAAAGACACTTTATACTTCTGATGGATGTATTATTTGGTTATGAAGATTGTAACCGAAAGACACTTTATACTTCTGATGGATGTATTATTTGGTTATGGAGATCGTAACCGAAAGACACTTTATACTTCTGATGGATGTATAATTTGGTTATGAATATTGTAACCGAAAGACACTTTATTCTTCTGATGGATGTATTATTTGGTTATGAAGATTGTAACCGAAAGACACGTTTTTCTTCTGATGGATGTATTATTTGGTTATGAAGATTCTTACCGAAAGACACTTAATTCTTCTGATGGATGTATTATTTAGTTATGAAGATTGTAAACGAAAGACACTTTATTCTTCTGATGGATGTATTATTTGGTTATGAAGATTGTAAACGAAAGACACTTTATACTTCTGATGGATGTATTATTTGGTTATGGAGATCGTAACCGAAAGACACTTTATACTTCTGATGAATGTATTATTTGGTTATGAATATTGTAACCGAAAGACACTTTATTCTTCTGATGGATGTGTTATTTGGTTATGAAGATTGTAACCGAAAGACACGTTTTTCTTCTGATGGATGTATTATTTGGTTATGAAGATTCTGACCGAAAGACACTTAATTCTTCTGATGGATGTATTATTTAGTTATGAAGATTGTAAACGAAAGACACTTTATTCTTCTGATGGATGTATTATTTGGTTATGAAGATTGTACCCGAAAGACACTTTATTCTTCCGATGGATTTTGTATTTGGTTATGAAGATTGTAACCGAAAGACACTTTATACTTATGATAGATGTTTTTGTTTGGATATGAAGATTGATACGATATTCCCGGGCTTGTATTTTCTATCATGATTTCCTTGATAGAGGATTGCTGCTTACAAGGAAGCTATTAAACCAAGAGTTCCAAATGGTGAAGTTGAAATCATCCCTTCATAAATTTTACGGACGCCATCACGAGTAGATTGACCGTTATGGAATAACCGTTTCACAGATGATATCGGATATGTTCATTATGTCGTAACTACAATACCCTTCCCTTTTCACGAATGTGACCTACCGAATTAGACTATTTACCGGATTTGTAATAACACAAGCAACACGACGGGTGCCACATGTGGAACAGGATCTGCTTACCCTTCCGGAGCAACTGAGATCACCCCCAGTTTTTGGTGGGGTTCGTGTTGCTTAGTCTTTAGTTTTCTATGTTCTGTCATCTGTACTATTATTTGTCTGTTTGTCTTTTTATTTTTGGCCATGGCGTTGTCAGTTTGTTTTCGATCTGTGAGTTTGACTGTCCCTCTTGTATCTTTCGTCCCTCTTTTTTAACCGAAAGACACTTTATATTTCCGATAGATCTTTTATTTGGTTATGAAGATTCTTTTTATTACCCTCCTTGATAAATATTCAAAATTGACAGACATCTTTCAAAATTACGGTCTCGAGCCTTCTTTTGTCTCTCATATGTTTGATAAATGTTCAGAATTTCCGCATAATATTGTTACAACCCCAAAGTACACATATAATGTACACTGCAAATAAACAGTATTGAAAAACTTGAAAAAAATGCCCCCGATGTGAAATAACTCAGGAAATTGGCAACCTCTTTTGCCTATATACCTTATAAAAGGTACACATAGATTATTTCTTAGATTCCTGTTCCAAGTCATTACTGCAATGCAAAAACAATCCATAGTTTCTAGATTCGCTCTTAAGTTTGATCGAGATGTGAGAAAGATTTTGGTAGACGAAGAACAGCAATAATGGCATTGTTCCTTTGTGCTTGATTTCGTCAAGTGCGAGTAGGGATTTTGTTGAATGACTTTATACACTTTATCCTTACTTTCCAATAAAGACATGTCACCCTACTCAGACACATTATTCTGACTTCGAGACGACTACTCCTCAATACCGCATACTTAACGGTATTTTATAATATTTAGTTTGCCATTACTCGCTCAATTATTTCTCAACTAGATTGAATGACGAGATCTTATAAATGAGACATTATTAAACCACCTTTTACTCTATAACAATAATATTGCAAAGATGTCAAACTGTTACACCCAATTTACAATAACCTTGACAAATCTCACTACTAGCCTTGTTAATAGTCTGCTCGATGTCTTCACTACTACTTGATGTAATAGTTATACACCGAGGGATAGGTGTGTCTGGATAAGAAACTCCGTCGGCCGGAGGCCGGAGGGGTTTCTTATCCAGACACGCCGTATCCCGAGGTGTATAACTAACTTACACCCCATTCTAAACCCTATATTTGTTAACATTGATTATTAAATGAAAAAAAAAAATAAAAAAAAGGATAGCATATTTATTGATAATATCAAACCATGATTTATAAGAATTTTTTTTATTACATGAAACCCCACTAGTAACCTTTCTTTGATTATCTTTGTTCAAACTTTGACAAGTGAGTATATTTTACAAATGTCAAAGTTGTTTTACATATTCCCGTTAAATCCATGTGCTAATATGGATCAGCAGGTCAAGGTTGACTGTTTCGTGTATTCTTCTTACTAACAAAAAATACATCATGCTCCTTGTATTCAGTTGTCAAGATGGACGGGTATAAGACAGACGACATTTTGTGGCAAGCGTTGGATTTGGTAGAAGAGACTAAAGATGAAGACAATATTATAACCCAAAGTACTTACCTGTATCAGTTTAATAAAGGTAATCATAACTTTATTTTATATCTTTAATACGGTTTTATAGAACAAAAGCTCCTCCCCCCTCTTCTCGGGAAAAAAAACCCCAATCATATTCGGACATACTAAGGGATAGGTGTGTCTGCATTAGAAACCCGACTACCAGACACGCTCAACACACAAAGATACAGATTTAATATTTAGGAACTCCCTTTTTGGGGGCAATCAGGGGCTGGTCCAGCCAGGGGTTCCCAATTCAAGAGAAAAAAAAGGGGGGGGGGGGGGTCCAACCATTCAAATTGCATTCCAACCCGCGGAACCTCCACCCCTGATCGGCCACTGGGTAACCGAGGAGGAGGGGGTCCGGGAGTTAGAATCTCCGTTTTTCAATGCTTTAGAAATTAGAATAGAGACATATGACTGGGATAAAAAAAAATATACCTTCAAGCAAAGGAGTATTTAAAGGATAATTTTGTATTCAAAATAGATGCTTGATTTTTTCGCTATTGGAATTTCCTAAAATGTGTTTTTTTTTAATATCTTGAAACAATTTGTAGTGAACTCTATTAGTAATTTCTTATGTTCATGCTATTTAAAAAAATAATCAATTTCTATTGTTACGAATAACAATGGACTTTGTTTGCGGGATGAAGAAGCAGGGGTTTCCAGAAACCCCGCTCGTCACACCCTGTGGTCAAAATCCATTGTTATTCGTAACAATAGATCTATTCAATTTACACTTGTTTCAGAAATAGAAACTAAGAAGTATAACAATAGAACTGGAGTGTAATTATAAATAAGCAATCATATGAAGTTCCTTTTCCCTATTATACCTTCAATAGATCTCTGTACCATTGCCCTCCCCCTAAAAAATGTTACATTTCACAAAAGAATCACATGAACAAATTTAGTTCAATTGATTATAAGGATATATATAATATACTAAGTATAGCAAGTCTTAAATCTCAGTCAATTTACTTGCGTAATTCATATGACTATGCAAATAGTCTCATTACTTTAAAAAATACTTCACATGTATTCAAGTCTGTGTGATATGTAGAGGTTGATATGATAAATCTTTATGACGGTGTCCCAAAATAAATATAAGGGTATTTTCGGCGAATCTCCTGTGGTGAAAGCCACAATTGTTCATGACAACAGTGTCCCCGGGACGTAAGCAATATTTTCAAAATCAATCTAAATCATGTAAAGCATTAGACAAAAAGTCAACGAGATGAAATACATTTGAAGGTCCACTTAAAATATTGAAATATTCAATTCCAAATGGCCCATGCATGAAGGAGGTTTTCCGTGTGGGTGGCATTTGAAGCATATTTGTGTACCTCTATAGCCTTTTCCCCTACAAGATGAAAACTCCATATCGATGAAAAGAATATGTTCGTCCATTATGAACGTCTGTATACTAGTTTCTTTATGCCAAGGTCATATATAAAATAATGCGAAATTACCATTATATAGTTTATTATCTACCAGTACACGTCCGTCATTCGTCATTGTCGTCCTTTTTTACATAGTGCACTTAATGTAGTATCTTTCATGGATCAGAATAACCTTTGTTCTTTCGATTATGGTATACCTATATATTTCAATGTGTTGCATTGTTTCTTTGAAAGACATATATAAAATAAGGAGAAGTGGTATGATTGCCAATGAGAAAACTAAGGGGACAACCAGTTGCTATTTTTAAGGAAGGTGGATTTTTTTTCTGAGGGAAATTAATTTTCAACTTTGTACGGTTTTGACGTGCTTTTGTACATCTTTATTTACTGCATTGTGTTGTGCAAAATATACATTTTCATTTTGTTTGGGCGAGGTTATTTATTTTTAAATCCTAACCAGGCCAGACTATTTAATTTCACAATTCTGCACCCCCTCCTCGGAATATTAAGTGGTCGTCCCCTAACAATCAGAGTCGAAATAAAAGGCCCCGACATGACAAAATGTGAAACAATTTAAACATAAAAATCAACGCGAAACAAACATGCCTTCAGAGTTACATGTGATTCATTAGCAAACAAGATAAGGCAACAAAGATTAATCAATTACACCCCAATTCTATTGTTATACTTCATAGTTTTTATTTCTGAAACAAGTGTAAATTGAATAGATCTATTGTTACGAATAACAAAGGATTTTACGACGGGCGGGGTTTCCTTTTAGGCCAGTCAGTGCCCCCCCCCCTTACAAAAAGTCCTGGATCCGCCACTGCATTATAGGAAATTCCAATAGGGAAAAAAATTAAGCATCTATTTTGAATACAAATATAATCCTTTAAATACTCCATTGCTTGAAGGTAATTTTTATTTTATCCCAGTCATATGTCTCTATTCTAAAGCATTGGTCTTTAAAAAAAATGGGGAATCTAACTCCCAGGACCCCCCCCCCCCCCCCCCCCCCCCCGGTTACCCATTGGCCGATCTGGGGGTGGTTCTGCGGTTTGGACCCGACTTTTATTTTAAAGATCAATGCATTTGAATGGTTGGACCCCCCCCCCCCCTTTTTCTCTTGAGTTGGGAACCCCCAGCTGGATCAGCCCCTGTTTGCCCCCCAAAAGGGAGTTCCTAAATATTAAATCTGTATCTTTGTATGTTGAGCGTGTTTGGAAGTCGGGTCACACCTATCCGATTCCCTTAGTATGTCCGAATATGAATTTTGTTTATTCTTGAGAAGAAAGGGGGGGGGGGGTATAAAACCGTAAGATATAAAATACAGTTATGATTACCTTTATTACACTGATACAGGTAAGTACTTTGGGTTATAATATTGCGTTTATCCTAAGTCTCTTCTACCAAATCCAACGCTTGCCACAAAATGTCGTCCGTCTTATACCCGTCAATATTGACAACTGCATACCAGGAGCATGATGTATTTTGTTTGTTTGTAATAAGAATACACGAACCGGTCAACTTTGACCCGCTGATCCATTTTAGCACATGGATTTAACGGGAATATGCAAAACAACTTTGACATTTATAAAATATAATCACTTGTGAAAGTTTGAAAAAAGATATCCTAAGAAAGGTTACTAGTGGGGTTTCATGTAATTAAAAAAAAAATCTTATAAATTATGGTTTGATATTGTCAATAAATATGCTATCGGTTTTTTTTCTTTCATTTAATAATCAATGTTAACAAATATAGGGTTTAGAATGGGATGTAAGTTAGTTATACACCTTGGGATACGGCGTGTCTGGATAAGAAACCCCTCCGGCCTCCGGCCGACGGGGTTTCTTATCCAGACAAACCTATCCCTCGGTGTATAACTACTACTTACACCCCAGTTCTGTTGTTATACTTCATAGTTTCTATTTCTGAAACAAGTGTAAATTGATTAGATCTTTTGTTACGAATAACAATGGATTTTGACCACAGGGTGTGACGAGCTGCTTCTACATCCCGCAAACAAAGTCCATTGTTATTCGTAACAATAGAAATTGATTATTTTTTAAATAGCATGAACATAAGAAATTACTAATAGTGTTCACTACAAATTGTTTCATGATATTAAAAAAAACACATTTTAGGAAATTCCAATAAGCATCTATATGGAATAAAAAAATAATCCTTTAAATACTCTTTTGCTTGAATGTAATTTTTTTATCCCAGTCATATGTCTCTATTCTAAAGCATTGATCTTTGAAAAAATGGGGATTCTAACTCCCGGACCCCCCCCCCCCCCCCCCCTTTCTCCCCCTTTTTCTCTTGAGTTGGGAACCCCCGGCTGGATCAGCCCCTGATTGCATCACAATAAAAGGAGTTCCTCAATATTAAATATTGTATGTTGAGCGTGTCTGGTAGTCGGGTTTCTAATGCAGACACACCTATCCCTTAGTATGTTCTAATATGAATGTTTATTCATTCTCGAGAAGAGGGGGGGGGGGGTTGTTTTTGATAAAATCGTAAGATATAAAAACCAGTTATGATTACCTTTATTAAACTGATACAGGTAAGTACTTTGGGTTATAATGTTGCCTTTATCTTTAGTCTCTTCTACCAAATCCAACGCTTGCCACAAAATGTCGTCTGTCTTATACCCGTCCATATTGACAACTGTATACCAGGAGCATGATGTATTTTTTGTTTGTAATTAGCACATACTTACAACTTCTCGTCCAATCAAATTGCTTATATTTGCCTTCTAATTTTCATAGTACATACTTTTCCTGTGTACTAAGTAACTACGCATGAATGACCACAAGGGTAAGATTTCATTGTATCGTTATCAAGATATTTAAAACAAAAATTGCCACTGGCTATTTTGAAATAAAATGCTGTGTTCCAAATTAAATTAAATAGTTTGTAATTAGTTTTCACGTTGATTTTTAAATATCCTGCTATTAAAATCTTTGGATCTAAAAAATGTTTTTGACAATTGCAAATTTCTTTCATTTAAATAAAGGGTAATACATATGGTTCTTTATACCTTGATTAGAGTATAACGATATCTTAAAATTATGATTAATGTATCATCCATGCAATTACTTTGTACACAAAAAAGTGTGTACTATGAAACCTTGTGAAGGGAAATTAAAGCAACTTGGTGATAATTTTTTAAACTTTCTTAAGGAAGGTGATCTATTTCATCATGAATTGATTGATTTATTGATTATTGGTTGCTTAATTTCCAGTGGCAAATATTTCATGCATGTTCAGGATGATGTCATGAATTGAAAAACTGTGATTATGTCTGAAGATAATGTGCCACCTATATATATATAAACAGATTCTGATAAATCTTTTAGTTTTTACTTTGAAATAATAATAATAAAAAAAAAAAACACAAAACCTATAATCTCTGATCTATAATAATTGGTAGTTGCTTTTTAATGCCTATCTGCTAGACTATATCTATGGGGACAAACTATCTATATGTTTCAAATTTATTGTAGCTTTAGTTTTACTGTGAAATTAAAAAATGTTTTCAAAACATGTAAAGCTTCCACTGCAATTTAATTATTGCATGCTTTTGGTCAATTTATTTGGTCATCTTACCATGTAAGAAGAACATGTATAGTAAAACACCGCTTTATATCAATAAACATACTTACACCAGCAGCTACCATCTTTTCATTCTGGAGTCAAGGGCCTTTTGAAATAACATATTTTACAATGATACTAGTGAGTAGATTTACAAAACTTCGTTAATGAGCTCCGTTTTACAAACACCTATGATACAAGTAGTCAGCCAAAATAAACTATCAATAGACCAATTAAAAGATTACTCGAGTTGTAAATATATGCTAAATTGGATAGTCTATGGAAAGGAATATACTATGAAATTAAGAGCTCGGGGCAAGCCCCTCGCTCTAAATTTCATAGTATATACCTTTCCATAGACTAACCTAGACTAAGAATACACGAAACAGTCAACCTTGACCTGCTAATCCATATTTTTAACGGGAATATGCAAAACAACTTGACATTTGTAAAATATACTCACTAGTCAAAGTTTGAACGAAGATAACCAAAGAAAGGTTACTAGTGGGGTTTCATGTAATAAAAAAATATTCTTATAAATAAATGTTTGATATTGTCAATAAATATTCTATCGTTTTTTTTTTCATTTAATAATCAATGTTAACAAATATAGGGTTTAGAATGGGGTGTAAGTTAGTTATACACCTCGGGATACGGCGTGTCTGGATAACCCGACGGGGTTTCTTATCCAGACACACCTATCCCTCGGTGTATAACTATTACGTAATCCTTTGGTGTCCGACATTAAGAATTCTGATAACTTTCTCATTATTCAAGATTTTATTCTTAAAACAAAGACATTCGTGTTTTCACGGTTGATTTGAGCGCTATCGTACATTTCTTCTATTGGTCAGTACTTTTGGTATGTAATCAAAGATGGTTCAACATCAAAGTCTTCCGAAACTTAGCTACTGAAGCGTCGAAGAAAGCACAAATGAAACAAAAGAAGAACTATGACACCAGAGTAAAGGGAGCTACCATCAAGAAAGGAGATTTAGTCCTGGTGAAGATAGTTGCATTTGAAGGCAAACACAAATTATCAGACAAGTGGGAGCAGGATCCGTATGTTGTACTTGAACAACCGAATCTGGACATACCAGTCTTCACAGTGAGAAAGGAGAGTGGAGAAGGACGTAAGAGGCACCTCCATAGAAACTTGCTGTTGCCAGTGGGTCACCTTGTAGAACCAACTAAGCCAGTACCTAGACCCAGAAAACGAACCAAGAAGGAACCACCGAAACCTGCACCTAGAATATGCAAGAAACCGACAGCCAATTATCCGGAATCATCTGATGATGAGGATATTATAGATGTGCTATTGGAACCATTAGTTGAGGATGACAGTGATTCAAGCATCACTTCAGATATTACTCAGCCAGTTGTTATTCCAACAAGCAACGTGGATACAGAAGATGATTCTGAATCTGAAGGGGACGCCCACTCTCATGACACCATTGGGACAGATTCAGATATCAGCGACAGAAGGCCTTCACAAGAGGTGACCAGTGACAATCAGGAGGATATTTCTGACAGTTCGTCATCATCGTCACCTGTGAGTATTCGTCGGTCAACCAGAACAAAGAAAGCACCTGCTTGGATGACGTCAGGAAAATATGAGCTTTCTAAGAGTGCAAGTCACACCACCACTGCAGATTGGTTTCAGAGGGTTCAATGCCTTTCATCTTTAGCAGACACTCATCTATTTCATGGAAAACAGGCAGAAGCAGCACAGGCCATTATTGATATCATTTCAACAGCAACCACACACAGGAAATGACGGGACGTCATTTCACGGCTGGGGGGAGTATGTGATAGCCTGCTATTTTATGTATTTTGTATATTTTTATATTCTTAGTACTTGATATTAATATATACTTGAATAAAGTTGTATTGTTAGCTTATTAATTACATTTTGTAATTAAGGATTAGCATTGTGTATTATTCTTTTTTAACTTATTGACATGGACTATTGACGGACGAATTCTCATCTCATGTTTTGGTTAAGTCTGATTTCACTGTAGTTAGTACTTTATTTTCACGGTTGATTTGAGCGCTATCGTACATTTCTTCTATTGGTCAGTACTTTTGGCGGTTTAATTCCTTTGTTCTAGATCTTATGGGAAGACATCTTGTGGTCAACACCTATATATTTACTAGTCTACAATTTAACAACTTAAAGAAATTAATATCGTTATTTAAGATATACCTGTGTAGTTTGATAGCACTGTAGTTCAGTTGCGAATTTGGTCAACAAATGCTTCTTATTTCAGTTAAAAACATATTTCTGACTCCATCTATCTATTATTATATTATATGGGAGAGGAATTTGTAAAAGTGAAAATTCACTTGTTTTCCAATCCTGTCATATTGTAATATTGTAATGATTACGTTATTATTTCCAAAATAAAAATATTGTTTACACTAAGTACTAGAGAAGACAGTCGAGCAGACTATTAACAAGGCTAGTAGTGAGATTTGTCAAGGTTATTGTAAATTGGGTGTAATACTTACCATCCAAACTAAGTAACAATACAGTTAACGATTCGTCCAAACCTCAGCTGACCTGAAAGAAGTATATCTGTTACAGTGAATTTGTAAAATTAGGGATTTTGTAAAATCACTGATACTGATTAGTGATTTTATAAAATCTCTGATTTTGACTACGGATTTTGCAAAATCACTGAAATGATTAAGATCTTTTGTTAAGATTCTCTATTATCAAATTTCTGTGGATTTGTAAAAATAATTTTCTTTTTGATTAAAAATTCTTTAAAAAAAGCCTGCAGCGTTAAACTCAACAAGTTTGGGTTTAATTTAGCCTTTTATATCAATATCAAGTGAATGAATGCAACTTCTGTTCTACTTGTTAAAAAAATCTGTACATGTTTTAAGTAAAAAATTAGTCATAACAGAAGATTTTCGTCAAAAGTAATGATGCGGAAACGGTAATAGAAAATGAACGTGCAAACACTTCTTAATCGATGGAAAAACAAGCTAACTGTTCGTTAAGTTGGGTCTAATATAGTTTTAGAAGAAGTTAACATTGCATGTAATGTTATTATTCCTATCCAAGTTGTTGATCGTGGAAAGGGTGAAAAGAAATAATGGCAATTGTCCATGAAAAGTCAGAGAAAGGTTATCGACTTGCTACCAAATATGGTATTTTGTTAGGATCATACGCTAGAAACCAGTTTAAACGTACTGATTCCCTTTTTTGAGTCAACTGTATCTATTGACAATTTCATATCTTATCGACAAGCAGTTTAACTGTCTTCCATTTGTGATGGACAAGTTTTATAAAATGTGAATGTTTTTGAAAGAATAGATGTAAACAAAATAGGTGTGCCTGTCGAAAGTAGGGCAATTATGTAACAATAGATGTCACCCAAACTTATCATGCAAAAATGCAAAAATAAGTAAATTGTAGTCTTAATATCAGTTCATATGCCTTTTATTCATAATCACTGTATAATAGTTTTAACTAGTAGTGTTTCAAAATCATTTGTCTATTTATATTAGAAAAAAAAAACATTTCTATTACCAAGTTTAAACTTGTAACCAGGGGCAATATCAGTGATTATATGTATATAAAGTCCTAACAATTTCAGGGATTTTACAATGCAATCATAAAAACTGTGTTACATTTTATAAGAAGTTAAAGCACAATGAACTTGCCAATCATAGTGATTATACAATAAAAAGCGACCGTCAGATTCATCTACTTCCTTGAGTACAGAAATCCTCGCGAACCCGCATAACGATCGTAGTTTTAAAAACTCTAAAAAAAAAAAAAAACATTTGAAAACTGTCATTTTTCTATCTTTTTCGCAAATCAGGAGGGTTGTTACCACAACAAAACGAACTAAATCAACGGAAGTTGACAAAACTAATGTATTTACCAAACTGTGAAAATAAAGTATCTTAATTTTACGGCAGGTCTACTTCAATTAACGGAAATTGGCTGATACTTATCATACCTTGTCCTTTCTTTAAGACATCTACAACTTCTCAGATGTCTTGTAAGACACCTGCTTATTACATTTTAACTGTGTCTTTTAATGTTTGTTTTTCTTATTGTCTGTTCTTCAACTTGCCCTTTTGATCGCCTCCTTAATGTCTTCCTTAGAATTTAATTCAAAATTCAATTTTTAAGGAGTAAATCACGAAAAAAAAACGTTGATGACGTCACGTTCACATGACAAAATTATGTCTATGAGCTGAGAGACAAAAAAAGTTTCAGCCAATCAGAAGACGCGTAACATCCAAAATTAAATTATATTTCATTATTGATAAATCAAGTAATAATACTTTGCGCTCTGCTTATTTACGACGAAAGAGATAAAAAAATAAAAAATACACGTTTTGACATTGACAGATGCAAAGAAAGTTATATATATATATATATACATTGATAAATCATTTGGAAAAGATATAACTAATAACCAAACAAGTATATGATGGATGTAATGTACTAGAAATAGGAAAACTTTTACTTTTAAAAATTAAGGAGATGTGGTATGATTGCAAATGAGACAACCGTAAGCAACTATATGTCACCATACGGCTTTCAATAATGAGCAAAACCATACCTTAAAGTCAGATATAAACACATGCGTCATGATCAAATGTTACACAATTCAAACGAATAGATCAACAACATAATTTATGGCAAAACAATAAACGAAAAGTAAACATGATTGACAGCATCTAACGACGACCAATGAAAACAGGTTACTAATGTTTATTCAAAACCAGATTGATGTGTATTCTTATTTATAAATAATTTTGAAATTCTTAAAAAGTTTGCTATAATGTGATAGTATAAAACAGACATACAAAAGAAGATGTACGTTGACCTATATTTGTTAACTTCTATGTCATTTGGTCTCTAGTGGAGAGTTGTCTCATTGGCAATTATACCACATCTTCTTATTTTTATTCATGAAAATTTGTAACATGAAAAAAAAAGATCCTTAAGTTAGACTATGATGCAAAAGTGGCTACTTTTTTTTATTCGCTGAATAGCTCTTGTAATAATAAAAACACTCGATTGATAAATCAAAGTGTGAAATAAGCTCACAGATTTTTTGTTTGTGATTGGTGTTAGTTAATATTTCAATCACTGTGTGAAGCGTTTCGTAAACTTTTGTTTTTCTTTTCGTGCTTTTTCTTTTAATTATAGTGTTGCTTGTATTGAATCGTGATTTTGACAGTTCCTTGGTATCTTCTTACTTTGTTTTACTAACTTTGATCATATCTGCTTACCCAGGTTATCACGGTTATTGGTTCGTGTTTAGTTTTCTATGTTGTGTTTTGTGTACTGATGTTTGTCTTTTCGTTATTTTTCGTTTCTGCCATGACATTGTCAGTTCGTTTTCGTTTCTGCCATGACATTGTCAGTTTGTTTTCGTTTCTGCCATGACATTGTCAGTTCGTTTTCGACTTATGAATTTGAATATCCCATTGTAATCTTTCTATCGATTTACCTTTTTAAACTCATTTATCATGTTTACCTATTTCCATGATTAAAAGTCAACTTTATGTGCATGAACTAGACCTTCTAGGTTCGGTAGTATCCTGGATCTTAAGTTCATTTTGATATATAAGATACAAGTACTCACTGAAATGTGGATAATTCAGTGGCAGGAAATCATCAATTCATCTGAAAGTGAAATTAAAGAACTTTGCTAGATTTTTTTCTCTTTGTTTTTGAGAAGGTTTATTCACCGTGTCTAAACTACACAGGCAAAAAATAATTGGACTCGATGATATCTAATAACCGGCACGGTGACGGAACATTAATACACTGAGAAAAGGTAGGTTTCTGTTTATTTATTTGTTATTTTTATGATATCGAAGATTTTATATACATAAATAACTATTTTCTATTGTGAGATATATCTACAACCGTTCTAGATTGACGGAGAAATAAGTAAAAAAGCACGTCAACATGACGAATAGAGTGAACCTTGCCTCAAATTTGTTTAATATCTCGTTAAATTGTTCACATTGTACGGAAAGAAAGGTACGGAAATAAAGATATTGACATGGAGATTGCAAAACTAACCACTTTGAGCACCTCAATACTTGTATTTCTGTGTATGGAACGAAAGAATGGGTCATGTCATACTGGAAGGAGCCGGTTTTGTCAATGTGTATAACCTGGTTTTGTCCTATATTTCACAAGGCAGAACCTGGTTTCGTCAAAGAAAAAAATGCATAATCGCATAACATAATTGAACTTCGGAGTTTAAAAGGAGTCTGGTGGCTCGTTGGAAAACGATTTCTTTCAGAGGACAACTTATTATTTATTTGAATCTGTAAACACTTGAATTCCTACTTTATTGGAACAAAAATAATTATAATTTTGCTGTGCATTTAAAAAAAATACTTGAACTGCGAAATAGATAGAAATGAAGGTTACAACGCAAACTGAGGTTTAAGTACTCTATGCGTTTTGTATATGAAATATGTAAATGTAAGTGATCAAACTTGAAATTAGAGTTTACGGTCTTAAAAACTGAAACACGCACATTTGATATGTGATTTTCTTGCACAACAGGATGGTTATCTTTATAAGTAATCCAATCTACCAAGGGGTGTAATCTTTCCTATGATCGTTTAAAATAAATCTTCTTAAGGCTAAGTGTTTATTTATAAGACATGATAAGAAGACAAATGCATATGCATGCAGAATCGTCATAGAAAAAGAATGTTTATGGGGAGAAAAATCTAATACTCAGTATACATTTATGGCAAGCCGTTGTGGAATTTATTCCCTATTTATTAATATTAAAAAATCATTTATTAATATTAAATATTATTTTTTAATATTAATAAATCGATTTTTTAATATTAATAAATATTTTTTAATATTAATAAATATTTTTTAATATTAATAAATAGGTAATTTTTAATATTAATAAATGGGTTTTATTTATTAATATTAAATATTCAATTTTTTATATTAAATATTCGATTTATTAATATTAAAAAATAATTTGTAATATTAAAAAATAGATCGTATTTATTAATATTAAAAAATCATTTTTTAATATTAATAAATCATTTTTTAATATTAAAAATTCATTTTCTAATATTAATAAATGGTCTTATTTTTTAATATTTAATATTCAGCTTGATTTTTTAATATTAAAAAATCATTTTCTAATATTAATAAATACGCCACCTATATATAAGAGTTGTTTGAGCGCTTTTATATACGATGATCATACGTTACTGCAAGCATGTAGCTGAACTAGATCAGTGAAAAATATGAATAACAAAAATATCTACGAACCACCGGCTTTTATCCCGCTATCAACTAATTGTTGCATAAATAACAAGTTCAAAAATAAAGTTTTGTTTATTTTTACTTGTACAAATAAAGCCTCTTGTACTCCACCTCCATATTGAGCAAACGGTAATGAGAATATTTCTGTTTCTGCCGTGACATTTGTATATTAGTCTCAGGCCATCAAGAAAATGCAATAATGATTATTTTATTAATAGTTCTATAAATAAACGGGTCTGTTATCTCTCCATTGTGTTTTGATTATTGTACATTGATATTTGTCAATATATATTATTCACACTATATAGGGACGTATTTAGGTTTTTTTCAAAGTGGGAGTAATTCAAACAACTTACATATCGTAGCGAGGCGAACAAATTTTGGACGATTTCAAGCTAAAAAAAAATCGTAAAAAGCATGATTTTATTTTTTGGGGACCATCAAAGGTGGGGGTGGGGGCGTGCGACCTATACGTCGCATGGATTCGTCACTAATTATATATATATATATAACTAAATCGTATACCAACTTAGAATTTTATAAGAAATAAGAAAACAGGGACACCCGCGAAATTGGATGTATGTGAGTAGGATTATCATGTTTATTCTAAAAATTCACATTGATATTTTAGAATCGTCGAAATGCGAGACCAAGGGATGCAAATTCGTGGCGGCTTGAACTATTTGTATATAGCTTCATATGTCAGAAGTTAGAAGGCCTGACTGCAACATACCTCGTACACAGATCTTTTATCTTACGATGTTTCTATCTGTCATATGTCCATTGCCCTTGATCTCATTTTCATATTTCAGCGATTTCCTAACAAAATGAAAAGCTGTGAATGTCACACTGATAATGGTTGATATCCATGATCAAGGTTAACATTTCGTGTTTAATATAAAAAAAGAAGATGTGGTATGATTGCCAATGAGACAACTCTCCACAAAAGACCAAATGACACAGATATTAACAGCTACAGGTCACCGTTCGGCCTTCAACAAAGAGCAAAGCCCATACCGCATAGTCAGCTATAAAAGACCCCGAAATCACAAATGTATAACAATTCAAACGAGAAAACTAACGGCCTAATTAATGTACAAAAAAGGAACGAAAAACAAATATGTAACACAAGTCCGTATCTCTAATACCATAAGTAATAGGTCAACTATATTTTCTCATACGGCCACATGACTATTTATTAGGAATGTCAACGAGTACTCGAGTATTCGAGTATCGCTCGGTAGTACCGAGTATCGATTACCAAAATGATACTTGACTACTTGGTTTCCTGTTAGAATGTTGTTGCTTTCTTAAGTATAAACAAAAAATATTTTTATTGAGAGCACCTCCCGGGACATTATATATTATTTAAAATTAATAAAAGTTAACGATTCGAATGTTTGCGTTTTACTGTCATTTAAATTCCTCAAAACAGAGGTATATGTGGTAATTATGAACAAGAGCATTTTTCCAAGGCTGACACTTTTAGCTAATCTTAGTCACTCCCTCACCTCTGTACCGTCAGAGCATATATTTTCATATGTTACCTAACAAATTTGAGAAATCGCTACATTCCAGAAAAGTTGACAAGATAATATTTTTAAATAAGAACAAATTCGTTACACCCTGTATCGACCCTCAGAAAATGATTAATGCCATCAGTAAGTTATAATTATCACCCCTTTGTTGATCATTACATGTGTTTTTTTGCGGTTTCCAAATACTAGTACTGTTGTTTGAGTAATAATTTTTCTATAGATATTAATTAATTACTTGATTAGATTATTACCGTTTACATAATTAGTACATGTAGTAAATGAGCTATTAATTATGGTATAAAATTCCTTGGACTGTTATCTAGTCCTAGGTAATGATGTTAAGGGTTTAACGATCATAAGACAACGACCTACAATACATGAAATGGTATAATCTTCACCGAGTTGACATCCCTTATTTTCTTGATTAATTGGTAAATGTTAAATTTTTTTTTTGTTGGTTTTAATAATTGTAATGTGTTCATGTCCGTCTGGCAGGTTTCATTAAACCTAGACTTTTTTAGGGTTCAATGAACAATGTTAAGTTTATGTGATACTTTTATTAAATTATTTACATTTTTGTATCTTACAGATCTTCAAAATAGATTCAATTACGACCATTCAAGCAGTCGCTACATGTCAGTGCGTACACTCTTGACTAAATAATATGTAGTATTTATTTTTGTTGAAAAAACGCAAGTGAAGTTGTTTTACAATAACATATATGTTGAATTTCTTTCGATGGACAATGTTAAGATCCGTGTTAAGGTTGCTTTTCCTAAATTCGTGGTTTCAAAACAAAACAAAACCGGGTCATATACATAGACAAAACCGGGTGATTGTGTAGTAAACAACAATGAATAAACCGGCTCCTTCCGTTTTGACATGACCCATTTCTTTCGTTCCATACACAGAAATACAAGTATTGAGGTGTTCAAAGTGGGTAGATTTGCAATCCCCATGTCAATATCTTTATTTCCTTACCTTTCTTTCCGTACAATGTGAACAATTCAACGAGATATTAAACAAATTCGAGGCAAGGTTCACTCAATTCGTCATTTTGACATTCATTTTACTTATTTCTTCGTTAATCTAGAACGGTTGTAGAAAATATTACATCTCACAATAGAAAATAGTTAAACATGTATATATATTCTTCGATATCATAAAAATAACAAATAAATAAACAGAAACCTACAGTTTCTCTGTCTATTAATGATCACTGAACCGGATATAGATACCATCGAGTCCAAACATGTTTTGCCGGTGTAGTTTAGACACAGTGTTATTATAAAACAAGAGGCTCATGAGAGCCTGATATCGCTCACCTGTAATTTCAGTTTCAGGCATTTGACTTATGTGTAGATCTTACTTTGCTGAACAATTTTGTCGTTTACACTTTCTCTCTTTCTATAATAATATTAAAGATAATACATAACCCAAAACTGTAAAATTTCCTAAAAATTAACTATTTCTGGACAGTAACCCAACAGTAAGTTGTCCTATTGGTCTGAAGATTACATGACAGGTAGATCTAAACCTGTTAAACACTTTCACCTATATCAGTTTTGCTCTTACTGCTTTAGTTTTTGAGATGAAAGCCAAAAACTTCATTTGACCCCTATGTTCTATTTTTAAAAACTGCCGTCATGTTTTTAAATAGATCAAATCCCCGAATACAATCTATAAACTAGATACCCTAAGGAACATTCAATTAAAGTTTTTAAGTATTTGGCCAAGTAGTTTCAGAGAAGAAGATTTTTGATAAAGTAATTAGACTTTCACAAAAAATGTGAAAAAAACGTTTTAAGGGCAATAACTCCTTAAGGGGTGAATAGACTATTTTGATCATGTTGACTTATTTGTAGATCTTACTTCGATGAACATTTATTGCTATTTATACTTTCTCTCTATCTATTATAATATTAAAGAAAATAACCAAAAACAGTAAAACTTAATAAAAATAAACTATTCCCAACAGTAACCCAACAATGGGATGTCGAACTTGTCTGAAAATTTCAAAATAGATAGATCATGACCCATTTATCATTTAACTTTTGCTCTAACTGCTGTAGTTTTTGAGATATTAGAGAAAAAAGGTAAATAAGTAAACGTTTCAAGGGCAATAACTCCTTAAGGAGTCAATTGACTATTTTGATCATTTGACTTATTTGTAGAACTTACTTTGCTGAATATTTTTGCAATTTACACTTTCTCTCTATCTATTATAATATTAACAAGTGTGGACACGGATCAGTGTGGATAGTATGTTTGGATGTTTGACAGTGTTTTCTGACAAAAAGAGTTCTCTGGTTTTTCCCCATAGGATTCTATGTTGAACTGTTGTGCACAGTGACAGCCACCCTGTACCAAACACTGAAAATAGCAGTGTCTTTTATTTAATATTTAGTTTTAACGTTCAAGACTGTCATGGAGGAGACTCTAACTTAAATCAGTGCCGACCGTTCATAGATTTTATTTAGCTAGACATTGCTTTTAATATCAAATCTACATATTGGCCAACGTACTATGAGTGCTTCGTGTATATAATATGTACATTCCTGTAAATAAATTTTGTGCATGTGCAACATTCCATTGGAGAATTTCCTTTCAACATTTTAACTTTGGAATAACTTCTATGTGAATACATTAACATTTTAAAAATGGTCCGTCAAGGAAACACAGCTAGCTGAGTGTGCTCCAACGCTTGAGAGATTAACATAAAGAAGCAGAACATTGATTGCCAAATGATTCCGATAAAATATGTTCCACAATTTTGATTTTGGATTGCAGCAAAAACTCAAAATTAGAAGAGGACCACATTAGGTGCATTTCTGCATGATGTGATTTTAATATGCGAGATGGTATCCGAGAACCTGCATGCATGTGATATTTGTATGGTTCTATTTATGTTCCTTTGAGGTGGTCATTTCTTACTTCGGTTTGTTCACATAAAACTGAAAATTTGTTCAGGATCTTCCCAGTATCTTTAGTAAAAGATTTTGTTTCAATGTCGAAATTGTTTCTATGAAGATATATTATGGTTTTAAGTAACGACAATATACCAGATGTGGCAGATACAAATACAGATATTCATAACTCCTACAAACTGATAAAAATTCTTTTAGATATGAACAGGACTGGCGGACAAAAGGATTAAACAAATTATACTTACTAACATTACCGGTATGTATAAGTGAATGATTATTTACACTCAAGACTCATCAGCAGGCAGCACAGATGTTTAAAAAAGTGTTACAAAACCACCTAGCATCGTATTGTTAGTAGCACGAGTAGCATTGTTTGTATAATTTTAAAGATAATAACCAAACACACTAGACTTTCATAAAAAATAAACTATTTCGGACAGTAACCCTACACTGGGAGGTCCAATTGGTCTTAGCACATTGATCTTGACTTATTCATCACTTTAACTCCCTTTCACTTTTGATCTTACTGCTATAGTTTTTGAGATAAAAGCCAAAAACTGCATTTGACCCCTATGTTTATAGCCATGGCGGCCATGTTTGTTAATGGATCAAAACTTCAGATACAATTCATAAACCAGTTACTCTAAGGAACATTCAGTTAAAGTTTAGAAGTATTAGGCCCAGAAGTGTGAAATTGTCTTTTAAGAGCAATAACTCCTTGAGGGGTCAATTGACAATTTTGGTCATATTAACTGTTTTGTAGATCCTACTTTGCTGAACATTTTTTCTGTTTACAGTTTATCTTTATCTTCAATAATATTCAAGATAATAACCAAAAACTGCAAAATTTCCTTAAAATTACCAATTTTGGGGCAGCAAACAAACAATGGGAAAATTTTAGGGCTGATAGATGTTGACCTATTGAACATTTTTATCCTGTCAGAATTGCTCTAAATGCTTTAGTTTTTGGGATATAAGCCAAAAACTGCATTTGACCCCTATGTTCTATTTCTAGCCATGGCGGCCATGTTTGTTGATGGATCAAAACTTCGGATACAATTTATAAACGAGATACCCTAAGAAACATTCAGTTAAAGTTTAAAGGTATATGGCCCAGTAGTTTCAGAGAAGAAGATTCTTGAAATAGTTTACGACGACGACGACGACAGACGACAGACGATGACAGACGACAGACGACGACGGACGCCAAGTGATGGCATAAGCTCACATAACCCTTCGGGCCAGGTGAGCTAAAAACAAGTCGGCTAGTAGGGGTGCCTAATAAGTACGCATTGGAATATCGACTATTTATTGAAGTATAAATCCTCAAAACTCAACCAGTATGTTTATCAAAAAGTCCACCATTTAGATAAATGCTATAGAGGTATGTGTGGGATTTCCAGTTTTGCTGTAAATTCCAGTTTCTTTTAAAAGACATTACAAATAATGATTTTTGCATATAACACACTATTGTTATAGGGTTTGTCTGCTGTGACAACATATTTGTCTCGGAGAGACGATAAAGCATCCACAACCTCGGGTTTCTTGAAAAAATGTAATCAACACGTTATAAATTTCATGCGCTTTTCTGGATTTACCTTCATCAGGAACACCCAATGCCGAATATTTGAAAGCCAAGGATGTACAAGAACCGAAACAGTTGAAGAGCTATACGACCAAAAAGTACCTAAAAATAGCAAAATTCATCTAAGGTCAACTTTGCCTAAGGGAGTTGAAACCTTAGTTTCTAAATAATTTTAAAATTTATAAACGGACAATTTTAGAAAGGTTTGTTATAAATCATGTCAGTACCGAAGTAGTGACTACTGAGCTGATGATACCCTCGGGGACTGATAGTCCACCAGCAGAGGTATCGACCCTGTGCTGTAAAAAATGAAAACAACACGTTATAAATTTTATGCGTCTGAGGCGCGTTTCTGGATTTACCTTCATCAGGAACGATCAAAGCCGAATATTTGAAAGCTTATGATGTATAAGAACCGAAACCGTTGAAGACTATTCGACCAAAAAGGACATAAAAAATGGCCAAATCCATCTGTCAACTTTGCCTGAGGGAGTTGAAACCTTAGTTTCTAAATAATTTCAAAATGTATAGGGGTTAGAATCACGTGTGCTCATTTTATGTCGTTGATTTTAAATGCGCTTCTGAACGCATGACCGAAAAGCTTAGATCCGTTCAGATAATGTGTCTAGGTTTGGTCCATCTGTATCGCGCTTTATCAATTTTCTCAAATACATGTAGTCCTAATCTGCATTCATCAGTAACTTGAAGTTCTTCTTCCAGTTTTTGGCTAGGGAATTTGATGTTCGGGCCTTTGACTGACGACCCTCTAAGTAGTTCATTGCTTACGATGACCAATGTTTCCGGAATAACATGACCAGCTGGACTATACTAACATGGGGACGACAAATAAGGGAAATCCTGAGGTTTGGATTTAGCATTCTTTAGGGTAAAGGTCTCTCATACCTTCTTGTGGTTGAAAATCTTGGCTGCAATAGATTTGGTATAGGTATATGAAATGACAGGATTAGTATTTTCTTTGAAGTAATCATGTATTGTTTTCTGCGCAGATTTTGTGTAGAAAATATTGCTAATATTGATGGCATCAAAACCCTTTAATAGCGAATTATACACACAAAAAAAAATACATTTTTTCTCATCTTTGGATGGAGTTGTCACGATTTTGAATGACCCGTGGTTACCAATGTCCACAATCATAGCAACTGTTCTTAGGAGAATTTGAATCAATAACAGAAGTGTTTTGAGCATCTTTAGAAAGTGAATTGAGCATTGATTTGCGCCTGTCCCAAGCCAGGAGCCTCTGGCCTTTGTTAGTCTTGTATGTTTTTTAATTTTAGTTTATTCATATGTTTTGGAGTTTAGTGTGACGTCCATTTTCATTGAACTAGTACACATTTTGTTTAGGGGCCAGCTGAAGCCCGCCTCCGGGTGCGGGATTTTCTCGCTGTGTTGGAGACCCATTGGTGGCCGTCGGCTGTTTTCTGCTGCTTGGTCGGGGTGTTGTCTCTTTGAAACATTCCCCATTTCCATTCTAAATTTTATGAATAAAGAAAACCTTCTACACAGATGTACGTACTAATTGAGATGGATTCCGATACTATATGTAGAGGAGATGATCATACTGAAAATTTCACCAAAAAATGCTAGGTGAGCGATTCATGTAGTTGTGATGAACTTCTTGTGACCTTTCAGGTTATATCAATTTACGTTGCATCTTGATAATTTTAAAGAGTAAACACTCTCATTTAAGATTGCTTTTAGCGAAAAGCTTAATCTTAACATTTAATCTTAAAATTGAAACTGAGAATTACAAATGAGAAAGATTGTTGATAAAATCTTTGTATAATATAAAGAAATGTTAATTCCAGATCATTTTCCGTTCGAATGCGAAATAAACTAATCTGAATTTGAATCAATAACGGAAATGTTTCGGGCATCTTTAGAAAGTGAATCGAGCATTGATTTGCGCCTGTCCCAAGTCAGGATCCTCTAGCCTTTGTTAGTCTACGGTTCTCCTATGGTTTTTCTACAATAAATATGAACAGGAATTTTTGGTATTGTATACAGTCACATGCTATTATATATAATTCCGATATGTTCAACAATTAAATCGTTATTTTTTCCTTAAAAAACGGACTATCACAAAATAACGTAGGTGTACAAGATCGTTTTCTTGAATTTATTTGTACAGTCTGGTATTTCAAAGTGTTTATAGAAATCAGGGATTGAAATATGTTGTGTTTTCAGTTACACACATCGTTTAAACATATCATTCTTTCTCAATCATTTAAACATATCATTCTTTCTCAATCGTTTAAACATATCATTCTTTCTCAATCGTTTAAACATATCATTCTTTCTCAATCGTTTAAACATATCATTCTTTCTCAATCGTTTAAACATATCATTCTTTCTCAATCGTTTAAACATATCATTCTTTCTCAATCGTTTAAACATATCATTCTTTCTCAATCATTTAAACATATCATTCTTTCTCAATCGTATTCGGGCTGTCATTGTTGAACTTAATAAGATGCCAATTAATTACAACTGAACGAAAAATGTATCAAAATGTTTTCCACATTTCAATATATTACCCCCGCTTGTGTTTACAGGTAATCGCAAGATAGATGTTTTTTTGCAATGCAATAAAAATGTTTTGAAGGTCCTTTTTATTCAAAATTGCGGTTCAAAGCCATCTTTAGCACTCATAATTTTGTCCAGAATAGCTGCATAATATTGTTACAACCTCAAAGTACACATACACTGTAAATAATCATAATTGAAAAAAAACCTTAAAAAAAGCCTCGATGCGAAATAATTTCGTGAAAATTGGCCCTAGCTCTTTTTGCGATATACCTTACCAAAGGTACAATATTAATCTCAGATTCCTTTTACATTTCATTACAATGCAAAAGTAATAGTTTTTTTATTTGCTCTTAGTAGTGTGGGGGGGGGGGGGGGGGGGGGGGGGGGGGGTTTAAGCTTTTGCTACGTGTTGAAGTTCTCAATGTGACTTTTAGACGAAGAACATCAATTTTAGCGTTGTTCCTTTTTGCTTGATTTTGTCAAGTGCGAGTAAGGACTTTGACTTCATACACCATATCTCTACTTTCCTACTTTCCAATTACATTTACAGAGTGTGTCGGTCGTGCTATGTGAAGGTCGTAGACATTTTCTATACGTGCTTAAAAGCTATATGCTTTAATGATTTTACAGTTGCGGCGTATTTGGTTTAAGATAACTTCTTTTATGTATACTGTTTCACTTTTGGCTCTCGGCTGTATATTTATATCGTCTGCTATTTTGAAAATGACTGTCAAAATGGAAGAAAAAAATTCATAGTAAGGAATCTTATATATGCGACTTGCAACGAGATTTACAGGCTTATAGAAGGGGGTGTACCTAGTCTAAAGTAGGTTTATTGCATATTATCAAGACCATTCTGAAAGAAAACATTCTGGAAAGTTATTATGACAGATTAGGTCTTTTTGTATGTCGACATAAGTATTTTTCGATGGCGACCTATTGATTAACGAATATTCATTTATAAAGTACACATATATTTCATTGGCACTGAGTAATTTCTAACAGCCTTTTTAAATACAAATTTCAAATGACCAACTTTACAATAATACAAACAGATCTTTGCTCTTTTCTTTTCTTCAGAAAATGCAATTTAAATAAAGGCAAAAGCGGTATACCGCTGTTCAATAGTCATAAATCGATTAAGCGAAAAACAAATCCGGGTCACAAACCAAAACCGAGGGAAACACATCAACTATAAACTTGTAACGAAAAAGATAAAATTTGTTTCAATGAAAGTCTGTAGTAGTTTTCTAATTTGTACTTTATGTTTTACAGTTAAATGATACATATATAGTGACGGACTTTAAAAACGCAACACTAGATTATTTTTTTTCAATTTTCAAAAACTTTCATAATTCGAGATTTACTGGCTTATGGATTTGGGGGGGGGGGGGGGGGGGGGGGGCGCGGGCTAAAAGCAAAACTTATAAAATAAATATACTAACATTAATTTAATTTATTACCACATTGTTTGACTAAAGTTTGCAGTTCGAAAGTTTGATTGATTACGTCACGTTTAATGTTCCGATCAGGTGGTATGCACTAAAACCCTGTTTTTCTCCTTATCAATTGCTGTGGTACCGTCAAAATCAATGGCTGAACACCTAAAATATTCAGAAAAGTCAACCAGTTCTATTGGGCATGTTTTGAGGTTTGTTTTTTCCCTTCTGATTTTGCCTCTGTCCCACCAATTACAGTCTGATTTGTCAATAATGCGGTTTAAACTGTAGCCCTGTTAATGTTTTTCAAAAGTCGATTCTATGGCATTTCAGTATGTGGGAAACATTTTATGGCATGAACTTGTCTCCCATGACATCAGAGAAGACTTATTAACATTTCAGTAGTTAACCTGTCTCGCAAATTGCGTTGCCTAATGACATTGTATTTCCGTAGCGTTGTCGCTACAGATTGATCTGGTCATGGGTGGTCATTAACAAATCCCATCTGTATGTATCGTTGTTGTATAGGCTGAAGAGTGCGGTCTCCTGGCTTGATACATACCCTCAGATTTGAGACATATTTATCAGTCTACGTTGTTGTTAGGACTGTAAATGGAGTTTCAGACGTGATATTGTCTAGCAACAACAAGTTGGCGTATTCCTGCCCGCAATATTCTTATGGCATGATTTTCAATGCTGCGTCTCGGCAAAATAGAAATGCAACATGTTTTTACTGATTAAAGTGTGGTTATGGATTCAAGGAAATGGTTCATAAAGACAAACAGCTTAAAAAAAACATGTATGGGTTTCAATTCTCGCATTCGTGCGACGTCAATACTCTGGTATGTTTAATTACCTCAGGTAAGTCAGTATATAAAATTTAGTTCGTTGTCCGTTCATGAATATTCATGACATGTGGCCATTTGTTTTGCACTTGAAACCCGTGCGGTCATCTTTCTGACCATCAACTCTCGCTATAGCCTAAAGAAGAGACACTGTTATTCACCAAATACAAACATTATAACAATAGTATTCATAATCACAAATACAAATACAAATGCACATTAAATTATCCGTCCACATCGTTGGTGGGGCGGAGCAAGAGCGTACACGGTTGTGTGTTGCGTTTTTAAAGTCCACCAGTATATCTCTACCACACATATCATGCACTTTGAGCCAGTGTTAGAAGTATAAGTTTACAAAATGACATCTGATTTATGCATTTGAGACGGTACATTTATTATAAAGATGCAACTTTAATGACTGAAACTATGAAAACTCTATAGGGCATAGAACTTTGTATTGTAAACACAGTCTACAATGACAACTTGTTTATAATTTTATGAAGGAATGAGTAATTTCCACTTCAAACAAAAACATAAAAATTATTCAGCATGTATGTACTTTCCAGCAAAATAATAACCTGAATTAAGGTGTTTAACCTTCTTCACAGTTACATCGTAACGACTTATAAATATTTATTCAAAATTAAATCTAGAGGGAATTGAAGGAACTATCTTAAACAGTTTTAAATTTCCAAATGTTTAATTTGCTTTTAATTCAAATATTAGTTTTACCAGTCTTCAACTTAAGTTTTAAATTTACCATGAAAATATATCTTACGTCTTCTTCGGTCTTCTATGACAAATATCGAATATTGTTTCTATTCTATTCTTTTTACTTTTATATGGATTATATGGATAGTTTGAGGATTTATATGGATTATATGGATAGTTTGAGGATTTAGACTCCTAATTATACATCAGATATCTTCACATTTATTGAATTATATAAACTGACTGGACCTTGCATGGATAAGTATATCTTTTATGTAAGGAATGACTGTTATATTTTTTCTGTCTATGAAGAAATAATCTTAAAAATGTGGTGAACAATTTTAAATAACACGGCTACTATTCCTTATAATTTAATCTTAATTCCATTTTTAAGGAATAAATCACTTAAAAACGTTGATGACGTCACAGTCACGTGACAAAATTATGTCTATGAGCTGACAGACAAAAAACTCTCAGCCAATCAAAAGACGTGTCACATCCAAAATTAAATTATTTTGAAATAAACAAACTGATCCTCTTAAAAGACATTTGTAATATTATGAAAACTTTTGGAGAGTTGTAAAGACCCGCTTATACTGTAAATAAGTCGATTTCGCCCTACTTCCTGGTTTTACTTGCCTAAGGTAAGTTTACGGTACCCATTTTTACTTAGACGAGTAATTTTTCCATTCAAGGTGGCATAACAGTCTTATACAGTAAATTATGGATGGTTGTATTTAGTAACTTAAACCATAGTGAAGAAAAGATCAGCAGAAAGCATTCCCAAAAGAGTTTATCCTGGTAGTCCTCCTATTACATGCAGGATCTATTAATTTTATAATTATTATAAAATTGAGAATGGAAATGGGGAATGTGTCAAAGAGACAACAACCCGACCATAGAACAGACAACAGCAGAAGGTCACCAACAGGTCTTCAATGCAGCGAGAAATTCCCGCACCCGGAGGCGTCCTTCAGCTGGCCCCTAAACAAATATATATACTTTTTTTAAAAGTATACTTAAAAAATATAGTTTATTTGCTCTCGTCCCAAACATGCAAAGCATATTTGACACTGGACTTTAGACAAACAACAATCAATCAACTAATCAACCAATCAACTTGTACTTTTGATCTCCTCCTTAGTTTCTATCTTGATATAAGAGTTTTTGCTGATTGATTAATAAAAGTGTGAAATAAGCTCACAGTTTTGTTTTGATGATCCGTGTTTGTCAATCTTATGTGCTCGGTGATGCGTTTCGTAAACTATTGTTTGTCTTATCGTTCATTTTCTTTTGGCCTGTTGTTTGTGTTGACTTATGATTTATATATTTCGAATTAAATATTTAATGCTGAAAAAGGACTTGAACACATTAATAATTCATATAGAGGTATTCCCGTAACAGTGTGGACAACCGTAGTACTTTTGTTGTTGATAATACTGAATCATTTACCTTTAACTTGTTTGTCGTCGGCTATCTATGGAACGCGGAAACCATATTAATAGTTAATCACAATTTATCGGGGATACTGATAGTTTATCGGTCGACCATTATAGATAGACGGCGTAAAGTATTCTTTACGGTCGACTATCATAGATCATATAATTAATGTGACTCGCGCGCAGATAATGATAGTTACTTTTTTTACATCGGATGACCGTGAGGGCATTCCGGTGTATTGCTGTCGCCTAGATTTCCATTACGTAACTTTCGTGTTGGGATTGTAACCGATCTATAAACATGATAAATACGCGGACATTATCGAGTGCAAAATAACATTCCTTATCGCTTGTTATAAATTATTTTTTTCAATGGATACTCCTAAAAATATTTTTTTAGAACATAAATTAATAATATGAAAATGTTTTGTCGTTAGAAATATATATATAAGTAAACAATCTTTAGTATCTATGCACACGTACAGAAAATGTGTGTTAACGCATGCTGAAGAATATCTCAAGAACGTTTGCAATCTCCAATGCAGAGTTATCGGTCCTCGCTCTCTCTCAAGGACCGATAACTCTGCATGGGAGATTGAAAGTTTGGCGGGAAAATATGAATTCCTACTGAAATCCAATCTATTATAAAAATCGAATTTTTACAGAAGAGTGTCCACCATGCACTTGCACTGCACTATTATTAATATAGTAGAATAGAATGATATACAAATAGATGAAAATTATATATACATGAAACTGTAATATACAAATATTTATATAATATATAACAACAAACCAGAGTATACTGATTTGTATCACTTCGATATCATATTTATTACGATGAGGTTGAATTCCCTGTCATTTATTTATCATCCACGCACGAACTTGTTTAAGAAAAAAAAATATATCTGTACATTAACCTCACTTTCAGGTATAAAGATGTGATTTTTTTTCTGAGACAAGTCATTGTAGTGCTTGTGACCATCCTCAAGAACTTGCAGTCATCCGATGTTCAGTACTTTCAGTACTTTGATTAATAATGCATTGACGGTCGATAATGAGAACTGTTTCGGTAATGATAGTTAACCTCGACAAAGTGAATTAAAACACAAGTCGTAAATTCGATCACTTGAATTAAAACCGGAAATGCTGCCGATTGTAAATCGATTTTGATTGGCGATCAACTATTTTCTACTTTCGCTTTTGCGAATTGATGTAAGCAGCATGGATACAACAATCTATATGTTTTTGGAGGTGAGTGACAGCTGTAAATAATAATCTTATGTTATATAAGGACATAGTTACTTATCCTCATTACTCCTAAATATATAGACCTGAATCAAACGATATTCCTCAAATTCCTTGACCGGTCAATGTCAAAAGACCAAGATAGTCTGTTGTCACAGGGCATTTAGCTTTTGACCCCATGTGCCTATAAATTGCGTTTGTGTTATGGGGAAGGGGGATTTTGAAATTGAAAATTTCGGTGCTGGCAATTACCGAAAATAAGTATCCGAGCACAGTGGCAAGCCCCTGTGACAGGACGAAACAGTTTAAAGAAAAATAATCTACAGGACAACAAAGGCAGTCGGACTAGACCCAGCCCCTACTAACGGCCGTGGAATTTGTAGTCACTCCAACTTGAAAGTAATTAATAAATGTTCCTGGTAGGGCTTTGACTCCTTCTTCATGCTTCTGGTATGCGTAAACGATTGAAAAATAAGGAACAAGAAGTCACACCAGAACCCAAAAAAAAAAAAAAACACAAAACAGCCCAAGGACACCAAAGGGCCTTCTACACAGCCAGAAATCCAGCAGCTTGAGTAGGCCCCAACGCACTAATTTATACTAGTTCAGGAAAATGGACGCCACTCTACACTCCGAAACATAGATATGAACCAAAATGAAAAAAAATACAAGACCAACAAAGGCAAGAGGTTCCTGACTTAGGACTGGTGCAATAAGCTGCCGGCTTAAACATGTTTACTTCTGTGAGATCTCAACCTTCCCCCAATAAGTACATTTTAATAAACGTTTTACAAAAAATAAACCTTTGAATATCTTTTATGAATTAAAAAAACCCTATACTTATAAAAAAAGTTAATGTTTCAAAACATATAAAATTTATCAAGAGTAGACCGAACGAAAAACTATAATTTTTCGAAGGAGACGGTATTGTCAGACCACTTGCGACCAGGGAGTAGATAAAATGGGAGAAGACTAACTGGGATGTTACCTGCTGATACCTAAAGTTATATAATCAACATAAATATAATTTTATGGTACATGTACTGTATTGTACTGTAAATTAAATTCTTTAAAGCCATGGGCTCTGAAGTAATAAAAATCTTCAGAAATACAAGTAGGAGATAAACAAGTAATTAAAATTGAATGCTTTTATTAACATAAAATCTACCAAACTGTCTGAACCAAGTATAATGAACATTTTTTGTAGTATAAACAATATCACTGTTCCAAAGTTCACCACAGCTTGATTTTTGACCGTATACTTCTGAGCTATCCTTTAATATAAACAACTGATCTGAAGATTTGGTGTTCGTTTGGGAGACTTTCATGACAGCATTCTTTTGCAATAATATCTCGTTTGAAGGAAATTTTGCAGTTTTTGTTAATTATCTTGAATATAATTATAAATTGAGATATACCGTAAACAGCAAAGATATATATCAAGCAAAGAAAGATCTACACATAAGTCAAACATGACCAAAATCTTAAATTGACATTTTATTGCAGTCATTGTCCTTTAAAGTCACATGATTTCAAAAAAATAATATTGTATGTTATGTTTAGCTAGTTATATCATTTCTGTATTGCGACTATTTGTTAGAAGCATTTTAAAGACTCTTTTTTATCATTTTGGCTTCTATTTCTGAAAAAACTTGTACCTTGCCTTGATTTAAAATTATTTTGTTTTCTTTCAATAGTTATTTTAAAACATGTATTTTTCCTGAAGTAATGTTAGTCTATATACTTTTTGTTGATTTCTTTTTTTAATTTAAGATTTACCTTAACTATCAAACAAAATAATTGTCAATTTGTATTGATCTATACAAAGAGAGGAAAGGTGCAAGTTTCAACAATTTGTCATGCGAAATCCAAAGACAATAAGGTAAATAAATCATGTTAACTTCAGAATCATAAAGATTTTTTTGACTATGTTTGATAGTTAAGGTAAATCTTCGGCGTTCGTCTATAATGATCGACCGATAATCTATCATTATCCCCGATAAACTGTGATTTTCACATTTATGTGTTTCCCGCGTGCTATAGGTATTGCATTAATGCAAGGTGAATCATGAATGTCCATTCTGTTTTACCTTATTTTTTCACGTTCAAAAAGTGTGGACAGAGACGTTTAGTGTCTGATAAACGAATTTTAATAATGACATGAGCAAGTGCGCATTCTGGTGGATGCTAGAAGGCGCATATGCAACTTTAAAATCTTACATTCTGTTGTGTTGTCTAGTGGGTGAATATGAAGACTGTTTTATATTGAAAAAATGATACAGATTATGCCGAAAGTACCAACATATTAACAATGAAGGACGTATGACTCCCAGTAGAAAGACTCGACAATTACCATGTCTGATGTAGTTCTGCAAATATGTTGCATAGTTGATATTGTCATGTCTAAACTAAACATTTACGGGATTTCAATTTCACAAAAATGTTCGAATCTTATGAATTTAATGCAAGAAAAAATCAGTACTTTAGAAATCATTGAAACATTTTGATGATATCGAAATACAATCAATGGATTTAACTTCTGTTTGGATATGCGAGTTTCGTCCTATGTACAATATTTACGATGTGATCATTTGCAATGAAATACATTAGAAGGCTTTTTTGACTTGGAAGGCCAAACTGAAATTTACAGAATTTAATGCCAAAAAAAAGTTGATCCAATATTTTGAAATTTGAATTGAATGCAAGACATGAACATCAGTGCTTTAATACTTCAGTATATCAGATGAAATTAGAGTAATGATACCAAGAATGCAATGAATACAAAAAATTGCGTCTGTTTAGGGTAATGAGTTTCGTCCCGTTTACATTTGTTGAAATGTGAGCATTTGCAATGGGCATCATCAGTAGGCTTTGCATATGAGGTGGTAACATACCGAAACACTTTTCGAATAAAAAAGAGCATGCATTAATGTTTCATATAGTTAGATGTATAGACATGCATGTTTAAAAAAAGGACATAAAACTGAATAAAAGCTGTTATAATTAAAGAAACCAAATTGTAAAGATAGCTATCGAAGGACCAGCATTTAAAATGTTACATTTAGGTACAAGCGAGTTGTAATTTGATGTAATATATTGATATAACATACACTTTTGGTTTTGACATTTTGTACTTTCAATTTTGATGATTACTACTCTGAAATCATAAATGTTGCTTAACCCATAGCTGTACAATGTAACCTATGGGAATGCAACCCGAGTATAAATCCGACTAACCGAAAATTATACCATAGCTATCTATGGTATAATTTTCACAATTATACCATGGTTTTGTTGTATATGGTCTTCAGAAAGAAAAAGAAAGATAGGAAGACCTGGCCGTGGCCTTTTGAATATTTTAACACAGGAACAACAGTCAGTGCGGGGCCACTTTTCGAACGTTTAGATAACCCTAAATCTGGGTTTCAAGAAAGCTTTTAAACATCTGAAAATCTGTGACTTATCTTGCGTCCATATCCAGAAAATCTAATTCCTTCAACATGTTTTCGTCTGTAACGTAATCCGCCACCAATGTAAATGTGCATCCATCGCTGTCGAAAAATCAAGTCTAACTGATATTCCCGCGGTTTCAGAAGCCCGTGCTTATTTTAGAAAGTAGGCGGAGGTTTGTGTGTAAGGCCCGAAAAGGGTTATTTAACTGATTCTTAAAAGTTAAAATCCTCCCCTTGGTAGGTGCATGGTACACAAAAGTCGCTGGTTGTCTCTATGTACTCTAGGTTCCTCCGAAAAAAAAATGGCAACCTTAATTACAGGTATGTCTCAAAATTTTAATATACTAAAATTGAGAATGGAAATGGGGAATGTGTCAAAGAGACAACAACCCGACCACAGAACAGACAACAGCAGAAGGCCACCAACAGGTCTTCAATGCAGCGAGAAATTCCCGCACCCGGAGGCGTCCTTCAGCTGGCCCCTAAACAAATATATATACTAGTTCAGTGATAATGAACGCCATACTAAACTCCAAATTGTACACAAGAAACTAAAATTAAAAATAATACAAGACTAACAAAGGCTAGAGGCTCCTGACTTGGGACAGGCGCAAAAATGCGGCGGGGTTAAACATGTTTATGAGATCTCAACCCTCCCCCTATACCTCTAGCCAATGTAGAAAAGTAAACGCATAACAATACGCACATTAAAATTCAGTTCAAGAGAAGTCCGAGTCTGATGTCAGAAGATGTAACCAAAGAAAATAAACAAAATGACAATAATACATAAATAACAACAGACTACTAGCAGTTAACTGACATGCCAGCTCCAGACTTCAATTAAACTGATTGAAAGATTATGTCTTCATCATATGAATATCAGGCACAATCCTTCCCGTTAGGGGTTTAGTATCATACCATCATAACATATATGAGAAGAACATAACCCGTGTCATGCCAACAACTGGTTTTTAAATAAATGTGTTTAGTGCCGATGCAAAGACCCTATAAGTGAATCAATATTAACGCCAAAATATGCAATCTTTAATGACCTGACAACAGTATCGTAACTATATCCCTTCTTAATAAGTCTATTTAAAGGTTTTGTTAGTTTCAGAGGTGAATACTGACATTTTTGTGCTTTATAAAGAATATTTCCATAAAAAATTGGATGTGAAATACCTGAACGTATAAGAAGTCTGCATGTTGAGCTATATTTACGAATGATGTCCTTATACCGATGATAAAATTTAGTAAATGTTTTGACTAGTTTGTGATATCGAAAACCCTGGTGTAATAATTTTTCAGTAATACATAAATTTCTCTCGTTAAAATCTAAAACATTGTTACATACACGAGCGAATCGTACAAGTTGAGATATATAAACACCGTAAGATGGTGACAAGGGAACGTCACCATCTAAAAATGGATAATTAACGATAGGAAATGAAAAATCATCTCTTTTATCATATATTTTAGTATTAAGCTTTCCGTTAATGATATAGATATCAAGATCGAGGAAAGGGCAGTGGTCATTGTTAGTATTAGCTTTATTTAAAGTAAGTTCAACAGGATAAATTTCTTTAGTATACATACTGAAGTCGTCATTATTGAGAGCCAAAATATCATCCAAATATCTAAAAGTATTATTAAATTTGCGTATCAGATGTTGTTTCGATGGGTCTTTACTGATTTTTGTCATAAATTGTAACTCATAGCAATACAAAAAAAAGGTCCGCAATAAGTGGTGCACAGTTAGTCCCCATTGGAATTCCGATAACCTGACGATATACGGAATCTCCAAAGCGAACAAAAATGTTATCTAGTAAAAATTCAAGGGCATATATAGTATCAAAGCATGTCCAATTGACATAGTTTTTTTGTTTATTGCTGCTAAAAAATGACCTAAAAGAGTTTGAACATATATATTCACATTCTGACTTTTTAAATGCCCATTTAATTAGGTGTGTGAATTTTTTCTTAATGAGAATGTGAGGCAATGTGGTATATAGGGTAGAAAAATCAAAACTTTGAACAGATTCAAAATCACCAATATATGCATGCAATTTATCAAGTACTTCCAACGAGTTCTTGACACTCCAAAAGTAATTAATTCCACTATTTTCGAAGGCACTACTTGTACTGCTTTAAGGCATATTTGCGACATTTCCATTGTTATTACTGAGGTTCAAATTTGAGGGCTCTTGCATGTGTAAAAAATGCTCAAAATAATTTGAAATAAAGAGCATTCCTGTTTCAAAGGATGTTGAACTCATTAAAAGAGGAAAAATAAAAAGATATGATAGAACAATTGGGTGTAAAAAGTACCCCTCCCAATGGGTTGTTTCATTTTCATTTTTTTACCAGGCTTATAAGTTTACTTCGTCAGACGCACGTTAAGTTTACAGTCGTGCTTAAATCAAAACGATCAGAAGTAGTAACACCTTCTTTGAGATTTGTTGTGATATAAATCATGTCTGCTAGTTTTGAATATGATAGTGTTGTATGTTATTTGCTGTTGGAAGTGTTATGATGAATTTTGTACTACAAATTGATATTATATTTATGAAGAATCTTCTATGTATCTGTTTTGGGATCATACGTCATGTATTATTTTTAGTTTTTGGCGGCTTGGATTTTATACAGTCAAATTGATAAGTTCATACAGTTTTATAAAGTAATACCTTTCAAGTTCTGAACATTCGGTTTGTCAAAGAATAGTCATATACTGTAATTGTAAGGACATCTGTCTAGTCTTTAAAATTAACCAATGTCCTGTAGATTAATATTGGTAATTTATATCGTTAGATTACTGTCTAATTGACTTGAATCGAACATGTTCTATTTCAATAATTGCAAATATGACGTGTTTATGTATTTTGTGGTACTTTTGTCTGCTTTGATTTTAATTTAACATTTACGTATCGGATGTTTATCTTATAGTCTACTAGCATTATGTTATGGGGTATGTAAAATTGGATTTTCACTCTATACTCTTCCACCATTCCCGTAGGATTTTTTACAGGTAGATTAACAAGTTTATTCAAGAGACAAGGCTCTATTTACTACTCTGGTTATGTAACAAACTATGACAAATGCAAATTTTTGTAGAAAGATGCAAGCAGATGTGTCTCCGTTCAAAGAGTTTTTAAGAAGAATACGTCTGGTATTCATTTTAATTATTTTACATTAAAAAAGGAGTTAAATTCATAATTAAAAGCAATTGCATATTATAATAGCTGTATTTAAAACATGCATGACCTACTATTTCTCTTCTGGCACAAATGTACACTTTGCTTGCAGAATATAAACATAAAGGATTACTTCAGCTCCAATGATTAGTTCACTGGTTATAATTTTTATTTGATTAAGAACATGTGGCCGTGTGATGATCCATATACACTAAACACATGTTTACGTTATAAACTAATATATTTATAGCCTGACACTTCACACGGTTGCACATAATTCAAATAACAATACTACGCACATTGTAAATGATCGAGACGTTTTGAAAATACTTCATTTATGATCACGAGGAAAAAGACTAATCGCATCAAATAACGTAGATTTAAATTTTAAAGTTCTTTGTTTGTGTTTTACACAGAAATATTTTATTTTAATTTTTACAAAGTGATATGACCCATCCCAATTTTATGTTCGTCAATGTAATCACACTTTAAATCAATTACAGACAAATACAAAAAAAAATTACAAATATAGAGTTAAATAGTTATTGAAATCTGTGTTTGCACATTATCGGTAATATTTGCAATTTGCGACATGTTAAATACAAAATGTATGCTTGTTTTTTTTTAAGTTACACTGAAGAGAAAAACCTTCTGTCTCATCATGATGTTTGGTTCGATATCTTATACAAGTTATCAGAACTCATCAATGAAGGCATGTTTATATTTAATGCTCCAGATGTGTTTCGTCTACATAGAACTCCTAAGTAGCGCTCAAATCAAATCAGTTGGAAGACCAAATAATAAACGACGATAAATACCGAATCATAAAGGCAACAGTAGTATACCGCTGTTCGAAACTCATAAATCGATAGAGATAGAAACAAATCCGCATTACAAACTAAAACTGAGGGAAACGCATCAAATATAAGAGAAGAACAACGACACAACAAAAACACAACATTAAAATGTAACACACACAGAAACGAACTATAATATAACAATGGCCATTTTCCTGACTTGGTACAGGACATTTTAAGAAAAAAATGGTGGGTTGAACCTGGTTTTGTGGCATGCCAAACATCCCGCTTTTATGGCAACGTCAAACACAACACCAAAACGACAAAATCACATGACAGGACCACAATACAAATAAATGGGAGAATCATTAAAGACGATTAATAACAAATCAATAACGACGATAAATACCTAATTATTAACGACGAACATATCTAATCATTAACGACGATAAATACCAAATCATTAACGACGAAAATACCTAATCATTACCGACGATAAATACCAAATCATTAACGATGAAAATATCTAATCATTAACGACGATAAATACCAAATCATTAACGACGATCAATACCAAATCATTTACGACAATAAATACCAAACAACGATCACTACCTAATGATTAACGACGATAAATACCAAATCATTAACGACGTTAACACCAAACCATTAACGACGAAAATACCAAATTTTTAACGACTACAAATACCGAATTATTAACGACGATAGATGCAAAATCATTAACGACGTTAAAACCAAGTCATTTACGAAGTTGAAGACCATTGCAAACCGTACTTTAAACTTCATGATAAACTTTTCAATTTCTCAGCAGTAACGTACATTCTGCTTCATCGTATGGCGTTTGCATATCTCAGTTAACACGTTATTCTCGTCCATTTTAACAAGTTACCTCATTAATGAGGTTGTCCTTTTTCACAAAAACTGCGCGAACAGAGTAATGAGGAATATCGAATACAATCGATACACTACATTAGTTTCACGGTCATCATTATATAAATAACACATAGCTGAGAGGGTGATAGAGCTTGTTGTTACCCCGAGAAAACATTGTCGACTGAGACGAACATCGATTGATTGACCGATTAGATGTGTTGGTGAATCAACTCACTAGCGACATTTTTTTGCAAACAAATATTGTAAAAGAATGATCGTGGGGTCTGTAATTTTTACCGTTGGTGCCCTATGTCCGATTGTGCCATTTTGATCGACTATTGATTTGCCTGGCCGGTGATACTTACATAGCAGGAGACGCTTACCGTGTCGACGCACCCGGTCTCGTTCTTTTTTGAGGTCATGCGATTCCATCAGTCAATTATTGTTCCCTGAATTTGTGTCTCCTTAATAGGTATATGAAATGTTAAGGGTTTTGATAACTAGATCTTGATCTACAAGAGGTATCTTCTGCCTTCTTTTTTTTTCTTATAACTTGCTATCGAGTTAAGTAATTTACCAATAAGATTTTACCACATATGGATCATTATGTGAAAAAAAGAAACAAAAAAAAAAAAGGACGAAAGAAAGGAGTTTCATAACTTAATTACTTATAGAGTACCGTATATCATAAAATGCTTTCAAACAAGAGGAAAATTCTATTAAAACTGTCTTGCATTTTGCACGACAGATCGCCTACCTCACCTTTCACAAAGGGCATAATAATTGCAACTAACCTGTCAATGCACTTACAAATGTAACATAAACAGAACAGACTTTCTCTATGAATACTTGGAATCAGTGAAAATACAACATTAAGACGATTCTCAGTATTGTACTTTGTTAAACTTATGAAAGTTATGACATTTTAAAGTTTGATGGTGATTTATATATTTTTGTCCATTTAAAGAGAACCATAAATATATTGTATTGTTAATGCTGTAAAGTGATATCATGTTTTCGTATGTAATCACATCAGTATCATATACTCGTCCTTGGTAAATGTAAATTGCAAGAATAACAATACCCATCATATTTGAAATAGTTGCTGAAATGTTTTCATTGGAATGTTACATAACATAAATGTTTTTTATTTAAACTTCATAAATTGTTGCTTTAAATATTTAAATGCACAGTCATGTTTGCAAATATAATTCATTTCAATCTTGGCTGCCTGTTTTGAAACAAAACTCCACCCTGATGTTGTATAACAATAATGTCAGAAAAGTATTAGTTATTGGCATTGTTTTATTAATACAAGTAATTAAAACACAGCTTAAGTGAAACTTCTTTGAAAGCTTTTTCAGAAATTTATGGGGGTTTTATTATAGTATACACCTTAAAATATCCTTGTATGGAAACGATTATATATATATATGAAAATAAACACTAACTTGCAATGTTTTTCTTAGCCAAAACAAATTATGGATACTTTTATTTATTGAAACCGAAACTTGTAAATCAGATCTATCACATGAGTAATGTTAAGAAAGAGGACAAAATGTTACGTTTAAGAATAAAATCAGTAAACAAAAATACGTTACCATACATCTTTCGGGATAACCCTTAATTCCTGTGCTTCACTGATTAGTACATAATAATGGTAATACATATTTCAATAAGATGAATCAAAGCTAGAGTTAGAAACTGAAAATAGAAAGCACTTGAATGTGTTACTACAAAATGTAAAAGTAATGGGCGTCATTGTAGGAATTAAGTGTGATTACAGTTTTAATAACAAGGTCATGCGTGTGGCCGTACAATATATTGAGTTGCCTTGGGTGGTGTTAAATTGAACAGCCCATTATATAGTCCAGTTAGAGATAACACCTAAGTCATCAGCCAAAGAAGCAGCTGCTACAGCATGGTCGTCGTCTACTATAATACATATAGAAGTGGCATTTTTAAAAACTCTTATGTCATTTTCAATGCCGTTTACTAATATCATTTGTGTATATCAGAAATAGAAAGGGTCCCAAAACTGACAATGAGGAACACCTGCGTTTCAACTTTAAAGAACTGATGAAAACATTTCTGAAAGTTTAAATAAAAATCCTTTTTATCAAGCTTGAAGCTTTCTAAAAGCTCAAGATATATCACATACTACAAAACTTACGTCCTTACCATTTTCCATATTACGGATAATTTTATAATATATTTATATATATGTATCAGGTCATTAATGTCGACCACCTTAGCAAGCCTTGCCAGTTTTAAGATTTATTTTGTTAAGTTGTTTTCCTTCTGAAAATGTATGAAATATTTGTAGCTAGACGTTAAGCAAATAATAATAAATCAATCAAATTAACATATCAATCTTTTCTAACTTGTTGTATATGTTATTTTTTGTTTGATAGTAAACCAATCAGTGGACCCGGGTCGATGTTCTGGATATCAATAGATTTGAGTGAAAGATTTCTTAAAATGTCGATATTACAATAGTTCTTCAAAGTTGCTACAAAATGGATACGCTGGAAATATGGTCAGAGATACACACACACAAATGGGGATAGATAATAACAGAAAAAGACATGACAAGTTTACCGGGTATCAATTTTTGGATGCTTTCTTTTTCTGATTTATATAATGATATGGTAAGGCAACGACCATTTAAATTCAAGGGAAAAAAGGAGGGGGGTGGGGGTTATGGTCTTTTACTTAAAAACAATTCTGTTCCCCAATTTGATGAAAAATAAATATTGTGGTCAAGCAGATGACAAAAAAAAAAACTGACTCGGACTAAAAACCATACCGCCCCCTTAAATGACACTGAAATGGCATTAGACTTCGTGCAAATGACACTTCTATATTTATTATGATAGTAGACGACGATCATGCTGTAACAGCTGCTTCTTCTGTTGATGAATTAGATTTTATCTCTATCTTGACTAAATCATGGGCTGTTCAATGTCACTAAATATATAGTATGGCCGTCCGCATGGCCTTGTTACGAAAACTGTGGAATCATACTTAATTCCCACTATGACCCCCATTACTTTAAGATTCTGGAGTAAAACATTCGAGTTCATTCAGTATTCATTTTCTATCTCTAGCTGTGATTCATCTTATCAATATATGTATTACAAACAGTATGTACTAATCAGTGGAGCACAGGAATTAAGGGTTATTCCGAAGGTCTTTGATGACATATTTTCATTTATCATATACTAATAGGAGTAAATACAGGTACACTGTATGTGTAATAAAATCAATGGCAATTGCGCTCTATCAACTATCCGTGATGATATCGATAGAAGTCACGCTTGCAAAAGTTCAATCAAACCCCTAAACTATGACGTCACGGCATCGATATCAGGCACGGCATCGCTATCAGTCACGGTTGTAAAAGCTTTATCAAAAACCTATATGTTAGTCATACAGAGAACTCATATGATTAGTTTGCCTCTATTTATATATCCATATGTTTATCTAATTAATTAAAAGACTTTTCTGTTTGTACAATGGCTGTTCCGTTTTGCCCCCCATATAATGGTATTGATAATATTAAGATATGATCTTTTCATCTTATTGTATTGCATTCTGAGGCGTATAAGAAGTCTGAAAACGCCCGTTGTTTACAGTTGACGCCGGAAGCTTACATATGACGTCACCTTGTTTAGTTTCCAAAGAAGATAACATCATTTTGCGGAATTTTCGTTTTATAGATGCTTACACCGAAATAATAACTGAAATGGACTGATTTCTTTATTTTGCATTACAATGGAGATAACCGTATTGTATTTAAAGTTGGCCTTTGTAAAACATGGGGTTTACTGTCGCAAATTGAGTTTACCTGGTAGTATAAATAAGGTGGGCGTAACGTGGAACAGCCAATTTTGAATATCAATGCGTTACCGCTAAAATTAGATATAGTGTGAATATATTGGTTGAGGATGTATACGTCGTCATATTGGAATCAGGCAAAATAGTCTAACAATTTTGTTACTTTGTAATGCATACACGTAATTAAACGCTGTTTTACTCCTTTCATTGTTTATTTTACCTGGTCTGATTGCGTTAGGTATACCTTCTAATTTGTTTTTAAAACTGAGGAGTAATCTGGACTGTGACGTAGTGAAACTAATTTGCCGAAATTTACTTTTCAATAAATGTTTATATCTGGTAGAACTTCAATACAAAATAATACTTCAAATATCATTTACTTCTATAGAGGCTAATCTAATAATCCCCGACTACTTTTAAAACTTGAATCATACAAGGTAACGGAGTATACAGTTCAATTGGCAAGCAGGTCATGGCGTAACCCAAAATCTATTGTAACAAATGTGTCAAATGATCTAAAAATAGAATCAAATTGTAATCGACACTAACATTAACATTCCACCGACATAGTAAAACATTGTCGCTAAAACCTGAAATTTTCTTTAAAACTTCAAAATTTAAATCTAACGGAGCATCTCGTAAAATAAACCATTCGGAAGAAATATCCAGCTAATACACATATCACAAGACGGGAAGATTCTGCTAACCCTTCCGGATTTTATGTGGCCTTCATGTTGCCTTTCCTGTAGTTTTCTGTATAGTACTTTGTGGACTTGTTTGTCTTTTCTTAGGCTTTCGTTTTTTGCCATAGCGTTGCTAGTTTCTCTCTGATATACCACTCAAACTATGTAAAAAAAATACATGCTGATTTGAAAACTTAAGAGGAAAATTGTAGATGCTGAATTTAGAAAAAAAAATCACGTACTGTCTAATCACCATAACAAAGTACTAACATGTTTTTATGTCAATAAAATTTACACATTTGAATAAGAAATAAGTGGTTTTTTTAAAATGAAATTATCATATATTTTTTTTTCGAATCTGTATTTAAGATATATGTCAATTTATTGTTTTTTTAAGTAAGACACTTTTTTAATTGAGCTTCATGGCAACTTCGATTGATATTCGAAGAAACATTTAAAGCTGATATTGACCAACTTATTCAGCAATATTTGCCAGAATTTTTGACAGTCTGTGATGATGGTTTTAGGGACGGAGATGAATAAGCGTCTACTGCTATCTTTGAAAACAATGCGTTTACTGTTCATTTACTTCCCTCAGTCTTCATCCTCAGCCTGGCACAAGTTGTGTTACAATCTTTGGAATAGAAGGCTAACGAAAATGCAGTTTTTAACTCCGTTTTGAGCTTCCATGTAGATATTGAGTTGATTATCTGTAGTATAATTAGTTTTGCAGTTGTATGAAGTTAGTGAAATGATCGAATTCCGTTGACTTTAATTGTCGAGTAACCGCTGTTTGGCTTTGTAAATAATAAAGAATAATATTAATACAGGAGATGACGAAAACGTATGAGTTAAAAAAGACCCAATCAATATGCATCTTCGTTTTATTGTTAGAACATTTGATATACTGCAAATGTATAAACTTCTATTATTTATTTACAATACTGCTTTAATGTTCGTATATATAAGGATAAACATTATCACGATCAGTTACCAAATCGAAAAAAATTTCTTATTCCTCGGTATATTTCTTATCCTCTTGCACTGTTTCAAAACCTCTGATTTCCACATATATTCGTTATGAACCCGCTTTAATTGGGGACCTCAAAAGATTAGCTGATTTCATTTCAGGTAGACTTTGCGTGGGGAGTTGGATTCTGAATTTCCTAAGAATTATTTAATTTGTCAACGGGGAATTAAAAAAAGGATGCTTTAAATTAGGTCGGTACCGAAGCACTGACTACTTCATCTGATAATACCCTTAGATAATAACCATCCAAGAGTAGTAGTATGGTAATTTTGAATACGCTTCCAAATCTGTTCAATTGCATTTTGGGCTCGTAAGATTACAAGTTAAAATAAATGTTTAATAGTAATAACCTGAAATGGTAAATACTTATTTCATATAATTCAACAAATAATAAAAGGGCCTTTATATTCTTGTCTTGGTACACTTTGAATAAGAAAGCAGAGTGTTGAATTGAGACTTTAATAAGCCAAAACCACACACAGTAAAACCATTCTACACATTTATGTAGTAACTGAGACAGATTCCAAAGTTTATGTAGTGAAGATGATTATTCTAAAAAGATATTAGCCATTATGTTACATGTAGCTGAGCGCTAAAGGCTTTGAGCTTCTTTATAAAGTACAAATTAAATACAAATGGCAACGTATCAAAATAGTTTATTATTATCATTTCATTATAATCCGATAGTGTTTACACGTAATCGCAAAATTGTTTATTTTGCCTCGTAAGATAATAAAACTGTTCTGAAAAAAAAAAAACATTTGCTAAAACGTGTTCACAAAGTAGTATGAATTTTATTTCATCTGTATAATAATATAAAAATGTATTAGATATATATCATTAAAATTACATGAAAATATCGATTACGAATGAAAATATCCCAATTACTTGACTTGACCATACTGAATGTGATTTAATTGCGATGTGGCTTACATATTTGCTATTCCGTTAAATGGTTTCAATTGCAATTTGATCTCATACAGCTTGTGTGTGGTAAGGGGAGACAGAAAGGGGTATGGCATAGTTCCCCTTGTTAAAGAGTTTTACAAAATCTCAAAATTGGAAAGTTGATGACACCTAGTGGAAATTTGATTTGAAAGAGTCTAAATAGTATACCTTTTTTCAACAATTTATCTTATTGTCATGCCATCAAAATTTTATTCAGGGAAGTACATTGCTGTTGACGACAATTTTGAAACAATACTGCGAAAAAAGTGTTAAAACAAAATTCCCGAACTCACAGGTGATTTCACAAAGAGGAAGTCCTTAAAAACTGACGAAACTAAATACTGGACTTTAACAACCAACGTAACGACTGGAAAAAAATTGACATATATCTGACTTGATAAAGAGATTTTCCGAACAAAATTTTACATGTTTTTGTAAAAGTTTGCTTAAAGGACAACAAACCACAACAAATAACGTTTAGTGTCTGTTAGCCAATATAGAGCTCTTTATTACCAACATAATTGATTTTTGTTCAATAAATAACGACCACATGTTTTCGAAAATTCGCAGTATATGGGAAGTGTTTTTATTGCGAGTTTTTGTATTGTGTTCATCCATTATCTGTTGATCTTTTATTTGTCAATATAAATGTCCAAAAGATCTAGGTGATATCGTTTCATGTCGCAAACAACATACTAAGAAACCACATAAATATATTAAAAAACCCAACAACCTCAATACATACGTCGCAACCACAATCATACAATCAAACATATGTTGATAGATTATATACATTTTGTAGACATTGTAGAATTTTCAATAGCCTACAACGCGACGACGTTACGCTTATTAGAGGTTTCTCAACATCTTACGAACGGACGAAACTCTACGAACGTATCGTTAAGAAGCAGTGATTTTGTTCAGTAACAAATTTCTACCGATAGTGCAGTGTGTTTAAAGACAACAGGAAACAATTTGACATTCTTTTTGCAACCTTGCATTTTATTGTTGTGGTTAAACATTTAATTTAGTGTTCTAATTTATTTTTGTGTTGTTGAATGCTGCGTAATCTTACGTTGAGTTTCGTTTGTTTACATATCGTATATGCGTTCGATTTATCTCTCTTATCCATTAAAAAAGAACATTGTTTTTGTGATGTAGATGTTAAAAAAAATTCCGCGCATCTGGTTTGCTTTTGATTGATTGATTGTTGGATGTTTAACGTTCAGCGGCAAAAATTCCATGCGTATCACGACGAGATTGGCATTTGATAAAGGATTGACAAGTGATTGAGATGAAAGAACTTTAATATGTTTCATTTATAATATCCACGTGTCTTTTTGATAACCCAGCACAAAGTTCTACAACACAAGAAAATTCAGTGCCATCTGGGGTGACGGTACAACGAACCAATGACTCGAAATGTTTTCAATTCTCTTATTACATGTTCTACGTACACACGCCTGGTCTTGAGCAGTCTGATAAATTTTCTGATGCGCCTTTTTCTCTTGCATCTGCCCAACAAATTTCGGCGGCCTTATATTGAACGACTAGAGTAAATGGTTTGGGTAAATGCTGTCTCCTAAAATAAAGCACCCAGCAGGAAAGTCTAAAGGTGCACCAGGTCCAATTGGTCCTAGTTGCTAATACGCATGAGCGTCATTTTTGTGTCCAAGAAAATGACTGCAAAGGTTTTGAATGGATTTATAGGCCAAGCAACCTAATATATCAGTAGTGCACATGGACTTAGCTATTTCTGAAAGTTCAAACAAAGTAGAGTAATCTTATCCTATCCTATTTTGTGGACGAATAACAAAAATTGAATTTTGAAAGTCACAGAGAAATGAAATTTTGTCACTTCATGAACAAGGTAGTAAGAAAGGTCTAATACAAAAACTCGGTAACCATAACAAATTTTTCATATTTACATATTGAAGTTAATACATGTATAAGTATAAAGCAACTTTGATGAAAATTTATCTTAATAAAAACGAGTAAAGAGATATGATGTCGTTTACGACATTTCAATTTTCACATTCATCTCCACATTTATTCGATAGTATTCAATAATAAATTTTAGGAACCACTCCTTACAGTAAGATAAGACGGCATGTTTTATGCTTTCTTTGATATATATGTCGTTAACACCGCTATTTATTAATTTTTAAAAATATTTTTGGGAATCAGTTACAGAAATATAAAGGTGCACTTGATCTGTCATAAAGTAATAGATTTATATGTATTCTAGTTGAAAGTATGAGTGCTACAGCACCAACAAAACTGATAGTCACATAGTTATTAAAAGGTAATTTTTTTTTAATATTACATGCCTAAAATAAAAAGAAACTGATAGGAAATATAAAAACAGAAGAAAATATAAACAACATGCCATAAAAGCACAACGAAGAAAAAAAAAACAATAAACAAGAAAACAATATAAATTAATTTCTAATATTTGTACGACAATAAAACATGCACAAAAGGAATAAAAAAGGCCATGAAAAAAAAAAACAAATAAAAAAACAAAAACAAAAACAAAAACAAAAACACAAAACATTACAGAACATCTTTTTCAATTTAACTGTTTTTTTTCAAATATTTTTTCAATATTTCCCTTTATTTATCTTCTTGAGTATGCTAGTTTAGCTAGAATATAAATCAGTAATACTCATTAAAGGTGAAGAAGTGATCATTTGGATTTTAAGGGTTGGGGACAACGAAGTTATCTCGGATCCTAGGATGTTTTTTTTTTATCAAATTAAAAATCGATTTTTCCTAGAGGCGTTCACTTCTAGATTTGTTTTCAAAAAGATTCCTAGCCCCTCTCATCCCCAAGTGCTACATTTACCCGTTTTACATGTATGTACTAAAGAATTCGATATGATGTCATGTATTTCAAAATCTCTTGTACGATTACTGTCCTTGGTCTAAATATTTCATATTCTTCGCCAAAATTTATTGATAAATTATATTTACTACTGTGTTGATTGAATCGTGGATCGTGATTATATATAACATATCAAGTCAATATAAGATGTCTACAACTCCAAATGTTTGAAAAAAAACCAAGGTTGTATATTTTTATGTAAAAGAGATTTCTAAGGGGAGTGAACAGCCGATAATAGTCAAATATTATTAGAAAAAATGAATGCTTCTTCTTTTCTCGTTACGGCAAGTTATGTCAAGTTAGGGCGATTTTTTTTCGTTGGTAAGATGTTGAGAAACCTCTATTTTGACGTATTGTGGTATTTTTTCACATTGAACACCACTTTAAATGATGTATACCGTGAAATCATTATTTTACATCATTAAAACGGAAATTCATTGTGGAATTGTGGAACTTCTGATTCAAGGGGAGTGGGATTCCTTTTGCAAAAGAAATTTTCCGAAAATGTAACTTTTATTAATCACGATGAAAACGGAAGATGTCAAATGTGTGACATAAAAAGAGATAATGCTGTATATCATATTGTTAATGTATATACACCGAACAACGGTTCCGATAGAAAGACTTTTTACGAAAATTTGCGTTATTTAAATAAAATGTATGACGATGATAGCGTTGAACACTACACCGTATTATTAGGAGACTTTAATTGTACTTTAGACAAAAAACTAGACAGAATGCCATCACATCAAAATAATGACGTCGGTACAACAGAATTAAAAAATCTTTTGTTGAGATATGAATTAGATGATGTATGGAGATCTCGATTTCCAGATACAAAACGTTATACGTTTCAGAGAGGAAACTCGAAGTCTCGTATTGATTTTATTTTCTGCAGCAAATCTTTGAATAGTTAAATATTTAACACTCGTATATCACATTTCCCGTTTAGTGATCACGAAATAGTTACATCAAAAATTAAGCTAGATGATATAGAAAGAGGGCCGGGTATGTGGATTATGAATTTAAATACAATTAAATCTGAACAGTTTTCAAATGCCTTTAAAGTCTTTTGGGAAGGATGGAAAAATAGTAAAGACAAATATAATGATATACAAGAATGGTGGGATATAACCAAAAGTAAAATAAAATTTCTAACAATTGATGTTAGTAAAACACTAAATCGCTTATATAATAACAATCACATTAAACAACTAGAAAAACGACTTGAAGCATTAAAATTGGTAGAGGAAAAAACAAATATCATCAATTCTAGAATAACCGAAATTGAACGCGAAATTAAGGATATTTATACAAATTTGACAGAATCTGCGAAAATTAGAGCAAAAATTAAATGGGCAGAGGAAGGTGAAAAATCTACGAAGTATTTTTTTAATTTAGAAAAGAAAAATGGTCAAAACAAATTGTGGAATCGTATAAAAACAAAAACGGGTGAGTATAAATATGATATTGAATCGATATTAAAAGAACAAGTACAATTTTATTCCACACTTTTTACTTCTGAAGGGTGGGACAAACAGTGCGGTGAAAAGCTTTGCCAATTTATTGAAAATAAGGTAAGTTCCGACGATAAGGAGATGCTTGAAAGTAAAATAAATATGGAAGAATTAGAAAAAGTGCTCAAAGATCTAAAGACTAACAAATCGCCAGGTGAGGATGGCATTATATCTGAATTTTACATTTTTTATTGGGATATAATAAAATATGATTTTTTTACACTCCTTCAAGAAATATTTGATAAAAATGCCTTAAGTAAATCACAACATAAAGGGGTTCTTACGTTATTACATAAGGGTGGTGAAAGAGAAAATATTAAAAACTGGAGACCTCTTACATTACTTAACACCGATTATAAAATCATAGCAAAACTTCTTGCAATGAGATTGAAAAAAGTCTTACCAAAAATAATACATCCAGATCAAAAAGGATTTGTTAAAGGAAGAAACATTAGTGATGCTAACAGATTAATTCAAGATATAATAGACTATATTGACAACGAAGACGAAGATGGGATAATAATATTTCTTGATCAACAAAAAGCCTTTGATAGAGTTGAATGGGATTGGGTGGATTTTGTATTAGAAAAGTTTAATTTTGGGGAAAAATTTAGACAATGGATCAAAATGTTACTTTATGATGCTATAACTTGTATAAAAACAAATGGACATGTTTAAAAATATTTTTCGATAACTCGTTCGGCCAGACAGGGCTGTCCAATAGCACCCCTTATATACATTTTGCAAGCAGAACCAATGGCATGTGCAATACGAGGTAACAAGGAAATTGAAGGGATTAAGATACCTGGTGAGGGGGGTAAAAGTATAGAAACTAAATTATGCATGTTTGCTGACGACACTCAGCTTTTTAACAAAATGAGAAATCAGTAGAAAAATCTTTTGATGTCCTAACGCTATATGAAAAAGCTTCGGGATCTAAAATTAATTATGATAAAACTAAAGGTTTACTTATAGGATCTCTTAGAAGGAAAAAACTAAAATTTAATAAAATTAAATGGATAACAGGTAATGTAAAAACCCTCGGTGTAAATCACGGATATGAAATTGATAATGATGCTATATGGCAAAGCATTATAGAAAAGATTAAAAACTGTGTCCACGTGTGGAAAAGCAGGAAACTTTCATTGAGTGGTAAAACCTTAATAGTAAAAAATTTCATATTGCCCATGTGCAGTTATGAAATTGAAATGCGGGGAATTCTTGAAAAATATTCAAAAGAAATAAACAATATTATTTGGAATTTTATATGGGATGGGAAAGTTAACCAAATAGAAAGACAGGTTTGTTGTCTTGATATAACAAAGGGTGGAATGGGCATGATTAGTATAGAATTATTCATTAGAAGTAAGCAAATAAAGTCTCTTTATCGCATTCTTCATGAACCATTAGAAAGCTGGAATGCGATTGGCAAGTATTGGCTTCGACAATTTGACAATAAGTAAAATGATCAATATTTTTTATGTAAATGTTCAAATATTAATGGACTAAATCTTAAAAATATTCCTTATTTTATCAGAAAATGGTCTATACATGGTCTAATTTTCTAAAAATTGGAGATAATCCCAAAACAAAGCACGAGGTACTTAATATGAGACTATTTGGTAATTCAAAAATTTTATTCCAAAATAAGCCATTGTTTTTTTCTTCCTTTCTAAAAAGTAACATGAAATATATCAAAGACATATGGAATGAAGAAACCAACGAATTTTACAGTTGTTGTTCTATATTTGAAAAACTTGTGGATAAAAGAAACTGTATATCGGAATTTTCAAGAGTTAAAAGTTCAATACCAATCGACTTCTTACAAATTTTAGAAATTAATAATGAAATTAATGTAAAAACAAACATAGAATTGAAACTTTCTGATGAAATGTTCATATTAGATAGAAATGACAAAAAAATCAAACCTAAAGAATTGAAACTCAAATATATTCGAGACACGATTGATCAGAAAATATATCCAAAATGTCAAAACAAATGGCAAGAAATTTTTGGGCACGAAATTAATTGGAAAATAGTATGGGACAATCTGAAAAAAGTTAATATCACCAATAAAATAAAAGAATTTCAATGGAAATGCATTCACAATATCATATATACGGAAAGTAGACTTAAAAAAATGCAATTGTCAAACGGAAAATGTCATATTTGCCAAACGGTCAAAATACTGAAAATTTGCAACATTTATTTTTCGATTGCAATACAACCAAAATAATCATTAGTAAAATCAAAGATATTTTCACATTTTGGAATGTTCAATTAGATGATGAAAATTTTAAACATTTTATGCTTTTGGGAGATAGCAGCGGTCAATCGAACCACACTTTACTTGTAAATCTCTTTTTTATTTTGACAAAATGGTCCTTGTGGAAAATAAGAAACAAAATCAAATATGATGGGATAAAAATGTCATCTACAGATATTTTGAATCTTTGGAAATCATACATGATAACCCATCTGAAATCTGTACCCTGTTATTTATCTAATAATACAATAGACATAGAAAAAATAAACACATTAATTAATTTTATATGATGTTACAAACCTTGTAGGAGATAACAGTCACGATGTTATGTGGTCTGCCTTTTATGTCTCTTTAATTTGTATTAGGTAATCCATGGTTTAGAGGTGCACTCGATTATGTTATAATGTTATATTATTTATTACTAGTATTACATTCTAGAAAGATGTTCTTTTTCATTCATTGTCATATAATAGAATAATAAGTATTATTATGCATGTACTACTTTTTCTGGTAATACAGTGCACTTTTTTCAGCCTCCTGCTTCCCGGACAGTTGGTTTTAAATGTAAACGGGAATCCCCAGTTTGCATCCTGGGCAACTGAGGAAAATGTAAACAGGAAATTTTTTGGAATAAACAAGTATCTATTTAAAAAAAAAAAAAAAAAAAAAAAAAACGGAAATTCATGTATCAACAACAAATATTTTTTTTTTAAAGATCTTTGCATTTGAAATTAGACATTTGATGATTAAAAGACAAATTTAAGAACATTTGTAGCCGATCTTATGTACTTTCTTTACAAATGTTCACCTATTTTGAAAGAATTCAATCAGTGATATATCAGATAATTAAAGAGATAAATGCATTATTTTTTCAATTTTTAGTTACAGTCCAAGGACCCAAAGTTGTATGCAAACTTTTACAAAAATCTGTGACAAAGCCCATTTACTGTAACTTGACCTTATTAGAAACAGGTAACTACTACTAAAATAACTCCTGGTTTTCTGGAAATCTTTATACTTCGAAACGCATTAATCCTAATTTTCTTCATGCAAAATCATGGACAAGTAAATTTTAGCTCAAAACGGTCAAAATATATTTCTCTTTCACCATAAGTTTCATTTCTGCAAATTTGTTGGTTAGTTTAAGTAAACACTGGCCCCAAAAACACTATTTTTTGTAAGGGAAGGGCTACTTTTACCTATGTTCTAAATTGGAGTGGGTGAATTGGTGGTCTTACACCTTACATAGAGCAATCTAGAAACAGGATTTTTTTTTCGCCATAACACATGTGTGTTGATAACGCTGAACCTCAATCAATGATCTATCAAACCAATCGACCAACTAATGCTTACTAATGCGTCCTTTAACTACGATTATCCTTCAAACAAAAAGACTTTTTTCACAAAAGCAGACGAATTATAGAATCGTTTATATGTGTGATTGTCTTAGGTTGTCTTTATTATTTAGAAGCTTTTGGTTTTTTTTTGTTTCGTTGGGTTACTTTCTCATTAACGTATACCATACATCTCTTTATTTAATCAAAACAATTTATATTTATACTTATTAATAATATTAGCAGTACCAATTTTACTGAATTAGTTCCTCATTTTGACAATTAATTAACCTTCAGTGATGCTCGAGGCCAAAATATTTGAAATCCGAAACTGATAAAAAAAATTGAAGAGCACATTAAACCAAAAAGGACAAAAGTATAGCCAAAGCCGGGCTATATATGAATCCGAGCTTTGCTTTGTCATAATTATTATTAGAGTTATTATTATTGTTGTTTTTGCTGCTGTTAATTTTCTACATTTCCAGACTTTATTTCAAAAAGCCAAACAAACAAACAAGCGTACAATTTAAGCTTTACCACAAACATAATGTTATACAATACACAAAAGCAATATTATCTATGATAAACAACAATAAAGCAAAAGGACGGGATATAATGATTATACATGATTCCAGATTTTAAAAATCATTTTTTCTAATTAACATGGGTAATTTTGATTGATCATTTCATACTGTACTATTTTATAAAGGAAGTCTTTTGGCGCCTTCAAACATGTTTAACCCCGCTACATTCTGTATTTGCCTGTTCCAAGTCAGGAGCCTGTAGTTCAGTGGTTGTCATTCGTGCATTTTTTGTCATATTTGTTTTTCATAAATTATTTAGTTACAAATCAGGCAGTTAGTTTTCTCAATGGAATTGTTTCATTTTTCATGTCGGGGCCTTTTAAAGCCGACTATATGGTATGGGGTTATCTCATTTTAAAAAGTCCTACGGTTGCCTATAATTGCTTACATCCACTTCATTTGAATGTTGGTGGATAGCTGTCTCATTGTCAATCATACCACATCTCTTTATTTTCACATTTATGGATTGCCTGGTGTTTCAACTAGTATAGCATATTCCATTTTTTTATAGCAATAGTTTTCATTTTGTTTGTTGACGATGGAAAGTTTATTCTGATGTATTATGTTTTATTTCTGTCACCACATTTTTTTTGTGTCTATCTAATATCCATTATTTGACAAACATGTTTTTTTTATTGTCCTATGTTATGCACTTCCCGTAAGAAAGTCGTATGTTGAAATGAGGGTTTATGAAGCCATATCACACACAATAAAAATATATGCATAAGGATCAGAAGGATTTGTATGTTTTATATACTGAATAATGAATGTTCCTAATAAGTAGGAACTATAATCGCAGATTAGCAATTCAGACTCTTATGAGTCTCTAGTTTATTTAGGTGTGATTAACTTGTAATGATCTTTCACATGCTGAATTGGTTTTGTTCGTTTTTGAAGGCCGTACGGTGATCTTATAGTTGTTAGTAGTTTCTGTGTCATTTGGTCTCTTGTGGTGAGTTGTCTCATTGGCAATCATACCACATCTTTTTTTTTTTATATTTTACAAGTATAATTTTTGAAATTTAGAAAACAGTGAAAAACATTTTCTTCATTAAGATTGCTCATATTCAAAAGTTGTATTTTTAACATTGAACCTGCCGATTAGAAGTATGAAAATATAATGGTTTGTTTAAACAGCTGTTATAGAATAGTGAAACCTTATTTTATTTAAAATTAATTGTGGTTTTCTATGATGTGCATGACCAAGAAATTGTGGTATTGTACTGTCACATGTTATACCGGACATACTTAAAACATGATTTAAAACGTTCATTTTTCATACGGATAGAAAAATGTATAAAACAATAACATCGCATGATTGAATCAAAGTTTAGTGTTATATTCTGATTTTTCAGAACTTGTAGGGAAACCACGGATTGCATCATGGGGTATTGTATCTGTGTTTTCTGCTATATACAGCGTTCTATCATATCCTCCTCTCTCAATCGTTTTAGGGTTGTCCTTGGAGAGCTTTACAAACTACAAAATAAATATATCTCTTGAAAGTGAACATTAGCACGGTTAAATTAGGAAACTATTCTAATTACAATACGAGATAAAAAAAACACTTTTTTCAATCAATTTCAAAGTTGACGAGCATTGAAAATCAAGATTACCAAATCGTGGCGCTAAAATCATTATTCTAGGCCATTTATTCCTGGGCAAGAAAAAGTCAGTTTATTTTCGACTTTGGTATCCTTCGCCCCTCTATTGTAACTTGAATCATACAAGGTAACGCAGTATGCAGTTCAGTTAACAATCAGGTCACGGCTTAACCCAAAATATATTGCAACGATTGTGTCAAATAATATAGAAAATAGAGTAAAATTGTAGTCGGCACTCACATTAACATCCGACCGTAATAATAAAATAATGCGCGAAAACGTGAAATTTTCATTGTAACTTTCAAATTTAAATCTAACGGAGCATCTCCATAAATGAAACATTCGGTAAAGGTATCAATGTATTACACATAAGCAGATTCTGTTAATCCTTCCGGATTTTATGTGGGCTCCCTGTTGCTCTGTCTGTAGTTTTCTGTAAAGTGTTTTGTGGACTTGTTTGTCGTTTTTCATTGTATTTTGCCATAGCGTTGCTAGTTTCTCTGCGATATACCACTCAAATTATGAAAAAAAAAATACATACTGATTTGAAAACTTAAGAGGAAAACTGCAAATGCTGAATTAAGAAAATAAATCACTTCCTGTCTAATCACAATAATCATGTCCCATCAAGTTTTATGGCAATAAAACTCACACATTTGAATAAGAATTTAGTGGTTTTTAAAATGAAATTAGCATAATAATTTTTTTTTTCGAATCTGTATTTAAGATATATATCAATTTATTGTTATTTTTAGTACAAAAAGGCACATTTTTTAATTGAGCTCCACGGCAATTTCAATTATATCGATTGATACCATTTATGAACATTCGAAGAAACATATAAAGCTGATATTGACTAACTTGTTATTCAGCAATATTTTTGTAAAAGTAAATTTCACAAGCCAGATTTTTGACAGTCTGTGCTGATGGTTTCTGGGATGGAGATGAATAAGCGTCTGCTGCTATCTTTGAAAACGATGTGTTTACTGTTCATTATTTCCCTCAGTCTGCATCCTCAGCCTAACACAAGTTGTGTAACAATCATTGGAATATAAGGTTAACGAAAATGCAGATTTTTACTCCGTTTTGAGCTTCCATGTAGATATTGAGTTGATTATCTGTAGTATGAGTAGTTTTGCAGTGAGTATAACGTTAGTTTGAAAATAATCAGAAATGCTATTAATACAGGAAACGACGTAAATGTATGAGTTAAAAAGGACACAAATAATATGCATCTTCATTTCATTGTTAAAACATTTGACATACTACAAAGGTATACACTTCTTTTTTTTTCTACAATGCTTAAATGTTCGTATATATAAGGATAAACATCATCACGACCAGTTTTCCAAATCGAACAAATTTTCTGATTCCTCGGTATATTTCTTATTCTTTTGCACTATTTTGATGGAAATATTATGTTACATAACCTTTAATTTGCACATATCTCCGTTATGACCCCGCTTTAATTGGGGACCTCAAAAGATTAGCTGATTTCATTTAAGGTAGACTTTGCGTGGGGAGTTGGATTCTTAATTTCATAAGAATTATTTAATTTGTCAACGGGAGATTAAAAAAAAAGTATGTTTTAGATTAGGTCGGTACCAAAGCACTGACAGCTTCATCTGATAATACCCTTAGATAATAACCATCCAAAAGTAGTAGTATGGAAATTTTGAATACGCTTCCAAATCTGTTTCATTGCATTTTGGGCTCGTAATGTACACAAGTTAAAATAAAGCTTTAATAGTAATAACCTGAAACTGTAAATACTAATTTTATATAATTCAATAAATAACTAGAGGCTCTCAACAGTCTGTGTCGCTCACCTGTATCTACTGTGGTTTTGGAAATCATGTAAATAAAGGTTAAAATCACAATAAATAGTATTAGATACCCTTATAATGATTGAGGCCAAGTTTTGTTAAATTTAAGTAAAAGCAGGTCATCCCTTTGTAGTTTTACAATAGTTACTGAAGACCCCTTATCATTATTTAAATTAGTTTTCAAGTTGTGACCATTTGAAATTGTTTTTTTTACAATTTTCCCATAGACTTCTATAGTAAACCCCTATGTTCTATTTTTTTGGAAGGCGACCATGTTGGTTGGATGGCAGGGTCATCAGATATTTTTTTCAAAAATTTACGAAAAATTGTGAAAAATTTACTTTAAAGGGCAATAACTATTTTATGGGGTCAATTGACAATTTTGGGTATGTTTGACTTATTTGTAGATCTTACTTTGCTGAACAATTTTGCTGATTACAGTTTATAAATAAAGGCAACAGTAGTATACCGCTGTTCGAAATTCATGAATCGATTGAGAAAAAAAAAACAAATCCGGGTTACAAACTAAACCTGAGGGAAACACATCAAATATAAGAGCAGAACTACGACACAACAGAAACACAACATTAAAATGTAACACACACAGAAACGAACTATAATATAACAATGGCCATTTTCCTGACTTGGTACAGGACATTTCAAGAAAAAAATGGTGGGTTGAACTGGTTTTGTGGCTAGCCAAACCGCCCGCTTTTATGGCAATGTTAAATATAACATTAAAATGACAACATTACATTATCTCTTTCTATTATAATATTCAAGGTAATAACCAAAAACTGCAAAATTTCCTTAAAATTACCAATTCAAGGGCAGCAACCCAACAACGGGTTGTCTGATGTGTCTGAAAATTTCAGGGCAGATAGAACTTGACCTGATAAACATGTTTTACTCCATGTCAGATTTGCTCTTAATGCTTTAGTATGAGATATCTATTCAAAAAACTGCATTTTACCCCCATGTTCTATTTTTAGCCATGGCAGCCATCTTGGTTAACAAGATACCATAAGGATGATTTAGGCCAAGTTTGAATTTATTTGGCCTAGTAGTTTCAGAGGAAAAAGTTTTTTGTAAAAGTTAACGGACGACGACGACGGACGACGACGACGGACGACGGACGCCAAGTGATGAGAAAAGCTCATTTGGCCATTTTGGGCCAGGTGAGCTAATAGAAGGGCCATTTATAATTATGTCTCAGTACACTTTGAATAAGAAAGCAGTGTCTTGAATTGAAATTTTAATAAGCCAAAACCACACACAGGAAAAACATTCTACACATTTATGCAGTGACTAAGACAGATTCAAATGCTTTATGCACATGTATAGTAAAGATGATTATTCTAAAAGAAATCATCCAATATTCTACATGTCGCTGAGCGTTTAAGGCTCTTATTAACCACTTGTATATCAGTAATTGTGATGAACTTGTAATGAACTTTCACATGTTTTTAATTTTAAATACATCTTGATAATTTTTCAATGGTAGACACATTATTTCATTTAAGATTGGTTATAGCGAAAGCTTTATCTTAACATTGAATCTCAAAAATGAAAATGAGAATAACAAAAGTAACAGATGGCAGATTGTTGATAGGGTATTTGTTAAACATAGTGAAATGTTACTTTTAATGTTCAGGTCAAATTATATTCAATTTTTATATATTTTGATTTTCTACAATGTATATGATCAGGAAATTGTGGTCTCGTACTGTGTCACATGATATGATATATAATTCCGTTATGTCGGTTTGTTCTTCAATAACTGACTACAAAATAATACTGTAGGTGTACAATATCGTTTTCTTGCATCAATTAAAAGTTTAGATTCCAGTGGGATATTATAAATTGAGATTGTATCATTGGATCTTTTATCTGTGTTTTTATGTTTTCTGTTACATACATATCATCCCCCCCTAACTCGTCGCCGAGTTGTCTTTGTCGAAGAAAATTTGACATACGTTTGTAAAGGTTTGCTTAAAGGACAACAAACCACAACAAATAACCTTTAGTTTCTGTTAGCCAATATAGAGCTCTTTACTACCAACATAATTGATTTTGTTCAATAAATAACAACCACATGTTTTCGAAAATTCGCAGTATATGGGAAGTGTTTTTATCGCCAATTTTTTTTATTGTGTTCATCCAATATCTGTTAATGTTGTATTTGTCAATATAAATGTCCAAAAGATCTAGGTGATATCGTTTCATGTCGCAAACAACATACTAAGAAACCACATGAATATTAAAAAAAACAACCTCAATACATACGTCGCAACCACAATCATACAATCAAACATATGTTGATAGATCAAATACAGTTTGAAGATATTGTACAATTTTCAATAGTACTGACGTGTTTGACTTTTTTCAACGCTTTAAATGGTACATTAAATTTTCTAAGAAATTGAGGTATTTCCCCCTCTTGAAACTCACAATTGGATATTTGCTCTTTGTATTAGGTTTTAAATTTTGTTTTATTATATTGTTTCTGTTACCCGTACATAATGACAGTGTTATAATCAACGATTTAATTTTTTGGCGGATCGTTGTCCCAATTTATAGGTGTCAGAGCACCAATTCAAAATCCCTATCTATTCAACCAATTTTGTTTCAATCTCCACAGCTTTCTTAATATTTTACCGTAAGGTCAAGGAACAGTTAATGGGCTATGTCACAGATTTTGATAACATTTTGCATACAACTTTGGCTCGTTGAACTATAACTGGAAATCGAAAATAATGCATTTATCTCTTTTATTTTCTTAAATATTACTGATTAAATTCTTTCAAAATAGGTGAACCTTTGTATAGAAACACATACAATCTGCGAAAAAGGTTCTTAAGTTTGTCTCAAAATCTTCAAATCTCAAGTTTCAAATAAATAGATTTTTCTTAAAAAGTCAATGTTGTTGATACATAAATTTTCGTTTTAATGATATGAAAAAATCATATGGTCAACGACTTCCTTTTTGATTTATTGACCAAACCGTTACCTAGTTGGTAGTAAAAAACGTCAAAAATCGACGTTTTACGGCCTACAACTCGATGACGTTACGCTTACTTTGACGTATTGTGGTATTTTTTCACTTAGAACACCACTTTAAATGATGTATACCGTAAAAACAAAGTCGGTGATCCTATCATTAATTTACATAATTAAAACAGAAATTTATGTGTCAACAACATAGTTTTTAAAAAAAGATCTATGTATTTGAAATAAGACTTTTGATGATTTTAAGACAAATTTAAGAAAGGTTTTAGCCTATTTCATGTGCTTTCTTTACAATGTTCACACCATAACACATGTGTGCTGAGAATGTTGAACTCACTCAATTAAATATCAACCAGTCGACCAACTATTTTTTGTTAGTGTGTCCTTTAACTACAGTTATCCTTCCGACAAAAAGACATTTTTTACAAAGTCAGACGAATTATAGAATCGTTTATATGTCAAATTATCTTAGTTTGTCTTTAATATTTAGAAGCCTTTTGAGTTTTTTGTTTCGTTGGGTTACTGTCTCATTAACGTACACTACACATCTCTTTTTATTAAAACAATTTATATTTATACCTTTTAATAACATTAACAGTACCAATTTTACTGAATTTCGACAATTAATTTATCTTCAGTGATGCTCGAGGCCAAAATATTTGAAATCCAAAACTATTGGAAAGCTGATTAAACCAAAAGAACAAAAAGTAGCTATGAAACGGAGCCTTGCTTCGTCATAATTATTATTAGATATATGATTATCGTTGTTGTTGCTGCTGTTAATTTTCTACATTTCTGTCATATTTGTTTTTCATAAATTACTTTGTTACAAATTAGGCAGTTAGTTTTCTCAATGGAATTGTTTCATTTTTCATTTCGAGGCCTTTTAAAGCCGACTATATGGTATGGGTTTTTCTCATTTTGGAAAGTCGTATGGTTGCCTATAATAATTGCTTACATCCACTTCATTTGAACGTTGGTGGATTGCAGCGGTCTCATTGTCAATCATACTACATCTCCTTATTTTCACATCTATGGACTGCCTGGTGTTTCAACTAGTATCGCATATTACATTTTGTTTTATCGCAATAGTTTTCATTTTGTTTATTGACGATGGAAAGTTTATTCTGATGTATTATGTTTTATTTCTGTCACCACATTTGGTTTTGTGTCTATCCAATATCCATTATTTGACAAACTTGTTTTTTATTGATTTCCCTACTTTATGCACTTTCCGTAAGAAAGCCATATGTTGAATTGAGGGTTAATGAAAAGGCCAAGTTGCTAAATTTGAATTGTTTTTACATCTGTTTCCATGGGCTTTAAAAGTTTAATGAATGTGCCTAATTTAGGATTTTATGCGTCATATGTATGTGGTTTTACTCAAATTATGGTATGGAGATTCGAGATATTTGTAAATGTTTAAATTATGAACAAATTTTCACAAACAGTCGATTGTAGTAGGTGCAAATAAATGTGGATCTTTTTTGTGCATAAGTATAAATTCCGCCGAAAAAAATTCCAAAGAAAGATAGTAGATTGATCTTTTCAAAGCATTAATTTGTCTCTCTGCCCCCCGGCGACAGTTTTTCGGGAAAAAATCCCCAAAACTGGCAATAATTTCATCAAAAAGAAAAAGTCGACTACACCTTTTTATGTTCAGGCGTGTTTGAGTTGACTATTCTGTCTTGAAAGCGTATAAAAGAAAAATATATGATACATCATCTCGCTTCAGATTCTATTATTTTTATATATTTAGGCTCTAGGTTGATATAATAACATTAGAAAAGTACAGTACTAGAAAATGAAATATATGGGTTAAGTGAAATACGTTTCTAATGAGTCATAACAACAGAGTAAGTGTGTTTGAATAACTTGAATAATTTTTACTAAAAGTACTTGACGAATGCATAACTTCAAAAAAACTTCATTTTGTGTGTGTTATCTAGGGTAAATAGTCTTTAACCTCTGAAAATTTTTATTCTGCCCTTCCACGAAATATTTAATTAGAATTTTTCAAAATATTTTTGAACTTTCGAAAATTCCCCCAGACAACCGACCAGACAATAGTAGAATCCTGACTAAGGATCAGAAGGATTCGTATGTTTTATATACTGAATAATGAATGTTCCCTAATAAGTATGCAGCTCTAATCGGAGATTAGCAATTCAGAATCTTACGAGTCTCTAGTTTATTTAGGTGTGATTAACTTATAATGAACTTTCACATGCGGAATTGGTTTTGCTCATTGTTGAAGGCCGTACGGTGACCTATAGGTAATAGAAGTTTCTATGTCATTTTGTCTCTTCTGGTGAGTTGTCTCATTGGCAATCATACCAAGTCTTCTTATTTTTATATTTCACAAGTATAATTTTTGAAAATTTAAAAAAAGTGAAAAACATTTTCTCCATTAAGATTGCTTTTATTAAAAAGTTGGATTTCTAAAATTGAACCTGCTGATCTGAAGTATAAAAATATAATGGTTTGTTTAAACAGTCGCTTTGAGATAATGAAACTTTTTTTATTTAAAATTAATTGTGGTTTTCAATGATGTGCATGAACAGGAAATTGTGGTATTGTACTATCACATGATATACCGGACTTACTTAAAACATGATTTAAAACGTTTATTTTTCAGAAGGATAGAAAGATGTATATTTTAACAATATCGTATGCTTGAATCAAAGTTTAGTGTTATATTCTAATTTTTCAAAATTTTTAATGAAACCACGAATTGCATCATGGGTTATTTTATCTGTGTTTTCCGCTATATACAGCGTTCTATCATATCCTCCTCTCTCCATCGTTTTCGGGTTGTTCTTGGAGAACTTTACAAACTACAAAATAAATATATCACTTAAAAGTGTTTCATTAGCACGGTTGAATTAGGAAATACGAAATACGAATACGAAATAAATAAAAACCAACACTTTGTTTAATCAATTACAAAGTTAACAAGTATTGAAAACTAAAGAATACCCAATCGTGGTGCCAAATTCATTCTAGGCCATTTATTCCTGGGGTAAAAAATCATTTAGTGAGTAAAATTATTTTAACGTTTTATTAATAAGTTTACAGTAAATCGAATTGATTTTTTTTCAAATTGTCAGGATTTATTTTAGTGCATTAGGGTGTATTCCCGAAAGTTTTATACTTACGTCTTCGTGACGAACGCCAAAATGAAGCCTCTTTCTGGTTTTCACAGGAAGGCATGGCAAAATTTCATCAAATATAGGACAAATTAAACCAGGATTTATTTTCTTTGGGTCTGTTGCTCCTATGAAGTTCAATATTAATATCAGGTTTGCTTTGAAATATATAATAGTTAGAAAACACAAAAAGACATATAATGTATAAGTAGTATTTCTAGTAAGTGAGTTTTCAGGAGAATGACTCAGTTAGATTTAAAGTGATTTAAAGTTTGACATATAAAAAACACCCAGACCCTTGTCTTGTAATCTATTGATGAATATCGTATGTTGACCTTATATTAGATGTATTTGGTTTTGTGGTTTTGCTATCTCATTGATATACATCCCATATCTACTTTTAACCTAGAAAATACTAGTTCAAAAAGATACACAGTTAGATGATTTGCAAATTATAATTGACATATTATTGATGTCAGTATTTGTAGCTACAGTCTAAGGGAGCTACCGTTTGATTTTTATGGGGGCTAGGATGAAATTTGAAAAAAGGCAGGACAGGAGTTTTGAGTAAAAAAAAGGCAGGATGAGCAATTTGGGAAAAAAAAAAGGCAGGATGACAATTTATGTAAAAAAAATCAAGATAAACTAATGAAAAAAAGGCAGAACCGAATAGAGTGAAAAATAAAAAGGCAGGACAGAGATTACAACAACAAAAAAGTGCAGGACAAAATTTTTCATTCTATCCCCCCCCCCTCCCCCCATCCCTAAAAATCAAATGGTAGCTCCCTTACTGTATTTTTTTTCTCGCTGCAAATTTCAATCTAGAATTTTGTTCTCATTCGTCATATATAACAAATATCTCATTGAAGAGGATGGCTAATACATTAGTGAACGATACTGGTATTTAATGGTGCTTTCTGTCTCATGGACGTACACCTTTTATTTATGCAAATTCAACAAATCAAAACAGAAACATGATAACAATACAGAATTTTTACCACCAAAAATATCACACTCTTATAAAAAAGAAAGGAATAAAAGATCGGTTTAATTGATAATGAAAACGAACCCAACAATAGCTAAAAACAACGAAAGAAACAAAATGCTGATGCAGAAGAAAATAAGGTTTATGTAAAAATTATATTGATATTTCTCTAATTTTTAGCCGATTCATACTTTCCCCGACCGGTTGACCATTTTTTTTTATAATCAACGTGTTTTTAGTTTGATCTCAGTTCTCAGTTCTTCAAGGGTCAAATTTCAATTATGACGTCCAATATTCTTGCTTTCCTCTGAGTTTCATATTGTGATGTCACGAAAAGAGACCACCATTACTGATCACATCATATAGAAAAAACACATATTTTTGTAGGTTATTGAAAAAACGATAATTGTTTTCTTGATATTGTCAAACAATCATTTGAGAAATAGATTCCACCACCGAATACCGTGCAATACGATGATTCTTCACTCTCACCAGTTAAATTTTAAATATCTAAAAAGTTCGCCAAGCCTCGCGTTTTAAATTAGAAAATTTAAATGTTGTTTTCTAATAAAGTTTTGTCGAATTAGAGAAAAGTTAGACAATGCTGTTTCAGAAAACAAGTCCAACCCAAGGGAACAAACTATATACATCATTATGTATATTATTTCGATATAAAAACTGTGAAGTTAAACACATTTCGGTTTAAATTTGTTAATACTATAAAGGCATTCCTCAACCTACAGGCAAGAAATTTCTTTGTTTTAAATTCTATTTAGATAGATTGTACTTGACTCTATGTGATAATCAAACAGACTCGAATGTATTTTTACGTGCTGTTGGGTATATGGCTAACCATGAAGACTTAAAGTTACTTATTACTTTCGTTTACCTGTTATAAAGCTTACAATAAGTCCAAATACCACACATACCAATAACCCAAGTCCAGTGAACCAGATATAAGACATCTTGTATATAATTAGATAGCTGTAATATATAACATTGTTAATATTGTTCATATCTCAAAAATGTTTTTTATAAAACTTTTAATATTTGGTAACTCATCCTGCTTTTTACTAATCCAAATAATCCAGTCCCTCACTGTAATCAATCTCTCCTACATGTTTATGAAGCATTTGAACAGCAGCAGAATATACCAACTGAATCATTCAGGTGAACTTTTTGTAGACTATGCATTGTCTTAGAATAAAACATCTTACACACACTTCTGGTAACATATTTTGAAGTTAATTATTTCAAAAGATATTGGAATATAGTTGAACTTTCATTTCTTCCAATACATTTCATACATCTTTCCCGCCAAAAAAAATTTAAGAATAGCATAAATATCATAAATGTTTTTAAGCCAACTATTCCCTTCATTTCATAGAATTTTAACTGTAATCATAATGTACATACTCATCTTGTTTTTCAATTGCCGCTGAAATAGTCGTTGATGTTATATTAGTGATGGCCTCAATAGTTGTAAGATTCAACCGGCATCCTTCTGTTGTAACCGGAGATGTTGGTGTTACCACTACTTTATTTATAAACGCACCGAAACCAATCCAGCAATTCACAACTAATGATGAAAGAAGTCCAAATAATCCGCCCTAAAATGACAATACGCATACAAGTCCTCAATTTATACTTTTTTGTCATTTGTGGTCATGCTTTCAATGTAATGTATGCCAGTGGCAAATATTTCATGCATGTTCAGCACGAGAACAAATAAGCAATAAATACAAATGGTAGGTCCTGTAATAGAGGCCGCCTGGGATGAATGTCACTGGAAAATGAGGATATATTGGATAGGAACAGAAATTGTGCTTCAGAGCAGGCCACCTACGGATCCCTCAAAGAGTTGTTGCAAAGAGCGTGGCACTCTTTCTCGGATATAATGTCCCCATTCCGACCGGATGTGACTGCGTACATCCCGCACACCCAAACGGACGCCCAGCTTTGGTAAGGGTTTTACTGCCGGTCGGAGAAGGCCTAAGTGACCATATATCCATTCCCCAATCATCCTCGGGGTTTTGCAATATTGAAGTGAGTACGTTCAATACCTGTTTACATATGCATGCCAGACGGATATAACAATCCTAAATACACATTCATATATAATGCTCTTCAACAGTGTTAAATTTCATAAATAACCGTCAGACTGTTTTGGAATGATTGGGCACTTAAGGTGGGCAAATGAGACATCCAATAACCCACCCTTTTCTTATATTTTGAATATTAAAAATACATACCCTATCATATATTTTTTGACAAAAACTAGACCTATATATATAAAAATAAGCAGATGTGGTATGATTGCCAATGAGACAATTATCCATCAAAGTTCAAATGAAGTGAATGTAAGCAATTATAGGCAACCGTACGGCCTTCAACATTGAGAAAAACCCATAGCGTATGGTCGGCTGTAAAAGGCACCGACATGAAAAATATAAAACAATTTAATTGAGAAAACTAACGGCCTAATTTATCACAAAACAATTTATGAAAAAAACAAATATGACAGACATGAACCAACAATAGTCACTGAAATACAGGCTCCTGACTTGGGACAGGCACATAAAGAATGTGGCTGGGTTAAACATGTGAGCGCTTATCCCTCCCCAAACCTGGGACAGTGGTGTGACAGTGCAACATAAAAACAAACTATATTACGCTATTGCCTGGATATTTTAGAAAGATTTGACAAATATCTGATGCATGTACGACTGGTTTTAATCGCCTCTTTTAAAAAGCTTACATACATTTCAGTAGTTTAAGATACTAAACAGCAACCTTATCATATGTATGTAATCTAAATTTCTCGCCCTTATCATAGAAAACCTTTGCAAGCGGCGTATCCCAACCCCCATTATATAGTAAGTGGACCCCGAGGTTTAGGAGGTGTTTTGTTTTAGAAAGACCATTTCTACATATGGTAGTTCTTAGAAAAAATATCGATTATCTCCCCTTTAAATGTTAGACTGAGTTACATCCGCAGTTATTGTTCTACAATTATGTAAAATTTACTCAATATTTGTCTATTTATTTAGGATCAGGTTTGCCTATATGGTGCACGGACAGACAATCAGACAGGGAGAATATTTAGCGGGGTATACTGACTCTATAATCGAACACTTGAAACCACAAGATACATTTAGAATTGGTTATAAACAGTCATAGTGTGATACATTCCTTTAGAAGTTTAACCAATAATTAAGAATTCGACCTTCTTCCACGCTACTGCCGGATTCTAAAATTAAGATAGTGTTCTAATAAACAACTTTATATTACTGGGTCTGTTTTCAACATTAATTTCACTTCTACAATTAAAATGAAAATTACACTTTAAAAAATTTTGTGCATTCTGGATTTACCTTCACCAGGATTACTCATAGCTCGGCCCAAAACTGTAAGGACCAAGGATTACTCATAGCTCGGCCCAAAACTGTAAGGACCAAGGAATACTCATAGCTCGGCACAAAACTGTAAAGGCCAAGGATTACTCATAACTCGGCCAAAAAACTGTAAAAGCCAAGGATTACTCATAGCTCGTCCGAAAACTGTAAAAGCCAATGATTACTCATAGCTCGGTCCAAAACTGTAAAGGCCAAGGATTACTCATAGCTCGGCCCAAAGCTGTAAATGCCAATAATTACTCTTAGCTCGGCCCAAAACTGTAAAAGCCAAGGATTACTCATAGCTCGGCCCAAAACTGTAAAGGCTAAGGATTACTCATAGCTCAGACCAAAACTGTAAAGGCCAAGGATTACTCATAGCTCGACCCAAAACTGTAAAAGCCATGGATTACTCATAGCTCGGCCCAAAACTGTAAAAGCCAAGGATTTATATATAAGTACTTTAAAAATCATAAAAAGAATAGCCAAATCGATGAAAGGTAATTATTTAAACTTGTGTTTTTGTCAAATCTTGAATCGTTGTCTTCAAAAATGATAATTGATAAATCGTATTACACAAAGAGGCTCCAATATGAACTGCAGTGAAAACGCTTTTTGTACAGTAGTTTGCTGATTGCAGGATATATATCATATAATTAATGTACAATGCACATTTTCTCAAGATTTAATATTGTTCGTATATATATATTAGATGTAGTTACCCATTTATTGGCCCATGGAAATAAAATACCAAGAGTAAAAAGTCCAAGTAAGGGTCCACCAAGAAGACCATATATAGTGATTGAAGCCTGAAAATAAAAGAACTCCAAAATAAGTGTTTGAAGTATCAATTTCAATCACAGTGCTGTTCTTTTAGCTTGTAAATAACTTTAGTATGTGAAGTTTTAGTTTTATTTCAATCATCCCGACTTGGTTTAGTTAATAAAAAGCGAGTACCATGCGGTAGTTAAATGTTAAGATTCTTAATTATTGAAATATCTCAATATAAAAAATCTTAAATCCTTATTTCTAGCTCTGTCACTCTAGACATCAAAAATTTTCAACAAGCATATTTTTCTTATACAGATCAACATTTTAAAATCGAAAATCTATACCTATATGGAATTACTATTAAAATATTTGCCAAAGCTGAAGTCTTTAGCTTAAGAAAGGAAGGGTCTGGGTGGAGTTTACACAAGTGGAGCAGAAACTGCTTTTCCTTCTAGAGTATCTGTTTTTATGGGGTTCTTTTGTGTTTAAATATAAAGATACGAAGATGTGGTATAATTGCCAATGAGACAACACTCCACCAGAGACCAAACGACTTAGAAGTTAACAACAATAAGTCACCGTACGGCCTTCAACAATTGTTGGTCTTTTCTTTTTTCTACTTAAGACAACTGTGTTGTGTTCTTCGACCAATGGCTGTTGATGGCTTTCTTTGTATATATTGCTGTTTTCAATACTGTTTCTATATTTTATTTTATTCTTGCATAAAAGAAAGTAATCATAGTAATTAATTATAATTACCGTTAAGATGGACGACGTTAATAGTGACATGACATAAGCTACAGCAAGACAGACGCCACCAGCTAGGAGAACTAAAATAAACACAAATAACATATGCTACCGCGAGACAGATACCACCAGCTAGAAGAACTAAAATAAACACAAATAACATATGCTACAGCGAGACAGACTCCACCATCTAGGAACACTAAAATAAACACAAATAACATATGCTACAGCGAGACAGACTACACCAGCTAGGAGAACTAAAATAAACACAAATAACATATGCTACAGCGAGACAGATACCACCAGCTGGTTACTAAAAAAAAAAAAAAAAAAAAAAAAATATGCTACAGCGAGACAGACTCCACCAGCTAGGAAAACTAAAATAAACACAAATAACATATACTACAGCGAGACAGACACCATCAGCTAGGAGAACTGAAATAAACACAAATAACATATGCTACACGAGAAAAACAGATTCCACCACAAAGGAGAACTAAAATAAACACAAATAACATATGCTACAGCGAGACAGACACCACAAGCTAGGAAAACTAAAATAAACACAAATAATGTATGCTAGTGCAAGACAGGCAACACCAGCTAGGAGAACTAATATAAACACAAATAACATATGCTATAGCGAGACAGACTCCACCAGCAAGGAGAACTAAAATAAACACAAATTACATATGCTAGTGCGAGACAGACTCTACCAGCTAGGAGAACTAAAATAAACAAAAATAACATATGCTACAGCGAGACAGACACCACCAGCTAGGAGAACTAAAATAAACAAAAATAACATATGCTACAGCGAGACCGACACCACCAGCTAGGAGAACTAAAATAAACAAAAATAACATATGCTACAGCGAGACAGATACCACCAGCTAGGAAAACTAAAATAAACACAAATAACATATGCTACAGCAAGACAGACTCCAGAGGAGAACTAAAATAAACACAAATAACATATTCTACAGCGAGACAGACTCCACCAGCTAGGAAAACTAAAATAACACAAATAACATATGCTACAGCGAGACAGATATCACCAGCTAGGAGAACTAAAAGAAACCCAAATAACATATGATACAGCGAGACAGACTCCTCTAGCTAGGAGAACTAAAACAACACAAATAACATATGCTACATCGAGACAGAATGCACCAGCTAGGAGAACTAAAATAAACACAAATAACATATGCTACAGCGAGACAGACTCCACCAGCTAGGAGAACTGAAATAAACACAAATAACATATGCTACAGCGAGACAGACTCCACCAGCTAGCAGAACTAAAATAAACACAAATAACATATGCTACAGCGAGACAGACTCCACTAGCTAGGAGAACTAAAATAACACAAATAACATATGCTACCGCAAGACAGATACCACCAGCTAGGAGAACTAAAATAAACACAAATAACATATGCTACCGCGAGACAGTCTCCACCAGCTAGGAGAACTAAAATAAACACAAATGACATATGCTACAGCGAGACAGACTCCAATAGCTAGGAGATTTAAAATAAACACAAATAACATATGCTACCGCGAGACAGATATCAGCAGCTAGGAGAACTAAAATAGACACAAATAACATATGATACAGCGAGACAGATACCACCAGCTAGGAGAACTAAAATAAACACAAGCAATAATATTATACTTGATTTTTAATGAGTAACATGCATTTGCCTAATTTTAATTTAGAAATTTAAATAAAAATTCTGAAGAGGTATTGGATGTCAACTAATTGAAAACTATTCGAAGTATCAATAGGTAACTTTGCCTTACGGAGCACATGAGATCACCCCCGGTTTAGGTGGGGTTCGTGTTGTTCAGTCTTTAGTTTTTTATGTCGTGCTTTGTGGTCTGTTGTCTTTCTATATGTCGTTTTTCGTGTTTTGCCATGTCGTTGTCAGTTTGTTTTCGACTTATCAGTTTTCCTGTCCCTTTGGTATCTTTCGCCTCTCTTTTGCAATGCGGCATGTGACCACATGTTTTGTTTTGATGTTTTCATATGTCCATATAAGAGGCTTTCATGCTTCCCAGGCTTGTTCGCCTCGAGATAATTTGACGTGGAAAGTTGTGTTTGATTTGATTTAAAATTTTTTTAAATCACCCTTTAGATCTACAAGCAGTGAATATCGGTCTTTCATAGAAACAAGAGTGCACATGATGAAATATCTCGCCTGCTTTACTCACCATTTATTTTATGTTGAATGTCTTAAAGATAAAGGTTCTACTATAAGTATCGCATAAACTTAACATGTTTAAAGATCCATGACAATGAGGTCAAGGTCAGATAATTCCTTTCAGACAGACATAAACACCTTAAAATTATTTCATACACCAAATATAGTTGACCTATGGCTTATGGTAATTCAAAAAAACTGACCAAAACACAAAAACTCAACATTGACCAATGAACCAAGAAAATGAGGTCATGGTCAGATGATACCTGGCAGACAGACATTTACACCTTACAATCATTCCATACACCAAATTTAGGTGACCTATTGCTATTAACAGTTGAAAAATAGACCAAACACAAAAGCGTAACATTGACCAGTGTACCATGAAAATGAGGTCAAGGTAACTAAAACCTGTCAAACTCCTTTAAATTATTCCATATACTAGTAGCACATATAGTTGACCTACTGCTGATAGTATATGAGAAACAGACCTAATCACGTTACTTTAACCTTGATCACTGATCCATGAAATGAGATCGAGGTCAGATGAACCCTGTCTGACGGACATGTAGACGTTGCAAGGACCCCATATTACAAATTTAGTTATCCTATTATAACTATTGAGAAATTTACATGACAAAAAACTATTTTTTTTTCAAGCATTCGCTGAACCATGAAAATAAAGATCAAGGACAATGGACATATAACAGACGGAAACTTTGTAACATAAGGTATCTACATACAAGGTATGAAGCATCAAGGTCTTCTATCCTCTGAGATATAAAGCTCTTATACCCTCTGAAATATAAAGCTCTTCTACCCTCTGAAATATAATGCTCTTCTACCCTATGGCATATACAGTTTTATACAAATAGTTTACACCGCCGCCTGATTGTAATCCCTAAGTCTCGCATACTGTGATTTTCGTCGCAGGCGAGACAAAAAAACCACATACTTGTAATAACGCAATTATACATTTCTATATCATAAAAATTTATAATACCAACCAATGAATTTGGAAAAAATTGTTCTTGTTCCAGAGGGCATATTTGGAGCACATACAAGAATAAAATCCTTTAGAATAATCGCTGATATTGCATTAAATCCAGATGACACAGTGCTGAAATAAAAAAAAAGTGTGCTCATCAAATTTCATGCAGAAAGGAAATTCAATATAGCTCAGACAATTTTCATATTTAGCCACTTAATTGCAGAGATTAAAAAACTTATTTTAATGAATCATGTCAGTTGTGACTTATGCTGACTGTTATTTTTTTTTCTGACACTGTAAGCCGAAAAATATTCGCAGTAGCTTAATATTCTCTATTTTCGTGGTACCGATTCTTCCGCAGAAATAATTCTTTTCCATAGTTTATGTAAAGATCCGCAAAATTTTTAAACAAATCGAATGCAAAATTTAATTTAACTTTGAAATCTCGAAAAAATATGACGCGATTACTGATGGTCTGGATAAGGGGTCCTTCATTTCTGTTTTCATTAATTTTTTAGATAAATTTTCTCAATTCTTTATATCTTTTGCTTACTCATTATTCTAAATTCTATATCTTAACACCCAATTATTCTCTCTTCTTTATTTTTTTGGCCCTGTTTATCTCTATTCTTTATATTTTTTGTCCATTATTCTGCTCCTTTTGGCCATTATTCTTTATTCTGTAAACCCCATCCAGACTATCATTACTTTCAGATTTTCAGTATTCAATTTGAATTGATTTTTCTATTGTCCTCTCATGGAGTATCAGTAGCGAAAATAGTTGTTCATCACTGAATGTAAACGATAAAAAATACTGAAATGAAATACTTCAATAGCACTGAAGATGCATATACTGAGAAATGTAGATAATCTGCAAACATGCTCAAAATGACTGAATTATAGTATCAATGTAACTTAGCAGTACCCAAAATTGCACCGTGTTACCCAATTTGCACCCATTTTGCAAAAAACGGGATGGATATCTTGTAAGTTTTCTTAGTTGCTAAACAATTCGTATTTTTATCATTTAACATTATGAACGTCTTTTAACATATTTCTAAAATACTCTTAAAGATACACAAAACGGTCACATTAATAATCAACAGATGTAGTATCCAGTCAAAAATGTAAAATTCACGGAAACGTTGAATATGACGTCTACAAAAAAATCTACTTTTTAAAACGAGAAATTAAAATTAATCACAGATATCCATTTCATATAAAATGCATATCAAGCATGAATTATTGTCAAATTATTAGAAAAAATGTTTAGAAATAAAACAAAACATCAGTTCCCGATTTCTACGAATGTGCAGCTAATCGTGGGTGTAATGTATGTACTTCTCAATCATTTGTCAATGTAGAATCTGGGATCTTTTGGAGGTCGGATCAAACTCATTTTCTATGATTCAGTATGGATTTAAAATCAAGTTTGTGAACTTTATAGTAAATACGGATAAAACTACCAAAAAAATACAGAAAGGCAAGTTTTATCTGTTCCTTGAATAAATGAAGGCGAAAGAACTGTAAAATTAGGTAACCTCAGATTATATAGATAGAACGTACCTTAAACTTCCACTGAAAATGCATGATATAACCAATCCTGGAAGTCCATGGTATTTTCCAACTATATCCATTGCAAACAAAGGAATCAACTGAATTAAAAAAAATATAAATGGGTCAAGCATTACATCTGAAAGCAACATTAAAACACTGATCTGCAAGATCAAGAAAGACCGTCTGTCCGTTCGTCCGTCTAGCAAATATTTTTGTCATTCTTTTCTCATGATCTACTGAAAAAGTTTTATATTAAGGAATTTACTGATCGGCCAACTTATTCACAAAACCGAATAAAGTCAAGACTTTATGTTAAGTTTGAGATTGGAAGAACGCATTAACACATAAAAAATCTATCAGTTATAATTTCAATAAATGTACTAAAAATGATTTCCAGATTAAATATTTTCAGGAGAACTCCCAGAACTATTTCGCCTGTACCGGAATCAACAGTCTTGTGTAAACCTTTTTGTTACCATGACGCTCACAAATAAAATAAGACTTAACATATGACATTGGTAAATAATGTCTCACGTAGCAGCACTACACATGGGAGGTATACTAACTTTTGTGGGTGTGTTTTATTTTGTTATGAAAGATGAGAATTAAATAACATATATTTCAAATTGTACCCTTGAACTACATGTAAAAGATTTAGAAAATATTATTATTTTGTTCTGCTTTAATACAAATAAAGTATCTCCTCCAAGCTCAGTTTCATCATCTATATACATGTATACTTTTCCTGAACATACAGCGAAAATCAATCATTTCATATAATTTTCAACAGATTTATGGGATCAATACACTTACCTGATCAGATTTTGTAACAATTCCAGCTTTCACTGGATCACACGTGCTATAATACGCGAACATGACTACTCCAACAAGACAGACCAATGAAAGGATTGACACAATACACACCGCATTCACCCACAATGATCTTCAAATACATTTTGACAGTATTATATGTTAAGGCAGTATGGGGTATAAACAAAAAATGGAGATAAATAAAAAAAGAATGTATCTGAGGACATGAATGCCCCCGCTCAAGCTTTGTCATTTTTTAAGTTAAAAATGGGCATAACTCTAGAACGGTAAGTGACTCACTGCCTAAATTCAAACTCTGTCTGCGTGTTGTGGTTCTTAGCATTGTGTATGATTTTATAAAATTTGGATGCGTAAAAGTGCGGAAACGAAAATGGGACGGACGGAAGGACGGTCAAGGGTAATACTTAATGCCCCCATTGCCTACAGCGGAGGCATACATATCAAACTTTACCTCTTGAATCTTGAGGGACTTAAATTTTTTTTGGATCAATAAAAAATGATTAATTTGCAAAAACAATCGTAATAATGAGGTACAATTATGTAATTTTCATGATTTTAATGAAAAATCTTTAAATGAATTACATTCCTACCTTCTACCTATTATACTAAAAAACTCATCAGAGATAGCTGGTTTATAATTTGTTACACTAGACACACATTTCGCCTACATAAGACTCATCAGTGGCGCTCGAATCAAAATAGAGGGAAGGACAAATCAAATATTATTGTAAAACAGGATAACAATTCACACTAGATCAAGAAAGCAGAATATACAATTATGATGTGCAGGTAGTTTTTCGTTAAAGACATTCCTGCAACTATACAAATGAAGAATTGCAATAACTTTGATTGGATGCGTTTGTTGTTATGTTGTGTACTTCCACCTTTTATCGATTCTTTTCGTAAATACAGATTTAAATAAAAGAAATAGGGAAACATTACGCCACTATTTGGTGAAGCTCTACGGATGACCCAATGCAAAGTACTTACAATTTAGCTTTTGAAAGTGATGAAAATGAAACAGCTCTTTGAATCTGTGCTTGATTTATACCATATACGGCTGTCCATATAAATCCACCACCAACTATCATATTCAAAACTGAATGTCTTTCGGACGGGTCTGGATTCAGTCTGAACATAAAAATATAATGTTTTAAATTTCTCAAGAGAGAATGTTCTATCTCTGTTGCGAATAATGCATCTGTCTTCTGTGGCTCATTTTAAAATGCATAAATTCAGATGAAAACAGAAAAAATGGGAGATAGAAAATTTGGATAACATGAACTCCAAATGGAATGAAACTGCAAACGTCATTCTTTCATTCATTGTTTCATTGGCTATAATACCACATCACATCTCCTTATTACTTAAACTGTCTGACCTTTTCATAACATTTAGGTGCAAAATATACTGATCTTGATTCGAAAAAAAATATTAATATACTGTCCTTTTTGGGTTACCTTTTTGGATATTGTACTTGAAATTTTGATGGAAGATGACTGAAGTTTGTGATAATTACATTTTTGTTGTTTTAACGCCGTTCTTGCTCAGTTTTTCCAGATTTAAGCTACTCCTTTATAGATAATAGAAGGCATATTTTATTAAGTTTTTAAATGGAGGAAAGACTTAAGGTTGTAGAGAAAGCAGGCTTATAATTTTTATTTTCTTTTTACTCTTTTCCTTTTCTTTTAATAAAATCCTTCATATAATCAATATTTCAGCAGTGATGTTTTGCTTCTTAAACATTTTCCCATTACCAAAAAAAGAACGAATATAAAGCTTACATGAGGAACTTAATTCTATCATTTTGGTCAGCTACTCTCCATGCTACATCTAAACCACCCAATTTTCTGCACCCAAATATCAGAAGTATTAACATTCCGGCAAACATTATCAGTACTTGAACAGTATCAGTCCAAACTACAGCTTTCATGCCACCCTACAAGTAAAATCAGTAAGTCAATACACAAGTCATGGAATATTTCAATTCATGTACATGTGTAGAGCAGAAAATTGTGCAATAGTTGACTGCACATAGCATATCGAGCTAACTCTAAATACACAATTAACGTTTGGGATATATAGGAACGCTACATCCTAATCAAAACTTTTTTAATAAAACAGTGCCGGAGGGAACCATATTAACTTTAAACGGAACAATACTTCGTGCAACAACAGGGTAATCGTGTCTTGCTATGTATTCATCACCCGTCAGGCAAACTTACACTCATCCAAGATGTCACACTATGGAATAGGACACAATTTACAATAATGAGTCTGTGACAGGCTCTTATTAATTCGTATAATCGTATAATATAAAACTTATTAACTATTTAAAACAGATTGTTTTTTTTTCTCTGTTTGTGTTCGAAAGAGACTGTAAATGTGACGGGTACCGGAATCATCAAGCATCACAGATTGGTGATACAGAACAATTACCATTATGATGAGAACATGATTTATTTATTAGTTGTTATTGGCTTTGAATTAACTTTCAGTAACTATGATTACCATTATATTGGTGCTATCGTATATACTGTATGTTTTAATCTACATGAACTAATCAGAATGGAAACTTTAAAGATGTGTCTACGACAGTATTTGTACTATATTGTATCAATGCCTTTTTTTTTTTACAATAATTAGTAATAATATTTGAATTGACATACCAAAGCCGTATACAGTGTACAAACAGCACATACTGCTACCAGTGATCCCCAGAGGTCGATCCCGGTTGCTGTAAGAAAAGGCATTGAGAGCACAATAGATAGGATACACATTAAAATAACCCACGACACAACACCAGATTAATTGGTCATTCTGTTGCAACGTAATTGTCAACTTTTAGCTGTTTTAGAAACTTGGACCAGGTGAGAGAATTGTTTTTAATATTTTAAGAAATTCATGAAAAAACGCTTTGGACATCAATGTTTTCTACATTTTCTGATATTGCTGTTTTAAAATTTTTGAAAGCATTTCTAATTAACAAAATGCATCTCCCTCATGTATAGCTCAGATTGGTTTCCGGCTTTGGCTTTACGTTTTATCAGTTCTTCAAAGTTTGTATTATATAAAGATAAGAAGATGTGGTATGATTGCCAATGAGACAACTATGAGTATAAGTAATTGTAGGCAATCGTACGGCCTTCACCAATGAGAAAAGCCCATACCGTATAGTCAGCTATAAAAGGCCCCGACATGAAAAATGTGAAACAATTCAGTTTTATGTTCAGTTACATATAGTTTGGCCTCGATCCAGAGCGTCACTAAAGAGACATTAATTTTAAGAAATGCGCATATGGTTTGGTAAAAATGGGACCGTTAATGTTGTTTGTACCAACAGAAGTGGCACATTTCTTAGTATAAAGTAAATATTGAAAAATAACAATTTTATATTTTTTTTTAGATTTATCCAACTCTAACTAAATTGCAAAACTGTAACAATTTTTACTGTATTTCCCTTACTTAAAATGAGTACAATAAGAATTCGTACCGATTCAAGTGCTAGTTTCTATTAAAAATGTATAGCGTTTTACATCATTCGATTTTCAGAAACTATTTTTTGACGCGTCTATCTTTTTGAAAATAAAGAAACATAGAAACATATTAAACTGATGGTAACTTAAATACATAAAATAATTATTACCAAGACCATACCTGCATTCAAAGCTAAAGATGGACCGTACAATACTATCGCCATATAAATAAGCTGAAAAATTGAAATTCAAATATAAATCTTAAATGTAAGTCAATGATATCAAAAACAGATAAAGGCTTAGTTCTGGTTATCAAAATAAGGAGCATGATTACCATAGATATAGATTTTGTATTCCTTGAACAAGAAAACAAAAAACAATGTTGAAACTCCCAGATAAAAAAATAAAAAAATAAAACCAATTATAAATTATTCGGACAAAAAATCAGGATGCTCAATGTGTTTTAGTAGATATGAAATACTTTAGTAAGTGATCTTGATTTTATTACTTTGGAATCGGTATACAATGCCCCAATACAGGTACTACACATGTATCTAAACAAGTAAGATCATTAAAAGTGTTGTTAAAAAAGAGCGGGGTGTACAAAATCTGTGAAAGTATACGACAACTCTGTTTCTTACGTTGCCAGTATTTGTAGAAACTGTATGACAAGGGTTGTTAAAATTATAAATTGAGGTAATAAGTCATTTTTTGAATTGTTTACTATAAGTTAAGGAATACAATTTGACAAACTCCGAAACAGTGGTAACGTCTTCCTTGCTACACTACGCTGATAGTTTAGCGAAGCTGTTTCGGAATTTGACAATTTGATACACGTAGAGAAATGCTCAAAAGATATTTGATTACTAGTACCCCAAGTGGTGAGTTAAATGTGGAACTATATTCTATAGTGATCACTTAAGCGTCTCCCATCCGTCAGTAGAATCCATGCTAGAGAAGAGACATGTTTTGCTTTGTAGGATGTTAAAAAGAAACAGTCGTGTCCGATCAGAAGGGGGCCGTTAAATCCGATGCCTTTAGTAGGAAGATTGTTACACTCGACTCTCTGATGGTTAAACAACGTTAATAACCTTTAAAAGAGTCTATAGTTGCCTGTTGTGAGGGAACATCTTTTATCAAAAATACCCTCATTTTTCAGTGGCTGTCGAAATGCCCGCCATTCATCCTACTTTCCTGAACCAGCCTTTAGGATTTATTGTTAATGTTTTTTAGTCCTAATTTTGCACGAAATATTTCCATTGACCGTTGAGAAAATAAAAATCAAATATTGTTGAATACATGGAATCTTGTACATTTTACTACGTTCCATTGAGAAAAACCGCAATTTCCGTCCGTTTAAGAGTTGTTTTTACTCATAAAATTAGGGAACAGTACCAGTGCGTCTTAAATAGTAGTGCAGAATATGATAAAGTTTTAAGAAATTTCATGTCTCTTCAGTGATGCACGAGGCCAAGATAAGTTCGATACAATTTTGTATTGTAATTCTGCCCAGTGTCGGGACCAGGGGGACAGTCGGAGCATTGGCCCTCTTATGTTATATAAGCTTTGAATTAAGTAGATTTTTCTGATTTTTTAGGGATGCTCTTATTTGTCGGTAGATCCCCGTGACTTACCATATTGCAAATCTTGCATCCGCCACTTCTGTTTGGATAAACACTATATATAAATAGCTGATTATACGGTACGGATTTTACTCATTGTTTAAGGCCGTACGATGACATGAAATTGCGTTTATATTCGTCATTTGAACTATGGTGGATATTTGTCTCATTGAAAATAATTCCACATCTCCTTGTTTTTATACAGACGGAAATGTTTGGTGTTCTCAGTACATTTTTTTAAGATTTTTTTATACCGGGCCTCCCTTTCGGAAAATACTAGATCCACCACCGATAAAGAATCCCATAGTAAAATATATCACATTCAAGTACATATTCATGGGAACCACAGATCAAATGAACGCTATAAAATAGGGTTAAATACGGCGTTTTATTATTCCATGTATACTTATTTGTTTAATTTATTGTTGTGAAGGTTTTAATGCTGATGTTAACCAGTTTTGTTAAATGACTTCTATTATATATATATATATATAAGCCCACTGCATCGACACCAGGTAAGAATAATGGCCAGTATGACAATTGATGAACAGATGCAGACATCAGACATATTCATGACTCGCAATTACATTATAGAGTCAAACATCAAGACGCTTGCATATACCATCTGAAGATTTTTCGTAGTAAGAACGATAACTCTGGTGTAACGTTTATTAGTTCACAACTATTTTATTTCGGATTCTTTTATACAGATACATGAATGACATCAAAGCAACATACCTTGAACTTGAAATCTAATGTAGTAATTAATAGAACCTTTATTTCAAATATTACCTGTGCGAATACTCAAGCAAACCATATCAGGTAATGTTATTTCGACAGTTTGCAAAGTTAAGATTAAGTGATCATAATTTACTGATTGAAAAAGGGAGACACCTAAAAATTCCCAGAGAAAACAGGTTGTGTCAGATCTGCAATATAATCGAGGATGATAAACATTTTCTCTTGTATTACGGAAAAGACTCCACCATAAAACCAGCTTTTATTAAGAAATTGATTGAAGTAAATTGTATTGAAAATTTTAATGACCTAAATGATGATGCCGAAATGAAATTTATTCTCTGCCCATCAACACAAAAACAAGTAGAAAGCATAGGTTCCTTTATTAAGCAGTCATTAGTACTAAGGGTAGATGACTTATAATTGAATTATTAACTGTTATATATATAGTATGTATTAATTAGTTTGTTCGTTATACTTTATTATTATACATGCTTCCTTCTTGTCATTTATATTATACTATGTTTTGTTTGTTTTAGTCACAAATCATATACGTTGATTTATACGACTATAAAGTTTTGGATTAAATTAAAGAAGGCTAAGTAAGAAAGCAAGCAATTCTTACCATCATTATCATGTAGAGGATACAGGAAATTATTCGTACCAAAGTTCCAAATCTTAGATGAATATACTGGAATGTAAAACATCATAAATTGCATTTTCTTTTTAATAGTTATACATATTTTGTAACTTGCATTGTTTTCAATACAAGCAGAAGCGTTCTCGTTAATAAAGCTTCATCTAACAAGAAACGTCATAAATAACGGACTTAGCAACAGCTTTTCTAGATTAGTTCATTAGACATTATCTTAGTACAAATTTACGGTAGCCGGTTAGTTTCAGGGTGTAGTTTAATTTTAAGTCGTTATCACGACTAAGTAACTAGTTATAAAGACTAAGATAACTCATTATAACGACTAAGCTAACTCGTTATAACGATTTAGCTGACTCGTTAGAGCGAATTAACTTAATTGTGATCACGACTTAGTAACTCGTTACAATGACTAAACTAAGTGGTTATAACGAATCACCTCGTTACGTTTAATTCATTTATTTGCAATTGATTGATTATAATAATTAATTTTTTTATTTATTTAGATAAACTGTATGCACATGTATACCCTAAGGGGGCAGATGGGATACACGATATTGATCACAGGAAAACTACAAATTAAAGACATGATATACCACTAGTAGCAATATTTGAGTCTGAAAGGTCATTTTGGTCTGATCAAGTCTTAATCGACTGGATTTACTGCTAGAGAAAAACGTCAAGACTTTTTCAGACTTTCAGACGCTGTCACGATATACCGTGTTAAGTCCGTTTAGTCATGTCAAGATAAACAAGACAGATTGTTCTTGCACCCGATTAAGACTTGATCAGACCATGTTCATATCAAATCAGACTAAAGGTAAAAATGCTGTTTAGACTTTGTAAGATCGTGTTCAGTCGTGTTAAGATTTTAAATATTCGGATGCAAAACGGGCGACACTTTCTCTGTGTTTATTAGGGGTTGTTTCCCTTTCATGAATAAAATCGGAAAAGAATGGAGGGTATTCTTTTGTGGTCTTTTAATGTTATGCTGTATGTCTATTAATTAAATAACGTTTGAAAAGTTGCAATTCATTTTTTTCCGATGTTATTTCACGTAAACATTTAATTGGTTATATAAGAAAAGAATAATTGGTGTAACCGGAAAAGTGTGTAAGTCATAAAAACTTTGCAGCCGTGCTTTCTTGCATTAAGTAATTTAGTATTTATTCGTTCCGCCTGTAAAGATATAATGATTAGTAATAAATATCAAAAAATGTTCTTAAACACATTTAGGTCTGATTTAAAATAATTGTTCTTACCCATATAAAATTAGTCAAGGAAAATATATTCTAAGTATCTTATTTACTTTATATTTTTCTAATTTTTGACAGATGACAGATGTTTGGTGAAAGTTATTCACATTTCAATATACGGATTATCTGAGCATTCAACCGAAACGGACTGTCAAACACTATCTTAATAATTATAAATACCCGTGCAACGCTGTGACTGTTTTATCCATGGAAGTTATGTGAAATATGTTGCCATGTTTTATCATATATAAGGATACACCGGATAAAATTATTACATTTACAAATTGTAAAACATTATTTCAAAATAAATGCAACAAGAATGCAAGCATATTTCAAAAATCTAGGTAACAGCTTATATTTAGTATAGGTAACAATAAAACCCGATTTTGATACTTCTCTGACCTTTTTTAAGCATCAAGTCTTTTTTTAACAAGAACTAAAAAAATAAGAATAAACTATATTATAGAAAAATATAACATGGAATAAGTTATGAAACAATTGGTAAAAAGAAATGTACATAATTATACATCTAGTTTACGGTTTATATTTCTGTTTCGTAGCAGATTTGTTTTATATAGCACCCGTGTTACTTCTCATTTCAAAAACAAAATGTCAAAGTGGCTTGGTGCCTAAACGGCTTCATGGTGCTTCAAAAAATATATCCTTCTAATGATTAAAATTTAATAAATCTTCATTTATCAAGGCTAATGAACAATTTCCCAAACTGTAAAAAGAAAATATGTAATAAAAAGTAATTATTTCAAGATTTGTCTCTTATATAATCAATCAATTGTCAACAAATTATTTGTGACTTTTTGTCCTATCAAATTTGTAACTTTCTGTCCTGTGACTTTCTTTCCGCTGTCCGTTAAAAAGGACCTCCCGCACTCAGGGAGAGAAAACTGCCGAGACTACCAATGCTAATTGTTAGATAGAATAATAAGTACATCAGTCATTCTCAATTTTATATTTATATAATCAAAATATGCATGCTGGTGCTTAAAAGAACCTGTTTCAAATGTTTAATTTAAGGAATGCTCTGATTTCAAAACTTAAATCTTCCGCTGTTGCTTTCGATTGATATCATTTGCATATCATGTAATATTGTTCGCTGAACATTCAACTATCTTAGCCAAGCATATGCACTTCGGAATGCAATCTATAGAAAAAAAAATAAACCAGTTTTAAATTATGTACATTGTGCGAGTGTCGTGTTCGACTTATAATCCTTTAATCTATAAAATAGTCATCAGTTACTATTAATACAATTATACTGTTGTATTTTTGACACTTTACTCAGAAAGATGTGAATATATTTTAATTTTCTTTCAACAAAATTTCCTAATTCAATTTGCTACTCGTCTACAAAAAAAAAACACATTTATTATTTCATTTTTGCCATCGAAATTCCTGATAGATATGTTTTTTTTTTATCTATCTATCAGGTAAATATCAAAAATGAATCCAGAGTTTTTCAAGTACATTGACGGTTGTGAATTAAGGATTAGTTACTTTATGGAAAACTCATTTACCTGGATGGTAATATTATCGTTAGTCTTTCTTTTAATAATTTGATCATTTTTCCTCTTTTGCAAATTATAGATAAAGAATAAAATGAAAATTTGTTTTCGATTGCATTCAGGCAGAGAGAAACATATATTTTTTTTTATTTCAAATAATTACGGCAGATCAAGTACGGAAATGACATTATGTAGCATGATATCATATTTAATAAGTAATAATTTACAATGCCATGACATGATACAATTTAGATTGAACAAATTCTTGTTCAGATCCAGGGACACAGATGTTCAAATTCTGAAATAATATTAAATGATATGGCCATTTAAGACGTTTTGTTTATCTAAGAGGGTTTTCTTTTGTCTTTTCGTATTTTCTATGGGCCGGGAAGTTCTCGAAACTTCATTTTCCCGTCAAAAATACAAAAAAAACACTAAGTTTTATAAAATGAATTTTTAAAAAGTATTATCTGCAATGTTGCATCCACAATGCACGCTTATATATATATATTTCTTTTCTTCTAAGTTCTTCTTTTATGTTTTACTGCTACTTATATATATTATTTATATATAAATCAACGAATGGTTTAAATGTATAAATGTTATAAAGTTGTTTTTTTTTTGGCAACACAATATATTTTGTAATCAATTGATTATTCAATCTTTAAACACGTAAATGCATGCATAGAAGGCTTCCCTTAGATATGTGTTAGGTGATTTATGATTGATGTTTGCGTAATGTTCAGCAGCAAATATACCATACATTTCTGGACGAAAACAAATGATAAAAAAATAGGTAAGGTTACAAATAAAGGGGGCAGGGGGGACTCCCTTTTTTGACCGTCACGATATGGCACAATAGTGCGGAAAGTGGCGTTAAACACCCAACAATCAATCAATCAGTATTATCTTACCAATGTATCAAGATTGTTTTGTAACAAACGAAAAGTTTTCTGTTTTTATTAACACCACTGGGCTTCCACTTGAAATTCCCACGGAAGTTTATGGTCTTTACTTTAGTCTTGTGTTGTCATCCGTATCAATACAGAGTTAATCCAAATTGGAAGTGAGATTCAAAAACGTCTCGGATAAGTTAGAGATATATCTATGCCAGAACAGTAGTATTAAATATACAATATTAATATTGCACACAATTTTGTATACGTATTTCTAAAATAACGAAAAGGCTTCATAAGCATATGCGTGCCTTAGTTGTATGATATTGTTGGAATATATTTCTATTTTGACAATCGTATGAATGTGATCTGTGTTAAATCTGGTGATGAATCAGTGGTCAGGGATTGTGACAGTGATCTTCCGTGTGAATTGGATTTGCAAATTTGAAAATAGTGTATTTGTTAATTCCTGTTCTCTAAGATGCCGTATTTTGTAAGTAATAAGCATCTGTCAGATGACATGTTTAAGACAAGATAAGACATGCAACTCTCGATATGTGTCGCGATGGTCTATTAATGATCATATATGTGTTAATTGATTGTAATCAGTGGGAATCCTTTAACATGTTAACTATCAGCAAGGATTTGTATAGTTTTAAATCCTTGCTATCAGCAAGACACTTGGTTTTAAAGAGAAAGAAAAATTATATTTAAATATGCAATTACTTGGGCTGTAGTAGAAAGAATTCACGACTAACTATGTCAAAAAAGTTCATAGTTTAATTTTCATTTGGCATAATTACAAATCTTTCTTTCAAAAGAATCTTCTTTGTCCTTTTTGATTATGTAAAAAAAAATCTGATAAAAGGTATTTACTATCTGTTTTATACGCCTCTGAAACCGTAAACGATTGACTTTACAATGGTAATTATGAGGTCATAAGTAAAGGTAATTTTTCAGTCCTGAGTTGCAAGTAAATGGCACAAAGTCCCACGCCTGACCGTCACATAATTGATAGGACAAAAATTCACAATTAAATAGTAAAACTGTTTACTATCGTTTGAATATATTAGAGAAACTTAAATTATTGAAGTACTTTCTTTTTATCACATAAATTCATTATACAGCTTGGGATATTGTTCGTTAGAATTGATAAATGAAGACTTATCAAATTTTATTCATGCAAAGGATATATTTCTTGGTACCATAAAGCCAGTCAAGTAATAACAAATTTTCGCAGCCTATTTTCTAAATAATCACTAGATCATTATGAATTCTTTTACCGTGAATTAATTTTGTTTACAAAGTTGTTTATACTTATAATTATTAATGTTCAAGAAAACACAAACTATTACTATGAAATAAGTTTTTCACATTGTAAATCAGAGCCAAACTATCTCTAACCTGACTTTTTTCTGGTACCATCTTCGTGTCCGGGGCTTTTATGTCCTACATTTGAAATGTATCATCTTAATTCAACAAATGGATATATTGGCTTATAAATAAAAAGATGTGGTATGATGAAAACTTTCCGTCAATTGAAAGAACAAAATACGAGGATGTTATCAACAGTTACTATAGGACACTGTACGTCATTCAACAATGAGTAAACCCAGTTATACATGTTATAAAATGCCCCGGTATGAAAAAATGAGAAATCATTTAAAAGAGAAAAACAATGGCCTGATTTATGTTCTAACATAGTTAAAAAAAAACCCACTAAAATCGCAACTAGTTAAAATAGCGGTGTTTTTTTTTTCTAATCTTAAAAAATCCATTTTTCGATTTTGAGACGCTTTTCAGAAGATTTGGGTAAAAAAGACTAAACCTGTGAATTTTAGAAAGTCGATTTGATAAGTTTTGACAATTTTAAGGCTACAATAATTTTAAAGAGGTAAATTAAAAGGCAATCTCACGTTTTTTCTTCTTTTTAACTAGTGTGAAATACATACAGGTTGGTATAGTTCCTATTTTTCGAAATATTTGCCTACTTCGTGTCAATTTTCGCTGTATCTGTATAACCGTTAGATAATGATGTTTATTCTTAACATAAACCCATATTGAAAAGAAAAGATGGGAGTAATATGCAAAAACCAGACACAATACAATTTCATATGAAACTCAGTCATAAATTTCGAAAACATATGCCGCGCGGGTATGGATCTAAATTTTTCAATAAAGTATAGAGCTTCATCTTCACATGTGTATTCGGGATCGTTTTCCGCCTTCCTCAGGCAAGTTTAAAAAGCAATTCATATTGATGAAGATAACAAATGTTTTCATATATATTAACCTGCAAAATCGCTAAATAAGTTCATGAAAAAACATTATAGGTCTGCTATATACAACTTTTTATACAGCCATTGTATGAGGGTTCTTTGAATTTTAGACATAAACAAAACATGTCTATCCAAAATAATTTTGTAATCACATAGCCCGGTAAGCAGAAAGGCAAAATAGATTTTCAAAAATATTTAATATGCACTCATGTGGGACGATCATTTTTATATAGACACCAACAGGAGGCGAATTGGAACTTAGATGATTAACTGTGAAAAAAAGGCATAGGATAGCAAATTTACGTACCAAAAATAAGATGTGTGGCATAAACTTAAACAAACCAGAGTTAAGTTCTTTTCTAGAACTTGTCTGTTTTGTATTTTCTTTTATGCACGTTCTGTTAATCTATACTGAGATTCAAAAGGGGGAGGGTTGAGACCTACAAAAGTAAGTTTAACTCAAACTCATTTCAATATACATGTACTAGTACCTGTCAAAATTTGGGGACCTCGTAAGTAGTTGTCGTATGTCATATCTTATTTGTTTTCGTTATTTGGAGAATGTTTGTGTTTATAACAGACCTTAAGAAAAATAAGAAGATGGGGTATTATTGTCAATATTAGAAAACAATGCACCAGAGACTGAAAAACGAGGATGTAAGCAAACGCCACATAGTTTTTTTTTTAAAATTCACATTGAACGTATAGACTCTGGGCGATTTAGATCCTGACATTTTTATAAAGGCATGTCTATTGTTGAGTATTTAAGTTGCCCTGTAAGAGCCTGTCTTTTGGAGAAGGCTATATTTTGCTCTCTAGATGTCTAAGTTATTTATGTGCATGGTTGGGTTACTATCTCATTCACCAGAAGTTCATGACTTCTGCATTTACTTATACCCCACATCTACCTTCATTCATAGAAAAAGTATGGTCTGATAGAAATGATTACACTGATATTGAAAAGCAAAGTAATATTATTTTTGAAATATCAGAAAAACTGTTGCACATATCAAATGATATGTCAAAGAGAGTGCCCAACTGTTTTTGAATTTATTATTATAATTTAACTGTTGAATAAGTATTTTTTTTTTTATATCATCGGACATTTGAATGTTCTAGATGCACAATTAACATATTGGATAGAAAATAAAAGGATATGGAGTAAATGTACATGGGACACAATACATAGAAAACATAGAAAATTATCAATGAATAGTGCTTTTATTCCTGTTCTACATCTTGACAGTTGATGTAGGGTCTTCAACAATGAACGAATCATTCCAATATTTCAACATTAAAAATTTTAGTTAAATCTCTCGTGCACACTAGACATGCTAGACGGGGCTATATATGTTCATGTATAAACATCCCTAAGTACAGAAGTTGACGGAGTTATACGTTAAGTGTACATTAAACTTTTAGTACTGTCAAATGATATTCAAAATCAGCATGAATGTCGGTCTACATCTTTCATTAATTGAATAGCTGGCAGATGATAAAACAGCGGGTGGTTATTGTTTAAATTCACACCTTAATATGGTTAGATAAGAACACAATAAACGATACTTGTACATAGCTTTTTCCTTCCAATAAAAAAATTATGTATTATACATAATAAGTGTTTACGAGAAAAAAAAACAATTAAATCATTAATGTAACTTTTCCCGAACACTACAAAACTTAAATAGCAATACACAAATGCTTTGCATTTCAAGTTAATTAATTCATCATTCAACTTTTAGTACATCATTTCAAATTCACATTGTTTCCTTTGTCATTAGGTGTGTACTGCAAATAAGCTCTTTGTAATTCATCAGCAATTTTCTAATCATACAAAATGTGTTTAAGTTCTATCTATATATCTAAATTCCCCGGATAATGTTTAAAATTTCAACAATTTTTAATCGGGACTAAAATTCAATTTAACAAATCATTAGGGACACCACTTTTAAATAACATAAAATATTTTTTTTTACATCAAAATAAAGATAAATCTAATAACTTTTTCACCTGCCATGGCAATAGTTTATGATTGTACAAATAAAATATTGACAAATCATTTTGAAGCAACTGTCATGTTTTTTCCATATACAACAATGTTAAATTTTATCAGTCCAGAAGTGCTCCCTTGTTATTCACTGATAACGTTACCCCCGCTGAGCTGTCCCTGATTTTTGTGTATGTGTATGGACTTCTAGCCAAAATAATTGCATGCATCCGTCCGTTTGGAACAAATCTTAATTTAAGTAGATTGATGCATACGGGTCCAGTATTACAAGCCTTGACGGAATTTAGATAAATTCTGAAATTGAATCTATCTCCGTTTTCCTCTCAGTTTCTGTCATTCATCATATTTGGGTATTTTTCTAATAATCGAAATTAAGTTTTGCGTAAAACATTTTCGTATCACACTCCATGCGTGCAGTGTGATACTAGAAATATCTCTACATGCAAGAAATATATAACAGGCAAAGATCATAAGAGAAACTGTATTAAAATGCAGTGAAAGTGAGTTTTTTTTTCCTTCATAATCGTAAAAATGCACAACGCATAAAGTAAATTTAACAACATAAAACAATTCCTAAACAACTTCAAAATATCGTATAACGTGTATAATCTAATTTTATTCAAAACACTGAATAACATGATTTTCATAAGCAATAAGGATAATCCAAACAATTTTGTTAATTGGATAATTCACGGCTGAGTAAATGTGTAATCAGTGACACGTGCCCTCATTGTTTTAAAAATGATAAATATCTCTCGGAGTTTGTTTTTAAAATCTACCAAAATTTACCACTGAAATAAACAGCTTGCAACGAATACAAACATACTTTACAAGTCATGATATAATGACATTCGTCACCGATATCACTTGAGCCGCGGTGATGATCAAGTCTGTCTTAAACAGGTTTTATTGTTATAATTTTATGAAATTATAATGAATATATAGAAGAGAATTACGGTATAGGTTTTGCTCATTGTTGAAGGCCGTACGATGACCTATAGTTCTTAATTTCTGTGTAATTTGGTCTCTTTTGGAGAGTTTTCTCATTGGCAATCATACCACATCTCGATCTTTTTTATATTTACAGTTAGACTTCAATCCCCCCCCCCCTCCCCCCCATTTTCTTGAAACTCCTGATAGAGTTGAAGATTATAAATAGATAGCTTACATATGCAACTTTTCTTTCAAAAAAAAATACAAAAAATACATTCTTGTCCAGATGTATATGTCGGCAGCTAGGAGCTTATTCTCAATGTTTTGAATCTGAGCTATTCAGAAAGCTATTATAGTTCTTATTTTAGTTTTAAATACTTTATGAATGCTCCGCAAAGATAAAGCAAAATTTGCATTTAATACGAAATTTGATTAAGCGTGTTGCATTCGAAGTGATCAGACTACCGCTAGGCCATTTCAACTCAATATATAAAATATCCTTGCATCGGTAAAACTATGAATCGGCTTTGACCAAACTATAAGAATTTAAGGCTGCTCTGCTTTTACAATAATTGTTTACACTCTGCATGTTATCATTTCACTGAATATCAAGTAATATTTGTTGATGGACGGTTGATGAGTCACAGAAAAGACACGTGACAAGTAAACTGTTAACATCAAAATGATTTTTTTTTATCAGTTTCACTATATACATACGGGATATCATACATTCTATATGAGGGTTTCTACGTGGTAACTTTTCCCCGGGTTAATGCACGGTATTGTGAAATGTTTTTCACAATTGAATTTATAGAATTAACTTTTTTAAGATTCATTTTCCTATGTATCAAGATCAGCGGCGGATCCAGGATTTTGGAAAGTGGGGGCGAAGTATGGAATCTTTTGCCGAGCGTAGCGAGGCGAAAAAAAATTTGACCTTTTTTTGGTTAAAAAACATAAAATAAGTGTAAAATGCACTAATTCAACGGCTCCTAATGTGGGGCATGTATATTCTTACAGTTAAAGTGTAAGGGTTAGACATTTTTGATGCCGTATTCTCCCCATTAAATGTCTATCATAAAATGATTGGATGGATCCAAAGCTATGTACCAATATATTTGATGTGGGATTTGTCAGTAAAAAATGGACATGGAAAAATTATCGTTTGTTGTATGGTTAGTTAGAATAACCTCACAGATTTCTTGTTGTAAACAAGATATACGGACATTCAATGAAATTTACAATACGAACGACACGAAGAAAGACAAAAAAACAATTTTTATCCAAAACGCCCTCTACGCCCCCCTCTGAATCCGCCACTAACAGATAGCTTTCTATTACCAGTTTTATGGCATTGCAACACCACTGCATGGGCATCCAATTAAAATTTAAATATTCATTTTGCTACATAAGCGTTGTCATCCGTATCAATAAATTGTAAATCAAAATTTGAGGTGAGTATTAATAACGTCTAGGATAAGTGTGGGATTTGTCTGTTGATGTGAATACACAAAATTTAGCTAAATTTGTATTATCTAAATTAATGAAAAGGCCAGCTAGTTTATGTTTAAAATGATATTGTTGGAATGGATTTATAGCATGAACATTGTTTGTGACAGAGATTTTCCGTTGACTTGGACTGCGAATTTGAAAATAATATATTTGTCAATTCACATTCTAAAAGATGACATATTTTGTAAGTACTTTAACCTTTTAATCTAATTATGGTATCTTTGAGATGACCAGTTACTTACAACTGTCACGTGTACATGTTCAAGGCTCGTGCCGCTGAAACAGGTCACCTTTCAAGTTTGAAAATATTTGAATAGGTCGGGAAAACTATCAGAAATATATATGATAAAATCAGTAAAGTTCCCACAACTTCTTTGGTAAACTTTCTTGCTGTTCCCGGGTGTGTTTTAATCGAAAAATATTCTCTCTTTTCAATTTGACACTATGGTATTCCACCCTTATATATACATTGTACACCACATAAAACCTAAACAATCCAAGTGCACTTGTAAATTAAATGATGAAAGTAACATTGAATTGCGTGTAAGAATAAGAATAAGAATATTTTATTTCCAATTAAAGGGCCCTATAAAGAGCTTTCATCACATTACATACAAGTACATAAGATTAGACATAAATTAGAGACATATAAGAAAACAACACCGTTTAATACTATTAAAAATGCTATAAAAGGCCAGGACAGAACCAGATAATACAATTCACATCTTTGAAATATACCATTCAAAATCATATACCACTCAAAATATGTGTATTTGTGGCTTATTTGCATTTATTATCTTTGAACTTCTCCTTCTCTCAAGATTTTTAGATACATACGTTCCCAAACATTTATACATATACAAATTTTCTTGTGTAAATAGCCATGAAGACTTTGAAAAATTGTCTTAAGATTGAAAATTATTACAAGTTAGGGAAATTTCAGTGAAAAAACTCATTTCTGTTATCAACATATACATGTAGTGGACATTCAGTCACAAAGTGTATCTCATCTTCAACTTTATTTAATGTACAGTATAAACATTTTCTAGACTTGTTAACATTTTCTAAGTATATATAGTATAGATTTGATTTGGCAATCTTCATTTAGAGACCTTTGTGATTTATGCAATTTCATTTATGGATTACTAGCATAAAGAATTACATGCACTTTATATATAAATGACATATTTTCTACATTAAAATAAAATTGAGAATGGAAATTAAAAGCCTATTTCAAAAACATAAAAAGGATTTTTATTTGTAACTTTAAAAATCCTCGAAAAAAACTTTGTAATTGAAAGTTTCTTTAATATATTCTACATGTATACGGAAGTGTGTTCATACCAATTGTGTTCGCTTAATACCGAACCCGCGTAGCCTTAAAAATTAAGACATTACACGATCAAAACATTAAAATTTTGTTTATTACAGATATTTTATAATATCCACTGTTGAATGCACAATGTCCCTATCCAAGAGAACCGTCTACTATTAGAGGTGGGACGACAGCCTAGATGTCGTGTGCAAAAATAATAATCACTTGGTACGATTTCAGCTTGCGTTTTGCAATTTTAAATAGTATAGATCGATTTGTACGTGTTTTAAAATCAAATAAACTCTACTGCATTCCTGGAAAATATAGCAAGTTTCACATAGAAAACCTTCATTGATGATCGAAAATCACTTTGATATATATATATATATATATATATATATATATATATATATATATATACAAGTCTAAATTGAAAACAACGTTCAAACCTATGATTGTGTTGGATAAAAACCGCAATTTTTATACGTGTGCATGCAAAATAAATTTCTTGTTAGAGGGGCCTAAATACAGCACAAACAACATTTTCCAAAAGACCAAAAAAGTGAAAAAGTATATTTTAACAAAACGCATTTGACTAACAGGTCGAACAACAAATGTTCTTAAACCCTGCTCACTGCCATTGGCGATTGCCAAATAAACGGATCACCGATGTAATAAATGGATCTTAATTATAAATTAAATACTAAACACAAAACAATAAACTTGCGGAAAAGATGGTATACCGCAAACAAAAGGTGCAAAGGTTTTTGTACACCATATCCGGATTTCGACAATTAATGTCTCTTCAGTGATGTTAGGAATCGAAACGGTATTTGGAAAGCCATATAATATTTGTCACTTCTTTTTGGTAAATTGTATCTTTGAAGATCATATTCCGTAATAACCGGAATTCTATTCGATGTCTATAAACATACCAGGCAAAAGTTTTTGTTAATATTTCGTTAGATCGCCAGTAGAAATCATTGAAATTTATAACAATTAAAGAATATTGTTCATACACACGACATCCATTATTATGTCTGCATCCGTTGCTGCATACTTACGACGCTAAAAACGACGATTTTCAAGTAAAATGTCCAAATATATTTGTCAAATACGTGAGAAAAAACGTAACCCTAGGACATAAAAACTTTTTTTGTGTGTATTTTGATTAAATTCAAGATAAAATAAACACCTGAACAAGCATGTAATAAAAAAGCTTATTTAAAAATGAGTGTTATTTTTGTATTGGTCGACTTCGTTCTCTAGTTCTCGTTTGTGTTTTTTTTATGTACAGATAAATGAAGAATGAGTACAATATATCTGATTTTGTAACAAATAATTTTCTTTCGTATTTATTGACACGTGCATTGTGAGGTTAATTTAATTTAAATAATTAAAGAAATAAATAAAGTTTGACGAATACGAATACATACGACTACTTTATTTCTCATAAAACTACAATTACATAGTTATAGAGAACATACATAAATATAACTATAAGGTACAATTATTACATGCATGTGCGAACAATACAAATGAAATTAACTTGGAGGACTGAACTTTGATAAATTTACATAGTTTTTCTAATATCACAATATTTGATGAATTAAACAGTTGATCAAATTTATAGATATTAGGGTTTGACAAACAGTATTTGGGTAAACATTTCTTTCTTTCCAACTTAAATGTTCCACAATTCATAATGTAATGGTACTCGTCACCAATGTCGTTTGAGTCACAGAGACGGCAGATTCTGTCTTCTCTCGGTAAACCCTGCCACCTTCCAGACTCAATCGGCAAGTGGTGACTTCCACATCTATATTTGCAAAATGTATGAATAAATTTGTAAGGCAAAGAGGAAAAATATTTTTCAAATACATGACAAATAATTGTACATAAAGTATTTTTTGGTAATATTAATATTTAGGCTCTTTCTGTCAGTAAACGAGTCCGGCTAAACAAAAGACAGATAATACAAAACTGCCTGTATGACATTATTAGTAACAACACGGACTCTGCTTGTAAAAACTGTGTGATAGTGGTTTCAGTTCGTAACATAAGTCCACGGTGGTAGTCAGGGACTGTTTTACAACGGGAACGGTGAAATCGATGACATCCAAAACCTGTGATTTTAAAAACTTGGAACAAATATAGGAATCTTAAGCCCTGCAATCAGCCAATTATTGTACAACTAAATAAAGTCTTTGACTTATTTTTACCTATAATGGTTTACTTTTACAAATTGTGACTTTGATGGAGAGTTGTCTCATTGGCACTCATACCACATCTTCTTATATCTATCTATACTGTTACTTCGCTTCCATATTGAGCAAACGGCAGTGTAAATATTTTGTGTGTGTGTGACGGTAAACGGACAGAAAGTCACAGGACAAAAAGTCACAGGACATAAAGTCACAAATTTGATAGGACAAAAAGTCACAGGACAAAAAGTCACAAATAATTTGTTGACAATTTTTTGAATATATAAGAGAAAGATCTTGAAATATTTTCTTTTTATTACATATATTCATTTTTAAGTTTAGGAAATTGTTCATAAGCCTTGATAAATGAAAATTTATTAAATTTTAATCATGCAAAGGATATATTTCTTGGCACAATGAAGCCATTTAAGTACCAAGCCACTTTGACATTTTGTTTTCATAACAATTATTTGATCATTATTGATATTTATTGAATAAATTTTAATTACAAAGTTGCTTCATATATAAAAGTTCAAGAAAAAACAAAAAAAATATTTTTTAAATTAGTGTTTCCTTGTTAAAAGAGAAATAATCTCAAAACTGAATTGTGACTTTTTGTCCTGTGACTTTTTGTCCGTGACTTTTTGTCTGTGACTTTTTGACTTGTGACTTTCTGTCCTACATGTACATTCGTGTGTGACACATAGTTATCAGCCTTTGGTAGTTGTTGGTGTATATAATACAGGTTATAATCTTCCAAATTTCTTTCCTTATATTTTATGCATCAAATAAAAAGTAGTACATGTTTGAAAATTTAGGTGATGAAATTTAAGGTAAAGTAGTGATTAAGTTCAAATTAAAAAGATAAAACACTTGTATGACTGAAGCTTTCAAACTAAATTGTAGACCCCAACCCGCAAAATAGAATGGTTCACATTTTGAGTTAGAGCTGTTAGACTGCTCTATAATTTCGGTACGTCTAAACACTGCTAAGGAGTCTTTAATGCACTAAGGACGTATACTATGCCACTAAGGACTAGAAGGGGTTCTGTTACACTGATGTATTATGTTTACATATTAAGTTAGATATTGATATTTTGATAATTTGTCTCAAAAGTAGTACACTGCACTGTGAGCATCTTTTTTGAGATAGAGCACGCGCGATTTTATTATTTAAAAAAAAATGCTATACGAAATATCTAGGATCAGTTCATTTGTACTCGCTACACAAAAGGAGAAAAGATTGGTGCGTCTCTCTTTTTGTCGAGTTACCAAAGTTCGTAAAATAAAATTATATTTTCCGACAAAGCACATATATATTGTATATGTTATTCCAACACTTACATTTTTCTTATTCTTTTAATTGTGTGGCTATTTAATGACCATTTTTATTTAAAGCCTGGATTTTCATCCTTCATTCTTAAGTACGTTTGAATTTCTACATAGATCACACTTAATTAATAAAAGTTTTGTGTTAAACGTCAATGACAAAGCAACCAATCCACAAAAAAAGACATCTAGAGGACACATAGAGATCTTTCGTCTGGCAGCACGTATAAACCACAGTTATCGTAAATTATATAAAAGTACAAAATCGAAATATAAAAAAAAACATTATTTTTTTTAAGACAAAACAGAGAAAAGAACTGATAGGTCCGGGTGATCCATGCGTCTATATATAGCTAGCTCCCGTTATGTTTCGATTTATTCAAAATTCATGTTAATTAAATTTAAGTTAATTTTAAATATTATACCACACGAAACCTACACTGGTGGGTTCCATGTCATAAACCCACAGTTCGTCCTGAACATGCATGAAATATTTGCCACTGGACTTTAAGCAACCAACAATCAATCACAATTCACAACTTATAGTATATATAGTTGTGAAATACAATATGTATGTATAGTGATACAATTTTGCCAAATAAATAGAATACAAATACACACCATTTTATATAACTGACACATTTTAAAGGAATACTCTCTAAACTATATAAGTAGAGGAGCGAAAAGTTTCTTATGAATACTAAACAAACTTCCGAACTGTACGTGTTTTTTAATGGTTTGCCATGCAGCGCTCAAATATTTTGCATTATCTTTTGGTATAGTGTTTAGAAATATATAATATTGTAAGAACCTTAAACTACACATACTAAGCTATAATAGATTCAGATTCATTATTTTATTGAATATAAAACATAGCATATATTAAAACTGACGGTCAAACATCAACAGCTTAATTACTAATACGTATACATAAATTCATTAATACTTTATCAACTTTTAGCCCTACGGCACCTTTTTATTAAGAATCATGAGTGTAATTGTAAAATAGTACTTTCTTACGTTATGGATCATTGATTTTGTTACCTGTTGACCCGGATGATTACTAGCACGTGCCATTGAACTCAATCATTTTAACTAAAACGGAAAATTTTAAATTTACGCCATACACTAAGTACTATATATATATATATATATATATTATATGGGTTAGAAAATAAATATAAGGATACGGGTAACATTGTTTGAATGAAAATCTTAATATGGTGGTACTTTATTTATAGTTTAACACTGTCTCGACACAGACTGAATGCAGTATCATGATCAGCTTCATGTACTATGGCGACCTTGGTGGTGTTTAGACACACCACTATTTAAAATAAATTATTGTTTAATAATATAAAATTATATTATACAGTAAAAAGCTATGGTAATAAAAGCTTTTCCAAGTTTAATAGAGTAACTCGCATGAAAATAAAAAAAAACCAGCTCCAACGGTAATAGTAAACTAGGAAATATCAACAGAAAACGAATTAAACCAACTGACATAAAACAAAAATACGCATGTTTTAATTTGCATCCGCTTCATTTCTGTGGATTGTCTCATTGGCAATTATACCACATCTCCTTATTTTTTTAGGTTACGTTTAAGATTTTCCGTTACTAATTTTCAAATACGAAAAACATTTTCACACAGGGTTCACAACATTTTTAGGTTAAATGTATGGCAATCATTTTTGTAAGTATACAATTAACATACGTCCTTGCATTTAATAAGTATATAAATAAATAAACTAACATTTATTAAAAAAATAAGCAACATATATAGACGAATAATTTATTAGTTCCTCAACAAAACAACAACAGAAATAAAGAACTTCTACAGAGGATTTAATCTTTAATTACTTTTTATTTATTCGAGAGATATATTTTAAATTCTAATAAATATATATATTAATCTAAAATGCATTATCAAGCAGAAGGGGCGTAACTCGTAGTATCATACCGGCATACTGAACGGATCTAAACATGGTCTGACAATTTTGAACGTTAATTTTGAGATTTGGTCTGTTTTGGTCTGACACCGTCATAACGGATCTTAACAGCTTGCTAGAAGATTCAGTCTTGTTTATCTTAACATGCCTTAACGGACTGATTTACCTAATGAGACTATCGATCGGAACGGCGTCTTGACGTTTTTCTCCAGCGGTAAATCCAGTCGATTAAGATATGATCAGACCAAAATGACCGTTTCAGACTGAAATCGTGCTTCTAGTGTACATAAGTACAAATCATGCAAATCTCGATTCCACTCTCCTCAGTGACCATGACTGTTTAATGAATATAATAGCATGCTACAAAACTGACGGACATGAAAGACATGCAACTAATTTATCAAAGTTATCCATATCATCTATTTTTGAATAAGTGTTTTTAATTTTCTGTAAAAGATCGAGTCTCAAGTTTTCATATTTTTTTGTACATTAAAATAAGAAATATTTCTCATCATCTATTTTATTTAAACAACAATGTTGACAACCAATAAAGACTTAGTAACTTGTGATACAGAGCAAGCTCAGTCGTTATAACGAGTTACTACGTCATGATAACGAGTTACTAAGTCATGATAACGAGTTACCTTTCACATAATAACTAGTAACTATATCGAGATTACGACTTAAAATTAAACTACACCCTGACGTTAACCGGCTTCCGTACACATGTACTTATTATTACGTATTGTAGAGTTTTAAATTAACAGATGTGTATAGACTATTGCAGTAAGGTGACAATGACCTTTACTCGAAACACTTTAATATTTACATGTACATTTTAAACTAACCATTACCTTGTAATGAGAAATAAAATTTAAATTATATTTTTTGTGAATTATATTGAATATTTCTTACTTCCAAATACATTTTACTTTCAACCTAACAGTTCTTATGCTATCAATTTTAAGCCACTGAAAATATTTAACGCACCTATCTTCTATCTTCTGTCTTCTGTCTTCTACCTGAAGACAATTTTGACTTATTACTGCAAAGTATGGGAGTCATTAAGACCCCCCCCCCCCCCCCCCCCAGTTTTGATGGAAATACAGACTACTAGTATTTGGGTAAATATTTTGCATTTATGACAAGATGGAGATTTTGAAAACTTGTACTACTTTCTGATTTCAGAGCGCATGGTATTTCAGTTGTAATTGATGCTGCTCAATAGAGATGATGTTTTCTGTATACGAATATTCATCTCTAAGTACAGCTTTTGTACTTGAAATTGGCAACATTTGAGTACAAATGAAAATAGTTTAACCAGAATAGGTAAACAGCGTTAACTCTAGACACACAAATGTCTGCGACAGATTATCCTTTACCAAAGTACACCTTCTCCTGAGGTAGCGAGCGTTCTATTTACATTTACAACTGAATATTTTGTTAATTTTGATGGCAAAATGATTTATTTTTCATTTCTGTGAATCAAGTTTCGAAATTATAAAAGTTACAGCGACAGAATAAACCGTGATATGCCTAGAATTTGTTGCTAGAAATTCGGTACCATACGTATTATTTGTTAATTTGTAAATTACAGATACTAATTCAATGGAAATTTCAGTACCAAATACTGAAAAAGCATGCGGTTTTGTTTTTAAATATTATTTCATGATTTAAATCCACTACCTGTATACTTTTAATTATTGATTGTTTCTTGTGAATATTTCAAGATAATTTACTAGGTGGTAATTTAAACTCACTGATAATAGAACCCAATTAATGAAACAACTGTAATTTTGAAAAGACGTCTTTAACAATAGTTTAAATAATAGACACAATTGATAACCGTTGAATCGTTTTATAAAAAGTTAAACACTCGCCCTCCGGTTTCGTGGTATCTTTTTAACGAACCAAAGCTTATCCATTGCATCTAAATTATTTAACCCATTTCTCTGACGTCAGTCTATTGTTCTTACAGTAGATTGTTTTTTCAAGAATCCACTGACCACTTCGTTAACTTAAGATAACTTATTTTTATACTTTAAACTTTTAACTTACGATTTGTTATCCTCTCAAAAACGAGTGGCATATGAAGGGTTCGAACTCGCGCGTATTTTCTTCATAATCAGTAGAGTCTTCAGTCTATGCATGATACCACTATACCACGAGTGCTGACATAAATCAATATTTAAATTACACTCATAAAGCGCACAACTGTCAATACATGTCAATAAACTGTATGTCTGTCTCAGAGATAATTCGCTTTTGTTATCTAATAAAATATATGTACTATGTCTGGATTTGTTCATGTTCTTTTCAAATTTATTTAAATTGTTTTATTTTGGGCGTTTTTTTTTAAGGAAGATTATGTTCTACATTTGAACGTTCTTGATTATAGTTATATAGCAGTATGGAAATATCTCAAAACAGAGTTTATTCACGATGTCAGGTTTGAACATTGGTCGATTTTCAACATCGTTATAATGAACCGATGGGTCTTTATACGATTGTGGCTATTACACACTAGTTCTAAACACTAGAGAATCAAGGAATTGTATATATTAGTGCAATTCTTTGATAAAATAAACATTCATATGCCCATTACACTTGTCACTTTTAACGTACAAGGACTTTTCCTTTTTATCATAGCAAATACTTACTTATGGTTTTAGTCTTATAATGATATCGTACTATCAATATTTTTTTCTTTGTTTGATTATAAATGGTCCAAATATACATCACGTCAACATGGAACGGACTCCAATTTGAATAAAGTGTGATATATAAGCTCCGACCGTAAAACTACTTCTTTGATTGTAAAACCAGAAACAAAATCATCGCCTTTAAATGAAAATGAAGTATATAATACCTCTAAGATTAAAACAATATTTTTGTTGAGAAAAAAATTACAATGAAAAAATTTCAATTCGGGTACAAGGTTTGAACTTGGCACTGTTAATGTCACAGTTATGTTTTTCGGTACCAACGACTAGACGATCACGGCTATGAACAGCTTGAATGTAAAAGTAAAAAATTTACATAATTATACATTGTACATCTGTAGCAAGAGCAATTCTGCTGGAGATTCAAAATGCGTACCACAGATAATACTAGTTTGTTGACTGGTTTACGATGGATGCCAAATGTAATAACGTTAAAAATAATCTAAACTTAATGAAAGGGAAACAGTTTAAAAAAAAATTCATGTATAATTGTTCAAAAAAGACCTTAAGCAATTATTTTATTTATTTCGGAAAGCATCATTAACTGGAGCATCATGAAATTGTAGTATTATGGCAACTACGCTAAATATATGTATTTGACTTAGTACGGTTAAATTGTAGACAATTCTTAATCAGCTGTCAACAATAGCTGATTGCTAAATACTATATATGTAAATTTCAAAGGTTTCTAAATTTTGGTAATTACAATTTTTTAACTATTCAAAAAAAGATAAATAAATTCTGTATATTTATATATGTCTTTTTGAATAAATCATAAATACCAAAATCTATATAATTTAAATACTTTGTAATGATAAAGCATTAAATGAAATATAAATATACAAGTATGAAATCTGGTAATAAAAAGGGGAGCTAACAACCCATTTAAGTTATTATTAAACGTATGTTAACTTAAATATAGACGTGAACCGTGCGGATATAATCATTTCCAGCTGTTATAAAATAAAAAAGACAAAATACGAAATTATTTTTATGAAATTCCGTTGATTCATTGTCAAAACATAAAACAGACAGTCGTTTTACTAGAAATGGGTTAAGCTAGAGAATTGATAAGAAGTAGTGGATTCGGAAACGATAATCAACTTGCGACTAAAGTCGCTCGTTGATTATCGTTTACGAATCCACTACTTCTTATCAATTCTCTACTACGTAACTACTGGTGTATGGAGAATACCGTTTAATATGTTTGCAGAATATACCTGATAATTTACAAATGTAAACATATACTTTAAGAAAAGAATCAAACTGTATTAAAAAATATATGTCAAATCTAATTTGGTCTGTTTAATATAGTTCAATATAATAAGTATAATAAGTTTAGGATAAGTAACCTCGGACATACAACTTCATAACTGTTGAACTGGTCATAAGTATCTAATTTGGTCAGTTTGGCATGGTTCGATAAACATTCTCATAAATAACCTATCATATAATATGTAAACAACAATACTTTATTGTTTTACACTCCACAGTGCTACTCAGTATATTCTTTATCCATCGTATACGCCATCACGTTTTAAGCTGCGTGGCAGTCGTTTGTGATTGTGGGAAGTGACGAGAGGGGAGTGGTTTACACTTGTTTCGAATCAAACCAAAAATTTCAAACATGGGGGAGCGTTGGTTTGAATTTGTGCCGAATCAAACTAAAGATTTCAAACATTTTCTTTAGCACGAGTCATTTAGGGCTTATAGCAGACTGGTCGTTTCGGAGCAAAACCAATCAACAATCCACAAAGTTCTTTTTTTTATTTTTTAGCAGAAGGTTTACAGGAATGTTCTTATTCCAGTAAAAGCGTGTGTATGTTTTTTTTTTTTATCTCATTATAAAATGGTATTTCTTTTTTCTAACCTACACGCGAGTTTCTTAAAATCAAAATAATTAAACAACCTTTGTGAGCACGCTCACATACCCCATGCCCCCTCATTGGCACTGGGCAAACAAAATCTGGCCAGATTCTTAAGTTCAAAGACTCACATCTCCAACAAAAGTCAACCGATAAAAATTTCTTGTGGATATGATCATTTGCATACATTCATACTACATTTGCATTTTATGTCATCATTAACTACAAAGTTTCATAAAATTCACTTGTTTGGTTTCAGAGGAGTTGGGATGACAAACATTTCCAGTAGTATATTTAGACCAAAATTCTAAATTCTAAGAGGCATAACTCCTAGAAAAGAATTGAATCATAATATCTTGTTGATATGCACACTCACATAGTATGTCCTTATTATCTACAAAGTTTCGTGAAATTCTGTTGTGTGGATTCAGAGGGGTTGTGATGACAAGATCAGGACTTCCGGAAGGACGAACTGAAGGAATGTCGGACTGACGGACGGACGGGTCAAAAACATTTGTTGCGTGGGGTATAATAAATACAAAATTATTTAAACTGAATTCTGATAAAAAAAGAATACAACATGCACATACCTCAAAAACACTGGTAATTCCAAGATTGTAGAAAACTGGGATGAAAATAGTATTCGACAAAATGACAGAGATCAGAAACCCCAAAACGATAAACCAGTACATGGTATTGTACCGGTACATCTCTGCTGGAGTTCCTAACAATGTTATGGCTGAAATAAAACTGGACATCAAAGAAAGTGCTACTGGAAAAACAGACATGTTACGTCCGGCCAGGAGAAATTCATTCTCACTCTTCTTTTTTCTGTCTTTTATGGCATAAAACAGTCCAATAGTAGCAGACAATCCTAACGTTATACCAAACACAACATAGTCATAGGTATGGAAGTACACTGAGGTACCAGTCTCAAAATTATACAAATAAGTTCTGTTCCACATCTTGCTGTTAAAATATACTATCCAGAATTTTGTATCCTAGCTTTTAATAACCTAACACATCAATAATTTGGCTCGCACACCTAACTAGTGAATGTATCTCTATGCATATTCTTTTTTAAATGTCTGCGTATATTTCAATATAAAACAAGTGACAACAAGGGACACCGACTTAACAGATGTGAACCGATGCATGGAAAACAGTATGTTGTAGATGTGTTTGATCGCTATGTGAACATTTAATAACTGATATTTTTTCTTCCTTTAAAAAGTAAATACAAAATTAAATTTTAGATACTAACTTTTCGGTTATAATGTCTAAATGAAAAAAACTCTTAAGGTCAAGGAACAGTAAATGGGCTATGTCACAGATATTGCTAAAATTTTGCATACAACCTTAAATTGGGTCGTTGAAATAAAACTGAAAATCGACAAAAATAATGCATTAATCTCTATTTGATATTTTTGTATGAAGCGCGGAAGCACAAACAAACATTCGAATATTGTATTTTAAAATGTGCATGTGTGAAAGAGGTTTTAGTTCATATTTCATCCCCTGATATTTTAATGAAACGATCGGATACGGGGTCAATGTCAGGAAGAAAACACCCAATCTCATAGTTGAAAGTAACGCAAACAATTAACTTAACGAAAGTACTTTTAAGTCCTTTTTGGTCAACCTTTCAACTGTTACGGTTCTTATACATCCTTAGCTTTCAAATTTTTAAATGTTCGGCTTTGAGTGTTCCTGATAAAGGTAAATCCAGAAATTCCAGTCTTTGAAATGTTATTTTCATTTCATGTATGACTCCGTGTTTGTCAGATAACAAAAGAATTAGGTGTAAGATTTTTAATACTCAGTATTTGTCAGATATCAGACATTTCTATACCAGACCTCTCTAACTCACTGTATGTCAGATATCAGACCGAAACAAAGTTCCTTGGCACATACGACTCAGTTTTTGTCAGATATCAGACATTTTTATACCAGACCTTTCTAACTCACTGTATGTCAGATATCAGACTGAAACAAAGTTCCTTGGCACATACGACTCAGTATTTGTCAGATATTGGAAAAGTTCGATGCAAGACATGTTATACTCGGTGTTTATCGACTGTATTTCTTAAAGTAAATGAAAATTGTATAATTTGAAAATCTTTGTCTCATATGTCACCTTATGTTGATACATAAAGACAAGACGGTTTATATGGATAACATCACAAAACAATATTAAATATCCGTTTGTGCGATTTACACAATTATTCTTGGTAACAATATGAATAAACATTCTTAAAATTCATTTACCTGATAGTGATTCAACCGCAAAATACAGCGTTACAGTAACATACTTTACAACTTACATGTATAAATGCATATACTGTGTACATTTGACAATATCCTTCTTAAGTTAAATCATCATCTTTTCTGACTTTCGAATAGATAAGAAGATGTGATAAACAATATGACAATCACCCAGATGACCTATCACAGATTGGACAACATTTCTCTATCACCCAGATGACCTATCACAGATTGGACAACATTTCTCTTTTATAAAAGAGAGGCGAAGGATACCAAAGGTACATCCAAACTCATAATTCGAAAATAAACTGATAACGCCATTGCTAAAAAAGAAAAAGACAAACAGACAAGCAACAGTACACAAAACAACATAGAAACCAAAGACTGAGCAAGACGAACCTCACCAAAAACTGGGGGTAATCTCAGGTGCTCCGGAAGGGTAAGCAAATCCTGCTCCACATGTGGCACCCGTCGTGTTGCTCATGTAAGTACAAACCCGGTGATATGTCTAATTCGGTAGGTCAAATTCGGGGGAAAGGGGAGGATATTGTAGTTACGACAATTGGAACATATCCGTCGTCATCTGTGAAACATATATTCCATAACGGTCAACCAATACTCGAAATATTTCACTATTTCCCAGTTTCGATTGAAGCCGTTTCATTTTCATATATTTTTCTATTATTCCAAAAATTCGTTTAAAATGATTTATTTTCATAAATTTAATCGGTTCTGTTTGATTTGGAGGCCAGAGAAAGTGTACAAAAAATTAAAACGTGTGATAAAGTTAAAAAACTGAAGATACCAGGCTTATATTTTGTTGAATACGCTAAGGCAATCTATGTACGGGGGTAGAAAAACCTTAGTATTTCGAGTAATTCAACATTTTATACTGTAACAGTAAATTTACACAAAAAACATCAATGATTTTTCATGTCAGCACCGGACTGCTTGATGGTGATACACTCGCGGATGAAACACCCACCTACAGTGACATTGACCGAGTCGTGGTGGTAAAGTCGGATCAAAAATACCAGGCTTATAATTTGGTACGCCAAACGCTCGTTTCGTCTACCTAAGTCTCATCAGAGGCGCTCGAACAGTTGGAGGCCAAATGGAATACGAAATTTAAGAGCATTAAAAAATGAAAATTCCGAATAGTTTTGCCAAATATAGTTTTAAAAATATAGGTTTAAAGTAAATTAAAGTTCGAAACAGAAGAAAAACCACTTGTGCGATCTGATTTAACAAATACAATCTATCTGTCATATTCCTTTCACAGTAAAGACACTTTTTAAGAGAAAGCAGAGTGTTGAATTGAAGTTTTAAGAAGCAAAATCACAAATGATTAAGAAATACATACGAATACATGTAGTAATTGAAAAGGATAATGATGGTTTGATTACTGAAGAGGATTTGAATAATTAGTCTTTATGCGATTCAGTCTATTATTGTCACTTATGGTGAACCTGTAAGGAACTTTAAAAGTGTAACTAGTGATATGATCAGGTGTTAAAAATAGGCCATTAAAGGAACATTTATTAATAGTACGTCTGGCTAGACCATCAATACAGATATCAAGTATCCTTTAAAGCTATGATCATTGAGTATGTCAAATTTAAAACCAGACTTATAACTTATATAAGAGGAAAAATCTTTAAAATTGTTAAAGTTCATAAAAGGGGCATTAAGTACGATTTTAATAAAATATCAAAATATTTTTTCAAACATTTATAAAATATAAAATGGAATATATATAGTTTTTTTAATATCATTTCTTTATAAGAACACTCAGTTTGGTTCAATTTTGTCAAAATAAGCTAAAAGACATCGCTGATTTATCATTTGCTTGCAAGTCAATAATTCAACCTCAGTTGAATCCGTATTCATGCGACCATTTCACCATTATCTGGAGATGGAAAGGAAAAGAAAGAAAAGACTGTCAACATTGACAAGTGAAACAAGGCAGTCACTGGGAAGAACCATTCCATTGACCGATTCGGCCTACAAAAGATCATTCTTATGTATGTCAAAAAATTATTTACACAATTTTCAAATCTGTGATATTAACTCAAACAGACATAAACATCGTCCTTATATGACCTCATGTGTCGTCTGTTAATTTATGCATTTATCGGGTCATATGATTATCGGTATTTTTTGGAGATCATCTCGATGGCTATTTAGATTCCGTCTTGTTCAAAATACGCACGAAATGATGATACATTATAACAATTCCATGCATTTTTTAAAGGGGCATTTGCCGTCAAATTCAATTCCACCAATTTGACTCAAATTCTCATATTTGATTTATAACATACCAAAACGTATATCCAAATTATAAAAAGTCTAAAATAAACAATTTACAATGCATAGTCTCGATATTACGTATCAGCATTTCTTGTGTATTTTAGTTTAGACGCCATCTAATTAACTATCGAGGTGACCTCCGAAAACTGCCGACGTTCATATAATCCGATATAAACATAAAGATAGATATAAATAGATAGCGAACTCGTGCAATTGGATTTTTCTATGTCTGTTTGATTTCATATTATAGGTTAAAAATATATGTTAATCATCGATTTTACCTGTATAAGAATGAGTTTTTGTTGATCGAATCAGTCAATCAAATGGTTTACCCTTGTTTCACTTTCAATGTTGACATTCCTTTCCTTTTAATAGCTGAAAACGCCTAATTCATGCGTAACCCGTTCCAAGCTAAGGGATTAAATTGAAGGTCACATGAATACGGATATGAATTCTTGCAAGTGAATAATTCATCAGCGATGTTTCTTAAATTATTTTGACCAAATTGGACCAAATTGGCTGCTAAATGCGAATTATTGTTTCACTATTTCACTCTCATTAATGTTTAAACACATTTTTAATTTTTTTTATATCTCGTAGATAATGCCCCTTTAACGACGGTTCCAAGTGTTTGCCATCGTACGCATGGCCTATCAAGTCAAATGAGCTGGAAAAATAAAGTGTCAATGATTTATTCTTTGTCAATAATTACTAGTAAGTGATTGTTAAGTTTCCCTCTGATGATATCATCAGCTCTGTAGTCAGTACTTCGACACAGGTATGATTTATAACAACCCTTTCTTAAATTCTCCGTTTTGGCCTTTGGATGTAACATAATTGTTTTTTTAAATTATAGTTTGGTATCGCAGTCTGATTTTTCAAAATATTTAGTAAAACCACAAACAGCATTATGTGGTAACATTCTCGTCAGGTCACAAAAGACGCTCTTTCATCGTATTGTAAAAATTGGTGTAAACGCGAAAAATTTGAAAAAAAAATCTTTTGATTCTTATTCAAATAAGTGTATGAATGTTGTGATATTCGAATATCACATGTTGAAAATAATCTAGAAATAGATAAGAGTATATAATACACCTGTTTCTAGAATAAGACACAAACTTCAAGTACTTTCAAAGCGATTTGTGTTTGTACCGGCCTACAAAGCAGTTAAGAATGAAAATTTTAATTCTTCTACATTCAAGTCCGTGCGCTTCACAGAGATTCATATAGTAAACAATCATATCAAAACCACTGCCCACATCACAGCTTAAGGCCTCTTCTAAACATTTGAAGGTCCCTAGTATGTATTGGTTACCTAAACTACACAAAAAACTTGTAAAATATCATTTCATCTCGGCCTCTAGTAGGTGTTCTACAACTAATCTTTCAGTGTTTTAACTAGTTCCTTAACTACTATCAAAGAACTTATCATTAACTATTATAATAAAACATATGAAAATAGTGAAATTAACTATTTTTGGAGTGCAAAAAATTTATTGGATGTTTTAGATAAATTACGTGCTTTTGATGGTCCTTTTGATTCTATTGACAGTTTTGACTTTTCAATTCTTTACACTAAACTGCCACACAATCTTATCAAACAAAACTTTTCTTATTTAATTAAATGGTCGTTTGGTAACTCTGAATGAAAATATATTCGCTGCAACTTTTAAAGCCTTCATTTCTAATGAGAAAGGTAAATATGCTAGATATACTTACTGGATGACTGAAGCTGTTAATTTTCTCCTTGATAATAATTATGTACGTTTCGGCAATAAAGTTTATCGACAGGATGTTGGTATTCCTATGGCCACCAATTGCGCCCCTTTATTAGCAGACTTGTTCTTGTATTGCTATGAATCACAGTTAATGACCAAATCAGTAAAGACCCGTCTAAATTTTATTTAATTGATAAATTCAACAACACTTGATGTTATTGTTTTTGTTAAATAATCAAGAATTTTCTATATATACTGCCGAAATTTATCCAAAGGAACTTACTTTAAATAAATCAAATATAAACGGTAATAACTATCCTTTCCTAGATTTAGATATTTCAGTTTTATACGGGAAACTCTAAACTAAAATTTACGACAAAAGGGACGTTTTTTCGTTCCCTATTGTAAATTTTCCTTTTTGGACGGTGATGTTCCTTTTGTACCATCTTACGGTGTTTATATATCACAACTCTTTCGCTATGCCCGTGTCTGTTGTGACGTTTTGGATTTCAATGAACGTAATCTATGTATTACTGGTAAATTATTAAGTCAGGGATTTCGTTACCACAAATTACTTAAAACCTTTACTAAATTCTTCCATAGATATAAAGATTTGGTTTTGAAGTTTGGTTGTACCTGTAGAAAACTTATTTCAAAAGGGATAGCACATCCTCACTTTTACGGAAATGTTGTTTACCGAGCCCGAATATTTAGATACGATGTGAATAAAATTATCGATCCTTTCAATAAATTTATTCTAAAAGGTTACCAATTCAACACTGTAATGAGATCTTTGAATATTTTTTTTATTGGTATTAATATTGATTTTGTTATCAGTAAATTAAAATCAAACTAAATATTATTGTTATATACATATGCACATTCATGGCTCTACAATCTGTCGATTTCTATACTTTGGCATTACACAAGCTCATGTTTTTCTATGACTGTTAATGACGTCTTTACACTATATCCATTGGATGATGGATGTGTACTGATTGATTTTTTAGTCTTAGATGCATGATTTTTTTATAAGTTGTTGTCGGCTTTGAACTAGCTGTCATTAACTGCGAGTACTATCAGATCTGTACTTAGTGTGTTTTTGTTGTGGGGATATATAAGTACCCTACCACGTCGACTCTGTGTTTTGGTTTGATGCATTCCTATTTGTATCCATCTGAGTTAAGCCTTTTTCAAATGATTTTTATAGTTTGTTCTTATGTTGTACTATTACATCACTGTCCAAGGTTAGGGGTGGGTTTGCGCCTTCAAACTAGTGTAACCCCGCCACATTCTGTATGTGCCTGTCCTAAGTCAGGAGCATGTATTTCAGTGGTCGTCGTTTGTTGCTGTGTTACATATTTGTTTTTCGTTCATTATTTTGTACATAAATTAGGCCGTTAGTTTTCTTGTTTGAATTGTTTTAAATTTGTCATTTCGGGGCCTTTTATAGCTGACTATGCGGTATGGGCCTTGCTCATTGTCGAAGGCCGTACGGTGACCTATAGTTGTTAATTTCTGTGTCAATTGGTCTCTTGTGGAGAGTTGTCTCATTGGCAATCATACCACATCTTCTAATTTTTATATTTGTTTTCAAATATACATGATTTTTTTATTAGTTGTTATTGGCTTTGAACTAGCCAGTAACTGCGAGTACTCTAAGTTCTGTACGTAGTATCCTTTTTACTTGTTTGGGATGAGGGATAGATAAATACCCTGCCACGTCCGGTCTGTGTTTTTGTTTGATGTTTCTGCTTTGTACGATCTGATGAGTTAAGCCTTTTTCAACTGATTTTTATAGTTTGTTCTTTTGTTAATATGCTGTTTCACCACTGTCCCAGGTTAGGGAAGGGTTGAGCGCTCACAGACATGTTAAACCCCGTCACATTCTTTATGTGCCTGTCCCAATTGAGGAACCTGTAGTTCAGTGGTTGTCGTTGGTTCATGTCGGTCATATTTGTTTTTCGTAAATTGTTTTGTTATAAATTTGGCTGTTAGTTTTCTCAATTTAAATGTTTCATATTTTTTATGTCGGGGCCTTTTATAGCCGACTATACGGTATGGTTTTTTCTCATTGTTGAAGGCCGTACGGTTACGTATAATTGCTTACATCCACTTCATTTGAACTTCGGTGGCTAGTTGTCTCATTGGCAATCATACCACATCTCCTTATTTTTATAATGATGCCATATTGATTAAGGAAGTATTTATCCTATCCTTACAATGTTGATCCCAAGCACAAGGTATCAATTAACACAAATTTATACCTACATCTTAGTGACGAACGCCGAAATGAAGCCTCTTTCTGGTTCTCATAGGAAGGCAAGGCAAAATTTCATCGAATATAGGACAAATCAATCCCGCGGTTATTTTTTCAGGATCTGCTGCTCCTATCAAATACAATATCAATGTAAGGCACGAGTCTTTTATCATTTTTTTTTGCTTAAAAGTAACAGCTAGAAAATGTATATGATTTATTTATAATTCATTTATGTTTTCAAAAAAAAACTGTTCTAAATTGTAAACCAGGATCATTTAGATGTAAGTATTTGACATATGGTGTTGGCATAGACGCTTGTTTTTTTATGACGATGTCCATACGTCTATTATTAGGTTTTATCTTTTCCTAATTCTATTTCTTTAAATTTGTGAATATGTTTTAATAATACTGTGGATTTATTTATTTTTGTTGGTACGAATTTTCGTGAATTGAGGTACAATTGAATTTTCATTGATATTTGATTCGTGATTTTGCCAAAGTCTCCATTCAAACCTTTTTATAATTTGTACTCCATTGTAATTCTTGGCTAACCTGTACCACGAAAATTGGTATTCGCGTATATTAATGACTCTTAGGTATATGGTTAGATACCTTGGAAAGCAAATTGTGCATATTTTGAGTGTCAATATGCATAATGTAGTTACTGTATATTCTTTTAGATTAGAAACAAGTCTCACTATTATATTAATGCGAACCAAAATGTGTGTTTCAATATAATCACAACAGACCAGACACACGTTTCTAATAAAAATTGAAAGACGCACATAGAATAGCAATTGCAGTCTTTACGGTAAGCATTTAGCCAACAGACCCAAGCAAGCGAAATTCATGTGAATTTCACCTCAAACGAGCTTATACGTGAAACTCACGTGAACTGATTTCACATGAGCTATGCGTAAATGTGATTTGAAAATCACATGTTTTTTTTTCACGTGAAATTCACGTGAAATTTCAAAATAAAGGTATTCAAATAATATCTAATTTTTTTTATAAAAAATATGAAAATACCAATTTTTTTTTGTGTAAAGTTTATGTGAAATTCACGTGAAAAATTTCACATGAGATTCGTATGATTCTAAATTCATGTGAAATTCATGTGAAAATGTCCACATGAGTTTCACGTATAAGCTTGTTTAAGGTGAATTTCATGCGGAATTCATGTGATATTCATGAGCAAAAGTTCATGTGTAGTTGTATACGCCTGACACGCGTTTCGTGTGCCTTAGCCTCACCAACGACGTTCTAATAATTTCAATACCATATATTTATTTGTAGAACTTTATTTCTAAAATTTTGGTTGGGATATTGAAATATGGTAAGGTAGATTGTTCTCTTTCGACAATTAAATGTCTGATTTATTTATAGTCCTTTATACTCCAATTCATAAAAAAGTTTCATTTTTTAAGGGGATTGGAATATATATGCAGAAGTCTAAGTATGATCTATTGAATTTAATATTAATTTTTCATTTTTGATAGCATGAATTGGGATAATTCTCTCAACAATGAATTAAAATATATATTTACACGTTTTTTATTAGGTCGGTTACCATATAAGCTATCGTGTTAAAATCAACATTTTTGTTTTCATTGTGCAAAACAGTGTCTATGTTTTAAAAAAGATCATAAATATATTTATCTTACCATTTATCTACACTTGAACATCTTATAAGCATCGTATTACCTGAAGAAATGTGTATTTGGGAAAAAAAAGATTATAAAAATTGTTTCGTGTAAACGTATAATGCTTTAACTCGGGTTCCAACTCCGTCAGGCAAAGTTGACCTACACATGGCAAATTTTGCTCACGTGAAATTCATCTAAAACAAGCTTATATGTGAAACTCATGTGAAAATGTTCAGTTAAATTTCACCTGAATTGAGATGCACATGAATCTCATGTGAACTTAACACCAAAAAATTGGTATTTTTAACAATTTTAATTAAATTTGAAAATTTCGATATTATTTGAATGACTTTATTTTGAATATTCATATGAATTTCACGTGAAAAATATTCATATGATGAACGTTATTTCAACTTCACGTGAGATTCACGTGAAAATCACGTGGGTGAAATTTCCCAGTGTAAAAGATGAATTTTGCTATACTTTAATGTCCCTTTTGGTCATATAGCTTCTACGTATTTTACAATCCTGGCGTTCAGGGCTTCGGCGTTCCCGATGAAGTGAATCCAGTAAACCGGATGCACGTAGTTTAAAAAGTATTATTTTATCAAATCTTTGAAATGCATTTTTTTTATTGAATCATAATAAGAAAAACAGAACATTTTAAAAGCAGAATTTCATCAAAATAAATTCAACTCATACCTCACCGGTAATTCCAAGATTGTAGAAAACAGGGGTAAACATGGTATTCGACAAAACAACACACATTTAGAAACCAAAAAACAATTAACCATAAATCTCTGCAGGAGTTCCTAAAAATGTATTTTCTGAATTTTGGTTTGATTGTTGTCTCTTTGACACATTCCCCGTTTCTATTCTTAATTTTATTGCTGAAATAAAACTGGACATAAAAGACAATGCTACTGGCAAAACAGATATGTTTCCTCCGCTCAGGAGGAACTCATTTTCGTTCTGTTCTTCTTTTCCCCCTGTCTTTTATGGCATAAAACAGTCCAATAGTAGCAGACAATCCTAACGTTATACCTAACATAACATATTCATAAGTATGGAAGTACATTGAGGTACCAGTCTCAATATTGTATAGATAAGATCTGTTCCACATCTTTCTATTACAAAAATGCACTGAATTTTATATCATACAGTTTGTTTACTATTTTCACGCATCAGTCTATCCTTTCTTAATACTAACTTTATATTTATATACAACTATGTGCAGTGGGTGTACTTTGATGTTTGTGTAGGAGTCAATATAAAAGATAAAATATAATTAGATTTGTACCGAAGCACTGACTACTTCATCTGATAATCCAAAAGTAGTAGTATGGAAATTTTGAATACGCTTCCAAATCTGTTTCATTGCATTTTGGGCTCGTAAGGTACACAAGTTAAAATAAAGCTTTAATAGTAATAACCTGAAACGGTAATTACTATATTCATATAATTCAATAAATAACTAGAGGCTCTCAAGAGCCTGTATCGCTCACCTGTATCTACTGTTGTTTTGGAAATCATGTAAATAAAGGTTAAAATCACAATAAATAGTATTAGATACCCTAATAATCATTGAGGCCAAGTTTTGTTAAATTTGGCTCAGTAGTTAAATTAAAAGCAGGTCATCCCTTTGTAGTCTTACAATAGTTACTGATCATTATTTAAATTAGTTTCAAGTTGTGACCATTTGAAATTTTTTTTTTATAATTTTCCCATAGACTTCTATAATAAACCCCTATGTTATATTTTTAGGCATGGCGGCTATGTTGGTTGGATGGCAGGGTCATCAGATATATTTTTCAATCAAGATACCCTTTTGAAAACTGTGGCAAAGTTTAATTCTATTTGGCTCAGTAGATTCAGTGGAGAAGAATTTTGTGAAAGTTCATACAAATTTAAGAAAAATTGTTAAAAATTGACTATCAAGGGCAATAACTCCTTAAGGGGTCAAGTGACAATTTTGGTCATTTGACTTATTTGTAGATTGTACTTTGTTGAACAATATTGCTGTTTACAGTTTATCTCTTCCTATAATGATATTTAAGATAATAACCAAAACATGCAAAATTTCCTTAAAATTACCAATTCAGGGGAAGCAACCCAACAACGGGTTGTCTGATTTGTCTGAAAATTTCAGGGCAGATAGATCTTAACCTGATGAACATTTTTACCCCGTCAGATTTGCTCTTAATGCTTTAGTTTCAGAGATATAAGCCAAAACAGCATTTTACCCCATGTTCTATTTTTAGCCATGGCGGTCACCTTGGTCGATGAGGTTAGTCATCGGATACATTTTTAAACTAGATACCCTAAGGATGATTTAGGGCAAGTTTGGTTTAACTTGGCATAGTAGTTTCAGAGGAGAAATTTTTTGTAAAAGATTACAAAAAGTTACGAAAAATTGTGAAAAATTGACTTTATAGGGCAATAACTCTTTATGGGGTCAATTGACAATTTTGGTCATGTTAACTTTTTTGTAGATCTTATTTTTGCTGAACAATTTTGCTGTTTACAGTTTATCTCTTTCTATTAGAGTATTCAAGATAATAACCAAAAACTGCAAAATTTTCTTAAAATTACCAATTCAGGGGCAGCAACCTAACAACGGATTGTCTGATGTGTCTGAAAATTTCAAGGCAGAAAGAACTTGACCTGATGAACATTTTTTACCCCATGTCTGATTTGCTCTTAATGCTTTAGTTTGAGATATATATTAGAATACTGCATTTTATCCCATGTTCTATTTTTAACCATGGCAGCCATCTTGGTTGAGGGGCGGGGTCATCGAATACATTTTTTAAACAAGATACCCTAAGAATGATTTAGGCCAAGTTTGAATTTATTTGGCCCAGTAGTTTCAGAGAAGAATTTTTTTTGTAAAAGTTAACGGACGACGACGACGGACGACGACGGACGACAGACGACAGGTAAAAAAAAAGCTCACTTGGCCATATTGGGCCAGGGGAGCTAATAGAAAAGCCATTATAATTATGTCTCAGTACACTTTGAATAAGAAAGCAGTGTCTTGAATTGAGATTTTTAATAAGCCAAAACCACACACAGGAAAAACATTCTACACATTTATGCAGTGACTAAGACAGATTCCAATGATTTAAGTACATGTATAGTGAAGATGATTATTCTAAAAGAAATCATCCAATATTTTACATGTAGCTGAGCGTTTAAGGCTCTTATAAACCACTTGTATATTAGTAATTCTGATGAACTTGTAATGAACTTTCACTGGTATATTGATTTTAAATACATCTTGATAATTTTTCAATGGTAAATACATTATCTCATTTAAGATTGGTTATAGCGAAAAGCTTTATCTTAAAATTGAATCTCAAAAATGAAAATGAGAATAACAAAAGTAACAGATGGCAGATTATTGATAGGGTATTTGTTAAACATAGTGAAATGTTACTTTTAATGTTCAGGTCAAATTATATTCAATTTTTATATTTTTTGATTTTCTACAATGTATATGAACAGGAAATTGTGGTCTCGTACTGTGTCTCATGCTATGATCTATAATTCCGATATGTCGGTTTGTTCTTCAATAACTGACAATACAAAATAATACTGTAGGTGTACAATATCGTTTTCTTGAATTAATTAAAAGTTTAGATTACAGTGGGATATTGAGATTGTATCATTGGGTCTTTTATCTGCATTATGTTTTCTGTTACATACATATCATCCTTCCTAACTCGTCGCCGAGTTGTCTTTGAAGCTTCTTTATAAAGTGCAAATTAAATATAAATGGCAATGTATCAAGATAGTTGTCACATTTCATTACAACCCAATAGTGTTTACACGTAATCGCAAGATTGCTTATTTTGCCTTGTTATATAATAAAACTGTTAAAAAAAAAACACTTGATAAAACGTGTTCACAAAGTAGTATGAATTTTATTTCATCTGTAATAATATAACCTTTAAAATTACATGAAAATATTAATTTCGAATGAAATATCCCAATAACTTGACTTGACCATACTGAAAGTCGGATTTGATTGCGATGTGGCTTGCATATTTGCTGCTCCGTAGATTTGAATTGCAATTTGATCTCATACAACTTGTGTATGTTTAAGGGGAGGCAAACGTTGCTGAAACGAGGAGGAGGAAATGGACAGAAAGGGGTATGGCATATTTCCCCTAGTTTAAGAGTTTCACAAACTTCTCAAAATTGGAAAGTTGATGATACCTAGTGGAATTTTAATTTGAAAGAGTCTAAATAGTATACCCTTTTTCAACAATTTGTCTTATTGTCATATCATCAAAATGTTATTGAGGGGAGTACATGTACATTGCCGTTGACGACAATTTTGAAGCAATACTGCGAAAAAAGTGTTATAACAAAATTCCCGAACTCACTGGTGATTTCAAAAAGGGAAAATCCTTAAAAACTGACAAAACCAAACACTTAACTATATCAACCAACGTAACGATTGAAAAAAAAATGTCATATTCTGACTTGGTAAAGAGATTTTTCGAAGAAAATTTGACATGCGTTTGTAAAAGTTTGCTTAAAGGACAACAAACCACAACAAATAACGTTTAGTGTCTGTTAGCCAATATAGAGCTCTTTACTACCAACATAATTGATTTTGTTCAATAAATAACAACCACATGTTTTCGAAAATTCGCAGTATATGGGAACCACAATCATACAATCAAACATATGTTGATAGATCAAATGCAGTTTGTAGATATTGTACAATTTTCAATAGTACTGACGTGTTTGACTTTATCCAACGCTTAAAATGGTACTTTAAATTTTCCAAGAAATTTAGGTATTTCCCCCTCTTGAATCTCACAATTGGATATTTGCTCTTTGTATTAGGTTTTAAATTTTGTTTTATTATATTGTTTTCTGTTACCCGTACATAATCACAGTATTATAATCAACGATTTAATTATTTGGCGGATCTTTGTCCCACTTTATAGGTGTCAGAGCACCAATTCCAAAATCCCTATCTATTCAACCCATTTTGTTTAATCTCCACAGCTTTCTTAATATTTTACCTTAAGGTCAAGGACCAGTTAATGGGCTATGTCACAGATTTTGATAACATTTTGCATACAACTTTGGCTCGTTGAACTATAACTGGAAATCGAAAATAATGCATTTATCTCTTTTATTTTCTTAAATATTACTGATTGAATTCTTTCAAAATAGGTGAACATCTGTATAGAAACACATACAATCTGCGAAAAAGGTTCTAAAGTTTGTCTCAAAATCACCAAATCTCAAGTTTCAAATACATAGATTTTTCTTAAAGAATTGTAAAAAAGATCTATGTATTTGAAATTAGAGTTTTGATGATTTTTTAGACAAATTTAAGAAAGTTTTAGCAGATTTCATGTGCTTTCTTTACAAATGTTCACGCCATTACACATGTGTTACAAAGTCAAACGAATTATAAAATCGTTTATATGTCTGATTATCTTAGTTTGTCTTTATTTAGAAGCCTTGGGTTTTTTTTTTTGTTTCGTTGGGTTACTTTCTCATTAACGTATACTACACATCTCTTTTTATTAAAACAATTAATATTTATACCTGTTAATAACATTACCAGTACCAATTTTACTGAATTAGTTGCGCATGTCGACAATTAATTCATCTTCAGTGATGCTCGAGGCCAAAATATTTGAAATCCAAAACTCATGAAAAAATTGAAGAGCTGATTAAACCAAAAAGGACAAAAGTATAGCCAAAGCCGGGCTATGAATCAGAGCTTTGCTTTGTCATAATTATTATTAGAGTTATTAGTATTGTTGTTGATGTTGCTGTTAATTTTCTACATTTCCAGATTTTATTTCAAAAAGCCAAACAAACAAACAAGCGTACAATTTAAGCTTTACCACAAACATAATATTACACAATACACAAAAGCAATATCATCTATGATAAAAAGCAATAAAACAAAAATACGGGATATAATGATTATATATGATTCCAGATTTTAAAAAATATTTTTTTGTCTAATTAACATGGGTCATTTTGATCGATTATTACATACTGTACTATTTTATGGGAAGTCTGTTGGCGCCTTCAAACATGTTTAACCCCGCCACATTCTGTATGTGCCTGTTCCAAGTCAGGAGCCTGTAGTTCAGTGGTTGTCGTTCGTGCATTTCTGTCATATTTGTTTTTCATAAATTATTTTGTTACAAATTAGGCAGTTAGTTTTCTCAATGGAATTGTTTCATTTTTCAGTTCGGGGCCTTTTAAAGCCGACTAAATGGTATGGGTTTTTCTCATTTTGGAGAATCGTACGGTTGCCTATAATAATTGCTTACATCCACTTCATTTGAACGTTGGTGGATAGCAGCTGTCTCATTGTCAATCATACTACATCTCCTTATTTTCATATCTATGGACTGCCTGGTGTTTCAACTAGTATCGCATATTACATTTTGTTTTATAGCAATAGTTTTCATTTTGTTTATTAACGATGGAAAGTTTATTTTGATGTATTATGTTTTATTTTTGCACCACATTTTTTTTGTGTCTATCCAATATCCATTATTTGACAAACTTTTTTTTATTGATTGTCCTACCTTATGCACATTCCGTAAGAAAGCGGTATGTTTGAAGATATATCACACACAATAAGAAAATATATGCATAAAGATCAAAATGATTCGTATGTTTTATATATTGAATAATGAATGTTCCTAATAAGTAGGCAGCTATATACGCAGATTAGCAGACTCTTACGAGTCTCTAGTTTATTTAGGTGTGATTAACTTGTAATGACCTTTCACATGCGGAATTGGTTTTGCTCATTGTTGAAGGCATTACGGTGACCTATAGTTGTTAGTAGTTTCTATGTCATTCGGTATCTTGTGGTGAGTTGTCTTATTAGTAATCACACCACATCTTATTATTTTCATATTTCACAGGTATAATTTTTAAAAATTTACAAAAAGTGAAACACATTTTCTCTCCATTAAGATTGCTTATATTAAAAAGTTGGATTTTTAAAATTGAACCTGCTGATCTGAAGTATAAGTATATAATGGTTTGTTTAAACAGTCGCTTTGAGATAATGAAACTTTTTTTATTTAAAATTAATTGTGGTTTTCAATGATGTGCATGAACAGGAAATTGTGGTATTGTACTATCACATGATATACCGGACTTACTTAAAACATGATTTAAAACGTTTATTTTTCATAAGGATAGAAAAATGTATAATTAAACAATATCGTATGAAATATATAATAGTTAGAAAACACAAAAAGATATATAATAAATAAGTAGTATTTCTAGTAAGTGAGTTTTCAGGAGAATGACTCAGCTAGATTTAAGGTGATGTAAAGTTTGACATATAAAAAAGACCCAGACCCTTGTCTTGTAATCTATTGATGAATATCGTATGTTGACCTTATATTAGATGTATTTGGTTTTGTGGTTTTGCTATCTAATTGACATACATCCCATATCTAGTTTTAACCTAGAAAATACTAGTTTAAAAAGATACACAGTTAGATGATTTGCAAATTATAATTGACATATTATTGATACATAGCTAGATGATTTGCAAATTATAATTGACATATTATTGATACATAGTTAGATGATTTTCAAATTATAATTGACATATTATTGATACATAGTTAGATGATTTGCAAATTATAATTGACATATTATTGAAACACAGTTAGATGATTTGCAAATTATAATTGACATATTATTGATACACAGTTAGATGATTTGCAAATTATAATTGACATATTATTGATACACAGTTAGATGATTTGCAAATTATAATTGACATATTATTGATATATAGCTAGATGATTTGCAAATTATAATTGACATATTATTGATACATAGCTAGATGATTTGCAAATAATTATAATTGACATACTATTGATACATAGTTAGATGATTTGCAAATAATTATAATTGACATATTATTGATACATAGTTAGATGATTTGCAAATTATAATTGACATATTATTGATACATAGTTAGATGATTTGCAAATAATTATAATTGACATATTATTGATACATAGTTAGATGATTTGCAAATTATAATTGACATATTATTGATACATAGCTAGATGATTTGCAAATAATTATAATTGACATATTATGCAAATTATAATTGACATATTATTGATGTCAGTATTTGTAGTCTAATTGTTTTTTTTTCTAGCTGCAAATTTCAATTTAGAATTTTGTTCTCATTCGTCATAAATAACAATTATCTCATTTAAGAGGATAGCTAATACATAAAAGAACGATACTGGTATTTAATGGGGCTTTCTGTCTCATGGATGTACACCTTTTATTCTTGCAAATTCAACAAATTAAAACAGAAACATTCTAACAATACAGAATTTTTACCACCAAAATTCCACATCCGAATAAAAAAGAAAGGAACAAAAGAACGGTTTCATTGATATTGAAAACGAACCCAACAGAAGCTAAAAACAACGAAAGATTCAAAATGCTGAAGCAAAAGGAAATAAGGAATATGCAAAAATTATATTGATATTTCTCTAATTTTTAGCCGATTTATACTTTCCCCGACCGGTTGATCATTTTTTTTTTATAATCAACGTGTTTTTAGTTTGATCTCAGTTCTCAGTTCTTCAAGGGTCAAATTTCAATTATGACGTCCAATATTCTTGCTTTCCTCTGAGTTTCATATTGTGATGTCACGAAAAGAGATGACCATTACTGATCACATCATACAGAAAAAACACATATTTTTGTAAGTTATTGAAAAAACGATAATTGTTTTCTTGATCTTGCCAAACAAACATTTGAGAAATAGATTCCACCACCGAATATCGTGCAATACGATGATTCTTCACTCTCACCAGTTAAATTTTAAATATCCAAAAAGTTCGCCATGCCTCGCGTTTTAAATTAGAAAATTTAAATGTTGTTTTCGAATTACGTTTTGTCGAATTAGAGAAAAGTTGGACAATGCTGTTTCAGAAAACAAGACCAACCCAAGGGAACAAACTATATACATCATTATATATATTATTTCGATATAAAAATTTTGAAGTTAAACACATTTCGGTTTAAATTTGTTAATACTATAAAGGCATTCCCCAACCTACAGGCAAGAAATTTCATTGTTTTAAATTCTATTTAGATAGATTGTACTTGACTCTATGTGAAACTCAAACAGGCTCGATGGTATTTTTACGTGCCGTTGGGTATATTGCTAACCGTGAAGACTTACAGCACAATGCATTGAGTGTGTAGGTAAAGGTAATATCTTTGGTTAGCTTGCTTGCTAGCTGAACCGTGAAGTCATTATTAGGTTAGGTAAACTACCCTCCTTTAAGAGTAGACTAGTCCGACAGACAACCAATCTATCTGTTTGTAGGACTAGACTACTCCGAAAGGAGGGTAGTATACCTGACCTAATAAAGACTTCACGGTTCAGCTAACAAGCAAGGTAACCAAAGATTCTACCTTTACCCAGTAGTTTCAGAGGAGAAGTTTTTTTGTAAAAGATTACAAAAAGTTACGAAAAATTGTGAAAAATTGACTTTATAGGGCAATAACTCTTTATGGGGTCAATTGACAATTTTGGTCATGTTAACTTATTTGTAGATCTTACTTTTGCTGAACAATTTTGCTGTTTACAGTTTATCTCTTTCTATTATAGTATTCAAGATAATAACCAAAAACTGCAAAATTTTCTTAAAATTACCAATTCAGGGGCAGCAACCTAACAACGGGTTGTCTGATGTGTCTGAAAATTTCAAGGCAGATAGAACTTGACCTGATGAACATTTTTTACCCCATGTCTGATTTGCTCTTAATGCTTCAGTTTGAGAGATATATATTAAAGCCATGGCAGCCATCTTGGTTGAGGGGCGGGGTCATCGAATACATTTTTTAAACAAGATACCTTAAGAATGATTTAGGCCAAGTTTGAATTTATTTGGCGAAGTAGTTTCAGAGAAGAATGTTTTTTGTAAAAGTTAACGGACGACGACGGACGACGGACGCCAAGTAATAAGAAAAGCTCACTTGGCCATATTGGGCCAGGTGAGCTAATATAAAAGCCATTATAATTATGACTCAGTACACTTTGAATAAGAAAGCAGTGTCTTGAATTGAGATTTTAATAAGCCAAAACCACACACAGGAAAAACATTCTACACATTTATGCAGTGACTAAGACAGATTCCAATGCTTTAAGTACATGTATAGTGAAGATTATTATTCTAAAAGAAATCATCCAATATTCTACATGTAGCTGAGCGTTTAAGGCTCTTATTAACCACTTGTATATCAGTAATTCTGATGAACTTGTAGGTTGCACTTTGTAAATACAGCTGTTTCTCAAACCACGCCTCTTTTGGGGAGATATAGAATATTCATAGATAATTAATTTTGTTTACATACTGGTTCCCAGTTATGATCTCTAGGTTTCATCTCATAGAGACATAACTTGGGAATGTTACCAGTAAATATACATATGCATATTGTTTATATTGAAATCTGTGGTAATACTACAGTCAAGGTAGGGATAGTTTAGAAATTTAGTGTTAGTTTAAACTCTTAGAAGTTCGGGGCATATAAACGTTGAAAATATGCCGCACAGCCCTATATTTTGACCTTTGAAAAAAATTGTAGTGCATATGAACTTTCCATTCTAGGATATGATTTTTTTCAAAACTTCATAGTAAAAGTGGTACAGTTTTAGCCATAAAAGGAGTTCCTATGGGAAATTGCATTGTCAATATTTACAGAAATGCAACCTGTGATGAACTTTTACTGGTATATTGATTTTAAATACATCTTGATAATTTTTCAAAGGTAAATACATTATCTCATTTAAGATTGGTTATAGCGAAAAGCTTTATCTTAAAATTGAATCTCAAAAATGAAAATGAGAATAACAAAAGTAACAGATGGCAGATTATTGATAGGGTATTTGTTAAACATAGTGAAATGTTACTTTTAATGTTCAGGTCAAATTATATTCAATTTTTATATATTTTGATTTTCTACAATGTATATGAACAGGAAATTGTGATCTCGTACTGTGTCTCATGCTATGATATATAATTCTTCTATAACTGACAATAAAAAATAATACTGTAGGTGTACAATATCGTTTTCTTGAATTAATTAAAAGTTTAGATTACAGTGGGATATTGAGATTGTATCATTGGGTCTTTTATCTGCATTATGTTTTCTGTTACATACATATCATCCTTCCTAACTTGTCGCCGAGTTGTCTTTGAAGCTTCTTTATAAAGTGCAAATTAAATATAAATGGCAATGTATCAAGATAGTTGTCACATTTCATTACAACCCAATAGTGTTTAAACGTAATCGCAAGATTGCTTATTTTGCCTTGTTATATAATAAACTGTTAAAAAAAAAAACACTTGATAAAAACGTGTTCACAAAGTAGTATGAATTTTATTTCATCTGTAATAATATAACCTTTAAAATTACATGAAATATTGATTTCGAATGAAATATCCCAATAACTTGACTTGACCATACTGAAAGTCGGATTTGATTGCGATGTGGCTTGCATATTTGCTGTTCCGTAGATTTGAATTGCAATTTGATCTCATACAGCTTGTGTATGGTTAAGGGGAGGCAAACGTAGCTGAAACGAGGAGGAGGAAATGGACAGAAAGGGGTATTGCATATTTCCCCTAGTTTAAGAGTTTCACAAACTTCTCAAAATTGGAAAGTTGATGACAACTAGTGGAATTTAATTTAAAAGAGTCTAAATAGTAAACCCTTTTTCAACAACTTGTCTTATTGTCATATCATCAAAATGTTATTGAGGGGAGTACATGTACATTGCCGTTGACGACAATTTTGAAGCAATACTGCGAAAAAAGTGTTATAACAAAATTCCCGTACTCACTGGTGATTTCAAAAAGGGAAAGTCCTTAAAAACTGACAAAACCAAACACTTAACTATATCAACCAACGTAACGATTGGAAAAAAAATGTCATATTCTGACTTGGTAAAGAAATTTTTTCGAAGAAAATTTGACATGCGTTTGTAAAAGTTTGCTTAAAGGACAACAAACCACAACAAATAACGTTTAATGTCTGTTAGCCAATATGGAGCTCTTTACTACCAACATAATTGATTTTGTTCAATAAATAACAACCACATGTTTTCGAAAATTCGCAGTATATGGGAAGTGTTTTTATTGCCAGTTTTTTTATTGTGCTCATCCAATATCTGTTAATCTTGTATTTGTCAATATAAATGTCCAAAAGATCTTGGTGATATCGTTACATGTCGCAAACAACATACTAGGTAACCACATGAACATTAAAAAAAAACCAACAACCTCAATACATACGTCGCAACCACAATCATACAATCAAACATATGTTGATAGATCAAATGCAGTTTGTAGATATTGTACAATTTTCAATAGTACTGACGTGTTTGACTTTATCCAACGCTTAAAATGGTACTTCAAATTTTCCAAGAAATTTAGGTATTTCCCCCTCTTGAATCTCACAATTGGATATTTGTTCTTTGTATTAGGTTTTAAATTTTGTTTTATTATATTATTTTCTGTTACCCGTACATAATCACAGTATTATAATCAACGATTTAATTATTTGGCGGATCTTTGTCCCACTTTATAGGTGTCAGAGCACCAATTCCAAAATCCCTATCTATTCAACCCATTTTGTTTCAATCTCCACAGCTTTCTTAATATTTTACTTTAAGGTCAAGGAACAGTTGATGGGCTATGTCACAGATTTTGATAACATTTTGCATACAACTTTGGCTCGTTGAACTATAACTGGAAATCGAAAATAATGCATTTATCTCTTTTATTTTCTTAAATATTACTGATTGAATTCTTTCAAAATAGGTGAACCTTTGTATAGAAACACATACAATCTGCGAAAAAGGTTCTAAAGTTTGTCTCAAAATCACCAAATCTCAAGTTTCAAATACATAGATTTTTCTTAAAGAATTGTAAAAAAGATCTATGTATTTGAAATTACACTTTTGATGATTTTTTAGACAAATTTAAGAAAGTTTTAGCAGATTTCATGTGCTTTCTTTACAAATGTTCACGCCATTACACATGTGTTACAAAGTCAAACGAATTATAAAATCGTTTATATGTCTGATTATCTTAGTTTGTCTTTATTTAGAAGCCTTTGGGTTTTGTTTTGTTTCGTTGGGTTACTTTCTCATTAACGTATACTACACATCTCTTTTTATTAAAACAATTAATATTTATACCTGTTAATAACATTACCAGTACCAATTTTACTGAATTAGTTGCGCATGTCGACAATTAATTCATCTTCAGTGATGCTCGAGGCCAAAATATTTGAAATCCAAAACTCATGAAAAAATTGAAGAGCTGATTAAACCAAAAAGGACAAAAGTCTAGCCAAAGCCAGGCTATGAATCAGAGCTTTGCTTTGTCATAATTATTATTAGAGTTATTAGTATTGTTGTTGATGTTGCTGTTAATTTTCTACATTTCCAGATTTTATTTCAAAAAGCCAAACAAACAAACAAGCGTACAATTTAAGCTTTACCACAAACATAATATTACACAATACACAAAAGCAATATCATCTATGATAAAAAGCAATAAAACAAAAATACGGGATATAATGATTATATATGATTCCAGATTTTAAAAATATTTTTTTGTCTAATTAACATGGGTCATTTTGATCGATTATTACATACTGTACTTTTTTATGGCAAGTCTGTTGGCGCCTTCAAACATGTTTAACCCCGCCACATTCTGTATGTGCCTGTTCCAAGTCAGGAGCCTGTAGTTCAGTGGTTGTCGTTCGTGCATTTCTGTCATATTTGTTTTTCATAAATTATTTTGTTACAAATTAGGCAGTTAGTTTACTCAATGGAATTGTTTCATTTTTCAGTTCGGGGCCTTTTAAAGCCGACTAAATGGTATTGGTTTTTCTCATTTTGGAGAATCGTACGGTTGCCTATAATAATTGCTTTCATCCACTTCATTTGAACGTTGGTGGATAGCAGCTGTCTCATTGTCAATCATACTACATCTCCTTATTTTCATATCTATGGACTGCCTGGTGTTTCAACTAGTATCGCATATTACATTTTGTTTTATAGCAATAGTTTTCATTTTGTTTATTAACGATGGAAAGTTTATTTTGATGTATTATGTTTTATTTTTGCACCACATTTTTTTTTGTGTCTATCCAATATCCATTATTTGACAAACTTTTTTTTTATTGATTGTCCTACTTTATGCACATTCCGTAAGAAAGCGGTATGTTTGAAGCCATATCACACACAATAAGAAAATATATGCATAAGGATCAGAATGATTCGTATGTTTTATATATTGAATAATGAATGTTCCTAATAAGTAGGCAGCTATATACGCAGATTAGCAGAATCTTACGAGTCTCTAGTTTATTTAGGTGTGATTAACTTGTAATGACCTTTCACATGCGGAATTGGTTTTGCTCATTGTTGAAGGCCTTACGGTGACCTATAGTTGTTAGTTGTTTCTATGTCATTTGGTATCTTGTGGTGAGTTGTCTCATTAGTAATCACACCACATCTTCTTTTTTTCATATTTCACAGGTATAATTTTTGAAAACTTACAAAAAGTGAAACACATTTTCTCCATTAAGATTGCTTATATTAAAAAGTTGCATTTTTAAAATTGAACCTGCTGATCTGAAGTAAAAGTATATAATGGTTTGTTTAAACAGTCGCTTTAAGATAATGAAACTTTTTTTATTTAAAATTAATTGTGGTTTTCTATGATGTGCATGAACAGGAAATTGTGGTATTGTACTGTCACATGATATATCGGACATACTTAAAACATGATTAAAACGTTCAATTTTCATAAGGATAGAAAAATGTATAATTAAACAATATCGTATGCTTGCATCAAAGTTTAGTGTTATATTCTGATTTTTCAAAATGTTTAGGGAAACCACGGATTGCATCATGGGGTATTTTATCTGTATTTTCTGCTATATACAGCGTTCTATCATATCCTCCTCTCTCAATCGTTTTCGGGTTGTCCTTGGAGAACTTTACAAACTACAAAATAAATATGTCTCTTAAAAGTGTTTCATTTCACGGTTAAATTAGGAAACTATTCTAATTACAATACGAAATAAAAAAAAAAACACTGTGTTTAATCAATTAAAAGTTGACGAGTATTGAAAACTAAAGAAAACCCAATCGTGGTGCCAAAATCATTCGAAGGCCATTTATTCCTGGGGTAAAAAATCATTTAGAGTAGAATTATTTTAACATTTTATTAATAAGTTTACAGTAAATAAAATTGATTTTTTTCAAATTGTCAGGAATTATTTTAGAGCATTAGGGTGTATTCCCTAAAGTTTTATACTTACGTCTTCGTGACGAACGCCAAAATGAAGCCTCTTTCTGGTTTTCACAGGAAGGCATGGCAAAATTTCATCAAATATAGGACAAATTAAACCAGGATTTATTTTCTTTGGGTCTGTTGCTCCTATGAAGTTCAATATTGATATCAGTTTTGCTTTGAAATAGTTAGAAAACACAAAAAGACATATAATGTATATTAAGTAGTATTTCTAGTAAGTGAGTTTTCAGGAGAATGACTCAGCTAGATTTAAGGTGATTTAAAGTTTGACATATAAAAAACACCCAGACCCTTGTCTTATAATCTATTGATGAATATCGTATGTTGACCTTATATTAGATGTATTTGGTTTTGTGGTTTTGCAAGGTCACTATCTCATTGACGTACATCCCATATCTACTTTTAACCTAGAAAATACTAGTTTAAAAAGATACACAGTTAGATGATTTGCAAATTATAATTGACATATTATTGATACATAGCTAGATGATTTGCAAATTATAATTGACATATTATTGATACATAGCTAGATGATTTGCAAATAATTATAATTGACATATTATTGATACATAGCTAGATGATTTGCAAATAATTATAATTGACATATTATTGATACATAGTTAGATGATTTGCAAATAATTATAATTGACATATTATTGATACATAGTAAGTTGATTTGCAAATAATTATAATTGACATATTATTGATACATAGCTAGATGATTTGCAAATAATTATAATTGACATATTATTGATACATAGCTAGATGATTTGCAAATAATTATAATTGACATATTATTGATACATAGCTAGATGATTTGCAAATAATTATAATTGACATATTATTGATACATAGTTAGATGATTTCCAAACAATTATAATTGACATATTATTGATACATAGTTAGATGATTTGCAAATAATTATAATTGACATATTATTGATACATAGCTAGATGATTTGCAAATAATTATAATTGACATATTATGCAAATTACAATTGACATATTATTGATGTCAGTATTTGTAGTCTAATTGTTTTTTTTCTAGCTGCAAATTTCAATCTAGAATTTTGTTCTCATTCGTCATAAATAACAAGTATCTCATTTAAGAGGATAGCTAATACATAAAAGAACGATACTGGTATTTAATGGGGCTTTCTGTCTCATGGATGTACACCTTTTATTCTTGCAAATTCAACAAATTAAAACAGAAACATTCTAACAATACAGAAATTTTACCACCAAAATTCCACACCCCAATAAAAAAGAAAGGAACAAAAGAACGGTTTAATTAATATTGAAAACGAACCCAGCAGAAGATAAAAACAACGAAAGAAACAAAATGTTGAAGCAGAAGAAAATAAGGAATATGCAAAAATTATACTGATATTTCTCTAATTTTTAACCGATTCATACTTTCCTCGACCGGTTGACCTTTTTTTTTTATAATCAACGTGTTTTTAGTTTGATCTCAGTTCTCAGTTCTTCAAGGGTCAAATTTCAATTATGACGTCCAATATTCTTGCTTTCCTCTGAGTTTCATATTGTGATGTCACGAAAAGAGACGATCATTACTGATCACATCATATAGAAAAAACACATATTTTTGTAAGTTTTTGAAAAAACGATAATTGTTTTATTGGTATTGTCAAATAATCATTTGAGAAATAGATTCAACCACCGAATACCGTGCAATACGATGATTCTTCACTCTCACCAGTTTAATTTTAGATATATAAAGATCACCAAGCCTCGCGTTTTAAATTAGAAAATTTAAATATTGTTTTCGAATAACGTTTTGTCGAACAATTCTGTTTTAGAAAACAAGACCAACCCAAGGGATCAAACTATATACATCATTATATATATATCATATTCGATATAAACATTTCGAAGTTTAACACATTTCGGTTAAATTTGTTAATACTATAAAGGCATTCCCCAACCTACAGGCAAGAAATTTCATTGTTTTAAATTCTATTTAGATAGATTGTACTTGACTCTATGTGAAACTCATACAGGCTCGATGGTATTTTTACGGTGCCGTGGGGTATATTGCTAACCGTGAAGACTTACAGCAGAATGCATTGAGTGTGTAGGTAAAGGTAATATCTTTGGTTAGCTTGCTTGCTAGCTGAACCGTGAAGTCATTATTAGGTTAGGTAAACTACCCTCCTTTAAGAGTAGACTAGTCCGACAGATAACCAATCTATCTGTCTGTAGGACTAGACTACTCCGAAAGGAGGGTAGTATACCCGACCTAATAATGACTTCACGGTTCAGCTAACAAGCAAGGTAACCAAAGATTCTACCTTTACCTACACACTCAATGCATTCTGCTGTAAAGTTACTTAGTACTTTCGTTTACCTGTTATAAAGCTTACAATGAGTCCAAATACCACACATACCAATAACCCAAGTCCAGTGAACCAGATGTAAGACATCTTGTATATAATTAGGTAGCTGTAATATATGGAAAGCCTCAGCTGTCATATATTAGATATTTAAAAAACGTTATGCTGAAGCTTAAAATGTAAAGTTAAGACAGCGTGATGTTGAATTGAGTCATCAAAATGCTAACTCTAAATTACAATATGCTAAGTTGAATTTCCGCAATGTTGACTTGCAATGACAAGTGCTTTAGTCGTGATAGTATAATGATAAGTCACGATGTTGTGATGATATGCCAAACACACGTAACGTTGGGTTTAAAGTACATGATGTGAAGTGGACGTTGCATGATGTTAGCTTGCAGATGGATACTGCTCAGTCATACACTTCGATAGCTATGATAACAAATAAAATGAATAGCTAAAATGTATGGTGCTGACATGTTATTAATAAATGTTGAGTTGAGAATGTACGATGTTATATCATTGTGATATTACGATAGGTCTATCATGCAATCTGTTGATTTAAAACACCATGATGCACAGTTGAAAGTACATGATGTTAAGTTAAGATAACACGATGCTACAACACTATATTGAAACGAAAGGCTTACCATACAATTTGTTGACTTAAAACAACACGATGCAACGTGTTAAGCTAAGATGCTCATTTGAAACTACACGACGTACAGTTGAAATTTTGTAATGTTAAGCTACGATAGTACGATGTTATATCATTATAATGTCACAATAGACTTATTATACAATTTGCTCATTTAGAACTACACAACGTACAGTTGAAAGTACGTGATGTTAAGCTAAGATGGCACGTTGTTATATCATTAGAATGTCACGATAGGCTTACCACACGATATGCTCGTTTAAAACTACACGACGTACAGTTGAAAGTGCGTAATGTTGAGCTATGATAGCAATATCTTATGTCATTATAATATCACGGTAGGCTTGCCATACAATATGCTTATTTAAAACTACACGACGTACAGTTGAAAGTACGTGTTGTTCAGCTAAGACAGCACGATGTTATATCATTATAATGTCACGATATGCTTATTATACAATTTGCTCATTTAAAATTACACCACGTACAGCTGAAAGTGCGTGATGTTAAGCTAAGATAGCACGTTGTTATATCATTAGAATGTCACGATAGGCTTACCACACGATATGCTCATTTAAAACTACATGATTTTCAGTTGAAACTAGATGATGTTAAGCTAAGATAGCATGTTGTTATATCATTTGAATGTCACGATAGGCTTACCATACAATATGCTCATTTAAAACTACACAACGTACAGTTGAAAGTATGTGATGTTGAGCTATGATAGCACGATGTTATATCATAATAATATCCCGATAGGCTTGCCATACACTATGCTCATTCAAAACTACACGACGTACAGTTGAAAGTACGTGTTGTTGAGCTAAGATAGCACGATGTTATATCATTATGACGTCACGAGAGGCTTATCATACAATGTGTTGACTTGAAACTACACGATGTAAATTTGAAGTAGTTTGGTCTTGACTTGAAACAGTAAAATGTTAAGTTATAAAAACAGAAGGTAAAGTCAAAATAAAACAATGATAGGATGCCATATACTTGTGCAGAGTTGAAGATTTTTGGTGTTGACTTCGAATATAGTACAAATGTTAGATCGTTTTATGTTAAATTGAAAGACAATAATGATGCGTAAAACATTACAGAATTATGTGAATTGAAACTGCAATTCTATGGAAAAGAATAAGGGACAAATCCCCAGGATTTTTTCTTCTTCATTTGCAAGTTGATGAATATTAATGAAATTTAACTCCGGAGGCAAAATTATATACAAAGAAAGTTTTCCATAAATTCATAAAGCAAAAGAATTACCCATCGCTATATATTACACTTGAATACAGTTTTGCCGTATATTTTACATGTTTTGTTTGGATGTTTTTTTTATGATTAAAAACCAGACTTTTTTTATGAACAATATTTAAGAAAATATTTATCTATGTTGTGTGTTAATATATACAACATAATATTGTGCTTATAAGACTTATGACTGTGAGAGTCAAATTTTACCTATATAAAATCACATCTATGTAAGAGATATCGGAGAATTTGTATTTACCACTCCCGTTTTCCCCGAAATAGAACATAAGAATCTGGAGTCTTAATCTTTAAAAACAAAGATCAACTGATATGACAAATAATACGCTTAGCGTAGGACTGAGAGGGTCAGAGCTATTTCAGAATGTGACCCCCCCCCCCCCCCCCCCCCCCGATCTTGTTAGAGGTATCTGAAAATTTGAATTTTCTTTTCCACGAAATAAAACAAAAGAATCTGGACTTAATCAAATGCGAAGCGATTACGATTTCCATAGAATGTCGACTAGTTCGTTGAAAATTCGGCTAGGCAAGTAAAGTATATCGTCTTGTAACAAAGCAGGGTTTATTCATATTCACATCACACTTACATGTTCTCGTCCTGATATGCATGTAATATTTGCCACTGTACGTAAAACACACCCCTTTTCCCCGAAATAAAACCAAAAAATCTGGACTTAATCAAAACCGATACTATTTGGATTTCCATAGATTGTCAGAGACGTTTTGTCAACTAGTTTGTTAAAAATTCAGCTAAGCAAGCAAAATATGTCTTGTACAGAGCCAAGATTTATTCATATTCATATCACACTTACATATTCTCGTCCTTATATGCATGTAATAATTGCCACTGTACACTAAATACTAAAACATTTTCATCAATTCTTTTTTATGAAAAGGAGCCTACTTTAAGCACGTTCATCGATTTGACACCCTGTAATTCATGTTTTTTGGGAGCTCCTCGAAAATTATAACACATTCCTTCTTTATTTGCAAAATCGCCAAGTGACGGGTGCCACATATGAAACATGATCTGCTTACCCTTCTGGAGCACCTGAGATCACCCCTTTTTTTTAGGGTTTCGTGTTTTTGATTTTCTATATGTTGCGCTTAATATACTGTTGTTTGGCTTTTTATTTTTTTTCTCTCGTTTATTTCGGCTGATGAGTTTTTGTTCTGACATTGTCAGTTTGGTTAATAGTTTTATTATCCCTTTTGTATCTTTCGCCTTCTTTTTGTCTATTTTGTTTTCGATTCTCCCCTCCCCCTGAACAGTATAATAGATAGATAAATGAAAACAGAAACCCTTTTCAACAAAAGGAGATCTACAAGTAACTCGACGTGACCGAAATTGTAAATTTCTTCCTCATTAGATATATTTCCCTTAGGGTAGATCGGGTGTCTTCCGCAATCTTAGGGAGCTACCATTTGATTTTTATTGGGGGGCTAGGATGAAATTTAAAAAAAAAGCAGGACAGGAGTTTTGAGTTAAAAAAAATACAGAATAAGCAACTTGGCAAAAAAAAGGCAGGATGACAATGTATGTAAAAAAAATCAGAATAAACTAATAATAAAAAATGCAGGACCGAATAGAGTGAAAAATAAAAAGGCAGGACAGAGATAACAACTAAAAAAAAGGCAGGAAAAAATTTGTCATCCTAGCCATCCCCTCCCCCCTAAAAATCACATGGTAGCTCCCTTAGATTCTCATATAGCACAACACAATCGGTCTAGATCTAAAAAAATATACACATTTTGAGAGAGGAATGTTATTCATATGTAGTACTTTTCATTTTGATGAAGAAAATTATGTGATTTATCTGATTAAAACGATTATTTAATTTTGAATACAGAACATTTTTTGCATATGTTTTTCAACTTTTCCATATAGGGGAGATAACTCGGATAACATTATCTTTTGTCGTTTTTTTTTTTTTTTTTTATTTTTTGCCATGGCATTGTCAGTCTGTTTTCGACTTATGAGTTTGAAATCCCTTTGGCATATTTCGTCTTTAATGATGAAATGTGTAGGGACTTTATCTATTTTGTTTTGTAGACAGAAAACGAGTCTCGTGATCCCAATTTTTATTGTTTTTTTCTAACATTGAGTTTTCCATGTATAGTTATAAAAAATCTGACAATACTGCATAACCTGTATAGCTTGCAAAATGCTCTGTGGCCCAAACTTTTTATTATGTTTTTTCAAAAAAGAATAAACTACATTTTGGCAAATAATTAAAAAAAATGTACCGATTTTAATTTAGACCACACTCATGAAAACTATAAGAGAGAGAGAGAGAAACTGTTGACATAAAAAAAAAACATATCTACAAATTAATCAAAGCAAGACCAAAATAATTCATGGACTTTAACAATTTTAACCGATTTTTGATTTTTTTCTTTTTCTTTGAAAACACATATAGATAGAGAGAAGCTGTAAAGAACCAAGAAAATCACTATAGACAAGAAAATAAGTGACGGAAATCATTCTTATTATAAGTTATAGGAGTCATTGTCCATTAATGACTTTACCAATTTAAAAAAAATGAAATATTCTCCGAGTGGATATATACATAAACCTGGGCACTATCTTACTTGGTGCTGGAAAAATGGTTGGCAATGCTGTAAATGATGTTTTTTTTTAAAGTTGACGATTTAGACTGGAGGCTCTAGGTCAAATTTTATTAGGTTTCATATAGACTTCATGTATAAGCGGAATGTATACAACAGAATCTACCATACTTTATATTTGGGTTGGCCCCATGCAGTAGGATTCTTCCACCTATCAATTCTTTTTGTTTGATTTCGTGGAAAAGAAAATTCAAATTTTCAGATACCTCTAACAAGGCCGGGGGGAGTCACATTCTCATATAGCTCTGACCCTCTCAGTCCTCATTATTTGTCATATTAGTTGATCTTTGTTTTTTAAGATTAAGACTCCAGATTCTTATGTTTTATTTCGGGGAAAACGGGAGTGGTAAATACAAATTCTCCGATAACTCTTACATAGATGTGATTTTATATGAGTAAAATTTGACCCTCACAATCATAAGTCTTATAAGCACAATATAATGTTGTATATATTAACACACAACATAGATAAATATTTTCTTAAATATTGTTCATAAAAAAAGTCTGGTTTTTAATCATAAAAAAAACATCTAAACAAAACATGTAAAATATACGGCAAAACTGTATTCAAGTGTAATACATAGCGATGGATAATTCATTTGTTTTATGAATTTATGGAAAACGTTCTTTGTATATCATTTTGCCTCCGAACTTGCAAATGAAGAAGAAAAAATCCTGGGGATTTGTCCCTTATTCTTTTCCATAGAATTGCAGTTTCAATTCACATAATTCTGTAATGTTTTACGCATCATTATTGTCTTTCAATTTAACATAAACCGAGCTAATATTTGTACTATATTCGAAGTCAACACCAAAAATCTTCAACTCTGCACAAGTATATGTCATCCTATCATTGTTTTATTTTGACTTTACCTTCTGTTTTTATAACTTAACATTTTACTGTTTCAAGTCAAGACCAAACTACTTTAAATTTACATCGTGTAGTTTCAAGTCAACACATTGTATGATAAGCCTCTCGTGACGTCATAATGATATAACATCGTGCTATCTTAGCTCAACAACACGTACTTTCAACTGTACGTCGTGTAGTTTTGAATGAGCATAGTGTATGGCAAGCCTATCGGGATATTATTATGATATAACATCGTGCTATCATAGCTCAACATCACATACTTTCAACTGTACGTTGTGTAGTTTTAAATGAGCATATTGTATGGTAAGCCTATCGTGACATTCAAATGATATAACAACATGCTATCTTAGCTTAACATCATCTAGTTTCAACTGAAAATCATGTAGTTTTAAATGAGCATATCGTGTGGTAAGCCTATCGTAACATTCTAATGATATAAAAACGTGCTATCTTAGCTTAACATCACGCACTTTCAGCTGTACGTGGTGTAATTTTAAATGAGCAAATTATATAATAAGCCTATCGTGACATTATAATGATATAACATCGTGCTGTCTTATCTGGACAACACGTACTTTCAGCTGTACGTCGTGTAGTTTTAAATAAGCATATTGTATGGCAAGCCTACCGTGATATTATTATGACATAAGATATTGCTATCATAGCTCAACATCACGTACTTTCAACTGTACGTCGTGTAGTTTTAAACGAGCATATCGTGTGGTAAGCCTATCGTGACATTCTAATGATATAACAACGTGCCATCTTAGCTTAACATCACGTACTTTCAACTGTACGTTGTGTAGTTTTAAATAAGCAAATTGTATAATAAGCCTATTGTGACATTATAATGATATAAAATCGTACTATCGTAACTTAACATTACAAAATTTCAACTGTACGTCGTGTAGTTTCAAGTGAGCATCTTAGCTTAACACGTTGCATCGTGTTGTTTTAAGTCAATAAATTGTATGGTAAGCCTTTCGTTTCAATATAGTAGTGTAGCATCGTGTTATCTTAACTTAACATCATGTACTTTCAACTGTGCATCATGGTGTTTTAAATCAACAGATTGCATGATAGACCTATCGTAATATCACAATGATATAACATCGTACATTCTCAACTCAACATTTATTAATAACATGTCAGCACCATACATTTTAGCTATTCATTTTATTTGTTATCATAGCTATCGAATTGTATGACTGAGCAGTATCCATCTGCAAGCTAACATCATGCAACGTCAACTTCACATCATGTACTTTTAACCCAACGTTACGTGTGTTTGGCATATCATCACAACATCGTGACTTATCATTATACTATCACGACTAAAGCACTTGTCATTGCAAGTCAACATTGCAGAAATTCAACTTAGCATATTGTAATTTAGAGTTAGCATTTTGATGACTCAATTCAACATCACGCTGTCTTAACTTTACATTTTAAGCTTCAGCATAACGTTTTTTAAATATCTAATATATGACAGCTGAGGCTTTCCATAGTAATATATAACATTGTTAATATTGTTTATATCTCAAAAATGTTTTTTATAAAACTTTTAATATTTGGTAACTCATCCTGCTTTTTGCTAAATAAATCCGAATAATCCAGTCCCTCACTGTAATCAATCTCTCCTACATGTTTATGAAGTATTTGAACAGCAGCAGAATATACCAACTGAATTATTCAGGTGAACTTTTTGCTGGACTATGCATTGTCTTAGAATAAAACATCTTACACACACTTCTGGTAACATATTTTGAAGTTAATCATTTCAAAAGATATTTGAATATAATAGTTGAACTTTCATTTCTTCCAATATATTTCATATAAAAAATTTAGATACATCTTTCCCGCCAAAAAAAATTTAAGAATAGCATAAATGTCATAGATTTTATTAAGCCCACCATTCCCTTCAATTCATAGAATTTTAAACTGTAATCATAATGTACATACTCATCTTGTTTTTCAATTGCCGCTGAAGGAGTCGTTGATGTTATATTAGTGATGGCCTCAATAGTTGTAAGATTCAACCGGCATCCTTCTGTTGTAACCGGAGATGTTGGTGTTACCACTACTTTATTTATAAACGCACCAAAACCAATCCAGCAATTCACAACTAATGATGAAAGAAGTCCAAACAATCCGCCCTTAAATGACAATATGCATACAAGTCCTCAATTTATACTTTTTTGTCATTTGTGGTCATGTTTTCGATGTAGTGTATGCCAGTGGCAAATATTTCATGCATGTTCAGCACGAGAACAAATAAGCAATAAATACAATTGATAGGTCCTGTAATAGAGGTCGCCTGGGATAAAGGTCACTGGAAAATGAGGGTATATTGGATAGGAACAGAAACTGTGCTTCAGAGCAGGCTACCTACGGATCCCTCAAAGAGTTGTTGCTAAGAGCTTGGCACTCTTTCTCGGATATAACGTCCCCATTCCGACCTGATGTGATTGCGTACATCCCGTACACCCAAACGGACGCCCCACTTTTGTAAGGGTTTTACTGCCGGTCGGAAGAAGACGTAAGTGACCATATTTCCATTCCCCAACCATCCTCGGGGTTTTGCAATATTGAAGTGAGTACGTTCAATACCCGTTTAAATATGCATACCAGACGGATATAACAATCCTTAATACACATTCACATATAGTGCTCTACAACTGTGTTAAATTTCATAAATAACCGTCAGACTGTTTTGGGATGAGTGGGCACTTAAGGTGGGCAAATGAGACATCCAATGACCCTTCCTTTTCTTATATTTTGAATATTGAAAATACATACCCTATCATATATTTTTTGACAAAAACTAGACCTATATATATATAAATAAATGTGGTATGATTGCCAATGAGACAACTATCCACCAAAGTTCAAATGAAGTGAATGTAAGCAATTATAGGCAACCGTACGGCCTTCAACATTGAGAAAAACCCATACCGTATGGTCGGCTATAAAAGGCCCCGACATGAAAATTATGAAACAATTCAATTGAGAAAACTAACGGCATAATTTATAACAAAAAAAATTACGAAAAAACAAATATGACAGACATGAACCAACGACAGTCACTGAAATACAGGCTCCTGACTTGGGACAGGCACATAAAGAATGTGGCTGGGTTAAACATGTTTGTGATCGCTCAACCCTCCTCTAACCTGGGACAGTAGTGTGACAGTGCAACATAAGAACAAACTATATTACGCTATTGCATGTAGATTTTAGACAGATTTGACAAATATCTGATGCATGTACGACTGGTTTTAATCGCCTCTTTTGAAAATGCTTACATATATTTCAGTAGTTTAAGATACTAGACAGCAACCTTATCATATGTATGTAATCTAAATTTCTCGCCCTTATCATTGAAAAAGCAACCTTTTCAAGCGGCGTATCCCTACCGCCCATTATGTAGTAAGTGGACCCTGAGGTTTAGGAGGTGTTTTGTTTTAGAAAGACCAGTTCTACATATGGTAATTCTTAGAAAAAATATCGATTATCTCCCCTTTAAATGTAAGACTGAGTTACATCCGCAGTTATTGTTCTACAATTATGTAAAATTTACTCAATATTTGTTTATTCATTTAGGATCAGGTTTTCTTATATGGTACACGGACAGACAATCAGACAGGGAGAATATTTAGCGGGGGTATATTGACTCTATAATCCCACACTTGAAACCACAAGATACATTTAGAATTGGGTATAAACAGTCATAGTGTTTTACATTCCTTTAGAAGCTTAACCAATAACTAAGAATTCGACCTTCTTTCACGCTACTGCCGGATTCTAAAATTACGAAAATGTTCTTATAAACAACTTTATATTACTGGGTCTGTTTTCAACATTAATTTCACTTCTACAATTAAAATGAAAATTACACTTTAAAAAAATTTGTGCATTCTGGATTTACCTTCAAAAGGATTACTCATAGATCGGCCTAAAACGGTAAAAGCCAAGGATTACTCATAGCTGGGCCCAAAACTGTGAAGGCCAAGGATAACTCATAGCTGGGCCCAAAATTGTAAAGGCCAAAGATTACTCATAGCTCGGCCTAAAACTGTAAAAGCCAAGGATTACTCATAGCTCGGCCCAAAACTGTAAAAGTTAAGGATTACTCATAGCTGGGCCCTAAACTGTAAAGGCCAAGGATTACTCATAGCTGGGCCCAAAACTGTAAAGGCCAAGGATTACTCATAGCTCGGGCCAAAACTGTAAAAGCCAAGAATTACTCATAGCTCGGCCCAAAACTGTAAAAGCCAAGGATAACTCATAGCTCGGCCCAAAACTGTAAAAGCCAAGGATTACTCAAAGCTCGGCCTAAAACTGTAAAGGATTTATATACTAGTCAAGAAAAGTAACGATACACAAGTTTGAACTCCAATTTATCATAAAATATAATAAATATGAAAAAACTGTTAAATTATCCAATGAAAAACATTCATTTGCAAAGCAAATGCATATGATTAAAAGAATCTGACGAAATTAAAAGTGAGAAAATACTGTATTATTGAACACAGGGGTCAAATTTATTTTGCGGAAAATGATGATAAAAGTTGGCACTTAATTTCGAAGATGAGAATTAAGTATTCAAATTTCTGCAAAGGCATTCAAAATTTTAAGCAGACCATGTGTAGGTTTAAAGTTTTAAGTTCTAATACCGATTTTTGAATTTTTGGGTGAAAAAACGATTTTTAAAATAACAACAATTGCCAAAAATTTGTTCGCGTATTTGCCTTAAATCAATGGTTTTGATAAGAAAATAACACTCTGTAAATATTAAACCAATAGACCACTTTCGAGTTCATCCGTCACCGGAAAAAACTCGTCAATTACGCGCGCCTTTATGACGTCATTTACCAGATAGAGGGGATCGCCTGTATTCCTGCACTATTAACGTTCATCAAGCGTCTTATTGATCGTCATTGTGCAGGATAAACTAGAAATAACGTTTGTTTTGTAAGTACTTAATCACAATTCCCTAATGACAGCAGTGCTTATTTTCAATTATGAGAATTTAATTTGCCAAATAATTCGTGCAATATAGCATAATAGTTTTCCAACCACTCGCTCAAATTTGGAACGGAAGTGACGATGCCCCTAAACGCACGAATGATGTTCACTAAAACCAGAGTTTTTGACGGAAATGCATCGAACTCGAAAGTTGTCTATTGGGAAATTATTGACCTTGGTACAGTGTATTCAATTTCATTATATATATGGAAAATACACTGCTTTGTATCGTTTCTTTTGTTGACAAGTATAAGTACTTGAAAACGTGAGGAGCTGTATAATAAAAAAAAAACATAAAAAGAATAGCCAAATCGATTAAAGGTAATTTTTTAAAAATGTGTTTTTGTCAAATCTTGAATCGTTGTCTTCAAAAATGATAATTGATAAATCGTATTACACAAAGAGGCTCCAATATGAACTGCGGTGTAAACGCTTTTTGTACAATAGTTTGCTGATTGCAGGATATATATTATATAATTAATGTACAATTCACATTTTCTCAAGATTTAATATTGTTCGTATATATATATTAGATGTAGTTACCCATTTATTGGCCCATGGAAATAAAATACCAAGAGTGAAAAGTCCAAGTAAGGGTCCACCAAGAAGACCATATATAGTGATTGTAGCCTGAAAATAAGTAACTTCAAAATACGTGTTTGAAGTATCAATTTCAATCACAGTGCTGTTCTTTTAGCTTGTAAATAACTTTAGTTTGTGAAGTTTTAGTTTTATTTCAATCATCCTGACTTGGTTTAGTTAATAAAAAGCGAGTATCATGCGATAGTTAAATGAAAAGATTCTTAAATATTGAAATATCTCAATCAAAAAAAATAAAATCCTTATTTCTAGCTCTGTCACTCTAGACATCAAAAATATTCAACAAGCATATTTTTCTTATACAGATCAACATTTTAAAATCGAAAATCTATACCTATATGGAATTACTATTAAAATATTAGCCAAAGCTGAAGTCTTTAGCTTAATAAAGGAAGGGTCTAGGTAGAGTTTACACAAGTGGAGCAGAAACTGCTTTTCCTTCTAGAGTATCTGTTTTTATGGGGTTCTTTCATGTTTAAATATAAAGATACGAAGATGTGGTATAATTGCCAATGAGACAACACTCCACCAGAGACCAAATGATATAGAAGTTAACAACTATAAGTCACCGTACGGCCTTCAAAAATTGTTGGTCTTTTTTTTTTCTTAAGACAACTGTGTTGTGTTCTTCGACCAATGACTTTTGATGGCTTTCTTTGTATATATTGCTGTTTTCAATAATGTTTCTATATTTTATTTAATCCTTGAATAAAAGAAAGTAATCATAGTAATTAATTATAATTACCGTTAAGATGGAAGACGTTAATAGTGACATGACATAAGCTACAGCGAGACAGACGCCACCAGTTAGGAGAACTAAAATAAAGACAAATAACATATGCTACAGCGAGACAAACAGCACCAGCTAGGAGAATTAAAATAACACAAATAACATATGCTACAGCGAGACAGACACCACTAGCTAGGAGAACTAAAATAAACACAAATAACATATGCTACAGCGAGACAGACACCACTAGCTAGGAGAACTAAAATAAATACAAATAACATATGCTACGGCGAGACAGACACCACTAGCTAGGAGAACTAAAATAAACACAAATAATATATGCTACAGCGAGACAGACACCACTAGTTAGGAGAACTAAAATAAACACAAATAATATATGCTACAGCGAGACAGACACCACTAGCTAGGAGAATTAAAATATACACAAATAACATATGCTACAGCGAGACAGACACCACCAGCTAGGAGAACTAAAATAACACAAATAACATGTGCTACCGCGAGACAGACACCACTAGTTAGGAGAACTAAAATAAACACAACTAACATATGCTACAGCAAGACAAACAGCACCAGCTAGGAGAATTAAAATAACACAAATAACATATGCTACAGCGAGACAGACACCACTAGCTAGGAGAACTAAAATAAACACAAATAACATATGCTACAGCGAGACAGACACCACTAGCTAGGAGAACTAAAATAAATACAAATAACATATGCTACGGCGAGACAGACACCACTAGCTAGGAGAACTAAAATAAACACAAATAATATATGCTACAGCGAGACAGACACCACTAGTTAGGAGAACTAAAATAAACACAAATAATATATGCTACAGCGAGACAGACACCACTAGCTAGGAGAATTAAAATATACACAAATAACATATGCTACAGCGAGACAGACACCACCAGCTAGGAGAACTAAAATAACACAAATAACATGTGCTACCACGAGACAGACACCACTAGTTAGGAGAACTAAAATAAACACAAATAACATATGCTACAGCAAGACAGACACCACTAGTTAGAACTAAAATAAACACAAATAACATATGCTACAGCGAGACAGACAGCACCAGTTAGGAGACCTAAAATAAACACAAATAACATATGCTAGAGCGAGACAGATACAACCAGCTAGGAGAACTAAAATAAACACAAATAACATATGCTACAGAAAGACAGACACCACCAGCTAGGAGAATTAAAATAAACACAAATAGCATATACTACTGCGAGACAGACACCACTAGCTAGGAAAATTAAAATAAACACAAATAACATATGCTAAAGCGAGACAGACTCCAACAGCTAGGAACACTAAAATAAACACAAATAATATATGCTACAGCGAGACAGACACCACTAGTTAGGAGAACTAAAATAAACACAAATAATATATGCTACAGCGAGACAGACACCACTAGCTAGGAGAATTAAAATATACACAAATAACATATGCTACAGCGAGACAGACACCACCAGCTAGGAGAACTAAAATAACACAAATAACATGTGCTACCGCGAGACAGACACCACTAGTTAGGAGAACTAAAATAAACACAACTAACATATGCTACAGCAAGACAAACAGCACCAGCTAGGAGAATTAAAATAACACAAATAACATATGCTACAGCGAGACAGACACCACTAGCTAGGAGAACTAAAATAAACACAAATAACATATGCTACAGCGAGACAGACACCACTAGCTAGGAGAACTAAAATAAATACAAATAACATATGCTACGGCGAGACAGACACCACTAGCTAGGAGAACTAAAATAAACACAAATAATATATGCTACAGCGAGACAGACACCACTAGTTAGGAGAACTCAAATAAACACAAATAATATATGCTACAGAGAGACAGACACCACTAGCTAGGAGAATTAAAATATACACAAATAACATATGCTACAGCGAGACAGACACCACCAGCTAGGAGAACTAAAATAACACAAATAACATGTGCTACCACGAGACAGACACCACTAGTTAGGAGAACTAAAATAAACACAAATAACATATGCTACAGCAAGACAGACACCACTAGTTAGAACTAAAATAAACACAAATAACATATGCTACAGCGAGACAGACAGCACCAGTTAGGAGACCTAAAATAAACACAAATAACATATGCTAGAGCGAGACAGATACAACCAGCTAGGAGAACTAAAATAAACACAAATAACATATGCTACAGAAAGACAGACACCACCAGCTAGGAGAATTAAAATAAACACAAATAGCATATACTACTGCGAGACAGACACCACTAGCTAGGAAAATTAAAATAAACACAAATAACATATGCTAAAGCGAGACAGACTCCAACAGCTAGGAACACTAAAATAAACACAAATAATATATGCTACAGCGAGACAGACACCACTAGCTAGGAGAACTAAAATAACACAAATAACATATGCTACAGAGAGACAGACAGCACCAGCTAGGAGAACTAAAATAACACAAATAACATATGCTACAGCAAGACAGACACCACTAGGTAGGAGAACTATAATAACAGAAATAACATATGCTACAGCAAGACAGACACCACCAGCTAGGAGAACTAAAATAACACAAATAACATGTGCTACCGCGAGACAGACACCACTAGTTAGGAGAACTAAAATAAACACAACTAACATATGCTACAGCAAGACAAACAGCACCAGCTAGGAGAATTAAAATAACACAAATAACATATGCTACAGCGAGACAGACACCACTAGCTAGGAGAACTAAAATAAACACAAATAACATATGCTACAGCGAGACAGACACCACTAGCTAGGAGAACTAAAATAAATACAAATAACATATGCTACGGCGAGACAGACACCACTAGCTAGGAGAACTAAAATAAACACAAATAATATATGCTACAGCGAGACAGACACCACTAGTTAGGAGAACTAAAATAAACACAAATAATATATGCTACAGCGAGACAGACACCACTAGGTAGGAGAACTATAATATACACAAATAACATATGCTACAGCGAGACAGACACCACCAGCTAGGAGAACTAAAATAACACAAATAACATGTGCTACCACGAGACAGACACCACTAGTTAGGAGAACTAAAATAAACACAAATAACATATGCTACAGCAAGACAGACACCACTAGTTAGAACTAAAATAAACACAAATAACATATGCTACAGCGAGACAGACAGCACCAGTTAGGAGACCTAAAATAAACACAAATAACATATGCTAGAGCGAGACAGATACAACCAGCTAGGAGAACTAAAATAAACACAAATAACATATGCTACAGAAAGACAGACACCACCAGCTAGGAGAATTAAAATAAACACAAATAGCATATACTACTGCGAGACAGACACCACCAGCTAGGAAAATTAAAATAAACACAAATAACATATGCTAAAGCGAGACAGACTCCAACAGCTAGGAGAACTAAAATGAACACAAATAACATATGCTACAGCGAGACAGACACCACTAGCTAGGAGAACTAAAATAACACAAATAACATATGCTACAGAGAGACAGACAGCACCAGCTAGGAGAACTAAAATAACACAAATAACATATGCTACAGCAAGACAGACACCACTAGGTAGGAGAACTATAATAACAGAAAATACATATGCTACAGCAAGACAGACACCACCAGCTAGGAGAACTAAAATAACACAAATAACATATGCTACCGCGAGACAGACTCCAACAGCTAGGAGAACTAAAAATAAACACAAATAACATATGCTACAGCAAGACAGACACCACTAGCTAGGAGAACTATAATAACAGAAATAATATATGCTACAGCAAGACAGACAGCACCAGCTAGGAGAACTAAAATAAACACAAATAACATATGCTACCGCGAGACAGACTACAACAGCTAGGAGAACTAAAATAAACACAAATAACATACGCTACAGAGAGACAGACACCACTAGTTAGGAGAATTGAAATAAACACAAATAACATATGCTACAGCGAGACAGATGCCACCAGCTAGGAGAACTAAAATAAACACAAATAACATATGCTACCGCGAGACAGACACCACCAGCTAGGAGAATTAAAATAAACACAAATAACATATGCTACCGCGAGACAGACAGCACCAGCTAGGAGAATTTAAATAAACACAAATAACATATGCTACAGAGAGACAGACACCACTAGCTAGGAGAACTAAAATAAACACAAATAACATATGCTACAGCGAGACAGACATCACCAGCTAGGAGAACTAAAATAACACAAATAACATACGCTACAGAGAGACAGACACCACTAGCTAGAAGAATTGAAATAAATACAAATAACATATGCTACAGCGAGACAGATGCCACCAGCTAGGAGAACTAAAATAAACACAAATAACATATGCTACCGCGAGACAGACACCACCAGCTAGGAGAATTAAAATAAACACAAATAACATATGCTACCGCGAGACAGACAACACCAGCTAGGAGAATTTAAATAAACACAAATAACATATGCTACAGAGAGACAGACACCACTAGCTAGGAGAACTAAAATAAACACAAATAACATATGCTACATCGAGACAGACATCACCAGCTAGGAGAACTAAAATAACACAAATAACATATGCTACTGCGAGACAGATACCACCAGCTAGGATAATTAAAATAAAGACAAATAACATATGTTAGTGCGAGACAGACTCCACCAGCTAGGAGAATTGAAATAAACACAAATAACATATGCTACCGCGAGACAGACACCACCAGCTAGGAGAATTAAAATAAACACAAATAACATATGCTACCGCGAGACAGACAGCACCAGCTAGGAGAATTTAAATAAACACAAATAACATATGCTACATCGAGACAGACATCACCAGCTAGGAGAACTAAAATAAACACAAATAACATATGCTACCGCGAGACAGACACCACCAGCTAGGAGAATTAAAATAAACACAAATAACATATGCTACCGCGAGACAGACAGCACCAGCTAGGAGAATTTAAATAAACACAAATAACATATGCTACAGAGAGACAGACACCACTAGCTAGGAGAACTAAAATAAACACAAATAACATATGCTACAGCGAGACAGACATCACCAGCTAGGAGAACTAAAATAACACAAATAACATATGCTACAGCAAGACAGACACCACTAGGTAGGAGAACTATAATAACAGAAATAATATATGCTACAGCAAGACAGACACCACCAGCTAGGAGAACTAAAATAACACAAATAACATATGCTACCGCAAGACAGACTCCAACAGCTAGGAGAACTAAAAATAAACACAAATAACATATGCTACAGCAAGACAGACACCACTAGCTAGGAGAACTATAATAACAGAAATAATATATGCTACAGCAAGACAGACAGCACCAGTTAGGAGAACTAAAATAAACACAAATAACATATGCTACCGAGAGACAGACTACAACAGCTAGGAGAACTAAAATAAACACAAATAACATACGCTACAGAGAGACAGACACCACTAGCTAGAAGAATTGAAATAAACACAAATAACATATGCTACAGCGAGACAGATGCCACCAGCTAGGAGAACTAAAATAACACAAATAACATATGCTACCGCAAGACAGACTCCAACAGCTAGGAGAACTAAAAATAAACACAAATAACATATGCTACAGCAAGACAGACACCACTAGCTAGGAGAACTATAATAACAGAAATAATATATGCTACAGCAAGACAGACAGCACCAGTTAGGAGAACTAAAATAAACACAAATAACATATGCTACCGAGAGACAGACTACAACAGCTAGGAGAACTAAAATAAACACAAATAACATACGCTACAGAGAGACAGACACCACTAGCTAGAAGAATTGAAATAAACACAAATAACATATGCTACAGCGAGACAGATGCCACCAGCTAGGAGAACTAAAATAAACACAAATAACATATGCTACCGCGAGACAGACACCACCAGCTAGGAGAATTAAAATAAACACAAATAACATATGCTACCGCGAGACAGACAGCACCAGCTAGGAGAATTTAAATAAACACAAATAACATATGCTACAGAGAGACAGACACCACTAGCTAGGAGAACTAAAATAAACACAAATAACATATGCTACATCGAGACAGACATCACCAGCTAGGAGAACTAAAATAACACAAATAACATATGCTACTGCGAGACAGATACCACCAGCTAGGATAATTAAAATAAAGACAAATAACATATGTTAGTGCGAGACAGACTCCACCAGCTAGGAGAATTGAAATAAACACAAATAACATATGCTACAGCGAGACAGACTCCATCAGCTAGGAGAATTAAAATAAACACAAACTACATATGCTAGTGCGAGACAGACTCTAACAGCTAGAAGAATTAAAATAAACACAAATAACATATGCTAGTGCGAGACAGACAGCACTAGCTAGGAGAACTAAAATAAACACAAATAACATATGCTACAGCGAGACAGACACCACCAGCTAGGAGAACTAAAATAAACACAAATAACATATGCTACAGCGAGACAGATACCACTAGCTAGGAGAACTAAAATAAACACAAATAACATATGCTACAGCGAGACAGACAGCACTAGCTAGGAGAATTAAAATAAACACAAATAACATATGCTAGTGCGAGACAGACTCCACCAGCTAGGAAAACTAAAATAAACACGAGCAATACTTAATTTCAATGAGTAACATGCATTTGCCTCATTTTAATTCTGAAGAGGTATTGGTTGTCAACAAATTGAAAACTATTCGTAGTATCAATATAGGTAACGTTGTCTTACGGAGCACCTGAGATCACCCCCGGTTTTAGGTGGGGTTCCAGTTGCTCGCTCTTTAGTTTTTTATGTCGTGCTCTGTGATCTGTTTTTGTCTTTTGGTCGTTTTTCGTGTTTTGCAATGGCGTTGTCAGTTTGTTTTTGACTTATCAGTTTTCCTGTCACTTTTGTATATTTCTCCTCTCTTTTGCAATGCGGCATGTGGCCACATGTTTTGTTTTGATGTTTTCATATGTCCATACAAGAGGCTTTCATGCTTCCCAGGCTTTTTCGCCTCGAGATAATATGACGTGGAAAGTTGTGTTTGATTTGATTTTAATTTTTTTTACATCACCCTTTGATCTACAAGCAGTGAGTATCGGTCTTTCATAGAAACAAAGAGTGCACATGAAATGTCTCGCCTGCTTTACTCACCATTTATTTCATGTTGAATGTCTTAAAGATAAAGGTTCTACTATAAGTATCACATAAACTTAACATGTTTAAAGATCCATGACAATGAGGTCAAGGTCAGATAATTCCTGTCAGACAGACATAAACACCTTAAAATTATTTCATACACCAAATATAGTTGACCTATTACTTACGGTAATTGAAAAAAACTGACCAAAACACAAAAACTCAACATTGACCAATGAACCAAGAAAATGAGGTCATGGTCAGATGATACCTGGTAGACAGACATTTACACCTAACAGTCATTCCATACACCAAATATAGGTGACCTATTGCTATAATCATTTGAAAAATAGACCAAAACACAAAAGCGTAACATTGACCTGTGTACCATGAAAATGAGCTCAAGGTAAATAAAACCTGTCAAACTGACATGTACTCTTCTAAATCATTACATATAGCACATATAGTTGACCTACTGCTTATAGTATCTGAGAAACAGACCTAATCACGTAACTTTAACCTTGATCACTGATCCATGAAATGAGATCGAGGTCAGATATACCCGGTCTGACGGACATGTAGAATTGCAAGGAATCCATATTCCAAATTTAGTTATCCTATTATAACTATTGAGAAATTTACATGACAAAAAAAAATTCTTTTTTTTCAAGCATTCGCTGAACCATGAAAATTAGGTCAAGGACAATGGACATATGACAGACGAAAACTTCGTAACATAAGGTATCTACATGCAAGGTATGAAGCATCAAAGGTCTTCTACCCTCTGAGATATAAAGCTCTTCTACCCTCTGAAATATAAAGCTCTTCTACCCTCTGAAATATAAAGCTTTTCTACCCTATGACATATAAAGCTTTATACAAATACTTTACACCGCCGCCTGATTGTAATCCCTATGTCTCGCATACTCTGATTTTCGTCGCAGGCGAGACAATAAAACCACATACATGTAATAACGCAATAATACATTTCTATATCATAGAAATTTATAATACCAACCAATGAATTTGGAAATAATTGTTCTTGTTCCAGAGGGCATATTTGGAGCACATACAAGAATAAAATCCTTTAAAATAATCGCTGATATTGCATTAAATCCAGATGACACAGAGCTGAAATAAAAAAAAAATGTGTTCATCAAATTTCATGCAGAAAGGAAATTCAATATAGCTCAGGCAATTTTCATATTTAGCCACTTAATTGCAGAGATTAAAAAACTTATTGTAATGAATCATGTCAGTTTACAGGTTGTGACTTATGCAGACTGTTATTTTTTTCTGACACTGTAAGCCGAAAAATATTCGCAGTAGCTTAATATTCTCTATTTTCGTGGTACCGATTCTTCCGCAGATATATTCTTTTCCATAGTTTATTTGAAGATCCGCAAAATTTTAAACAAATCGAATGCAAAATTTTATTTAACTTTGAAATCTCGAATAAATATGACGCGATTACTGATGGTCTGGATAAGGGGTCCTTCATTTCTGTTTTCATTAATTTTTAATTTTAGATAAATTTTCTCCATTTTTTATATCTTTTGCTTGCTCACTATGCTCAATTCTATATCTTAACACCCAATTATTCTCTCTTCTTTATTTTTTTGGCCCTGTTTATCTCTATTCTTTATATTTTTTGTCCATTATTCTGCTCCTTTTGGCCATTATTCTTTATTCTGTAAACCCCATCCAGACTATCATTACTTTCAGATTTTCAGTATTGGATTGATTTTTCTATTGTCCTCTCATGGAGTATCGGTAGCGAAAATAGTTGTTCATCACTGAATGTAAACGATAAAAAATACTGAAATGAAATACTTCAATAGCACTGAAGATGCATATACTGGGAAATGTAGATAATCTGTAAACATGCTCAACATGACTGCATTATAGTATCAATGTAACTTAACAGTACCCAAAATTGCACCGTGTTACCCAATTTGCACCCATTTTGCATAAAAAGGGATGGATATCTTGTAAGTTTTCTTAGTTGCTAAACAATTCGTATTTTTATCATTTAACATAATGAACGTCTTTTAACATATTTCTAAAATACTCTTAAAGATACACAAAACGGTCACATTAATAATCAACAGATGTAGTATCCAGTCAAAAATGTAAAATTCATGGAAACGTTGAATATGACGTCTACAAAAAATCTACTTTTTAAAACGAGAAATTAAAATTAATCACAGATATCCATTTCATATAAAATGCATATCAAGCATGAATTATTGTCAAATTATAAGAAAAAATGTTGAGAAATAAAACAAAATACCAGTTCCCGATTTCTACGAATGTGCAGCTAATCATGGGTGTAATGTAGGTACTTCTCAATCATTTGTCAATGCAGAATCTGGGATCTTTTGGAGGTCGGATCAAACTCATTTTCTATGATTCAGTATGGATTTAAAATCAAGTTTGTGAACTTTATAGTAAATACGGATAAAACTACCAAATAAATACAGAAAGGCAAGTTTTATCTGTTCCTTGAAAAAATGAAGGCGAGAGAACTGTAAAATAAGGTGCAAATTAGGTAACCTCAGATTATATAGATAGAACGTACCTTAAACTTCCACTGAAAATGCACGATATAACCAATCCTGGAAGTCCATGGTATTTTCCAACTATATCCATTGCAAACAAAGGAATCAACTGAATAAAAAAAATTAAAAATGGGTCAAGCATTACGTCTGAAAGCAACATTAAAACACTGATCGGCAAGATCAAGAAAGACCGTCTGTCCGTTCGTCCGTCTAGCAAATATTTTCGTCATTATTTTCTCATGATCTACTGAAAAAGTTTTATATTAAGGAATTTACTGATCGGCCAACTTATTCACAAAACCGAATAAAGTCCAGACTTAACGTTAGGTTTGAGATTGGAAGAAAGCATTTACATATAAAAAAAACTCTCCCTTATAATTTCAATAGATGCACTAAAATGATTTCCAGATTAAATATTTTCAGGAGAACTTCCAGAACTATTTCGCCTGTACTGGAATCACAAGTCTTGTGTAAACCTTTTTGTTACCGTGACGCTCACAAATAAAATAAGACTTAACATATGACATTGGTACATAATGTCCCACGTAGCAGCACTACACATGGGAGGTATACTAACTTTTGTGGGTGTGTTTTGTTTTGTTATGAAAGATGAGAATTAAATAACATATATTTCAAATTGTACCCTTGAACTACATGTAAAAGATTTAAAAAATATTATTATTTTGTTCTGCTTTAATACAAATAAAGTATCCCCTCCAAACTCAGTTTCATCATCTATATACATGTATACTTTTCCTGAACAAACAGCGAAAATCAATCATTTTATATAATTTTCAACAGATTTATGGTATCAATTCACCCACCTGATCAGATTTTGTCACAATTCCTGCTTTCACTGGATCACACGTGCTATAATAAGCGAACATGACTACTCCAACAAGACAGACCAATGAAAGGATTGACACAATACACACCAAATTCACCCATAATGATCTGAAAATACATCTTGACAGTATTACGTGTTAAGGCAGTATGGGAAATAAACAAAAAAAATGGAGAAAAATAAAAGAAGAATGTGTCTGAGGACACGAATGCCCCCGCTCAAGCTTTGCAATTTTTCAAGTTAAAAAAGGGGCATAACTCAAGAACGGTAAGTGACTCACTGCCCAAATTCAAACTCTGTGACTGCCTATTGTGGTTCTTAGCATTGTGTATGAGTTTCATAAAATTTGGAGTAAAACTGAAGTAAGTGTGCGGAAACATAAATAGGACGAACTGAAGGACAGACGGACGTACGAAAAGAAGGACAGACGGAAAGACGGAAGGACGGAAGAACGGTCAAGGGTAACACGCAATGCCCCCATTGGCTACACCGGGGGGAGGGGGGGGGGGGGGGGGCATAACAATCAAACTTTACCTCTTGAGTCCTAAGGGACTTAATTGTTTTTTGGATCAATAAAAAGTTATTATGTATTTGTAAAAACAGTCGTAATAATGATGGAAAAATACGTCATTTTCATGATTTTAATTAAAATCTTTACAAGAATTGCATTCCTACCTCCTACACACCGGATGCGCGTTTCGTCTCCACAAGACTCACCAGTGGCGCTCAAATCAAAACAGTGGGAAGATCAAATCAATATTTTTATAGTCAAAAAGGATAACAATTATCACTAGAGCAAGAAAGCTGAATATGCTATATTGATTGTACATATGTAGTTGAAGACATTTCTGCAAATGAAGAATTATTGCAATAACTTTGAATGGATGCATTTGTTGTCTGACATATTGTGTATATCCAACCTATGGATCAATTATGTTCGTAAATGAAGATCAAAATAACGAAATAGGTTTGTATGCTTACCCTTACAGGGATCTTTATGCTAATATTAATTTGGTGACAATTCACAACATTCAAAAATAAAAAACGGGAATAAAAAAGAAATCGGATATCGAAAATATACAAATTGTGACTAATCAATGGAATAGTAATTCACGCGCAACGCGCATGCGTGAATTATCCCTGATTTTCGGTAACGAGTTGTATTCAATTTTTATCATACTGGCTTCTTATCTGCTTCATATTTTTTAAACAACCGAAGCTCTACGGATGATTAAATGCGAAGTACTTACAATTTAGCTCTTGCAAGTGATGAAAATGAAACAGCTCTTTGAACTTGTGCTTGATTTATACCATATACGCCTGTCCATATAAATCCACCACCAACTATCATATTCCAAAGTGAATGTCTTTCTGACGGGTCTGGATTCAGTCTGAAAATTGATATATAATGTTTAAATTTCACAAAAAAAGAGGATGTTCTAACTTTGTTGCGAATAATGTATTCGTCTTCTGTGATTTCATTTTAAAATGCATAAATTAAGATGAAAACAGTAAAATGGGAGATAAACAATTGGGATAACATGAACTCCAAATGGAATGAAACTGTAAACATCATTTTTTTGCATCCAATGTTTCATTGGCTATAAAACCATATCTCCTTTTACTTATACTGACTTTTTCATAACATTTAGGTGCAAACTATATATTGATCCTGATTCGAAAAAAAAATTAATATACTGTCCTTTTTGGGTTACCTAATGTAATCTAACTAGACTAGATATTATTCTTTATCAAAGCATTGCGAATTTTTTCATTTTATAAATTATTGATCTTGTACTTTAATTTTGATGGAAGATGACTTAAGGTTATAAAAATTGAATTTTTGTTGGTTTAACGCTGTTCTTGCTCAGTTTTTCCAGATTTAGGTCAGTCATTTATAGATAATAGAATGAATATTTTGTTAGGTTTTTAAGTAGAGGAAAGACTTAAGGTTGTAGAGAAAGCAGGCCTAGGCTAATAATTTATATTTTCTTTTTACTCTTTTCATTTTCTTTTAAAAAAAACTTCATATAATAAATATTTCTGTAGTGTTTTTTGCTTCTTAAATATTATCCCATTACAAATAAAGAGCTGCGCCATGAGCACATGATACACATGTCGCTTTTTCAACGAATAAAGTTCCATAACTCCTCAATGTCATATCAGAAATTTATAAAAAAAAACGAAAGGGAGCGTATTATAATAGATATAAACCTTCACCAAAGTTTTATGAAAACTGCTCAAAGCATTTTTGAATTATCGTCCGAAAACTGGAAAATCCCCCCTTTTTTATGAATAAAATCCCATAACTTAGAAACTTAAAAAAAGGGAGCTTCCTTCAATAGATATGAACAATTCACCCAAGTTTCATGAAAATTGGTTAAAGCGTTTTTGAGTTATTTGTCCGACATGTTGACGACAGACGGACGGACGGACAACGGTTTACCATAAACGGGCATATACAAATAAGAACAAATATAAAGCTTACATGAGGAACTTAATTCTATCATTTTGGTCAGCAACTCTCCATGCTACATCTAAACCACCCAATTTTCTGCACCCAAATATCAGAAGTATTAACATCCCGGCAAACATGATCAGTACTTGTACAGTATCAGTCCAAACTACAGCTTTCATGCCACCCTACAAGTAAAATCAATAAGTAAATACACAAGTCATGGAATACTTCAATTCATGTACATGTGTAGAGCATAGCATTGTGCAGTAGTTGACTGCACATAGCATATCGAGCTAACTCTAAATAGACAATTAACGTTTGGGATATATAGGAACGCTTCATCATAATAAGCCGATCAAAACCTTTTTACTAAACAGTGCCGGAGAGAACTTTAAACGGAACAATATTTGGTGCAACAACAGGGTAATCGTGCCCTGCTGTGTGTTCACCACCCGCCATGCAAATTTGTTGAGCGCCTACAAAAACATTAAATATGTGCCTGTCCCAAGTCAGGAGCCTGACATTGTTTTATGTCTGTCGTATTTGTTTTTCGTGAATTGGTTTGATTAAATTGTTTCACATTTTGTCATGTCGGGGCCTTTTAAAGCTGACTATACAGTATGGGTTTGTTGCTAACATCCACTTTATTTGAACTCTGTTGGATAGTTGTCTCATTGGCAATCATACCACATACACTTATTTTTATATACTGTATGTTTTAATCTGCATGAACTAATCGGAATGGTAACTTTACAGATTTGTCTACGACCGTATTTGTACTATATTGTATCAATGCCTTTTTTTTTTACATTAATTAGTAATAATATTTGAATTGACATACCAAAGCCGTATACAGTGTACAGACCGCACATATTGCTACCAGTGATCCCCAGAGGTCGATCCCGGTTACTGTAAGAAAAAGCATTGAGAGCACAATAGATATGATCACATTAAAATAACCCACGACACAACTCCAGATTAATTGGTCATTCAGTCGCAACGCATTTGTCAATGTTTAGTTGTTTTAGAAACTTGGACCAGGTGAGAGAAAGATATTTTAAATATTTTAGGTAATTCCTAAAAAAACACCTTGGACATCAATGTTTTCAACACTTTTTCTGAAATTACTGTTTTAAATTTTTTGAAAGTTTTCTAATTAACAAAATGCATTTCCCTCAAGTGTAGCTCAGATTGGTTGTCCAACTAAATTGGCATTATGTTTTACCAGCTTTTTGTATTATATAAAGATAAGGAGATTTGGTATGATTACCAATGAGACAACTATGTATGTAAGCAATTATGGGCAACCGTAAGGCCTTCAACAATGAGAAAACCCAATAGCGTATAGTTGGCTATAAAAGGCCCCGACATGAAAAATGTGAAACAATTCAGTTTTATGTTCAGTTTTTCATATAGTTTGGCCTCGATCCAGAGCGTCACTGAAGAGACAGTGATTTTAAGAAATGCTCATCTGGTTTAGTAAAAATGGAATCGTCAATGTTGTTTATACCAAAAGAAGCGGCACATTTTTAGTATAAAGTAAATATTAAAAAATAACAATTTTTATTTTTTTTTCAGAATTCATGCATCCAACTCTAACTTAATTGCAAAACTGTAACAACTTTTAAGACATTTCCCTTACTTAAAATGAGTACAATAAAATTCGTGCCGACTCAAGTGCTAGTTTCTATTAAAAATGTTCAGAGTTTTAAATTATCCGATTTTCAGAAACTATTTTTTGACGCGTCTATCTTTTTGAAAATAAAGACACAGAAACATATTAAACAGATGGTAACTTAAATATATAAAATAATTAATACCAAGACCATACCTGCATTCAAAGCTAAAGATGGACCGTACAGTACTATCGCCATATAAATAAGCTGAAAAATTGAAATTCAAATATAAAATCTTTAATGTAAGTGAATGATATCAAAAACAGATAAAGGCTTAGTTCTGTTTACCAAAATAAGGAGCATGATTAGCATGGATATAGATTTTGTATTCATTGAACAAGAAAAAAAAACAATGTTGAAACTCCCAGATAAAAAAAAATAAAAAAATAAAACCAATTATAAATTATTCAGACAAAAAATCAGGAAACTCAATGCGTTTAAGTAGATATGAAATGCTATAGTAAGAGATCTTGATTTTATTACTTTGAAATCTGAATACAATTCCCTAATAGAGAACAACACATGTATAATAAGTAAGATCATTAAGTGTGGCTAAAAAAGAACGGGGGGTACAAAATCTTTGAAAGTATACGACAATAGATATAAGAAGATGTGGTATGAGTGCCAATGAGAAAAATATCCATCCAAGTCACAATTTATAAAAGTAAACCACTATAGGTCAAAGTACGGTCAACTCTGTTTCTTACGTTGCCAGTATTTGTGGAAACTGTATGACAAGGGTTTTTAAAATTATAAATGGAGGTATATATAAGTCATTTTTTTAATTGTTTACCATTAGTATAGGAATACAATTTGATACACGTAGAGAAATGCTCAAAATACATTTGATAAGTAGTTAAATGTGGAACTAGAGTGATCACTTGGCGTCTCCGTTCCGTCAGTAGAATCCATGCTTGGGAAGGAACCTGTTTTGCTTTGTAGGATGTTAAAAAGAAACAGTCATGTCCTATCAGAAGGGGGCCGTTAAATCCGATGCCTTTTGTGGGTATATTGTTACATGTACACTCGACTCTCTGATGGTTAAACAACGTTTAATAACCTTTAAAAGAGTCTATAGTTGCCTGCTGCGAGTGAAACATCTTTTATCAAAAATACCCTTATTTTTCAGTGGCTTTAGAAATGCCCGCCATTCATCCTTCTTTCCTGAACCAGCCTTTAGGATTTATTGTTAATGTTTTTTAGTCCCAATTTTGCACGAAATATTTCCATTGGCCGTTGAGAAAACAAAAATCAAACATTGTCCCTTCAGTGATGCATGAGGCCAAAATAAATTCGGTATAGTTTTGTATTGTAATTCTGCCCAGTGTCGGAACCAGGTGGGACAGTCGGAGCATTGGCCCTATTATGTTATATAAGATTTGAATTAAGTAGATTGTTCTGATATTTTATGGATGCTCTTATTTGTCGATAGATCCCCGTGATTTACCATATTGTAAATCTTGCGCCCGCCACTGCTGACGGGTAGCTGTCTTGTTAATATATACGGTCATTTTCCCCTCATACTAGGAACTTTTTATGGCACCCGCTTGACAGTTATAATTAATGGGCTTGGCACAATTCAATTTGTATTCATTTTTCTGTTCAAATTTTGTTTGGATAAACAATATAGCTGATTATACGCTATGGATTTTTCTCATTTTAAAGGCCGTACAATGACCTAAATTTGCGTTTATCTTCGTCATTTGAACTATGGTGGATATTTGTCTAATTGAAAACCATTCCACATCTCCTTATTTTTATACAGACGGAAATGTTTGGTGTTCTCAGTACATTTTTTTTATAGATTTTTTTATACCGGACCTCCCTTACGGAAATTACTAGATCCACCACCGATAAAGAATCCCATAGTCAAATATATCACATTCAAATGTTTATTCAAGAGAACAAGAGAACAAATGAACGCTATAAAATAGGTTTAAATACGGCGTTTTATTATTGCATGTATACTTATATGTTTAATTTATTGTTGTGAAGGTTTTAATTCTGATGTTAACCAGTTTTGTTAAATGACTTCTATTATATATATATATATATATATATATATATATATATATTATGCATCGACACCAGGTAAGAATAATGGCCAGTATGACAACTGATGAGAATGATGAACAGATGCATTCATCAGACATATACATAACTCGCATATTACACTTTTATTTACATTATAGTCTCAATGGTATGATGAAGATTTTTCGCAGTAAGAACGATAACTCTGGTGTAACGAGACTACTTTTACTGAGTAAACAACTATTTTCTTTCGGATTCTTTAATACAGATACATGAATGACGTCAAAGCAACATACCTTGAACTTGAAATCGGATGTAGTAATTAATAGAACCTTTATTTCAAATATTACCTGTGAGAATACTCAACCAAACCATAACAGGTAATGTTATTTCGACAGTTTGCAAGGGAAAGTTTTAGATTAGATTAAGATGTTATGTAATTGTATATCACCGAGTTAAGATTAAGTGATCATAATTTACTGATTGAAAAAGGGAGACACCAAAAATTCCCAGAGAAAACAGGTTGTGTCAGATCTGCAATATAGTTGAGGATGAGAAACATTTTCTCTTGTATTGCAGGAAAGACTCCACCATAAGACCAACATTTATTAAATAATTGATTGAGGCAAATTGTATTGAAAATTTTAATAGCCTAAATGATGATGCCAAAATGAAATTTATTCTCTGCCCATCAACACAAAAACAAGTAAAAAGCATAGGTTCCTTTATTAAGCAGTCATTAGTACTAAGGGTAGAGGACTCATAATTGAATTATTAACTATTATACGATATAATTACATGTATTAATTAGTTTGTATAATACATGCTTTCTTCTTGTCATTTATATTATACTATGTTTTGTTTGTTTTAGTCACAAATCATATAAGCTTATCCATACGACAATAAAGTTTTGAATTGAATTAAAGAAGGCTAAGTGAGAAAGCAATACTTACCATCGTTATCATGTAGATGATACAGGAAATTATTCGAACCAACGTTCCAAATCTTAGATGGATATACTGGAATGTAAAACATCATAAATTGCATTTTCTTTTTACTAGATATATATTTTGTAACATGCATTGTTTTCAATACAAGCAGAAGCGTTCTCGTTAATAAAGTTTCATCTAACCAGAAACGTCAAAAATAACGGACTTAATGCAACAGCATTTCTAAATTAGTCCATTAGATATTCACTTAGTACAAATGTACGGTAGCCGGTTAGTTTTAGGGTGTAGTTTAATTTTAATTCGTTATCACGACTTATTAATTAGTTAAAAAGACTTAGAACACTCATTATAACGACTAAGCTAACTCGTTATAACGACTTAGCTTACTCGTTAGAGCGAATTAACTTAATCGTTATCACGACTTAGTAGCTCGATATTTTTCATCATCTATTTTATTTAAATATTTATATAAAATGATGACAACCAATAAACTCACTTATAAAGACTTGGTAACTTGTGATACAGAGCAAGCTATAACGAGTTACTAAGTCATGATAACGAGTTACTTAGTCATGATAACGAGTTACTAAGTCAAGATATCAAGTTACTAAGTCATGATAACGAGTTATTAAGTCGTGATAAATAAAATTTAAATTATATTTTTTGTGAATTATATTGAATATTTCTTACTTCCAAATACATTTTTCTTTCACCCTAACAGTTCTTATGCTATCAATTTTAAGCCACCGAAAATATTTAACACACCTATCTTCTGTCTTCTGTCTTCTACCTGAAGACAATTTTGACTTGTTACTACAAAGTATGGGAGTCATTAAGATCCCCCTAGTTTTGATGGAAATACAGTATACTAGTATTTGGGTAAATGTTTTGCATTTATGACAAGATGGTGGTTTTGAAAACTTTGTACTACTTTCTGATTTCAGAGTGGTATTTCAGTTGTAATGCTTAATAGAGATTATGTTTTCTGTATACGAATATTCCTCTATAAGTAAAGCTTTTGAACTTGAAATTGGCAACATTTGGGTACAAATGAAAATAGTTTAACCAGAATAGGTAAACAGCGTTAACTCTAGACACACAAATGTCTGTTAACCAGAATAGGTAAACAGCGTTAACTCTAGACACCCAAATGTCTGTTAACCAGAATAGGTAAACAGCGTTAACTCTAGACACCCAAATGTCTGTTAACCAGAATAGGTAAACAGCGTCAACTCTAGACACCCAAATGTCTGTTAACCAGAATAGGTAAACAGCGTCAACTCTAGACACCCAAATGTCTGTTAACCAGAATAAGTAAACAGCGTGAACTCTAGACACCCAAATGTCTGTTAACCAGAATAGGTAAACAGCGTGAACTCTAGACACACAAATGTCTGTTAACCAGAATAGGTAAACAGCGTGAACTCTAGACACACAAATGTCTGTTAACCAGAATAGGTGAACGGCGTCAACTCTAGACACCCAAATGTCTGTTAACCAGAATAGGTAAACGGCGTCAACTCTAGACACCCAAATGTCTGTTAACCAGAATAGGTAAACAGCGTTAACTCTATACACCCAAATGTCTGTTAACCAGAATAGGTAAACAGCGTTAACTCTAGACACCCAAATGTCTGTTAACCAGAATAGGTAAACAGCGTTAACTCTAGACACCCAAATGTCTGTTAACCAGAATAGGTAAACAGCGTTAACTCTAGAGACACAAATGTCTGTTAACCAGAATAGGTAAACAGCGTTAACTCTAGAGACACACAAATGTCTGTTAACCAGAATAGGTAAACAGCGTTAACTCTAGAGACACAAATGTCTGTTAACCAGAATAGGTAAACAGCGTTAACTCTAGAGACACACAAATGTCTGTTAACCAGAATAGGTAAACAGCGTTAACTCTAGACACCCAAATGTCTGTTAACCAGAATAGGTAAACAGCGTTAACTCTAGACACACACAAATGTCTGTTAACCAGAATAGGTAAACAGCGTTAACTCTAGAGACACACAAATGTCTGTTAACCAGAATAGGTAAACAGCGTTAACTCTAGACACACAAATGTCTGTTAACCAGAATAGGTAAACAGCGTTAACTCTAGAGACACACAAATGTCTGTTAACCAGAATAGGTAAATAGCGTTAACTCTAGAGACACAAATGTCTGTTAACCAGAATAGGTAAACAGCGTTAACTCTAGAGACACACAAATGTCTGTTAACCAGAATAGGTAAACAGCGTTAACTCTAGACACACAAATGTCTGTTAACCAGAATAGGTAAACAGCGTTAACTCTAGAGACACAAATGTCTGTTAACCAGAATAGGTAAACAGCGTTAACTCTAGAGACACACAAATGTCTGTTAACCAGAATAGGTAAACAGCGTTAACTCTAGACACCCAAATGTCTGTTAACCAGGATAGGTAAACAGCGTTAACTCTAGAGACACACAAATGTCTGTTAACCAGAATAGGTAAACAGCGTTAACTCTAGACACACAAATGTCTGTTAACCAGAATAGGTAAACAGCGTTAACTCTAGAGACACAAATGTCTGTTAACCAGAATAGGTAAACAGCGTTAACTCTAGAGACACACAAATGTCTGTTAACCAGAATAGGTAAACAGCGTTAACTCTAGACTCCCAAATGTCTGTTAACCAGGATAGGTAAACAGCGTTAACTCTAGAGACACACAAATGTCTGTTAACCAGAATAGGTAAACAGCGTTAACTCTAGACACACAAATGTCTGTTAACCAGAATAGGTAAACAGCGTTAACTCTAGAGACACACAAATGTCTGTTAACCAGAATAGGTAAACAGCGTTAACTCTAGACACACAAATGTCTGTTAACCAGAATAGGTAAACAGCGTTAACTCTAGAGACACACAAATGTCTGTTAACCAGAATAGGTAAACAGCGTTAACTCTAGAGACACAAATGTCTGTTAACCAGAATAGGTAAACAGCGTTAACTCTAGAGACACACAAATGTCTGTTAACCAGAATAGGTAAACAGCGTTAACTCTAGAGACACACAAATGTCTGTTAACCAGAATAGGTAAACAGCGTTAACTCTAGAGACACACAAATGTCTGTTAACCAGAATAGGTAAACAGCGTTAACTCTAGAGACACACAAATGTCTGCGACTGTTTATCCTTTACTGAAATACACCTTCTCCTGAGGTAGCGTTCTATTGCTACTCAGTGTATCATTTATCCATCAGATACACCTTCTCCTGAGGTAGCGTTCTATTGCTACTCAGTGTATCATTTATCCATCAGATACACCTTCTCCTGAGGTAGCGTTCTATTGCTACTCAGTGTATCATTTATCCATCAGATACACCTTCTCCTGAGGTAGCGAGCGTTCTATTTACATTTACAACTGAATATTTTGTTAATTTTGATGGCAAAATGATTTATTTTTCATTTCTGTGAATTTTTGAAATTATAAAAGTGACAGCGACAGAATAAACCGTGATATGCCTAGAATTATGTTTTTTCGCTAGAAATTCGGTAACATACGTTTTATATATACTTAGAAATTAGTTCGAATCTCCCTTACTTTGTAAGTTACAGATACTAATTCAATGGAAATGTCAGTACCAAATACTGAAAAAGCATGCGGTTTTGTATTTAAATATTATTTCATGACTTAAATCCACTACCCGTATACTTTTAATTATTGGTTGTTTCTTGTGAATATTTCAAGATGATTTAAAAGGTGGTAATTTGAACTCACTGATGATTGAACCTAATTAATGAAAGAACTGTAATTTTGAAAAGACGTCTTAAGGATGTACACCTCTGAGAAGCCAAAAATTTCTAGAATTAAACTTTTTTTCTTAACCTGATTTTTGGGTTTATATGACTGTGAAAAAATAATTGGCGAAGAAAAAATCATATGGTGGTACACTTCTTTTCTTGCTACGGCCCTTTGAAAGTACCCAATTTTGATGATTTTCCCATTTTCATCAATATTTACCCGTTTTTGGGATATTTTCGTGAAAAAAATCACAGTTCCACAATTAAACTTTTTTTCATACTTTCAATAAAGATGAAGTGGACCAATTTGAATAATTTAACTTAAAAAAAACTATAGGTAGGTGTTAATATAAGAAAGTTTTATCATATTTTGATGCTTTTTCGTGTCAAATTTACCATGCTGTCAATTTTGTAAATTTGTGATTTTTCTCTATTTTAAGAACAAAATGCATATTATTTCAACTTCTTTGTCATAAATGATTGAAAAAATACATATCTAAGAAATTTGAAAAGAAAAAAATGATATGGGATGTACATTTTTCTGGTAAAATCATTTCTTGTACCCCTCACCCATTTTCTCAAAATTTTGGCTAAAAAGACCGACTTTAATTGGGAATAAAATTTGTAAATACACATTTTTTTCACAGAGTTAAGTTTGATTATAACATTTTTTAAGTTCATTGATATTTTCCACTTGTATCACATGTTTTGGAAATAATTCCAGTACGAGATTTAAACGAGACTGAAACGTCAGAAGAATACATCCTTAACAATAGTTTAAATAATAGACACAATTGATAACCGTTGAATCGTTTTAAAAAAGTTACCACTCACCATCCGGGTTCGTGGTATCTGTAATAGTTATACACCGTGGGATAGGTGTGTCTGGATAAGAAACCCCGTCGGCCGGAGGCCGGAGGGGTTTCTTATCCAGACACCCCGTATCCCGAGGTGTATAACTAACTTACACCACATTCTAAACCCTATATTTGTTAACATTGATTATTAAATGAAAAAAAAACCCGATAGCATATTTATTGACAATATCAAACCATGATTTATAAGATTTTTTTTATTACATGAAACCCCACTAGTAACCTTTCTTAGGGTATCTTTGTTCAAACTTTCAAGTGATTATATTTTACAAATGTCAAAGTTGTTTTGCATATTCCCGTTAAATCCATGTGCTAAAATGGATCAGCGGGTCAAGGTTGACCGTTTCGTGTATTATTATTACAAATCAGCGGGTCAAGGTTGACCGTTTCGTGTATTATTATTACAAATCAGCGGGTCAAGGTTGACCGTTTCGTGTATTATTATTACAAACAAAAAATACATCATGCTCCTTGTATGCAGTTGTCAATATGGACGGGTATAAGACGGACGACATTTTGTGGCAAGCGTTGGATTTGGTAGAAGAGACTTAATATAAAGGCAATATTATAACCCAAAGTACTTACCTGTACTTACCTTAAAAGTCGAGTTGCGAGTTAAAAAAAGTCGAGTTGCGAGTAACGAAAGTCGAGTTGCGAGTTACGAAAGTCGAGTTGCGAGTTACGAAAGTCGAGTTGCGAGTTACGAAGGTCGAGTTGCAAGTTGCAAAAATATTATGTTTCTCTAATTTCTTAAGAATTATATATAAACGGTCGAATATATAAACGGTCGTGTCGTCTGATTTTTGAAACAGAATTTTCAGGTTTACTTCGCATTTAATAAACAAAGCATACATGTACCCGAACTTAGTTATACACTGCATAAGGAAGGGTCCCGGTATTTTGATTGCAGGATTTGAAAGAGTTATGTGATACTTATTTATAAGAGTCTATATGTTGCAGTCACGCACGCTTAAATTTCTTTCTTGAGAACGACATTGTTCATTTTCTAAAATAAATCAGGATATGCTGTAGATATAAGACAAAATGTATACCGTACTGAACAAATCAAGCATAAGAAGATAAATCATGTAGACAAATGAAGTATACCTTCAAACAGGGGCGGATACAGGCGGGGACGTGGCGGGCGTGCGCCCCCTACAATTTGCAAAGCATGGGTTGTCCTCAGCTTAATAAAGTATCTAAAGAGACGACGAAAATTAAATCCGTCGCATTCCATCCGTTTTAACATTCAAATTGTATTATAGACAGCAAGCTTAACAGAACCAACGTGAATTGATTACTCATCAACTGAACTACGGTTTATTTAAGTTCTATAAATATTATATACTTCAAAGGAATATGTCAAACGCGGTGAACGCGGTGATGCGTTTGATGACAAGTATTAGAGGCTTTTAGCAGTTAAAGTAAAAAAACAATTGCTACATTGTATTTATGGTTTTTATAAACAATTTCTTTGATAATCAAGGTTTCAAAACATCCCTAACTCACATTCCCACGAAGTAGGTGAATGTGCCCTACCCGCGGTTGGGTTGGTTATTTCATCATGGCACAGCCAAGAAAACAATCCAGGTTAGATTCATTCTTAATGAAAGATAGAAATACTGTTTCAAGCGAAAGGTTAGTTTATTAATTTGTATCATTATTTAATATCTCTGTGTCTATATATATTTCTCACTTGCAACCTAAAATTTTGCCGAAGTATGCATAAACGATCAAGGCCCCCGACCCTGTACTACCGTATTACATGGGATCCCAAGAAAATAAACATAACTTCGTAAAAGCATCTAATTTTGATTTTAGTGGTTTGCAGCGAAAACAGTATATATAAAGTCTGGCACGACCTCCGAAAATCAAAAAATTAAAAACTCATTATGAATCCCTTAGGGCGTAAGTTAGGGATGTTAGGAGATCGTTGTTGATTTTTCCAATTTTGTAGGATACCTTGCCATCTTACCTCAGAGGCTCTTCGCGGAAACAGGGACATAGTTTTACCTCTGTCCGTTCATCCACCAGTCAGTCGCTTGATATTTGGTCTAGATGATCCGCTAGGAGTCCGGTATTGCATTTGCACGCATAAAATCTATTACATCATTACTTCATTTCCCCCCGAATATATTCAATTGACTAATATGAATGTTACACCAGTTTTCTCATCAACCATTGACATAACATTCACTTGATTTTTTTTTATATGGAGGGTCAGCTTGTGTACTTCGGATTGAGGTCTGTCTCTATTCTACTTGTCTTACGTCCCGTTTTCTGGTAAATATATAGGTTTAGTCTCAATGAATAGAAGCTCACAGATTTCTTGTTAATTAATTTATGGTGATTGTAGATTGTTGTCAGGGGTGGATTTAGGCGGTTTTAGCTTGAAACTTTAATTTCTCGCTAATTTTACCACAAAATATTTTCGCTTGGCGAGATATCTACATTGCACTCACTCTAGAAGAACATTTCGATAATTTTACCTCAAAAATTGTTTCGACTCGCTCCGCTCGGCGAAATTTTAGGTTTGCGCCCCCTACTGACCTAAAAACCTGGATCCGGCCCTGGCAAATTATCGACATCTCACAGAATATGGCACTGTATTAGGCCTAAAGTAAATACTTATCAAAGGTACCAGGCTTATAATATTTTCTACGCCAAACGCACGTTTCGTCTACACAAGACTCATTAGTGACGCTTGAATAAAGGATATTCATACGCATACATGTACCAAGTGCTAACTCTTCGTCTTTCGCAAAGGTTTAGGGCGATATAGGCAAAATTGCACATTTAACTTAGGAAAATATCTCATGAATTAGTCAGAAATGTTATATGATATGTGTTTTATGTGATAAATTAAATAATTTTGAACTTGGTTAACTTTGTGATTCAACCCCAAGCGGAGAGTGCATATATATACCAAATAGTTTATAAAAATCGAGTTGTTCAATGTATGTATATCTGAATACTACAACGCAAAAATAAGCATGCTATAGATGTCTGTCAATGGCATTATGGTAACTTCCTGGTATTGGAGATCATCACATGGATTTTTAAAAAAATTGGAAAGACGTTATTCTACAATAAGCTATACCGTTGTTACAAAAATAAAGGAACAGTTTTAGTGAATGTTATGGCGTGTTTTTACGGTATGAGCACGGAAGCCTTGTCTGTCACAAGTGCACAGTGGGATATCCAGTGAACGAGAACAAAAGAAAATTCACTCTTCTTATGATAGAGTCGAGAAAGTCAATAATAAAACAATGCCGGTGACGATACTGATCAAAAGCTATTTCTAAATGATAACTGTTCATTTTAAATAAATTAATTGTTAAACTGTGTTATAAGAAATATACATGCAAATACACGATGTTTTATGTTCAGTATCTATCGAGATAATTGCATTAGAAGCTTGTGAAACTGAGATTTAAAAACTGCCAATCTTTGCTGCATATTGATAAAAAAAATTGGAAAAAATCATGAACATACAAAATCTAAAGATCTTTCGGGTCACCAATTTTCTGTGTGTTCCAAAAAGTCCTTAGCATGTTACAAGTTCCCAAAGTATACTTATTTTTTCACACCTAAGTTATCGAGCACATCGGTCTGCTCTTGTCACATGTACATTCAGTAGAGAAATGTTGTCTTTTTGTGAATATAAAAATTTAAAAGTCTTTCTGTGCAGGTTAAGAAATTAAAGATAACTATTTTTATAAAGTAGGTATCTTTTTTCTATTTTTATACAATTTTAAGAAAAGGTCGTCTCGATTTTTGTACATGTATTTGCGGTCTTCTTGATCTATTCACATTCAATGTTTACATCGAGATAAGGTCCGTTTGAATTTGCTTAGTAACTTAATTTCAAAAGTGCCAATCTTTGCTGCATATCAATCGATTCCTTTGGAATTTTTTTCCTGACTTTCTCGGAATTAGCTGTATATATATTCGGATAATTAGCATGTTCCAGAAAGGTATACAGCCAGTAGAAAAATAAATTGAAGTTGGTACTCCAGGAATTTATTCGCATAGCAACATTTTAAACCAATTTTACATCAAGCTTCTACACAATGTATAGCCTGCTGTACTCGTCGTTTGCTACTTAAGGAGGGAAATGATAACATTGAATTAGAGTCTGACATTGAATGGAAGTTTTGTTTTTATTTCAACTTATTTCTATTTTTACTATTTACCAGAACGTTTTCCCGTGAATCCATAATTGCTAGCGTCCTTCCTAAAATGGGACAAGCATTGAGAAGATCTAGTTTTCAATATTTACAGGGGGAGGTAATATGTTGTCACTTGAAACTCTAGAATCGACTTCGGAGTTTCAAGAGTATCACGTGAACGCACTAGAGTTGCTATTCGGAACAACTCTAAGTAACTGTAGGGTAATGCCCTGACCAAGCATAAAAAAATGAAATAATCTCATTGGTTTGACGTCATTCGAGGGTTTCTCGATTTAACCCTGGCTCGGTGAGAGTTGGAACCAGGGTACGAGGGGTTAACTCGAGTGGTTCAAGTAAACACGGATTGTTGAAACCCGAGTAAGTCAAGTTAACTCGAGAGGTTCAAGTGAACTCGGCCTAGATTTCCCACTGATGCAGCCTTGATACAAATGTTGTAGTTTCAGATATCAGCTGGGTATTGTACATTTTTCTAAAAAAAAATGTGCTTCCTTTTCATTTTAATATCATGTATAGCCTGTCACGAGAGCACCTGAAAAAAGTTTTACCCAGGTAAGTATGGCATCAAGTTGTACTTTCAGGCAGCTGTCATCCATATTTTGGAAAGGCGTAGGTTTTTTTTAAAGAATTGTTTGATTCTGAATTCCTTGAGAAAACAATTGTCTAAAATGGAAGTGAATAAATTTAAAGATTATTTCTGCTGAAAATTAGGAGAAAATATATATATTGACATTAAGTTTCTAATAAATTGTTAGGATTTTAATGAAAACAAAACACATTTGGTGTTTTATTTCTGGAAATATTTGAAAAAAATGTATCCTTAAAGGACGCATGCACCCCAAACAATGAATTAAATAGCCATTGTGCATCATATAAAAAAACGTTTCAAAAAAGTCAAAAGAGTTATATTTGTCAGCATGTAATTCCTAAATTAACTTGATTGATTTGGTTATGATTTTTTACAGAGGATGACCTTCAGGTCATTCCGATGTATTGCTATCGCCTAAATTTCCATTATGCAAATTAGTTTTGGGATTTCAACCGATCTATAAAAATTATAGATCCGCGGTCATTACAAGGGGAAAAAGTGCATTTTTATACCTGCGATTCCGTTTTCCGTTCGTACGATGTTTCATCAAAAAATGGAATCATTTCAGTTGTTGATTTAGTACTGAAAATTTGACTGAATTATCTCCTTTTAAATGCGGTTTTATATGTTTAATTGGTGTTTAAGAAAGAGGTCAGGTGCTCATGTTCATTCATAAAATTATCGTTCATTCATTCATGAATTTATCGTAAAATCAAAATCACTACACAGGTCACACAGGCTGTATACGTAATGTCAAATGATTACCTGTAATCTAAAAATAAACAAACTTAACTGACTCCCCTTACTATAGTGTGTGATAACATTTTGTCAGGAAATTCGATGTTTGCTATACCACTGTTCATTTCAACGCACTTTATGACGATACCACTTTATCAATATGAATGAAATTTTTTGCAGTGTTTTAAGAAATAATTTTACTTTAAAATCGCGTATCATTTGTGAACTATTAAATGTTTTACAAGGACGAATTTTCTGTATAAAGTCAATAATTGTGTGAACTTTTGAAGCCCAAACTTTTTATAGCCTTAAATACGCTAATGAAAGATCCGAAAACTATACCCATACAGAACGACATGTTTTTGAAATTGTAGCAAAACTTTTGGTTGACAAATTTTAATTCGTTATTGCATAAATATTAACTTGAAATATCTGTCAATTTCTCCCTACCAAGTTTACCCCTATTACTCATTATGATGTGGACTGGACATTGTTATTGAATCTTATGCAATTTGATTGGATTAAGTTATTATTAGATTACCTTCAAACTGTTCATGCTTTTGCGTACGAGTATATCGATTAAATCAGAGCGTGCATGAATGTGTACAGTAAATTAAATGACCTGCAAACTGGACACTGGACCAGTCCATATTACGTTTTATCAGTGAATAGATTTTTTTTTTGTATTTTCCAAATTACAGGGCCCATAAAGGGCATAAAATCAGATACAATTGATTTACATAATTGGTAACAACCATATGAACGAAACTTAAGGTATGAAAGGTAACAATTGCCACTTTTTATCTTTTCACATAATTTTCCACATACACATTAGATAAATTATTTTTGATAGCCTATTGCGGAGAAAAAAGAGAAAGTTTACTGTATTAACGTTCTATTCCATTAAATACGCCATTTTTCGCAGAAAAACATTTTATGCACGGCTACGCCAGGTAAAATTGTTGTTTATCCTAACAAAAAAATACAATTTTCAGTTTCATTAGAATATTATAATAATAATAAATCCCAAATTTATGTAGTCATTAGATAAAGTCCTTATATGTCCGATCTGCCTATTTTTGGACATCAAAAGACAATACGATCGTTTTAAGGTCAATTTCGTCTACCTCACACAATCTTGTTAGGCACTATAATGAAATGGACCTGAAATTTATTTCACATGTTTCCTGAAAATTGATAAATATCAAAGCAACATAGAGCTGTTTGTTCTAGTTCGTATAATGACAATTTAATGTCATGTTTGTTTGTGATGCCCCCCCCCCCCCCCCCCTTTTCGGGATTGCATCAGAATTATAGTTATCTCGTATCGCATGAGGATGACACATATCAACTGAGCAATTATGTTTGGGACTTAGTTTTAAGAAATGATGTCAAAGTAACATTATGAAAATATTTTTAGTAAGCTGAAATATATTTTTATTTTTTACATATTTATGTCTTGTAAGATATTTTATTTCTTGCCCGTTTTTCAACATTTGCGTCTGGAAAGTTGAAATGTTTTAACTGAATGGTTAATTTAAATTAATTATGAAAATTGTTAAAATTAAATCAATAAAGGAAATTATTGCCCAGTTACAAACACTACCAGGGGACAATCCATATTGATTTTTTTTTTAGTTATATGTTTCAGCACATGTATAATTAACCCCAACTTTAGCCTGGTAAACTTGTTGTCTCCTTGTGAAATGTAAAACATATTTAAAATGATTTCCTGCTAAAGTCTTTTATTGATATAAAGTTAAAACCGTCTTGCTTCTCACTAGTCAACACTCCTGTCCTGTCAGGCCGTTTAATTCTTATATATATGGATGAAAAATAAAAGTCCACAAAGCATTAACATGGCAGCAATTGCTTTTACAGCCTTTAAGGCTTTGATTTTTTTTACAGAAGAGTGTCCACCACGCACTTGCACTGCACTATAATAATAGTAGAATAGAATGATATACAAATAGATGAAAATTATATATACATGCAACCGTAATATTAATATAATATATAACAACAAACCAGTGTATTCTCTGGAACTATTATTATATTAGTATAATAGTCTAAGGTATACTGATTTGTATCACTACAATATAATAGTTATTACGATGAGGTTGAATTTCCTGTCATTTATTCATCATCCAAGCAGGAACCTGTATCAGAAAAAAAAATCTCTGTAAATTAACCTCAGTTTCAGGTATAGAGATGTGATCTGTTTCTGTGACATGTGCTTTTGACCATACACAAGAACCTGCGGTCATCCGATGTTCAGTACTTCAGTACTTTGATTTTAATTAGTTGTTAGTGGCTTTGAACTAGCTGTCAGTGTTTATGTGTTACATATTTGTTTTTCGTTCATTTTTTGTACATAAATTAGGCCGTTATTTTTCTCGTTTGAATTGTTTTACTTTGTCATTTCGTGGCCTTTTATAGCTGACTGTGCGGTATGGGCTTTGCTCATTGTTGAAGGCCGTACGGTGACCTATAGTTGTTAATTTCTGTGTCATTTGGTCTCTTTTGGAGAGTTGTCTCATTGGCAATCATACCACATCTTCTTTTTATATTGGTTATGATTAACCCGTTTTTTTAGAAAGAAGTTACATATTCCAATACTGCTTCTTTTGTCTCTTTTATAAAAGTATCTTTGACAGCTACATGTATAGAATAAAGAATGGAAACGGGGAATGTGTCAAAGAGACAACAACCCAACCAAAATATACAAGTCAACCCAAGGCCACCAATGGGTCTTCAACACAGCGACAAATCCCACACCCAGAGACAGCCCCGAGTAGGCCCCGAAACACAAAGTACACTATATCAAGAATATGGACGCCATTCTATGCTCCAAAACATGTAGATGAACCAAAATTAAAACATACACAAGACCAACAAAGGCTAGAGGTTCCTGACTTAGGTTCTTAGGAAGAAAGATAAGAAGTTAGCAATATCCTATAACTTTACGTTCCGCTATATATAGATGATGTTCTCTCACTAAATAATACAACATTTGGTCACTATGTTGAACGAATCTATCCCTTCGAACTAGAGATAAAGGATACTACAGATACAGTTAAGTCTGCCTCATATCTTGACTTACATCTAGAAATTGACAATGAGGGTCGGTTGAAAACAAAACTTTACGACAAAAGAGATGATTTCAGCTTCCCAATTGTGAACTTTCCGTTTCTATGTAGCAACATTCCAGCAGCGCCTGCATACGGAGTATATATCTCCCAATTGATACTATATTCCAGGGCTTGTATTTCCTATCATGATTTCCTTGATAGAGGATTGCTGCTCACAAGGAAGCTATTGAACCAAGACTTCCAAATGGTGAAGTTGAAATCATCCCTTCGTAAATTTTACGGACGCCATCACGAGTTGGTTGACCGTTACGGAATAACCGTTTCACAGATGATATCGGATATGTTCCTTATGTCGTAACTACAATACCCTTCCCTTTTCACGAATGTGACCTACCGAATTAGACTATTTACCGGATTTGTAATAACATAAGCAACACGACGGGTGCCACATGTGGAGCAGGATCTGCTTACCCTTCCGGAGCACCTGAGATCACCCCCAGTTTTTGGTGGGGTTCGTGTTGCTTAGTCTTTAGTTTTCTATGTTGTGTCATCTGTACTATTATTTGTCTGTTTGTCTTTTTATTTTTGACCATGGCGTTGCGAGTTTGTTTTCGATCTATGAGTTTGATTGTCCCTCTGGTATCTTTCGTCCCTCTTTTAGGACAGACGCAAAAATGCTGCGGGGTTAAACAGGTATTATGAGCGATCAACCTTCCCCCTTCACCTCCAGCCAATGTAGACATATATAACTTAAACGTCCACAATTTTGAGTGTCACTGCTAAAGAATAAATTTTGGGGTCCCTAACAAATATTGCCTCTGCAGCTGCCACAAAGAGTCCACTCTTAACGAAATCTGCAGAAGGGGTCTTTTACATATTTTTACTATAGTTTAGTTGCCATCTCCCTTTACGTTTAATATGACGGTGCTAGCTATGACATTTAATAATAATTAGAATACAAGCCATCCGCTGTATTTCAAAAGGCTATCTGTTTCTTCAGAAAATAACCATACTTTTCGTAGTGATTATGTAAGCAGTCCATTCATTTTTTTTTACACGAGACTCAGATGAAGTCCGAACAACAAAAAGAATCAACAATACTGTATACAATTCTATGAGCAATCATCATTCAAAAAAAAATGTTAATGAGGTACACCAAAAAAATTAAAATAGTTTTCCCCATTTTCACGCAAATCTAATTTGTAACTCGCAACTCGACTTTCGTAACTCGCAACTCAACTTTGACATTTGTAACTCGCAACTCGACTTTTGTAACTCGCAACTCGACTTTCGTAACTCGCAACTCGACTTTTGTAACTCGCATCTCGACTTTCGTAACTCGCAACTCGACATTTGTAACTCGCAACTCGACTTTCGTAACTCGCAACTCGACTTTCGTAACTCGCAACTCGACATTTGTAACTCGCAACTCGACTTTCGTAACTCGCAACTCGACTTTTGTAACTTGCAACTCGATACTCGACAACAAGTGAATCTCGTAATAAAGGTAATCATAACTGTATTTTATATCTTACGGTTTTATAACCCCCCTCCCTCTCCTCTCGAGAATAAACAAACATTCATATTCGGACATACTAAGGGATAGGTGTGACCCGACTAACAGACACGCTCAACATACAAAGATACAGATTTAATATTTAGGAACTCCCTTTTTGGGGGCAAACAGGGGCTAATCCAGCTGGGGGTTCCCAACTCAAGAGATCTTTTAAATGGGGATTCTAACTCCGCTCGTCACACCCTGTGGTCAAAATCATTTGTTATTCGTAACAATAGATCTATTCAATTTACACATTTCAGAAATAGAAACCATGAAGTATAACAATAGAACTGGGGTGTAATTTAAACGAACCAACGCTTATTCATTGCATCTAAATTATGTAACCAATGGTGTATAGAGAAGACCGTTTAATATGTTCGCAGAATATACCTGATAATTTACATGATTATGTAAACATATACTTTAAGAAAAGAATCAAACTGTATTAAAAAATATATGTCAAATCTAATTTGGTCTGTTTAATATAGTTCAATATAATAAGTTTAATAAGTTTAGGATAAGTAACCTCGGACATACAACTTCATAACTGTTGAACTGGTCATTAGTATTCATATCGAATCTAATTTGGTCAGTTTGGCATGGTTCGATAAACATTCTCATAAATAACCTATCATATAATATGTAAGCAACATTACTTTATTGTTTTACACTCCACAGTGCGTTAGCTTAGATAAATTCATTCAGTGTATCATTTATCCATCATATACGACATCACGTTTTAAGCTGCGTGGCAGTCGTTTGTGATTGTTGGGAGGGACGAGAGGGGAGTGGTTTACACTTGTTTCGAATCAAACCAAAAATTTCAAACATGGGGGAGCGTTTGTTTGAATTTGTGCCTTAATCAAACTAAAGATTTCAAACATTTTCGTTAGCACGAGTCCTTTAGGACTTATAGCAGACTGGTCGTTTCGGAGCAAAACCAATCAAAAATCCACAAAGTTCTTTTTTTTTATTTTTAGCAGAAGGTTTACAGGAATGTTTCTTATTCCAATAAAAGCGTGTGTATGCTTTGACTCATTATAAAATGGTATTTCTTTTTTTTTAAACTTACACGCGAGTTTCTTGAAATCAAAATAATTAAAGAACCTTTGTGAGCACGCTCACATACCACATGCCCCCACATTGTCACTGGGCAAACAAAACCTAACCAGATTCTTAAGTTCAAAGACTCACAACTCCTACAAAAGTCAACCGATAAAAAATTTCTTGTGGATATGCACATCTGCATATTATGTCTTCATTAACTACAAAGTTTCATAAAATTCACTTGTTTGGTTTCAGAGGAGTTTGGTTGACAAACATTTCCAGTAGTATATTTAGGTCAAAATTCTAAATTCTAAGGGCATAACTCCTAGAAAAAAAAAGAATCATAATATCTTGTTGATATGCACACTTACATAGTATGTCCTTATTATCTACAAAGTTTCATGAAATTCTGTTGTGTGGATTCAGAGGGGTTGTGAAGACAAAATTAGGACTGACGGAGGGACGGACTGAAGGAATGTCGGACGGACGGGTCAAAAACATTTGTTGCGTTGGGTATAATAAATACAAAATTATTTAAACTGAAATCTGATAAAATATAGAATACAACATGCACATACCTCAAAAACACTGGTAATTCCAAGATTGTAGAAAACTGGGATAAAAATAGTATTCGACAAAATAACAGAGATCAGAAACCCAAAAACGATAAACCAGTACATGGTATTGTACCGGTACATCTCAGCTGGAGTTCCTAACAATGTTACGGCTGAAATAAAACTGGACATCAAAGAAAGTGCTACTGGTAAAACAGACATGTTACGTCCGGCCAGGAGGAACTCATTCTCACTCTTCTTTTTTCTGTCTTTTATGGCATAAAACAGTCCAATACTAGCAGACAATCCTAACGTTATACCAAACACAACATAGTCATAAGTATGGAAGTACACTGAGGTACCAGTCTCAAAATTGTACAAATAAGTTCTGTTCCACATCTTGCTGTTAAAATATACTAGCCAGAATTTTGTATCCTAGTTTTTAATAACCTTACACATCAATAATTTGGCTCGCACACCTAACTAGTGAATGTATTTCTATGCATATTTACTTTTAAATGTCTGCGTAGATTTCAATATAAAACAAGTGACAACAAGGGACACCGACTTAACAGATGTGAACCGATGCATGGAAAACAGTATGTGGCAGATTTGTTTGATCGCTATGTAAACATTTATTACCTGATATTTTTTCTTACTTTAAAAAGTAAATACAAAATTAAATTTTAGATACTAACTTTTTGGTTATAATCTTTAAATGAAAAACTCGTAAGGTCAAGGAACAGTAAATGGGCTATGTCACAGATATTTCTAAAATTTTGCATAGAACTTTGGCTCGTTGAACTATAACTGAAAATCGAAAAAAAAAATAATGCATTTATCTTTATTTGACATCATCAAATTCTGTATAAACAAACAAACATTCGAATATTGTATTTAAAAATGTGTATGTGTGAGGTTTTTATTTATAATTCATCCCATGATGTGTTAATGAAACGATCGGATATGGGGTCAATGTCAAGGAAACAACACCCCATCTCATAGTTGGAAGTAACGCAAACAATTAACTTAACGGAAGTACTTTTAAGTCCTTTTTGGTCAACCTTTCAACTGTTACGGTTCTTATACATCCTTAGCTTTCAAATTTTTAAATGTTCGGCTTTTGAGTGTTCCTGATAAAGGTAAATCCAGAAATTCCAGTCTTTGAAATGTTATTTTCATTTCATGTATGACTCCGTGTTTGTCAGATAACAAAAGAATTAGACGTAGGATTTATAATACTCAGTATTTGTCAGATTTCAGAAATTTTTATACCAGACCTCTCTAACTCACTGTATGTCAGATATAAGACTGAAACAAAGTTCCTTGGCACATACGACTCAGTATTTGTCAGATATCAGACATTTTTATACCAGACCTCTCTAACTCACTGTATGTCAGATATCAGACTGAAACAAAGTTCCTTGGCACATGCGACTCAATATTGTTACAGAAGGTGAAACAACGTCGTTTTCATCAAAAGTAGGAGTAAAACAAGGATGTATTTTAAGTCCATCACTTTTTTCATTATATGTTAATGATATTGTCAAAATATTTGACAACTCATGTGACCCCACTATATTAAACAATGTAAATTTATCATGTCTTATGTATGCAGATGATATTGTTTTGATATCAGAATCTGCAAAAGGTCTACAGAATTGTTTAAGTAAGTTATCAAATTATTGTGACACATGGAATTTATCAGTAAATATAGACAAATCAAAGGTTATTATATTCAATAAATCAGGAAGAGTAATTAAAAAAGACAATTTTAAGTACAATGAATATGCACTAGAAATTACACAAGAATACAAATATCTTGGAGTATTATTTAAACCTTCAGGTAGCTTTACCAAAGCAAATGAATATTTATGTAAAAAAGCTAGAAAAGCATTATTTTGCATTTCCAAAACACTGCATTCAGACAAACTAAATATATTACCAAATCTTAAATTATTTGACTCATGTGTAAAACCTATACTTCTTTACTGTAGTGAAATTTTATGTCTAGATACTTTGTTGAAAAATAATGCTTCCAATGAGTCTAGATATTTTTTTATATCAACCTGTAAAAGTACAAATTAAATTTGCTAAATACATCTTAGGAGTTAACAAAACTGCATCAAATTTGGCTGTTCTGGGGGAATTGGGTATGATCCCATGTTCTGTTGATGCTATCAAACTGTGTGTAGGTTACTGGCATCATGTAGTCAATTCAAATCCAGATAGTTTAATAAATATGATTTATTCATCAAGTGTTAATAATAACTCAGACTGGTATAGAACAAAAATTAAATTGTTATTTGAAAAAGTTGGATTTAAACATGTCTGGGAAAATCAAAATTCACTTAGTAAAAATCGTTTAACTTTTGCTATAAATAAAAAACTGAAAAATGATTTCATAAAATTTTGGGAGAATTCCATTTCAAAAAGTGTTAATGATAAAAGAGGAAACAAATTAAGAACCTACAAGGATTTGAAGATGAAATTTGATATGGAGAACTTTTTAAAATTAGATAAAGACAGAGCTGATATTTCAAACTTTGTAAGAATAAGGATAAGTTATAGTATCCTTATGATTGAAAAAGGCAGACATAAAAAGATTGATTTAGAAAACAGATTATGCCCCCTATGTAAATTTGAAGTTGAAGATGAATTACACTTTACCATAAAATGTACCAAACTCAATGATCTGAGGAATAAATTTTTTCAGAATATTTCTGATATTTTACCATCTTTCAATAATCTTTCAGACATTGAAAAATTCTATTTCATATTTCGAAGTAATGATTATGATGTCAGTAAATGTTGCATTAAAGGTATTAATGAGATGTACACGTTCAGAAGTTCACTAACTTAAGTTATTTTATGTTTATATTATATAAATTGTAATACTTGTATCTAAAATTGTACCTCCTCAGTCAAATAGGTAGAAGGGGAAAATAAAAATACTCATTATATATTTATATATACACCTCTTTCTTCTTTTTTTTATGTTCTGTATTGTTATATAATTGATTGTAATGATTAATGATTGTTCTTTGTGTGTTGATGACAATCCATATTTTGGATTTTATATCAATAAAATCTTTGACTTTGACTTTGATATTGGAAAAATTCGATGCAAGACATGTTATACTCGGTGTTTATCGACTTATTTCTTACAGTAAATGAAAATTGTATAATTTGAAAATCTTTGTCTCATATGTCACCTTATGTTGATGCATAAAGTCAGGCGGTTTATATGGATTACATCACAAAACAATATTAAATATCCGTTTGCATGTTTGTGCGGTTTACACAATTATTCTTGGTAACAATATGAATAAACATTCTTAAAATTCATTTACCTGATAGTGATTCAACCGCAGAATACAGCGTTACAGTAACATACTTTACAACTTACATGTATAAATGCATAAACTGTGTACATTTGACAATATCCTTCTTAAGTTAAATCATCATCTTTTCTGACTTTCGAATAGATAAGAAGATGTGATAAACAATATGACAATCACCCAGATGACCTATCACAGATTGGACAACATTTCTCTTTTATAAAAGAGAGGCGAAGGATACCAAAGGTACATCCAAACTCAGAATTCGAAAATAAACTGATAACGCCATTGCTAAAAGAGAAAAAGACAAACAGACAAGCAACAGTACACAAAACAACATAGAAACCAAAGACTGAGCAAGACGAACCTCACCAAAAACTGGGGGTAATCTCAGGTGCTCCGGAAGTACAAACCCGGTGATATGTCTAATTCGGTAGGTCAAATTCGGAGGAAAGGGGAGGATATTGTAGTTACGACAATTGGAACATATCCGTCGTCATCTGTGAAACATATATTCCATAACGGTCAACCAATACTCGAAATATTTCACTATTTCCAAGTTTCGATTGAAGCCGTTTCATTTTCATATATTTTTCTTAGGACACCCTATTATTCCAAAAAATCGTTTTAAATGATTTATTTTCATAAATTTAATCGGTTCTGTTTGGTTTGGAGGCCAAAGAAAGTGTACAAAAAATTAAAACGAGTGATAAAGTTAAAAAACTGAAGATACCAGGCTTATATTTTGTTACGCCAGATGCGCGTTTCGTCTACACAAGACTCATCAGTGACGTTCGAATAAAATACAGTTGGAAGACCAAATCAAATACCAAGTTAAAGAGCCAAAACAAAAATTCCGAAAATTTGAGCTAAATACGCTAAGGCAATCTATGTACGGGGGTAGAAAAACATTATTATTTCGAGTAATTCAACATTTTATACTGTAACAGTAAGTTTACACAAAAAACATCAATGATTTTTCATGTCAGCACCGGACTGCTTTGTGGTGATACCATCGGGGATGAAATACCCACCTACAGTGACATTGACCGAGTCGTGGTTGTAAAATCGGATCAAAGATACTAGGCTTATAATTTGGTACGCCAAACGCTCGTTTCGTCTACCTAAGTCTCATCAGAGGCGCTCGAATCAAAACAGTTGGATGCCAAATGGAATACGAAATTTAAGAGCATTTAAGAGCATTTAAAAATGAAAATTCCGAATAGTTTTGCCAAAGATAGTTTTAAAAAATACAGGTTTAAAGTAAATTAAAGTTCGAAACAGAAGAAAAACCACTTGTGCGATCTGAATTGACAAATACAATCTATCTGTCATATTCCTGTCACAGTAAAGACACTTTTTAAGAGAAAGCAGAGTGTTGAATTGAAGTTTTAAGAAGCAAAATCACAAATGATTAAGAAATACCTACGAATACATGTGGTAATTGAGAAGGATTATGATGGTTTGATTACTGAAGAGGATTTGAATAATTAGTCTTTATGCGATTCAGTCTATCATTGTCACTTATAGTGAACTGAACTTTAAAAGTGTAACTAGTGATTTGATCAGGTGTTAAAAATAGGCCATTAAAGGAACATTTGTTAATAGTACATCGGGCTAGATCATCAATACAGATATCAAGTATCCTTGAAAGATCTGATCATTGATTATGTCAAATTTAAAACCAGACTTATAGCTTATATAAGAGGAGAAACTCTTTAAAATTGTAAAAGTTCATAAAAAGGGCATTAGGTACGATTTTAATAAAATATCAAAATATTCATTCAAACATTTATAAAGTGGAATATATATAGTTTTTTTTAATAACATTTCTTCATTAGAACACTCAGTTTGGTTCAATTTTGTCAAAATAAGCTAAACGACATCGCTGATGTATCATTTACTTGCAAGTCAATAATGCAACCTCAGTTGAATCCGTATTCATGCGACCATTTCACCATTATCTGGAGATGGAAAGGAAAAGAAAGAGAAGACTGTCAACATTGACAAGTGAAACAAGGCAGTCATTGGGAAGAACCATTTCATTGACCGACTACAAAAGATCATTCTTATATATATATGTCAAAATATTATTTACACAATTTTCAAATCTGTGATATTAACTCAAACAGACATAAACATTGTCCTTATATGACTCCATTTGCGTATCTGTTTATTTATGCATTTATCGGGTCAATTGACTATCGATATTTTTTGGAGATCATCTCGATGGCTAATTAGGTGCCGTCTTGTCCAAAATACGCACGAAATGATGATACATTATAACAAGTCCATGTATTGTTAATGCGTCTTTTGGACTTTTAGACTTTTTGTAATTTGGATATATGTATGTTATAAATCAAATATGAAAAATTAATGAAAACGAATTTGACAGCTAATGCCCCTTTAAAGATACCAGGCTTAAACCAGAACCAAAGAAAGCTTTTGACGGTCACCTTACTAATCTTATTCACTACCCATAGGCATCTTTTGTAAAAACAATCCTTCGGTGTATAAATTCTAATACGAATGGATTGGTAAAATTTGGCCTGGTAGTTAAATATAAAACTTAAAAATCGGTCACATCGGCTTTACTCACGGAAGAAGATGAAAATGTGATTTTCTATCTAGTTCAGTTGAAACTTTGTACCATCAATCCGTCCTGTTTGCTTCTGATACAATTTTGTCAAATGGTTTCTGAAAGACGAAATGTGCAAAGCTTACCGACGATGGCGACGGTTCCAAGTGTTTGCATGGCCTATTAAGTCAAATGAGCTGGAAAAATAAAGTGTCATTGATTTATTCTTTGTCAATAATTACTAGTAAGTAATTGTTAAGTTTCCCTCTGGTGATATCATCAGCTAAGTAGTCAGTACTTCGGCACAGGCATGATTTATAATAACACCGTTCAAACTACCTCTGGTAAAGTTTACCTCACATATATTTTGCTGTTCTGGTTAGGTCCCTTGTGGTCATATTGCTTCTCAAGCATTCAAGTATCTAAACATTCTGGCATTCGATTTTTATGGTATATGTTCCTGATCAGGTAAATCAAGAAAAGAACTTCGGACGCAACAAATTTGGAAGGGTGCTTTAGTTCTTTTCGATTTGAAATAAATAATGTTTTTTAACAAGCTATACCAACAAGATATTGTAATTTTGTACTGTCACACGTGACAGATGATTCTGACATGTTTTGATTGGTATATTTAGAAAAACAATTGTCGTTTGGAGGTAACATAATTGTTTTCTTAAATTATAGTTTGGTATCACAGTCTGATTTTTACGAAAGCCTATTCGGGGGCACAAAAAAAAATATTTATCTCGTAATAACGAGATAAATGTCTCGTAATTACGAGATAAATATCTCGTAATTACGAGAAAACTATCGTGTAATTACGAGATAATTATCGCGTAATTACGAGAAAACTATCGCGTAATTACAAGATAATCATGTTTATCTCGTAATTACGAGATAATTATCGCGTAATTACGAGATAATTTTCTCGTAATTACGAGATAAAATTACATATATATATATATATATATATATAAATATACAGATCATGATTACCCTTCCGGGGCACCTGATAAAACGCCCGTTTTTATTAGCTCAACTAACCCAAAAGGTCAAGTGATCTTTTCCAATCACATGGCGTCCGTCGTCCGTCGTCGTCCGTTAATTTTTACAAAAATCTTCTTCTCTGAAACCACTTTGCCAAATTGAACCAAATTTGGCCTTAATCATCCTTAGGGTTTCTAGTTTTAAAAAAATGTATCCAAAGACCCCGCCCACCAACCAAGATATCCACCATGGCTAAAAATCGAACATGGGGGGAGGGGAGGGGGGGGTAAAATGTAGTTTATGGTTTATATCTCTGAAACTAAAGCATTTAGAGCAAATATGACAGGTTAAAAATTTTCAGACGAATCAGACTTCCCGTTGTTGGGATGCTGCCCCTGAATTGGTAATTTTAATGATTATTTTTCAGTTTTTGGTTATTATCTTGAATATTATAATAGAAAGATATAAACTGTAGGTGCAAAAATGGTTAGCCAAGTAAGATCTACAAATACGTCAAATGACCAAAATTGTCAATTAACCCCTTAAGGAGTTATTGCCCTTTAAAGTCATTTCTGCAATTAAGTAAATTTTTTTAATCTTTTACAAAAATCTTTCTCCTCTTAATCTACTTGGCCAAATGAATTTTTATCTCGTAATTACGAGATAATTTTCTCGTAAGTACGCGATAATTATCTCGTAATTACGAGATAAAACAGCTTCTTATCTCGTAATTACGCGATAGTTTTCTCGTAATTACGCGATAATTATCTCGTAATAACGAGATAAAACAATGATTATCTCGTAATTACGAGATAATTATCGCGTAATTACGCGATAGTTTTCTCGTAATTACGAGATAAAAATGTTTTTTGTGTGACCCTAATAGGCTTTCGTAGATTTTTCAAAATATTCAGTAAAACAAAAAACAGCATTGTGTGGTAACAGTGTCGTCAGGTCACAAAAGACGCTCTTTAATCGTATTGTAAAAATTGGTGTAAACTGGAAAAAATTGATAAAAAATCTCTTGAGGAAGTACACCACTAATTCATGGCCCCATTGCTTTCTATGTTAAATTCCTCAATTTCAAGCAGACACAGCTCTTTTGTTTCAAGTTCAAATAAAGTGACAATCATTGCATGTCAAAGCAACACTTTATGGTGTCTTGTACTAAAAAAATCAACATACCTTTAATGGCATATAAGAAAGAACTGGTTCCCGGAACTTCGGATGTACCAAAACAGGTACTTCAGATCTGACATACAGGCAAAAAGTACCCTCTTTATAAAATTTGGTGCAGTTTTTTTAATATTCAAAATTATAAGTCAAAAAGTGTTCTACAATGATCACCAGTCATTCAGCTTTCATTTGATACCAACAATACCTAAATATTCTACATATTTTGAAAGTTACACTCATGCGTAGGAACTATTTTGTGTTAAATATGTACTACTTTCTGGTATGTGCTTTCTGGCCGGGCCGAATTAGTGGTGTTACACCTTGATTCTTATTCAAATAAATGTATGAATGTTGTGGATATTTTAATATCACATTTTGAAAATAATCTAGAAATAAATAAAAGAGTATACAATACACCTATTTCTAGAATAAGAAACAAACTTCAAGTACTTTCAAAGCTGTTTGTGTTTGTACCGGCCGACAAAGCAGCCAACAATGTTGGATGTTTTAGATAAATTACGTGCTTTTGATGGTCCTTTTGATTCTATTGACAGTTTTGACTTTTCAATTTTTTACACTACACTGCAACACAATCTTATCAAACAAAAGTTTTCTTATTTAATCAAATGTTTGTTTGGTAAATCTGAATGCAAATATATTCGCTGCAACTCATTTAAAGCCTTTATCTCTAATGAGAAAGGTAAATATGCTAGATATACTTACTGGATAATTGAAGCTGTTAATTTTCTCCTTGATAATATTTATGTACGTTTCGGCAATAAAGTTTATCGACAGGTTGTAGGTATTCCTATGGCCACCAATTGCGCCCCTTTAATAGCAGACTTGTTCTTGTACTGTTATGAATCACAGTCTATGACCAAATCAGTAGAGACCCGTCTAAATGGCATTTAGTTGATAAATTCAACAACACTTACCGTTATCTTGATGATATTTTTTTGTTAAATAATCAAGAATTTTCTAAATATACTGCCGGAATTTATCCAAAGGAACTTACTTTAAATAAATCAAATATAAACGGTAATAACTATCCTTTCCTAGATTTAGATATTTCAGTTTTACACGGGAAACTCTACACTAAAATTTACGACAAAAGGGACGATTTTTCGTTCCTTATTGTAAATTTTCCAGTTTTGGACGGTGATGTTTCTTTGGTGCCATCTTATGGTGTTTATATATCACAACCCTTTCGCTATGCCCGTGTCTGTTGTGACGTTTTGGATTCAATGAACGTATTCTATGTATTACTGGTAAATTATTAAGTACTGGATTCCGTTACCACAAATTACTTAAAACCTTTACTAAATTCTTCCATAGATATAAAGATTTGGTTTTGTAGTTTCGTTGTTCATGTGGAAAACTTATTTCAAACGGGATAGCACATCCTATTTTTTTCGGAGATGTTGTTTACAGAGCCCGAATATTTAGATACGATCCAGATAAACTTATCGATCCTTTGAATATACTTATTCTATAAAGGTTACCAATTCAACATTGTAATTAGATCTTTGAATATTTGTTTTATTGGTATTACTATTGATTTTGTTGTCAGTAAATTAAAATCAAACTAAATATCATTTTGATATACATATGCACATTCATGGCTCTACAATATGTCGATACCTGTATTGGCATTGCACAAGGTCATGTTTTTCTCTGACTGTTAATGACGTCTTAACACTATATCAATTGAATGTTGGATGTGTACTGATTCATTTTTTAGTCTTAGATGCATGATTTTTTTTTATAAGTTGTTTTTGGCTTTGAACTAGCTGTCAGTAACTGCGAGTACTCTCAGATCTGTACTTAGTGTCTTTTTGTTTTGAGGATGTATAAGTACCCTGCCACGTCCACTCTGTGTTTTGGTTGATGTATTCCTATTTGTATCCATCTGAGTTAAGCCTTTTTCAAATGAATGCAATTGTGGAGAATTGTCTCATTGGCAATCATACCACATCTTCTTATTTTTATATATGTTTTCTGCTATATATACAGTGTTCTACCATATCCTCCTCTCTACATCGTCTTTGCGTTGTCTTTGGAAAACTTAACAAAATGAAAATTAAATACAACTCACTTGAAAATGTATGTGTTAAATCTTATCATATACCTGCTAGTGTTTACAAGAAATTGCTTTCTTGCTTCGCAAGTCAATAAAGTTGTGTTGGTATACACTCCAAATAAAGGTCCTTAAAATGTGATATATTTTGTTTTCTCACGTAAATATGATAATAGGATCTGCACGCTTAATTCTTAAAATGAAAATATTCATATGCCAAGGCTTATCATGTATGAACATCTTTTTATCCTTGATATAAAACATTATTTCCTATTCAATTTCGGTATAGCTTGTCAATTGCCAATAAAGTTGGTTGAATTGCTGTATGGTGTTATATTTTTTTTTAAATTAAGGAGAGGAAACCGTGGAGAAAACCTTTCTATTGTGGAAATGAACAGAACAGGGTTTCGCTAACATTTTTCAAATTGGAAAGTTGGTGGAATTTGAATATATGAGTCTGAATAATATATTTATAAGATTTCTCTTTTGGTTTTAAAAAGACAGCAATTAAATCATATTGTTATTCAAGAACATTTTCATACGATACTCCGAATTTACAAACAAATTAATGTCTGATACCCAAATATACATGAATTTTTTATTAGTTGTTATTGGCTTTGAACTAGACAGTAACTGCGAGTACTCTCAGATCTGTACGTAGTATCCTTTTTAGTTGTTTGGGATGAGGGATTGATAAATACTCTGCCACGTCCGGTTTTTATTGTTTGTTCTTATGTTGTTTCACCACTGTCCCAGGTTAGGGTAGGGTTGAGCGTTCACAGACATATTTAACCCCGTCACATTCTTTAGGTGCCTTTCCCAAGCGAGGAACCTGTAGTTCAGTGGTTGTCGTCGGTTCATGTTGGTCATATTTGTTTTTCGTAAATTGTTTTATTATAAATTTGGCTGTTAGTTTTCTCAATTTAATTGTTTCATATTTTTTTATGTCGGGGCCTTTTATAGGCGACTATACGATATGATTTTTTTCTCATTGTTGAAGGCGGTACGGTTGCCTATAATTGCTTACATCCACTTCATTTGAACTTTGGTGGCTAGTTGTCTCATTGGCAATCATACCACATCTCCTTATTTTTATAATGATGCCATATAGATTAAGGAAATATTTGTCCCATCCTTACAAGTGTTGATCCCAAGCACAAGGTATCAATTCACAAAAAAATATACTTACATCTTAGTGACGAACGCCAAAATGAAGCCTCTTTCTGGTTTTCATAGGAAGGCAAGGCAAAATTTCATCGAATATAGGACAAATCAATCTGCTGCTCCTATCAAATACAATATCAATGTAATGCACGAGTGTTTTATCAATTTTTTTGCTTAAAAGTAACAGCTAGAAAACGAATATGATTTATTTATAAATCATTTATGTTTTCAAAATAAAACTGTTCTAAATTGTAAACCAAGATCATTTAGATATAAGTACTTGACATATGGTGTTGGCATAGACGCTTGTTTTTTTATGACGATGTCCATACGTCTATTTAATTTATTAGGTTTTATCATGATCTTACGTTGCCATCTCACGGACATATTTCCTTTCCTAGTTCTATTTCTTTAAATTTGTGAATATGTTTTAATAATACTGTGGATTTATTTAATTTTGTTTGTACGATTTTTCGTGAATTGAGGTACAATTGAGTTTTCATGGATATTTGATTCGTGATTTTGCCAAAGTCTCCATTCAAACCTTTTAATAATTTGTACTCCATTGAACATAGAAATTCTTGGTTAACCTGTACCACGAAAATTGGTATTCGCGTATATTAATGACTGTTAGGTATATGGTTAGATACCTTGGAAAGCAAATTATGCATATTTTGAGTGTCAATATGCATAATGTAGTTACTGTATATTCTTTTAAATTAGAAACAAGTCTCACTATTATATTAATGCGAACCAAAATGTGTGTTTCAATATAACCAAAACAGACCAGACACACGTTTCTAATAAAAATTTAAAGACGCACATAGAATAGCAATTGAAGTCTTAACGGTAAGCATTTTGCCAAACGAGCTTATACGTGAAACTCACATGAACTGATTTCACATGAGTTATACGTAGATGTGATGTGAAACTCACGTGAATTTCACGTGAAAATCACATGTTTTTTTTTCACGTGAAATTTCAAAACAAAGGTATTCAAATAATATCTAAATTTTTTATGAAAAACATGAAAATACCAATTTTTTTGTGTGTAAAGTTTAAAAATTCACGTAAAATTTTACATGAGATTCATATGAATCGCAATTCATCTGAAATTCTTTCGAAAATTTCCACATGAGTTCCACGTAAAAGCTTGATTGAGGTGATTTCATGCGAGATTCATGTGAAATTCATATGAGCAAAAGTTCATGTGTAGTTGTGTACGCCTGACACGCGTTTCGTGTGCCTTAGCCTCACCAACGACGTTCTAATGATTTTAATACTATTTATTTGTAAAACTTTAACTCTGAAATTTTGATTGGGATATTGAAATATGGTAAGGTAGATTGTTCTCTTTCGACAATAAAATGTCTGATTTATTTATAGTCCTTTATACTCCAATTCATAGAAAAGTTTCATTTTTTAAGGGGATTGGAATATATATGCAGAAATCTAAGTATGATATATTGAATTAAATATTAATGTTTTTATTTTTGATAGCATGAATTGGGATCATTCTCTCAACAATGAATTAATATATATATATATACACGTTTTTTATTATGTCGGTTACCATATAAGCTATCGTGTTAAAATCAACATTTTTGTTTTCATTGTGAAAAACAGTGTCCATGTTTTAAAAAAGATCATAAATATAGTTATCTTACCATTTATCTACACTTGAACATCTTATTAGCAATCCCCGTATTACCTGAAGAAATGTGTTTTTGTACATGGCAAATTTTGTTCTCGTGAAATTCATCTCAAACAAACTTATACGTGAAACTCACGTGAAAATTTTCAGTTAAATTTCACCTGAATTAAGATGCACATGAATCTCACGTGAACTTAACACTAAAAAATTGGTATTTTCAACAGTTTTAATTAAATTTGAAAATTTCGATGTTATTTGAATGAATTTATTTTGAATATTCACATGAATTTCACGTGAAAAATATTCATATGATGAACGTTACTTCAATTTCACGTGAGATTCACGTGAAATTACGTGAGTGAAATTTCCCATTGTAAAAGATGAATTTTGCTATTTATGTCCCTTTTGGTCATTTAGCTTCTACGTATTTTACAATTCTGGCGTTCAGGGCTTCGGCGTACCCGATGAAGTGAATCCAGTAAACCGGATGCACGTAGTTTAAAAAGTATTATTTCATAAAATCTTTGAAATGCATTTTTTTTTATTGAATCATAAGAAGAAAAACAGAACATTTTAAAAGCAGAATTTCATCAAAATAAATTCAACTCATACCTCAAAAATACCGGTAATTCCAAGATTGTAGAAAACAGGGGTAAACATGATATTCGAAAAAACAACACACATTTAGAAACCAAAAAACAATTAACCATAAATCTCTGCATGAGTTCCTAAAATGTATTTTCTGCATTTTGGTTGGGTTGTTGTCTCTTTGACACATTCCCCGTTTCTATTCTTAATTTTATTGCTGAAATAAAACTAGTCATAAAAACAGTGCTACTGGCAAAACCGATATGTTTCCTCCGGTCAGGAGAAACTCATTTTCGTTCTGTTCTTCTTTTCCCCCTGTCTTTTATGGCATAAAACAGTCCAATAGTAGCAGACAATCCTAACGTTATACCAAACATAACATATTCATAAGTATGGAAGTACACTGAGGTACCAGTCTCAAAATTGTATAAATAAGTTCTGTTCCACATCTTGCTATTACAAACATACACTGAATTTTATATTATACAGTTTTTTTACTATTTTCACGCATCAGTCTATCCTTTCTTAATAATAACTTTATATTTATATACAACTATGTGAGGTGTGTGTACTTTGATGTTTGTGTAGGAGTTAATATAAAAGAAGAGACATCTACACTACCGGATGTGATCTGATGCATGGAATACTGTATGTTGCAGATTAGTTTGATAACTGTAACAATTTTGAATGTAAATTGTATCATGCTTTAAAAGTAAATAAACAAATCTAATTGCATACACTATTGAGGTTATAATACACTATCCTTGAGGTTATACATGTAATACACTCTAAATCACTGAAGTCATAAAAATTTTGAAGACCATGAATTTCTATGTAATTAAAATCGGAAAAAAAGAGTGAGAAATAACAAATGGGAAATCAAAAACCCCGAATAAAACCACCCAACACCATGTCCAAAAAGTAAACGATGAATAGACAAACAACAGTCCACTAAATACTACAAAGAAAACTGAAGATTGAGCAACATGCGCCAAATCAAAAACCGGAAGTAAACTGAGATGCTCTAGTGAGCAGCTACATGTTGAATGAAAAAGCGTCAACATTAATTTGATTATTTTTTCCTTGCTTATGCTTAAAAATGTTGACATACGTATTTCATAGTTTGAAATAATGCACCTAGATATTTGTTTCTGTTATTATAAACATTGTAGAACATGCTTAAGTTTTTTTTTCTTTGTACTAGCAAACTATTTTAACAGAAATTTTATATTTACGCAACGAATGAAATAGCGAAAACTAGCACTTTCAAAATGTGTTCCAAATGTGGAGAGAGAGAGAGAAAAAAACAGAAATGAGAGCAAATTTATTAACGACCATAGTATATAATAAACAGCTGCGCCATGAGCGCATGATACGCCCGTCGTCTTGTGTGTGAATTTTTATGCATAAATAGTTTCTGACATACGGCGTGACATGCGAAAACCCCCTTTTTTTTACAAAAAACTCAATATTTCTAAAATAAAATTTTGAATCAAAACCAAAATGTATACAGATCTTTAGATTAATATAACTAAGAAGTGTGTAAAATTTTAAGCAATAATCATAAATCGTTTTTGAGATACGGCGCGACATGTGAAAACCCCCCTTTTAAAAAAAAAATCAATATCTCAAAAATAAAATTTTGAATCAAAACCAAAAAGTATACAGATCTTTAGATTAATATAACTAAGAAGTGTGTAAAATTTTAAGCAATAATCATAAATCGTTTTTGAGATACGGCGCGACATGTGAAAAACCCCTCCCCTTTTTTTACAAAATACTCAATAACTCAAAAATAAAATTTTGAATCATCAGCAAAAAGTATACAGATCTTAAGGTTAATATAACTAAGAAGTGTGTAAAGTTTTAAGCAATAACCATAAACTGTTTTTGAGATACGGCGCGACATGTGAAAAACCCCTCCCCCTTTTTTAACAAAATACTCAATATCTCTAAAATAAAATTTTGAATCATCACCAAAAAGTATACAGATCTTAAGATTAATATAACTAAGAAGTGTGTAAAGTTTTAAGCAAAAATCATAAATTGTTTTTGAGATACGGCGCGACATGTGAAAAAAAACACACACCTGTTTTAGTTACTAAGTCCCGTAACTCAAAAAGTTTTAATCTTATTTTCACCAAAAAGTATACAGATCGTTTGACCATCATAAGAAACAACTATGTTAAGTTTCATGAAATTTGAATAAGTCATTCTCAAGTTACGGTGCGACATGTTTACGCCGGACAGACAGACGGACAGACAGACAGACAGACGGACGGACACCGGACATTTGTATACCATAATACGTCCCGTCAAAAATTGACGGGCGTATAAAAATTAACATATCATAGATGTGGATTGATTTCAAATGAGACAACCATCCACCAAAGACCAAAAAAGTGAAGAACTACAAACCAACGTGCTCAACAATGAGCCAAAATCATACCACAACGTAAACTATACAACTCAAAGATACGATAAAACGGGAAACAATATAAGCCCTGTTCATTGATGGTTTTCTATGTTTTCTATGTATTGTGTGCAATTTTGTCCCATGTGCATTTACTCCATATCCTTTCATTTTCTATTCAAAAAAGAAAACTTACAGTCTGGTTAATGCTAAAGCACTAATCGGTAGACAATTGTGACAACAACCACTAGATTACAAGCTTCTAGAATAAGACAGACACATAAACGGTGTTTGCATATTATTTATATATACAATCCTCCAAAAGTTAAGCACCACCTATTTTTATTGCATCGAAAAAAGTTTCATTTAAAAAATCAGTTATTCCTTGAAAAAGAGAAAACATTCATGTAGCAATTTTGCTAACAAATACCATAAACAAACCATAAACTTAAGTTTGGTCACTTATGCAGGTTCTATGGATTTAAATTTTACGTTCATAGAAATAATACAAACTACACAAATCAGAAACGGAATTTAAGTTTCACTGTGATTTTATTTTTTTACAACAATTAATCACCCAATATCATTAAAATTCTCTACAAATAATCTTTGGTATGTTCGGCAAATTTAATGTCAATATTTGAGTCAATAGGATGTGTAACCACCTCTCTTCCGGTACAGTTCCATAACACGGCGTCTCATTCTCTGTACAAGCCTTCTGAACTTTAGTTGAGAAAATCTATTCCATTCATCAACAATTGCCACTCTTAAATTGTCAAGATTTTGCAGTGGTGGATCTCTGCGATTGAGATTTCTACCAATGGCATCCCAGACATGTTCGATAGGGTTCATGTCTGGAGACATGGAAGGCCAACAGATAGTGTCAATGGCTTCTTGTTCTTTGTACTCGGTTACAATCCTTGCCCTGTGTGGTCTAGCGTTGTCGTCTATGTACAAGGGTCTTGACACAAGTGGGTAAATGAGTCAAAACGAGGGACTGCAATGTTTCTAAGCACCAAATCCCTGTATGTCTGTCCGTTCATGTTACCCTGCAGAATATGCATACCCAGCTTACAACGGTATGAGAAGCAACCCAGTGGCGGATCCAGAAATTTTCATAAGTGGGGGCCGACTGACTGCCTAAGAGGGGGCCCACTCCAGTCATGCTTCAGTGATTCCCTATATAATCAACCAAATTTTTCCCACAAAAGGTGGGGCCCGGGCCCCCTGCCCCCCTAAATCCGCCTCTGCTGAACCCCATACTGTAACACCACCAGCACTGAATGCAGTCGTTGGGCAAATGTTGTATTGGTCATAGGTAGTTTTATTTTCCCGCCAAACTCGTATTCTGCCGTCTACTGGTCGTAACAGAAACCGACTCTCATCTGACCAATGAATTTTTTTGCCAGCTTCTCATGTTCCAGCGTCGATGGTCGTTAGCCCATTGAAACCTGATTATAAGGTGCCTGGCTGTTAGGGCAGGTCTCTTGACAACATGACGTGCTCATAGGTTGCCTCTATGAAGTCGACTGACCAATGTTCGAACACTAACACGACCACCTGGAGGCCAGTGGTGTCTAAGCTGCGGGGCAGGAGTAAATGGGTTGGCTTTAGCACGACGAATAAGCAGTCTGTCGTCACGACGGGTAGTTAAACGGGGTCTTCCGGACCTTGGTTTATCATTTACAGTTCCTGTGTCAACATGACGTTGTAAAAGTCTGACAATGGCGGTGTGATTAACATTGAAATGGTTACCTATGCTCCTGGTACTCCTACCGGCATTTGACATGCCAATTGCTTGCCAACGTTCAGCCACAGATAACTTACGTCTTGTCATATTACACAATGACTTGATGAAGGTCAAATTTCACCTGTACGCATGACAGTAGGAAGATGTCAGATTTAAAGGTATAGAAACAGTGTATTTGTAAAAGTGCAGATGACATTTGATAAAAAGTTGCTTGGCGGGTTTATCGGAGTTCAATCTTTTTGGTCGTAATGAATTTTCTTAGTGTAAGTTAAGGGCAATTCATAATACCAAACATAACTCTTAACTGCAGATTGTTGAATTTTTCATCAATGTTTTAACGAAATGGAAAATATATACTTTTAATTGCATACCATAACTGATAAGTAGCAATTACAAATTACAAAATTCTTATATTATTTAAAAAAGAAAAAAAAAGAAAGAAATAAAGAACTGATAATTAGAATAAAATGTTTAATTTCTCAAAATAGAGTGTTGTTTGCAACTACAAAGTAAGTGCCAGATTAATCAAATTGATTTGAAATTTTTTTATTATTGTTACAGTGTATTAGTTTTTTTGTTTTTTTTTCTAAAGGGAGATAATTCAAATTGATTACCTCCCCTTGGCTAAACCTCAGCCCACATGTAACTATTTTCTTTCTAATATTTCTAATATACTTATAAAAGCTTTATACAACACAATATATTTGAAGTCATATAAAAGATATTTGTCAAGATATTAATAAGGCCTACATGAATAAAGATTAAAATTTGAGGGATCTTTTTTCACCAGCTCATAACAATCATTTCACACATGTCATCATTACAAAGAGAACTAACTGTCTCATCATGGAATATCCATGGTCTTGGGGATAAATACACTGACGATTTATTTATTGATACTATCAAATCTGATATAAATGTTATATTAGAAACATGGAAAGGAGAGAGAATGCTGAAACAAAAATTGAGAATTTTGTTTCTATTTCAAAGTGCAGAAAAAAACATAAAAAATCTAAAAGACACAGCGGCGGAATTATTATATACATTTAAAATGAAATTTTCAAGGGAATAACTAATTTATCTAAAGCATCTACATCTCCAAATAGAATATGGCTTAAACTAGATAAGTCCTTCTTTGGATTTGAGAAAGATTTATTTTCATGTGCTGTTTATATTCCCCCTTATAATTCTACTCATTTAGAGGATGATTTTCAGAACTTAGAAAATGAAATAGTTAAATTTTCAGTTAAAGGTGAAATTGCATTGATAGGTGACTTTAATGCTAGAGTAATAGATCACACAGATTTTATCAATCAAGAATCATATGACTCACATGTTTTACAAGATATTTTACCACCCAACTATGATGATGATATATTTGTCGAAAGAAATAGTCAAGACCAAACTTTAAATTGTCATGGAAAATCACTTTTACATATGTGCATATCCTCAAGACTGCGGATACTAAATGGTAGATTTATAGGTGACTCCTTGGGTTATTTTACTTGTTATACTTTTGATGGTTGTAGTACTGTTGATTATGGTCTAGTAACCAAGGACCTCCTGTCCTCGGTGAAATATTTTTGTACTAAAAGTCTTAATTACCTCTCTGACCATGTTCAGATTTATTTTGTTTTGAAATGTAAGTTGAATTTTTCTCATAAAATTGAAAAGACCCACTCTTTAAGAAATTGTATAAGCTACAAATGGACACCAGAATCTAAAGAAAAAAATTATAAAACATTGTCCTCTAAGGAAGTAATAAATATGATTGTAGACTTCGAGCAAAAATTTGAAATCAGTGAGTCGGGTATAAATTCAGCGACTGAAAACTTCAGAATCATATTTGACAACATATCGAAAGATGTCTGCTTAAGAAAAAGTCCAATTCATTATAAGAAAAAAAAGAAAATTATAAAACCTTGGTCTGACAGTGAAATTAGAAACTTAAAATCAAAAATAAATTTTCTTGGGATACAATTAAAATCTAAGCCATTTGATAAAACATTAAGAAAAAAATATTTTATAACAGCTAAAGATTTGAAGAAGTGTGCTAAAAGAAAAAAAAACCAGTTCAGACAAAATTTTATAAAAAAATTATTAGATGCTAAAACTGAAAATCCACAAGAATTTTGGAAATTGTTGAAAGAAGCTAATAGTTATACCCATAAAAACATCAATACACCTAGCAATGATAATTTTCAACCCAAAAATTTAATGAAACACTTCCAATCTCAGGGTGACTGGGTAGAACCTGAAAATAAAACTCATATAGAAGAGATCGAAAACTTTCTATCAGATTTAAATAAATACAAAGATAATAATAATACTGATAAACCTATAACAATAACAGAGGTTAAACGAGTAATTAAGTCTCTTAAAGTTGGTAAATCATGTGGTCCTGATCTCATATTAAATGAAATAATAAAAACAAGTTGTCCTGTTATTGTTAAGTCTGTAATTATACTCTTTACAGAGGATGACCTTGAGGTCACTCCGATGTATTGCTATCGCCTAAATTTCCATTATGCAAATTAGTTTTGGGATTTCAACCGATCTATAAAAATTATAGATCCGCGGTCATTACAAGGGAAAAAAGTGCATTTTTATACCTGCGATTCCGTTCTCCGTTCGTACGATGTTTCATCAAAAAATGGAATCATTTCAGTTGTTGATTTAGTACTGAAAATTTGACTGAATTATCTCCTTATTAAATACGGTTTTATATGTTTAATAGGTGTTTAAGAAAGAGGTCAGGTGCTCATGTTCATTCATAAAATTATCGTTCATTCATGAATTTATCGTAAAATCAAAATCACTACACAGGTCACACAGGTTGTATACGTAGTCAAAAGATTACCTGTATAGTATCTAAAAATAGACAAACTTAACTGACTCCCCTTACTGTAGTGTGTGATAACATTTTGTGAGGGAATTCGATGTTTGCTATACCACTGTTCATTTCAACGCACTTTATGACGATACCACTTTATCAATATGAATGAAATTTTTTGCAGTGTTTTAAGAAATAATTTTACTTTAAAATCGCGTATCATTTGTGAACTATTAAATGTTTTACAAGGACGAATTTTCTGTATAAAGTCAATAATTGTGTGAACTTTTGAAGCCCAAACTTTTTATAGCCTTAAGGTTCATGTGGACCCTTTGGCTAAAATGGCTGCGTTTTCACCTCAAAATTTACTCTGAGTACAGACAAACCTGTGCATCTGGAAAAGTTTTAAGGCATAGCATGCCCTGGATAAATAAAATTCAAATATATTCTATGTTTAAGAAAATTTAAACTTTAACTGGATTTTGCAGTGCACTTTTTTTCGTCCCTGCAGAAGATGATAAAATTAACAAACAGTTGAGTTTCACTTGATATGGTCCACTCAGGTACACAGTTTAAATCACCAATTATTGTCAGGTATCTATTGTCCATCTATTGTCCATGTCAATCAATACAGTTCACTTCAATTATTACCTGTGGGGAAGTTCTCAAACCTCTTTCACAACTTAGTTTATTTTGGCACCTTCTGGAGGAATGAAAAAAAGTGCACTGCAAAATCCTGTTAAGTTTTTAATTTTCTTAAACATAGAATATATTTGAATTTTATTTATTTAGGGCATGCTATGCCTTAAAATTTTTCCAGATACACAGGTTTGTCTGTACTCCGAGTAAATTTTGAGGTGAAAATGCAGCCATTTTAGCCAAATGGTCCACATGAACCTTAAATACGCTAATGAAAGATCCGAAAACTATACCCATACAGAACGCCATGTTTTTGAAATTGTAGCAAAACTTTTGGTTGACAAATTTTAATTCGTTATTGCATAAATATTAACTTGAAATATCTGTCATTTTCTCCCTACCCAGTTTACCTCTATTACTCATTATGATGTGGACTTGACATTGTTATTGAATCTTATGCAATTTGATTGGATTAAGTTATTATTAGATTACCTTTAAACTGTTCATGCTTTTACGTACGAGTATATTGATTAAATCAGAGCGTGCATGAATGTGTACAGAAAATTAAATTACCTGCAAACTGGACACTGGACCTGTCCATATTACGTTTTATCAATGAATAGATTTTTTTTTTATTTCCCAAATTACAGGGCCCATAAAGGGCATAAAATCAGATACAATTGATTTACATAATTGGTAACAACAACAATAATAGCGGCATATAAATAGATATTTAGTATATAAGCATTGGTCAGAATCAGATGAACGAAACTTAAGGTATGAAAGGTAACAATTGCCACTTTTTATCTTTTCACATAATTTTCCACATACACATTAGATACATTATTTTTGATAGCCTATTGCGGAGAAAAAAGAGAAAGTTTACTGTATTAACGTTCTATTCCATTAAATACGCCATTTTTCGAAGATAAATGCAGAAAAACATTTATGAACGGCTACGCCAGGTAAAATTGTTGTTTATCCTAAAAAAAAATACAATTTTCAGTTTCATTAGAATATTATAATAATAATAAATCCCAAATTTATGTAGTCATTAGATAAAGTCCGTATATGTCCGATCTGCCTATTTTTGGACATCAAAAGACAATACGATCGTTTTAAGGTCAATTTCGTCTACCTCACACAATCTTGTTAGGCACTATAATGAAATGGACCTGAAATTTATTTCACATGTTTCCTGAAAATTGATAAATATCAAAGCAACATAGAGCTGTTTGTTCTAGTTCGTATAATGACAATTTAATGTCATGTTTGTTTGTGATGACCCCCCCCCCCCCCTTTTCGGGATTGCATCAGAATTATAGTTATCTCGTATCGCATGAGGATGACACATGTCAACTGAGCAATTATGTTTGGGACTTAGTTTTAAGAAATGATGTCAAAGTAACATTATGAAAATATTTTTAGTAAGCTGAAATATATATTTATTTTTTACATGTTTATGTCTTGTAAGATATTTTATTTCTGTCCCGTTTTTCAACATTAGCGTCTGGAAAGTTGAAATGTTTTAACTGAATGGTTAATTTAAATTAATTATGAAAATGGTTAAAATTAAATCAATAAAGGAAATTATTGCCCAGTTACAAACACTACCAGGGGATAATCCATAATGATTTTTTTTTTCAGTTATATGTTTCAGCACATGTATAATTAACCCCAACTTTAGCCTGGTAAACTTGTTGTCTCCTTTTAAAATATAAAACATATTTAAAATGATTTCCTGCTAAAGTCTTATATTGATATAAAGTTAAAACCGTCTTCCTTCTCACTAGTCAACACTCCTGTCCTGTCAGGTTTAATTCTTATATATATGGATGAAAAATAAAAGTCCACAAAACATTAACATGGCAGCAATTGCTTTTACAGCCTTTAAGACTTTGATTTTTTTTTACAGAAGAATGTCCACCATGCACTTGCATTACACTATAATAATAGTAGAATAGTATGATATACAAATAGATGAAAATTATATATACATGCAACCGTAATATTAATATAATATATAACAACAAACCAGTGTATTCTCTGGAACTATTATTATATTAGTATAATAGTCTAAGGTATACTGATTTGTATCACTACAATATAATAGTTATTACGGTGAGGTTGAATTTCCTGTCATTTATTCATCATCCAAGCACGAACTTGTATAAGAAAAAAAATCTCTGTAAATTAACCTCAGTTTCAGGTATTGAGATGTGATCTGTTTCTGTGACATGTGCTTTTGACCATCCAAAAGAACCTGCGGTCATCCGATGTTCAGTACTTCAGTACTTTGATTAATTTAATATTTTCATCAGGATTTTATCCAGAAACTTGGCTTAACTCATATATAGTCCCTTTATTTAAGGGTGGTGATCCACTTGACCCAAATAATTATAGGGGTATTTCACTCTTAAATGGTGTAACAAAAATATTTAGTGCGGTTTTAAATGAAAGGGTAATGATTTATATGGAAGACAAATTCAGTAAATTTCAATTTGGTTTTCGACCTAAAATGAGGACAACTGACAGTTTGTTTGTACTAAAAACTTTAATAAATAAATACATACATCTTGATAAGAGAAAAAATTATGCATGCTTCATTGACTTGCGCAAAGCTTTTGATTCTGTGTGGCGTAAAGCTTTATTTTTTAAACTTTTGTCTTCAGGAGTTGGCAATAAGATGATTAATATGATTAAATGTATGTATTTTAAGACAATGTCAGCACTGAAAATTAACAATTGTTTTACTGACTACTTTGATATAAACCGAGGAGTTAGGCAAGGGGATTCTTTAAGCCCTACCCTTTTTAACATATATATAAATGATGTTCCAAATTTATTCTCAGGAAATGAGTGTCAACCGCTAACTCTCGAAAATTCTGTTATTGGAAGTTTAATGTTTGCAGATGATTTATTAATAATGTCAGAATCAAAAGAAGGTCTTCAGGAAAGCTTAGATAAATTTTCTTCTTACTGTGATAAATGGCAACTCACTGTTAATTGTAAAAAGACTAAAACTATGGTCATTGGTCATCGTCATAAAAAGACGCAAAATACAAAAATTAAATTACAAGCACACTGTTTTAGAATCAGTAAATGAATTTAGGTTCTTAGGCAACTTGCTCTCACAAAATGGAAACTTATTGTCATCTGCTGAAGCACTTTCAAAAAAGGCCATAAAAGGTATGTACTCTATCAAAAGCTATACAAGCGGTCTGAACGAATTACCTGCAAATTTATCTGTTCATTTATTTGATTCTTTGGTTCGTCCTATTCTTACATATAATTGTGAAATTTGGTATATGGATGTGTACAAACCATACTATAATGCAATTGCTAGAGCCAGAAAAAATAATTCTCCTTTGGATAAACTCAGTTTTATAGATAAGAGTCCTCCTGAAAAAATTCACAATAAGTTTTGCAAATTTTACACTTGGAGTTAAGAAATGTGCTAGTAATATTGCCTCTAGATCTGAATTAGGAAGATTTCCCTTTTTTTTGTTTCATTGCCACACAGTCACTTTTATATGAAGACCGACTTTTGAGTGAAAACTCATCTGATTTACTTAAAGAGTGTTACTCTCTTTCTAAATCACTTCATGATCAAGGTATATACTCATGGTACTCATATGTAAATCATATTAGGTCCGATAATAATAATAGCAAACCCAAAGATGTCACTAAAAACAAAAACGGAGACTGTAAGAATTTCAGTAAAAAATTCTATAAAAATGAATTTCAGCAAAGATATAAAGAAATATATGACAATAAAATATCATCTCTCGACCAAAATAGCAAACTTCTTCTGTTTAAGCATATAAAAGCTGAATATAAACAAGAATTTTATTTGACATACCCGAATCTTGATACAAGAAAACTTATGTGCAAATTTAGAATAAGTGATCACTCCCTCGCTATTGAAACTAGAAGATATAAAAATATTCCACGCCCTCAAAGACTTTGTAAACAGTGCAAAGCTCTGGATGATGAATCCCATTTCTTTTTAATATGTAAAATAAATGATGATTTAAGACATGTCTTTTTTGATGATTTAAAAACAAAATACAAAGATTTTTCTGATAATAAAATGAAATATATATACTAAATCCAACCACTAGTCAGCAAGTGAAATCTTTAGGCTCCTTTATTAAACAGTCTATGGAACTGAGGACAGGGGGCACTTGAGGTCATTTGTTGTGTTTAATGTTTTGGTTTATTTTTATTTTTTATGTAAATTTTAATGTCATCATTATATTGTTGTTATTACATGTAATTGTCATGCCTTTGGCCCTCTTATGGGTGTAATTTGTGCTTAAATTAATAATTTTTCGCAATAGTTAAAAAATATTGCCAGTTATATTAAGGTGGTGCTTAACTTTTGGCGGACTGTATATATGAAAGGGTATGTATAACTGTGTGTGCCCTACTCACACTTTTCCTTGTTGTATTGTTTTGTATTTTGCTGCAGGTTGAATGTTTTTTCTATCTGAAACCATATGGATATCCTCATTACTTTGTATAATTGCTTAATCTGAGTAATCTGATCTATTTCATTAAACGCTCATCGTTACAGATCATGCGATGCGATAAAGTTTTTCGTCCTTTTTCACACCTATATATCATCATCACATATTCATCTACCTTATTCTATAAGATTTTTTTCAATTTGATAAGTTGTCAAATCAAATTTATCTTTGATCATGCATAGTCATGCATGTACTTTGGTGAATCATCCACAAATACACGTGATATTACACACAAAAATAAATCAAGTATAGATGTATGTATTCTAGATATACAATATAAGTACATTTCGGGGCCTTTTAAAGCTGACTATGCGGTATTGGTTTTGCTCATTGTTGAAGGACGTACGGTTACCTATAGTTGTAAATTTCTATGTCATTTGGTCTCTTGTGGAGAATTGTCTCATTGGCAATCATACATTTGTACCACATCTTCCTTTTTTTATATTGTTGGAAAATATAAAATTTGTTTGTATTAAACTGCTTCGAAACAGAAAGACAAACTCGGCGAGCATCGCTTCTTGTCCTGTTTCATAGCGAGTACAAATAAATTGTATATTTCAGACAATGTACATATATTGTTTTTATCTTGCAATTTACATCCGCTCTTTAAGGTTTAGTTGTTTAAATCCAAATAGTTGTCTCGAATTTTTCAAACAAAGCGACATAGTTTTAAGTAAAATATTGTTTATATGCGTGTTCTAGTTAAGATTAGATTGTAAGGCGATGCCGAGATATTTTGCAAATGTAAGTGATTCAAGAATGCGATTGTGAAAGATTTAAATCAGCATGCAAGTATTTTGTGTGAGAAGGTATGATTGGTACATTTAACGGGGGCGAAATGTCATGAGCCTTCCTATTGCTCAGTCCAAATTAAGTTGTAATTTATGACAATCTTGACCGCTCACTAACATGTTTATTCACGCCACATTCTGTTTGTGCTATCCTATGTCAGAAGCCAGAAATTCAGTGGTTGCCGTTGGTTGTTTTATTTGTTTTTCATTTATTATTTTGTCATAAATCAGGCCGTTGCTTTTTTCATTTGAATTGTTTCGAATTGAATTGTTTCACATTTTCCATGTCGGGACCTTATATAGCGGACTATAAGTAAATTTTACTCATTGCTTAAATTCACGTCGTTTGGAATCTGGTAGATTACTGTCTCAATGACTATCATACCACATCTCTTTATCTAATATTATTGATGTTTAACATTGACCCAATTCAGATATCGGTACATACACAGTTATTTTTATGCCCCACCTAGGGGCATTATGTTTTTTTGGTCTGTGCGTCAGTTCGTCCGTCTGTCCCGCTTCAGCTTAAAGTTTTTGGTCGCTTCAGGTTAAAGTTTTTGGTCAATGTAGTTTTTGATGAAGTTGAAGTCCAATCAACTTGAAACTTAGTACACATGTTTCCTATGATATGATCTTTATAATTTTAATGCCAAATTAGAGTTTTGACCCCAGTTTCACGGTCCACTGAACATAGAAAATGATAGTGCGAGCAGGGCATCCGTGTACTATGGACACATTCTTGTTTCAATATATTTCCAGTGTTATAATAATTTTGTTACACTGTTTCAATTTTTTCATATTTTTCTAGATCTCTGTTCCTTTTTCCTTAAGCTTCTTTTTTCTTCTTAACAAGCCTAATATGTAATGTTCTTGTTGCCCCCAAGGTAGTCTATGTGTATATCTTTGACTTTTGTTCACTGATTTTGTTTTTGAAAAATCAAATCATAACTAAATATATATGTACAGTAATGAGTACTCATGATCCTACATACTGATTATTTATATTTTGGCATTGTACAAGGTCATGCGTTACTCATAAATATAAGAAGCTGTGGTATGAGTGCCAACGAGACAACTCTCCATCCAAGTCAAAATTTATAAAAGTAAACCATTATAGGTCAAAGTACGGTCTTCAACACGGAGCCTTGGCTCACACCGAACAGTAAGCTATAAAGGGCCCCAAAAATTACTAGTGTAAAACCATTCAAACGGGAAAACCAACTGTCTAATCTATATAAAAAACGAGAAACGAGAAACACTTATGAACCACATCAACAAACGACAACTACTGAACATCAGATTCCTGACTTAGGACAGGTGCAAACAAATGCAGCGGGTTTAAACGTTTTAATGGTACCAAACCTTCACCCTTTTTAAGCCAGTTTATGATGTCTTTACACTTCGATGTGTACTGATTGATACCTTTAAGTCTTGGAAAATATTAGACTATGTGCTAAGGACTCATCCTTGCTTAGTGATTCTATTAGATGGTTTATGATATTGGAAGTTTAGTCTTGTGATTCTTTTTTAAATTTGTATTTATTTTAAAATTCTTTTCTCATTCCGACTACAAAATGTGCTGTTGTGTCCTTTTCAACGTGTAATGACTTATTCTTGGAGTAACTTTGCTGTAGAATACGCACGACTGTGCTGTTCGAAAAAAATTTCTCTTCGTAAAACCGTGGAACCGCTTCGAGATATTTCATACTGTACAAAGTAAATACTTTCTTGTAATAATAAGTTTGGCTATAGATCAAAACACAGGAGGACATTTTCAAAACTTTTTTTATATTAAGTAGCGTACTTACAAAAATGGTTAATTCATTTAAATATAAACAAGTATTCATCTATCATAATGATTGTACATACAAACAAATGAAAAATGAAAAACTGTAAAACATGTAACGGTGAACGATATATACTGATTGTGTTGTACAATTTGATTTTGTGTTCCTTTTACTTGCTGCATCACAAAGAAAAAACAACTATTTGAACGAATTTCAAGGAATGGTAACAGATCGTCACTTTATAATAAAATTGTGTATCATTTGTAAACGAATCTCTAACTTGAAATGTATGATTTAACCTACGACATTTGTATTATTTATGCATCTTAGCATAGTTGCAGAGTTATCTAATTTTATTAAAATTCTCCCTTATAAAAAAATAATTAGTTCCGCAATAACTTAAAACATATTAATTATCAATATATACTTATGCATGTAACTCCATTTGTAAATGTAATTTTTAACAAACAAAATAGTTGGTATTTTATGTTAGAGTTATCTCTCTTCCTCCCAGGTATCCGGCTTGTATCCTACACGTTGATGTTAATATTGACCCAGTAACTGCAAAAATTGGTAAACAGTAATCAAATTCCCGTCGTGATCCACTTTACATGTCTATGAATTTAACTATAATAGTAGATTTTACATTTTTACTTCATAATTTCATTAGATTAAAATAGGATGTGGAGTATACGTCACTGAGACAGCAACCCTACATCACAACTAACCAAAAGACATCAGTGGTCAACATACAGTCTTTAACATAAGAAAGATTTCTATTAAATATATTAAGTCATAAATCGTCGGTGTTTAAAAATGTGAGATAAGTAAAGTCTGTCTTTAATATAGGACAAGTGTCTATTAGATATAACAAGTTACAAACCGCCCGTGTTTTAAAAAGTTGTGAACTCGGAAATGTTATCGTGCATAGATATAGAAGACATTTCCTCAAATATAGTATGGTAGATTTTAGCCGACAAAGTCTGAAGTTTTAAGAAGTTTATTAAATTTCAGATTAAAACAGATAGTTTTTTTCTCGCAAAATGCGTATTTTGGAGCAGTTTTAAAATACAAAAATCCTGCTCCATCACACAAATAAAACTAACCACTAAGATTCATAACAAGTAATACTAAAATATTCTCGTCTTACGAGACTTTAAATTTATTTTTTTACTGAAAATGGCTACTGGATTTTTAGTGATCCGAAAAGCCAAATTCACAATAATTTAATTCATTTTATATATATATATATGTGATATATATAAAACTAAATAGTATTTTTAACAAACCAATGACAATCAGTTGTCAATAAATATATATACGATAAGATTATATAGTGTGTACTAATTACATATATATTCTCGGCAACAACGTTTACAGGGATTGGGATGTGTGTTAATGCAAAATCACTGAAACCAAAGCTGAACACATAAACAACAAAAGTAATGATATTTAAATTTGATATAAATTTGTCACCACTGTATATGTTTGATATGATTTCATTATATAAACACAAAACTACCTCATTTCTAAACATTCTATCTTCGTAATTCATTCATTGCATAAATATCATAATTCCCCAATTCTCGTCAAGTCTCGGAGAACACAATCCTTATCACTGTTGATATTATATGTAAATTTAATCCACCATGAATAGCTCTCCGTCGATTCCATCGTTCTTAAAATGAATAAAACTAATAAATCATTACATTATACTGGTGTGGTACGTCTTAATATTTGTTCTGGAGGAGGCGGAGGCATAGGTAAATGATCATGGTGGTCACGTGGTAAATGTGTGTCTACAGTTGTGGAAATAGTGTTTCTTGAACTTTCTCTAGGAAATGTATAATTTGATAGCTCGTGTGACGTTGTATCTGATATAGGCGTGTACGTATAATAACTTTCGGATCTACTCATTGACGCATCTCGCGAACGCTCGCGAGAATGTGATCTATCGCGATTTTGATTAGGTGCGCGTCTATGACGCCATCTATTTCCTTTATCATTGCATTCTACTTTCAACATCTGTTGCATTTTCTTTCGTTGTGAGTGTTTATATCTAGTTATATATAAATATACTGAAAATACACCTGCTAATTCAGTCAAACCAAACGAACATACTGCCATCATAAATGACGATCCGTATTTATAGATAAACTTTTTATCTTCCATTGGGTTTTGAGGCCCTTTATTTCCTACTTCTTCTGTTATACTGCCTATATAAAGAATAATTCCTACTAGTGTGCAGAGTCCTGAAAATACAAAAGTTAAAGTAAGTTTATTGTTATTGTATTTATTTTTATTTTTACAAAATAGCACACCAATACAACGTTCACTGACATCTACAAACCTTCTTTCCTTTTAGGAAAGTTTCACTGAGGACAGACCTTAAAGTATCGAAATACCCTAGTAAATTAATCAGAACAAAGTATATAGGTGTATTTTATTAGATGGAGTGAAGTATGTGTACCGTGGTTGTGATGGCACAGGGGCTCGGTAACCCTACATTTTTGTAATCATTATATAATATATTCTTATTTCCAGTCCTTTTTGCAAAATAATGACCGTTGACCACCAATATTTATACGTGTATAATCATTGTACGGTGTTCTATTCAGGATACGGGTATGTATAGTGTACTGTAAATTGTATCCAATGACCTTGTGTAAAAGTACTACTTTTACGGATGCAGACTGCAAAGTGAAAAGTTCCCATTATATTATATCTGTAGTGCATATCACGTGTCATCCTCCGCAAAATATATGTGCCACCCTCCACTTAATATATGTGCCACCCTCCACTTAATATCATGTGACGCCCTCCACTTAATAGCATGTGACGCCCTCCATTCAATATCATGTACCACTCCCAACTCAATATGAAAATAAGGAGATGTGGTATGATTCCCAAAGGAGACAATGTCTTGATTTAATATTTTTTATTCTAACAACACGATTACGGGTTTATTAAAGGAGTCACACGTACTATTAAACACACACCCAAAACATTCGATTAAAATGACATTATTATATTAAAACGTAAATCGTAAAACGTACACCACACCTAAACAAATTGATTACTTTCTGAAAATAGGTTAATTGAGTTGTTGTCTTATTGACGTTTATACCCATATTTTCCTATCATTTCTACGTTTTAAGCTTTGTTCTTATGTTATTTGTTTTTTTGTTTTTTAGTTTCTATTTCGTCCGGCGACTCCTTGAGCAATTCCGCTTAAACGCAATTACGTGTCTTTATGTGATAGAAAGATTGTTTTTGTTATTTATCATTTTATTTGTTTAGTGGTGGCATTGTCAATTTATAAACAGCATTGAGAGGCATGTCCGGTTTCATCATTCTAAGAAACAATTGACTTAAATGAGAATTGCTAAATACTACTCATCCCACTTGCATGAAGCTCGATGGGATTGGTAACTACTTTGGAATCAGGGAAAAAATCATTAACCTTTAGCATTGTAATGTGACACCAGAAAAAAATAATATTTGCAGTATAGTCAAAAACATACGACAGAGACAAATAATGAAGAACTATATTGACTAGATATCCATTTGACTCTTATTATTTGGATTTATATCGTAATAATCTTTATTGCCATATAAACAAATTAAAAATGTTCGTGACAAAAACATATATAAATATATGCCAATGCAATATAAATTGAACATGAATCATTAATGCAGTCAAGAAATATATATACAAAAAAAAACACATGAAAAATTAAGCTGCTTCTGTCCTCAGTTCTATTGACTGTTTAAAAAAAATAGCCGATTAGTTTCACATGCTCTGCTGATATAGGGTTTAATAATTCATTAATTTTTTGGAAGCGACATAAATTCGTCTTCCCATTTTTTAAGATCCAATCTTAATACGACATTTATATGACACTCCAAGAGGAAATGTTCCTCCATTTCAAGAACATTACATAGCTTGCAAAGTCTATCTTCTCGAGGGAGTTTTGATTATCTACTCTTTTCAATTTCAAGATTGTGGTCACTTATACGGAGTTTTGGTATCGATTAACTTATTTCTAGTTATAAACAGTAATGTTATTATTATTAATCTTTCAATTTTTGTATTGGATTTCTGAACAGCAAGAGCTATGGTTACCTCCCTTGTATTTTTTTTCGTTTCCAGAATTGATTCAGTGATAACCAAAGTTAACAGTATCAATGCTACACATATTTAAAGGGGTGACAAGATTATGTTGTACATGTTTATCTGAAAATTTTATCAAATACTTACTCAACGATAACTGATGGCATAAGACAATATTTTTCAGATATGTTGATGATTTTTAAGTTTTTGAATATTTTAGACAATTCCAAAACCATCGATAATATTACAATTAAATTTATCTAAAATTGTCTTTTAAATAGAATTAGATTTATTTTGGTTCCAGATATCATTCAATACAAAACTCTATAAAACACAATTCGGCAATATTTTCAATCTTTTATAAAAGTTGCCCTTAAAGACGGATAATATCTGAGTTCTATAAATCTCTCAATCAAAATATCCAATCTTAATACTGCCACGTGTAACATCAACAGCCAACTCTATAAATGTATCAAATACAGGTGACATGTAGCCTCCCTATCGGCTTCCGGTATTGCACAGGGCACATTTTCTAAACTTTCATGCCGTTTCTGTATGAAACCTACTTGGAAGATTAGCAACTGATATTAAACCCTTTATAAAGTATTGTGTAGTATTGTTTTGATTGTTGCAGTGTTTTTGTATAGCGATATGATTGAGTAACGTACTTTATGTGAGTTTTTTTGTATTATGCGTTCACTATTCTATCTCTTGTGAAACGTATACCAAAATAAATATAACTAAATTGGGACAGGAGTGGGGGGAGAACTCACAAGATAATAAATCCTAACAGAAGTTAACATGCATGTCCAAAGTTAGGAATTTGATTAACTTTAATGTTTTTGCCCATTCAGGAATTTGATGTCAATGGCAGATCATCAGAATTCTTTATACTCTGGAGCGCCCCTAACATCAAATCCTGGATCCACGCCTGTCTACTAATTCTTTCGAATTACATGAGTTCACTATTTGTTTTTTTTATTTTTGTTGGGCTTACGCTACTCGGTCCTCCATGTAGTGGTTTGTTTTGTTCGTAATTTTTTTCTTTTGGTCTTTCTAATGTCCGTCCTTCAACGACACGCTTTTTATCGTCCCATTGCATCATCTTATATCTTGTTTGTCTAGATTTTGTGCGAATTAATCAAGACTTTGTGCGAATTAGTCTATGCTTTGGGCGAATTAGTCTAGACTTTGGGCGAATTAGTCTAGACTTTGGGCGAATTAGTCTAGTTTTGGGCGAATTGAAGCTTTACATATGATAAAGATAACATAGTTAATCAAATCTTGTTTCCTTGAACAAATTAAATGAAACATTGTTTCTTGAACATTTTTTCTTTTATCAGTTTTCTTTTGCTCATAGCATTTGTGATTTTATATATTTGCCTTATTTTATACTACATTTTTATTCAATTTCACTATAACTCATAGTTTTTTACACAACCTTGTTTTCTTGAATTCTAGTATATAGTTTTGTCACGATAGTACAATCCTTGTTTACTTTCACCATAAGTAGTCCAATACTTTTCACATTTCGGACTTTCAAACAATTTAGACTCCATCATCATTGAATAGGCTTTTCTCAGAATAACGTTTCTGATACTTCAAAATTGGAACAAAATATTGCCTTATCACTATGATTAAAAAAGAATTGTCACTCTTGAGCATAATTACTGTACTTATTTGTATAGCGGAATTGGGGAAACTTCCTATAGAATATTATATTTAAACACAAACTTTATTATATTTAAAGAGATTTGAATGTTGTAAGTTAAATCCTATTTTGAAAGAAGCTTACATGCTAAGTAAAATTTTAGACACGGAAGGAGTCTACTCCTGGTTTACCTATGTAAAAAATATTCTATGTGAATGTAATTTAGATATAACACAAATACATAGACAATAGATATAAGAAGATGTGGTATGAGTGCCAATGAGACAACTCTCCATCCAAGTAAAAATTTATAAAAGTAAACCACTATAGGTCACAGTACGGTCTTCAACACGGAGCCTTGGCTCACACCGAACCGTAAGCTATAAAGGGCACCAAAAAATTACTAGTGTAAAACCATTCAAATGGGAAAACCAACGGTATAATCTATATAAAAAACGAGAAACGAGAAACACTTATGAACCACATCAACAAACGACAACTACTGAACATCAGATTCCTGACTTAGGACAGGTGCAAACAAATGCAACGGGTTTAAACGTTTTAATGGTACCAAACCTTCACCCTTTTTCTGAAACAATAGTGTAACATCACAACATAGAAAGACACACTAACTGTTTAGTGTCTTTAGATATCAGCTGTATTTGAACGAGGCTAAGAAACAGGTGTAATGCGAGCTTCAGCGAGCCATTACTCCTGTTTCGAGCCGAGTACAAATACAGCTGATATTTAAAAGCACTAAACAGTTATTGTCTTTATGTTCAATTAATTTTGTATATTTTTTTCCCATCCCAATCGTAGAATTTGTTTTTAAAAGAAATCGACATGACTTAAACGCGGACCGCAATGAGAACAACAAATTGAACTGTGACGTAAACAGTAATTTGACATAACCGTTCGCTCGCAACAGAAGCAGGATACCAGGAGACTATATACGTCTAGTATACGTATATTGCTTCGTGTTATCTGTACACCTGGAGTCAATTTCACAAAAAAACATACGACTAAGATTGATCGCAAGTCATGAACAATTCAGTATACTTACGATCAATCTTAGTCGTAAGTTTTTTTTTGTGAAAGCGACTCCTGGAGTCAATTTCACAAAAAAAAAAACATACGACTAAGATTGATCGTAAGTCATCAAGAATTCAGTATACTTACGATCAATCTTAGTCGTAAGTTTTTTTTGTTTGTGAAACCTACTCCTGGAGTCAATTTCACAAAAAAACATACAACTAAGATTGATCGTAAGTCATGAAAAATTCAGTATACTTACGATCAATCTAAATCGTAAGTTTTTTTTGTGAAACCGACTCCTGGAGTCAATTTCACAAAAAAAACATACGACTAAGAATGACCGTAAGTCATGAACAATTCAGTATACTTACGATCAATCTTAGTCATAAGTTTTTTTGTGAAACCGACTCCTGTATTAGTATAGTAGAAAGTACGACTGCAGGATATAACAAAATTTTAGTTCAGACCTAAATATAAATAATTCATTTAAAGGTTATATAAAAACAAGCTCTAAAAACTACTTTGAAAAATTGATTCATAATACGATGCCAAAAAATGATGAAGAAAGTAAACTTTATCTATATAAGAACCTTAAATCAAATTTTTTTTTGTTTTTTTTTATTGATATTGATAACCTCAGACACATACAGGCGTACAAGCGGACAATATATTTACAAACATAAGATAATACATAGCGAGACAGGACAGAAAAAAACACAAATACATAGTATGTTATAAGAGACAATTGATATAATTAGTTAAAGTATTTCATAATTTTCTTTACGAAAATTTATAATTTCTTTTGTACTTGTACGTTACATAAAGACAGCAGACCGGTAAATTTGTTCTTGCTTGGGTTCATTTACATAATAATTTGGTATAAACTTTGATCTAAGAGCAGAAACATCAGCATTTTTACAGGTAAACAATCATTTATATATGAAACTCATCACCTATTCCCTCATTACATAATGTACATATTCTATTTTCCCTCGTAATCCCCGCCCATCTCCCCGTCTCAATAGGTAACTTCAAATTCGAACATCGAAGTTTAGAAATATAATATCTGTCCCTAGGTAATAATCGTAATAAATATGGTTCCAAACAAAACTCAAGTTTAAATAAAGAATTTATTATAGTATTCCCCCCTGGATGCATTATGTATCTGTGAGAACCAATGCTGATAGTACTGATCTGTTAATCTCTGTTTAACCATACTCTTTAACCAATCATTATTTACAATTAACTGATCGTTCCATATAAAACTAAGACCTGTATCATCAAAAATAGATTTTACATATTGAATCCATTTAAATTTGGTAGGATTCGTTCCATGAAATTTAATCATAAGTCTTAGAAGGATATTTGACAGTTTGCTCTCTTCTTTAATAGTTCTGCACCAAAATGATGCCATCCTAAGTTTTATAGAGATATCCAAAGGAACCCGACCTAAAATAAAATTTGGTGTACTATTCCGAACACCAAGAATATTTTTACAGAACTGCAGATGCATTTTCTCAATATTCTGCTTATTTTCAAACCCCCAAACCTCTGATGAATATAATAATATAGGTGCGATTACAGCATCGAAAAGTTGTAACTGAATATCAATAGGTAATGATATATGTTTTATCTTTCTGTAGAGAGCAAACATTGCTTTTTGTGCTTGATCAAAAATCCCTTTTCTAGCAGTACAAAAATTACCGTTGTAATTAAAAGTTATTCCTAAATAATTGTAAGAATCTACAACTTCTATAGCATTACCGTATACATGAAAATCAAATTTATGTTGTACCTTTCTCTTGCTAAACACAACAATTTTTGTTTTATCTATATTGACTTGGAGTTTCCATATGTTACAATTTTGTTCAAAAACATCAAGTGCATGTTGTAGTTCTTCCTTACTATCCAACATAATAACCGTGTCATCTGCGTACAGAATGACAAAGATTCTAACTAATACTTGTAACAATTCTTCACAGTTTTTTGATATAAATTCTAAATCTTTTACATCATTTTCCACAAAAAAGCTTTCTAAATCATTTAAAAACACCGAAAACAAAAACGGTGATAAATTTTCACCCTGCCTAACACCAACTCCACAATTGAAGAAAGTTGAACTTTGGTTACCATATCGAATACATGTCTTTATATTTTAATACATATATTATAGATAACTGTAAAAATTTTCCCAGTAATGTGAGATTTTTGTAACTTTTTCCATAACCCTGTTCTCCAAACAGTGTCAAATGCTCTCTTGAAATCCACAAAAGTGCAAAATAATTTTTTGCCCATCGAAAAAAATATAGATAAAATTGAATGCAGCACAAAATATTATCGGTAGTTGAAAATCCTTTTCTAAATCCAGCCTGAGATTCTGATATAAGTTCAACTTTATCTGAGAAACTATTTAATCTCTCATTTATTATTGATGAAAAAGTCTTTCCTAAACAAGGGTTTAATGTTACACCTCTATAATTTGCATGGTCTGCTTTGGAACCTTTATTCTTAAAAATAGGAATCATTATATTGAAGACTATTTAAGAACACCAAACTTTACATATAGAAAATTAATACCAAATCTAAGAATTAGTGACCATATTTTAAATATAGAAAAAGGAAGACATTCTTATATTCCTAGAGAGTTTATATTATGCTTTAAATGTAACATATTAGAAGATGAAAAACATTTTTTATTAGATTGTGAATTAAAAAGGGAACTGAGAAACAACTTTTTGATAATTTTGAATTAAACTTTTCTGTTATAAGATTTGTCTGATGAAGAAAAAAGGTGATTTTTATGCTCAATTCATCAACACGATCACAAGTAAATAAATTGGAGTCCTACATCAAAAAGTCATTAGAACTGAGGACAGTGGACACTGGACTATTTACTGTTATGAAATGAATGTGTATATATATGTGAAGTTCGGTTATATTGTTGACTTATTTTGTATTTGTCACAAACTTATTTTTTTAAAGTTTATATGGCAATAAATATTTGAATTTGAATTTGAATTTGTATAGCTAATGTTACTGTTTAATGATGAACCATAGTAGTTTTAAGTCCGACGCTTATCCTGTCGACTTATCCGTTTGTTCCTTTTTGTGGTTTATTAATGAGATTAGAACATCTGTTCACTAATGTTACGAAAACTTAGCATTAACCTAATAAGTACACATACCTGCTAATACAAATAAAATTCCACATACAAATGTTAGATGTTTTCTCCTCGTGTTGCACTGTCCAACGAAACATATCACGATTCCTATTGTTAATATTAATAAACTAGCTAAAGGAAACCATGTTGATCGTCGCATAGTTACTGAAAATATAAAACGTATGATTTCAAATTTATGGCAGTCTTTGCAAACAAAGTTTGAAAAGGCAAAACAATAGAAGAAACCTAAATAATTACGGTTTACATTAAGTATATTAAGAAAATAATATATTCTTACGTAAAAGATACAACCATGACAATCTGGGTCGACCAATTGTTTCACCAGATAATCATTCAACAGAACAGATATATGCCTATCACGTAAGAACCTCACGTTAAAGAACTCCCCTCTTATAATCAAGATACTAATGGTTACTTAAAGAAAATGGATAGCCTAAATCCTTTTCCAAACAATACTCGTATCAATGGATGTGTTTTCTTTATGTTCAAATATTCCACAGGGCGTAACTATAGCAACTTGTGCAGAGGTATAGACGACACTAGTATGGGCACATCTACACACTACTCCCAGGCAGTTGAAAATATGCTCAACTGAAAATAAGCAAAATGCTAGACTTGGACAAGTACGCAAACATCTAGTTGTTCGAGAATACGATAACAACAATATAGATAAAGCTTCCGAAAAAACAAATATAATTGACCGCTAATACCTTCTGGAGTACAGATATAAGAATCAAGAAACCAACAGAACAACTCTTGTCATTCTGATTTCAGAAATATATCATCCATCGTTCGAAAGAATTTGAAATATATAGAGAAAAACTTCAATATGAAAAAAGTATTTTCCTCACCACCAGTCATGACCTTCAGAAGACAAAAACATAAGTAACAAATAAACAAATTAGTAACCGCATTTACAAAGCAACCTACTTCATCTCCTGGTTGCTATACATAATGTGAAAGAAGGAATTATTTACTTTGTAAACTACCAATACTAGCAGTTTTTTTTCGATTCATCAGCTCCTTTAGAAAGCAAAGTTATACCATCTACGCAAGTTCCAACTGTAAAACGGAGAACTCAATATTAACATTTAACACTTAAGGCATTCAGCACGTGGAAGAAACAATGAACACATTTAACATTCGGCTAAATAACCATCGATCATGGTACAAAACTAACAAACACTTTCCCTTCATAAGACATATTCACTCAAGGGAAAATCCTTTTGAAAACGCCACTTCAGTAGGACACTGTAGTGAGGAGACGATACAAATTTTTGACTAACCATCTCAATACTTAAAAAAAACCTGATGGTCTAAATGAAAACGATGATAAAAGATACATGAAAGATAAAGATTAGCTTATTATGTGGCATCGTCCTCAGTATCTTTGTAATATTGCCCACTTACCTAACTAGGATGAAAAATTTTGTCCTGCCTTTTTATTTTTCCCTCTATTCGGTCCTGCCTTTTTATTTTTCACTCTATTCGGTCCTGCCTTTTTTTTTTTAGTTTATCTTGACTTTTTTTTTTTTATATAAATTGTCATCCTGTCTTTTTTTTTTTTGCAAATAATCTCATCCTGCCTTTTTTTTTATTCAAAACTCCTGTCCTGCCTATTTTTTCAAATTTCATCCTAGACGTTCTTTAACATAACCCTGGTTCATCACCTTTGTGCTCAGACACTCGTGATAGCGAGGTTTAACCCTTCTTCGTATTTTCTAATGAAGTACAGATGTGTGAAAAATTAATAAACATGTTACGGATACTTACACAAAATTGCTTGTGTAGGTGCAAGTCCTTCCTTTTCGTCGTCAACAGTAAAATATTTTATATATTCACACTTTAAACTATTTGGACCATGCCCTGAAAAGTAAAATATATAATGAGTTCTTATTCTCAAGAAAATTTGGACATTCTAGAGTTTTGTTATAAAATTTTGGTACCATACAATCAATGTTTTACAAATACATGAAAGATGAAAAATTACAAATAAAAGTAACTTTAGAGTAAAAAAAACTCATCGGTTTTTCCCTTTTCGCCGGTAACTAATATAAGCTTATATAAAAACGAGTTTTATATACAATCATTAAATTATCATTGAAAAGGACGTAAAATGTTAATTGTTCTAAGCGTCATTTATGAGAATACGTAGACTGCACAGCATCATTTACAATGTCAGAAGTTGGAATACTGAATTGGTCATCAATAATATCCAATACATTTAAACAACTACAGAGTTGTGCATGCTTTCCCAAAACTCTCAAGAATTAATTCTTTCTAGGCCTTTTCATGTTTAAATAATCTTATGTTTTAATATATACTGTGATATAATCCTTGTAACGATCTTTAATCCAGTCAGTACTGTGATATAATCCTTGTAACGATCTTTAATCCAGTCAGTACTGTGATATAATCCTTGTAACGATCTTTAATCCAGTCAGTACTGTGATATAATCCTTGTAACGATCTTTAATCCAGTCAGTACTGTGATATAATCCTTGTAACGATCTTTAATCCAGTCAGTACTGTGATATAATCCTTGTAACGATCTTTAATCCAGTCAGAATAATGTTGTCTACAGTGGTCCTTAATATTATCATAAATATGAGCAAACAGTATCTACAATGATTGGTCAACGTAAATCATCTCTAGTTCTGTGTATCACATTGCAATCATATTTGCATAGTTTTGACGTGATTTCACCAAGATGACCATTTACTTAATGTTCAAACTAAGTAAAGGCAACCATTTTGATACATTAACTATCAACTTAGGTCGATATATCAACGTGTTTATGAAAAAACCTGTGCTGTCACTTGTTATATTCAGTCTAGACAGTAAGATGTTGCTCAAAATGTTTAGATAAATTTTATAGACACAATTTTATAATGGGAAGCGATTAATTACAGGGTGAATCCTGGGAAAATTCGAAGAAGTTACATATTCCTCAATAAATCTAGCAACCATCAGTTTAGTTCACGAATAAAGTTCATTTAATATGCACGCTTGTTTTCACTAATGACTCTATCAGACTGGGTTTCGCTAAAGCAGTGCAAAAGATGAAAAATGGTTAATGGTTACCAGATTCTTTTAATCAACTTACAGAGTGATGATTAGTCTACATAGTATTAAGAAAAGCAAAACTACTAAATGTTTTGTGACCAAAACTCTTTTTTGACTTATTTCTATTCATCCATGAGAGCTAAACCGAGATAAAATCAATTTGGAAATTCCTTCTATAACTTAAGTCATACACACGTGACGCTAACACATTTACCGATAACAAACTCATTAAAGATACAACGCTTATAATTTTACGATAAAACCGTTGATATTTTATCTTTCGATGAGCACACCCTATTACCGACTATCGAACACACCCAAATACCGGCTATCGAACACACTCTAGTACCGGCTATCACCACGACATTTAAAATTTATAGCAAGTGTTTTCCTATCGTATACAACAGATGTTTGTCTGGCGTTCGAATTGCCAAAAGTGTAACTTTCATTCATGACAAAGCCCTATATATGGTAGTATTGACTCAATTATTGAAATAAATCTATTGAATGAACTCAAGAAACAGTTTATGTTCAGTCTCAGTTTATTAACATCAGTTATAATGAACAGATGTTTTTCAATGATTTCCCTCAAATAACATTTTCTTGAAATGAAACATTTTACCAATGCGATACTACACGATAGAACGATGGCATTGAATAAATGGTCGTGGCTGGCTCACAGAATTAAGTGATTATGGCAGGCGCACAGAATCGAGTAAGTGATTGTGGCAGGCGCACGAAATATACGTTCATCTTTATATGGTCAAGTGTATAATTTTTAAAGTCATACATGTATTTACTTCTTGATTGCAGGAATTTTTAATTCGATTCTATTTCCCCGTAAAATAATACTTTCATGAATTTTTACCCGGTTTCTAATGGTACCGTTAAATATTGTGTTTAGAAATAATTCATCAATCAAATTCCTTTGTACGTATAATAATATATCGATAATGACACATGAACCTCGGCAAAAATCCTAATCATAGTTATTACTTTTAATTACGTTTTTCAGACTAGTTAATGTCCAACAAGGCTTCAAATTATTATCTTACGGTAGTGAAACACGAGGACAAAGGCACTTACAGCAAGGAACAATTGCAAGAACTTTATAAGACTGTTAATAGTAAAACATCTTTGAATATCTAAACCTACTATGGATAATTAATTTTAGAATAATGGGATGTTTGGATATTTGACATCCATACATATAGAGCAAAATTGTGTACAGTTCATAAAGTGTCTGAACGTATTTTGTTTTATATATAAATATATATATGGAGGTTTTAATGTCAAACAAAAAATATATAAATGAGATTTGTACCATAGTTTTTTGTCTGCTTCTCAGTTTTATTTTTTCAATTCACATGTACTACATGTCAACGATGATAACATGACATGATTGGTTCAATAGTATTATTAGTATCAAGTTATTCTCTGTTAATACCAACAGCTATTGTCTGAGAAATGTGTTATTTGTCGAATGTTGATAACAAGATAAATGAAAGGAAACAAGAACAGAAAAATAAAAGACATAAACAAAAGAGTATGAAAGAAAAAACTTTTAAAATCAAACACTTTGACCTGCAGTTCTAGTTGACCTTAGTGTTTATTGGGACTATAACATAAACATAACACATTTGACAGTTTTATTAGGATTGGAAAACAAGTGGATTTTCACTTTTACAAACGCCTCTCTTAGTTTACCTATCGAGATCCCACTAAGTAATATTATCTTCCCTTGGACACTTTATATGTTTGGTCGTTTTTATACCGTATGAAGCTGTGCTTATACAATGGTCTACTTGACGGAAGGACAGGGTCTCATTTCTTAAAAGTAGAAATTTCATTTGATGAGGGATTTTATAACTAGTAATGCTTACACATGCCGTAACTAAACTGAACTAAACTCTACCAAAATAAATTCATGAAATTGAAAATGCCATTTTTATCAAAATAAAGACCTGCAGTAAAACTGCTCCTTTTTGATAAAGTTTAATGTTTGATTTATCAGGTTTTATGGACTTCCCTCTTTTTGAATTTACCTTAGATTTCGGTATTTTTTGTTAATACTTTTTTATATTCTATCTAATACTTTGTTTATATTTCACCATATGTAACATATACGTGTTTTAGTTCAAGTACCATCTTTCATCGATAGATGAAAACTCATTTTAAAGAAAGGAAAAGATAAAAAGGAAACGCGGATTTTCGAAGGATTAGTAGAACAGCTTCTGAGCGTCTTTACATGATTGTCACAAGAAGCTTTAAGTCATCATCAGGGATTTCTATAATATCGATTTTTAAAAATATCAAAACAAAAAGAAAGAACTAAATATCTAATTGCACTTTTATTCCACGTGATCTCACATAGAGTTTATGGACACACATTATATGCCTGGTCGGTTGTAATAACGGACATTATTCCGCAAGCACTATACGCCCACTTGTTTTAATATAGTTGAGGAAAATTGTAATTTACAGAAAATAACAAATATATAAGATGAACAATAAGACTGTTTTGAACACTAATCTCATTGCACCCTTGATGAGTAGGATTTGCATCGTAACTCGGCTGCATTCTAGATCATTTTACTAACGACTTGTTGCAAAAGTTCAAACATTTCTCCTTGGAGAATTTCACTATCAGTGTTGCTGTTGGTATTATCTACTAATTCAGATAAAATAAGAGATTCTAACTCGTTCTAAGATAAGATATAAAGAAAAAATACAGTTTGTTTTGATTTTTTGTTTTCTAGAGCAGTAGCATCAAATCAATAGCTGTTGCTTTCCTAGCTACATTCGATTGCGTGTCAACTGTTATGAAGAAAACAAAGAGGTTAATTTTAAAATCAGGAGTCAACATACTATATAGTTTATGAAAATATTGTAATCCTTGTTGTTTAATACAATGCTATTCTTTTTCAAAAAAATATATTTAATATGACAGCCGATTGGTTATATAGACAATAACTGTTTAGTGTCTTTAAATATCAGCTGTATTTGTACGAGACTAAGAAACAAGTGTAATGCGAGCTTCAGCGAGCTATTACTCCTGTTTCGAGCCGAGTAAAAATACAGCTGATATTTAAAGACACTAAACAGTTATTGTCTTTATCCTGCAATTAAATTGTACATTTTTTTTTCAATCCCAATCGTTGAATTTGTTTTTGAAAGAAATCGACAAGACTTAAACGCGGACCGCAATGAGGACCCCAAATTGAACTGTGACGTAAACAGTAATTTGACATAACCGTTCGCTCGCAACAGAAGCAGGATACCAGGAGACTATATAAGTCTAGTATACGTATATCGCTTCGTGTTATCTGTACACCTGTATTAGTATAATAGAAAGGTCGATTGCAGGATAAAAGTGACTATGACGGTACTGCATTGATACTGATTTTTTAATCTAGCACCTGCCTTAGAGGCAAGGAGCCTGGATCTGAGTAGTAGGCCTGGTTATAGACAAGAATTAATATCAATAAACTCATCATAGATACCAGGCTTAATTTTTTCAAGCCAGACGCGCGTTTCGTCTACAAAAGACACATCAGTGACGCTTGGATAAAAAAAGTCAAAAAGGCCAAATAAAGTACGTATTCTATACATAAATCAGGCCGTTAGTTTTCTCGTTTGAATTGTTTTACATTTGTTATTTCGGGGCCTTTTATAGCTGACTATGCGGTATGGGTTTTACTCGTTGTTGAAGGCCGTACGGTGACCTATAATTGTTAATTTCTGTGTCATTTGGTCTCTTGTGGAGAGTTGTCTCATTGCCAATCATACCACATCTTCTTGTTTTTATACGAAGTTGAAGAGCATTGAGGACCAAAAGTTCCGACAGGTTTTTCCAATATGTGCCCTTTGAAAAAGTCCACATTATGGACAGATTTAGTACACTTCAATGTTGCATTATTCAAAATGTATGCATGGTTGGAGTGCGTTTTTAATAGATGTGATATTGTTCAGAATAGTATTTGTTCGCAATTTCATTAAATGATTTACTTTTACTAGCTTCTGATTTCAAAAGAATTTACTTGTTCATGTGTAAATAAAACAAAGAAATATAACTCTTTTTGATGATAAACACTTTTTTCAACTGTTTTTTTAACTGTTAAACTTGATGCAAAATATAATTTGTATTTTATAATTTTGCAAAATCAAATCCCGTATCGAATTTTTCCTATTTCTTTTTTATAAAATTTCTTTTTATTCTTTTTTTTCATGTAGAATACATTTATCACCACGCAATATAGCTTCGGAGGATTATATGTGTTGTTCAAATCCGATTAGTATTGTTCTTAAAACAATAATATGATCTTATAAACTGCTTATTGTGTAGATATTGATCCAATAAAATGTTGTAAAAAGGTGGGATCAAATAAACCCCCAGGGAGAAAACACAAGCGATACGAATCAGAACCTTGAGAAAGGCGAATGAAAATGAAAGAAAAGGAATATATGAATTGCAAACACTTATTTTGGCCTTTTCCAGTACGAACTCCAATATTAACAATAATTTATAACACGTGCTTCGGAAGGGTAAACGTAATAACTATCATATTTCGCATTTGACCATCGTCGTATTGTCTAATGATGACCATCGTCGTATTGCCCAATGATGACCATCGTCGTATTGTCCAATGATGACCATCGTTGTATTGCCCAATGATGACCATCGTCGTATTGTCCAATGATGACCATCGTCGTATTGTCCAATGATGACCATCGTCGTATTGCCCAATTATTTGTCCAATGATGACCATCGTCGTTTTGTCCAATGATGACCATCGTCGTATTGCCTAATGATGACCATCGTCGTATTGCCCAATGATGACCATCGTCGTATTGCCCAATGATGACCATCGTCGTATTGCCCAATGATGACCATCGTCGTGTTGCCCAATGATAACCATCGTCGTATTGTCCAATGATAACCATCGTCGTATTGTCCAATGATAACCATCGTCGTATTGTCCAATGATGTATGTAAATTATAAGATGTTAATCGGTGAAAAGACGTGCAGTTTGTTTCTTTGTGGTATACCGGTCTACAAACAAAATTCGAAGACAATAAGCCCATTTATATGCTCAATTGGAATCTATTGCTACGTTCTCAGACTCTGATTTTCCAAGAATATAATCCGTACCGATTCGTGTCCCTCAGTGGCATGGCGGGAAATTAAGAGTGACATTTTGAGGGTGTAGACAAAAAATAAGAGACAAAGCGGAAAAAATGTAAAAGTAAAGATGGAATTCTTCAATCGTTTCAAAAGGATATACATATGTAAGTAACGCAGGAAATATCTTTGGATGATACGTTTGTGTTTATACCAAATGCATTACATTCAACATTATACGCAGTAAGTAATTCCCTGGATGTGGAGCATTGGATTTTTACGTTGTATATATATATAACGTTTATTTTACAATGTGCTATTTACAATATATGTGGTATATAATTTGTTAATACGTAGTACACATTCAAAATACTCTGTAGTTTCTCAATATAATCACAAAATTTCTAAATATGAGGAAACGCTTTATACACAGAAGATATTTCATTATTCCCGTTACTTTACGGAAAAAAATACGACGTTTTTTATTAGAGTTTTAGTATCGAGTATTGACGTATAGGTTGCACTGGTGTAAAAATAAAAAATTGTAATCATCCATTTTACAAAGCCCAAAACATACGGTTGTGCGGCATTTATTCAAACAAGCTTCCAAATCGTCAAAGAATAAGCTGGTATTAAAACTATTTACTACCCTCCCTTTACTTTACGAGAATTTAATTTCACTGCTGTCAAAGTGGTTAAATTTTCAAGTCTTGTCTCTTTAAGGTGAAACATGGAGATCATATCTGGAAACCAGTAGGTAAACAAGTAAAAACTATGAATATTCAGTATCTCTCCAAAAGAGGCGTGGTTTGTGAATAAGTTATTTTACAATATGCAACCTTTATATACTAGTATAAATTTTTAATTATCCTGTTTAAATTTCTCATTTTATTTGGTTTGTGTATTGTTAATATAATTTGTGATTTGGATTCCACTTCTTATCGAGTGAGTTCGGTACCGTCAAACTGTTTTAGATAAATGTTTTGTTCGAGTAATCTCTTATAATATGGATCGAATTTTCAGTTGCTGTCAAACATTTCTCCTCAATTATAACTTATACATGAAAACATATATTGATGTAATTAAATTGGTCGCATCGAGTTGTCCTCTGATATAATTGTAGTCTCAAGGTCAAATCACAAGGTCAATTGAGACATATAGACTGTGAACAATTACTCTCATATAATCATTTTCTTCGATGAAACTCTTCATTCAATGACAGAAGCAGAAATGAATGTTACGTTAATGAAGAGTAACACTCTTTATTTTTTATATTCCATGGAAGAGTAAAACTAATTTCAGAATGTAGCTTGAATTCACCAACTGATATAAATAATGATTAAAACCGACACTAGTGTTGTCAGAAAGTCAATACGATACAGAAATAATTTGCGGTTAGCTAAATCGAATTATAAATAATATAACTGTTCTGACAGAAATATAGCCCCGGTAGATATCTTCTAATGACAACTTCCATTTCCTATAATAAATTGCATTTTGCTTTAAATTGCACTTATATGAAAAATAGGGGTTAGGTGTTATATAGCTGTTAAATATCCAGAGAACGTTATCCAAGCTCTATCCCGACATAAAAAAAGTCTGAATCGTACATTAGAAAGGATCAACAAACAAGATTAAATTTTTATTTATCATTTGAAGGAGTGGAAAAAATATGTAACCCTTATTTGAGTCATTTATCATGCTAAAATGAGGATTCAGTATTTATAACATTTCTTTTCTTGAGATGTTATTTAACCTTCTGTTTGAAAATGGTAAAATTATTAAATCTTAATTTTTTATATAAACAGTTCAAAAGACGATGTTTTCAATAAGTAAAACAAAATGATTTGTTTTCATCTTATAATAATCTTTATTGCAAAATAACACCCATAAGGTTTAAACATATATTATTATCGAACTAATACATGACAAAAGGATCCATAAAGGTCAAGTAATAACAAATAAAATACATACATACAAGAATACAAGAAATAAACAATAACAACAGGAATTGTTTCCCCTTCCGGAGCACCTAAGATCTACCCCTTGTTTTTTGGTGGGGTTCGTGTTGCTAAGTCTTTAATTATCAATGCTGTGTTTTGTGTACTGTTGTTTGTCTTTTTGTCGTTTTTGCCATGTCATTGTCAGTTTGTTTTAGAATTACGAGCTTCATTGTCCCTTTGGCATCTTTCGCCTCTCTTTTACAATGTAACCTCGATACGCAATGTAATATCAAATTGACTACAATTACATAAGTACCATAAACCTGTCTGACATGGGTCTGTCGCCCTCTGGTCTATAGACTGTTTAATATAATAAACCCTATGATCCCGATATCAGTGCGATATATATCTCTTCTATTAAACAATTTAATCATTAGTTAACCCATTTGTAATAAAATAAAAATACTAGTATTATCAACAGTTTTCGTAAAATCTTAATCATCTATTGGCTATTAAAATGTACCATTAGATCAACGATTGGATGATCAGTACCAATGCTTGTCAATTTCATCGTTTCCTGCTTAATTTTTGCATTGGATAATTGACTGGTCAGATATAGATATAGACCTTCGGTTAATTATTGAACAGGAATGCAAAGGAAATAATTATATGCACTTCTGTTTGAAAATCAGTCTCTGAAGAACACTTTTATGATAAAAATTTCTATAAGCAGAAAATGTTTATGTACCTTAAGTTGAGAACTCAATTAAGTTCCGAAAACCCTTGGATTTCACTATTTATTCACTCACATGTTTAAGCTTATTGCACTGAGCAAATGTGTAGATTATTATGCTCTGTCCAAACAACTCTATTATTGGAAAAATATACGATCAACAGTTTTTATTGTAATATCCTATGCTACGACAGTAATATTTGATTTGTCGTTTTATACAAACAATTTTCACGAACAGGTCTCTTTGTAGAGAAAACGACAGTTCAATTTGTATTCAGTTTTCCAGTGAGTGATGTTCTTTAAATGATTTTAAATTCAACATTTTCAATTTCTTCATGCAAACAGTGAAATGTTTGTTTCGATATGCAATATGTAATTAACAAACAAGAGATACCAAACTAAGTTGATTAAAACTGAAAACTGAAATTCAGACAACACCCAATGAGGACAAATCAAAAGCAACGTGACTTATGCACACTTAAAATACATTTTTATACATAAAGACCTCCGACCAAACCGTAAATGACAGTAACCCCTAGGGAACGATCAGAATATGTGGTTTTTCCTGCACCTGCTGTTTTATTGCATAGTGGTCAAGGCAAAGTAAGTTGTCAGTCAAACGGTTTCTTTGTTTTCCTTTTGATTTTTTTTTCTTGTTGCGCCATATCCTATCTGAAGCACTTTGAACCAATATGTAAGAAATGGCTACTGATTTATTTACCACGTCCGTTATTGATCAAGGTAATAAAGCAGTAATCAAAATACCCGTATTGCTTGTATTATGTCATATGCGCGATTTGTCTACACAAGACTCACCAGTGGCGCTCGAATCAAGACAGTTATAAAAACAAATCTATAACGAAGTAATATACTAGCAGCAGAATTTATCTATGGTAATGAAAATCACAAAATATAAATATTAAGGTCATACGTTTGTACGAGTAATCTATGGCTAAAAAAATGAAAACAACAGCTCACAGTCGAATATTAGGAAGCCAAGGATGTATATGAACCGAAACAGCTGAAAAGCTGTATAACAAAAAAAACCATAACAAATAGCCAAATCCATCTAAGGTCTACTTTGCCTGAGGGAGTAAAAACCTTAGTTTCTTTATAATTTCAAAATTTATAAACGGACAATTTTAAGGTAGGTAATAACATATAACTTGTCCAGGAAATGTTATCAGTTTTTCAAAGAATTGTACCTAAACCCCAACAATGGTAATATTTAGAACTATTACTTTATCTATATCCCTTGAAACAAAAGTATTAACAAACTACTGAACTCCAAGTTAATTTCAAAAAGGGGAAATCCATAAAAACTGACAAAATCAATCTTTAGGCTATATCAACCAACGGAACGAGTGGAAAACAACTGTCATATTCCTTTCAATTTCTCCATGCAAACAATGAAATGTTTTATTCAATTTTCACATGTATTCTCTAATTTGTGCTTCGACATGCGATAAATGTTCATAAGAAGGATTCAAACTCTCAGAACTTTTGGTACAGGCATTTCCCGAAGAAAATGGTTGGTTAAACCTGGTTTAATATTGGTCGTTCTCATGCGGGTATTTAATTGTAAAGTATTCACATAAAATTGAGAATGGAAATGGGGAATATGTCAAAGAGACAACAACCCGACCAAAGAGCAGACAACAACCGAAGGCCACCAATGGGTCTTCAACCGTTACGCAGCGAGAAATTCCAGCACCCGGAGGTGGTCCTCAGCCGGCTCCTAAATAAAATTGTATACTAGTTCAGTGAAAAGGGACGTCACACTAAACTCCAAAACATATAAATGAACTAAAATTAAAAAAAAACATACAAGACTAACAAAGGCCAGAGGCTCCTGACTTGGGACAGGCGCAAAAATGCTGCGGGGTTAAACATGTTTGGATGTAAAAAGAGGAACCAGACAACAAGGAGCAGAAAAAAAACTAGAATAAAGACAAACAAATCCGTTGGACTTAGCAAAAAGAAAGAAAAAAACAAATAACAACCCACAAAACATTACACAGGGAATAAACCAGGCAAAAGGTAGAAGCAACCGTTGTTACCTGTTAAATTAGAGGGTTACGTGATATGGGAATAAACCAGGCAAAAAGTAGAAGCAATCGTTGTTACCTGTTAAATTAGAGGGTTACGTAATATGTATATTCTTCAAAATCTAAACAGCAATGTTATGGCTGTATAGAGATTTTAGATCGACACATTTCTCTAACAGATATGCAATTTGACCATTTCCTAACCAATTTGTAATTTCAAAAAGAAAAATCAACATGTTTTTCCAATGTTCTTAAGCATTGTTTGGCTGTTAAAAGGTACCGTTAGATCAACAATTGGCTAATATGAACGATGTATGTCAATTTCATCGTTTTTCTGATTAACTTTTGCAATTGCCAATTGACCGGTCGCTTATTCATCTTCGGTTAATCGTTAAACAGCGATACAGCAGACGGAACACTCTCGAAACGTTTTTTTTTTTTGAAAATCGTTGTTTGAAGCAGTTTTTATGCTAAAATGTTCGATAAACATAACTTATTCATACATGTCATGTGCATTTGGATAAGAAATCAAATAAGGTCCTTGTCAATCTTTTTATTCATAAAATGCAGAATTTACAACATAACCATTTGGATTACGTTAGTTATCCACTAACTATAAATACATTTTAAAACTAATTGAGCATGACGTATCTATTTCAAAATGGAGATTTTATTATATTCTGTCAAATCAACTATATTATTGGAATAATTTACTATCAATTTCTAAGGGTTTATAGTATTTCCCTGTGCCAAGACAGCTATATTTAATATGTTTTTCAATAAAAAGCATACTGTATGAACTGATATATTTGTAGAAGGAAAAATTTCTGTTTACTATTTTTATTCAATTTTCAGTTGTATTCTCTAATTTGTGCTTAAATGCGATAAATATTTAGTAGATATATCATAAAAAGACTTCCCGTTTGAATGGTTTTACACTAGAAATTTTTTGGGGGCCCTTTATAGCTTGATGTTAGGTGTGAGCCAAGGCTCCGTGTTGAAGACCGTACTTTGACCTATAATGGTTTACTTTTATAAATTTTGACTTGGATGGAAAGTTGTCTCATTGGCACTCATACCACATCTTCTTATATCTATTAAGAACTCTTAGAACGTTTGATCAATTTCCAAAGAAATTTTAAGAAATGGAAAATATAATACATGAAGGGGTTGTGTATCTATTGGCACTCAGTATATAATTAACAGTTAGTACATATAAAATCAAAAATACTAAAGCAAAAAATCAAAAATCGACCAAATGAACATCCAGGACAAATAAAAACCAACGCGACATATGCATGGTATTATCGGTCAACCACGAAAACAAGTATACAAACATCTAACCCTTTATAAAAATTAAAGTTTTCAGTATTAAAAATCCCTTTGCTGACCGGTGATGGCATACAATACTCCGGAGGGGATATACATATACTTATTGTCTGCCCCTACCGTTGATTTTTCTAGTTGTCTTTACGACACATAAACGACTGATTAATTGAAAGCTGACTACTCTTTTTGATAATGTGTTAATATTATTTCCTTATTCCTTTTCAAAGCAACCTTATTGGAATAACAAACGATCATCGGTTTTTTTATAGTTATATTCTTTGCTATGACAGTATTATTCAATTTGTTGTCTGATATTAGCAGACGGTATGATACGTTCTTTTGTAGAGCTAAAATGACGGTTTTTTTTCATTTTTAATTGTTTGAAGCCTTTTTTTGTTTATGACATTCAGTTTTAATATTTTTGCAGTTTACTATGATTCAAAATCGAAATCATAAACGAGGACATGTCAAAAGCTACACTACACAAGTACAGACAAACAAGGAAAGTCGTATACAAACAACTGATACTAAATTTTTGGATGATACAAATCCCTATCAAAACCGCGAATGTCCCAAAATACTTCTAATGGATAAGTATACACAGCTTGCCTGCATCTATCATTATTTTGTCTACCAACGCAAAGTCAGTAATGAGTAAAAATGGTTTAAAGATAGAGCAATACAAATGTATGGCAATGGCTTTTAATCAATTAACTATATACATTGTACCTCATTGATTCAAGATTATAATGAAAGTGAGTAATGTTAAAAAAATGTATTGAATACAAAAACCTTATCTATTTTTATCTTTTTCAAAAGTGTGTACGTTGTCCTCCAGTAAATATAACTTGTATAGTAGATATTTATCTATTTCAAACTTTTACTTAAGCTCTAAACATTTTTTTTATATTCAAACTTATTATTTATTTCATCATATTTATTTCATCATATTTATTTCATCATATTTATTTCATCATATTTATTCCTTACTCGTCTAAAAATGATAGTCGCATGAGTGAATCATATTGCATAATATTCTCATTTCCAGTTGTAAAAAAGAAGAGGCTTCTAAAACCATACGTAGAAGAAGGATATATAACAACACGGCAAAGGGGAAATGATAAAATTTTAACCAAGCTCACAATGTAATACATATAAAACTATTAATGAATGAGCAACACAAAATCATCTAAAATATTGAAAGCTCAAGTGCTGCCAAAGAGGCCACGGTATATGTCTCACATAGTGACAAACCTATTCAATAGGATAGCATTTCAAAATACAATTCATCTGGGTTATTTGATAAATGTATGAACACATTTGAGAAATATTTTTTAAAATCCAAATAAATGAAATGAATATTTGATATAAAACGGATTGATTCATAATATAAAAAACCTTCTCTTTGATGACACGATTTTATTGTTTAAACATAAGCATTGTTCATAGAGCATAGAGCATATCCTATGTAATCTTCATAAAAAGAGTCTCTAAGGTGCATTAACTTTTCTATTTTTATCATTTTTATTCATTTAAGATGAAAACGAAAGTAAAACTTAATGACAAGATTTAAATTAATGCATTTTGTATAAGAGACGTTCTGTTGTATGATGTCAAATTTCAGAAAATAGTTCAAATCAGATAAATGTACGCTTATGGACCTTTTTATTTTATTAAATGTAAAAATCAAACATGAAATATTGTATCGACAGATAGTCAGATTAAAGCGCGTGTTTTTTTTTGCGTGAATAGTTATGATTCAGCCGTGATATTTTGTTTTTGATACCCCCTCTCACGAACACACATCGTTTCCTTAACATACCAAGTGCATATACGTAAAGATCTTTGTTAACCTTGTTTTAAGAACACTACTGCAAAGTTGCGTAAATAAAGTCAAGATTTTGTCTTTCGTTTTTTTTACACAAAATTTAGGTCATAGAACTCCGTAGTGCTTTTCCGTAAAACTTGAATAGAGGAAACATTTCAACTAACTACATACCTTGAAATCCTATCGCATCGTAAACTTCGCCAAAAATCTAATGATATAAATCTAACTTCGGGACAACAGTAATTTACCGATGTTCAAATCTCATAAATACATAAGGAAGATACAAATCAAGATAACAAAAATGAGGGAATTAAATAACCGCTAAAAGAAGCCAGACCGGATGCATCGACAGGGTATAAGCGCCTCCTGGTATGCATGTATCTACCGTCTTTTCATCATCCTCTTTTTATAAATGATAGGCCTCGCCTTTTTGCAAATGTCTCAATCTATTTTTATTTATTCATTAACTGTTGTTTAAAGACATAACTGATTCTTGCACATACTTTTTACGAGGAAGGTCAAAATGAAAAACAAATAAGTGCTTCAATTTGTAATGTAAATGTGATTTAGTTGTTCTTAGTTTTTGCTGTTAAGCAGTATTTTCTGTGATAAAACATTATTTTATCAAGGAAAACTTAACAAGTATATCGACCGCTGTATGAAGTTTCATAATGTTTTCATTTGAAGCACATTTTAGTAGCTCTTAGTTAAGATGAAATATGTGGTTACTTTTTCCAATTTTTTTAGTGACATCTGAAAGTCAATTATAAATGTTATCTAGTGCCGGATTTACCAATTGTATCATAAAACAATTTATGCTAATAATGTTTTACAAGTTATATAAGTTTTGATGCAACAAGTACGTATTTCGAAAATTTATTTGGTGCTCAAAATTCGAACCAACCAGACGTATTATTATTATTATCCTGTTCACTCACAATAACAGACAAAATCACTTGACTTAAAACTGCAGAATATTTACGAAGTTCCTGAACTATAAAAAAAGAGGTCAAGGACAACAGACATATGACAGACAAAAACTTCGTAACATACAAGGTTTGAAGCATCCCGGTGTCCTACCTTAAACTATATAAAGCATTATACAAATAGTATTCGCCGCCGTTGCCGCCGGATTCACATACTAAGGTATATTGCACATTTTAGTGGTGCTACAAATTTTGATTACGATGGTCCAAGCGCGTATTTGAACTTACTGATGATAATTGAGTTTTCATACTGATGAATAGCGGAGATATTAAATAAATATGTGCTAAAATCGATTCCTAAATTAAAGCCTGCATTGAATTCTATAAAGCACACTATATTGAGCATATGTCAAGTGTTTTTTTATACATATTTCAAACAATAAAATCTGCAAATGCAAATCACATATAAATAACATAAACTTTTCCCGTTAATATCCACTCTCAGTAATATTTAAATCAATTCACAGTGATATTTAAACTCAAGCACAGTGATAGTATACACCATTCACATGGAAACTCAAAATTTATACACAGATATATTTAAAAACATTCCCAGTGCTATTTAAAATTAAAACCATTTATAGAGATATTTAAACCACTTACAAGTCGGTGTCAAGTGTCAGGGTTAGAAAATTTCACATGACCGACGGTCTAGAGTTTGGTGATGTCTTAAGCTTAGGGTTAGAAAAGGGTCAATTACCAGTCCGCTAATGCGTGATGTCTACTCACTTTATATTAGTTAACAAAGTATTTTATAGGAGTAACACGAAGGGTGTCACATGTGGATCAAGATCTGCTAACCCTTCCGGAGCACCTGAGATCACCCCTAGTTTGTGGTGGGGTTCCGGTTGCGCTGTCTTTCGATTTCTATGTTGTGTTTTGTGTACTGTTGTTTGTTTGTCATTTTCTGTTTTAGCCATGGCGTTGTCAGTTTATTTTTGACTTATGAGTTTGAATGTCCATTTGGTATCTTTCGCCTCTCTTTTGCAGTGGTATTTATTACAATTCACAGTGATATTTAAAATAATTCACAGACATATTTCATGGGACTGGTTAGTTCTGGAAATTCAAATTTTGTGATGGTATCATTTTCATTGCTTAAAAAAATAGAAACGGTATTGATATTTGCACAATATACAGGAAAAAATTGAGGCGAAAAACACTAAAATCCTTGCCCGAGGTAACTTCTTTACACTATAATTTAGAATAGTTGATAGTTATTCCCACTAACATGTTTAAACCCTCTGCATTTGTTTGCACTTGTCCTAATTCAGGAACCTGATGTTCAGTGGTTGTCATTTGTTGATGTGGTTCATAAGTGTTTCTTGTTTCTCGTTTTTTATTTAGATTAGACCGTTGGTTTTCCTCTTTGAATAGTTTTACACTAGTCTTTTTTGGGGCCCTTTATAGCTTGCTGTTCGGTGTGAACCAAGGCTCCGTGTTGAAGGCCGTAATTTGACCTATAATGGTTTTTCTTTTAAAAATTGTGACTTGGATGGAGAGTTGTCTCATGGCACTCATACCACATCTTCTTATATCTATATATTATGATTAAATAATAAAATTATTAATTATCATTCAGTTATGCAACGGCTATTTTTAGGAAATGATCTTAATACTGATATTCACTATAGATAGTATAAAGTATCGGAGATAATATTTTGACCATAACTGACTGATAGTTGTTTTTTTTAATGACCAATGGTAAGTATGTCATACATAATGGTATCCAGGACAACATTTAATTAATTTTACGTCTGAATGATAGGGTCTGCAAATTGTTACGACTGGATTGAAGGGTTTGAAATTTGGACTGCCACCAAAAAATAAGGACATGTTGTATAGGGATACATACTTTACCCTTTAACAGAGCACATACGGACCCTTCTGAGACTGGTTGGAATTGTTAAGTGCCAATCTGCCTAAGAATCAGGCAGTGGTGAAAACATGACAAACAAAAACCCACTCAGGTTGACATTAATTTTTGTTCAAAATGTATAATGGTGCATGAATATAACATTCGTTTCCTTGTCCTGTTCTGGTAATTCAAGATATGATTTGGTTGAAATGCACTAGAAATGAAAAATTAAGGGGAGCTAACTTCGTAATTTGCTATCATTCTAACCAAAATTTATCTAGAGATTTCTCGAATTACCAGACACGCAGAAACGAAAGACCTACCATTTCTAACTCAGGATGAGGTTAACTTCAAAATAGGATGGTTAGGTCGGTGGGTTTTTTTAGGGCATGTTTTGATTTTTTTTTTAAATTGCCTGATTCTTACAAAGACTGGCACTTAATTAACGTACAAAAATCGTGGCTCCTTCTTATCACGAGGCATCGGATTTAACGTCCCCATTTCGAATAAATTCGAATTTGTATTTATACATTCAGCACAGATAAACGGATGAACTTCTTTTGAATGAGATTTACTGCCGGAAGTAAGAAGAACCGGTGCCTATATTTTCATACCCTAGTCAACCCTTGGGGTGCACTATGATCAGGAAGTCGAGAATGTTACAAAATTGTATAGAACAATATTATAGCTACATGATCTGAAACAACATTGGATTTCCCCAGTGTATTGGTGTCTTGTTAATTTTGCCACATGTATCTCTAGTATTGGATCAGTTTCTATGTAGAATCTAATTAAGATTTTCTCACTAAGACATTAACTAATGTAATCTCACTTAAAGATTTGTTCAAACCGAGTTATTGTGATATATGGATCTTCGGTAATGTAATAGTAACTACACAGATTAATGTTCACGAAACACATTAAAATTCACCGAGACTAATGTTACTAAGGAAGGAAAACAACAGAGATAAATGTTCAAAAATTACCTAAATCTTAATCCAACAGACCGAATTTGCTTCGTCTGAAGTACTTTTCTGGTTTAAACTTCAACCGAAATGTTTGAAATCAAATTTAAAAATAAATTAATGCTTTGCTTTACAGTACTAACATGGGATTCATAATGTTTCCAATATTTTTTGCAGTAAACCCATGTCTAATTATCTATGTATAAACAGACCAACATGGTAATCGATTAAAACAGTAGAGACAACAACAATTCCTACGAGCTTAACAATCTTTTTCCTATGCACATTTCATATTATTTACTGAAGATTTCTCATGCAAACATACATGTACAAACTGTATCTACTTAAATCATCCCATTTATAGCACAAACTGTTAGGCGGATGATATATACTCCTGCATTGAATTGTTATCCACCAGTAGCAGTATAGAAACAGTAGTCGTAACGCCTTATTCTAATGCAATATAATATGAAAAGCCACTTTTCATTGGGTAGCGTCTGTCGTCAATTCAACGGTTGAGTTATTACCAACAACGTTGCGCGGTTTCAAGGATATTTTTATATTTTGAACTAGTTTTTAACCATAATAAGAATAGAAATAATACTGCTGTGTATAAAGCCTTACCACTGTCGATTTGGGACTTGACAGTGGCAATTATTCAAACTTCAAACACAGTTCTATTGTACCTAAAATACAAAATACCGGACTAAATTTTATGAACAATGCGTTCTTTCAATAAAGATAGTCCTGTATCATGTAACTAAAACAGAGAGACAATAATAGTTTTAAATGTTATTTACTTTTCATATTTTATATATTGTACACTTTTTTTACATATATTTCAGGAGAATGTTTAATTTTAACAATGATAATTTATTAGTCGACAAAAGAAAGGACAAACACGAATTTTTATCAATTTTTAAATCAAGGTAAGTCAATTCTAAGTAAATTGGATAAACTGGAATACTCTATACTCTCAATAGTCTTTGAAAAAAATAAAATGCTAACGCTTTGTTACTTATATTATTCTTATAGAAACATTGCAAAATTCTGATTCGTTTGTAATTTTACCAAAACGATTAATGTGTTGTTTTTTTTTTTATATTTGTTAAGTTAAACTTCGTCTCAGACGTTATTCAAATTGGTCATGAATTTGTAGCCTTTAGGCAAAAATGATGCTTTAAACATCAACTTTATTTTGATATTTTGAAAATTTTCCGATATTTTCAGCAGATTTACGTAACTTTTGTTACCATTTCTGACTCGCTCAAGTTACTCGCCAAGTCACGCGTGAAGTCAATTTCAGCTGTTAACCCATATTAAAAAGTATATTCTTGTCAATTAAGTCAGATGCTTGAACCTTTATTCGTTATAAGAATCGCTTAATACTACATTGCCAAACTTTGTTTTGTTTTGTTCTGTTTTTTTTCATTTTTTGTGTATGTTATTTGGAAGACCAAACATAAAACATGTATTTAAGATTGCAGTTACGTCTTTTCTTTTTTACCAAACTAAAAAGATAAAAGGGAATTTTCTTTGATGTCCAAAGAACCCATTTGCAAAGCACTTATTTTATCAATAATGTAAATGCAATAAACTTGTTTAATTTCTTCTCGAAAATGTTCCATTTTTAATTTTGTCAATTAATGGACCTTGTGATTACAATTAAATGCACAAAATTTTGAACTCTTGAGAGTTAACCATATTTTTTTAAATTGAATTCCATTGATCATGATTAAAAGTCGATTGCTGAGATAAAATAAAGTATTACCACTCAACATGTTCGTTTGCATGTCCATGTGTTTTTGGCAGTCTCCGTTAAAATGTACAATTAATCTCGGCTTGGATAGTTCGAAGGTTTGACAACATGTAAGCACACTTCTATATTATGTTGACCTATGCTAAACCCTAGATGTAGAGTGTAGATGATATTATAACGGACATACATGTTAATTACATGTTTTAGTATAATTTGTTTATATTTGTTTTTAATCACGCTTTATTTCAATAATATATAAATATGGATAACAAGACTTGCCACAAATATTGGGTGAAACAATACTTCACAACAGGAACCAACATCAGACTCCTCCTTCAAGCATTACAGTTACAAATTGAAAATCATTTTATCAAATAGATAACATACTGTGGATTCATTTATATTCGTGGGTACCAATATTCGGGGATATAGGAAAACTTACATTTTCGTGCATATTTAATTTCGTGGTTTCGCCAAAGATGGCATACAAGCCTATAGAAAATTAATAATTCGTTGTAAATTTAAAAATTCGTGGTTCACCTGTTCCTCAGAAATCAACGAAAATTGGTATTCAATAATAATGGATCCACAGTATACTAACTGAAAGACCTTGTTGAAAAATGGTTGTATGAATGTTTAAGGTCTTGAGGGCAAGCTTTTGGCCATTATAAGCTAGGACAACAACGTATTGATGCAAAAAGAGCAAGCACCATGCTTTGTATCATAGCCATAAGCTCAGTCGGGAATTGCATATATAAGTTTATAGAAAAATAAGTCAATTTTCAAACGACTGGAACAGAACAAATGTTGATATATTTATAATTTACAGTTCTTTCGCGAAAAAGCAGAAAATGCCAAATTGGTCTTTGACTAACTTTATGAGCGCGCGAGTTCATAAAAATGTTGTTTTAATTGCCATGCATAGTTGATAACTAGTTTCGATCTACAGTGGTTTACAGTTCAGATTCATTTGCCGTTAATTGAGTGACAATAGATGTAATTTAGAATTCCGCCTACAATAAACGCTCAGTGAATAATAAATCTCCAGTATGGATTTCAAAAGTTGAAACATTACTTCATCGTCCTCTACTGTAATACTGAAGGTTGAATATACATCATAGAATATTCTTCCATTTAGAGCCGTGAAAAAATTAATGAAAATAATTCTGATAATCTCCAATACCCTTATAGCCAAATTTTTATTTCGAATATTGGGCTAAATCTACAAAGTATTTGAAACGAGGAGATGAACCCACTTTTACTGATATATGACAATAACTTATTTGTAAAAAGATATCAATAGATATGAAGAACTCAATTTGTAAGTTCAAATTGTCTAAGATGTTTCTTTCATTTTTTGGGAAATTTTTTAGTAAATAGTCTTATTATTTTTTTACATTTGATTTTTTCATTCATTAAAATAGATGAAAAATATCACGTGACAATAAAAACGTCGAAGAAAGACAGTCAGTCATTATCATAATAAAAGAAAAACAAAAACGGTTAAAAAAATGTTAAACAGAACAATACATATTGAGCATCGTGAACCCGGGAGCTAACATAGTTTCCAAAGTATTGAGAATTCTACTGTTATGTTACAACATCTATTTGATATATGGTTTCGTTCTAATTCCGCAAGTACAAATGTACGACGTTTTAATGCTTATAATACCCGAGTTTATGGTTAGATTTGCTACCTCAACCTATTATTATGTGGCAAACACTATCTTAGAAATGTTATTGCAAAAGCTATCTAGTTTAAACGTATACAGTTATTATCAATTATTCATGAGAAAGAAGTTAATAATCTAGCAAAATTTGTGTAGTTTGCCAAAAATAAAATAAATAGCATTTTGATAACTGTTATTCTCTATCATTTGCATTCTTTAATTGGTCCTATTATTAGTCCAAATATTTGATGCATTGTACATTTATCATTATTTATTTTCAACAAGCTTTTGGAAAAATTAATAATTAGAAAAATTAACATTTAACTTCTTATCGATACATGTTTCATCTGCTTCCTAATTCGTAAAATGAATTTGTGTTATTAGTATCAAGCGTTTTTATTCCGCATCAACGTCGTTTTAATGTTTGTAATACCCAAGTTTATGGTTAGATTTGATTCCATCAACCTATCCTTATATGGCCTCTGTATATTGTCTACGTCCTGCACAGTTCATTAAAAGATGGCGATAAAGTAAATCAAACTATACTGTGTTTTCAGTCAATCACTATTGTATTGATTAATTTACAGTGTTACTTGCGTAAATCGGGGTCTTCTCCGGCAACGATTTACGTAATGCAACTATATCATTTTCTAACTATCTGTAGACGAAGATATATATGGAAATATCAATTATCCGGGTCGTAAGTGGCTATTTTAAACCCGGCCTTACAAGTTCAGTTCTATTCTTGTTACTTTGCTTGTCAAAGATCAAGATGATAAATATTTGATTGCCGTGTATAAATCTGAATACCATCAAAGCAACGCGTTGCTAAGCAACTTTTTTTACAGGTTTTATTACAAGTTTTTAGTTCTAATTGATTAAACAAGGTAAGATAAGTAGGCCATTGTTTTCTTGTAAATTTGCGGAAGTAAAGATTTATGCCGAAGACTTTAATCAGACACGATGTGTAATTATTGCGTTATGAATTTCAGGTAGCTAATAATTCAATTGATACATTTCGTTTCTGAATTTCCGAGTCAGACAATATTACAATTGTTAATAAACTAAGATTATAAATTTATAAATAATGAATTAAGAACAACGGCTGTATTTGGGCATTTTTTCATATTTCCAGTTTCAAAAAATAACACATGGTATCAATAAATGTTCGCAGTTACTAAACAAACAAAGAACTTAACCTATTTCTATGAGATCCATAGACTCTATGATTGCTCTCTACACTTAGGCTTGTTAGAATTTCATCAAGCAATGTTCTTTGATAAACTCGGTATTGTTATTACACTTTACTTAAATTTCAGTTCACACTGTTGAATATTGTTTTAGACTGTTCAGCACTAGTACTCATGTTTAAGTTTAAGTTTTTGTTCGGTTTAGTGATGCTCAATTTTTTGCATTCTATGTAGTGTTTCGGAACTTGTTTGTCTATTCGTCGTCTTTTATTATTGCGATGCTTTTGTCAGGTCCTCTAGACTTATGAGTTTTGAATGTATCTTCCGCCTCTTTTTTTTTGTTAGGTCTGAATTTATTCGATAACAGGACATGGATAGTAATAAGTACATAATGAATTACAACGGAGCTCCAGTAATTACCTGCTTTTATATTCTCTTTTTCTGCAAAAGAGAGGCGGAAGATTCCAAAGAGATCTTCAAGTCGATGACAAACAACAGACAACGCCATGGTGAAAAAACAAAAACGACGAAAGGATAAACAGACAGAATGCAATATAGAAACAGAAAAGACTAAACAACACGACCCCATCCAAAAACCGCGATCTCAGGTACTGTAAATTCAGAAATTATTGCGAGGTTCTTATTAATGCGAATAATGCGACAAGGTTAGTATCGCAATAATAAGAACTCGCACTTTGATAGCTAAAACATAGATCTGTGTGTAGATTTTTCTGAAATCGTAATAATTAAACTCGCATTCTTGTCCTTTTTTTCTTAAATCGCAATAATAAATGCACACAATTATTTCTGAATTTACGGTTCTTCGGAAGAATAAACATATCCTGAACAAGACTTATAATTATTGCAAGTATATTTTATGGTTTGATAATCATAGAGACACAGAAGCTCAGAATAAACGTCTCTATGTCATAATTAAAATCGCAGTATTGGAAACATGAAATATCAAGGACATTAGTAGAAATGGACACGTCATATCCGTATGTAAACAACTTACCAAAATTGACAGTAATTACGGGGTAGTTAAAAGTACGTATTTATTAACTGAATATAAAAATGAATTTTCAGAATAAGATCACGAGGAAGAATATATATTGAGCAATGGGTCCAATAATGTGCTAGTAAGTAAGAATGTGTATATTATCTGTAAACAGTTTTCGTTAATGAAAAGTAAAATAACAAGTACCTAACTCCAAGGAAAATACAAAACGTAAAGTTCCTTATCAAATGGCAAATTTAAAAGCTCAAATACATCAAACGAATGGGAAACAACTGACATATTCCTGACTTTGTACAGGCATTTTCTTATGTAGAAAATGGTGGATTAAACCTGGTTTTATAAACAGCTAAACCTCTTACTTGTATGACAGTCGCATAGAATTCCATTATATTGACAACAATTTGTGAGCAAAACAAAAAGACATTAAAGGTAAAAATGTCATAAACTGACGTACAGCAGTCAACTTTTCGTTATAATTTTAAGCACTCTAAAAACAAACAAATATGACAACAAAGAAAATCAAAATGATATATAGACACTCCATAGACAAAGCACATAAGCAACAATGAAAGACAAGAATACAAACAATGACCATAGCACAAAAGAGCAATGGACCGATGTAAAAATACCGAGCAACGACAAAAGGATCTTACTAAAAATGGACTTAACAGTAAAGGTTCAAACAATACAAAGACAAATAAAAAGAACACTATAACACGTTACTAAGATGATAAACGTCAGTACCTAGAATCTGTATCTCAAGACATCATGTATTATTTGTGAATTTGATACGGAATATTTATCAACAAGGTCTTCTTTTCTGCTCAGACACTGGTGAAGTTTTATAAAGTCTAAGTAGTAGCTTGAATGACGAATGAGTTGGGAAATGTATATCCCATATGCAGGTGAAGTTGGTATATTGCTGTTAAGGTAGGGGAAATTTATAGTTTCAAAATTAAAATCGTCTCGTTTGTCATAGATTCTGATACTGAAATGAGCGCTTATGTCAAATTCGGGGTATAAGTCAAAATATGCGGCGGAGGAAGCCGTGTCTTTTGTTTTCTTTACTTTCTTGTTCTTGAGAATATATTAATGGATCCCAATCAGAAATGTTTGGATTGTTAACGGAAAGAACATCATTAATTTATCTGAATGTGCAATTTAATGATCTGGCTTCTCTAATCTTCTTGGTTTTGATAAGTGTCTGAAGGAACTCCAACTCATATGAAAATAAGAAGAGGTCGACAAGGATAGGCGCACAGTTCGTTCCCATAGGAATGCCGACAATCTGTTGAAAAATTCTACTTCCAAATTCAACAAATATGTTGTCAATAAGAAACTCCAGCATACTGATCATTTGTTCCTCGGTGTAGCATGTTTTACCTTTCTGTTCACTTAATATGCCGTATGGTATCCAACAGCAATACATTTATAGCTTATGCTACCAGTTTTATATTGAAAAGCATTATGAATTATTTCATTTAGACGATTTTTCAATTCATAAGGGAAATGGTGTTATAAAGGGTTGAAAAACCAAGGGTTTTGATAGATTTGATTTCAAAGAAAGATCGAGATTCGAAATTATCCATAAGTTCGTTGGAGATTTTTAGAATCAACATATGGTTAATACCACTACGCGAGTAAACAGTTTCACAGTATTTCTGAAGACCTTCTTTCACTGCGGACAGAATTTTTATCAATCTAATGGACAATCACTTTGTAGAACATTCAGATGAGACGGCAATGTACCGTTGTTTGTATGAGGTAAGTCCTCAGATTTGCTGTTCAATGTAATGTTCATTGAAGCCATAAAGGAATTATGATTCGCCAAAATATCATCCTTGTCAAATGAAATGTTTTTGTATGTGGGATTACCTTAGTGCTCATTTATTCCTTATTCTTTTACAAGACACTCGTAGTAGTTCAATTAACACACAAAAACAATGTTATTTGAAGCTTTGACTATGTTTTGAATTTCGAGCATTATCATAGCATGTAATAAAAAAGCCTCTGTGGGAACCCTTTGAGTGAGCAAGTTAAAATTCAAATCGGTGATGGACGAACCACCATGCGCAAATTGATAATAAATAGACTCATCATAGATGCAAGAATTATAGTTTTGTATGTAAAAGGTAACCCTTTGATCATTCCAACTTAAATCTTTCAACTTATTGAAAAATTATTACGCAACATTATAAATACTACTAAATCACGAATGCAGACGTCTACATCATTTAAAACTAGTCAATTCGCAAAAACAAACAGTGATTGCATAAGATTCCATAAGATAGATTTGAGTCTTAAAAGTTAAAGGAGTAATTGTATAAAAATAAAATTGAATTTGTCCATCTATTTATGAAAGTATTATTATGGAATAAGAGGCAATAGTAAGTTACCGTGGTTTAAATCTCGTAAATCCATCCAGAAGATAAAAATCAAGACTGAAAAAAAAACTGGGTATAAGCGTCCTCTGATATGCCTATCAACACGAAATTAACGTATCAATCATAATATCTCAATGGGAAAAAACAGAAACAGTAGTACATTTACAGATTAGACAACTTTTATGGTATTTAAAGATCTCAGACCGCGAATACATGTCGCTTGTGAGTTGAGACACAGACACATGTAGCGTAACATTCATGTAGTGTCTAATTCAGTCGTTTTCCTCACAACCTTGATGAAGCAGGTTTTTTGTATCGGGAGCACACCCTTTTAATTTGAATGTGCACTCGGTTAACGTATCAAAAAGATATGTTAAAGCCGTCAGATCGGACAGAGGACATTTTACTGCTGAGAAAAAAGAGATATGAAATCGACACTTTCGTCGAAGATCATATTTTGAAGTCACTCATCTGTATATAAATAAGTAGAAGTGGTATGATTGCCACTGAGACTCAACCACAGTTCAAATGAAGTAATGGTAAGCATTTTTATGCCACCGTTCGGCCTTCAACAATTAGAATAACCCATACCATTTAGACGATTATAAAAAGGCCACGACATGAAAAATGTGAAACAATTCAAACGAGAAAACTTCAATATTGAAGAAAAAGATTTAGACATGAAGCTTAAATTTTTTTTTCAAAAGGAACTTTTTCAAGTTCACTAGGATACATTAGATACAATGAGTGACTCGACTATATATATCTTAAAGAGAAATTAAAATACATGTCAAGCTGATTTTTTTTTTTGGTATCTAAGAACTTTTTGCATGAATCATGCTCTATACGTATATGAGTAAAAACACAAATCGTTCATTCGGGTCCACAGTCAGTACCCGGAACACCGACTGTTTGCTAAAATATCAACCAATCAAACTCAACAAATATGCTGTCGATCAAACAAAAGTCCAGCTTTTTGCTGATATTTTCTTTATTGCATTTTGTAGTTGGAATCAATTTGGTTCTTCACAAAGTAAGATTTTTCATGACCTAAACATGAAATTTGTATCTATGATTTTCATTTTGTTCATTATAAATATAAGGATATGTTCGGCTTTGAGCGTTCCTGATGAAAGTAAATCCAGAAAAGCGCTTCGGGCGCATCTAATTTATAACGTGTTGTTTTCATATTTTGTATACTTGCCAATGAGACAACTAACTTCCAGAAAGACCGAAGAGCTGGACAATTACAGGTCATCATACGGTTTCAACAATTAGGAAAACTCATGCCGTACATTGGGCCAACGGATAAAAAATGTGAAACAATTTCATAGAACCAAACGGCCTTACAAGTGAAAATAAGATTTTTCTCTGTTATCTTTTTATACTGAAAGAAGTATACATGCCTGATTCGTAAGCGTTATATTAACTCTATATCTAGATAATATAATATAATAGATGTTTCTGATTTTGATGGTTTTTTTTTTAATTTTCCGTTGTGACACTTATGAAAAAGGTGTTGATGTATATAAAGTTTGGGTTTCTAACTAAATAAAAGAAGTCAGAAAGATATAAAGAATGGTAATGCATGCCCATTTAAGTGGTCTCTTATTTCACAATACCGTAAACAGGTGGTTGAGGTAGATCTTCATACATTTCTGTGTACTGTTGATTCATTTATTTTCTTGGGTACCAATTTTCGTGGAATGCGAAAAACTTGCCTTTTCACGGATATATGATTTCGTGGTTTTGCCAAAGTCTGCAAGCAACCTGATAGAAAATTTGTAATTCGTTTAACATCTAAATTCGTGGTTCATCTGTACCCACGAAAACCACGAACATTGGTATCCAACGAATATTAATGAATTCACAATAATTGGTGGACGATTTTCAAAGGGGCCTTCAACAACCATGTCTTGTTTAAGAACTTAAAGCATAATCATTAAGCTACGTTTATTCTGACCTTGTCGTCCTTTTTTACACGTTGTATACATGAATCAATAAAGTATACAGAAAAATTACCAATGACCCTATAAACTTTGATATCATACGCAGTATTTATTGTCTATAAATTGTCATTTTAAAGCCAATTTCTATGACAGTGTTTGAAGTAATGGTAATCTTAAGTCAACATGTTACACTTTTTGGGGTGATATCTACGTGCATTTATACATTCAGGGACTGTTTGTTCGATTTTAAATATCATTTATGTCTGGTGATTTTAAAATATATATATATCATATGTGTGAATATTGGTTACATAATGCTCTTCAACTTTGTACTTTATTTGGCATGTCAACTTTTTTATTCGAGCGGCGCTGATGAGTCTTTTGTAGACAAAACACGTTTCTGGCGTACAAAATCATAAGCATGGTTTCTTTGACTAGATGTTTTGTTTACTAAATTTGGTTTAAAGAAGCAGTTCAGTAGTTCCTGTTGCCTGTCGAATATCATACAACCCACATGTTCGTACTTTTACCTCAATCTCAAGAACTTTATGAATTTCAAATCTAAGACGTGTGTATAAAATATTTCACTCAATTGTATATGTCGTATCTCCAAAAAATAAAACAAATGGATTTTTTTGCTAACTCTTACGTTTTCGGCATTTTTTTATGAGGACTAGTACATCGTTTAAAATAATTTTACTCCTTTTATCAACTCGGGAACCACCATACAAGGAGGTTCAATTTGATATAACTCGAAAGAAAAAGGTGTAACATATACAACTTTTTGATATTCATATGCAATACCAGTTGGTAACGTTGCTTACAACGCCAATTCCCACACATGGTACCTTAAGACATTTTTGTTTACATTAAACAATTGTGCCAGTATGCTTACCTGACAAGAGACACTCTTTGTCAGGGAAAATTCGATCAATTGATAAATTAACCTATATGAAAGAGGATGATATATGTTTAAAACTTTGACTTCTTAGGCCTATTGATGAATTGATTAACCAGTTACATATCTTCTTTAACTCAGACAACAATCACTGAAGGGTTGCAATCTTGCTGTCAAAACAAACACATATTTCCACTTTACCGATATTTGGTTATAACTATCTACAACTAGGATCAGGAGAGAGTTAATGGCTCTTCATTTAACACCATTTCTCATGCTTAACCGAATTTATCATGTTTAACGTTTATATTGTTCTATTGTTATGTTAGGAAATGTTATTTTTGTTTTCCAAAATCCAGTGTTAAATTTGTTATTTTGATGGTTATATCTTCTATTAATAATAAATCTAATAAATCTTTTACTTATTTACATTTTTGATCAAAGTTTAAGACGACCTTAAATCGTGCTTCTATTTCGTCAGGTAGGCGAATATACTTTAAAATATCCTATTATTTGAATGGTATTACTTATATGTGGCTATAAACTCATATTGCAATTTTACAGTGTTCTGGAAGTAGATCAGGGAGAATGTCTAATTTTTAGATGTATTTTCATTAAGGTAAATTATGAAACTTTGTAATTTTTAAATATGCAGACATTGAAGTTTCAGCAGTTTTACGTTTAATGAAATATCATTTTGCACTTTGAAGGTGTGCATTTATAGTTCAGTCTGTCATTTTCTTTTGAGTTTTGATAGCTGTGTCATTTTATTTTTTTTCAGAGATTTTTCGTACTTTATATGCCAAAAGTATTGGATTTCAAAATTTAGCAATCTAAACAATTTATTAATTTATGCATACTAATTTTTTTTATGAATAATTGTCTTCGCAAAATGTTTAAAATCACCCACCAAATGACATTGAGTACATGGTTTAAATTTATTTCATTCAAATTACTTCGAATAAACTGTCTTGATGTATCACAATGTTTGTGTCTAAATAACAATTTCAGTAATCTTGAGGTTCCTCTCAAACTACTCATATAAATTCCAAATGGAAAGTGAAAATATTTTGAGCATTTGAAAGAATTTTACGTCAAAACATTATTCCAAATAATTTTATCAACAATGATTTATTTCCATTATTACTATAATTATTATTATTATTATTATTATTATTATTTCCTGTTAACGTGGATTTGATATTTGAATAAACATTAGTTGTTTGCATTGCTTTTGACATGCCCTTATGTTATTGATGAAGTCTATGGCCAAGCTGTATTTGAAAACTTTTGAAATGTATCATTATTTACTCAGACCTTGTGACTTTGAAATGAAGAATAACAATAAAAGTACTACTAGTATTCCTTTGTATTTGGTGTCGTCAAGGGAGTGTGAGGATTTTTTGTCATGAATTCATATACCATGTCCTATCTTATTTTTGTTATTCGTATAAATGAAATTTCACAAGTCTTATATCATGAATCATTGACCACTAAATTACTTAAACAGTTCAAAGGTACCAACAAGGACTTGAAATAATTTTAGTGAATGATAGAAACACTCATCAAAATTATAATTTTGTACTCTAGAAACGCGTTTCCGTCTATATTACCCTTACCCTTCCGGAGCACCTGAGATCATATTTGGTGGGGTTCGTGTTGCTTAGTCTTTAGTTTTCTATGTTGTGTTTTGTGTACTATTGTTTGTCTGTTTGTCTTTTTCTTTTTTAGCCATGGCGTTGTCAGTTTATTTTCGATTTATGAGTTTGAATGTCCCTCTGGTATCGTTTGCCTTTCTTTTTGGACAGATCAGTAGCGCTCGAATCATAACAGTTGAAATGGAGAAAGTTGAAGAACATTTAAAACGAAAATTTGGACAAATCGTGCAAAATACGGCAAGATAATCTTTACCTGGTGTTAATTAAAAATATTTTAAACAGTAAGTGTACAGAAAATAAACATATCAATGATATTTCATGTCAACACAAAGTGTCGACTCTGGGCTAGTAAAACAGTAGTTTCGGCGAAAGCATCAAACTGATTATCATACTAACATAAAAGATTTGTCGTCAACTTAACTAAAGCACAGAAACAATGTGTGAATTTATTACAACTATTAATCTTTTATGTAATGCATAAATTTTACCAATCCTTGGCTTTTTGGCACATATATCTAATTCAACGCAAGCTAATGCATTACGTTTTTTAAATTGATCAAATTCAATGAACACTAATTGAATTTGATTTATGTTAAATTACACAAAAGAGGTTTTACGCGTACAAATTTGCGTTTAAAGCTTGACAGTAAAATTGGTTTCTCTGTAATATCAAATCCGAGAATTCGTGACAACACAGTATTTTTCATAAATCATCTTATTATTTTGCAATTAAAATTTTGAACGTTAAACACTTAGAGTTATGAGACATTTTTCTATGGAGTTCCCTTTTCTTTCATTGCAAAAAAACAAATGATATGACTTGTGTGCGTTTCTTGGATAACCTTCAACAGACACGCCAATTATCAAATGTGTGAAGTACAAAAATGATTATTTTGATTGGTCACGATGTTTCACTCGATTTTATTGTTGATTGTACATATCATAATGAATGACAGCAGTTAAGACGTGATATTTATAAAAGCCATGCCGTACCAAGTAGGGAAAATTTTGAACATATAATAATTCACAAATGTATTCTATAATAATATAGAAATACTTTTTAGCAATGGGAGATCTAGTGTAAAAAAATCCACTGCAAACACTGATTTTTTATCACATTTAAATGTGTGGGCCGTTTTAGTAAATATGTTAACAAGAAAATGTTCCGGTAAATAGTGGCAATAAAAATAAATTCAAATGAAAACCGAATTTCAATATCATGTTATCATTTCTCCCCTAATCTATAGAATCTTTGTGTAAAACTGGTTTAAAATTCTGCTGTGCTAATAAATTCCCTGAGTACTAACTACAATTTATTTTTCTCCTGGCTGTTTACCTCTCTGAAACATGCCAATTATCCGTATAATTATGCAGCGAAATAAAAGAAGTTCAGGAAACAAATACCAACAAAATCGATTGATATGCTGCACAGATTAACAGTTTTAAAATTAAGTTACTAGGCAAATTCAGACGGACCTTATTCGGATGAAAACATTTAATGCTAATAAATCGAGTAGGGCGCACATACATGTTCAAAATTCCTAAAATTATAAAATTGTTAAAAAATAGTCTTTAATTAAGCAGCAATCCTTTTTCAAGAACGTAATGATAGAAAACACAAGCCCTGGAATTTTAATTGTATCAACTAGAACATGTCAGAGATATATACACCATATGCAGGATTCGCTTGAATGTTGCTGCACAGGAATTTGATTTCACTATATTGAAATTGAAATCATCTCTTTTGTCGTAGAGTTTAGCTATCAATCGACCCTTACCAGATGCAAGTCAATACATGAGACAAAATTACAGTATATGTGTTACCCTTCAATACAACTTCACTGTGACAGATACGATCAACATAGTCACCAAATTTTGTACAGTTCAGACATCATCTGTATTCTTTTTTCTTCAGAAACGCCAGTATTTTGTGTAACTCATAAGAATTAAGGAACACGTTGACAAGAGGAGGATCACAGTTTGTTCACACAGAAATATCGATAGTTAATTAAAAAAAACCCGTCTTCCCAACTAAACAAATATGTTCTCAAGAGAAAATCAAACTTCTTGATGAGAACCTATTGTTTGAAATAAAATATGATTTGTCCCTTACTTGACCAAAATATTCGTATCTGCGTTTGCCAATCGTGTTTTTATTAACCAAAACTGAACTTATTATGAAGCATTTTCGCATAAATGAAACATGCATAGGATGTTTGTGCTGTAAAATAGTGGTATATGTATATGCATAAAAAAGAATAAGGAAGAAAACAAAATACTATATGTGTAATTTGCAATACTATTTACATTTCTCTTTTGTCATTACTAGCTGTCATATGTCTACATATGGTTAAGCCAACGTTGTGCTATATGACCACCAACAATTCATCGTGTCAGAATCTAACGCATTCAGGGTAATATTTTTTAAAGCGTACACCAAAACGCTGTGATTGGCTAGTAACGTACCAAACAATTGAAATTCAACCAATGACTTGACGTTGTTTTATTTTGGGGTACAAATAATGAAATTACCCAGAATGCATTAGATTCTGAAACAGCGAATTGATCTCAGAAAAGTAAGATAACAGGTGTACATAAGTGTTATGTAATATAGATTCTTGACACTGAAAACCACTCAGTTATTAAGGAGGAGTTGCACATACAAAATGCCCAAGTCAATGTATATATCAAATATTTAAAGGATGCATGATGTAATTATGAAATTCAGTTAGTTGTTAACAATGAGCTACTGATACCAAGATCGGACGGAATAACGAACATGAGAACCATTCAACTGACATGCGAATGGACACACTTATTACTATATACCCCTGCTTTACAATCTGGTTTACAATGGAGCTAATTGGTTAGTTTTATAGAGCTTATGTATTGAAAGTTGTAATGATTTTGTATTGTCCAGAACATTATTGACACTATAAATATAACCTTTACGACGTGTTGATAAACACTTACAGCAACAATGTCCATACAACAAAATGCTGTAAATCAAATTCATCCTATTCATGGTCAAATAAAATGGTTTGATATATATGTGAATGATAATAATATAGTCAATGTTCATCATGCAAAATCGATATTCAACAGTCGAAAGCTAGAATTATGGCCTTTTAACCTAAACTTTAACTCATTTAACAATATTAAAGTACACAATATGTACAAGGATTATTGTTCTTGAAATTGCCCGATATAAGACGACTTCTGATAGTCCTGGTATCAAATAGTTGGTACGATATAAATTTCACAAAGTCACTTACGGCTTATGTTATATATAAAAACCCCTGCATTATCAAATCACAAATCCTCCCTTCTTTCTCTGGTATTAAAATACAAAAAAATTAGAAGGAAAATATCTAGTCTTTATACTGGATACCTAATCATAATATATAGCACGGTTGTCTAGATGTTCCACTCAACACCTTTCTAAAGTTGTTATCATTGTTCTTTACACAGTGGTAGATAGTTTTTAAAAATATTTTACAAAGATGGAATACATCCAACCAGTCTTGTCAATCAAATATGGCTTATCTAAAACTGTAAAGATCTTCTCCAAAATCTTGAATCAAAATATTGACAAGTTTACCGTTATATCAAAACTCTTGATTTCTACGCCCTACACTAGTATAACCGTTCTCAACTATAAAATCTACTTCACCTTTACATTAAACAATGTTTTTCCTTTTACAAATTGCTATTGGTAGATATAATTCCTTGTTTGTCATGTTTTAGGGAAAAAAATCTGACTTTGTGAAGAACTTCACTTATTTAATCAACAAACAAGATGTATTCATCAAAATGTTGGAATTTCTATCCACGAGCTTGAACAATTGATATGTATTCAAACAGGTACTAATTGTGCCCCTATACTGGCCGATTCGTTTTTGTACACATATAATATCATACATAACCTTCTTTAAGAGAAAAAGAACAACATCTTGCAAAATTTTCCAAAAAGTAAAATAACAAAAATACTGAACTCCAAGGAAAATCCAAAGCGGAACGTCCTTTATCAAATGGCAAAACCAAAAGCTCACAAAACATCAAACGAATGGAAAACAATTGTATTATTCCTGATTTGGTATAGGTGCATAGAACTCCATTATATTGACAACAATGTGTGAGCAAAACAAACAGACATTATAGGCAAAAATGTCAAAAATTGGGGTACAACATTCAACATTGTGTTATATTCTTATGAAATCACTATAAAAACAAAGAACTATTTCAACAAAGAAAAACAAAATGGCAAATAGACATTCTACAGACAAAAAACATAAACAAAAATGAAAGACCAGAATACACCAAATGACCATAGCACAATAACACAATGGTGGGATGTTTAAATACCGAACCACGCCAAAAGTATATTTTAAAAAATGGACTAAACAGTAAAGGTAAAAAATATATTCAAAGAACATATAACAGGTGATTAAGATAATAAACAACGAAGGTACCTAGAATCTATACTTCAAGACCATCATGTATTATTTGTAAAGTTGATACGGATATTTGTAAAAAAAGGTCTTTGTATCTTCCGATGAACTTTTTTTTAGAAGAAGGACGAAACATTCTTTGACATAACCGTTGTAATAACTTTCTGATCAGACATTAGTGACGTTTTATAAAGTTTGGGTAGCATCTGAAAGCTCTTGAATACCGAATCAGGTATATGATAATATTTTTTTCATTCAATAACCCACATTCCAGTGAGTATCGCATCTCATATATCGCAGTGAGTTTGAGATTGAGGACCAACCGGTCCCCCTTTTTTATCAATTTTGTATTTACATTGTGTCATAGATCTAATTTATTCGTTCAGTGTATGTTTACCTGTTTTTTGTTGATATGTCATTTGATTGAGTTAAGCCATTTCAATTTATATTTTATAGTGTGTCTTTCTATGTTGTGGTGTCACACTATTATTTCAGGTTAGGGTGAAGGTTGGCGCCTGTTAAAACGTTTAAACCCGCTGCATTTGTTTGCTCCTGTCCTAAGTCAGGAACCTGTTGTTCAGTGGTAGTCGGTTGTTGATGTGGTTCATAAGTGATTCTCGTTTTTATATAGATTAGACCGTTGGTTTTCCTGTTTGAATGGTTTTACACTAGTCATTTTTTGGGGCCCTTTATAGCTTGCTGTTCGGTGTGAGCCAAGGCTCCGTGTTGAAGGCCGTACTTTGACCAAGCATAGTTTACTTTTACAAATTGTGACTTGGATGGAGAGTTGTCTCATTGGCACTCATACCACATATCCTTATATCTACTTATTCATATCTTCATCTTTATCTAAATATTGACACAGATTGGAAACTTCAAACTAGAATCTATGACAAACATGATGATTTCAACTTTTCATTTCTCAACATCTGCCCCATATCATGGAATTAACGTGTCTCAGTTTATACGTTACGCTCGTGCATGGTCACATTATACGGAATTCATAAATATGGGTGTGATACTAATATAAAACGGATCCAAAAGAGTGATGAGGATAAACGATTTGAATCGGCACAATATAAGTTTATAATAACCATTATGAATTTGTTGACCGATACTATGTGTCTGTGTCTCAACTCCATAAAGACATGTTTTAGCGGTCTTAACAAAAAAGAAAGATACTAAGGCGGCATTCACACTTCGTAAGTCGAAGGGAAACTGACAACACCATGGCAAAAACAAAAACAAGAAAAAGCTAAACAAATAAATCATGAAATAGTCGTCTGATCTGTAAATTTTCCGATTATGTCCTTTCCCTGATTATGACATTTTAACTCAGGGTCGATTCGCATTGCAGATGATGCATGCGAAACAGGACACTCGTACCCTGTCGATGTACCGGTATCGCTCATTTTGGAGTTTTTTTGATTACCTCGGAATTTTTATACATGGATGTGTACCTTTCTATTGGATTTATGAGATTCTCACGATAACCTACTGTTGCCTCTAGTTTAACAATCTGCACGTGTGGAAGAGACTTAAGGTATTGGCTGACTTAAATTAGAAAGAAAACGTTCTAGATCATAAAATTTGAAGGTTCTTGACAAAACATCGAAAAGTCAAATTAACATTGACTGTGGGACTTGCAATCAAATATCGGAAACAAATATATAATTCCACTTAACATGAGTACCCCCCTATTTTCCCCCGCGGTATGCGGTGAGATTCATGTTGTCCAATTTTTGGTTTGCTGTTGTTTTGTTGACTTTTGTCTGTCTTTTCATTTTTACTTTACGCAATGGTGTTGTCTCTTTTTATTCAACTTATGGCTTTTGGACTCTTGTCATCTTCTCTCTTTTCTATGTAATTTGTTAGCTGATAGTTTAAAGTTGAAACGTTGTTCTTTTGTACCTTGGGAACTGTCGAAACTGATCCAGTGTCTGCAAAAATTCGAATGATACAGATTTCACTTTTTTTTGGATAATTCACAATAAGAAATTTGAAGGTTAAACTTTACGTTCTCACTCACCTCCATGTTAACATGTGTACCTTGTTATTCAATTTGGCGTTTGTTTTTGTAGCAGTTAATTGTTTCTGTTGTTCCGTTGTTTTCCACTTATAGTTGATGTTTTTTCCCTCGGTTTTGGTTTGTGACCCGGATTTGTTTCAGTTAAATCGATTTATGACTATTGAACAGCGGTATACTACTGTTGCCTTTATTCAAGTAGCCTCCTCAATTTGTAAATGAATATCAATTAATGAATTATGCGATTCATCATTTTTTTCAACGCCTTATTTTCGTATTCCCATCTTTATTTCAGTTTGACGTATCGGATTGTAAAGATTTATCTCAAGAGCTCGTAATAGACACACGAAACCTCATAAGGCATTTGTAGGGATAACATGAAATTACTCTTCTACTAGGAACTCATTATAAGCTTTTAAGAAATTGTATGGGAATCGGATATTCAGGAGATAAGTAAAAACATACGCGACACTCTTGGGTTTTGATAAAATGATAGGCTTAATGTGACCTGATTCAAGGAAGCAATAAATGTAACTTTACAGAAGCTGTAACAAATATCCGAGTTGAAAATTTCAGAGTGGTCAATCATAATTGGAGAAAGACTTCTGTAACGTATTTCAGAGGAAAGTAAGGTTGAGCAACATGAGCCAAGCTTAATAAAAATTCATGACAATAAATGGTTAAAATGTCAGAGGTTTCGGCCCTTTATAGTCATGCTTGAAGGTAATCGAACCATTGTGTGCCATGGCGCTTTGCAGTATGATTCATTTATGCTATTTCATGAGATAAATATAAAATAAATATTAACAAAGTGCAGAACACTTTAAGCCGCACAGGGAAGATACAATAGATAATTACTTTAACGTCGACAAAATTTGACATAATTTACTGTATTTGACTGGTTTTTCAAATCATTGTTCAGTATGCTGTATTATATTCGTGTGTAATTTTAATTAGAATACAAAAACTGATCACAAATACAAAGAATAAATTTTGAAAAAAAACATTCTGCTTTATACATTAATATTTGAGCAATAACATTTTAAAAGTTTGAAAATGGGTATTTATTCAATTAATCAATGTTGTAGAACTAAACAGGTTTTTTGTTCTTTTGCATATAATGTAAATTGTTGGCATATAATGGTTTTCTTTTGCATATTACATACCCCTGATAACTTGCGCCAATCTTGAGTCGATACAACTGCTGATGGGCGTTTCGCCGCCGCCCCCAAAAAATCATCCGACGGTATCACCAGCACAGTAACCAGAGCTACTGTGCTGGCATGAAATATCTTTCGTATTGCCACTTTTTGTTGATTTACTGTTGATTAAATGTTGAAATTATTTGAGACAATAAGAGTCTTTAGCCCAAGGCATAGGTAGCCTTAACAACTTAATTGAGTTTTTGCTTTTCGATGATGGTTACTGATTTGGACTTTCATCTATTATGATGAATTAAAAATAGAATATACAATTTGGGTCAACAAAAGCAACAAGTCGAGGAAAGACAGAAAACCCATAAGGAAAACAAAACGAAAAGAAACAAGCTAAGAAAACTTATAAAAGCAACACATACCAACAAAACATCGTAGGAAGACTAGGTTCTCCAGAAGGTCAACAGTTACTGCTTATGTAGTGAAACCCGTCGTGTTATTCTTGTTTGAAATTGTTGATGAAACATATACAGAAATAAGGTGTCACACAATAGTGGACTGGTAAATGTCAATAAATTATTATTTATTTTCAGTTTAATTTTTTTTATTTCCGATCATGATGTGTGCACATTTAGAAGTTAAAAGTAATTGTTCAGGTACAAGATTTCCACCAAATAGACAATACAAGAATCACAGGTTTTTGGTTAAGTAGGTATGTCCAATACAAAAGAAAAACATACAATGGTTTAGCCAATTTGAATGATTTGTCAGACAAAAACAGAAATATAATGACAATTGATTAAGTCAATTGATTCGTTGTCTTTTAATTGGTGAAGTAAATTTATCAACTCTTATATGAAGTCAGTGTCCAACACTTTTAGAATCGTATTACTCAACTTCTTCAAAACCAATTTACATGTACTTGTAAATGTTCGTTTGCTGTTTAAAAAAACAAACCATTTTCTATTTCCAACAGAAGCCAAAGTGTTCAATGTGACAATGTGAAATCATTTGGATCCTTCAAAATCAATTTGATTTTACTCTATTGAAAATGAAAGTAGTTCACAAAATTAATTTGTCTGAAATCTATGACATTAGAATAGGTATGGTTTGGCCATTACAACTCTGCACTAATCATATTATGTCACCCAAGCGGAAGATGAAAATTTGTTATAGTCTAGTTCATCGTTGATTGTTGTACGCCCTCGCTGAAGTGTTTGTCATGTTCAATAAACTATAATCATAATTCAACTTCTGTCGAAGGAAGAGTAATCAAACGTTGACAAAGTGTCAAAGCTGTAGGTGAATTTTATTATGACAGTCATAGATCAAATGATGCTTTACTACCGTTTATGGTTAGTGTTTTATTGTGGCATTTATAGATTTAAGCAAGAGTACTATAGTTGCAGACAATACAGATCAAGGTTACAAACAAAAACTGAGGCAATCACATGAACATGAACTCTAAATGGAGCGGGACCGGGCGAGTCGGTAGATCAGCTAAGCAAATTTTGAAGTTGAAATGTCTGTTTATTATATCTTAAAATAACGTACAGAAATGACGTCATCATAGCAGCTTTAAAAATAAATAACACAAAATGTATTCAAATATGAAATACCTAAATTATGCATTTTTTTATTAACTTCATTTACACTGAACTTTTATATCGTAAAATGAAATAGGTTTGTCTAAGTGACAAAAAAGCAATTAAGATTAACGACAAATTGAAATTAATACCGGGTTGAACTCCCAACATGAAGTTATTTGCAACATGTAGATTATACTGGAACAAGCATAAATTATTTGTTCCAATATCAAATAAATGACAAAATATAATATAGCTAACGTTTGTGGTATGATCGAAACTGTTAACTTCACAAAAATGAAAACAGAATCATATTGAAGTTTAATACAGATGTTAATTATATAAGGGTGTTTAATCTTTTCTTTATTATTTGTTATCCATCTTGCTGTTCCTCATCAGCGTATAAAAATATTTTGCCCATAAAAAATACTTATATATATTTCTTTTACAAACCTGTATCAAAAGAACATTGACAATTATATTTATTTTCTTGTCACTTTAACATCATTTTGAATAGTCATTCATATATAGATATAAGAAGATGTGGTATGAGTGCCAAAGAGACAACTCTCCATCCAAGTCACAATTTGTAAAAGTAAACCATTATAGGTCAAAGTACGGCCTTCAACACCGATTCTTGCCGAACAGCAAGCTATAAAGGGCTCTAAAAATGACTAGTGTAAAACCATTCAAACAAGAAAACCAACGGTCTAATTTATATATACATATATATTTCATTACAAACTTCTTTTCCTTCTCCGAACTGTAGCTTTCCAAAATGCTTTCATTTAAATAAAAAAAACACAAAAATCCATCTATATTAATCCATTAATTTTATATACTATACATTTGCTTTTGAAAACTTCTTATTTTACGAAACAATTAATATTTGAATTTCTGCAGCGAAAATCATTGACATATATCGAATTAAATAAAAAAAAAAAGCGTTTTCCTTCAATAATGTTATGAATTCTAATAAAAATGGTCTCAAAAGAAAAACTGCCTACAGTTTTCCTTGGTTTTCGATGATTTAGATTCATTTATAATCTAAGAGCATTTCAACTAAATCACAGCATGACAATAATCCTCTGGGTGATTAAAACAAAGTCATCTTAAAGTTTAAAAAGAACTCATATTTTGCAGCATTGAAGCCATATTACGTGAAAGTTGACGTGGAATGAATAGGATTATTACGGATAACAAGAATCACTGCAGTTTTCATCATTAACTACTAAAAAAAATACCCATTAATGATAACATAACGGTATAGTCACAAACAAGCCCATTTGTCATTGGACAATCGATAATATTAAGGTCAAAGAGAGCAATATTTTCGTAGAAAAAATTAAAACAACATAGTCTACTCAATTAATGACCCAATACTGTAATGGCCAATTAAATTAAAGGGAATAAACGTCCCTCTAGTCGATTATTTGAAATAGCCATGTCAAATGGTTATTATCGCAGACCCAGTCGTTGTTAGAATTCTCTGTTGATTGTAAATGGTGTGGGTGCGTGAGGGAAACACATAAATTTCTGTCTTTCAAGGAAATGTTGCATTGTTTTTCATCGAAAAATATATAGATTGATTCCTCATTTCTATGGAATAAAAAAAATACAATATAACATGTATACTTTCACCTCAAAGAATAAAGTAGTCGGTACAAGTGCTTATGTCTGAAAAATAATAAAAAAAACCGCTATAAAATATAGTATAAATATTGTTACGTTTGAAGCACTTCTCTGAATAAACCATTACCAGGAATGCTGAATATTAAAAATGAAACAAAGCATAGAAACTGAACACTAAAGAGGAAAACTCGAAACACTTAAAACGCTTACTAAACGAAAATCTTTTGACAAGACAATAAAAGAAAAAGGTTATCACAACGCTTCCAGTACACAGATAAGTCGGATTTCAGGAGGTTATAAATGGCAATATCTTTAAATATTTTGCGTTTTAATATATCTAAAAACATACTTCAGCAACTGACTTGTTCGTGTATCAAAGAATCTGCGGGGAAAGATAACTTTTGCACAAATATTTTTTTTTCATTCTTGAAGGGCTAGATAAACTGGATATTACTGCTAAGTAACCAATTTATACTTTATGAAAAAGGCTACAACAGTAGAACGGAAACTGGACCTGATCGGACAACGGTGAAACCCGGCATTTGGTATGATGATTTTTTTTGCAGACGGGGAAAAATAGGCACCAATATTATGTAATTAGCTACTCCTAAAACTTTACTGAAAGGTTGCACACATGTTGAGGTAGTTCACCTGCTATAACATGTATTGAATTGTTTGAAGAATGTTTTATTCATTTTTCTAGACAAGATAAATGTCTATTCATTTAATTATCTTTCAGGAAAATTTTAGATACATTATGGGTATATAATTGGAGGGCGTATCTCACTTGGATTACATAAAACCACTGTTCAGCAGTAGAAATATCGCCCACGTGGTATTACTAGTAAAACAGTTGAGTTCAACTAGTTGAGCAGTAAAAAGTAAAACAACTAACATACCGAACTTCAAGGAAAATTCAAAACGAAAAGTCGCTTATTAAATGGAAAAACTAAACTCTCAAACACATCAAACGAATGGCAAACAACTGTCATATTCCTTACTTGGTACAGGCATTTCCTTATGTAGAAAATGGTGGATTACCATTCTTGAGTACCTAAGTTCACCCCATTTGGGATGTGGTCCTTGTGTTGTTAGGGAAATTAAAAATATCCCTTTTCAATAGAAGTAAAATGAATTAAGACTTCATTGTATGCATAGAATTTATTAATATTATTATACCCCACGCAACGAGTTGCGGAGGGTATAATGTTTTTGACCCGTCAGTCCGTCTGTCCGTCCGTTCGTCCGTCAGTCCGTCAGTCCGTCAGTCCTATTTCTTGTCATCGCAACTCCTCTCAAACCACACAACAGAATTTCACGAAACCTTTTTAGATAATAAGGACATACTATGTAGTTGTGCATATCGACAGGAAATTACGATTCAATTTTTTTTCTAGGAGTTACGCCCCTTTGAACTTATTTACTTTAATGTACTACTGCAACAGTTTATCATCGCAACTCCTCTCAAACCACACAACAGAATTTCATGAAACCTTTTCAGATAATGAGTACATACTACGTAGATGTGCATATAAAGAGGAAATTACGATTCAATTTTTTTTCCAGGAGTTACGCCCCTTTGAACTTATTTGCCCAATATACTACTGCAACCTTTTGTCATCGCAACTCCTCTCAAATCACACAACAGAATTTCATGAAACCTTTTCAGATAATAAGGACATACTATGTAGATGTGCATATCGACAGGAAATTACGATTCAATTTTTTTTCCAGGAGTTACGCCCCTTTGAACTTATTTGCCCAATATACTACTGCAACCTTTTATCATCGCAACTCCTCTCAAACCACACAACAGAATTTCATGAAACCTTTTCAGATAATAAGGACATACTACGTAAATGTGCATATCGACAGGAAATTACGATTCAATTTTTTTTCCAGGAGTTACGCCCCTTTGAACTTATTTGCCCAATATACTGCTGCAACCTTTTGTCATCGCAACTCCTCTCAAACCACACAACAGAATTTCATGAAACTGTGTAGATAATAAGGACATACTATGTAGATGTGCATATTGACAGGACATTATGATTCAATTTTTTTTTCTGATACAATTTTTTTTTCTTACACTTATTTTATTTCTCCAATGACAATGTGGGGACGTGGGGTATGTGAGCGCGCTCACTAAGGTTCTTTAATTATTTTTATATTTATTTATTACTCTAAAAACAAATTGCTTTGTACCAGGGAACTATTGTTCCTTGTTGACCTGTCTAAGACAGTCAAAACATATTCAAATTGGTTTAAGAAAATTAACCATTCCCAAAAAGCACTTAATCCTGCTAGCATCGTGATTGTATATCATTTAATACACAATGAAAATAGTTGAACATATGTAGATATAAAATTGACTACTGTATCGATATTACCAAACAGCAGACAGACCAGGATCAATACAGAAGTAGATGTATATTACTACACATAAACATGGTAGTTATTATATTGAAACGCCATTTGACGTTTTAACTAGATTTTTGGCTTCATGTAATCAAAGCTATATCTGAAGCTATCCATATATTATTGTTTAAGAGCTTAGGGTTGTGATTTTGTCTGATATTTGCCTATTATCCTGTTACCAAAAAACATATAAATCAGAGTTTCCAATCATGTCAGTGAAATATTAGAACTAATATTCTTGCTGATCGGTAATCATCTTGAAAATACAATTATTTTAGAATATATCATTGATATTCATAAAAGTGGACAGACAGTCCTAAGTAAAATTTAAGATATCAATAAATGCAATGGTCATGGTGGACATGTGATATATATCTTTTGTAAAATGTCTGTTTGAGGACGATTATGTTAATAGGGTAAGTCAGGAACGTCTGAAATTGTTGATGTTTGATTTTAATTAGGAGTAAATATCTAATAAAAAAACACACACAAAACAAGACATAAAATATATGAATAGTCCTCATCTTTCATTTCAGCATACCTTTATTTACAATTAATGATTTAAAAAATATTAATTATTGCACTAATAACAAGGAATATTGTCTTGATCAGTAAAACAAACTATACAGGCATGTGAGTACCTAAAGACATACTGAGAGTGACAATAACTATTTTGCAATAAAGTTTTAATTCTTTATAACCTTTCTATATCATAGAAGCAAATATTTTTTTTTCAAAATGGCAATAACCGTGTTATAATATAGTACAAAGCCTTTCATTACATTGATTGATTGATTTTGGTGTCTAACGCCACTTTCAGCACTATTTCGCGGCGACCAGTTTTTATTGGTGGAGAAAGCCGGCGTTCGGCAGGAAACCTGGCAATCCTAGTCAATCAAGACTGGAGTCGTATGCACCTGCTACGTGCAGGGTTCAAACTTACAATATCAGTTTTGACAAGCTAGTGATACAGTATGTAAACTACTTAGAACACTCGACCAACGATGCTTCTTTTCATACAATACCATCCAATACTAATATGATTTTAAAGCATAACAAAAAAACAGTTGGCCCAAATATTTCAAAAGAGGGACGAAAGATACCAGAGGGACAGTCAAACTCATAGATCGAAAACAAACTGACAACGCCATGGCCAAAAATAAAAACACAAACAAACAATAGTACAGATGACACAACATAGAAAACCAAAGACTAAGTAACACGAACCCCACCAAAAACTGGGGGTGATCTCAGGTGCTCCGGAAGGGTAAGCAGATCCTGCTCCACATGTGCCACCCGTCGTGTTGCTTATGTTATTACAAATCCGGTATATAGTCTAATTCGGTAAGTCACATTAGTGAGAAGGGAGGGTATTGTAGTTACGACATAAGGAACATATCCGATATCATCTGTGAAACGGTTATTCCATAACGGTCAACCAACTCGTGATGGCGTCCGTAAAATTAACGATGGGATGACTTCAACTTCACCATTTGGAACTCTTGGTTTAATAGCTTCCTTGTGAGCAGCAATCCTCTATCAAGGAAATTATGATAGGAAACACAAGCCCGGGAATATCGTATCAATTGGGAGATATATACTCCGTATGCAGGCGCTGCTGGAATGTTGCTACATAGAAAGGGAAAGTTCACAATTGGGAAGCTGAAATCATCTCTTTTGTCGTAAAGTTCTGTTTTCAACCGACCCTCATTGTCAATTTCTAGATGTAAGTCAAGATATGAGGCAGACTTAACTGTATCTGTAGTATCCTTTATCTCTAGTTCGATGGGATAGATTCGTTCAACATAGTCACCAAATTTTGTATTATTTAGTGAGAGAACATCATCTATATAGCGGAACGTAGAGTTAAAGGATATTGCTAACTTCTTATCTTTCTTCCTAAGAAGTTCCTGTATGAAGTCAGCCTCATAATAATAAAGAAACAAGTCGACAAGAAGAGGGGCACAATTGGTTCCCATTGGAATTCCGACAGTCTGTTGAAAAACACGTCCTCCAAACGTAACAAGAAATCAAGCATCTTGATAATGTCAGTTTCAGAGAATTTTTTGTTTGAATCAGAGTGATTCTTTACAAAGTAGGATTTATCCCTCCCCAAGAAAAGATACTTGTAACTACGTTCGCCATTCGTTTTAATGAAACAAAGTAATACCAACTCTTTCAATTTGTCTTTTAGTTTGGAATGGGGAATACTTGTGTAAAGTGTAGAAAAGTCAAATGTTTTAATACTATTGCAAGATGAGAGAGTCTTATATTGTATGTACTCTAAAAGATCTTTGGAATATTTTAGTATCCACATCTGATTCACGCCACCTCTAGAATAGGCAGTTTCACAATAACTTTGGAGCCCGGCTTTGATTGCTGATAAAATAGATGTTAATAATTTAGAAAGAGGTTTCGTGGAGCACTTGGAAGACCCAGCAATATACCGTTGTTTGTAAGGACACTTATGTAGTTTAGGTATCCAATACAGTGATGGAAGATCCAGTTCTTCATCTTTGGTTGAAATTCCAAAGGAACATAGAACAGACCTTTGATTATCAAGGATTTCCTCTTTGGTAAGTGTCGTTGAGCGCAAATGTTTTATATACTTGGCTTCCAACATATCAAGTTTATGATCCAATGAAAGATATTCCATAAAACGGGGCGTATACACATATATTTCTTACCATGTCCACACTGACAAAAGAGAAAAAAATACATAAACAAATGTCTGTTTATTGAAATTTAAAAATTCGTAAAAACTAAATCCGTTCAAAATTATGTTGATTTATATGATAAATGGATAGGATAATTAAGGCTAGTCAACTAAGCGCAAAAATGAAATTAGCATCATAACTGAAATATTTGACCACGAATAGCTATTTTGTATTGACTTTTACTGATTAAAATCTTTTAACATCTTTGTACAACACGCCTTTTGACATACAATTTTTGGGGAAAGAAGGATTCCCATATCTAGATATTAATTAAAAGATCTCCAAATGAGGCAAAGTAGTAGTTTTGAAGTTTTTCTTATAATACAAGAAGTTTGAAGGCCTATATCATGTGTGTGGGAGATAATACTTACAAATGAAACTAACACTTTATGAGTTTCATCCGTCCAAAGCGCTATTCTGGATTTACCTTCATCAGGAACGCTAAAACCCAAACAGTTGAAAGCCAAGGATGTATAAGACCTGAAGACGTTAAGAACCATATGACCAAAGGGGACCTAAACAAAATAACCAAATCCATCTAAGGTCAACTTTTGTTGAGAGTTGGAACCTTAGTTTCTTAATAATTCTGGTTGTATGTTATCTATCAACAGAGACATTAAGAAAAGTTAGTTCAACCATTTTGGCTGTACTGAAGCACTGACTACTGCGTTGATGATACCCTCGGAGATCAGTAGTCCATCAGCAGTCGAATCGAACCAGTGCTATTAAATTAGAATAACACTTTATCAATTTCGTTCATCTGAAGCGCTTTTCTGGATATTTTCCTCGTTGGGAAATATTACTTCCAGATTTCTTTTTATAATAAAGGGGCCTCAAAGTGCCCTTTCGTACCTTCTTACCTTCATCACCCCCAGTTTGTGGTGGGGTTCGTGTTGCTTAGTCTTTAGTTTTCTGTGTTGTGTCATCTGCACTATTATTTGTCTGTTTGTCTTTTTATTTTTGGCCATGGCTTTGTCAGTTTGTTTTCGATCTATGAGTTTGACTGTCCCTCTGGTATCTTTCGTCCCTCTTTTCATCTTTTCATGGGAAATTGCATTTTTTCTTTTAAAATGTTAAAACATATACTACACTGCTACTTTTGCATAGGTACTATTTCTGTACCAAAAATCTGTAGTACTGGAAATTTACTTCTAATATTTAGTACTATTTTGTTACTTTAAACGTATTGTAATATTTAGGTTCCTGTATTTTACAGTACTTGATTTGTCCTACAGATTTTTGGTACAGAAATAATACCAACAGTGATCACAATATCCCATGTTTGAAAATGATAACTTTAAGAGATTTGAAATAGACAAACCTTCCAAATGCTGAAAATGTAACGGTGTAACCAAAAATCTGCATTACTTATATTTCAAGTACAAATCAAGTACTGTAAAATACAAGTACCTAAATATTACAATAATTTTCAAGTAACAAAATAGTACTAAATATTAAAAGTCAATTTCCAGTGCTACAGATTTTTGGTACAGAAATAGTACCTATGCAAAAGTAGCAGTGTAGTACATATGTCTTAGAAACAATTTAATTTAATTGGTATTTGTGAAAACGAACATTTTCTAAAATAAAGAAATCCGACTCTTTATTTCAACATCTATTAGGTCTCATCGTCTGCCTTAGTTAATTCATTCAGCGGAAGTTGAAAAAATAAAGGAGTGGATCTGTGTCCAATTTAAAACTTTTCAAGAGCTAAAAAAATAAAGCCAGCTTAAAACATGTTGCGTTCGCAGTCTTTGAAGTTAAACTCGCACAATAAAAGGCTCAGAGTCAAAGGATTCGAAACCCAAAGATGCTTGAATACTGGAGGACATTATAATTAAATAGGGTCTAAACGAAATACCCAAAACCATATGCGGTTTCATTTCCTCAAAGGAGTCGAACCCTAGAATTAAAAGAAAAATCCTGTCCATTTATCTAAATGAATAAAATTGAGAATGGAAATGGGAATGCGTCAAAGAGACAACAACCCGATCGAAGAGCAGAAAACAGCTAGCCGAAGGCCACCAATGGGTCTTCAAAACAGCTGGCCCCTAAACAAAAATGTGTACTAGTTCTGTGAAAATGGAAGTCATAATAAACTCCAAAACATATAAATGGACTAAAATTAAAAAACATACAAGATTAACAATAATATTTTGAGTTTTTTGTAGACGAAATGCGCATTTGCCGTACAAATAAACTCATCATATATATACCAGGATTGAAATTTTGTATTTGCGCCAGACGCGCGTTTCGTATACAAAAGACTCATCAGTGACGCTCAGATAAAAAAAAGTTAAAAAAAATTATAACCTTGTTATCTTTGATGAGCTTATTTTACTGTTTGCAGGTATGTAATAAAAATATAAAAAAATTAACATGACTCTCATTGTTTCTGTAAAAAGTTTCAGATAGTCCTGGTAATATTTTTTTATGGCTGTTAAATATCCTGCACTCTTCAGAAACAGTGAGTGATTTTATGTATTGGAAAATCGATAAGGGTGATAATGACCGTGGCGATAGATGTTAGCTGCAAGCTATGAAGGAATATTACGAAAAGAGTTCACTAAACTAGATTAAAAACACATTATATTGTTTCTGCATTCCCTCCCTTGGGAAATCTGCACTGATTACTGAAATGAAACTTCACTATCATTTTCTTGATGAATGAGATTGATCCAACAGACCATCAAAAATTGAAATTTGAGGAAACATCCAACATTTTGTCAGTTTATCTTATACCTTTATCATTGTTGTTTCAGAATTGTTTTTATGGTTGTAATTTTGCGATATTGTTATGTTAAAGATAGTTCCGATACAATCGGTGTCATTATGAAGTTTTTTCATTGTAGATCTTATCTGTGAGCATGAATATTTATACTGATTTTATATACTTATTGTATTTAAAAACGAAAAATGAAAAACAAATTCATCATCTGTTTATTAGTATTTGTTATATTTTTATTTATAATTTATGAAATGTTATCAAATGATTGCCTTGTATCGGAATAATAAAAAATGATGGTGTCAACAAATTATAACATGTTTATCCATCTGTAATATACCAACCAATTGGAGCAACACTTTGCTGTCAAAAACATGTTAAAATTTACACATTTGAACAGAAATGCCAATTTGACACGTTTTTATGAAAATGATATACAAGTCAAAACCTTTCCTCTAAAATTATTTCATCGACATTAAAATCTTTGTATAAGACATATTGTAGCAAGGTATCATGTTGGTCAAGGTTGTGGCTCTTATCTAAACATTAAATACAAAATCTCAAATTCAGGATACTTTTTGGCAATTTTTGTACTTTGAATCCCTGGAGAAATTTTCAAAATACAAAGACCAAACAATAAATTTTGAACATCTGAAGTCTACTATTTGATAGATTTAAAACTCCTCCACTTAGCATTTATTTTTATTGTCGCCCTACAATGATTACTAGTTTTCGTGGTGTAACATTGATTTTCATAAAAGTTGAGTACATTTTTAGTAAATTTTGTTGATGATGTTTGGTTCATGACATTGGTAAACTACTGTCGCCTTAATGGATTAGTTGCATCATATAATTCCTTTGTTATATTGTGCATGTCAACTATAAGGATGCATTCTTCTCGAAGAATTCCCCGTTTCTATTAAAAAAAAAAGGCAAATCTTGTAATAAATATAATTGATTTTAGGACCATAATGTTTTCACATTGAAGAGGCTTATCTTCACTGTATAAAATATAATAGAAGCACATGAAATAACACAAATGAAGAATAATTTAGTAGTATAATTTTGATTTTAAAATCTGCAATCAATCTAAAAAAAACATATCAAGAAAATAAAACTTTTGCTTTTTTGTCTTTGTTACCAATCAGTTTAATATGCCTTCCAAACGGCACGGACGTTTAGCAAACAATAAATAAATCAAGCAATCCAAATGGCAAAAACAACTCTTTCTTACCATAGGTTGTGTTGTAGATTACTAGCACTATATCAAATATCAACAAATATGTAAATGCTTTATGAACATGCCCTTTTGAAAATTACATTTGTCGTTAATTTTTTCCTCTGTACCCTTGTTGCTGTTGTAAAACGATATGTATTAAGCTAACTTGTTGTTTATCCGTTTGCTTTTGAGTTTCCGTTTGCGCCTTTTTATTGTGCATTTGTCAAATTTTACGTTGACTGTCCCTGATGATAATGGATGATTTGTGGTTGGTAATCAAAAATCGAGAGGATTTAAAGTTAAAGGGGCATTATTCATGTCTAACGATTTAACCCGAATTCTCATATTTGATTAAGAACATACTAAAACGTATACTCAAATTTCAAAAATACAAAGGAAACAATTGATAATACATGGGCTTTCTATAATATATCAGTATTTCGTGTGTATGTAAGACCAGACTCCATCTAATTACCCATCGAGATTACCTCCGAAGACTGACGATCGTATTACCCGATATAATCATAAATATATATAGATAGTGAGCACTTGCAATCAGATTTGTCTAGGTCTGTTTGATTTCATGTTATAGGTTAAAAATATAGGTAGATATTATGTATAAACAACATTTTTTGTGGGCCGTATCAGTCAACGAAATGGTTATTCCTAGTGTTTCCCTTGTTTCACTTTTCAATGTTGACATACTTTTTTTTATGAATGAACATCCTGACCACCACACGCTGAAAACGTGTGCAAAAGGGTCAAACCAAAGGCTGCATCAATACGGATTTTAATAAGTTAAATTATTGACTTGCAAGTCAATAATACATCGTGATTTTTTTTAAACTTATTTTGTCGAAATTAAACCAAACTGACTGCTAATACCGAAATATTATTTATTTATTCCGCCTTCATAAAGGTTAACAACAACAAAAAATCGTCTCTTTTTGTTGTTGAATTCGTAGTTAGACCGTTCGTTTTCCCGTTTGATTGGTTTTACACTAGTAATTTCTTGGGCCCTTTATAGCTTGCTGTGCGGTGTGAGCCAAGGAGTTGAAGACCGTACTTTGACCTTTAATGGTTTACTTTTATAAATTGTGACTTGGATGAAGAGTTGTCTCATTGGCACTCATACCACATCTTCTTATATCTTTCTACTAACAACAGCGGTTGAAAAGTGATCTTCAGAAATAAATGTGTAGGTCATCTTATGACTGTCGTTGCTGTTTAACTGACATTTATCCCATGTTTGTTTTTTGAAAAAAAGTTAATTTATAAAAATGATAAAAATATAAAGTTTGATGTGAAGAACGGAACTACTCTGAAAGCCATACACAAACATAATTAGAATAATGATACATCAGACGTACATTGTCCCACAGAAAAGACGTAAAGTATAACAAATCTGATCAGTTTTTTTGGATTTATTCTGCTGAATAAGCAAAAACAAATATCATCAAATATAACATACAGTAACAATTAAATCACTGTGCGACTTCATATTAGTCATGTGACCATATAAGTAAGGGTTATAGCATCACCTTTCTGCACTTCTGACGATAAAATCACTCCTACCTTTCCGCACGCGAATACAATTTCCGTAACTTTATACGAAGTCCCTTTAATGGTTAGAATCGCTTTAAATCAGTAGCGTAATGAATAATCAAGAGTCATCTTTTTATGATTTAAAGTTTAACTCGACAACTTACATCACTTTCCCATTCGGCAAATTGCTTGGATTATTACAGGAATAGTACTTTTATGTCCACGGTCATTGTTTACTGAAAGATTTCCAAAATGTACTTAAAAAGTTGGAATCAAATGATAAATTCGGATCGTAAGAAAATAAATTAACACAATTGTAGAATATTTACGTCACTTCCCTTTTCAGTACAGAAAAGGTAATTAATTTTAAAATCCCTCTTGCCGATGTTGTGTATCACTGTGAAACAGGTTGATTGTTGGTAATTTAAGCTGACAACAATCGATCTGATCTATTAATCTGTCATATAAAACTTCGATAACACAATCACCTGCATTCAATGTAAAAAATAACCACTAAAAGTAATTTTTAACTGAATCAACTGGTGTATACAGTAAATTATATAAAAAAATAAACAGTGACAGTCATGTAGCAGACATTTCGAGTATTAAGATAGACCTGAATACTTTTGTCCGTCTCGCCATTATTTTTTCGGCATCATATCGTTATTCGTGACTTTGCATCAAAACAGAAAATACTGTACCAAACTATTCTGAGGAATGACGCAGGATGTTATGATATATTTATTATAGTGAAAGGTAGTTGGGAACAAACAATATTTTGCACTCCCCTTTTTCCCCAAAATCCGTTATTTTTTAATCTTTTTAATTTCAATTATTTTCATTATTTTCTGTGTTAGACTAACATTAATATACTAGAAACAACATTGTTTATGATTTACTATCAATTGCACAACGGTCACTGATAATATATATATAGAGTTAAATAACAGGTTTTGCAAAAAAGGCAGGTCAAACATTTGTGTCCTGTCCCCATGTACCTATGATTAATGTGTGTGGTAAAACTTGATCATGGATGAAGGATAACTATGATATAATACCTTGCTTTAAATTATGGTATTATTCAAGTAATGTATTTAATTAAGGAAAGGAGTAGTGGTAATAAGTCCCATATTTGACCCAGGATGTAGTAGAGATTTCAAAATTACCATATATGGTCTTTAATCTGCCGAAACATGACTATGGTAAAAGGCGTTCAGAAAATAACATTACATTGCGATAATTTATTTGAGTTCGATATTCTTTCCTTCGATCAACAAATCATAAGCTATTTTTTAAGTGTCAACAGGCAAATTCGACAACATTTTCGTTGTTAACAATTTTTTGATAGAAATTTTGATGGAGAAATCTGATTATGTCAAAATGGCATGCAACAGAATTGAACGATTGTTAAATATAAGCATCAATTATTCAGTTCGGGACAAAGAATATATATTCACCATAAGAAAATTGAATATTTTGGGTTAAAAGGCATTTTTAAAAATCCAATACTCAATTCTACTTCTTTTTATCTAAAAATGAACCACATTTGTTATTTAAGATTTAACAAGTTGCTGATGTGAATGAGACTTTTTGACCTAATTCTAACTCGACAAAAATCTGGATTTGCAGGATTTATATCTTTATAAACGAGAATTTAAGATACAGTCGTAACAGTGTAGTCAAGAGTGTTCTTTATTATCTATAGTATATATAACAATAAATACAATCTGCCATGTTTTAATAGATATAAGAAGATGTGGTATGAGTGCCAATGAGACAACTCTCCATCCAAGTCAAAATTTATAAAAGTAAACCAATATAGGTCAAAGTACGGTCTTCAACACGGAGCCTTGGCTCACACCGAACAGCAAGCTATAAAGGGCCCCCAAAAATTACTAGTGTAAAACCATTCAAACGGGAAAAACCAATGGTCTAATCTATATAAAAAACGAGAAACGAGAAACACTTATGAACCACATCAACAAACGACAACTACTGTACATAATAGCCTCGAATCTAGATAAAAAGTAAATATATATGAAAAGGTGGAGAAATACATAGATGGAGGTAAAAAAACATATGTCGTAAAAAAGACAACACGATGGTCAAAAAGAAAAGCGACATAAAAAAGAGCAGCCCACAAAACATTGCAGATAAAACTAAAGATTGAGAACTAGGAACCCCACTAAAAAAGGGTGAACTCATGTGTTCCGGAGGGTAATTTCCTGCTCCACAAAAAAGTGGTACAATTGTGCTGCTTATGGCAAGTACAAATTCTGTGACGGCAAAATCAAGGAAAAGAATTTTTGGGACACAGATATTCAATAAGGGAGACTTCCGCGCTGTATTAATAAAATCATGTGACAGAGGAATGACAAACAACATTAACATATAACAAAATAGAATCAATGATGAGGTTCCTGACTTTGAACCTTTGAACAGACACGTTAACATTTGTAGTGGTTAAACTTTAGCATTTGTTTGACTGTATAGTCTTTTATTTCAATTAGACTTAAATATAACAGATATGTGTAAACTTCCTTTGAATAAAGACTCAATAAAAGAAAGTACATTTTACATATACATTAATGAAAGTAAGTTAAATCATTTTGCCATGCTTGTCAGGTTCTATTATGTAAAACCATGTCCTAAGAGAATATTGGAAACTACATAAAATTATATAAAAACAAGTTTTTCAGGCATATTAATGCAGTCGAAAATAATTAAAGCATGCAATAAATTTCAGTTGGTTAATGCATTCAAGTCTTGTCGATCTTACTAAAACGTTCCTGCTGCTATTTTGCAAATAAAAATGCATTTTGATTGATATCTTTGGTTTTTCTTTGTATCGTTATAAAAATTAGGAGATGTGGTATGATTGCCAATGAGACAAGTATCAACCGAAGTTAAAATGAAGTGGATGTAAGCAATTATAGGCAACCGTACGGCCTTCAATATGAGAAAAAACCCATGCCGTATAGTCGATTATAAAAGGCCCCGACATGAAAAATAAGCAACCATTAGTTAGTTTGCTGTCTCATTAATGTAAACCCACATTTGCTTTTATTCACAGCCCAAGGTTTAACTTGGATGTCGAAATATATTCACATGGACTATGTGACGGTAAAATCCTTGCTAAAAGGTACGTCTGTTTGGCTGTGCGAGATGTATAAATACACAACACGGCATGTATGAAATGAGACGTCAATTTCAATGCCTCGTGTAAGAATATTTTCACGCTTTCTGCACGCTAAAGAACTCATTGGAGGTACATACAGTATCTGCAACTATCCAGCATACCCTTCTTTCTCAACTGGTAGTCTGAATTTCGCACCGTTCTATATATCCATTATGCAGAACCTACCTATTAATTATTTGGTTGATTTGTTCATACCCTAAAAATGCATGATGATGTTTGCCACATGACTTTGAGAAAGCAACACTAAATGTATCCATCCGTTTATTCGTGATTTTAAATTATAAAACGGTGCTAAGGTTGGAACTCTTTTAATGTGCATGTACAAGCTAGTTTTATTAATTTTTTATCTTAATGTTACAAGAAAAGAATAGCAGGAGTTACCAAAATACTGGACAGTACAACAACAGACAACACTAACCATTAACACCCGACTCCTCTAAAAATAGACGTACAAAGACAACCAACAACGAATACCAAGTCAATCATAGCATGAACACTAACATTGACGTACAAAGACAACCAACAACGAATACCAAGTCAATCATAGCATGAACACTAACATTGACGTACAAAGACAACTAACAACGAATACCAAGTCAATCATAGCATGAACACTAACATTGACGTACAAGACAACCAACTACGAATACCAAATTAATCAAAAAATGAACACTAACATTGACATACAAAGACAACCAACAACGAATACCAAGTCAATCATAGCATGAACACTAATATAGACGTAAAACGACAACCAACAACGAATACCAAGTCAATCATTGCATGAACACTAACATTGACGAACAAAGACAACCAACAACGAATACCAAGTCAACCATAGCATGAACACTAACATTGACGTACAACGACAACCAACAACGAATACCAAGTCAATCATAGCATGAACACTAACATTGACGTACAATGACAACCAACAACGAATACGAAGTCAATCATAGTATGAACACTAACATGGACGTACAACGACAACCAACAACGAATACCAAGTCAATCATAGCCTGAACACTAACATTGACGTATAAAGACAACCAACAACGAATACCAAGTCAATCATAGCATGAACACTAACATTGACGTACAACGACAACCAACAACGAATACCAAGTCAATCATAGCATGAACACTAACATTGACGTACAAAGACAACCAACAACGAATACCAAGTCAATCAAAAAATGAACACTAGCATTGACGTACAAAGACAACCAACAACGAATACCAAGTCAATCATAGCATGAACACTAACATGGACGTACAACGACAACCAACAACGAATACCAAGTCAATCATAGCATGAACACTAACATTGACGTACAATGACAACCAACAACGAATACCAAGTCAGTCATAGCATGAACACTAACATGGACGTACAACGACAACCAACAACGAATACCAAGTCAATCATAGCATGAACACTAACATTGACGTACAACGACAACCAACAACGGATACCAAGTCCATCATAGCATGAACACTAACATTGACGTACAAAGACAACCAACAACGAATACCAAGTCAATCATAGCATGAAAACTAGCATTGACGTACAAAGACACCCAACAACGTATACCAAGTCAATCATAGCATGAACACTTACATTATAACTATTATAATTGTTTAAATAGAAATGTCACAATCAATTAATTAATGCATATGCACGTATGCTTAACGAGTGCTTAATGTGTAACGATGCCCAAGCAACTGAGTAGCAATCGTTCGTAGATGATATAGTCTTGTCAATGCATATGTTTTCAAGAAGGAAAACTACCAAATTCCAAAAATTGAGAGTACGTATGTCTCTTTGCCATTTGAAACTTAAATCATTCTCGTTATTATGGTACAAAAAATCTCAGAACAGTCAATCACAGCATGAACATCAACATTTCTACTAATCTAATTGTACAAATAGAAATGTTACAATTTCCCGCAATCAATGCAATGCTTAAACTGTCCTTATATTACCTCCACTAATCAATTTCTCATGATTTAAGCGACTACTGTCCTGTATTAAGCCTCTTAATCTACGGACACAAATTAGTTTATCGACCCAGTTTTGTTATAGAAAATGCACAAGGGCCGTATGACTTTAATCAACGCAAAATCACTCCTTTATATATTATTTAGTGTCTGAAGCTATTACAGTTACGTCTGCTTTCAAAAGTTAAATTGCCATAATATGGAGCTTAAACTAACTGTAATTCCGTTAATTTCATGATAAAATGACTTTTCTGCATGTAAATCAAGTTGGTTCTAATTTAAAGGAATTATCTCATTCCCGTTCTCAGTACAGTTCAAAAACACTATAGATCAAATAATCAAATAATCGTACACAAGCAAATAAAACAAGTTCGCCGTTGATGTTTTCGCGTGAAATTCATCCAATAATTGACAACAGAAGTAAAAATTATATTGATATCTCGACATTTCATGAATTGTTTGTAGAAACTTTAATTTCGAGCATCATTTTTCGTTGAACAAACAGATCGAGTCTCGGCTTTTCAATGCGTACGATTGCTCGTTTATAAACTTTTATTTCCATTAATAAGTGCGTAAGTATTCAACGAGAAAGTACAAGAAAAGTCGCCATTCTCTTTGTAGAGGCGATCTTAATAAAAGACATAAACACATGCAGTGCACCGATTGATAATTTATTCTGGGAAACATGCCTAGGGTTATCTATTAGTTTAAATTTGGCTTTGAACAAGCCTTAAGTAACTGCCAGTACTCTCAGTATGGTACTTTGTGTATTTGCGTTTGTGCTTAGTACCGAAATGCAAAATTTATGTGACTTTCTTAGACTCTTTTTTCCAGTACCAATTGAAATTCCATGTCCTTAGTCCTAGTTGACAAGCTTGTTGGGTTTATGGTTAATTTTTTTTTCTTGTCCTGAATATTCATGAGATAGTTGCCAAAGGACATAAGCCAACAGCAACCAGTCAGTTAATCTATCTTCCACGCAGTTCGGTTACTCGACATTGTTTGATCGCAATGTAGCAGCGTTTCCAACTTTTTTCATTTATGTCATTTATAAATTTATTTTGTATTAAGATATTAGCGAACGTGCAATGCCTACGTCTTTAGTGTAATATATTCTTAGAAATTGAACACAAACAGGAAATGCTAACAGTGAATCTGTCACCTTTTCGGTATATAATGATATTCAATCGTGTCATCCCAATCGATTGTTCGGTTTGTTTGACTATTGGAAAGCCTTGTGGTATTGAAGATTCAAAAGTCAAGTGTCATATTAACGCCTGGGAGAGGAATTTGTAAAATTTAAAAAACACTTGTTTGCCAATCCTAATAAAACTGTCATATTGTAATGTTTACGTTACTATTTTCAAAATAAAATATTGTTAACACTAATATTAAAGCCTCATTCTGGGATTGTTCATAATACTACAAATTGTTTTTATAGTATTACACGCAGATTATTTTATAGTATTACACTTCTATAAGATTTCACTAGAATTATTTCTTTAATTAAACTATCATTATTTAATTAGTTTAAACTAGAATTGATATTTAGCAATACGACACAATTAGTGTTTAGCATTATTGTAAAATAGATATACGTGTTTAGCATTACACTAGAATTGGTATTTTGCATTACACTATAATTAATGTTTAGCAGTACACTAGAATTAGTCTTTAGCAATAAACTCAAACTTGTTTTAGCATCATTGCATTTGAGTAAGTGTTTAGCATTACACTAGAATGTGTGTTAAGCCTTTCATTAGAAAAGGTGTTTAGCATTACATTAGAGTAATTGTTTATCATTACACCAGAAGATTGTTTATCACTACACTAGAAAGAATGTTAAGCATTAAACTAGAACGTTTTGTTTAGCATAACTTTTAGAATTCATGTTTATCATTACACTAGAAATATTGTTTGCCATTAAACTATAATTCGTGTTTATCATTACACTAAAATTAGTGTTTATCATTACACTAAAATTAGTTTTTATCATTACACTAAAATTAGTGTTTATCATTACACTAAAATTCCTGTATATCATTACACTAAAATTAGTGTTTATCATTAAACTATAAATCGTGTTTATCATTACATTAAAATTAGTGTTTATCATTACACTAAAATTAGTGTTTACCATTACACTAAAATCAGTGTTTATCATTACACTAAAATTAGTGCTTGTCATTTTACTAGAATTCGTGTTATCATACCACTTAAATAGACTATTTTCATATTACCGACTTTTGACTCCGGATTATATAATTTTTCGACTGGTTACCTTGGACATCATGGTACCAAGTCAGGTAAGAGCAAGCTAAAGAAGTAAAACAAGCTTTCAATCGGTACAATTTTGGGGGAAAATTACCTGGTTAATATTTTTTTTTCACTACAAAATCATCGGAAAACAGTTAACTTTCCCCTCAAATTACACCGATTATATGTTTGATTTTACTTATTTTGGCTGCTCTTACTTGACCGAGTACCATGATGTCTAAGGTAACCAGTCGACAAATTATATAACCCGGAGTCAAAAGTCGGTAATATGAAAATAGTCTATTATTTTATGGTACCCATGTATTACACTATTAGAAGTTCGCAACGTATCACGTGATTATTTTATAGTATTATAACTAGATTATTTAAAAAAATTACACTAGAATTATAATTTATAGCATTGCATCAATATTATTTCTAAGCAAAACATCAATATTACTCATAAGGCATGAATAGCTTTATAACGTTATACTCGAATCATTAAAAGGATCAGGCTTATCAGATACCATTTGAGCAAGTTCAATTTACGATGCGAAATGTGACAAAAAGGTGCACTTACATTTTTTTTAATCTGAATTGTTTGATATTTATTTATGTTTCTTGAAGGAAAAAAGGTCATGAATGATAACACATAGTCTTGCTGCTAAAACAAAAAATGCACACACGAAAAGAAACAAAATATTGCTAGCCATAACTTTAAAACTTCTTTATTAAGTATGTGGTGTCATTGATCTGTGGGATAAATAGCGGTCAAGAAAAGTTTAATATTTCTGCAATGAAATATGAAGTTTTAAATATGCACTACTGATTATGTGTCAGTAACCAAGTCTTGCAAACCGAGGTTTCATTTTTTAGGAAAGTATCAATTGAGAACTTATAGTTGTTACCTTTCAGGTTTACAATAATTTATATAAAAAAAAACATTAATCAACTTTAAGTAAAGGAACAAGGACATTCATGCAGTCAGTTGTCTGTTGGAAGGCAGAATTTCGTTCTCAACCTCCATCCTTTATGAATTTACCCATATTCTCGAGAAGAAATCAAAATCTCGTACCACGTTCCTTGCATTGAATATAACTGCCTATGATGCTCGTAGGACGTAATCCGTCAAGCAACCATCTAGACAGCAATCGAATGGTTAGTAACCGGTAGTTTTATCATCTTAATAAGGCAATAAATCTAAATGTCATGCTCTGGATTATTGTAAGATGAAATTTGACCGCTAATGCAGACGACAATTACATTTCCGCCATCTTTATTTACTTAAACGCATGCTTGCAGACGATATATACAATGCATGTCTAATAAGGAATGTCAAAATCAATACTAATCTTTAAATCATTTCATGGGCATGCATAGAAATGACAGGCGATTAAAACAAGATGGAATGCATAGAAGAAAATTCATAAAATTCTTTAATAGGTTTTATATCAATTTCATGCAAGGATTGCATAGTCTATAATTAAAAACAACAACGTAGATCAAAACAAGATTTCCCGAGAAAAACAAATGTGAACGAGTAATTGCTCAATTTTCTTATTAACTTGATTAACATGTAACTCCTACAAGTGAACAGATGTATGCATAACACATGAATAAAAATGGTGGTTAATGATATCAATTTCTTTTTATTCACTAATAATCTCAATGAACTTAGCTGTTAAATCGTTTTTATGGTTGTGTACAAAATACATTGGATGCTCACTCACTTATAGTTAATAAAGTGCGTCGAAAGATACCAAAGGGACATTCAAACTCATTAGTCGAAAACAAACTGACAATACCATTGCTAAAAACTAAAAACAACCAAAACACAAATAACAGTTTAAAAACACGACATAGAAAACCAAAGACTGAGAAACACTAATAGCAAAAAATTAAGTTGGATCAGTGAACCATAAATAGAAGGTCAAGGTTTTACCACTTAAAATGATTCTTTTGATTAAATATAGTTGTTTTTACTTATTCTTTAGTAACCGAGACACCAACACCAACCAATATATAAAAATGATATTGATGTGAATTGGTTTAGGTCCAGCTAACCTTGTCAGACAAACATGTATCACTTACAATTATTCTACAGACCAAATATAGTTTACCTGTTACTGATGGTAACTGAAAAGGATCAACCAGTCTTGAAAACTAAACGTTGTTCAATGAACCATGGAAATAAGGTCAATGTTAATTAAAACCCTATCAAGGATGTTTATTTCACAATGAATCTGGAACCTTAAGACACAATAAAATGACGTCATGTATGGTATTCCCCTTCTACAACTCAATGACTTGTGTAAGAAAAAAGTGATGGCTTATTTAAGAATTTGAACAACACAGGTCGACGTTTAATTCACTGTCAGTTTGAGGTTTCATAAATCCATAAATCTATATTAATTAATAATATTTTGTAAGTTCAAAAACGTTTGCATCTTATGGGTAAGGCAGAGAGACAGGGCCAATGCACTTGTCTATATATTCGGAGCAACAGAGTCTTTTCAAAGAAATATTCTCTGTGCTTGATATTATTCTTATAAAGCTTACAGGATGGATATCAATGTCCAAATCGACGAATCAATTCATATATTGGACTCTCAAAACAAAAAGATTTTTAGAAACACGGCATGATTTTAGACCGTATTTAATGCGCTGTTTTGTGGAAATCATCGATTATCAAGTTTGTAAATCTCTCTATAAAGATACAGGCCTTCCAGTGAATGACTCATTGTATTTGCTTTTTACAGAAGTAGTTAATGATTTTACAAATACAATTATAGCTTTATTATCTTTCCAATACCCTCGGCCCTCGTAACCAATCATTAAGATCAGTTACCGTGGAAGTCAATGGCTATTATTATGCATTAAGCTTTTATTTATTTCAAAGATGTTTTTACTGTAGTCAACATCTTAAATATATTTGAGACGTTTATGATGAAAAAGTTTCTCGTGTTTCGGATATTAAAATGATCTTTGATGGCCGATTAACACGATAAATGTTTGCTGATGTTCGACAGACCATGACTACATTGAAGCAATATAATGGACATTAGATTGAATTATATTATATCATCATCCTCAGTTGATGACCTGTCAGTTAACTATGGGATACTTATAGGTTATTGTATGAAGTACGTCGTAAATGGTCATAATTCAGATCCCTGAAGGTACAAGGTCGCTTCATGCGACATAATTTTCATATACTAATTTACACGACTAACCTCAAGTACTATTTAAGGAAAAACTTAGAGTATTGACTTCAGTATCCCTGAAAAAAATGATTTATTCCATGTCCCAATTACAGTAATGCGAAAGATCGAATATGTTTGGTATTTTTGTTTTCTATTGTAATGAATGTTATATCAAACCGCAAGTTATTCTTGGTCATTCTAAATACCCACATGTACTTCTTTAATATATTTATTACTATTTTTTGCTGTTTAATACCAGATAAGCCTACATCTACCTTCAGTTTAAAATATGATATATGTGTTAAGTTTAATTTAACTCCTCAATTTATAATTGAACGATTACCGTCTAGTTAAAGTTGCCTTTGGAAAACTAAAATTTATTCTGACTACTCCGTATAAGCAAGTGTTTATAAAATCAAGAGATTATTATCGATACAGTTGTGAAACAGTAACTTCTACAAAGCACATTTTCGCTTTCCAGTGTTAGATTATGTTTTAAAAGTATGTCTACATTTCATACTTATCCTCAAAGCCTTTTTCAATTCTAAGCATATTCAATAAATTGACAATATTTTTTTTTTCAAGATTCTTTATAATCCTCGGTTTCCATCAAAGTATAAAAACAAAGGTAGTATCTAGGTGTCACGTGTGTTACTAAATCTCAGTCATCATACTTGTAAAACAAATGACAAAAAATCAAATCTACAAAATTATAGTAGTCGTGCTTGCCATGCATATATCGTGATTATAATGAGCTTTTGAATTAAGCTGCTAGCTCCATTTTATGTATAGTTTGAAACAAATGGCTTTTCCGTCTCAAAACACGCTATTTTACATAATAAAATGTCCCGAAGGATTTCGAATCAATTTTACACGGATTTTTTTCAGTAGCGCGTCGACGTCTATGTATGCAACAAAACGCATTAAAAAAAAGAAACGTGTTGGTCAAACTAAAATTGAAGCAGAATTTTGCATAGATAAACATATATCTACACTTGTCATTCGTTTTTTACATACATGTACATGTAATATCAAAAAATATTTTATGTTTAATATGAGATAGCGAAAGTCCAGACTATACGCTTGGACATTAGATATAAAGTTAGGATTACCATGTGGTGATATTGTAGGCAGCATAGCATCATGGTCGTATCAACTTTTTAAAGGAATTCAAAAGAAAGGTTATTTTGAAGAAAAAAAGATAAATCACATTTAATATATATAACGGAAAATAGACATTAATTCACACCAGGCCTATACAGCCAAGAATTATGAACACGGTTTGGGCTTTGTAACATAGAAATATATTTTTTTACAGAAAGGGATGCCAACGTAACGCATCCCTTGTACCTTGCATGTGTATTTATACAGCATACGTTTTTGGAAAATAATGGTATTGATAACATATAGATAAATACTGTTGGACGTTTCTTGTGACTACTCAATACTCAATATGCAGTGATTTTAAATCACGTCAAACATAAAATTTGTGATTTTAAAAATATAGAAAACAAATTACCTGTAACTGTACATTGTCGCCAGAGTCCCGACCAATGATTTTTATAAACTCCTTTGGTACCGTTATTTTTACTTGGTTGTAGATCACTTGTATATAGCCAATAATCGGTGGCGACAGAGATCGCTAATAACCCAAAGGCGGCACACGCACATGCACTCGTCATCACCATGAATAAACGCTTTTTCGTACAACAGTCCATGTTAAATATGAAATGAACAAATTGGCACGTGGAGGAATTCTATAGCACCTTGCGAAAAAACCTTCAAAATCATCCATTAATTTTTTATTCAGCATGAGCGAGATTTCAGAATCAAAGCTAAGCAGACGACTAAATACGCTTCCTTCCATTCGACAGATAATCATCTGCAATGGGGGGAAAACAATGTAGAAAAAGATTATTATGTCCTATTCCATGGAATAATCGTCATGTCACACAATTATCCAGACATTACTTAGAATATCTTAATTTAATCATACAATAATAACTATCAAGTAATGGTCGTTGAATATCGAGATGTTTACTGTAACCGCTGCAGCCGGATTCACAATGAAACAATCATAGTGCCATTGGTTTTCATTCCTTGGAGCAAATCAAGAAAGAAAATGGTGAGTTATTCTCTTAGCGTGTCCATCTTGGAAACACAAAATCGATAACTTCACATTGACGGATTATAGCTGCATGCGTATGCTCTCGGAATCGAACCCAGTTACAAAGTGAAATGAAACATATTGTAAAATAAATGTCAATGACAGCCAATAATATTTGCACTATTTAGTCCTATAAGATCCATCATTTTATTTGTTCGACTCGCAATAATTGCTTAATCAAATTGTAATTTCTGAGACATTGTATCAAGTCATGCATTATAACTAGAACAGATTTGTAGGAAATTGTATAATAGTTCTTTCCACATATAGCTGCAATCAAGCCGTTATCATTTTTTTTTTATTTTCCTTAAACAGAGATCATGGAAACATTATTAGAAATGACAATAACATTTCAAAGAAATATCAAATTTAATTAATTTAGCGACTGCATATCAACGACAAGTGTGTATAATTGGATTGTTTGACAATCCAATACATTTGCTGCAGAACGGTTGACGGGTTTGATGAAGAAAATGCTTTTGGATGAAAATCTAGTTAATACTCATATATTGATTTGTGGCTAACGGAATGTCATAATAATATGCTGAAAATTAATTGCATGGATGGTTCGTTTCTGTGATTTTAACACAAAATAAATAAATGGATAAATGGATGGGTGAATAGATGAATTAATAAATAAATTATTAACTTTGAAGTATGAATGAATATAGTGATGAGCACCTGATCAGCAACATGATAATCAAGTTTGATTTTTTTTTTAATATAAACATTTCTGCTTTTCCCAATGTATTGATTGATGTGTGTTTTCTTTAACCTCCGTGCAGTGACAAATATTTTATTACTCATATTCAGGACAAGAAATAAAAACCATTATATCCCATAGGTAGGTTAGAGTATTGTGGTCGACCGTGATAAAGGGGTAGACACTTGGACTACCACTTGAAAAAAAGAGGGTTGCGACAAAAAATTTAATTTTGTACGAATTTTCTTTAACATGCAGAAAGTGTGGCACTCTCCCTACACGACACATCGTGAAGTTTCGTACCTAAATGGTGTGCATTCATCAAAGAAAACAAATACTGTAGTCATAGTTATAATTTCAAAATGGTTAATGTTTGACAGTTGGCTGACCTATTCACAAAGGTCTTTTATTGATACCTTACCTAGTCACTAAGTAAGGTCTCAAACTGATGGTTAAACTAGTCATTACGACAGATCTCTAACTGATTGCTAACCTAGTCACTGAGGCAGATCTCTGATTGATGGTTAATCTATTCACTAAGGCAGATTTTAGACTAGTGGCTAATCTAGTCATTGAAGAAGATATCTGACTGATTGCTAACCTAGCCACTAAGGCAGGTCTCTGATTGATGGTTAATCTATTCACTAAGGCAGATTTTAGACTAGTGGCTAATCTAGTCATTGAAGAAGATATCTGACTGATTGCTAATCTAGCCACTAAGGCAGGTCTCTGATTGATGATTAATCTATTCACTAAGGCAGATTTTAGACTAATGGGTAATTAAGTCATTGAAGAAGATATCTGACTGATGGCTAACCTAATCACTAAGACAGGTCTCTGATTGATGGTTAATCAAAGGCAGATTTTAGACTAGTGGCTAATCTAGTCATTGAAGAAGATATCTGACTGATGGCTAACCTTGTTACTAAGGCAGATCTCTAAACAACCATTATAAATAAATAGAGGTGTCGATATACGTCAATAAGACATTAACCCGACTTCAAAAAATAAGGAAAGACAAATAGATTTAACATCGGGAGTATTATTTCAAAGTCTGAAATTGTCTTTTCTGGCATATTACTAAGGTGATCACTGTGACTGTATTTTAAGTTTGGCTCTCTTGGCTTGATAGACCTCACTTATAAAGTAGGTTTTACGTCAATTTATTGCCTGAAACAGTTTCCTTTGGGGTTTTTTCTGCGTTGAAATTCCTGTTCAAATTTAACAGTGTCATACTCACTTGCTGTATGAAATCTTCCCCTTATAGGACGGTGTGGATGGGGATTTACAGAATAGAGAATAATGGACAAAAAGTATAAAGAATAGAGAAACATGGCCTAAAAAATTAAAGAATACAGAAACGAATGACCCCCCATCCAGACCCTCTTATAGTATTTGTACTTCTCCTGATATAAGATTGTAGGAAGGCATGCTAACAATATCACTGAGCTTGCTTTCAGAAAATACGACCATTCTGTGAATTTGAAGACAATGAAGAAGATACCAAGGGGCTGTCAAAACTATAAGTAGAAGATAACAAGGGGGCAGTCAAAACTATAAGTAGAAGATACCTAGGGGCAGCTGTCAAAACTATAAGTAGAAGATACCAAGGGGCAGCTGTCAAAACTATAAGTAGAAGATAACAAGGAGCAGTCAAAACTATAAGTAGAAGATACCAAGGGGCAGCAGTCAAAACTATAAGTAGAAGATACCTAGGGGCAGTCAAAACTATAAGTAGAAGATACCAAGGGGCAGCTGTCAAAACTATAAGTAGAAGATAACAAGGGGCAGTCAAAACTATAAGTAGAAGATACCTAGGGGCAGCTGTAAAAACTATAAGTAGAAGATACCAAGGGGCAGCTGACAAAACTATAATTAGAATATACCAAGGAGCAGCTGTCAAAACTATAAGTAGAAGATAACAAGGAGTAGCAGTCAAAACTATAAGTAGAAGATATCAAGGGGCAGCAGTCAAAACTATAAGTAAAAAATACCAAGGGCAGCTGTCAAAACTAAAAGTAGGAGATACCAAGGGGCAGCAGTCAAAACTATAAGTAAAAAATACCAAGGGGCAGCTGTCAAAACTATAAGTAGAAGATACCAAGGAGCAGCAGTCAAAACTATAAGTAGAAGATAACAAGGGGCAGCAGTCAAAACTATAAGTAGAAGATACCTAGGGGCAGTCAAAACTATAAGTAGAAGATACCAAGGAGCAGTCAAAACTATAATTAGAAATTAACAAGGAGCAGCAGTCAAAACTATAAGTAGAAGATACAAAGGGGCAGTCAAAACTATAAGTAAAAAATACCAAGGGGCAGCTGTCAAAACTATAAGTAGAAGATACCAAGGGGCAGCAGTCAAAACTATAAGTAAAATATACCAAGGGGCAGCTGTCAAAACTATAAGTAGAAGATACCAAGGAGCAGCAGTCAAAACTATAAGTAGAAGATAACAAGGGGCAGCAGTCAAAACTATAAGTAGAAGTAATCAAGGAGCAGCAGTCAAAACTATAAGTAGGAGATACCAAGGAGCAGTCAAAACTATAAGTAAAAGATAACAAGGAGCAGCAGTCAAAACTATAAATAGAAGATACCAAGGGGCAGTCAACACTATAAGTAGAAGATACCAAGGGGCAGCAGTCAAAACTATAAGTAGAAGATAACAAGGGGCAGTCAAAACTATAAGTAGAAGATACCAAGGGGCAGTCAAAACTATAAGTAGAAGATAACAAGGGACAGTCAAAACTATAAGTAAAATATACCAAGGGGCAGCTGTCAAAACTATAAGTAGAAGATACCAAGGGGCAGCAGTCAAAACTATAAGTAAAATATACCAAGGAGCAGCAGTCAAAACTATAAGTAGAAGATACCAAGGGGCAGCAGTCAAAACTATAAGTAGAATATACCAAGGGGCAGTTGTCAAAACTATAAGTAGAATATACCAAGGGGCAGTTAAAACTATAAGTAGAATATACCAAGGGGCAGCTGTCAAAACTATAAGTAGAAGATACCAAAGGGTAGTTAAAACTATAAGTAGAATATACCAAGGGGCAGCTGTCAAAACTATAAGTAGAAGATACCAAGGAGCAGCAGTCAAAACTATAAGTAGAAGATACCAAGAGGCAGCAATCAAAACTATAAGTAGAATATACTAAGGGGGCAGCTGTCAAAACTATAAGTAGAAGATATCACTGAGCAGCAGTCAAAACTATAAGTAGAAGATACCAAGGGGCAGCTGTCAAAACTATAAGTAGAAGATACCAAGGGGCAGTCAAAACTAAAAGTAGAAGATACCAAGGGGCAGCTGTCAAACCTTTAAGTAGAAGATACCAAGGGGCAGCAGTCAAAACTATAAGTAGAAGATAACAAGGGGCAGCAGTCAAAACTATAAGTAGAAGATAACAAGAATCAGCAGTCAAAACTATAAGTAGAAGATACCAAGGCGCAGATGTCAAAACTATAAGTAGAAGATACCAAGGAGCAGTCAAAACTATAAGTAGAAGATACCAAGGAGCAGTCAAAACTATAAGTAGAAGATACCAAGGGGCAGCTCTCAAAACTATAAGTAGAAGATAACAAGGAGCAGCAGTCAAAATATAAGTAGAAGATACCAAGGAGCAGTAGGCAAAACTATAAGTAGAAGATATCAACGGGCAGCTGTCAAAACTATAAGTAGAAGATTACAAGGAGCAGCAGTCAAAACTAAAAGTAGAAGATATCAAGGGGCAGCTGTCAAAACTATAAGTAGAAGATACCTAGGGGCAGCTGTCAAAACTATAAGTAGAAGATACCAAGGGGCAGCTGTCAAAACTATAAGTAGAAGATACCAAAAGGCAGCAGTCAAAACTATAAATAGAAGATACCAAGGGGCAGCTGTCAAAACTATAAGTAGAAGATACCAAGGGGCAGCAGTCAAAACTATAAGTAGAAGATACCAAGGGGCAGCTGTCAAAACTATAAGTAGAAGATACCAAGGGGCAGCTGTCAAAACTATAAGTAGAAGATACCAAGGGGCAGCAGTCAAAACTATAAGTAGAAGATACCAAGGGGCAGCTGTCTAAACTATAAGTAGAAGATACCAAGGGGCAGCAGTCAAAACTATAAGTAGAAGATACCAAGGGGCAGCTGTCAAAACTATAAGTAGAAGATACCAAGGGGCAGCAGTCAAAACTATAGGTAGAAGATACCAAGGGGCAGCAGTCAAAACTATAAGTAGAAGATAACAAGGGGCAGTTGTCAAAGCTATAAGTAGAAGACAACAAGGGGCAGCTGTCTAAACTATAAGTAGAAGATACCAAGGGGCAGCTGTCAAAACTATAAGTAGTAGATACCAAGGAGCAGCAGTCAAAACAATAAGTAGAATATACCAAGGGGCAGTCAAAACTATAAGTAGAAGATACCAAGGGGCTGTCAAAACTATAAGTAGAAGATACCAAGGGGCAGCAGTCAAAACTATAAGTAGAAGATAACAAGGGGCAGTCAAAACTATAAGTAGAATATACCAAGGGGCAGCTGTCAAAACTATAAGTAGAAGATATCAAGGGGCAGCTGTCAAAACTATAAGTAGAAGATACCAAGGGGCAGCAGTCAAAACTATAAGTAGAAGATAACAAGGAGCAGCAGTCAAAACTATAAGTAGAATATACCAAGGGGCAGCTGTCAAAACTATAAGTAGAAGATAACAAGGGGCAGTCAAAACTATAAGTAGAATATACGAAGGGGCAGCTGTCAAAACTATAAGTAGAAGATATCAAGGGAAAGCTGTCAAAACTATAAGTAGAAGATACCAAGGGGCAGCAGTCAAAACTATAAGTAGAAGATAACAAGGAGCAGCAGTCAAAACTATAAGTAGAATATACCAAGGGGCAGCTGTCAAAACTATAAGTAGAAGATACCAAGGGGCAGTCAAAACTATAATTAGAAGATAACAAGGGGCAGTCAAAACTATAAGTAGAAGATACCAAGGGGCAGTCAAAACTATAAGTAGACGATAACAAGGGGCAGCTGTCAAAACTATAAGTAGAAGATAACAAGGGGCAGCAGTCAAAACAATAAGTAGAAGATACCAAGGAGCAGTAGGCAAAACTATAAGTAGAAGATATCAACGGGCAGCTGTCAAAACTATAAGTAGAAGATTACAAGGAGCAGCAGTCAAAACTAAAAGTAGAAGATATCAAGGGGCAGCTGTCAAAACTATAAGTAGAAGATACCAAGGGGCAGCTGTCAAAACTATAAGTAGAAGATACCAAGGGGCAGCTGTCAAAACTATAAGTAGAAGATACCAAAGGGCAGCAGTCAAAACTATAAGTAGAAGATACCAAGGGGCAGCTGTCAAAACTATAAGTAGAAGATACCAAGGGGCAGCAGTCAAAACTATAAGTAGAAGATAACAAGGGGCAGCTGTCAAAACTGTAAGTAGAAGATACCAAAGGGCAGCAGTCAAAACTATAAGTAGAAGATACCAAGGGGCAGCTGTCAAAACTATAAGTAGAAGATACCAAGGGGCAGCAGTCAAAACTATAAGTAGAAGATAACAAGGGGCAGTCAAAACTATAAGTAGAATATACCAAGGGGCAGCTGTCAAAACTATAAGTAGAAGATATCAAGGGGCAGCTGTCAAAACTATAAGTAGAAGATACCAAGGGGCAGCAGTCAAAACTATAAGTAGAAGATAACAAGGAGCAGCAGTCAAAACTATAAGTAGAATATACCAAGGGGCAGCTGTCAAAACTATAAGTAGAAGATAACAAGGGGCAGTCAAAACTATAAGTAGAATATAAGAAGGGGCAGCTGTCAAAACTATAAGTAGAAGATATCAAGGGAAAGCTGTCAAAACTATAAGTAGAAGATACCAAGGGGCAGCAGTCAAAACTATAAGTAGAAGATAACAAGGAGCAGCAGTCAAAACTATAAGTAGAATATACCAAGGGGCAGCTGTCAAAACTATAAGTAGAAGATACCAAGGGGCAGTCAAAACTATAATTAGAAGATAACAAGGGGCAGTCAAAACTATAAGTAGAAGATACCAAGGGGCAGTCAAAACTATAAGTAGACGATAACAAGGGGCAGCTGTCAAAACTATAAGTAGAAGATAACAAGGGGCAGCAGTCAAAACAATAAGTAGAAGATACCAAGGAGCAGTAGGCAAAACTATAAGTAGAAGATATCAACGGGCAGCTGTCAAAACTATAAGTAGAAGATTACAAGGAGCAGCAGTCAAAACTAAAAGTAGAAGATATCAAGGGGCAGCTGTCAAAACTATAAGTAGAAGATACCAAGGGGCAGCTGTCAAAACTATAAGTAGAAGATACCAAGGGGCAGCTGTCAAAACTATAAGTAGAAGATACCAAAGGGCAGCAGTCAAAACTATAAGTAGAAGATACCAAGGGGCAGCAGTCAAAACTATAAGTAGAAGATACCAAGGGGCAGCTGTCTAAACTATAAGTAGAAGATACCAAGGGGCAGCAGTCAAAACTATAAGTAGAAGATACCAAGGGGCAGCTGTCAAAACTATAAGTAGAAGATACCAAGGGGCAGCAGTCAAAACTATAGGTAGAAGATACCAAGGGGCAGCAGTCAAAACTATAAGTAGAAGATAACAAGGGGCAGTTGTCAAAGCTATAAGTAGAAGACAACAAGGGGCAGCTGTCTAAACTATAAGTAGAAGATACCAAGGGGCAGCTGTCAAAACTATAAGTAGTAGATACCAAGGAGCAGCAGTCAAAACAATAAGTAGAATATACCAAGGGGCAGTCAAAACTATAAGTAGAAGATACCAAGGGGCTGTCAAAACTATAAGTAGAAGATACCAAGGGGCAGCAGTCAAAACTATAAGTAGAAGATAACAAGGGGCAGTCAAAACTATAAGTAGAATATACCAAGGGGCAGCTGTCAAAACTATAAGTAGAAGATATCAAGGGGCAGCTGTCAAAACTATAAGTAGAAGATACCAAGGGGCAGCAGTCAAAACTATAAGTAGAAGATAACAAGGAGCAGCAGTCAAAACTATAAGTAGAATATACCAAGGGGCAGCTGTCAAAACTATAAGTAGAAGATAACAAGGGGCAGTCAAAACTATAAGTAGAATATACGAAGGGGCAGCTGTCAAAACTATAAGTAGAAGATATCAAGGGAAAGCTGTCAAAACTATAAGTAGAAGATACCAAGGGGCAGCAGTCAAAACTATAAGTAGAAGATAACAAGGAGCAGCAGTCAAAACTATAAGTAGAATATACCAAGGGGCAGCTGTCAAAACTATAAGTAGAAGATACCAAGGGGCAGTCAAAACTATAATTAGAAGATAACAAGGGGCAGTCAAAACTATAAGTAGAAGATACCAAGGGGCAGTCAAAACTATAAGTAGACGATAACAAGGGGCAGCTGTCAAAACTATAAGTAGAAGATAACAAGGGGCAGCAGTCAAAACAATAAGTAGAAGATACCAAGGAGCAGTAGGCAAAACTATAAGTAGAAGATATCAACGGGCAGCTGTCAAAACTATAAGTAGAAGATTACAAGGAGCAGCAGTCAAAACTAAAAGTAGAAGATATCAAGGGGCAGCTGTCAAAACTATAAGTAGAAGATACCAAGGGGCAGCTGTCAAAACTATAAGTAGAAGATACCAAGGGGCAGCTGTCAAAACTATAAGTAGAAGATACCAAAGGGCAGCAGTCAAAACTATAAGTAGAAGATACCAAGGGGCAGCTGTCAAAACTATAAGTAGAAGATACCAAGGGGCAGCAGTCAAAACTATAAGTAGAAGATAACAAGGGGCAGCTGTCAAAACTGTAAGTAGAAGATACCAAAGGGCAGCAGTCAAAACTATAAGTAGAAGATACCAAGGGGCAGCTGTCAAAACTATAAGTAGAAGATACCAAGGGGCAGCAGTCAAAACTATAAGTAGAAGATAACAAGGGGCAGTCAAAACTATAAGTAGAATATACCAAGGGGCAGCTGTCAAAACTATAAGTAGAAGATATCAAGGGGCAGCTGTCAAAACTATAAGTAGAAGATACCAAGGGGCAGCAGTCAAAACTATAAGTAGAAGATAACAAGGAGCAGCAGTCAAAACTATAAGTAGAATATACCAAGGGGCAGCTGTCAAAACTATAAGTAGAAGATAACAAGGGGCAGTCAAAACTATAAGTAGAATATAAGAAGGGGCAGCTGTCAAAACTATAAGTAGAAGATATCAAGGGAAAGCTGTCAAAACTATAAGTAGAAGATACCAAGGGGCAGCAGTCAAAACTATAAGTAGAAGATAACAAGGAGCAGCAGTCAAAACTATAAGTAGAATATACCAAGGGGCAGCTGTCAAAACTATAAGTAGAAGATACCAAGGGGCAGTCAAAACTATAATTAGAAGATAACAAGGGGCAGTCAAAACTATAAGTAGAAGATACCAAGGGGCAGTCAAAACTATAAGTAGACGATAACAAGGGGCAGCTGTCAAAACTATAAGTAGAAGATAACAAGGGGCAGCAGTCAAAACAATAAGTAGAAGATACCAAGGAGCAGTAGGCAAAACTATAAGTAGAAGATATCAACGGGCAGCTGTCAAAACTATAAGTAGAAGATTACAAGGAGCAGCAGTCAAAACTAAAAGTAGAAGATATCAAGGGGCAGCTGTCAAAACTATAAGTAGAAGATACCAAGGGGCAGCTGTCAAAACTATAAGTAGAAGATACCAAGGGGCAGCTGTCAAAACTATAAGTAGAAGATACCAAAGGGCAGCAGTCAAAACTATAAGTAGAAGATACCAAGGGGCAGCTGTCAAAACTATAAGTAGAAGATACCAAGGGGCAGCAGTCAAAACTATAAGTAGAAGATAACAAGGGGCAGCTGTCAAAACTGTAAGTAGAAGATACCAAGGGGCAGCTGTCAAAACTATAAGTAGAAGATACCAAGGGGCAGCTGTCAAAACTATAAGTAGAAGATACCAAGGGGCAGCAGTCAAAACTATAAGTAGAAGATACCAAGGGGCAGCAGTCAAAACTATAAGTAGAAGATAACAAGGGGCAGTTGTCAAAGCTATAAGTAGAAGATAACAAGGGGCAGCTGTCTAAACTATAAGTAGAAGATACCAAGGGGCAGCTGTCAAAACTATAAGTAGTAGATACCAAGGAGCAGCAGTCAAAACAATAAGTAGAATATACCAAGGGGCAGTCAAAACTATAAGTAGAATATACCAAGGGGCAGTTAAAACTATAAGTAGAATATACCAAGGGGCAGCTGTCAAAACTATAAGTAGAAGATACCAAAGGGTAGTTAAAACTATAAGTAGAATATACCAAGGGGCAGCTGTCAAAACTATAAGTAGAAGATACCAAGGAGCAGCAGTCAAAACTATAAGTAGAAGATACCAAGGAGCAGCTGTCAAAACTATAAGTAGAAGATACCAAAGGGTAGTTAAAACTATAAGTAGACGATAACAAGGGGCAGCTGTCAAAACTATAAGTAGAAGATAACAAGGGGCAGCAGTCAAAACAATAAGTAGAAGATACCAAGGAGCAGTAGGCAAAACTATAAGTAGAAGATATCAACGGGCAGCTGTCAAAACTATAAGTAGAAGATTACAAGGAGCAGCAGTCAAAACTAAAAGTAGAAGATATCAAGGGGCAGCTGTCAAAACTATAAGTAGAAGATACCAAGGGGCAGCTGTCAAAACTATAAGTAGAAGATAACAAGGGGCAGCTGTCAAAACTGTAAGTAGAAGATACCAAGGGGCAGCTGTCAAAACTATAAGTAGAAGATACCAAGGGGCAGCTGTCAAAACTATAAGTAGAAGATACCAAGGGGCAGCAGTCAAAACTATAAGTAGAAGATACCAAGGGGCAGCTGTCAAAACTATAAGTAGAAGATACCAAGGGGCAGCAGTCAAAACTATAAGTAGAAGATACCAAGGGGCAGCTGTCAAAACTATAAGTAGAAGATACCAAGGGGCAGCAGTCAAAACTATAAGTAGAAGATACCAAGGGGCAGCAGTCAAAACTATAAGTAGAAGATAACAAGGGGCAGTTGTCAAAGCTATAAGTAGAAGATAACAAGGGGCAGCTGTCTAAACTATAAGTAGAAGATACCAAGGGGCAGCTGTCAAAACTATAAGTAGTAGATACCAAGGAGCAGCAGTCAAAACAATAAGTAGAATATACCAAGGGGCAGTCAAAACTAAAAGTAGAAGATACCAAGGGGCTGTCAAAACTATAAGTAGAAGATACCAAGGGGCAGCAGTCAAAACTATAAGTAGAAGATAAAAAGGGGCAGTCAAAACTATAAGTAGAATATACCAAGGGGCAGCTGTCAAAACTATAAGTAGAAGATACCAAGGGGCAGCAGTCAAAACTATAAGTCGAAGATAACAAGGAGCAGCAGTCAAAACTATAAGTAGAATATACCAAGGGGCAGCTGTCAAAACTATAAGTAGAAGATACCAAGGGGCAGTCAAAACTATAATTAGAAGATAACAAGGGGCAGTCAAAACTATAAGTAGAAGATACCAAGGGGCAGTCAAAACTATAAGTAGACGATAACAAGGGGCAGCTGTCAAAACTATAAGTAGAAGATAACAAGGGGCAGCAGTCAAAACAATAAGTAGAAGATAACAAGGGGCAGCTGTCAAAACTATAAGTAGAAGATAACAAGGGGCAGCTGTCAGAACTATAAGTAGAAGATACCAAGGGGCAGTTAAAACTATAAATAGAATATACCAAGGGGCAGTCAAAACTATAAGTAGAAGATATCAAAGGGCAGCAGTCAAAACTATAAATAAAAGATACCTAGGGGCAGCTGTCAAAACTATAAGTAGAAGATACCAAGGGGCAGCTGTCAAAACTATAAGTAGAAGATACCAAGGGGCAGCTGTCAAAACTATTAGTAGAAGATAACAAGGGGCAACAGTCAAAACTATAAGTAGAAGATAACAAGGGGCAGCTGCTGGCAAAACCATAAGTAGAAGATAACAAGGGGCAGCTGTCAAAACTATAAGTAGAAGATAACAAGGGGCAGCTGTCAGAACTATAAGTAGAAAATACCAAGGGGCAGTTAAAACTATAAGTAAAATATACCAAGGGGCAGTCAAAACTATAAGTAGAAGATATCAAGGGGCAGCAGTCAAAACTATAAATAGAAGATACCTAGGGGCAGCAGTCAAAGCTATAAGTAGAAGATAACAAGGGGCAGCTGTCAGAACTATAAGTAGAAGAAACCAAGGGGCAGTTAAAACTATTAATAGAATATACCAAGGGGCAGTCAAAACTATAAGTAGAAGATATCAAAGGGCAGCAGTCAAAACTATAAATAGAAGATACCTAGGGGCAGCAGTCAAAGCTATAAGTAGAAGATAACAAGGGGCAGCTGTCAAAACTATAAGTAGAAGATACCAAGGGGCAGCTGTCAAAACTATTAGTAGAAGATAACAAGGGGCAACAGTCAAAACTATAAGTAGAAGATAACAAGGGGCAGCTGCTGGCAAAACCATAAGTAGAAGATAACAAGGGGCAGCTGTCAAAACTATAAGTATAAGATAACAAGGGGCAGCAGTCAAAACTATAAGTAGAAGATACCAAGGAGCAACAGTCAAAACTATAAGTAGAAGATACCAAGGGGCAGTCAAAACTATAGGTAGAAAATACCTAGGGGCAGTCAAAACTATAAGTAGAATATACCAAGGAGCAGTCAAAACTATAAGTAGAAGATACCAAGGGGCAGTTAAAACTATAGGTAGAATATACCAAGGGGTAGCATTCAAAACTATAAGTAGAAGATACAAAGAATCAGCAGTCAAAACTATAAGTAGAATATACCAAGGAGCAGTCAAAACTATAAGTAGAAGATACCAAGGGGCAGTCAAAACTATAAGTAGAAGATAACAAGGGGCAGGTGTCAAAACTTTAAGTAGAAGATAACAAGGGGCAACTGTCAAAACTATAAGTAGAAGATACCAAGGGGCAGTCAAAACTATAAGTAGAATATACCAAGGGGCAGCTGTCAAAACTATAAGTAGAAGATACCAAGGGGCAGTCAAAACTATAAGTAGAAGATACCAAGGGGCAGCTGTCAAAACTATAAGGAGAAGATACCAAGGGGCAGTCAAAACTATAAGTAGAAGATACCAAGGGGCAGCAGTCAAAACTATAAGTAGAAGATACCAAGGGGCAGCTGTCAAAACTATAAGTAGAAGATAACAAGGGGCAGCAGTCAAAACTATAAGTAGAAGATACCAAGGGGCAGCAGTCAAAACTATAAGTAGATGATAACAAGGGGCAGCTGTCGAAACTGTAAGTAGAAGATACCAAGGGGCAGCTGTCAAAACTATAAGTAGAAGATACCAAGGGGCAGCATTCAAAACTATAAGTGGAAGATAACAAGGGGCAGCAGTCAAAACTATAAGTAGAAGATAACAAGGGGCAGCAGTCAAAACTATAAGTAGAAGATACCAAGGGGCAGTCAAAACTATAAGTAGAAGATAACAAGGGGCAGCAGTCAAAACTATAAGTAGAAGATACCAAGGGGCAGCTGTCAAAACTATAAGTAGAAGATACCAAGGGGCAGCAGTCAAAACTATAAGTACAAGATAACAAGGGGCAGCTGTCAAAACTATAAGTAGAAGATAACAAGGGGCAGCAGTCAAAGCTATAAGTAGAAGATAACAAGGGGCAGCTGTCAAAACTGTAAGTAGAAGATACCAAGGGGCAGCTGTCAAAACTATAAGTAGAAGATACCAAGGAGCAGCAGTCAAAACTATAAGTAGAATATACCAAGGGGCAGCTGTCAAAACTATAAGTAGAAGATACCAAGGGGCAGTCAAAACTATAAGTAGGAGATACCAAGGGGCAGCAGTCAAAACTATAAGTAGACAATAACAAGGGGCAGTCAAAACTATAAGTAGAAGATACCGAGGGGCAGCAGTCAAAACTATAAGTAGAAGATACCAAGGGGCAGCTGTCAAAACTATAAGTAGAAGATACCAAGGGGCAGCAGTCAAAACTATAAGAAGAATATACCAAGGGGCAGCTGTCAAAACTATAAGTAGAAGATACCAAGGGGCAGTCAAAACTATAAGTAGAAGATACCAAGGGGCAGTCAAAACTATAAGTAGAAGATACCAAGGGGCAGCTGTCAAAACTATAAGTAGAAGATATCAAGGGGCAGCAGTCAAAACTATAAGTAGAAGATACCAAGGGGCAGTCAAAACTATAAGAAGAAGATAACAAGGGGCAACTGTCAAAACTATAAGTAGAAGATACCAAGGGGCAGTCAAAACTATAAGTAGAATATACCAAGGGGCAGCTGTCAAAACTATAAGTAGAAGATACCAAGGGGCAGTCAAAACTATAAGTAGAAGATACCAAGGGGCAGCTGTCAAAACTATAAGTAGAAGATACCAAGGGGCAGTCAAAACTATAAGTAGAAGATACCAAGGGGCAGCAGTCAAAACTATAAGTAGAAGATACCAAGGGGCAGCTGTCAAAACTATAAGTAGAAGATAACAAGGGGCAGCAGTCAAAACTATAAGTAGAAGATACCAAGGGGCAGCAGTCAAAACTATAAGTAGATGATAACAAGGGGCAGCTGTCGAAACTGTAAGTAGAAGATACCAAGGGGCAGCTGTCAAAACTATAAGTAGAAGATACCAAGGGGCAGCTGTCAAAACTATAAGTAGAAGATACCAAGGGGCAACAATCAAAACTATAAGTAGAAGATACCAAGGGGCAGCTGTCAAAACTATAAGTAGAAGATACCAAGGGGCAGCAGTCAAAACTATAAGTAGAAGATAACAAGGGGCAGCTGTCAAAACTGTAAGTAGAAGATACCAAGGTGCAGCTGTCAAAACTATAAGTAGAAGATACCAAGGGGCAGCTTTCAAAACTATAAGTAGAAGATACCAAGGGGCAGCAGTCAAAACTATAAGTAGAAGATACCAAGGGGCAGCTGTCAAAACTATAAGTAGAAGATACCAAGGGGCAGCAGTCAAAACTATAAGTAGAAGATACCAAGGGGCAGCTGTCAAAACTATTAGTAGAAGATAACAAGGGGCAACAGTCAAAACTATAAGTAGAAGATATCAAGGGGCAGCTGCCAAAACTATAAGTAGAAGATACTAAGGAATAGCAGTCAAAACTATAAGTAGAAGATAACAAGGGGCAGCAGTCAAAACTAAAAGTAGAAGAAACCAAGGGGCAGTCAAAACTATAAGTAGAAGAAAGACTGAAAATGGCATATTCAAAAGTTTACAGACGAAATTTAACAAGAGAAAACTAAGATTTGAACATCGCGGACCACTTAGAGCATGGACTAGACTCAGAAAAAGACAAACATTTTAAAAGGCCGTCAAAGATCAGTCAAAAAAAAATTATCGAGATATAACTAAATCCAACCAATGACGAGTTTCCTGACTTGGTACAGACTCACAAACAGACAGACCTAAAAGATCAAGGTAGTGATGCGGATAAGATAATAATGAGACAATTCAAATCAACATCCAAAAGTTATCGATGTGCTGACACCCCAGATATGCCACTTACAAATCAAGATATAAATCACGAAGTATATAGTCTAACTGCAACGAGCTTTTCGCCATATGATTCTGTGGATGTCGTAATTTTGACAGGAGATTTTCTGTAGACGCATTAAATAGTACCGAGTAAATTCCCTTAAAAAGCCTGTCAGTGAGGAACACATAACTATGATTTGTAAACAATAAACTGCATTTAATTTGACATGTGCACTTTTTCAAAGCATAATTTGACGGAATCAATGTTTTTTAAAGTGCAAAAGGAAAAACGAATAAGGATTGAATAAAATTTGTTAGTATTAAATGATCACATGAAACTAAATATCATTCCATGAAACTAAATGTTATTGCATGAAACTTAATGCCATTGCATGAAACTAAATGTCATTACATGAAGTTAAATGTCATTGTATGAATCTAAATGTCATTGCATGAAACTAAATGTTATTGCATGAAACTAAATGTCATTGCACGAAACTAAAAGTCATTGCATGGAGCTAAATGTCATAGCATGAAACTAAAAGTCATTGCATGGAACTAAATGCCATAGCATGAAACTAAATGTCATTGCATGAAACTAGATTTCATATTATGAAACTAAATGTCCTTGCATGAATCGAAATGTCATTGTATGAAACTAAATGTCATAACATGAAATTAAATGTCATTGCATGAAACTAAATGTCATTGCACGAAACTAAAAGTCATTGCATGAAACTAAATGTCATAGCATGAAAATGGTTGAATTTTTTATAGCGCGAATTAAGATATGTACGGGTTTCGCTATCTTCCGAAAATTGATTTATACATCACTGAAAGTTTGTGCCATTTGATTAGGGACTTTCCGTTTTGAATTTTCATTGGGGTTCGGTATTTTTGTTATTTTACTTTGTATAATCTGATTGAAAATCACAGAGAAAATCTTGGAAGTTTTCGGAATCCGCTCCCATGATATAGATAAACTGTTTATAGTTGAGGTAGTTAGTAATAGTAACATTTTCTTGAATTCTTCCGTGTCTATCGTATACTTCGAGGAATAGAATGACGATATTCGAAGCTGAAACATTTTTACACGTGGTTTGATTTTCAGGGTACGAAGAGAGATTTCAGTAGAGATGGAACTTCTGAAATTTTTAAGTAAATTTTGATAATCATGTATAGGGATAAAGAAGTGAGGAAGTTAAAAATCTTAATATATTGCGTAAAATCAAACCATAAAGCTTTGTTTGAATTTTTTAATTATTATCTGCATTATACCGGTTTAGTTTAAACATATGTTATTTGTTCAAGTACAAATTCGATAAGACACAAGTCAAACAGACTTATGAAGTCTTCTCAATTATACCGGTCTATACTAGTCAAAGCAAGGTACAGAGAATTTTAGATTAAAGTGAATATGAACCTTTTCAAAATTTTGCTTCTCATTGTAGTTTGCTGAATACAAAACGTTATGACTCAAATAATGTTGATACTGTACTCTCATTGAGCATTGGTCCGTTTTTACGCTGTTTATCTAATGAACCATACCCTCTGTGATAAATTTTAACAACACCGAAAGCTCAAATTGATAGAAGTGAGAGAAAAAACCTTTCTGGGAAAAGAATGGGAAAATATACTAGTAATAGATGTATATATTCGATATAAAATGATGATATAATTGTATTCTAGCATGTCCGAACTTAACAAACAGTGTGCAGAACGAACCAAGGCTCAAATACACTTTGTTTAAAAATACCATTGAAACATCACTTTCGGATTACAGATAAGAACATGTGTTTAAACTTTTTGCCAGATATAAAGATCCTGGATAACTTTCTGTCCATTATTCATGCGGAAGTCATTTACAGACAATTGAATCGTGTTTAAAAATGATGTGTGAATACTTTAATCCAATTCAGCTGAATAACGTTCATAGATATTTTCAAACGCTGTGTATTTTATACCAATGTCGACTTGTGAGTAGTTGGAGCTTCTAGTCAACAAGATATTTTGCATTTGACACATGATTCGTAACGTAGATTTGTTTTACTTTCATATGACTCTTGTTCCTACCAAACTATGTATGAGTGTGCTAAAAGTACAAGGAACTATATCCTTAATTTGATATATGATAGTTGACTTATTATGTTTGGTAAACGTCCAGTGGCAAATATTGCGTGCATGATATTGCTTGTATTCTTGTGAACAATGATTTGTGAATGTTTTCCCACCCCCTTTCAGATCTAGGATATAAAATTTTACAAACAAAACGTCTTCAATTTTCTTAGATTCTATGTCGTATGTATTTCTATCCGATTCCTCTTTCTTCTAATTAAGAATTTGACAGCAAAGACCAATCCATATAAAAAAAATGACGAGATTTCATTTCGATAAAACAAACTATCATAACTCTTGTCCAATTTTTCAAATCATGAGATGTGTAGATCTTAGCACTCGTGCAATATGAAACAGCATGCAAGTAACACGCCAGAGTTTGTGTCTCAGTATTCTTCCACTGACAAACCTCTTTGTCATGAGAGATTTCTCATCCGCTTACTCAAGACCTTATTAATAACAATTTTCTCTCTATAACAGGTGTAAGATGGTCTAAGATTCACTCATTGATTATGTATATTTTAGTGATTTGATTTTATACATTTTATATTCTTATATACACACATGTAATTGTTTATGGTCTAAGGAAAGATAAGTTATTAAGAAATATATACATGTAAGTATGTAACTATCTTAGAATAAGGAATTATTTTTCATGTTTTATGTAAATATTACTTTAATTTGAGGCTTTTGCGGTGTATTTAACCGATGGGTGTTGACATCTCATTTTTATGTTCGCATGTCTATAGTTAAACATCTGGCTACTGTATTCTGATGAGAATTCTTTTAATTGATTGAGACTGTATTCGGGTTTTACTTCATTTATAATGCAAAAAACTATAATGCGATAGTGATCGAAGTCTTTTGAATAGGCATGATTTGACTGCTTCCCTGTCCATTATCTGTTTGGCTCTTGACAACAAGGGTGACTCAGATACCCGTATCTGGCAAGGGCGGTAATTAACCAGCTTACGGCATAATTTTATTATAGGCTAGTTCTCTCCCTTGCAACATACAGTTAGAAACACCAGATAAAGGACAGGGAACCAGTCTAGATTTGGTTTCTTTGATTGCAAACTTTCAGTTTATAGACCTTGTAATGGTACAAATGTTCCAACTGTTCCTTGCAAAACTAGTCTTAGACTGTATCTGTTTGATCTAGGTAATTTCTGTTATGTTACTCCAAACGTTTTATAAGCTTTGATTCTCAAACTTTTAGTCGTGCGCGGCGTTCCTCCATGATATACGACATTCACAATAACTTGTAATGCATTCAAATTTAAATAGCCATCACAGTAATAATCCGCGAATAGCTCGTAAAATCGACTTGATACATGAAATCAACTTCAATATCTTGTAATGTTAAGTTAATTCGACTGATGGTTGACTGCAAGTCCCCGGGGTATTACTAACCTAGTCCAGAAGACAGGGTTTTTGTACTGGTCAGGAGTGATATTAATTTGATATTCAAGATTTCAGTTGAACACAAATGTTTTTTTTTTCAATTCTAAGGTTATACTACCGATGATCCGGTATCTTTTTCTTGTTTTTTTCAATTCTAAGGTTATACTACCGATAATCCGGTATCTTTTTCTTGTTTTTTTCGTTTGGTTTTAGGTTGATCTAGGTTGATTGCTGTTCTACTAACTTTAATATTTGTTTCGAGTATCTCTGGGGAGAAACAAATTTTCGAAAATGATGCATCAGATCTTTATTACTTCTATGATAAGATCCACTCTTAAGTTTCCGGAAATTCTACATTATTAAAACGCCTTTAATGTCACTGTTAGTGAAAGAAATCCTCTAATGGTATCATTATATCGATAGTTAGTACTGGTGTACTGGCATAATATTGATAATCTTTAAATTAGTAGGGTCAACGTCCCCTTTTATTTGAATGAAAATCAAAATATTGTTAAAACCTCATTGAATTTGAATATTTAAGAGACACAATAATATACTTGATATATTTTACGTACAGATTTTAAGCCTGGTATCTTTGGTGATTTTTTTAAACCATTGGTTTAATGCCACTGTTGGTGAACGTTTCGTTTCACGACGGTAACACCATCATAGTAGTTTTTTGATACGATAATTTTCTGTAAAGTGACTGCTCACAAAATGTAAAAATCATTCGAATCACTAAGGTTTAACTACCCCTCAGCAAATGTGGCCTTATTAAGATTAACACAACATTTTTTTTTACTTTTGGTTTTCAATGTTCTTCAACTTTGTTCCACTGTTTGGTCGTATGAAGACAAGACGCGTGTCTTTCGTACTAAATTATATGCCGTACGGTGACCTATAGTTGTTAACTTCTATGTCATTTTGGTCTCTGGTGGAGAGTTTTATCTTTGGCAATTATACCACATCTTCTTATTTTTATATTGGTTTTTTGGTTAGTACATGTATTTACATTAATTTCACATGTATTCATTTTTCAAAACGTTATTCATCACAACCCTATTCATGTCTGTTGCAGACACAAAAGCGTATATTATACATGTTTTTGTAAAATATTGCATCGAAGGTTATTCTTAAGAACATGATTTTTTTTAAAGCAATGCCATGGTTTTACTTATTATAATATAAAAATAAGGAGATGTGGTATGATTGCCAATGAGACAACTTTCCACCAGAGACCAAATGACATATATGTTAGCAGATAAAAGTAAACAGCTGTTAACAACAGTTAAGATTGAATTTTATATTGTCCTTTTTTTTTTAAATTACTCAACATATGCCAAAATCTATCAAAATTGAAGTTATCAACCATTTTTATGCATTTATGCTTTGTGTACATATTCTATAATACGCTCAAAATACACCTGTTAAGCTATGATAAAAAATGTAATTGTTTGTAAAGATTGAAAGACTTTTTGAAAAGTTCCTGGTGTGAAATAAATGAAGGCAAAATTGTTCCTTAACTCCTTTCAGGTGACAAACTAAAAGCGTATTTTTTTAATTGAAAACGTAAACCCCTTTACATTATAAAATTGTCTTGTCGACTAGCAGGATGTTCTTTTATATATATGTGTGTGGGTGTGGGTGTGTCAATTAGGGTTTATTTTTATTGAAAAATGTTAAGGTTATAAATTATTCTAAAATTACATCAAATAAAGATAATTTAAGAAGTATTTTGCTGTTTTTACCGTATTGGTTTTGATGCTTCACATGGTAGCTCTTACAAGTGCCACGTGATCACTGTACTGAGGTCATGTGTTTATAACTACAACTGGGTACAGCGGTTCGAGGGGTCCGTGTCTTCTCATATGGCCATACAATTTTGGTTTTAGTACATTTTGTATGTTTGACAGCCGGGTGACACATTTTTTTTATGGTGACCCTCCACTCCGATATTAGTATTAACCTAATAACTAGTGCTTTGGTACAGGAATGATTTTCATCTAACTATACTTGGCACAGACATTCAGTGGAATTCTGTTAAAGATAAGGATACAACTGGTTACGCTAAAGTCGGGTTTATAACATTTCGATAGTTTTTTTATTCTCGCAAGTGTTTTATGCATTTGGTTTTTCAAACGTTTGATCGAGCGCGTACCTGATTAAGTTTTTTTTCTAGAATCATGTGATATTCACACTGAAATTAGTATCAAATGTTTATATTGATACTTTCGGATTTAGTTTCGAGCACCGCCGACGAGATTTTTTTCAAATTTGCGTATGTGTATCGAGTTAACTGGTAAATCTAAATGGTCGTTGCCACTACTGGTGGACTGTACGTACTTCCCCAAGACATCATTAGCAAGGAAGTCCTTTTGAACTGTCATATATTTTTGATATAATTAAAGTTAGCTGAAGTTAGTTTATCCTCCAGATTCACATATGTTCCTTTTGATTTTTGTTGCTTTGGTTATTCTTGTTCAGCGTTTAATTCAATCTGTTTTGTTATTTTTTGTTTTTGTTTTTTAATTTTCACAACATTAGGATTTCCGATATTCGCATTACAGCACCATTGACAGAAAGAGTTAAATTTGCAAAATTATATGAGCTTCTCTGGAAACAAAGTAAAGTTCCGGGTTGGATTCGATCAATACACGGAATTTGTTTATTGCAGTGAATTTTACCATTGACTTTCTAAAACTGCTAGAGTGAAGTAAACTTTGAATTCTACTTGCGATTGATTCTTAATTTTGACGGTTCTTTGCAGTGTGATAAAATTGAAATAGTACTATTAAATTGAAGTATTCAAAGAGAGATAATTCATGTCTTATGATAAAAGATCGTCGTAAACCGTAATGGAAATATTATAAATTATGCGCATTTAGGTGTAAGCAAATCTAGCTATTTCCAAATGCTGTTATCACCAATATATGAGATTGTCCCATGTCAGGTGTCCGTAATTTAGTGGTTTTGGTTGGTTGCTGCTGGATGCTATATTTGTTTTTCGTTTATTGTTTATAATCCTGCAGTTGGTATTTTCGTTTTTTGCATTGTTTCATATTTTTGTCATGTCGGGGTCTTTTATAGCTGAATACTAGTACTAGTATACGTATATTGATTTTTTTCTCATTGTTGATGGATGTGCACCTATAGTTGCTTAAATTCACGTCGTTTGGATATTTATCTTCTTGGCAATCATATCACACTTATCCTTAGTTTGAATTGGCTACTCTGATTTTGTTTTTATTATTCGTCTAGCCGAAGTTTAGTATGATCTTTTGTTATCACTGGGCGTCCGTCGTTCGTAAACCTTTTCAAGGGTATTCTCCGCCAAACCATTAAACAATTTAACTAAAACTTGACAAGATTTAGCCATAGTAAAAAATACCAACAACAAAATCAATAATGTTTTTGCTCGCTAGTAATACGTGACCAATGAAGTTATACTGCTTGTAGATATGGTGTATCAATTCAGAACACAAAATTATAACGTTCAAATGAAAATGATACAGCAAATTTTCCGCGCTTTTATTGCTATTCTTCATCTCAAATTCACATTGACGTGTTAATTCCAACGGCACCTGATGAGAAAGTCAATACTTGCTATTTAGAATCCGACACGCCACCATTGGTTGTGGAACTTATCTGAGACACCATTGATTTTTAAATATTTAATCATTTAATCATTGACACTAACTTGTATATTTTGAGATCTTCCCTCGGTTTAAAGAAATCCGATTATCCCTTGCGAACAAAAGACAAAAATTTAACATATACCCTATCGTCTATTGTATTTTTTCAACACAGTTCATTGATATGAATAAAAGGCGTAAATATTTCCGCTTGAAAATCTGTGTATTACATTTTTACTATAAATATATGACTATAAATACGAGTTGAGTTGGAATGTCATTCAAACTGTAATGACAAGCTGTGAAATAAAGATATAGAATAACCTTTGCAAATTTTTAATTCATAATGTTATAGTTCTGTTAAAAGCAGAAATAGTGTACCAATCCACACTGAAATACAGAAACAAATCGGTCTGGCATACACCATGAATTTGTGAAAGGTCTTCATGACCTTTCCATTGATGGATCTTTGTGGATTAATGTTTGAGGCAACATGTTTATACTCTACTGAAAATTTTGAACAAAAAGGTGAAGATATATTTCATTGCATATTACATGAGCAATAGAAGTAAAAAATATCATAATTCTCCTTAGAATTTACATTTTTGTCAATACCTGCTGATTTCGAACTGTTCAGTTGAAAATAATTTACTCTTATTTCGTATCCTTTTTATATTTTTGAAACGAAATAAATAAGAATTACAATTACAGAACAAGGCCTGAGAGTACAGGCTATCAACACGCGATAACAAGAGTAAAACTACATTTTGTTATATAAAATATCTTAATATCATGGATTTCAATCCTATCACATGTCAAACCCTTGCGAACATACTTTGAAATAATTCATTATCAGTGAGTAAATGTCCAGTCAAAATTAAATAAACGAAGTCGAAAAAACCACATGTACTTCTTTTGATCTGACTTTTCGCTTTCCTTCCTAGCCCCCCCCCCCCCCCACACCCCCCCCCCCACCCCCCCCCCCCCCCCCCCCCCCCCCATTTATTAAAAAAAAAACATATAAACACAGACACATAAAATGCATGTTGTTCTTGTTGTTTTCAATAGAATCAGAATAATACAAATTCAAACCATTTATTATTTTAATCGTCATTTTTTCAGAATGTAAAATACACTGTATCGCTGTTTGTTATCTTTAAATTGTCCCATTTGTCCTTTAACAATTAACACATTATCAACTGGAGATACACACAGACCTAATTCTTCCTTCAACAAAAATAGATAATTTTTAAAATTTATTGAGGAAGTTTTGGCATTTTTACCTGTTTAATTGTTTAAATCCCAGTATAACGTATGACTGTGAATATGATGAACACCTGTTTTGATACAAAGTTAAACATTTTATATGTAATAGTGCGTAAATATGAAGGAAATTTATTTTCAATAAATAATAAAAGAAATTCCAATCGCACTGTAGTACAGGTAGATAATTGTTGTAATCATAAATCAAATCCTACTGTCTCTTTTATCGTTTGAGAAAGTCCCTTGATTGCTTTTAACACAGGTATTAATAGGTAAACCGGTTGACAGTATAGGTTTTCTTTTACTCATTATTTAGAAATGGCCGCTCCCAGTACGAGCTGAGACTTGTGGTCATATTTTTCGAAATTTTCAATTTTCTTCAACATTTGTCATTAGGAATTATTGTATCGTTTTCAAAATGGGTAAACACATGTGTGCCATTGCAGTGTCTGTTTTTTTCATGATTTCAGCTTTAGCTTTGACTTTAATCAGCATATATTTCGATTATTGGTATGAAGTTGATGCTGGAAATAATAGCAATACAACGATCAAAAATACATTTTCCTATCGATATGGAATGTGGAGGAAGTGTTATCTTTACGAAACACCGTCGGGTATGTATAGAAATATTGAAGGGATCAATTATTGGGGACTATTCTTTTTGAATTTTCCTCGGAGTTCAGTATTTTTTGTGATTTTACTTTTTACTGATTGAAAAAAAAGTCGATACCATTAAAATAATTTAACTTTACTGTGTATTTGTATGTGATAAGCGGCTGAAAATTAAAAGTTACAGAAATATATTTAAGTTATAATGTAAATGTAAAAAGTCACAGTGTCCTTATCCATTTCTAACAACTTCTCCACTCTATGTACGTGCGATATGAGTGATGGGTTGAGGACAAATGTTCCATTTTCACATTTACAACGAATAAGAAAATTTAATTTCAAATAAAAGATTAAATCACGAATGCTAAGACCCTTGTTATTTCCAATAAATGTTAAATTTTTATTTTAAAATAATGTTTTTGATCGTCTGTATTTTAAATATATTTCATTTTTCTTTCTTCTATGGGGATATTTGTTTGGTGATTTAGATAAGTAATTCTTACAGTACACTATTAGTATTAGAATTCATGAAGGCACGCCCATTTTGTAAGTTTGTTCAACTTAAATAAACATATACATTGGTATTAACGAATATGGAGAGAAAAAATAACAATCTCATAAGCAGTGTTAAAAGATCATGTATAAATAATAGTTCAGACAGAGATTGCATAAATGCCCCCACACTCAGACCCTTTTTACATTGCATCGACTCAGTTTGAGTGTTATGTTTTGGAAGTGTCTTACTAAAGAAGTTAATGATATAGATTTCTTTTGTTATATAAATAACATTTATACGTGTTATTGACAAACCAATGTAATTATGGGTTATTGTGGAGGAGAATAATTAATACCAGTAGTTGGATTTTACAGGTAAAAACTGTTGACAGAAAAAAACGTTTTTTTAATAAATATACGGTTTGACATGTACAACATGCATTAATTTGCAGTCAGAACAGACAAGTGCACTTTCTTAAACATGTTATTTGTAACGTCATTAATGACAAACTGTTCTATTTCCTACCTTTTATACATGCATTTTTGTAAATATACGTTTGTTCCTGTACTGGCATTGAACATCTATAAACTTTTATGTATACGCTAAAAGGAATAAACACATTTGTATGTTGGAATATGAAAAGGGGTGACTAGGTATTTTAGGAAATACAAAATGAAAATAACGCTTTATAAATGTTAGCGTCCGATTGCTAAACCCAAGAGTTTGAAAGTCAAGAATGTATAAATACTTTATTTATAAGGTACAAGAGATTTATTTGACAATGAAACTTTATTTATAAGGTACAAGAGATGTATTTGACAATGAAACTTTATGTAACAATGAACTGGAAATTAGTTTAAAGCTTTTGAATTAATGCAAACACGACAATGAACATCAAACGCAAAACAAAGTATCACGGTTAATGAAAATGTGCAAAACCACCTTAAAGCTAAGAAATGTGATAATATGAGTATAGAGTCGCAAAGAAGGAAGCATTGGAAGGAAGACACAGTAGATACAAATTAGCAAAAGCAAACAAAAGCACAAGGAAAAAACACCGCGGTCAAAGAGGGGAAAAAAACACCAGTCCATAAAGCAATACTTAAAAAAGCAAAGATTGAACAATACACAAACAAAAAGATGTTGTTAACTGTCCGTAAATTTAGAAGCTTATTGTTTATCCAATGTGTTACACGCTTCATTTATAATTTTATCTTCCTCAGCCGAAGAAAGAGTGAGATATGAGAACTGTGTGTATACATACGAAGATTTGATTCCAAGGAAAGCTCCAGAGGATTCCGATGGTATTAGATACCTTCGTAAGTATCTGAAATAGTCATACATTTATTTCTTTCGAATCCGTTTGTTCCTTAGAATTAAATTACATATGATTGGATTATAAATAATTTTATGGTGTCTAAATGAGAAATATATGTTACCCATTTAGTTTAGTGAACTCTTGACAATGACTTGAACGGGGTTGAGGGGATCCAAAGAAAACACGCATTTCAGTAAATAAAACGCGAGAAAATAGTCAAAAATGGGGTCTACCTCAGTGACTGCCACATAGTAAGTCAGTTGATACATGTATGCACTTATGATAAGTATGTCACAAGTTACATTCTGTAAGACAACCATCCTATTACGTAAATCAAACTTAAAATTTTTGGATATTTACATCTCCAGTATGTATATATATGGTCTTGCAATCAAGTGATGTTCATATTTAGATGGTAGTATTTAAAAACTGAAAGCAAGCCTCGTAATGATTTATATATATCGTCAGTCTTTCTAAAGCGACCGACTAGAATGCTCAATGCATGGAAATTGCGAATCGAGAAAAAATGCTTTGATGAGATCGTTCTGATAAAACTGTAAATGTGTTTTAGAAATACAAACCAACCATTTCTTGGTTCGCACTTTTCATACGTTGATGCTTGTCCGTTTTAATAGTCTAATAGGTACATGGTTAGAAATTCAATGGTGATACATGTATGTTTAACAAACTTAAAATTGGACAATCTTTCAAGTTTGCTCGGCAGGTTTTGTAGTGTTGATCAACCTAGGAGTTCTAATATTTGGAAAAAAACAATAGTAAACACCAAGGGTTGAACAGTAATAGAAATATGACCCCATTCGGCTGTTTAAAAAAAATCTTCATCTTATGGGCATTTGTTGTAGGTGTGATGAGCATTTAAATATGCAGTCACTTCTACCAAAAATGTATGTAAATTCGATGCCTTGTGTGGACAGAGCGAAACGCTGTATTCGTGCTAAGAGCTCTATCAACAACTCTTTGGGAATTCCGATGTTGATTCACTCCAGCGACTGTTCAAATTTATAATTTTTCTTCCCGACCGACCCGCTTTTCCAGAGTTTATTTTAAAATCGATTAATCGAGTAATTTGTAATATTTGTGAAATATTTTCTTCAGGACATTAAACAAACAACAATCAATCTAACCTTTAGTACATGTATTCTGCAGATCTGACAAAAGACAATGCTATACTCTTATCAATAGTACAGTAAACCACTTTATATTGATTGTTGACTTCTACACGCCGTGTTAATGTTAATGTTTATTATGCTTTAGACCCAATTAAATATTTTTTGAAGATTGTCACTTGCAAAACATAAAAACTGACTGTCTTCATTTGAACGATCTTCGTCATGCAAAGGATGAATCATCCGAAAAATGAATTCCGAAGTTTAAGGTCAGACATTTAACATTCAATCATAAATCTTGATAAAAAAAACGGTCATGTTTCATTTCAGATCTAGAGAGATCATGGGTTGGATTATTAATAACATGTGGAGCAATACAGATATTTGCAGTCTTAACAATGATTTGTGGATTGTGGCCATGTAGAAAGAACCCAAAGAGGTCATCTATATATTTAGCCAGTGCTATAATGTTCTTGTTAGCAGGTAATAAACAATATCATATGCATAGTCTACAGTCAAAAACAGATGTATAGATATGTTATGCGGTGTTTCTAATTGGTGAAGATGTTACATTAACAGTACTTGAGACATAATGATTGAATAATATTTCAGTAGCAAAATGAGATTTTTGGAAGATATTTAGATTTTAAAACCGATCTCTCCTTTCTCGATTCGCACTTTCCATGCATTGTTTATCAAATGAAATTGTTTTAACGCCCTTCTTACTATAGTTCCACGCTCCCTGTGGTTTAACGCCCTTCTTACTATAGTTCCACGCTCTCTGTGGTTTAACTTTTGCAACCCAAGGTGTCCGTAGTAACTGTTTTTTCCAGTATAGTGTTTTATTCGGTGACAGTATAAAATTCTTTCTATGTCAATCCAACAAGTGCTGAATATTTGCCTCTAGATGTCTTTCGGATTTTGTATTGCTGGATTGTCGCTTCATCGACCACATCTTCTTTTCGTATTTTCATCTAATAGTATACATACAAAGAATGAAAATCAAAGACAACAGTGGGTTATAACTAAAGTTGCAGATTTGATTGATTGATTGTTGATATCATATTGCTTAACGTCGTATCAGTACACATTACAGGATACAAACAGTGTAGTACATTGTCGGGAAATACAATTGAAAATATATGTTTACTCGCTACAAAACGGTAGAAAATCTCTGCGAGTCTCACTTTTTAGCTCACCTGGCCCGAAGGGCCAAGTGAGCTTTTCTCATCACTTGGCGTCCGTCGTCCGTCGTCGGCGTTAACTTTTTACATTTTGAACTTCTTCTAGAGAACCACTGAATGGAATGAAACCAAACATGGCATGAATGTTCCTTATGAGGTGCTGACCAAGTGTTGTTACTTTGTAGCCGATCCATCATCCAAGATGGCCGCCAGCGGGGGACTTAGTTTAACATAGGACCCTATGGGAAATGCATACAAATGACTTCTTTTAGAGAACCACTGAATGGAATGTAACAAAACATAGCATGAATGTTCCTTACAAGGTGCTGACCAAGTGTTGTTACTTTGTAGCCGTTCCATCATCCAAGATGGCCGCCAGCGAGGGACTTAGTTTAACATAGGACCCTATGGGAAATGCATACAAATGACTTCTTTTAGAGAACCACTGAATGGAATGAAACAAAACATAACATGAATGTTCATTAGGAGGTGCTGACCAAGTGTTGATACTTTGTAGCCGATCAATCATCCAAGATGGCCGCCAGCGGGGGACTTAGTTTAACATAGGACCCTATTGGAAATGCATACAAATGACTTCTTTTAGAGAACCACTGAATGGAATGAAACAAAACATAGCATGAATGTTCCTTACAAAGTGCTGACCAAGTGTTGTTACATTGTAGTTGTTCCATCATCCAAAATGGCCGCCAGTGAGGGACTTAGTTTAACATAGGACCCTATGGGAAATGCATACAAATGACTTCTTTTAGAGAACCACTGAATGGAATGAAACAAAACATAGCATGAATGTTCATTAGGAGGTGCTGACCAAGTGTTGTTACTTTGTAGCCGATCCATCATCCAAGATGGCCGCCAGCGGGGGACTTAGTTTAACATAGGACCCTATGGGAAATACATACAAATGTCTTCTTTTAGAGAACCACTGAATGGAATGAAACCAAACATGGCATGAATGTTTCTTATGAGGTGTTGACCAAGTGTTGTTACTATGAAGCTGATCCATAATCCAAGATGGCAGCCAGCAGGGGACTTAGTTTAACATAGGACCCTATGGGAAATACATACAAATGTCTTCTTTTAGAGAACCACTGAATAAAATAAAACCAAACATGGCATGAGTGTTTCTTATGAGGTGCTGACAGTTTAACATGGGACCCTATGAGAAATACATACAAATGTCTTCTTTTAGAGAACCAATGAATGGAATGAAACCAAACATGGCATGAATGTTCCTTATGAGGTGCTGACCGAGTGTTGTTATTTTGAAGCCGATCCATAATCCAAGATGGCCGCCAGCGGGGGACTTAGTTTAACATGGGACCCTATGGGAAATACATACAAACGTCTTCTTTTAGAGAACCACTGAATGGAATGAAACCAAACATGGCAAGAATGTTCCTTATGAGGTGCTGACCAAGTGTTGTTACTTTGAAGCTGATCCATCATCCAAGATGGCAGCCAGCCGGGGACTTAGTTTAACATAGGACCCTATGGGAAATACATACAAATGTCTTCTTTTAGAGAACCACTAAATGCAATGAAACCAAACATGGCATGAATGTTCCTTATGAGGTGTTGACCAAGTGTTGTTACTATGAAGCCGATCCATAATCTAAGATGGCCGCCAGCGGAGGACTTAGTTAAACATAGGACCCTACGAGAAATACGTACAAATGTTTTCTTTTAGAGAACCATTGAATGGAATGAAACCAAACATGGCATGCATGTTCCTTTTGAGGTGCTGACCAAGTGTTGTTACTTTGAAGCTGATCCTTCATCCATGATGGCTGCCAAATGGGGACAATGTTTAACAAAGGACCCTATGGACAATACATACAAATGTCTTCTTTTAGAGAACCACATACGGAATGGATTGAAACCAAACATGGCATGAATGTTCCTTATGAGGTGCTGACTAAGTTTTGTTACTTTGAAGCTGATCCTTCATCCATGATGGCCGCCAATGGGGGGGACTTCCTTTAACATAAGACCCTATGGGAAATACATACAAATGCTTCTTCTAGAGGTGCACTGAATGGAATGAAACCAAAACATGGCATAAATGTTTCTTATGAGGTGCTGATTAAGTGTTGCTACTTTGTTGCTGATTTACTGTTCAAGATGGCCACCAGGATTTTTTATTAAATTACAGGACCAATATTAAACCAAATTTGGCCTCACTCATTATTAGGGTATCTGTTATGACTTTAATCTATTTTTACATGATTTCCAAAACCAAAAAAGAATCAGGTGAGCCTCTAGTTTGTTTGTTTCGAAAGCTATTTTGCTATACTGTACATATATATTGTGTATGTGTACAATATTTACCCTTAAGGTGTGTATTAAATTTGCCCATTTATTATTTCAGCAATGGCAGGTGTAGCAAGTAACGTGTGTTTCATGGCATTACGAGATTTAGATGAGAATAAAAACTATCTTTATCCTGCAAACACAGAGATAAAATATGACTGGACATTCATGACGTCGTGGATTGGAACTGGACTTTGCTTTATTTTAGCCTTTATGTATATATGTCTATTATGTGTGGACTATGATGATGTCAATGAAACAGGCAAATATTCCACATTCTCAGAATAGATCTCGCCTCACGGTTCGGCAAAGTATAACCAGTACTTGTAATACTCTATGTGGATATAAGGAGAGTGTTCATGTCCACAGAATATTTACTTACTTAAATGTGAATCTCGATAATTGTTGATGTCAAAAAGCATTCATTTTTAAATCACATTGTATATCAATGCTAAAAACAATTGTATCCTGTAATTTTACCTTTTAAAATTTTCGTTTTCGGTATGCGTGCAATTTGCATGACTTGTATGTGCAGTAAAATGTATATACGTTTTAAAATTGGTTTTTAACTTGAGGTCATAAAATATAAGCGGTGTCGGGTGTCAACAAAATACTGTATTACAGAAGTGATTTATTAACATTTTTATAACTGTACCATTACGACAACGTGTATGAATTTCTAAGATCAACCGGATGAAACACCACAACCGCCAAAGAATCCGTGCAGCTGGGCAACCAACAATGGATATACAAATATTTATATCTAACATTTCACAGGAGTTTATTACTTGACCAAAGACTAATTAAACAGTATTATCTTACATTTTTTACTTTGTAGACATTTTAAACGAAGACATTATAGGGTCCATTGTAAAATAAATAAAAACAACTAAGATTGTCGCAGTGATCTAAATAACACGGTATACAATTATTTGAACTGTCACTGGGAACTGATTTACATGTTTGACCTGTAATATCTTTAATTTTTGATAGGAAGGATAGATGATAAAACATTTTTGCCTTTGGAAATTGAGATTTGTATTATTATGAAATTATATACAATTGCCACCAACCTGATTTTACAATATATTTTACACGCATATCGTTATAAAAATTGTGTACTTTTAAAAAGATTTGTTTAGTGTATTGATAACTTATATAATGAGGCGGTGGAAAATCAGGGGTAGGCTTTGGAGAAAACCGGCGTAGGCGGTGGAGACAAACTGGGGTAGGAGTTTTCGAAGTCATGCTATTGAAATAACATCGCTCTTTTAGTCCGCCTATCATTTGCATATTAAATAGAATATAATAAAACATGCACGCGAGTTCAAAGATAAACCTTTCTGACAGAAAACAGCATTGTCATGAAATCCAATAATGTCGCTAATTCAAATAAGATTTACCTAAATGTATTTTATTTTATTTTTAAAGTAATGTGCGAGGCAATATACATATATACATATATACATGTGAAAATGTTTGATTTTGTTTATCATATATGCACTAATTTTACTTTATATATATTTTCATTAAAAGTAAATAAAAGTGTAAATCTTAGATACAGACATTTTATTATAAATATTCTAGCCCGTAGCTAAGTTGGCATGTCTCGAATAAATTAAAATTTACATAAACGAATTTTACCTGATGACTTTCGATTGACAACTTCAGACGAGAATCTTTTAAGGCGATATTTGTTTTTGATAAGACATTAAAGATGTCATCTCTTTGAATTTGGATTTTAAATGAGAAAATGAAGTTCAATAAGCGTGACTCAGTGACCATATATATAATTGGTTTAAAATTCTTATTCCGATTGTCATTTGACTGTCGCAGCCCGGCCTATATATTACGGGCCTTTATCTCTATAACTTGTAAAATGGACTGTTAAAAAAATGTTAAGCTTTGGGAGATTAAGTCGTCCAGTGCTAATCCTACGGCTAGGTTAAGTGTTTTATTTTAAACGTATGTATGTATGAACAAGTTATACTATTTCTTATTAGTAGAACCACGCTCTCAACACTAATACTGCCATAATTACTTTCTCGGATGGTCATGTGTATAATTACCACAAGTTTACACCAAGAATGTTATATACTAGTATAATAGTTTAATTATATCTGACGTCATATACAAGACGGTCTGGATAGGGTTTACAGCAAATAGAGAATAATGAGCAAAAAGACAGAATGAAGGGACAAAAATAAATAAAAGAATAATAAAGACCAAAAAATAAAGAAAAGAGAATAATAGGCAACAAACATAAAGAATAGGGAAAACGGCCTCAAAATAAAGAAATGAAGGACCCTTATACTGTATATTCATGTTGTTTTGAAAAACTGCTTTCAGTTAATCCGATATAACAATGTTCAGCCATGAAACCCATATGATTTAAAAATCTTTTTTGGCGGGAGTTGTTTTCCCCCGCTAGTTCAAATTCATAAATCACCTGGTTCAAAGTAGATTGCACTTTACAAGCCCTTTATATGCAAGTGAATATGACATCACTACTCCCCGGTAGATATGCTCGCCATGAAATTGTAAATAAAAAAGTTACACTCAGCTGTCATATCTTTCATTGATTGGTGGAGGGGGGCACTTACTATTAAATGACTCGTAGGGATGAGCCGCTGAAATGGGTCACTATTTCAAGCTTCATGGTACAACATGTATACGATAAGGTAGTAAAATTAAGATGAAATATTTGAAAAGGTTGCAGAATACATTATATGTATCTGAAACTTATCAGATAGCGACCTTTTTTCCACAGATGTGATTAAAACCTGTAATAAATGCATCAGATATTTTTTCAAATTAAGTCATCCATGAAATAGGATTGAAGTGCCCCCCCTTTTTTGCCTTTTTGAGAGAACTGACAACAAGCGGGGAAACTTGTTTTCCTTGTCAGGTGACATTAATCCGAAGGAAGTCTTGTTTAAACAATAAACGAGGATGTCGTAAAGAAATCAACATGTCAACAGACGTAATTCTAAATATAATTTGGGTGTTCAGAATACATCTTAGTTTAAATTTGTGGTTCTCTGGAAGTACTGAGTTTATTTTTTCTCTTTACTACTTTTAGAGGAGGATTACTGACTAAATGTTTATTTTTTTCATTTGAGTTGATCATCTTTGGGCCTGACCATGGCCCTTGTACAAAGAAAATGTGAAACATCAGTTTCCTGTTAATCTCCGTCATACATGTATAAACAGTTCTGGATATTCTAAATACTTGTTATAATCATTACTAAAAGACCTTATCGACTTTACTGCTTTTTGAGTTCTGTTTCAGACATTTTGTTTTTTACATTCATACAAACTTTATATATATATATGTGTGTGTAGGGCTTACGAAACTTTCGGTCTCGAACGTGGCTGACAGAAGCTATTCCCAGGAGTTTCGCTTGTCATGCGCACTGAGAACGGTATTATACTTTTTTTCAGTTTTCACGACAATGAGCTTTTTGCTAGCTTTTCAGCCAACCTTTGGGATATTGGGCTGATTTGGTTTTACTTATGAAATGAGTAATTACAGATGTTTCTTTCAAAAAGCATGCTTTTGACTTTGGGTAGGTACATAAGAAAAAGGTTTTGGGGAAAATAAGACAACAAAAAATAACGAACGACAGGTACAACAGTACAACCGGATAGTAATCGCTCTAGCACCTTTAGTTATCAACCAGTCTGACTGAAACTTATGTTGATCAATTTTATATTTACGATCTGTCAATCAACTTTTACATAAATGCAAAGCTATGATCTTCTATGTTATGTCGAAAATATATATGTTACCATACGGCCTTCAACAATCCCATAACGTATAGTCAGCTATAAAATGCCCCGACATGCCAAAATGTAAAACAATTCAAGCAACAAAAACCTACGGCCTGATTTATGACGGTACAATAAACGAAAATTAGATATAACAGACAGCAACCAACTACTGAATTACAGGTTCCTTTCTTGGGAAAGTCACATACAGAATATGGCAGGGTTAAACATGTTTATGAGTGCTCCATCCTTTACCATAACCTTGGATAATAGTGTAACAGCACAACATAAGAACAAACTGTAAAATCAGTTGAACATACCTTGCGTCGTCAGACCTGCGCGAACGGCACAAAACAAATAATATAAAGACAAAAGACACAAGGTACCAATCTAAGAGATCTCACAGCTAGTTCAAAGCCAATATCAACTTATAAATATAAATCAATTTCTAGATGCAAGTCAAGTTATGAGACAGACTTAACTGTATCTGTGTGTTCAACTTCGATGGGATAGATGCGTCAAACATAGTCACCAAATTTTGATTTTTTTGGAGAGAGTGCATGATCTTTATAGCGGAACGTGAAGGTATAGGAAAATGCTAGATTCTTTTCATTCTTCCCGAGAAACTCCTGTATGTAGTCTGCTTCATATGAATAATTCGACAAGAAGAGGAGCACAGTTGGTTCCCATAGGACTTCCTATTGTTTATTAAAAAAACACGTCCTCCATACGTAACAAATATGTTGTCAATATATTACGGGCCTTTATCTCTATAACTTGTAAAATGGACTGTTAAAAAAATGTTAAGCTTTGGGAGATTAATTCGTCCAGTGCTAATCCTACGGCTAGGTTAAGTGTTTATTTTAAACGTATGTATGTATGAACAAGTTATGATACTATGTCTTATTAGTAGAACCACGCTCTCAACACAAATACTGCCATAATTACTTTCTCGGATGGTCATGTGTATAATTACCACAAGTTTACACCAAGAGTGTTATATACTAGTATAATAGTTTAATTATATCTGACGTCATATACAAGACGGTCTGGATAGGGTTTACAGCAAATAGAGAATAATGAGCAAAAAGACAGAATGAAGGGACAAAAATAAATAAAAGAATAATAAAGACCAAAAAATAAAGAAAAGAGAATAATAGGCAACAAACATAAAGAATAGGGAAAACGGCCTCAAAATAAAGAAATGAAGGACCCTTATACTGTATATTCATGTTGTTTTGAAAAACTGCTTTCAGTTAATCCGATATAACAATGTTCAGCCATGAAACCCATATGATTTAAAAATCTTTTTTGGTGGGAGTTGTTTTCCCCCGCTAGTTCAAATTCATAAATCACCTGGTTCAAAGTAGATTGCACTTTACAAGCCCTTTATATGCAAGTGAATATGACATCTCTACTCCCCGGTAGATAGACTCGCCATGAAATTGTAAATAAAAAAGTTACACTCAGCTGTCATATCTTTCATTGATTGGTGGAGGGGGGCACTTACTATTAAATGACTCGTAGGGATGAGCCGCTGAAATGGGTCACTATTTCAAGCTTCATGGTACAACATGTATACGATAAGGTAGTAAAATTAAGATGAAATATTTGAAAAGGTTGCAGAATACATTATATGTATCTGAAACTTATCAGATAGCGACCTTTTTTCCACAGATGTGATTAAAACCTGTGATAAATGCATCAGATATTTTTTCAAATTTAGTCATTCATGAAATAGGATTGAAGTGCCCCCCTTTTTTGCCTTTTTGAGAGAACTGACAACAAGCGGGGAAACTTGTTTTCCTTGTCAGGTGACATTAATCCGAAGGAAGTCTTGTCTAAACAATAAACGAGGATGTCGTAAAGAAATCAACATGTCAACAGACGTAATTCTAAATATAATTTGGGTGTTCAGAATACATCTTAGTTTAAATTTGTGGTTCTCTGGAAGTACTGAGTTTATTTTTTCTCTTTACTACTTTTAGAGGAGGATTACTGACTAAATGTTTATTTTTTTCATTTGAGTTGATCATCTTTGGGCCTAACCATGGCCCTTGTACAAAGAAATGTGAAACATCAGTTTCCTGTTAATCTCCGTCATACATGTATAAACAGTTCTGGATATTCTACATACTTGTTATAATCATTACTAAAAGACCTTATCGACTTTACTGCTTTTTGAGTTCTGTTTTAGACATTTTGTTTTTTACATTCATACAAACTTTATATATATATATATATGTGTGTGTAGGGCTTACGAAACTTTCGGTCTCGAACGTGACTGACAGAAGCTATTCCCAGGAGTTTCGCTTGTCATGCGCACTGAGAACGGTATTATACTTTTTTTTAGTTTTCACGACAATGAGCTTTTTGCTAGCTTTTCAGCCAACCTTTGGGATATTGGGCTGATTTGGTTTTACTTATGAAATGAGTAATTACAGATGTTTCTTTCAAAAAGCATGCTTTTGACTTTGGGTAGGTACATAAGAAAAAGGTTTTGGGGAAAATAAGACAACAAAAAATAACGAACGACAGGTACAACAGTACAACCGGATAGTAATCGCTCTAGCACCTTTAGTTATCAACCAGTCTGACTGAAACTTATGTTGATCAATTTTATATTTACGATCTGTCAATCAACTTTTACAATAAATGCAAAGCTATGATCTTCTATGTTATGTCGAAAATATATATGTTACCATACGGCCTTCAACAATCCCATAACGTATAGTCAGCTATAAAATGCCCCGACATGCCAAAATGTAAAACAATTCAAGCAACAAAAACCTACGGCCTGATTTATGACGGTACAATAAACGAAAATTAGATATAACAGACAGCAACCAACTACTGAATTACAGGTTCCTTTCTTGGGAAAGTCACATACAGAATATGGCAGGGTTAAACATGTTTATGAGTGCTCCATCCTTTACCATAACCTTGGATAATAGTGTAACAGCACAACATAAGAACAAACTGTAAAATCAGTTGAACATACCTTGCGTCGTCAGACCTGCGCGAACGGCACAAAACAAATAATATAAAGACAAAAGACACAAAGTACCAATCTAAGAGATCTCACAGCTAGTTCAAAGCCAATATCAACTTATAAATATAAATCAATTTCTAGATGCAAGTCAAGTTATGAGACAGACTTAACTGTATCTGTGTGTTCAACTTCGATGGGATAGATGCGTCAAACATAGTCACCAAATTTTGATTTTTTTGGAGAGAGTGCACGATCTTTATAGCGGAACGTGAAGGTATAGGAAAATGCTAGATTCTTTTCATTCTTCCCGAGAAACTCCTGTATGTAGTCTGCTTCATATGAATAATTCGACAAGAAGAGGAGCACAGTTGGTTCCCATAGGACTTCCTATTGTTTATTAAAAAAACACGTCCTCCATACGTAACAAATATGTTGTCAATATATTACGGGCCTTTATCTCTATAACTTGTAAAATGGACTGTTAAAAAAATGTTAAGCTTTGGGAGATTAATTCGTCCAGTGCTAATCCTACGGCTAGGTTAAGTGTTTATTTTAAACGTATGTATGTATGAACAAGTTATGATACTATGTCTTATTAGTAGAACCACGCTCTCAACACAAATACTGCCATAATTACTTTCTCGGATGGTCATGTGTATAATTACCACAAGTTTACACCAAGAGTGTTATATACTAGTATATATATATAATAGTTTAATTATATCTGACGTCATATACAAGACGGTCTGGATAGGGTTTACAGCAAATAGAGAATAATGAGCAAAAAGACAGAATGAAGGGACAAAAATAAATAAAAGAGAAATAAAGACCAAAAAATAAATAAAAGAGAATAATAGGCAACAAACATAAAGAATAGGGAAAACGGCCTCAAAATAAAGAAATGAAGGACCCTTATACTGTATATTCATGTTGTTTTGAAAAACTGCTTTCAGTTAATCCGATATAACAATGTTCAGCCATGAAACCCATATGATTTAAAAATCTTTTTTGGCGGGAGTTGTTTTCCCCCGCTAGTTCAAATTCATAAATCACCTGGTTCAAAGTAGATTGCACTTTACAAGCCCTTTATATGCAAGTGAATATGACATCTCTACTCCCCGGTAGATAGACTCGCCATGAAATTGTAAATAAAAAAGTTACACTCAGCTGTCATATCTTTCATTGATTGGTGGAGGGGGGCACTTACTATTAAATGACTCGTAGGGATGAGCCGCTGAAATGGGTCACTATTTCAAGCTTCATGGTACAACATGTATACGATAAGGTAGTAAAATTAAGATGAAATATTTGAAAAGGTTGCAGAATACATTATATGTATCTGAAACTTATCAGATAGCGACCTTTTTTCCACAGATGTGATTAAAACCTGTGATAAATGCATCAGATATTTTTTCAAATTTAGTCATTCATGAAATAGGATTGAAGTGCCCCCCCTTTTTTGCCTTTTTGAGAGAACTGACAACAAGCGGGGAAACTTGTTTTCCTTGTCAGGTGACATTAATCCGAAGGAAGTCTTGTCTAAACAATAAACGAGGATGTCGTAAAGAAATCAACATGTCAACAGACGTAATTCTAAATATAATTTGGGTGTTCAGAATACATCTTAGTTTAAATTTGTGGTTCTCTGGAAGTACTGAGTTTATTTTTTCTCTTTACTACTTTTAGAGGAGGATTACTGACTAAATGTTTATTTTTTTCATTTGAGTTGATCATCTTTGGGCCTAACCATCATGGCCCTTGTACAAAGAAAATGTGAAACATCAGTTTCCTGTTAATCTCCGTCATACATGTATAAACAGTTCTGGATATTCTACATACTTGTTATAATCATTACTAAAAGACCTTATCGACTTTACTGCTTTTTGAGTTCTGTTTTAGACATTTTGTTTTTTACATTCATACAAACTTTATATATATATATATGTGTGTGTAGGGCTTACGAAACTTTCGGTCTCGAACGTGACTGACAGAAGCTATTCCCAGGAGTTTCGCTTGTCATGCGCACTGAGAACGGTATTATACTTTTTTTTAGTTTTCACGACAATGAGCTTTTTGCTAGCTTTTCAGCCAACCTTTGGGATATTGGGCTGATTTGGTTTTACTTATGAAATGAGTAATTACAGATGTTTCTTTCAAAAAGCATGCTTTTGACTTTGGGTAGGTACATAAGAAAAAGGTTTTGGGGAAAATAAGACAACAAAAAATAACGAACGACAGGTACAACAGTACAACCGGATAGTAATCGCTCTAGCACCTTTAGTTATCAACCAGTCTGACTGAAACTTATGTTGATCAATTTTATATTTACGATCTGTCAATCAACTTTTACAATAAATGCAAAGCTATGATCTTCTATGTTATGTCGAAAATATATATGTTACCATACGGCCTTCAACAATCCCATAACGTATAGTCAGCTATAAAATGCCCCGACATGCCAAAATGTAAAACAATTCAAGCAACAAAAACCTACGGCCTGATTTATGACGGTACAATAAACGAAAATTAGATATAACAGACAGCAACCAACTACTGAATTACAGGTTCCTTTCTTGGGTAAGTCACGTACAGAATATGGCAGGGTTAAACATGTTTATGAGTGCTCCATCCTTTACCATAACCTTGGATAATAGTGTAACAGCACAACATAAGAATAAAACTGTAAAATCAGTTGAACATACCTTGCGTCGTCAGACCTGCGCGAACGGCACAAAACAAATAATATAAAGACAAAAGACACAAAGTACCAATCTAAGAGATCTCACAGCTAGTTCAAAGCCAATATCAACTTATAAATATAAATCAATTTCTAGATGCAAGTCAAGTTATGAGACAGACTTAACTGTATCTGTGTGTTCAACTTCGATGGGATAGATGCGTCAAACATAGTCACCAAATTTTGATTTTTTTGGAGAGAGTGCATGATCTTTATAGCGGAACGTGAAGGTATAGGAAAATGCTAGATTCTTTTCATTCTTCCCGAGAAACTCCTGTATGTAGTCTGCTTCATATGAATAATTCGACAAGAAGAGGAGCACAGTTGGTTCCCATAGGACTTCCTATTGTTTATTAAAAAGACACGTCCTCCATACGTAACAAATATGTTGTCAATAAAAAATCAAGCATCTTGATGATTTCAGTTTTTTAATGTCTCCACTGAGAATACAAGGGAAAATATTTTTATTACCTTTACATCAAAAACAAAATTGCATCCTGAAGGGTTGATGACAGGATAAAGTAAAAAAAAAAACAACTATTAACACATGAAATGAAATATGTAATATTCAGCAAACTTGTGTTGATGACAAACAAGTGTAGTGAACTATAAAGATAGACGTCTACTTTCCGCAGGGCTTTGGACTATTCATTACATGTACATGTATCAACAAACAAAGGCATAAGATCAAAAACACATGCAGTATATTTTTCTTTTTATCTTATGTTTATGAATATCTTTTTCAAATTGTATAAGTAGATTTAATATTTGGACAGAATATTGCTTCCCCGTCAGCCTTCATTGGTCATCGCTATCTGTTACTGATATCATTATCACGTCACTCTTGAATTCCTTCAAACCATAGAAGTTTGATTTTACTATTTATTGATTGATTGATTGATTGAAAGATTGATTGAAAGATTGATGTTTGCTTAACGTCCAGTGGCAAATATTTCATGCATGTTAAGGAAGAATTAACCATAATTCCAATAGGTAGATCCTGTAATAAAGACCGTCCTGGACAAAGGTCGGGGAAATTTGGACTACAACTGGAAAATGACGGTGATTTTGTAAATTCGTTTCCATTATTATCTATGCATATCTGTTTTCCATGTTTCAACTTCACATGGATTGAATTTAAGATTTAAAGTTCGATTATCATAACGACAGTGGTTGGCAATAGCTTATTTTGCATCTCAGCTCTTTATTTCCGTGATATACTATGGTATGATCCAGTATGTGTTTCTGTGCCAATGACCTCTTATCGCAGCAATAACAACTGAGTGGGTCTCGCACATAGACTCGACAAAAGAAACATTTGAAAAACATAAATAAACTAAAAAGGTACAATAAATGCTACAAATCACAAATTACAGATTCCCCTTAAAACTAATAAAGTTCAAATGAGAGCAACCTAATTCTATGTTTTGAAGGCTGCCAAAAGATGAAACAATTTGAAGGAATTAAAATTGCAATACTTTTGTTGCAGTCACAGTACATTCATAGTGTTTCCTGCAGCTTTTGAAAAGGGCAGGGTAATTATTTCTCAGAGGGCACCCTTAGTGCGATTGGTTACACTTTAAGGCACCCTTTGCGCGGAGGACTACACTTTTAGGGCACTCTTTACATAGATATAAAGGCACTGTTATGGATAGGGATTTAATAGAAATATACCATTGTTTCATATTTATTGGTAATAAATAAATATATGTATATTAGTGAATTAATTTTATTGTTTGTAATAAAAGTATCACTTCTAGACTCAGCTAATAGAATCTTTATCTATATAGTGCAACTTCATCGTTTCAATCAATAACTCCAGTTATAAACTTTAATACTGGATCACTGAGGCTGCTTGTCTAAGGATGTGCTGTGAAAGTGGACTTTGCATGACCAAGAGAATATGCATTGCATTGCTTTTTAACTGCACAAACGTGCGAGAATTAGTGCCAAATACCTTTTGGATATCAAATGTTTATACTAATCAAAGCTACCTTGGCTCATTATTGTACATAAAAATAATCAAGGCTATTCCAGGATTTTCAAAAAAAGCAAGACTTACTATACATGTTTTGTGATCTAATTCTGTGTTGTTTTTTTTATTGAAACGTTGTTGTTTTTTCGTACAAATCAAAACTATTTATCAGCTATATTCTTAACTTTAATTTGATTAAGAAAACAACAGTATGGAAGCTGTCGTAAATTCACATCCAATCCAACGTCTCGGCCGACCGAATAGTATGAATAGAAAATATAAACAAACAGCTGAGTGTTTACGTAATTAGTGGTAATGTTCATGCATCGTAAAATTAAAAGTAAAACGATCGGCAATTCCCTTTTAAATTCGTAGCTGTACAAATTGGTGTTTTTTCCTAAAAAGGGCATGGCGTCTAGAAAATACGACAGGGCGCCATACCACGCCAAATCGTCCTGTCGGAAACACTAATTCACAATCACTTTTTTCAAGACGCCACAGTACACTGGACTGCATTACACGTTTATTCACAGTACACTGGACTGGAATGTACGTTAAGTCACAGAACACATGCAGACTAAACCTATTACATGTAAAAAAATATATTGTATATAGCAATATTAGGGATCGTGCTTGTTTGATATCAACGATAAAGAAATTTGAAGAGGGGTTCAATTCATGTTTTGGCATTTGTAACAATCTTTTCTGACTAAATTGGCAAAAATCTTGGCTCGCGATCGGCCGTTCAAACAATCCACCAAATACGTTTAAATTGTATTATTAATCAAATATACACAATTGATGTCGTCAAACCTCACTGTGAATTTGAGATGAAGAATAGAAAGTAGGGGGCTGTTCCTTTGATCTGGCTTTTTGAAACAGTAATTTGGTGTCATGTATTGATAAACGATATATTACAATCTGTTCAATTATGCAGAAATTAACTGTACGGTCAACCCACACCATGCCCTATGTTTAGTGTGTGTTCAATATGATATTCAATCCTTTTTGTTTGGTCAAGGTTAAGGACAAACAACAAATATTATGGAAGGATTTGGCCACAGTAGAAATTTTTTGTGCAGATAAGGCAAGATGAACTTACAAACCGCCGAACCATTATTATTGACAAGCCTGTGCTTCAATGGTAGGCAACGAAAGCTACAATTCTCTACGTGTATAAATAAGCAATAGGACCACTATATTTGGTGAATGGAATGATTTTAAAGTGTACCTGTCTGTCTCGCAGGTTTAATCTGACTTTGGCCTCATTTCATAGTGCATTGGTCAATATAAAGTTTTCATGGTCATGTTTGTTTCTCTGATACTATAAGCAATTTTATGGTTCATTAGTCAGTGTTATCAGTTTTTGTATTTATGTCTGTTTCTTATATACGATAAGCGATATGGTGTTTGCTGTGATTGTAATGTATACATGTCTGTATGGTAGGGTTCCCCTCCCCTAGTCCAAATAGTTATGTCTTGAAAGGCTATTTTAATTATTTTTCTGTGAGGCCTCTCTACGACGTCATAACGCTGAAATACCAAGCTCCATAAAATTTGATGGACCCGAATTTCCGGAACTTCGGGTCTGCCAAATGTTACCGAGTTTGATATTTTACATAAGGTAGCACTCCACAGTTAGAAAATAAAATTAAAAATGAACCACAAAATATTTTATCATCTCCTATTCCTGGATTTCTAATACATTAACCTAACTGTTGGTGTTGTACATGTGCATATGTATGTAATCAGTATCTTCCATAGATTTGATTTTCAAAAGTTAAAAGGGTGAAATATAATTCCTTCTATGTGTATCCATGGCAACATTCTGCATTTATTTACCATAAATATTGCAAAAAGGGGGGGAGAAAATGTCACATATCCCCCCAAAATTTGGATAAAACTAGAATTTCAATGCCAATGAGTGATACCTTTTTAGAAACTGTTGACATGAATCTTCCTAATAATCAAATAAAAAATGGATGTCTTTCGCCTCATTTTTTCGTAAAATTTAATTACAAAGTTCGTGCGACAAAAAGTTGGAAAAAAACATTACAATAATTGCCGGACCAATGTATGGTATGGATATGCAAATACGGACTGTCATACAGAAAACAGCCTATATTACATACATTAAATAATCTTGATGTTCATATAAACCCAATAGGAAGGCTATTTTAATCCTCAGCTATCCAAAAATGAATTTTATTGCACACTAGCTCTCATATTTGAAAAATCCACAGGGGCCAAAATGCGAAACTACACACCTAACTGTGGAGTGCTACCTTAAGATGAAATGTTCCCCCTCCTGCCTCGATTTTTAGTACATTTTCTGTGTTCTACTAGCTGTTACGATTAAAATGGTACCTTAGTTTTTAAAATTGGTCCAGTTATAAAGATTTTATGAAGGTTAGCAGTTGATGTTCAAACGCGACAAAAAGTGATTTAAAAATGAATGCTAGATCATAGTGAAAAACCTCAAGTCTGTCTCATTTTTGGGGTAAATTTCTAAAACTTTTCCCTTCTTTCTGTTTAAAATCTTAAAATTACCTTAAAAGAGGAAAAATTGTACAATTTTTAGGTATTTGAAAGCACTCATAGGTCAATTTTGCTGTAAATAGCATACCAAACCTTGGTTTAGAAGCTCTCAAGCAGGGTATACATTTCTAACAGTACTGGCATCATTAACTTTAATTAATGCCAAATTATAATATAAAATCCTGCTAAAAATGTTTATTTGACTTATTCGCATTCAAAAATATAAAGCGATACATTCTGAGGATATCATATAAAGCGCAATCTTTGGTTACAAGGGCGAAGCTAATGGAGTACAAATTTAAGACAGCAACATGTCTAAGTGTCAAAATGTGTATCTTTGGTTGCTAAGGACAGTAAACAATAAAATAAACATGAATTGCAATCCTAGCAGATTTTTTACCTTCAGAACTAAAACAAGAACCTATAAAAATTTAAGATTTGTGGTCAAATTTATCTTTAAAAAGGCATTTCTGTGCTTTCTGGTGTGCCATAAGGTAGCACTCCACAGTTGAAAAATAAAATTAAAAATGAACCACAAAATATTTTATCATCTCCTATTCCTGGATTTCTAATACATTAACCTAACTGTTTGTGTTGTACATGTGCATATGTATGTAATCAGTATCTTCCATAGATTTGATTTTCAAAAGTTAAAAGGGTGAAATATAATTCCTTCTATGTGTGTCCATGGCAACATTCTGCATTTATTTACCATCAAATATTGCAAAAAGGGGGGTGAAAATGTCACATATCCCCCCAAAATTTGGATCAAACTAGAATTTCAATGCCAATGAGTGATACCCTTTTAGAAACTGTTGACATTAATCTTCCTAATAATCAAATAAAAAATGGGTGTCTTTCGCCTCATTTTTTCGTAAAATTTAATTACAAAGTTCGTGCGACAAAAAGTTGGAAAAAAACATTACAATAATTGCCGGACCAATGTATGGTATGGATATGCAAATACGGACTGTCATACAGAAAACAGCCTATATTACATACATTACATAATCTTGATGTTCATATAAACCCAATAGGAAGGCTATTTTAATCCTCAGCTATCCAAAAATGAATTTTATTGCACACTAGCTATCATATTTGAAAAATCCACAAGGGCCAAAATGCGAAACTACACACCTAACTGTGGAGTGCTACCTTAAGATGAAATTTTCCCCCTCCTGCCTCAATTGTTAGTATATTTTCTGTGTTCTACTAGCTGTTACGATTAAAATGGTACCTTAGTTTTTAAAATTGGTCCAGTAATAAAGATTTTATGAAGGTTAGCAGTTGATGTTCAAACGCGACAAAAAGTGATTTAAAATGAATGCTAGATCGTAGTGAAAAACCTCAAGTCTGTCTCATTTTTGGGGTAAATTTCTAAAACTTTTCCCTTCTTTCTGTTTAAAATCTTAAAATTACCTTAAAAGAGGAAAAATTGTACAATTTTTAGGTATTTGAAAGCACTCATAGGTCAATTTTGCTGTAAATAGCATACCAAACCTTGGTTTAGAAGCTCTCAAGCAGGGTATAAATTTCTAACAGTACTGGCATCATTAAATTTAATTAATGCCAAATTATAATATAAAATCCTGCTAAAAATGTTTATTTGACTTATTCGCATTCAAAAATATAAAGCGATACATTCTGAGGATATCATGTAAAGCGCAATCTTTGGTTACAAGGGCGAAGCTAATGGAGTACAAATTTAAGACAGCAACATGTCTAAGTGTCAAAATGTGTATCTTTGGTTGCTAAGGACAGTAAACAATAAAATAAACATGAATTGCAATCCTAGCAGATTTTTTACCTTCAGAACTAAAACAAGAACCTAAAAGACTAAAGATTTGTGGTCAAATTTATCTTTAAAAAGGCATTTCTGTGCTTTCTGGTGTGCCATAAGGTAGCACTCCACAGTTGAAAAATAAAATTAAAAATGAACCACAAAATATTTTATCATCTCCTATTCCTGGATTTCTAATACATTAACCTAACTGTTTGTGTTGTACATGTGCATATGTATGTAATCAGTATCTTCCATAGATTTGATTTTCAAAAGTTAAAAGGGTGAAATATAATTCCTTCTATGTGTGTCCATGGCAACATTCTGCATTTATTTACCATCAACTATTGCAAAAAGGGGGGTGAAAATGTCACATATCCCCCCAAAATTTGGATCAAACTAGAATTTCAATGCCAATGAGTGATACCCTTTTAGAAACTGTTGACATTAATCTTCCTAATAATCAAATAAAAAATGGGTGTCTTTCGCCTCATTTTTTCGTAAAATTCAATTACAAAGTTCAGGCGACAAAAACTTGGAAAAAAACATTACAATACTGCCGGACCAATGTATGGTATGGATATGCAAATACGGACTGTCATACAGAAAACAGCCTATATTACATACATTAAATAATCTTGATGTTCATATAAACCCAATAGGAAGGCTATTTTAATCCTCAGCTATCCAAAAATGAATTTTATTGCACACTAGCTCTCATATTTGAAAAATCCACAGGGGCCAAAATGCGAAACTACACACCTAACTGTGGAGTGCTACCTTAAGATGAAATTTTCCCCCTCCTGCCTCAATTGTTAGTATATTTTCTGTGTTCTACTAGCTGTTACGATTAAAATGGTACCTTAGTTTTTAAAATTGGTCCAGTAATAAAGATTTTATGAAGGTTAGCAGTTGATGTTCAAACGCGACAAAAAGTGATTTAAAAATGAATGCTAGATCATAGTGAAAAACCTCAAGTCTGTCTCATTTTTGGGGTAAATTTCTAAAACTTTTCCCTTTTTTCTGTTTAAAATCTTAAAAGTACCTTAAAAGAGGAAAAATTGTACAATTTTTAGGTATTTGAAAGCACTCATAGGTCAATTTTGCTGTAAATAGCATACCAAACCTTGGTTTAGAAGCTCTCAAGCAGGGTATAAATTTCTAACAGTACTGGCATCATTAAATTTAATTAATGCCAAATTATAATATAAAATCCTGCTAAAAATGTTTATTTGACTTATTCGCATTCAAAAATATAAAGCGATACATTCTGAGGATATCATATAAAGCGCAATCTTTGGTTACAAGGGCGAAGCTAATGGAGTACAAATTTAAGACAGCAACATGTCTAAGTGTCAAAATGTGTATTTTTGGTTGCTAAGGACAGTAAACAATAAAATAAACATGAATTGCAATCCTAGCAGATTTTTTACCTTCAGAACTAAAACAAGAACCTAAAAGACTAAAGATTTGTGGTCAAATTTATCTTTAAAAAAGCATTTCTGTGCTTTCTGGTGTGCCATAAGGTAGCACTCCACAGTTAGAAAATAAAATTAAAAATGAACCACAAAATATTTTATCATCTCCTATTCCTGGATTTCTAATACATTAACCTAACTGTTTGTGTTGTACATGTGCATATGTATGTAATCAGTATCTTCCATAGATTTGATTTTCAAAAGTTAAAAGGGTGAAATATAATTCCTTCTATGTGTGTCCATGGCAACATTCTGCATTTATTTACCATAAAATATTGCAAAAAGGGGGGTGAAAATGTCACATATCCCCCCAAAATTTGGATCAAACTAGAATTTCAATGCCAATGAGTGATACCCTTTTAGAAACTGTTGACATTAATCTTCCTAATAATCAAATAAAAAATGGGTGTCTTTCGCCTCATTTTTTCGTAAAATTTAATTACAAAGTTCGTGCGACAAAAAGTTGGAAAAAACATTACTATAATTGCCGGACCAATGTATGGTATGGATATGCAAATACGGACTGTCATTCAGAAAACAGCCTATATTACATACATTACATAATCTTGATGTTCATATAATCCCAATAGGAAGGCTATTTTAATCCTCAGCTATCCAAAAAAGAATTGTATTGCACACTAGCTCTCATATTTGAAAAATCCACAGGGCCAAAATGCGAAACTACACACCTAACTGTGGAGTGCTACCTAAGTCCTCGACTGACTACTTCACTTTTTCATAGACAGCCGGTCAGAGCCGTTCGATTGTAGAATCTGATTAGTCAAGAGACTTGTTTTCAATCTCCAATATAAGAGGTGAAGAATACATACAAATGCATATTATCCAATCAAATTACGCGTACTTAACATGGAGAAATACATAACTTTCACATTCGTGCATTTCCCGATTTTTTTAAATGTCACAATGCTTATGTTATTACGTCACAATGAGAGCTGAATGTTCAATGGAGTCATTTATACCGATGCGTTGCCATGTAAAAACGAAACCTCAAATCTCGTTAAAATCCCGAGGGCAAAATTCTGCCTCCCACATTGGGCCGTACCGGCTGTCTATGAACAAAGTGTAGTAGTCAGCCGAGGACCAGCTTAATATTTTACATTGCACACCTCAAATGGAATCGTAACTTATTTTCTCATTACTTTGGGATATTTCTGGAAACATTTCGCACCAACAAGCACAAAAAAGGTGAGACTTTGTATCTATGCAAAAATTTCTAACCGTCAATGAGTATTTCATGGCAAAATTGAGTCTCAAAGTTCCGCCGAAAATGTTCTCTCATCCAGACACAAAAATGGCTTCAGCGTTATGACGTCTTAAGGACGGGTCACAGATAAAAATTGAAATAGCCTTTCAAGACGTCATACTTATTTGGACTCCCTTCCCCCAACCCTAATTCTAACCCCTTAAACCCGTACAACCCTAAAAAAATCTTCTCACCCTCACCCTTACTCTCAACCCTCAACCTAAATCCTCACCCTCAACCCTCACCCTAAACCATCACCTTAACCCTCACCCTTACCCTCAACCTCATTCTCAAAATAACCCTAACCCTAACCCAAAACCCTAACCCTAACCCTAACCCGTCCCGTACCTAACCCTAACCCGTACCTAACCCTAACCCGTACCTAACCTTAACCCTATCACTAACCCTAACCCTAACCCTAACCCTATCACTAACCCTAACCCTAAACCTAACCCTTACCTAACCCTAACCCTAACCCTAACCCTACCACTAACCCTAACCCTAACCTCTCATTGATTGCATACATACTTTGAACGTTGATAACTCTGACATTTCTAAACCGATTTGAAAGATCTTTGACATTTTGGAAATCCCGGACAAGCTGCTATTGGGTGTATATTTTGTGGGGTCGTTCATATGAAATTCATTCTTTGTCTGTCTATTTGTAAAAAAAATACAATTTGGTCATTTTCACGGGCTCGTATCGTTGCTATTTCTCAAGCAATCGGGTAAACACCTTGGTAAACTAGACTCATTTTTTCTAGTTCAGAGATTCAATTCTTGTAACAAAAAAGTTGGGTTCAAAAATCTGCCAAATTCTTTGAAAGATTTGCAATTTTCCGCAAGTATAACGAAATCTGTGTCATTTTATAACCTTAAGGTTGAAACTTTTTTCATTCATAAGCTGACAAAATGCATCAGCTATTGGGGCAAAGACGTGAATATCTAGCATCGTAATGCAGTAACAAGATGAAACGTGTTTGAAAAAAATCGCAAAAAGACGAAAAACGGAAGCTATTTCACACGGTCCCAAAACGTTTTACATGTTTTCTCACTCTAAGAATTTGGTGTGTAAAATTTAAAGTTTGTCGTCCACTTGGAAACAGGAAATCAAAATAGTAAAAAAAAAAAAAAGGAAAGAAGAAAAAATAATAATAGAATTACATTGTGTTAAACTATCCATCCTGAGGTACTAACAAACAAAATTGTAATGCTGTTACAAAATATTCTAACAAAAGGGTAAATATTGTTACCTTATATTGATGCATACAACAAGCTTTGCAATTTTAAACTTAAATTCCTTCCCTTTCATGTCAAACAATCCATCATGAGGTATAAGAGTACTCATTTATCAGGCCAGTACATGAATATTATACAAAAGAAGAAATACTGGCACTTTTTATTGCTGTCGACAAAAGTTTAGTAACCGCAGACTGAAAAACTGTGTAAAACTATCAATCCTGAGGTACCAAAAGAACAAAGTGTTAATTCCAATAAGGAAAAATCAAGAAAAAGGTAAATATTGGCATCATATATTGATGAATACTACAAATATAGCACTTTGAAACTTTAAGTCCATCACTTTTATGTCTGACAAGGTATAAAAAGTCCTATATTATGAGACCAGTACAAGAATGTTATATAAAAAAAAGAAATATTGTCACCTTTTATTGTTATCGACACAAATAAAAAGTAACCGTAGACTTATACAGCTCTCAATTTGTGTAAAATTATCTATCCTAAGAATAAAATTTTCATGCCAGGACAGAATAACCATGAAAAAGGGAAAATATTGGCATCATTTATAGATGAGACAACAAATACAGCAATTTTGAAACCTTAATTCCTTCACTAATGTCTGAGAATCCATCTGAAGGTATAAAAAGTTCTGTACTGTCACTATATACCACATATCAAGGTAGAGCACATGCTAATGTTCTTCTAGAATTTATCATGTTAGAATCAATGGTTGGTTTACTCAGGACTAAATCTATAGCGCTACTTAAATATATTGGTATGTCCATGAAGATATTAATCCTTTGAAATCACAATGCAGAAGCTCAAGGAGGTATAGCTTTCTCCATTTGTAAAGGGGATCATTGTTTACAAACGGAGCACACGAAATTGTTGTACCAAGGTGTAGGTATGTAATTTGTACGTAATGTTTAACTTCATAATTCAATTCTTTAGGATTTAAATGGAAAACTATTGCTCTCATGCGAATGAATAAAAAAAAAAAGATAGTGTCATTTGTTTCTCGTTAATTCCACAACCCATTGCTCCAATAAATGTCACCTGATTTGTAATACCTCAGAAGAAAGACGCACAACAGGTCAGTCTATTTTTTTCTGTTTTTTAGTGATGAAATAGCCATTCATTTGAAGAAAGAAGAGTGGAATGTCTTCAGACATATAGTTGGGTCTCTTTTCGTTTTTAATGTCCATAAAAAGACTTGCCGTGCTATCGTTTCATACATATTTAAGTGGAGCACATTAGATTGTTGTACCAGCAATTCCTGCCACAGAAGTCAGCACCGGCGTTCTATACCAAATAACTGCTAATTCAGTAAAGTATATTTAGGTGGAAAATAACCCTTTTTAACAGCCTTTACAAGTCCGAAAAAATAAATTCGCATTCGTAAACAGAGATTGCTATTTACAAATGGAGCACTCGAAAATGTTGTACCAAGGAGGAATTCCTTGTTATGTTGACATTATTTACGATGTACATGACAGTTATTTCCTTGAATCTTGTTCTAAAGCAATGACATTGCTTTTTCGTCTAAACAATGCAACTGTAGATAAAAGTCGGAATAAAAGTACGTCATATTTCTATCTATATTTAAACGATCAATTCATCTGCCTCTCTCTCAACCATCACCCTAAATCCTCACCCTAAACCCTCACCCTAACCCTCACCCTCAACCTCATCCTCAAAATAACCCTAACCCTAACCCTCACCCTAACCCTAACCCTAAACTCTAACCCTACAGATTTTTAACGTTGATAACTCTGACATTTCTAAACCGATTTGAAAGATCTTTGACGTTTTGGAAAGCCCGGACAAGCTGCCCATGGGTGTTTCTTTTGTTGGGTCGTTCATATGAAATTCCTTCTTTGTCTGTCTATTTGTAAACAATGCAATTTGGTCATTTTCACGGGCTCGTATCGTTGCCATTTCTCAAGCAATCGGGAAAACACCTTGGTAAACTAGACTCATTTTTTCTAATTCTTTCAAGATAACCTCAGGTCAGAGACTCAATTCTTGTAACAAAAAAGTTGGGTTCAAAAATCTGCCAAATTCTTTGAAAGATTTGCAATTTTTTCAGAAGAATAAAGAAATCTGTGTCATTTTACAACCTTAAGGTTGGAACTTTTTTCATTCTTAAGCTGACAAAATGCACCAGCTATTGGGGCAAAGACGTGAATATCTAGCATCGTAATGGAGTAACAAGATGAAACGTGTTTGAAAAAAATCGGAAAAAGACGAAAACGGAAGCTATTTCACACGGTCCCAAAGCGTTTTACATGTTTTCTCACTCTAAGAATTGGGTGTGTAATATTTAAAGTGCGTCGTCCACTTGGAAACAGGAAATCAAAATATTTTAAAAGAAAAAGGAAAGAAGAAAAAATATTAATAGAATTACATTGTGTTAAACTATCCATTCTGAGGTACTAACAAACAAAATTTTAATGCTGTTACAAAATATTCTACAAAAGATAAATAAATATTGTTACCTTATATTGATGCATACAACAAGCTTTGCAATTTCAAACTTAAATTCCTTCCCTTTCATGTCAAACAATCCACCATGAGGTATAAGAGTACTCATTTATCAGGCCAGTACATGAACATTATACAAAAGAAGAAATATAGGCACTTTTTATTGCTGTCGACAAAAGTTTTAGTAACCGCAGACTGAAAAACTGTGTAAAACTATCAATCCTGAGGTACCAAAAGAACAAAGTGTTTATGCCAAAAAGGAAAGATCAAGAAAAAGGTAAATATTGGTATCATATATTGATGAATACTACAAATATAGCACTTTGAAACTTTTAAGTCCATCACTTTTATGTCTGACAAGGTATAAAAAGTCCTATATTATGAGACCAGTACAAGAATGTTATAAAAAAAAAGAAATATTGTCACCTTTTATTGTGATCGACACAAATAAAAAGTAACCGTAGACTTATACAGCTCTCAATTTGTGTAAAATTATCTATCCTAAGAATAAAATGTTCATGCCAGGACAGAATAATCACGAAAAATAGAAAATATTGGCACCATTTATAGATGAGACAACAAATACAGCAATTTTGAAACCTTAATTCCTTCACTAATGTCTGAGAATCCATCTGAAGGTATAAAAAGTTCTGTATTGTCATTATATATCACATAGCAAGATAGAGCACTTGCTAATGTTCTTCTAGTAATTATCATGTTAGAATCAATGGTTGGCTTACTCAGGACTATATCTATAGCGCTACTTAAATATATTGGCATGTCCATGAAGATATTAATCCTTTGAAATCACAATGCAGAAGCCCAAGGAGGTAGCTTTCTCCATTTGTAAAGGGAATCATTGTTTACAAACGGAGCACACGAAATGGTTGTACCAAGGTGTAGATATGTAATTTGTACGTAATCTTTAACTTCATAATTCAATTCATTAGGATTTAAATGGAAAACTATTGCTCTCATGCGAATTTATAAAAAAAAATGATAGTGTCATTTGTTTCTCGTCAATACAACAACCCATTGCTCCAATAAATGTCACGTGATTTGTAATACCTCAGAAGAAGACGCACAACAGGTCAGTCTATTTTTTTCTGTTTTTTAGTGATGAAATAGCCATTCATTTGAAGAAAGAAGAGTGGATTGTCTTCAGACATATAGTTGGGTCTCTTCTCGTTTTTAATGTCCATAAAAAGACTTGCCGTGCTATCGTTTCATACATATTTAAGTGGAGCACATTAGATTGTTGTACCAGCAATTCCTGCCACAGAAGTCAGCACCGGCGTTCTATACCAAATAACTGCTAACTCAGTAAAGTATGTTTAGGTGGAAAATAACCCTTTTTAACAGCCTTTACAAGTCCGAAAAAATAAATTCGCATTCGTAAACAGCGATTGCTATTTACACATGGAGCACTCGAAAATGTTGTACCAAGGAGGAATTCCTTATGTTATGTTGACATTATTTACGATGTACATGACAGTTATTTCCTTGGATCTGGTTCTTAAGCAATGGCATTGCTTTTTCGTCTAAACAATGCAACTGTAGATAAAAGTCGGAGAAAAAGTACGTCATATTTCTATCTATATTTAAACGATAAATTTATCTGCCTCTCTCCCGAGAAAAAAGGGGGAAACTTTTAAATGTTTTTGGCATATACTTTGGTAATCTCAGTAGTTTTTTTTACATATACCTGGGCTTTCTCCTGTTCTAAATGTCGGTTAAAAATATGCATTGCCATTGTATATTGCATAGTAAAGTGGAGCACCTGCTAATGTTGTACCAGGAATTAGCATGTTAGAATTATTGGTTGGCTTTTTTATCAACCTATAACCTTTGAATGCCTGAACAAGACTGCACAATTTGCCAAATTGAATGTCCTTTCCAAAACGCTTAACATTTTGTAAATCGAACCACAAACAATTGAGCTATGATTTTTCAAAGTTTGCCATATAAACTCGATATACTACGTTTGATATGTAAAAATTACCCTTGTCTTCTTTAATGACCTATAACTTTTGAATGCCTCAATTAATGCAGTTCAATATCAAGGCAGCACAATTTCCGCAATTAAATTGAAACCAAAGCATATCGGCGCATGTGCACTGGAGCTTTGGGGTTAATGGTTAGGGTTACAAACAAAGTTCCCGCTAACGCTACAGCGACCATTTCGAGTAATTAATATTCGATCACCTGTTGTTGGTTCAATCAAACTATTATCACTTGTTAATTAGCATTGGGCCAGCGTAAAAAATCAACACTATTAAATGTAAGATAAACCTGATACAGAAAGTTCAGTACTCTAGGGTTTTTACATCTTCAATTTAATGATCGAGGTAAAAACCCGAGTCTATCGTTTTTTTCACAGATTCACGGATATCAACTTTGGCACTGTTTGTTTCGAATTTAAAAAAAACTTTTATCGGACATAAGAGATCGAAATTGTATACTTGACAAAGGGTCTGGCATGATAGCTTTGTCATATGGTCAAACGATTTTCAACTGCTCTGGTTTTTGATAAAATCCAGATGGATACTGATAGTTTAGGCTGATTTCGGAAATTCAACGTACCCAATGCTCTGATGAGAAATAGAAAAATAATCGGATTCCCGAGAAAGCTATGTTATTTTTGACATGTGGCGACTAGGCACAGTTCAGTCGACTTTTCATTATTATGTCAATGACTGAAACGATCTTAAAAACAACTTAACAGACTGTCTGTTGATTGTTTTTAAAATCTTGACATTTTCATTGACAACATTTTGTTAACAATTTTAGAAAATTTAATAAATCGCAATAAACACAAACACTGAAATACCACAGCCCTGTATTCTATCATAAAAAGATTTTGAAATATTCTGAAACATTACCCAGTTGATATAAACTACATATAATTTTAAATAATTTTCCTACAACTTTATTCATAAATAGTAAAGACATATAATCCATATGTTTCTGCCTAAATCTTAACGAAAATCTATTAAAAAGTATATATATTCAATAACTTAATGTATACCAAATTTACCTTTTTATCCGTGACTTTTTATCCTGTGTATTTTTTTTTAATCCCATGGGACACATGTACAGATGATGCCCCCGCCTGTATATAACCTTATAAAGGGACATAACTCAAGAACGGTAAAAAGAATATATATTCAATAACTTAATGTATACCAAATTTACAAAAAAAAAAATTATTATTGTGACTTTATTTCCAGTGACCTTTTTTCCTGTGACTTTTTATCCGTGACTTTTTTCCATGACTTTTCCTGTGACTTTTTTCCTTTATTCCCATGGGACACATATGATGCCCCCGCTTGCATATAACGTTATAAAGGGACATAACTCAAGAACGGTAAAAGTTACGCCACCAAAATCCAAACTTGATCTGTGTTTTGTGGTAATAGGCATTGTGTATAAGATTCGTAACATTTGGTTGAGGCAAACTTAAGTTATAGAACAGAAACGAAAAATTCAGCATTTTTTCCTTTGTAAATGGGCATAAGTCTAGTTCGATAAAAGTGACGCCACCAAAATTCATCCTTGATCTGTGTTTTGTGGTGATAAGCATTGTGTATAGGTTTCAATACATTTGGTCGAGGCAAACTAAAGTTAGAGAACAGAAACCTATTTCGGGACGTACGGATGTACAGACCAACAAGGGTAAAACTTAATGTTCCCTCCGCTACGTCGGGGGCATAAAAACTGTAACGGAAACCAATTTTGGGAAGTACGTACGGACAGACAGACAAGGGTAACACTTCCGGTGACGGCGGGGCTATAAAAAAATCATGTAACAACTTAATTTCAAATTTGGCTTTAATAGAAATCTTACGGACTGGTAACTCTTTACATACAATTTGCCACAACACAATAAGCCGAAACAAAGAAATTCAATCCTTGAAAACAAAAGAGTTATAACATTAAAAATATTTTTTTTTAAACTTCATTTCCATAAGGGCTCTGTTTGATTACATAGAAAATGCGAAAACTTTGAATATCTACAAATAGGTAGGGTCAACTTTAATGGTTTTACTTCATATCAATTCATTATCTAATTTTCAATATTTACCAAAATTTATGCCTTATGTGTGTATTGTAATATCTGAACAATTTTTTGGCATTTTACTGAAGGAAATGTCAAATTATAAATATCGAAAAATGGCTAAAAACTGCTATTAATACTTTTTTTTTATCAAAAAGTGAATTAGTATGTCGTTCTTTACCAACAACAACATTCTATCAAAAGTTAGACGCTGTTATGTCTTTCAGATAAGAATTTGTTCATATTGTACAGTAAAGTTATTGGATATATTTATGCCCCGACCTTATAATGTAGGCTGGAAAAGGGTTACAAATTTGGACTGAAGTTATCGTGTTTAGATCCCCCAAAAAAATGCCAGAAACCTGTGATTTCTCTCATTTCTATGAATCAAGTGGCAACTTCTTGACCAATAAAATTGAAATCAGTCACAATCAATCTAAAAACTTGGTCCATCAATAAATTTCCATATTTCACGAGTTATTTTCCCCAGAAACCAAAAATTGGGCAATGTTCTGCTTTATCAAATAGGGCAAACCAAAAGTGAAATTGGTTAATTTCAAACTGGATCTTTGTTTTTAGTGGTCTTTATCGATATTTTCAAATATTAAAGGATTGTGTGGAGACATATTCAAGTAATTGCAATGCAACCAAAAACTATTTCCCACTTTATCAATTGGGAAAACTTTAGACAAAGTATAACCTGAACTGGATCTGTGTTTAATGATCCTTAACACTATTTCCAATTTCATGTAATATTGAGGAAACTTACTCTGCTTGTGGTGGGAAATCCATAAAAATGCACTTTACACACAAAACAGACGGGAACAACTCCAGAAAGACATGCTGAATCTGTACCAAATGATCGCGGATAATATTTCAAAATTGATTAAAGGGTTATAACGCTTTACACATATTATTTAGTTTAACAAAAACTTTTATTAAGGCAGGAGGCATCCATTAAACAAATTTAATCTGCGGCATATTTTGATTAAAAATAGAAGGAAATCTGTAAAAAATATAAAATTTTGAAAGATACCAGGCTTATAATGTTGTAACCTCTGCATTTTCACAAAAAAAGAAAGCATTAGGCAAACTGTGTCAGTAAATAAAGAATCCAAGAGGCAATACTATCACCTGTTTGGCATTTGCTTTACACTAAATAAGCAAAACAGTATACATTTCAATAAATAAATCATTATTTACAAACATATTTATCAAAATTGCAAAAATGAAAAAAAATAAAGTACAGGGTCACACACATCAAGAAATAGCTTCAAAATATGCACGGTCAATCTATAATATACAGTTAGAACTAAAAAACTTTTGTTTTCAGCACTAATGAGTGGTTGGCTTCAATGCATCATTCACTATGACATGCTATAGATAATTAAGAGATAAAAAATACCAGAATTTATTCTTTCATGATATGCTTTCCTAAATTAAGGTAAAATCTTAATAATAAAGATTGTCTTTATTGAAACTTGATATAGACTTATTATAAATATTTATGAGGTAACCCTTCAACTGACCTAATAAAAAAAACTTTAACCTGTTGACAATGCATACGTCTTAAAGTCAATAGACCTGATGGAAAAAATAAGTGTGTCAATGTAGACAGCTGCGCCATTCACTAACCATAAGTGGTTTTGCATAAACAAATGATCTAATCACAAACTTGAACATGTAAACTATGTTAAAGTTTCTAAGTTAATACACCATTACTGAGAGGTCGAAACAAATAATGACTTACAAAATGAGATGTGATAATACTCTTACAACCAACTGTATAATAAACATCAATGACATAATTTCATTTGTTTGCCTTTAATTGACTCAAGCACAATATTTTATGAAGTTGTCTCCTCCATGACTTTGTCAAGGGAAGATAAACATCATAAATAGCCTTAACAGACTTGTGTTTAGGTGGTGTGTGTCTTATTAACATTAAGGACATAAACTAACCAAAATTGATCGTAAGTATTACTGAAATGTTCATGTCTTTTAAGTTTTATTACTCATAAGATTTTGTGTGAAATAAGTCACAGATCATTTCTGCTAGTTTAGGTTTCTATTTATCTAGTATTTTTTCCAGATAAAAGGTAAAAGCACATAAATTCAGTAAAAATCTTCATTTTTACATTTTTCTAAAGGGCAGAAACTCCAGTAAAGGGTCAACTGTGGATTTCGACATTGGGGGACTTTTTTGTTGGTCTTTTTTGCTCATAAAAAATTCTATATATCTATTACAATTTTCAAGATAATACGCATATATATATGAAATGGTAAAATTCGTCATATAAGGGCAATAACTCCTATAAGAAGTTATCTGATAGTTTTGAAAGAAATGGCAGATAGAACCGTCAGGTGTTCTCTTTCTAGCAGTTTTCAAGACAATAGACAAAACTAACATTTTACCTCTATGATTAACTTTTGGCCATGCCATCCATGTTGGTTGGTAGTCTGAATCACTAGACACATTTTTAAACAACATACCAAAATAATGATTCCTATGAGCCCAGCAGTTTCAGAGGAGAAAGTTTTTGAAAATGTAAATGCACAACGGATGAGGGACAAATATCAGGGACAAAGGATGCTAAGTGGTGAGAATTATCTCATTTGAAACATTGGATCAGGTGAGCTAAAATAGGATGAAAATCATTCATAAACTAAGATGATGATGATGGATGGCTGCTTAACGTCAGAGGTAAATTAATATGCATATTCAGGATGAGAACATGTTAATGAAATATGAATTTTAACCCTGATTGTACTTGACCGACACTCTGCGCCGGATTTTTAACGTGCTAGTTCACAAGGTTACAGTCCGCAGGAAGACATATCACCTTACCCGGACACATTTATCTGACCTCCAGCTGACCAGTCTTTGTGCTTAGCTGAGAAGCAGCAAATATCAATTTTAAAGTCTTTGGTTTGACCTGGCCGGGGTTGCACTCAAAGTGAACACGCTACCACGAGACCACCGAGGCATCCAAAGAAAAAGAAAACATATTTTTAAAGTATTTCTGAACTAAATGTATAAAAAAGATACTCCTCATTTCATTAACTCAAAAATGAAACAAATAAACAAAATCAGACAGAACACACAAAAGAACAAATAATTTACACAAAATATGGATAATACACACATGACACATACAAAAACTCAGAAAATGCATTGCTTTCAATGACCTTTGATGATTAGTATCTCATTACTCAATTCAATGTACTATCATTTTTTAACATCTTCAAAACCAGTGATATTTTGCGTATAAGTTCTTTAAAAATCAGACAACAATCACATGCATGTGATTATATTTAGGGCTATTTGCCATCTAAAAAATCCATGTTTTTATCAGAACTGCATATTGATAAAAAAAAAACCATAATGCAAAATGAAATTTGTTTTTTTCTAATTTTTTTGACTTGAGGATTTCAGTTTAAGCTAGAAATAACTGACTGTAATTTACTTTACTGTTTTTGTAATTCAAATTTAAAGAGTTACTTTTTTTAAAAGGTATTTTAACAATTTTTTCGTATTTTTTAAAATCTTTATTTTTCAAGACTGAATTTTTTTTACTTTAAACATGTTAAAATAATTTGCTTTATTTTGTATAATTCCACAGTTATAATTTTGTGCCTTAGTCATTAATGTTATTGTATGGGCTATATATGCTAAAATAATAATTCTTATTCAATATTGTGTGTAAGATCGATATTGATTTGACAACATTGAAATTTGTAAGAGGGGAGAACCACAGTTTCCTTGTCTGAATCTTCGGGACAATATTTTTGATAATTGAAATACGCATTTAACAGAGTTTGCGTTAATATTCATACATATTTGCTTCAGGACATCAAACTTCATGAAGTAATGCAAACCTCCAAATTGTGCCGAACTAACCTTATTCAAAGAGCATGTAAATAATATTTAGATTTGAACCACATTTCTTATACAAAGATGTCAAACAATATACAATATCTTATAGATTATGGCTGTGAATCATGACTAATCTTACCGAAAACTGCTTAAAATGGCCACTGATGGTCAAATTTATCTGGTTTCAAAGTATTTCAGTTATCTTCCTCATCATGCTTATTATTTTGCCTATTTTTTTACTAATTCTGTTTGTTGTTGTTGTTAAAGCCAGAAAAAAAATCTGGATTCAAACATGTTATTAATCCACAATTTTTGTTTGAAATTTTACCAATGATAATGGGTTATAAAGAATACCTTTCATCATTCACTGACTGAGGTAAAAACTTGGTGAGCAAAGCATTCAAAACTTTAGTATAAATGTTAGACATTCAAATGTGATAATAAAAGTATGTAGAAAAGTGAACATAATATCAAAATTTGCTTAGTGTCATTTGTAAAGACTTTGCTTAGTGTCATTTGTAAAGACAACACACTTAAACGATGGACAGGTTTTACAAATTTGAATAAAACATTAAAGAGATCAATGAACAAAGCTGCATAAGGGCTTCTTACTCAAATATCTAGAAATGAGGGTGACCATTCACATTCCTGAAGGTCAGATTGATTCTTGACTAATAAGTAGATTCAATGACAATAAAAAATAACATACAAACAAGCTATAGAAATGTATGCATTTGTTCCATCATCTTTATGAGAGAGATGTTACTAAAGCAAATAAAACTGATTAAACACTAAAGATCTTCCTCTTTTTCATTGCACAACTACACAGCTTATTTTACTTGAAGCACCTGAAAAATACATGGATAATGCATAAGAATAGTAATATTAAGTATTTCAAACAAGCTTGAACCAATCTTCATAAACTGTGTCAAGTATCTTAAACAATCCACCTGACTGTTTATGTATATATAATTGATCTTGGACAGATGGATGAACTGACTGGTGAACAGAAGGAAGACAATTACTTATAATCCTCCAATACACCAAACATATGTTGTAACCCATTATTTATAGTATTCGAAAAACACATCTAGACCAAAACACAAAAAAATAATCTTCAAGGTCAGGTGAACCCTTTCTGGTTGATGTGTAAACAATTATTCCATTAACCAAAAACAAAGTTGACCTATTGCTGTCAGTAATCGAGAAATGTATCTAATTTGAAAAATCATGGCATGGTTCAATGAACCATGTATATGTGGTCAAGGTAAGAAGAACTGCCAAATGGACATGTTCACTTTGCAAACACTTTACAGTCATGCCATACACCAACTATTAGTTGACCTATTGCATAGAGTATATGATAAATGGACTTAACTAAAAAAACTGAATAATGACCAATGAACCTTGAAAATGAGGTCAAAGAGAGATGAACACTTCTAAACATAAATGTTGACCTAAATAATACCAAACATTAAATATAATTGATCTTCTACTATTATTATCCTTTTTAGAAACACATCTTATCATAGAAACTTAGCATTCACCAATAAACCATAATGATCAGATCAAGGTCATATGAACCATGACGAACATGTCAAATTCAAGATAATCATGCCATGCAGACATGTACGCCTTAAAAAATATTCCATACACAAAATATAGTTCACCTATTGTTTATAGTATCTGGTACCAGACCTTATCATGAAAACTTAACCTTAATCACTAATCCATGTGGTCACAGTCAGGTGAACTCTGTCTGATGGACTTGTATATCTGTGAAGACTCTATGTACCAAATATAGTTGTTTCGTTACTCATAACTGAAAAATTCACTTAACTAAACAACTATAGCTTTTTAAGCAGTCATTGAGCCATGAACATAAGATCATGGACAGTATTCATATGCCAGATGGAAACTTCAGAACATAAGGCATCTGTGTATGTATATATTCATGATAAGAGGTTTCCAGGTATTTTTCCCTCTGAAATATAAAGCTTTATGCAAAGAACTATTGCTGTTGCCTCTGTTTCCCTATGATTCAAATTCTGGGACATTGTAATCCACAGGCACAATAAATAATTTGCTAAAACAAATTTACTCATTATTTTATGAGAGAACTTGATTCATGGTTTCAGGATCATGATGATAGGACTGTGTTTAACATCCTGTGCTGATGTGAGATGAATTTGAACTCTGCCTTGTGCTAGACCAACATGCTGAGCAAGAACTTTTAAATGCAACTTCACATAAGGTAAAAGTTTGTAAGAAGGCAGTCCGCCCTACCTGGGCACATTATCCTGACTTTAAACCAATCAGTATATGCTCTGACTACTAAATACTGTGTGCTTAGCAAAGGACATCAAATATAAATTTTCAAGTCTTTGGTTTGACCTGGCTCGGAATGGAGCCCACATTACCTGTAGCACTCATGGAGACCACCTAATTAGTGACTTTCAAAACTACTCAATAGAAAGTAATGATTAAAAAAAGTTTCATGACCTTATTAATGACTTTTGGTGCAAAAACCATCAAATGTATTAGAGAAATAATGTAAATTTATTGATCTTTGATATTGCTATGATTGTTAAACAGTTTAATTATTACACTTTCAGGAAATGCTGTAAATAAATGTTGCTACATGTGTACTAAAATTTCAGCTTAATATTTTTTGTGAAACCTGTCCTGTTACATTTTTCGCAATAATAAAAGCATCTGAAAGTTTTCTGAATTAACAGTAGAACAATATTGGAATAAATAATACCTTCTTTCCTGACAGCTAAATATGTGTCCTGAGATTTCTAATGAACAACTGAATCATCAAGTATGTTTTGAATTTTTCTGCTGATACACTTTTTACCAGTGTAAGCTAAAGTATTTTCCCAGATAAGAACATTTCTAGGGTAATGAAAACCTCATTCAAAACAGGTCTTATTCAATAAAAATGTTTTCAAAGATCAAATCAGAGTGAAAAAAAACTTTTATTAAAAACATAAATAAATTACATGAAAAACATAAAATAAAAATGTTCAATAATAAAAAATTAAAAAGGTAAACAAGGTTACGGAACATAGCTGGTACGCTTGCATCAACCATGTTCATAAATAAGCTTCTCAACAATACAGACAATATAAATTTTGTTTCTTATATATGCTTACAGAGGATTCATTAACATGTGTCTATTACAAATGTATAACTGATTAAAGAACAATCGCCCTAAATCCATGTCTTATGTTCTACCTAAGAATAGGGTAGTGGAATATAAGTCTGATGATAAATATGCTAAAATTCATATTTATTTTTAGGGTTAATTAGTTTTCCAAATTCATGTGCACTTTGTTTTTTCTAATGTTCCTGAGGAGAAAGGCCATCCATTTTCACTGAAGTTTTTATCCTGTATCTGATAACAATATTTAAGAATTAGACCCAGGTTAAAAATAGACCTCTTCTTTTTAACAATTTGTGTGAGCCCTATCATAATTTATTTTATAATTAAAAGTAATTAGTGATTATGTAATTCAAATTACACCATTGCACATGCCCTCTCTAATCTCCCTGGAAGTACTCTATATGCTTTAATTTTTCAACTTCACATGTAGGACATTGACATGTAGGATATACATATTTGCATTTCCATTTTAAGAGATTTTTCTGATTCCTGCATTTCTTTTTGAAAACATTGTAAGATATTGCAGGATCCTGGAATAATAAAGTCGGTATCAATGCTCTCTTTCCCAATGCTTGTGCCATGGATTGGTAACCTTTGCACAAAAGGCGATGAAACAAAGGAACAAATTCCTGTCCATTATCTTTACGTATATCAAGTTCTGGAAATAACTGTTCAAAATCTGTCTCAATTATTCCCAAATATGCAGCTACATCCACTAATGAAATAAGTTGATTTCTTGTAGTAGGAAGAGCCACACCATAGTTTATTCTATGTCTAAGATGCTGAAAACTTTCGAAATTTAATCCAGACAAATCAACTAAATAATAGTCCGTGTGATCATCTTTTGTCATGAAAAGTTCCGTAAAAAAACAACAAGTAAAGAACTTTGCATCAAACGGACCAAGACGGATCTCCTTCTCGTCAAATTTCACATGTATTTTACTGACAATAGTCTGCCTCATGTCTGTGAAGTGAAAAGAATAAGAATTATCAAGCTTGTCCAGGTACATATTGTTTTGTTAGCCAATTTTACACCCATGAAATTGTTCACACAAATCATGTTTCTTACAAACATATCACCATGATCACAGGCTTTTTCTTGTTTTTGCTTTAATGAATCAATCTTCAATGTCACAGCCATTTTAACAGCTTTAATAACTTTAGTTATATCTCGGTCGTTCACTCACTCACTCACGGTCAGTGAAGATATTCCATTCATTGATTTGATAAAGTCTTATGTACCTAATTATTTTGTCAGTCAGAGGTCAGAAATGAAAAAAAATTTCCTTATTATAACAAATTCACATTATTTCCCTCTGTCTATAACATGTATAAATTCTGTGAAAATTCCTTAGACAAGTAAATAATGAAATATTGAAAAATTGTAAGACAGTCTGCTGTGATTATGAAGGCTCACAGAAATTTATCATGCCATTTGAAAATGAGTCCCTTGAAAGAGATAACATTCATTCATTGAATTAAAGACTTTTAACATATCATATATATTGACCATTCTCATGATTAACTGAATACTTTTAACATATCGACAGATTTGTAATGATCCACTGATTTATTGCTATTTGTTAAAGATTCAGATGCAAATATAACACATTTATTCAGGAAGAGAACAGTTTTAAACAAGCAATTACAAACTATTGTTGGGTTATTGCAAACTGCTACAGTACAATTTTCTGGGACATTATTACCATAAAATTTTTGGGCATCATTACAACATTAGACCACTTTACAGATTTTGTAACCCTTGATTTTATTAGTTACACTTTGAATTGACTGTTTGAATCTTATTTGCTGATCTAGATCTAGTTACTTGCCCAATCTTAATTGACTGTTTGAATCTTATTTGCTGATCTAGATCTAGTTACTTGCCCAATCTTAATTGACTGTTTGAATCTTATTTGCTGATCTAGATCTAGTTACTTGCCCAATCTTAATTGACTGTTTGAATCTTATTTGCTGATCTAGATCTAGTTACTTGCCCAACCTTAATTGACTGTTTGAATCTTATTTGCTGATCTAGATCTAGTTACTTGCCCAACCTTAATTGACTGTTTGAATCTTATTTGCTGATCTAGATCTAGTTACTTGCCCAATCTTAATTGCTGATCTAGATCTAGTTACTTGCCCAATCTTAATTGCTGATCTAGATCTAGTTACTTGCCCAATCTTATTTGCTGATCTAGATCTAGTTACTTGCCCAATCTTATTTGCTGATCTAGATCTAGTTACTTGCCCAATCTTATTTGCTGATCTAGATCTAGTTACTTGCCCAATCTTATTTGCTGATCTAGATCTAGTTACTTGCCCAATCTTATTTGCTGATCTAGATCTAGTTACTTGCCCAATCTTATTTGGCTATTTAATTTCTACATTCTTCATGTTCTTCAGTACATTATTTATAATAAGCATGATAAGTAGAATCTTTGTCAACAGGAATACATTACAGTTAGCTATAGGTTCTAGGATATATCTCCAAATCAACAAATTCTTCCAGACAGGAAGATCATCCGATACAAGCAATTCAAAAATTTGACATGTATGAGGGATATCAGACTTGTCAAAGTTAATAATATTATATGCATATATCATGGTTCTATAAATTTTAGAAAATTTTGCTTGCATTTATTATTTGCTGCTTTGAACAATGGACAAAAATGCGAAATTGATTATTGCGATTTCAGGAAAAGCTACTTACATTATGATGTTATCAAAATTTACAATACAACTACAACATGTACAAGTTTGTTTTTTTTGCAAAAGCTATCCTGTTGCAATTTTCTAAATGATGAAAACATTGCAAAAATGTCTAAACTTACAGTATATAATTATACATATTAATGCATGTAAAAAACAATTTAAATATAATTTACCTGGGAAAATGTCTGTATCGTCTAGACAACACACAACCATTTCACATGCATCTGTGCTATTTAATCTGTCAAAACATGAAACATAAAATATCATAAATGATAAATGAGAATCAAGTATTAATTAATGTTTTCATGTATCATTTAAAATACAATTCAAAAATCATAATCTCATTATAATTATAGATCAGCCCATATGAACCATGTGTACAAGTCAAAATTCACCTAAAGTATAAAAATAAGGAGATGTGGTATGATTGCCAAACAGACAACTATCCACCAAGGTTCAAATGAAGTGGATGAAAGCAATTATAGGCAACAGTATGGCCCTCAACAGTGAGAAAAACCCATACTGTATAGTCGGCTATAAAAGGCCCCAAAATGTTACCTTTTTGGGACAAGCACCCATAAAGATAAGCATCTACATGACAATGTTAAAAATGTTTTCCACACACATCTTTTTAGTCAACAAAAAATGTATATGAGACTCTAAAAAAATGGATTCATGTGTAATAAACCATTTTGTGTAAGTATGTATTTGTGATAAATTTCGAAAAAGTGTAATGTATCATTAGTAGATTTATATGAAAACCAGCATGTCAAGATAGATTTTGGTACTGTAAAACATCATACAAATATTCATGGTTATTTATTGAGTAGGTTCGCTACAAATATTAAAATCCTGGAAGTTTCACAATCCACTGAACAGAATCTGTCCTAAATAAGTCTGGCACATTCTGACCTTATTAAGTCTAAAAATGATATCATTTCTTTGTAAAAATGCATAATTTGACTTGCAGGAGTCTTTGAATATTCTGACTTGTTTATGTCAAGAGCTCGGACTGTATACATGGTATATATATAGTCTAAATAAAATTATATAAAAAAAAAAAAAAAATCATTTTGCTTACGGTACCTAAATGTACCTACCCTATTTTTTCTAATGAGAGACAGGAAACAAGTACATATTTTTTTTTAGCCTTTAAACATACCTGAACATAACAGCTGAACACTGTGATCCTACTTTAGCTTTTAAACATACCTGAACGTAACAGCTGAACACTGTGATCCTACTTTAGCCTGATAACTAACCTGAACCTAACAGCTGAACACTGTTATCCTACTTTAGCCTTTAAAGTTTAAACATACCTGAACGTAACAGCTGAACACTGTGATCCTACTTTAGCCTTTAAACATACCTGAACCTAACAGCTGAACACTGTGATCCTGCTTTAGTCTCATATCTAACCTGAACATAACAGCTGAACACTGTGATCCTACTTTAGCCTTATAACTAGCCTGAACCTAACAGCTGAACACTGTGATCGTATTTTAACCTTAAAACTAACCTGAACCTAACAGCTGTACACTGTGATCCTACTTTAGCCTTATAACTAACCTGAACCTAACAGCTGAACACTGTGATCCTTCTTTCTTTTCAAAGTCTTTCACTGTTCCATAAGAAGCAATAAGATCTTGTAAAACAGAAATGTCACAATCTACTGGAAGACCATCAAGCTGAATAACTGAATCACCATTCAATTTCCATGACACACCTGCATGATTTGATGGTCCATGACCATTTTGTTGGCAAGCATTAGAATCCATTTGACTCAAATTAGTCTTTTTGCATTTGTTGCTAACTTGTTTATCAGTTTGATCTGTGTCAGTGTTGTGTTTATTTATATCTGGATAATTACTATGAAAACATTTTGCTCTCACTACATCTCTTTTCTTCTTTTTACCTTTCCGACTAATCTTTTCAAAGCTTTCACTAATCTCACTTTCATCTTTATCAGAAGTAGCTGAAGTTCTTTGATTTTCACTCTCAGTTTTTGATAATGACAATGTGGAATGATCAATATTAGGACTAGAAGAGGAATGATCAATATCAGGACTAGAAGAGGAATGATCAATATCAGGACTAGAAGAGGAATGAGTATTGCCACTGATGGCATTATTAGACACATTTCCCTGAGCTTCAACGATACCATCACCTGGTAATGTGAGATCAAATTTGGCATGAGGTAGAATATCACAACCTTTAACCTTGTTGCTAGTTGACAAGGTAGTTTCAGATTTATCACATGGTAAAAGTGACTCGGTAGAAACTGACACATCTGTATCATCAGAATCTGTCCAAGTTTCATCATTTTTACTGTTAGAAACGTAAATTTCATCACTAGAATACCAAATTCCACCTTGTGCTTTAGCCTCTACAACTAAAGGTGGAACTGGTTCTTTTGCACTTTGAGAAAATCCTCGGTTAGATGCTTCAGATACTGAAATGTTTTCAAAATCCTCTAAACTCAAGTTGTCCATTTCTGCTTCAAGTTTGTTAAAATATTCATCAGTTTTCTGTCTTAAATCTGAGATCATTTCAATATTTTGTTTATTTTCCAGATAATCTTCTTTTTTTTTATTATTTTCCTTGTATGAATTACTGTCCATTTCTAAACTGTCATCTTTAAATGATACATCTTCAAACTGAGCCTCTTCAGTAAATTCGTCCTTCCAAGAGTCCATGAGAAATTTGGCCATATCTTTAAAATTTGTTCCATTTTTGGTATCCACAGTTTTTCTTGTTTCTTCAAGAGTTTGTTGTTCACTTTCAGATTTTGCAGACAAATGTGGAAAATCTGATGTCAGAATAAGAGGTTTTGACTTTGGTTTCCTTAATTCATTTTTCCAGCTGGGACTTCTATGTGATAAGCCAACATGATATATTCTTTCATCTGCACTACTTTCAGACTGAAAATAAAAAATAGATAAATAACACTTTAACTTTCATGCTGAATTATACATAGTCTTCAATTACATCTTCCTGCCATGTCACGAAAATTATGAACTGGTCAGGCAGCTACACTATACATACATTTCAATTATTATTAACCAATTTAAACTTTCACTTAGTTATTCATATTTTGATAATTGATGCGTGGTTAGCTTTTTTCAGTTGCATATATTATTCAATAATACATTATTTAAGTCTTAATCATTAATAGATGTGTGATTTGTTTTCCTCAATTATTCATTGCCTAAAATTCAATCATATGTATTTCCATGTGCATTTGGGCTTATTTTTCTTTGTTTTTTCATTGTTGGAAATTGAATTGTTATGTTTTCATAATTCATGTGTGGATCATCTGTTTCAGTTCTTCATTGAATGAAATTCAATCGTTTAATAACTCAAATAATTGTGATTTCACTTATACCTTAATTGTGAAAGGTAAACATGTTTAAGAAAATATTAGAAAGAGTGATAAGATTAGTATCAGAGTTGGATTATCTACCCTTGAACACATATTGAATGATGAATACGAAACAAACTATATACAGTACAAAAAATTAAGTTCACTGTGAATGTGATGGTGTTTGATTCACTTTTAGGCCAAAAAATAAAAGTTAGATTGTTTGATGTTGCCTACCTACCCAACTCAAAACATGAACAAGATATGGACAATGCCCCCCCTCTGCCTTTTTTTCTGCTCTGCCATATGCATGAGTATAGTTCCACATATTTTAGATTTGACAAACAATGATGTTGGCATACAACTTGAAATTGTTACGCTGTCTGTAAGACACAAATGATGCCCCCGCCTGACCAAAAAAATGAACATCCTACAAAATATTAAAGCTGTACCTCCAAAACTGTAGGAGGAGATAGCCGGACAAACAATGTATCCTACTCCAGAGGGACGAACGGACAGATGGACGGACAGGGGTAAATTAATATGCCCCTCAACATTTTGTCGCAGGGGCATAAAAAGGTAGCCTGTAGAAAAATTTATGACACAAGATTTTTTCCTGCTCTTATGTTGTTTTCTTGTTTAAAACATGTAACTTAAGTTGTTGGCCAAAACAAATAAAATCCCTACCTACCCACCCAACCGGTAGGCAACATCAAACAAGGAATTTGTTAAAGGTGGCCTGAAATATCTCTCTTCCTAGCTATATAGGTAATATTTGACAGCAGGGCTCTTGCCACTGGGCAACTGGAGCAAAAAAAGTCACCTTCCTGTCCCTTACTTCACTTTTCCTGATCGCCAAAATTGATATCTAGTTGCCCGGATGTTTCTTGACAGCCACTTTCAGTCGCTTTTATCATATTTAAGATATACAAAGTAAATGATCTTTGACAAGGGATTTGGAAAGGAATATTATGTTTTTAGTGCAATAAATGGATAAACCATTACCTTAAGGCAATTTCAATCAGTTATCATTAAGTAACAAATTTCTTTTGTAGAAAATAATCTTTTGATGTACCCTGGAGTGTCGGAAGTGAAAAAATACTTCGATTTGCATATTTGTTTGCATGAAAATTTGTTTCTTTGAAATGACATACAATCAATCTACATAGTTAATGCTTTCAACAATTTTTAAAGAAATAAATTGTCTATATCTTTAAATTCCCAATGAAAAATTGCTGACCTGTTACATGTACATCAACTTGGTAAAAATGGAAAGTTGTTTATGACAAATAATCTGAATCAACTGGTACTGTAACATGGTATTCTCAGACATGATTTGAACAATACAAAAAAAAAATAAATAAATAGAATACAAAAGGCAAGATATATCATTGTAAAAACTAAACATTAAAGTGTTGTGAGGGAACAAGCACATCTCTTTAAAGTCTCACCACTTTTCCCTATCAGTTTCAAAAAAAGAAGTCACTTTATGATCCTGAAGTAGTATGATCTATGTGACAGAGTAACAAACCATTGTGCAAAGTCTTCAATCAGAGGGAAAACCAAAAATGTTTAAATTGGGGCATCATCTGCAATTAGCATTTTTATTTTTAACTAAGTCAAGCTATTTGTTGGAGGAAGGCGGCCGAGATTTGAGATGAGCATTAGGACATGTTGATTGTATTCACTAGGTACCAATTTTCTCAGATTTTGTTGGTATAGAGGAACTATGTATCAAAATGTTCAATGAAGTATAAATTTTTTATAGGCTTGAAAGCTAACTTTGGCAGCTTGTATGCTAACTTTGGCAGCTTGTATGCTAACTTTGGCAGCTTGTATGCTAACTTTGGCAGCTTGTATGCTAACTTTGGCAGCTTGTATGCTAACGTTGGCAGCTTGTATGCTAACTTTGGCAGCTTGTATGCTAACTTTGGCAGAACCACAAAATACAATTTTTCTTCAAACCTACAAAATTGGTTCCCATGAAAACAAATGAATCCACTGTATATGCACTATCATAAGAAAGGTCAAATGTATAAAATGCTTTTTTTTTCAACAGGGAGAACAATCAGTCCACCCTTGTGCTGTCATGATTTGCTTTTCATGGGCATAATCTTTTAATGAATAACTAATTTTAAATAGAAAAGCCTTGCACAGTTTGTTTTATCATACTTACTGCTGAATCTACACTCCTTCCAACAGGAGGAACATTCTGTGATACAATCTGTCTACATTTAGCTCTGCCTCTTCCTAGCGATCTCTTCTTTATTTCACTTTCTGCCACTCCCAAATGCCTTTGAAAGTCAACCTTATAAAACATGAAAAATTATATAACTTTGTTATTTGTTTATCATGTTTATGTATTCATTTAAGAAGGGGTGATCCTAATTTGGCAAATTCCCGACAACTTCAAACCGAGTGATTTTCTTCAAAAATGAACATGATGAATAATGTGGACACAGTTTCTTTTAACTGACAAGTGACATTACAAGGATAGAAATGTAAAATGTCAGTTGTACGTGTTAAAATTGAGAATGGAAATGGGGAATGTGTCAAAGAGACAACAACCCAACCAAAGAGCAGACTTCATGTAATTGTTGTATGAAGTAGAAGTCATTTTTGTCAACATTCTGTTAAAAAGACCAAAGTGTCATACACCTTGCAACTCTTAAAATTCCAAGGACCCTGTATTGCTACATTGTATATATAAAATTGATACAATGTATTTATACAATTTCTAGTTTCCGGCAAAAATGCACAAATATGGATAATAAATTAATCATCATTCCAGAGCAAAAAAATCCTTTACCTATATCATGTTTATGATGACTTATTCTTAAATCTTATTTTTCTTATCATTCTGGTTATATACAGTTTCCCTCTCAAGTATAGCTACAGTTTCCTCTAAAAACTCAAAAATTGGTAGAATTCATCATTCAAGGGCAATAACTCCTTTGGACCTACTGGCGATTTTGGCCATTAAAACCTATTTGTAGTTATCGTCAAATTGTACATTTTCCCTTTGATCTAACTGCCATGTTTATGTTATCGTCCATCCTCATCAATTTATCAATGATATGCACCCAACTTTATTCATACAACCAAACAACTTCCACAAAATTTTGTACACATAAAAATAGTTTGACTAACTATTTCACTGTGTACAATGTGTGTAGCATAACCAACGGATATAGGTACCCCTGAAGCAGCAGAAAAAACAATTGTGAAGTCAGGTAGGGTCAAATCTTCTTATTTTCATTATATTCTACGTTTTGCTGACAAGTAAAGTTTTGTTATACTGATTCATAATACATTAGCTAGTATTTAGGGCTGATTGTGATTCTTGATTGGCTTTCTCTCTCTTCAAATGTCAGAATCGGACTGGGTGGTACCTGTTCAAAAAAGCATATAACAAGTTCAAACTTGTTAAAAACACATTTTATCCTTCCATTATTCCATGTATTCATTTGACGTCTTTGAAGAACAAAGTTATATCATATGTAAGCTTGAACAACACTGTATTCCGAAAATAAACTATTGTTTTCACATAGCAGCCTTGCTTAATTAATTTTCTTGCTAATAAATTCAGTATCAAAAACAAAAATGCCATTAATCTATATATCTTGTCTTGCTGAAATTTTTTTTTCTCTCTATTTGCTACAGTTTCCACAAAAAAAAAAAACAAGGGTAAAAATCTTCATTCTACACAAAATGTTCTAGGTAAATGATGATATTTTCCCATTTTTGTTTTTTCTTCTTCCTATTTCTCAGTCATGTCAGTAGTAACACAGTATTTACATATACATTGTATCTCAACTTATATGTTATGAATGTGCATGTTCACATTATTCAGACTTGCTAAATGGTGATCGTGCTAAAACTAAGCATTGAAGAACATACCTGTACCTGAGGGGTAGTATCAACATAATATCTGGGCAAGAAATCTAACAAATATAAACTGCCAATCAATCAAATGTACATGTATATTTGTTTGCCTAAGATGTAGCGTTCACATATTACTTGCTATAATACCTTCTTTTTATGAATGACTTTATAACTTGGAAGTCTTGGCATCATAACAGACTGACGTAACCGTCCTCTCGCACAGGAAATACAAATAATTTCTTCTTCACTGTCAGAACTGCCATACATAACATCATGTAAAAAAAAGTCATCCATTTCTGGAGAAATGAATGGTTCCATTCTTTTATATCTTTCTGCAAGTCTACAAATAAATGTTCATATTCAGTTCAGTGATATTGTTTACATGTGGCCAAGTATTCAGTAAGGTTTTACCAGTATGTAATGTTCATATTGTTTACATGTGGCCAAGTATTCAGTAAGGTGTTACCAGTATGTGATATTTTACAAAGAAAATAAATCAAACAATTTTGCTGTATTCCTGGGTTTTTATGGTAGAAATTTTATTGAAGTAAGTATTTTTCAATTCTAACAATCTAAAATATAGTGAAATGTTCTGAAAATCAGAGAAAGTTTCATTTTGGACCCTTTGGACCTTGATGTGGACCAATTTAAAAAGTGGTCTAAAATCCTAAATCTAAATACACGGTTAGATTCAGCATAATAAACATGATAAAGAACCCCAAACATTCAAGACTTTGAATTAAACCCCATTGACAGTCTTTGCGCTCAACCACATGCCCATCAGCCCAGGCTTGTAAAACTTCTGTCCGGCCTGTAAAAATCATCTTCACAGGCCTGTATACATGATATAATTTAACTAAAATTTTCTTAAAATTCAGCTTTGGGCCTTTAGATTCAAAAGTCTATTGTGAAGAATGTCATTGAAATTGCTTAAGAAATAAGCAATTTATACAAAGTATTAAAAAAGTAATGTTTTTCATTGTTTTTGGCTTCTTTTTCCATGTTTTCACAAATAGTTAGAGCCATCACCCCCAAAATCAATCCCAACCTTCCTTTTTTGGTATGGAACTTTGTGGTACAATTTCATAGAGATCCATAGACTTACAATGACTTATACTCAAGTTTTGTCGGGAAACATGAAAATCCTATTTTTTTCCCCTTTTTGGCTTTTAATTTCTAATCGGTTTGGGCCATAACCCCCAAAATCAATCCCAATCTTCCTTTTGAGATATGGAACCTTGTGGTATAATTTCATAAAGATCCATACACTTATACTCAAGTTATTGTCTGGAAACCTGATGTCTTTAGATGACGACAACAACGAAGCTGACAACATAACATATATGAACGCAAAAAATTTGCGGTTGTATAAAAACTCAATATTGGAAATCATAAAGTTTGAAAAGAACGAAAATAAAGAAAATATTTAAATATACGTCGAACCAACTGAGACATTTTGTATCCCTCTGTGTCAAGTTCTCCTTAAATTCAGAGCATTGAAATATTTTGAAATCAATCATTTAACTTTAAGCTCAGCCCAATTCTTAAAACGTGAACATGTCTGAAGATTGACCAATAAGCAAGGAAATAAAAGATCAAAATATTTGTAGTGGTCTACACTGTTGGAGGAACATGCATATATATTCATTGAAAAGTGACAATTTTCTTGCTCTGAATGGAATAATCTAAAATATCTTCTTAAATTGAAGTAAAATATAATATATACATGTATAAAAATTCCAGTAAATGGACTAAAAAAATGTTCAAGCTTGACATTGAAAGAAAAAAATCAAAAATGTCAGACAAACAGACACATATTAGAGGACATAAGTCATTGTAAGTACATGAAGTATCTAAATGTAATTTAAACATGAACATTTTGTTTTCAGGCTAACTTTATTAATTTTCCAAGAAACCAAAATACATTAAATATTTTAAAATTCAATTTTTAATAAAAAATCTTATTGAGGGGATTTAATAAATATGTTGGACAAAGGACATATATGTTTGGAGACTATTGTATTTATATTGGACAGACAAACTAAATCAAGAGATATTCCAAACATAAATGAAGTAAACATGAGGTCAATTCATGACTTATTAACAGGGGAGGTACATGAGGTATTAAGGGTCGTATTATAAGTGGATCAATGGGAAAATTTCTCAACAATTGGACAGACAGATGGTCAAATATTTTCTGGAAGAAAAATTGAGTGGGAAATATTGATTGATTGATTGTTATGAAGTAAAGACAAAAAATAAGAAAAGTATCCTGAATATTTATAACTTTAGGTCATATTTCAATAAAACAAGAGTGCACAAGCTGAAATGTCTCGCCTTCTTTACTAATCACTGATATTATGTTGATAGTCCTAAATATAAAGCTTTATTACAACTGTCACATAAACTTAACATTAACCAAAAAAACTAAACATTGACCAATGAACCATGAAAATGAGGTCAAGGTCAGATGAACCATGCCAGGCAGGCATGTACAGCTAACGATTCTTACATACAACAAATATAGTTGACCTATTGCTTATAGTTTTAGAACAGACCAAAACACAAAAACTTAACACTGAGCAATGAACTGTGAAAATGAGGTCAAGGTCAAATAAAACCTGCGCGACTGACATATAGATCATAAATTATTTCCATACACCAAATATAGTTGACCTATTGCATATAGTATTAGAAAAAAAGACCAAAACTCAAAATCATAACTTTGACCACTGAACCATGAAAATGAGGTCAAGGTCAAATGACACCTGCCAGGCAGACATGTACATCTTACAATCATTCCATACACCAAATATAGTAGACCTATTGCATACAGTATAAGAAAAACAGACCAAAACACAAAAACTTAACTATAACCACTGACCCATGAAAATGAGGTCAAGGTCAGATGACACCTGCCAGTTGGACATGTACACCTTACAGTCCTTCCATACACCGAATATACTTGACCTGTTGCTAATAGTATCTCAGATATGGACTTGACCACCAAAACTTAACCTTATTCACTGATCCATGAAATGAGGTCGAGGTCAAGTGAAAACTGTCTGACAGGCATGAGGACCTTGCAAGGTACGCACATACCAAATATATTTATCCTACTACTTATAATAAGAGAGAATTTAACATTACAAAAAATGTTAACTTTATTTTCAAGTAGTCACAGAACCATGAAAATGAGGTCAAGGACATAGGACATGTGACTGACGGAAACTTCGTAACATGAGGCATCCATATACAAAGTATGAAGCATCCAAGTCTTCCACCTTCTAAAATATAAAGCTTTTAAGAAGTTAGCTAACGCCGCCGCCGGATCACTATCCCTATGTTTACTCATACATGTCATAATTGTTTAAGGAAAAAATATGGAGAAAGACTCAAAGTGGAATTTTTACTGATTTGCCAACGGTTGATTTTTTTATAATTGTATGCAATGAAATTTATTTCATTATAAAAATATGGATATGTGGTATGACTGCCAATGAGACAACTAATAAACCAGAGTTCAAACGAAGTGGATGTAAGCAATTTATGTGTTTACATATATATGGTTTATGTGCTCACCTTTTTGAAAATCCATGACTTTAACTTGGCTGGTAAATGACAAATTTATACAAAATTAGGCCTGATATAAAGCACTCTACAAGATCACCAAAAAAGCAAAACAATTTATTACATTGTAATTCATGATTTATGAAATATCATAGATATTTCAATAAAATAAAAGGGAGACATCAAATGATCACTTTTTTTTAAAAAGCAAAACTATATACTTCTTAATCATTTATAATATTTTGATTTCATTTTTATCAATTTTGTTTTACATCTCTATATGTTTTGACCTTTATTGACACCCAAGAATATATTATAACTGTCCGCAACTTGTGGGTTGTGCTAAAATGTGAAACAAAATCAAAACACAATGAACAGAACAAAACAACAGAAACAAAAATTTGACAAAAAGAAATGAAACGAAATACATCATGTTTGATATACTTACTCCAAAAAGGTCTCAAACGTAATGGAATGTTACTGACATCCTCCGAAAAGGTAAAAGCTTATAGCTATATATAGACAAACTGTTTATTAGGTCACATATATATCTTATTAGTCTAAACTTTAAAATAAACTGAGATTATAAATATTTCTAGGACAGACAAACTTAAGAACAAAACTCTTTATCTAACTATTCTTAATAACTACACCTTTTCATTCTCTTCCATTAACATGATTAAAAACATAATCACAAAAGCATGAAGAGTACACGCTGAAATGTCTCGCCTGCTTTACTGACCATTGATTTTATGTTGATAGTCCTAAATATAAAGTTTTCTACAATTATCACATAAACATAAACATGATCCAAGATATGGGGTCAACACATGGTCAAGATCAGACAAACGAAGCCAGAAATACATGTACACCTAACAATCATTCATACGCAGACTATAGTTGACCTATCGCTTATAGTATACAAGAAGCAGACGAAACTCCGAAAAATTGACCAATGAACCGTGCAAATGAAGTCAAGGTCAAATAAAACCTGACATGTACAAATAAAGACTGACATGTACATTGTAAAATATTTCCATACACCAAATATTATTGAAACAGTGCAGGCACTCATACCACATCTTCCTATATCTACATACAGTTTTAGAAAACAGACCAAAACACAAAAACTTATCTTTTACCACTGAACCATGAAAATGAGGTCAAGGTCAGATGACACCTAACAGCTGGACATGTACACCTTACAGTCAGGGGTAATACTTATACAAGTAATGGTCAATTACTTGAAGATGTAAGTAATATTTACTTGTATCATGTGTATAGGGAAATTGGAAAGATTTTTATTTTATTTTCAAGGTTTGAATTATCTCCCCTTAATCTTCTCCAAAAAATTACTTATACAAATTTGTTTTACAACCCCTTAAACACTGTTAAATTCTCAAGTTTTGTAAGGTCAAAACATGACTAAGCAGATTTTTTCTGGGTAGTTAATTAATTTCTAATTAGAGTTCAACCTTTTACCTCAAAAACTAAACAAAGAATCTATTGCACACTATGTTAAGTAACTGTGCAAGGACTTCAAAATTTGTTCCCTGCAGGCTTGTAAATGAGCAGTATTTTGCAGAAAACAGACAAAGGAGATTTTCATTGTCCATGAAATTATACTCTTATGAATAGTAAAGATAGCTATTAATGACAGACAATAAAACACTTACCGGTAATTATGGCAATTTAGTCAAAAGAAATTCAAGAAAAGAAGAATATAAGACTTTTTTTACTTCTATAAGTAAAAAAAAATCTGAATGTCTAAGGGATATAACTCTACCTCCTAGATAATTTACCTGTACAAGTAAATAAAAATCACTTGTATTATAAGTAGTACATGCATTACCCCTGCCTTACAAACCTTTCATACACCAAATATAGTAGATCTATTGCTTATAGTATCTGAGATATGGACTTGACCACTAAAACTTTACCTTGTTCACTGATCCATGAAATCAGGTCAAGATCAAGTGAAAACTGTCTCACAGGCAGGAGGACCTTGAAATGTATGCACATACTAAATATAGTTACTGTATCCTATTACTCATAATCATAATAAGAGAGAAATTAACAAATACAAAAAAATCTATTTTTAGGTAGTCACTGAACCATGAAAATGAGGTCAAGGAAAATGGACATATCACAGACAGAAACTTCATATTATAAGGTATCTATATACATAAAGTATGAAGCATCCAGGACTTCTACCTTCTAAAATATTAAGCTTTTAAGTAGTTAGTTAACACAGCCTTGTGCCACAAAGGTTAATGCATTTGGTAAAGTTGTGTTTAGAAATCAAACAATTGACTATTTTAAAACGCTTAATTTTACAGGATTTGGACTCATCACAGGTTTGTTTACAACAAGAGTGACTCGATGGATGAGGCTAGTGGATTAAGAACAGCTGGTCTTTCAGGAACATATAATTCCACCTTTCTTTTTCTTCTTCCTTTGGGTTTTTTGGGGTGTGTGTTGCTTAATTATCAACTTTCTGTTGTTTTAGTTGACTGTTATCACTTTTTTTATTTCTCCTGTAGGGTCTCACTAATTAGCGACAAGAAGCGTCAAGTAGCAACAAGAAGCGTCAAGAAGAATAAATTTAGCGACAAGAAGCGACAAGAATAAAATTGAGAATGGAAATGGGGAATGTGTCAAAGAGACAACAACCTGACCATAGAACAGACAACAGCAGAAGGTCACCAACAGGTCTTCAATGCAGCGAGAAATTCCCGCACCCGGAGGCGTCCTTCAGCTGGCCCCTAAACAAATATATATACTAGTTCAGTGATAATGAACGCCATACTAAACTCCAAATTGTACACAAGAAACTAAAATTAAAAATAATACAAGACTGACAAAGGCTAGAGGCTCCTGACTTGGGACAGGTGCAAAAATGCTGCGGGGTTAAACATGTTAATGAGATCTCAACCCTCCCCCTATACCTCTAGCCAATGTAGAAAAGTAAACGCATAACAATACGCACATTAAAATTCAGTTCAAAAGAAGTCTGAGTCTGATGTCAGAAGATGTAACCAAAGAAAATAAACAAAATGACAATAATACATAAATAACAACAGACTACTAGCAGTTAACTGACATGCCAGCTCCAGACTTTAATTAAACTGATTGAAAGATTATGTCTTCATCATATGAATATCAGGCACAATCCTTCCCGTTAGGGGATTAGTATCATACCATCATAACATATATGAGAAGAACACAACCCGTGTCATGCCAACAACTGGTTATTAAATAAATGTGTTTAGTGCCTATGCAAAGACCCTATAAGTGAATCAATATTAACGCCAAATTATGCAATCTTTAATGACCTGACAACAGTATCGTAACTATATCCCTTCTTAATAAGTCTATTTAAAGGTTTTGTTAGCTTCAGAGGTGAATACTGACATTTTTGTGCTTTAAGACTATTTAGCAACAAGAAAACTGAAAAAAAATATTATAAGAATAAATATATTAAAAAAAATATGCATTGACAGCAATAAATTTAAGAGATTTTCATATTTTTTTTATTATATTGATAGATGAAGAAATTAGTCAAGATAACATTTGGAGGTTTGCCTGTGATCTGAACAATTTCTTTCAAAGAATTAATATTGATGACAGCTTGCATATATCATCAGCAATATTCTGTTTGTTTTTAATAGGATAGGTACCTATGTATTCTGCTATTGCTTTATTCATGGTTTCAAGAGAATGGCCAGGCATTTTTTCAAACCAGCGGATTATTTTCTTGTAAGAATTACTTCTTTTCATAGAAGCATATATAATGACGCTTAAGGATGAACAAATTAGAATGATGGTTGGAGTAAAGGACGTGTGTCCCTTTTTGTATTGCTACAATAACCATGATAACATTCAATTAACACCTATAACTTTGTACACGCGTCAGACTATACAACTTCACGCGCCAGAATATACAATAATTGTAAATAGTGAGCAACTGTTGAACACTCAACATGCTCAACATTGTCGTTAATTACCTTTAATCTTCAATCAACTTTAAACTATGCATAAACATCATACATATCGTTTGATAAGTCAATACCCAAATAAAATATTCACGTTTTAGTATCATTATCTTTTCTGGACACTGATTCACTTATAATGCATTTTGCATGCAGTCAGTTTATTATATTTTAGACAAAGAGAGTGTTAAGAAATTTATAAAATAAATATATTATTGTTCTAAAACACAAGAACATGTAAAAATTAATATCATACTATGACAGGGAAATTTCTATATTTATCAATATCTATCAATATATATTTAAAAAAAATGAAAATCACTTTACTTTCCGTATATTAAAATAAAAATTTGTAAGGGTTCCGCTGAACCCAGTGTCTCGCCTACTTTTGGTGTTAATCGCAGGCTCAACAAAAATGAGGAAAAAAATTAATAAAAATATTCCTCTCTATACTATCTTTTGATTGTAAGTAGCTTCTGTCCAAGTTTGGTAAAAATCCAGGATAATTTATGAATCTAATAAATGTTTTAAAAACTTAAACTGCAGAATGTATGTAATGTTGACTGGAAGAAAAACTAAGTCCATTTATAAGCAAAATACGGAAAAAATGGAACAAAATTTTATCAAAATTTCCTTCTAGATACTAGCTTTTGATCATAAACAAGCTTCTGTCCAAGTGTGGTACAAATCCAGGATAGTTTAAGAAAGTTGTTAAAATTTAAAAACTTTAACCACAGAGTGAATGTAATGTTTCCTGGCAGAAAAACTAAGTCCATTTAAAAGTAAAATACGGAAAAATGGATTTTTTTTTTACAAAATTTACTTCTGGATACTATCTTATGATCATAAACAAGCTTCTTTCCAAGTTTGGTAGAAATCCAGGATAGTTTAAGAAAGTTATTAAAATTTTAAAACTTTAACCACAGAGTGAATGTAATGTTAACTGGCAGAAAAACTAAGTCCATTTATAAGTAAAATATGGAAAAATAGAATTTTTTAAAAAAAAATTTACTCCTGGATACTATCTTATGATCATAAACAAGCTTCTTTCCAAGTTTGGTAGAAATCCAGGATAGTTTAAGAAAGTTATTAAAATTTCAAAAACTTTAACCACAGAGTGAATGTAATGTTTCCTGGCAGAAAAACTAAGTCCACTTATAAGTAAAATACGGAAAAAATGGAATTTTTTTTTTACAAAATTTACTTTTGAATATAATCTTATGATCATAAACAAGCTTCTGTCCAAGTTTGGTAGAAATCCAGGACAGTTTAAGAAAGTTATTAAAATTTCAAAAACTTTAACCACAGAGTGAATATTTGTGGACGCCGCCGTCGCCGACGACGCCGATGACCACGCCGACGGAATGTAGGATCGCTATGTCTCGCTTTTTCGACAAAAGTCGAAGGCTCGACAAAAATGTCAATGCATATTTTTTAATATATTTATTTTAATAATATTTTTATTAAGTTTTCTTGTCGCTAAATTTTTTCTTCGTGTCGCTTCTTGTCGCTAAAATTCTTCTTGTCGCTAATTAGTGAGACCGCTACTGTATTTACCTCGAGATTATCACATGATTATAGTTTTTATTGTTATTTTTAGTTCATTGAATTATATACAAAATTATCCTTTCCTACTAAGATTTCCATGAACCATTACCTTTTTGGAGAATGTCACTCATGTTTTACGTTTGAGAACTTTTAGATGAAAGTCTATCAAACATCATATATTTAGTTTTGTTTAAAAATCATTTCATTTTTTGTTTCATTTTGTTTTGTCAACTTTTCGCTTCATTCATAATGTGTTTCGATTTCGTTTCTCAGTTTAGCATAAGAAGCCTAAGTTTGTATATATCTGATTACCGAAAGTTATGGAATAAATCAAACAGACACCGTAAATGAGTTCATAAATTAAGGTAGAAACTGACAACAGGCACTAGACAGCCAGACGTTCTATCATGTCTATCAATAATAATAAAATATGGTCAATGCATACACATTGATAGAGGACTGTCTTTCTGTTCAAAATTTATCATTCTTTATCACATAAGATAGCTTACACATAAATATGAGGAAGGAAGTACAAATCAGTATTGTGTAGTTGTTGTCTTGCTGAATACCTAAACTTTTTTACTTTAAAATTCTAACCGGAAGTCGTCTGAAGAAAAATAGGGAGGTTCGAAAAAATTGCATTCCTCTTAAAAGCTTCAAAAAATGTATTTGACCTATAACTTGAACTGTAGATCATCATAAGTAAAAACAACGTATTCAATTTCATTTTTCTTAAACAAATCTTACACATTGAATATTGCTGTTCAAGAGAATATTACATATTATTATCAATTCCGTTTTGAATTCAAAGTAGTATTTTCGAACACACACTAATGGTTTGAAACTGGTTTCTTAACTGTAACTGGTACCTTGTTTAAAAGAAATTGAAATGGCAGGGTTTATGCAAACAAGATTAGGACGGAAACCTCCAGATAAAGGGAGCTTTCCACTTGATCATGATGGTAACCTACCCAACCTTTCAAAACCGTCTCTAAACATCAATTTCAGATGCAAAAATTATCAGAAACTGAAAGTTGCTGAACCTTGCATAACAATTAACATGCACATGTATTTTTATGATCAAGCCGATTCAAGGATTCATATATATAGAAGTATTACTAAATAAATCCTTGCTATGATTATATTTGATAGTGTCAAATCTATTCAAGCCGCAGATCTATGTCCTATTGTGCATGTGGTGAATTGCGCTAAACATGTAGCATGTATCACTGTGTATAGGCTGGGACTATCATACTAACGGTTCTGGAAACTGATCAATCTGTTGAGATTTCATTGCCCCGATAGGGGATTATTGATTTTTTGTTTTGATTGACAGCTTATCGTGCCACGTTGTTAATTAGCCTTTGATGCATGTAAACAATAGATTTCGGTGAACAAGTCAGCATATACCCTTACAATTGGTGGATTTGAAATTTAAAAAAAATAATTAAATGCAAAAAATAAAAATATATGAATAATTAAACTATTTTAACAAATTAAATACATTGACTTGAAATAAATGTTTTCGTACGGGGATAAACTAATGCGGATTAAAACTGGGACAAGTTCTTCTTTATAAAATTTTCAACTTAATCGTCGAAGTAGTTTTGAAAGATAAATACTTTTCTTATTGTTTACGAAAAATTATTAATAACTAGTCAATTTTTTACTGTTTACGAAAAATTATTAATAAGTAGTCAATATATTAGTGTTGAAAATAAAACAAATTTAGTCGAAATGCTGACGCTTTACTTGACCGCTAAGAAAACAATGTGTCGAAGGTTAACAGATCATAATTAATCCTAATAAAAACAATAAGTGTGCAATAAAAACAATGTTGGCAATTTCAGTTCATAATTAATACCTATAACAAAAGGTATCCTGGGTCTCATAAAAATATAGCCACATTGTTTTGAACTTTTCTAAATTTCGTGTTTACACCTAAATTTCAATATGGCAGCAAAAGCTGTGAAAGGGCCTACTTTTGTAGTTCTGATTGTGGAACCTATTGTACATATTTTCACGACGTCATATGTTTATGCCACCTGAAGACAATTACTAAGCAAAACACACCCCGATTTTAATACAAATATTGCACATATAAATAGGAGTAAGCAATTTTAATAGGAACAGTATAATATATTTGAGCCCTGTATGTGGTTTCCGTTTGTAATGAGAAGGAGATTTAAATTCCACTTTTCACTTTAAAAAGTGACAATAAAAATAGGCCAATCCAACCTATAATCTATAAATATGATTTTACAACAAACGGAAAAAATTTCAACCTTTAGATGTCATTTTTATACGAGTGCAAAAAAATTTTTGGTATGACGTTGACAAAGACACATTGGTTTTCGCACTGTAACTTTAGTTTAAGTGAATGGATCTCTACGAAATTTTACCATAAGGTTCAATACCACTAAAGGAAGGTTGGGATTGATTTTGGGGGTTATGGTACCAACAGTTAAGGAATTAGGGGCCAAAAATAAGCATTTTTGTAACTTCCAGACAAAACTTGTGTGTTAGTGTATGGATCTCTCTGACATTGTACCACAAGGTTCCATATCACAAAGGGAATGCTGGGATTGATTTTGGGGGTAATTGCCTCAAAGTTTTAGGAATAAGGGCCAAAAAAGGGGCAAAAAAACAAGCATTTTTATACGACCGCAAACATTTTGTGGTCGTATATTCATGATATTGGTATGACGTTGTCGTCATCGTCCAACGTCGTCGTCCGAAGACACATTGTTTTTTGCACTCTAACTTAAGTTTAAGTGAATGGATCTCTATGAAATTTTACCATAAGGTTCAATACCACAAAAGGAAGGTTGGGATTGATTTTGGGGGTTATGGTACCAACAGTTAAGGAATTATGGGCCAAAAAGGGGCCTAAAATAAGCATTTTTGTAACTTCCAGACAATAACTTGTGTGTAAGTGTATGGATCTCTCTGAAATTGTACCACAAGGTTCCATATCACAAAGGGAAGGCTGGAATTGATTTTGGGGGTAATTGCCTCCAAATTTTAGGAATTAGGGGCCAAAAAAGGGGCAAAAACAAGCATTTTTCTAGTTTCATGACAATGATTTGTGTGTTAGTGTTTGGATATTTCTGAAATTGTACTGATAGGTTCCATATCACAAAGGGAAAGCTGGAATTGAGTTTGGGGGTAATTGCCCAAAACGTTTAGGAATTGGGGGCCAAAAAGGGGCCAAAAATAAGCATTTTTCTAGTTTCCAGACAATAACTTGGGTTCAAGTGTATGGATCTCTCTGAAATTGTACTGTAAGGTACCATACCACAAAGGGAAGGCTGGGATTGATGATGGGGGTAATTGCCTCAATATTTTAGGAATTAGGGGCCAAAAAAGGGCAAAAAACAAGCATTTTTCTGGTTTCAGGACAATAACTTGTGTGTAAGTGTATGGATCTTTCTGAAATTGTACTACAAGGTTCCATATCACAAAGGGAAAGCTGGGTTTGAGTTTGGGGGTAATTGCCCTAAACTTTTAGGAATTTGGGGCCAAAAAGGAGCCAAAAAACACATTTTTCTAGTTTCCAGACAATAACTTGTGTGCATGTGTATGGATCTCTCTGAAATTGTACTGCAAGGTACCATACCACAAAGGGAAGGCTGGGATTGAGTTTGGGGGTGATGAATCATAATGGGGTTCAAAAAATTGGGGGGGGGGGGGGGGGGTTTCCTTTTTTTTTTAGCTCACCTGGCCCAAAGGGCCAAGTGAGCTTTTCTCATCACTTGGCGTCCGTCGTCAGTCGTCGTCATCGTCCGTCGTCGTTAACTTTTACAAAAATCTTCTCCTCTGAAACTACTAAGACAAATTTAACCAAACTTGTCCACAATCATCATTAGGGTATCTAGTTTAAAAAATGTGTCCAATGACCCCGCCTGCGAACCAAGATGGCTGACATGGCTAAAAAATAGTACATAGGGTAAAATGCAGTTTTTGGCTCATATCTCTGAAACCAAAGCATTTAGAGCAAATCTGACGGGATAAAATTGTTTATTAGGTCAAGATCTATCTGCCCTGAAATTTTCAGACCAATCAGGCAACAAGTTGTTGGGTTGCTGCCCCTGAATTGGTAATTTTAAGAAAATTTTGCAGCTTTTGGTTATTATCTTGAATATTATTATAGATAGAGATAAACTGTAAACAGCAATAATGTACAGCAAAGTAAGATCTACAAATAAGTCAACATAACCAAAATTGTCAATTGACCCCTTAAGGAGTTATTGCCCTTTATAGTCAATTTTTTACAATTTTCATAAATTTTGTAAATTTTTGTAAATTTTTACAAAATATTTTCCACTGTAACTACTGGGCCAAGTTCATTATAGATAGAGATAATTGTAAGCAGCAAGAATGTTCAGTAAAGTAAGATCAACAAACACATCACCATCACCAAAACACAATTTTGTCATGAATCCATCTGTGTCCTTTGTTTAATATGCACATTGACCAAGGTGAGCGACACAGGCTCTTTAGAGCCTCTAGTCTTTTTTTCCTTTTTTTTTCTTTTAATATTTTCCATTTTAAGTTGGTTATTTCTGATTTATATTTAAAAGCAAATAATAATGATATGGTAGGAGATACACACCAAACAGGATGTGTAAAAGAGGGACGAAAGATACCAGAGGGACAGTCAAACTCATAGATCGAAAACAAACTGACAACTCCATGGCCAAAAATAAAAAGACAAACAGACAAATAATAGTACAGATGACACAACATAGAAAACTAAAGACTAAGCAACACGAACCCCACCAAAAACTGGGGGTGATCTCAGGTGCTCCGGAAGGGTAAGCAGATCCTGCTCCACATGTGTCACCTGTCGTGTTGCTTATGTTATTACAAATCCGGTAAATAGTCTAATTCGGTAAGTCATATTCGTGAAAAGGGAAGGGTATTGTAGTTACGACATAAGGAACATATCCGATATCATCTGTGAAACGGTTATTCCATAACGGTCAACCAACTCGTGATGGCGTCCGTAAAATTTACGAAGGGATGATTTCAACTTCACCAGTTGGAACTCTTGGCTTAATAGCTTCCTTTTGAGCAGCAATCCTTTATCAAGGAAATCATGATAGGAAACACAAGCCCGGGAATATTGTATCAATTGGGAGATATGTACTCCGTATGCAGGCACTGCTGGAATGTTGCTACATAGAAATGGAAAGTTCACAATTGGGAAGCTGAAATCATCTCTTTTGTCGTAAAGTTTGGTTTTCAACCGACCCTCATTGTCAATTTCTAGATGTAAGTCAAGATATGAGGCAGACTTAACTGTATCTGTAGTATCCTTTATCTCTAGTTCGATGGGATAGATTCGTTCAACATAGTCACCAAATTTTGTATTATTTAGTGAGAGAACATCATCTATATAGCGGAACGTAGAGTTAAAGGATATTGCTAACTTCTTATCTTTCTTCCTAAGAAGTTCCTGTATGAAGTCAGCCTCGTAATAATAAAGAAACAAGTCGGCAAGAAGAGGGGCACAATTGGTTCCCATTGGAATTCTGACAGTCTGTTGAAAAACACGTCCTCCAAACGTAACAAATATGTTGTCAATCAAGAAATCAAGCATCTTGATAATGTCAGTTTCAGAGAATATTTTGTTTGAATCAGAGTGATTCTTTACAAAGTAGGATTTATCCCTCCCAAAGACAAGATACTTGTATCTACGTTCGCCATTCTTTTTAATGAAACAAAGTAATACCAACTCTTTCAATTTGTCTTTTAGTTTGGAATGGGGAATACTTGTGTAAAGTGTTGAAAAGTCAAATGCTTTAATACTATTGCAAGATGAGAGAGTCTTAGATTGTCATGATTGTATGTACTCTAAAAGATCTTTGGAATTATTTAGTATCCACATCTGATTCACGCCACCTCTAGAATAGACAGTTTCACAATAACTTTGGAGCCTGGCTTTGATTGCTGATAAAATAGATGTTAATAATTTAGAAAGAGGTTTCGTGGAGCACTTGGAAGACCCAGCAATATACCGTTGTTTGTAAGGACACTTATGTAGTATAATAAGTATTGTGCAATAGCAAGAAATTTTCAATTGCACAGTATTGCACAATAGCAAGAAATCTTCAATTGCACAGTACAGTATTGCGCAATAGCAAGAAATCTTTAATTGCACAGTATTGCGCAATAGCAAGAAATATCCAATAGCACAATATTGCGCAATAGCAAGAAATTGTCAATTGTACAGTATTGCGCAATAGCAAGAAATATTCAATTGCACAGTATTGTGCAAAAGAAGATACTTCGTATAAATTGCTTATTTCTTGACCAATTTCAATGGGGTTTTATTCTTGAATTCTTGGGGTTCCTCAATATGCTGAATCTACAATGTAACCTTGTATAAAGTTTTTGGATTTTGGGCCCCGTTTTTAAATTGGTCCATATTGAGGTCCAAAGGGTCCAAAATTAAACTTTGTTTGATTTCCTCAAAAATTGAATTATTGGGGTTCTTTGATATGCCAAATCTAACCGTGTATTTAGATTCTTAATTTTTGGTTCTGTTTTCAAATTGGTCTACATTAAGGTCAGTTTGATTTTAACAAAAGTTGAATTGTTAGGGTTCTTTGATATGCTGAATCTAAACATGTATTTAGATTTTTGATTATGGGCCCAGTTTTCAAGTTGGTTCAAATCGGGGTCCAAAATTAAACTTTGTTTGATTTCAACAAAAATTGAATATATGGGGTTCTTTGATATGCTGAATCTAACCATGTATTTAGATTTTTGATTTTTGGGCCCCGTTATCAACTTTGTCCACATTGAGGTCAAAAGGGTCCAAAATTAAACTCTGTTTGATTTCATCAAAAATTGAATTCTTGGGGTTCTTTGATATGCTGAATCTAACCATGAATTTAGATTTTGGATATTGGACCATAATAGGTGAATGTCCAATTTAAACTTTTTAAGTTCTTAGACCACATTCATTCTGTGTCAGAAACCTATGCTGTGTCAAATATTTAATCACAATCCAAATTCAGAGCTGTATCAAGCTTGAATGTTGTGTCCATACTTGCCCCAACTGTTCAGGTTTCGACCTCTGTGGTTGTATCAAGCTGCGCCCTGAGCAGCATTTTATTCTAGTTTCATGACAATAACTTGCGTGTAAGTGTATGGATCTTTCTGAAATTGTACTACAAGGTTCCATATCACAAAGGGAAAGCTGGAATTGAGTTTGGGGGTAATTGCCCAAAATGTTTAGGAATAAGGGGCCAAAAATAAGCATTTTTCTAGTTTCCAGACAATAACTTGTGTTCAAGTGTATGGATCTCTCTGAAATTGTACTGCAAGGTCCATACCACAAAGGGAATGCTGGGATTGATATTGGGGGTAATTGCCTCAAAATTTTAGGAAAAAGGGGCAAAAAAACAAGCATTTTTCTAGTTTCAGGACAATAACTTGTGTGTAAGTGTATGATCTTTATGAAATTGTACTACAAGGTTCCATATCACAAAGGGAAAGCTGGGTTTGAGTTTGGGGGTAATTGCCCTAAACATTTAGGAATTTGGGGCCAAAAAACAAGCATTTTTCTAGTTTCCAGACAATAACTTGTGTTCAAGTGTATGGATCTCTCTGAAATTGTACTGCAAGGTACCATACCACAAAGGGAAGGCTTGGATTGAGTTTTGGGGTGATGAATCATAATGGGGTTAAAAAAATTTGGGGGGGGGATTTTTTTTTTTTCCTTTTTTTCCTTTTTATTTTCTTTTAAAATTTTCCATTTTAAATTGGTTATTTCTGATTTATATTTAAAAGCAAATAATAATGATATGGTAGGAGATACACACCAAACAGGATGTGTAAATTATTATATAAGTATTGTGCAATAGCAAGAAATTTTCAATTGCACAGTATTGCACAATAGCAAGAAATCTTCAATTGCACAGTATTGCGCAATAGCAAGAAATATCCAATAGCACAATATTGCGCAATAGCAAGAAATCTTCAATTGCACAGTATTGCACAATAGCAAGAAATATCCAATAGCACAATATTGCTCAATAGCAAGAAATTGTCAATTGTACAGTATTGCGCAAAAGCAAGAAATATTCAATTGCACAGTATTGTGCAAAAGAAGATACTTCGTATAAATTGCTTATTTCTTGTCCAATTTCAATGGGGTTTTATTCTTGAATTCTTGGGGTTCTTTAATATGCTGAATCTAACCGTGTATTAAGTTTTTGGATTTTGGGCCCCTTTTTTAAATTAGTCCACATTGAGGTCCAAAGGGTCCAAAATTAAACTTTGTTTGATTTCATCAAAAATTGAATTATTGGGGTTCTTTGATGTGCCGAATCTAACCGTGTATTTAGATTCTTAATTTTTGGTTCCGTTATCAAATTGGTCTACATTAAGGTCCAAAGGGTCCAAAATTAAACTTAGTTTGATTTTAACAAAAATTGAATTGTTAGGGTTCTTTGATATGCTGAATCTAGACATGTATTAAGATTTTTGTCGAGCCTTCGACTTTAGTCGAAAAAGCGAGACATAGCGATCCTACATTCCGTCGGCGTCGTCGTCGTTGGCGGCGTCCACAAATATTCACTCTGTGGTTAAAGTTTTTGAAATTTTAATAACTTTCTTAAACTATACTGGATTTCTACCAAACTTGGACAGAAGCTTGTTTATGATCATAAGATAGTATCCAGAAGTAAATTTTGTAAAAATAAAATTCCTGTTTTTCCGTATTTTACTTGTAAATGGACTTAGTTTTTCTGCCGGGAAACATTACATTCACTCTGTGGTTAAAGTTTTTAAAATTTTAATAACTTTCTTAAACTATCCTGGATTTGTACCAAACTTGGACAGAAGCTTGTTTATGATCATAAGATAGTATCCAGAAGTAAATTTGTTCAAATTTTTTTTTATTTTTTCCGTATTTTACTTATAAATGGACTTAGTTTTTCTGCCGGGAAACATTACATTCACTCTATGGTTAAAGTTTTTAAAATTTTAATAACTTTCTTAAACTATCCTGGATTTGTACCAAACTTGAACAGAAGCTTGTTTATGATCATAAGATAGTATCCAGAAGTAAATTTGTTAAAAAAAAATTTTCATTTTTTCCTTATTTTACTTATAAATGGACTTAGTTTTTCTGCCAGGAATCAATACATTCACTCTGTGGTTAAAGTTTTTAAAATTTTAATTACTTTCTTAAACTATCCTGGATTTGTACCAAACTTGGACAGAAGCTTGTTTATGATCAAAAGCTAGTATCTAGACGGAAATTTTGTTAAAATTTTGTACCTGTTTATCTGTATTTTACTTATAAATGGACTTAGTTTTTCTTCCAGTTAACATTAAATACAGTCTGCAGTTAAAGTTTTTAAAACATTTATTAGATTCATAAACTATCCTGGATTTATACCAAATTTTGACAGAAGCTTCCTACAATCAAAAGATAGTATCTAAAGGAATATTTTTATTGATTTTTTTTCATCATTTTTGTTGAGCCTGCGATTAACAGCAAAAGTAGGCGAGACACTGGGTTCCGCGGAACCCTTACGAATTTTTGATTATGGGCCCAGTTTTCAAGTTGGTCCAAATCGGGGTCCAAAATTAAACTTTGTTTGATTTCAACTAAAATTGAATATATGGGGTTCTTTGAAATGCTGAATCTAACCATGTATTTAGATTTTTGATTTTTGGGCCCTGTTATCAACTTTGTCCACATTGAGGTCAAAAGGGTCCAAAATTAAACTTTGTTTGATTTCATAAAAAATTGAATTCTTGGGGTTCTTTGATATGCTGAATCTTACCATGTATTTAGATTTTGGATATTGGACCATGATAGGTGAATGTCCAATTTAAAATTTTTAAGTTCTTAGACCACATTTATTCTGTGTCAGAAACCTATGCTGTGTCAAATATTTAATCACAATCCAAATTCAGAGCTGTATCAAGCTTGAATGTTGTGTCCATACTTGCCCCAACTGTTCAAGGTTCGACCTCTGCGGTCGTATCAAGCTGCACCCTGCTGAGCATTTTATTTATATATGCCTCCAGTAATAAGATATATTATTTTTACTGCTGGATGCCAAACCTCATTTCACCTTTCATCTTTGGAGACCTATAAATTCATTTAGAAACAAATTATCCAAAAACTGGGACACGGTATTGTAGAAAATACTCCCTTCAATCACATATATCAAAGTCAAGCCAAAGGGGGTACCCGTAAAGTTTTTATTTTCATTTTTTCCTTTCAATTCTCATGAAAAATTGTTCTGAGAAATGACCTTAAAACTGAATTTCCTCTTAAGAACCCCTATAAATGCCACATAAATACAAAAATTCCACTGGGAACACCCCAGGAGTGTTCTGACACCATTACTTTATCAATAGAACCACACACATTGTGTCTTTGATGCTCTAATGCTGTAAAATTTGCATTTTGTGTGCACTGTATAACACTAACTTGGCATTTGGCGGGAGTTTGACGTCACAGATTTGACCAACATCTGTGATGTAGTAATTAAATAAAGACAAAGCTCTGCCTCTGTCCAGACAGTCTAAGATAAGAGAATAACAGGATTGGCCAGCTGCATCATAATTGATATTTAACATCATTATTCTCACTATAAAGAATAATTTTCATTTGAATTTTAAAAAGAAATATAATATGACCATGATGGCTGAAATTAGCTAAAATATTAAAATTAAAATACATGTCCATAAAAAGATCAAGACCATCCCCTTCTTGAAAATAGACTGTCCAACATGATTTATGAGTTTCATGGAATTAAAAAATTTCACATAAACTTAAAATTAGTTAAAATGCCTAAAATTATTTTTAAATGTAGAAGACCAAAGACGAGAAATTAATACAGGCAGTCAGAGGCTTTCAAAGATACTTTCACACTCTTTTCCATAGTTTTTTTTTCATTTTGGTAGATTTTTTCCCTTTACATTTTTTCCTATTCATATCTTTCTTTTTCTCTGTTCTAAACTTCAATGTTTTATAAATTAGTTTTGTTGCAATGCAATGAGATATTTATCTTGTGGTCAGGGATTAACAGCTGGACACTGGTATCAACAGATGATTGACATATAAGCCCCTCCCAAATGCCTATATATTTAGATTAATTACATGTGCTTTTATTTACATACGTTCATTAGCAATTTACTCCCTGTTGTGATATGATAATGACTTTGGGATTTTTACAAACTGTGCAGAATAATACTTAATTCAAAATTATGTGATAAAAAAAAACATCTTCAAAAAATCATTGTTAGACTGTAGTGCTACCTTAAATAGGTTATTTCTGATTTATATATAAAAGCAAATAATAATGATATGGTTTGAATAGGTAAATTAAAATTTTTTAAGTTCTTAGACCACATTCATTCTGTGTCAGAAACCTATGCTGTGTCAAATATTTAATCACAATCCAAATTCAGTGCTGTATCAAGCTTGAATGTTGTGTCCATACTTGCCCCAACTGTTCAGGGTTCGACCTCTGCTGTCGTATCAAGCTGCGCCCAGCGGAGCATTTTATTTACATTTAAGCCGGTATTTGGTGATTAATAACAACTGTCAAAGATCGAGATATCTTTTATCATTATAGTAATCGTGTTTACATTAAGGATTATCATTTCGAATAACTATAAAAGATAAAAACAAATTACAAAGATTATACGATCAAGGCACGCTGTCACTGTCAAAACAATATGGCGTATCATTAAATCTCGCGCAGTTTAAGTCTCGTTCTATCGACCGTGATGTTGAGTATTATTACACTGATTGGTGTAACGGTTTCCAGTCCCGTTAGTATAATAGTCCCAGGTATAGGGGTTGCAAATCCTTGTGTTTTTTTTTCTTTCAAATCTATGTCCTTTACCTGTTTACAAATGGGTTGCCCCGCAATTCTCACACCATGGACACTCTATTAGTCCAACACCCTTATAATCCAACACAGGTCCTAATTGAAAATTTATTTTGTAGAATCGGTAGGCATGGTCATGATGGTATTTGAACTAGGGCATGGAGGGTGGGCTTTGTGAGCCCGAAGAGGTCCATATTTGTTTTTGGGTAAAGATTGCATAAAATGCAATCAAAACCTTTTGGTACCGACTTGATATCTAAATCTTCAAAGGTTTATCACTACTGTTGACATACACAAAATATAGTGCATTGATCATAACATTCTAAACATCCTATCCATGAACATTTCCAGAAATTTATCAATGAAATATATGCTCAGATATTCAAGTTACAATGTGATGTTATATTTGTCAAAAAAATTACATAACTTGTGCAAAGTGCAGGAATCTAATATCTGTTCTAAAAATATCAATGATATCATCATGATCATTGTTTAAGTAATCTTTAAAATTGGAGTAATTTTCCTTTGTCCATAATTCAACTAATGCTTTACACAATGCAATGTTTAATTTTATTTCCCACATAAATTAAAGCAATCTTTACCCTTCAGTGCTAACAAGCACTTTGATTTTTGGCATTTGGAAGATGTTCTGTCTCTCTTCTATCTCTACTCCCTTTTAAATAGGTAGATTAGATGACAATGGCACTTAACAAACATATTGTCCTTTAGCCTAAATGACATCATGAATGCAGATATAATAGAATGTGCTTTGTGCTATAATCTGATATTAGTCAATCCTTTTAAGACTGAGTTTTACAGTTTGCTATAATGTTTTTATTGTTACATATACATAACCATCCAAGAATTAGGGAGGGTTAAGTACTTTAACCCAACCACATTCTATATGTCCCAAGTCACATCAAATTACTGAAGATTCTTTTTTATAAATGAGACATGGATTGGAATAAACAAAGGGTTACAGATTTTAATGTTGTGACGTCACAGGACACAGATCTGAGTAAAGGACACAGATTAGAGGCTGCACAAAGGGCCAAATATTGAGTGTCATGAGGTTACAAGACACAGATCTGCAGAAAAAACACAGATTTGAGGCTGGATATAGATTTGACTCTAGCATATTGATCCCAGATTTTTGCAAAAGAATCACATACTGTATGATAAGTCCCCTACCCGCAAATCAAAGGAGACTTTAGGTTTGCACTCTGTCTGGCCATCCGTCCGTTCTTTTATTCACAAGAAAAACTTAATATATTTTAGTATTAACAGATTGAGTGTTCAATATTTGCACCAGGAGATATTTGGACTTCCTTTTTGGAATAATAGAAAATATTACAAATGACCAATTTAGTTAACCGGTAGGGGACTATGTATTGCCATGCCATGCAATACTCTTAGAATTCTTGTTTTCTTCGTTCTGTAAGATATTGATTTGATATTTGGTAATAGTTTTCTCATAACCAGTTACAGAATTTTGCATTTCCGGTCTAATGATTAATGTTAGAGTTATGGTCCTTGGACTTAGTAAATTCACACAAGTAATGAGTTTTCTGCAGTTTTTTCGACACTCTTGAAGATATTGATTGATATTTGGTATATACAGTAGTTTTACCAGGACTAGTTATAGATCAAGTTCAAATTTTGTTTGGATCGGATGATTTTATTGCAGAGTTTTGGTCCTGTGACTTACAAAATTCACATAAATTTTCAGTTTTCCACACTTTTTTTCATCAAGCTTGAAGATATTGATTTAATATTTGTTATATAGTTTAACCATATTAATCAGTTAACCATGACAAGTTACAGATCAAGTTCGAATTTTGTTTGGTTCGGATGATTTTTGTGCCCCACCTAGGGGCATTATGTTTTTCGGTCTGAACGTCCGTTCATCCGTCCGTCTGTCACGCTTCAGGTTAAAAGTTTTTGGTCAAGGTAGTTGAAGTCCAATCAACTTGAAACTTAGTACACATGTTCCCTATGATATGATCTTTCTAATTTTAATGCCAGATTAGAGTTTTGACCCCAATTTCACGGTCCACTGAACATTGAAAATGATAGTGTGAGTGGGGCATCCGTGTACTATGGACACATTCTTGTTTTGCAGAGTTATCATGGTTATAATCCTCTGACTTACAAAATTCATGCAAATAATCAGTTTTCCACACTTTTTTTTTGTCATGATTGAAGATATTGACTTGATATATATTAACTACAGTTCGCTGGTCAGGTGTACTACTTGTACAAGTTATTTTTATTTACTTGAAGAAGTAAATATTAATATACTTATATAAGTAAAATTGTAAGATACTTATACAAATGTATTTTATTTTCTTGTATAGGTAAATTATTTTAATGGCTTAGTCATGTTAGTTATGTCCCTTAGACATTCAGATTTTTTTACTTATACAAGTAAAAAAGTCGTACTATTTTCTTTTCTTGAATTTCTCAGGTTTTTTTTGCTTTAATAGAATTTTTTATTGTCTGTTCTCTGCAGATGTCTTTACTAATTATTGAATTGTAATTTCATGGACAATGAAAATCTCATTTGTCTGTTATCTGCAAAATACTGGTCATTTACAAGCCTCCAAGGGGCAATTTTTGAAGGCCTTGAGCAATTAGTTTCTCTGTTGAATTAATGACATGAGGACCTTGCAAGGTACGCACATACCAAATATAGTTATCCTATTACTCATAATAAGAGTGAAATTAACATTACAAAAAATCTAAACATTTTTTTCAAGTAGTCACTGACCCATGAAAATGAGTTCAAGGAAAATGGACATAAAACAGACGGAAACTTCATATCATGAGGCATCTATATACAAAGTATGAAGCATCCAGGTCTTTTACTTTCCGAATTATTAAGCTTTTTAAGAAGTTAGATAATGCAGCCGCCGCTGCTGCCGGATCGCTGCTGAGGTAAAGGTCAGATAAACCAAGGTGGAAATACATGTACACCTTTAATACAATCATTCCATACACAGAATATAGATAACCTATTGCTTATAGTATAAAAGAAACAGACCAAACTAAGGAAATTCTATATTGACCAATGAACCATGAAAATGAAGTCAAGGTCAGATGAACCCTGCCAGACAGACATGTACACCTTAAAATCATTCCATGCATCAAATATAGTTGACCTATTGCTTATACATTTGTAGTATCTAAGAAACAAAGTTAACCAGGAAAACTTAACAAAGACCATTTAAATCATTTTCTTGGATCATAAATGTTAATGTGATACTTGTAGTAAAACTTTATATGTAGGACTATCAACATAAAATCATCAGTCAGTATAGTAGGCGAGACATTTCAGCGTTTGCACTCTTGTTAGCTATTATTTTCACTTACCATTTAATAACAAAAATGTGTATTTTAAATTTTTTTTTAAATTAAGTAATTTTTGCTTATATATATATAAATACCATGTTTACTGAAACCCTTTTCAATCTTTTCTTGACTTAGTCATTGTCATTTCTGCTCTTGTTTCCTAATCCCAATTATTGAATCATTTGTATATTTCGTATTTATGTCTTTACCCTTGTAGCTATATATAAATAACGATTTCTTTAATAAAATAGGTTTGCACTAAGGTTTGACCATGTACATGATGTATGTAATACTGCATATTTCCATTTCAGGTGAATGTAAAAAAGAAATGTTAAGATATATTATCTGTCTTCGGAAGAGTGATCATGACAACAATTCTTGCAGGGCAGAATCAAAAGACTACCTTAAGTGTCGGATGGACAAGTAAGTACAACGGAGTACAAATCCATTGGAATGCTGTGAACAAATGAATAAGTGGATGTGGTATGATTGCCAGTGAGACAACTATCCACCAGAACTAAAGTCGTAGATGCATTTTCTTAGACAAGTGCTATGTACAATTTGAAAAATATCCTGTTCTTACAGAGTTGCATTAAGACAACATGCAGTTATAAGATAGGTGAGAGAGAGAAGGTGTCAATATGAATTTCATCTGGCCAAAAAAAAGATAAGTTGACGAACCAAATTCACCTTTAAAAACATAATTTTTATCTGTGGTGCTAAAAAATAATATACTAAATTCAAAGCTATCAAATTATTGAAGTCAGAGAAATATACACCTTTTAAGTGCAGATGTGCTTTATCAACCGGATATCTTTAGAAATTTAATAAATTTTACAGTACAATTTTTTGTTCTTCATGTCAAATTTGTCACTAGTATGACTAGGTAACAGAATCCCCTCAAGAATAAGGGGCCAAAAAGGGGTAAAAAAACAAGGAATTTTTAAAACTTTGTTTGAATTACTTATTTCTGACCAATTTCAATGTGGTTTAAATAATCTTGAAATATTGGAGTCCTTTATCATGTTTATATGCTTATTCTTACCATGTATTTAGAATTTTGATTTTGGGCTTGGTTTTCAAGTGGGTCCAAATAAGGGTTCAAAATTAAACTTTGATTGATTTCAATATGATGAATCTAATAATGTATTAAGATTTTGGATTTTCCTCCATAACTGTTTAACATCACATCAGTTGTCTGCACTACTCTTGAAATGCATGGGTAAAAAGATGCATTACCAAAAGTATCAAATTATCAGTATTCTCATTCAAATATATATCAATCAACTTTATTGATAACTTAAACATTTCCCTAATATACTTTTTCCTCCATATTGACATTTCTGTTCAAAGGTAAATAACTCAAAGTTGACTCAAACAACAATTTAATAATAATCCACTCTAAAATACACAACATGAAAGTCAACTTTTGATATCACTTTTCATAACAATACTAACCACAAATTTTTTTTTTTAAATCTTTAGTTCGTTATAATATAATTCTATTATACTTTTAACTAAGATATAATTTTATTCTCGATTTCATTTCCACTACATCCATTTTTACATCATTCATTCCTAAAATTGCTAAATTATCAATATTAATTTCTAAATGCTATTAACAGTTTAACAATGTCAAGAAAAATGAATTTCCTCCCCTTTCCCATCACCCACAGTCACAATATGTTTAAAAACTTCAATCATTACCTGATGACAAAAATAAACCGCAACTACCATACACATCCATCTGTAGCCCATTTGTAGCAATATTCAAGCACCAAAAAAATAATTGAGTTAATAAAAGTTCCTTACCAATTACAATATAATTTCTTTATGGAGCATTTTAAAAACTTGGCTAATATTGTCCATTAATAAATAAATAAATAAAATTTTTGCTGAATCTAACCATGTTTTTAGATTTTGGATATTGGATCATAATACTAGGTAAAATTCCAATTTCAAATTTTTCATTTCTTTTTCCACATTCAATCTGTGTCAGAAACCTATGCTGTGTCAAATATTTGATCACAATCCAATTCAGAGCTGGTTTAAGCTTGAATAGCATGAATAAAGTGTCCATACTTGTCCCAACTGTACCTCTATGGTTGTATCAAGTCGTGTCCCATCAAGTATTTTATTGATCATTGTTGAAGGCCATGCATTGACACTTTGTTGTTTTCATCCTTGATCTTTTGTTGATATTTGCAATCATATTTTGTAATGGCCTGGCCTTTTATAGCTGACTATGCAGTATGAGTTTTGCTCAATCGTTTATTTGTGATGTTCAAGTGTTTCAATTAATTAGCAAGAAGATAAGGTTACCATATTTTTGAAGAAATTCTGTTTTTTTCAGCAATCTCATGGCAAAAGAAGACTGGAAGAAACTTGGATATTCTGACGATATTAAAAAGACTGAGGACACTTGAATATGTGAAAGATCAAAGACTGTGATTCATTTTATGTCTTGTTAAAAAAAACTGTGATAATCATGTATAGTGATTTCGAAAGGAATCAACATCATAAATTGTAAACTACCTGTATTTTTGCTTTTTATGCCTTAAAATATTATTGTCTCATTTATCAGTCATCTACTTGATCTACTTTGGCCATTTTATAATACCCTCTCAAGGACTTAGCCATATACTGCAATGACCTTGTCCGTCTGTTTTTCAGTCTGTAGTTCTTTCTCACATATTATTCAGCCTCTGAGGTGAAGAACAAATAAATATTTTAGTCTGGAACTTTGTAATGTTGAGTAGTGTAGTGCAAGACAGATTCCATATAAGAAAGTTAAAAAATTCCCATAAAATTGAGAATGGAAATGGGGAATGTGTCAAAGAGACAACAAGCCGACCAAAGAGCAGAAAACAGCCGAAGGCCACCAATGGGTCTTCAACACAGCCAGAAAATCCCACACCCGGAGGCCAGCTTCAACTGGCCCCTAAACAAAAATGTCTACTAGTTCAATGAAAATGGACGTCACACTAAACTCCAAAACATATAAATGAACTATAATTAAAAAACACACAAGACTAACAAAGGCAAGAGGCTCCTGACTAGGGACAGGCGCAAAAATGTGGCGGGGTTAAACATGTTTTGTGAGATCTCAACCCTCCCCCTATACCTCTAGCCAATGTAGAATAAACAAACACACAGCAATACGCACAGGTAATGAAAAGTGCTGCTAACATAAGATTTGACAGAAATGAACATTGTTGCTAACATAAGATTTCACAGACTTTGTTGTTGCTAACATATGACTTGACTGACTTAATTGTTGCTAACATAAGAATTGACAGACTTTTTATACGACCGCAATTTGCGGTCGTATATTGGTATGACGTTGGCGTAGTCGTCCTCGTCCGAAGACACATTGGTTTTCGCACTCTAACTTTAGTTTAAGTGAATGGATCTCTATGAAATTTTACCATAAGGTTTAATACTACAAAAGGAAGGTTGGGATTGGTTTTGGGGGTTATGGTACCAACAGTTAAGGAATTAGGGGCCAAAAATAAGCATTTTTGTAACTTCCAGACATAACTTGTGTGTTAGTGTATGGATCTCTCTGACATTGTACCACAAGGTTCCATATCACAAAGGGAATGCTGAGATTGATTTTGGGGGTAATTGCCTCCAAATTTTAGGAATTAGGGGCAAAAAAAGGGGCAAAAAACAAGCATTTTTTCTAGTTTCTTGACAATAACTTGTGTGTAAGTGTATGGATCTTTCTGAAATTGTACATCAAGGTTCCATATCACAAAGGGAAAGCTGGAATTGACATTGGGGGTAATTGCCCAAAACGTTTAGGAATAAGGGGCCAAAAAGGGGCCAAAAATAAGCATTTTTCTAGTTTCCAGACAATAACTTGTGTTCAAGTATATGGATCTCTCTGAAATTGTACTGCAAGGTACCATACCACAAAGGCAAGGCTGGCATTGATTTTGGGGGTAACTGCCTCAAAATTTTAGGAATTACGGGCCAAAAAGGGTAAAAAAACAAGCATTTTTCTAGTTTCAGGACAATAACTTGTGTGTGAGTGTATGGATCTTTATGAAATTGTACTACAAGGTTCCATATCACAAAGGGAAAGCTGGGTTTGAGTTTAGGGGTAATTGCCTTAAACGTTTAGGAATTTGGGGCCAAAAAGGGGTCATAAAACAAGCATTTTTCTAGTTTCCAGACAATAACTTGTGTTCAAGTGTACGGATCTCCCTGAAATTGTACTGCAAGGTATCATACCACAAAGGGAAGGCTGGGATTGAGTTTGGGGGTGATGAATCATAAGGGGGGTTAAACAAATTTGAGGGGCGATTTTTTTTTCTTTTTTTTCTTTAAAATTTTCCATTTTAAATTGGTTATTTCTGATTTATATATAAAAGCAAATAATAATGATATGGTTTGAATATGTAAATTAAAAATTTTTAAGTTCTTAGACCACATTCATTCTGTGTCAGAAACCTATGCTGTGTCAAATATTTAATCACAATCCAAATTCAGTGCTGTATCAAGCTTGAAAGTTGTGTCCATACTTGCCCCAACTGTTCAGGATTTGACCTCTGCGGTCGTATCAAGCTGCGCCCAGCGGAGCATTTAATTTGTTGCTAACACTAAGATTTTACTGACTTTATTGTTGCTAACATAAGATTTGACAAACTAAATAGTGTTGCTAACAGATGAATTTGACAGACAATATATATTTGGGGTTTTTAACTTACATTGGAGATCTTGTCATTTTTAAAACTCCTGGAAAATATCGCAGCTTGACATTTCATAAGATTTCACCCCAGGACAGATAACTCTAATGTGTAGCACATCTAAATGTTGCTAACATAAGATAACAAGTTTGACAAAACTTATTTTAGCAACATATTTGTTAAAACTATTGATTAAATAAAGTTAATTGAAAGATCCAACTTGTGTTTGTTTAATGTACATTATGAAATACAATTTTAACAAGCCTATATAAGTACCTACAATGCTGTGGCAAGATTTTACAAACATGTTACTATCATAAGATTTATTGACAAGACAAGCAGCTATAAACCAAGGTATTTGAAATTGTAAAAAATTATAGCACAGATGTTTTTGACTAAAACAAAGCAATAGATTTGGAAACAGGGATGTTGGAATAATCAGACTACACAAATAAAAACCATTTTACCAGTGTCAACATAAAGCATTGTAACACATAAACCTTGTGTCAAAAAATGGGAAGTAGTTCTGTCAAACATTTAGCATTTTTATGCCCCCATCGTAGCGGAGGGGCATTAAGTTTTACGCTTGTCCGTCTGTACATTCGTCCGTATGGCCCAAATTGGTTTCCGTTCTCTAACTTTAGTTTACCTCAACCAAATGTACTGAAACTTATACACAATGCTTATTACTACACAACACAGATCAAGTTTGAATTTTGGTGGCGTCACTTTTACCGTTCTAGAGTTATGCCCCTTTACAAATGGGAAAATTGCTGAATTTTTCGTTTCCGTTCTCTTACTTTAGTTTGCCTGGACCAAATGTTATGAAACTTATACACAATGCTTATTACCACAAAACACAGATCAAGTTTGAATTTTGGTGGCGTCACTTTTACCGTTCTAGAGTTATGCCCCTTTACAAATGGGAAAATTGCTGAATTTTTCGTTTCCGTTCTCTTACTTTAGTTTGCCTGGACCAAATGTTATGAAACTTATACACAATGCTTATTACCACAAAACACAGATCAAGTTTGAATTTTGGTGGCGTCACTTTTACCGTTCTAGAGTTATGCCTCTTTACAAATGGAAAAATTGCTGAATTTTTCGTTTCCGTTCTCTAACTTTAGTTTGCCTCAACTATATATATGTTATGAAACGTATAAACAATGCTTATTACCACAAAACACAGATCAAGTTTGAATTTTGGTGGCATCACTTTTACCGTTCTAGAGTTATGCCCCTTTACAAATGGAAAAAATGCTGAATTTTTCGTTTCCGTTCTCTAACTTTAGTTTGCCTCAACTATATATATGTTATGAAACTTATAAACAATGCTTATTACCACAAAACTCAGATCAAGTACAAATTTGGGTAGCGTCACTTCTACAGTTCTTGAGTTATGTTCCTTTATAACGTTAGGGGACGACCATTTGATATTCTGGGGGGGGGGGGGGGGGGGGGGGGCAGGAGGATTTGTTTTGGATCGGTTATTTATTTTTGTAAACTAAGAGGACAGATTATCTATTTTCTGCACTATTGAAGCAAGATTTTTCATTTTCATTAAAGCAAGGGACTGATTATTTATTTTCACAACTATATTTATATATTCGAAAACATACAATTTTTAAATTATTTGTTTATTATAAATAATTCATGTATAGTCAAGTCATTATGTACCATTTAATCAGAATTAATTATTATCCTCTGCAGAAATGAATCTCCTATATTTCCCAATGCATATACATGTATTGCATACATACACAGTATTAAACTTTGTTTGCAACTAAGGCTCTTTTAAAAGTATTGGCAAACATGTTTTGCCGAGCAGAGCGAGGCAAAATTTTTTTTGAAGGGTTTTTGAACCGCTGAAGGCCCAAGAAGCTGTAGAACAAATGATGCAAAATCATGCCTTCTGGGTGTTCCCCAGACCCTTTCTCAAACTGAAAATGCAAGTTCTGTTTTAATAATTTTATGACAATATTTTGGTCTCAAAGCAAAATCACGTTATAGATTCAGTGTAAGACTTAAGTTTCTAGGAACAACATCAAAAGACAAATATGCATGATAAAGCAAAAATGTAATTCACATAGTTAAGTCTGTGGCTGCTGTGTTTTTTTAAACTCATGATCAAGTTAATAATAAAATTACTAAATTACAAAATGAATGCAACACTAACAGAATACAGAAGGGCAATCAATGAACAAAAGACAAATAAATAAGAAACATTGATCCCGAAAAGTCAGGGGCTACGTCTGAGGGAGAACAGAACTTGCTTCTTGCAAGGCACTCACGGTGAACACAATTTGATATGGAGACAAGCGTTTGGTTTTGAAATTTCCTACATGAGGCATTTGTCTCAATGTAGTTACGGCCCTGATTTAATAAAAGTGAGGTAAGTGTTCCTGAGACAATTAACCTCAAGTTAAATGAAACCAATTTTCTGACATTTCAATAGATATAAGAAGATGTGGTATGAATGCCAATGAGACAACTCTCCATCCAAGTCAAAATTTATAAAAGTAAACCATTATAGGTCACAGCAAGTATATTTAAATAATATTTATACTTTTATTATTAATTTAAAAGATATGGGAAGTGTTTCCCGATTTTTTTTTTGGAAAAAAGATGAATTTATGAAGAATCTGGTGCCATCTCATACTTTCGATTAGACCTGCTGAGTTATTTATTTTCAATACATTGCAAGTCAGGTAATTTATTTTCAAACTACCACAGAACAAACCATTTATTTTTGTGATTATCAAGGCTGAGTTATTTATTTTCAAAATCCTCCTGCCCCCCCCCCCCCCCCCCCCAGAATATCAAATGGTCGTCCCCTTATATGCAAGCTGGGGCATCATATGTGTCCCATGGACACATTCCGCATTTATTTCAACTTGTTTTGATCATTTCTACTTAAAATGGAAACAATAATATCCATTACTTGATTTTCTTGCTTCATTTATCATCATTATTCATTAAAACATTCACAGATTATCATTCAAATTGTTAATTTTGACAGACATTTTCTTTTCTTTTATGGAATCTGCCTGTTAGTGATTTCCAGATCAGCTGTGTGAGTCACATCCTGTTTAGTAAACTTTTGAATTTTAATATACCCTCTAAGACAGGATTTTTTCTTGTTAAATAACAAGAGGGAGTATTCTTTGCATGACATTACATTCAACTTGTTTTTCAGTCATGACAGTAATGATTACATGAAGAAACATTTTTGTCTCGCCTTGACGGAGTCAAAAAGCGAGACATAGGTATGCTGTTTCTGGCGACGGTGGCGGCGTCAACAATGTATTAGTTTGTGATTAGGTCTAGTTCATAGTGAACCACTAGTGGTAGGTCAATGATATTTGGTATGCAGTTGTATTAGCATTGGCACATCTCATTACCATGGAGATTATTTGGCCCCGCCCTCTCAGTCAAGGTCTATTGACTTTAAAACTTTTCATAGTTTACATGTATTAGTTTGTGATTAGGTCAATTTATGGGGAACCACTAGTGGTAGGTCAATGATATTTGGTATGCAGTTGTATAAGCATTGGCATATCTCATTTCCATGAAGATTATTTGGCTCCGCCCCCTTAGTCATGGTCTATAGACTTTGAAAATTTTGCTACGTTAACATCTAAGACTACTATAACAAAAAGGCAGGACAGGAGTTAGGAGTAAAAAAAAAGCAGGATGAGCAACTTGGCAAAAAAAAAAGGCAGGATGACAATTTATGTTAAAAAAGTCAGGATAAACTAATAAAAAAAAGGCAGGACCGAATAGAGTGAAAAATAAAAAGGCAGGACAGAGATTACAACTAAAAATGCAGGACAAAATTTTTCATCCTAGCTTAGATTTATTATTTCTTTGTTATATAGGGTTGTAAAGCATTGACCATGAGTACATTTTTAAGATTAAGTGCACAAATGTGCCTTTATAGCTTGCTATTCGGTGTGAACCAAGGCACCGTGTTGAAGGCCGCACTTTGACCTATAATTGTTTAGGTACTTTTTACACATTGTGACTTGGATGGATAGTTGTCACATTGGCACTCATACTTCATCTTCTTATTAATATTTATTAAACGTATTGTTTTTGCTTCAATGAATGTTATTAAATTGTAATAAAAATACCAAAAATAAATTCTCCTTCAAAGCTGTAGCTCCCTGATCCTGGTTACACTCTTCTGTTCATCATACTCTAGCTCCCTGATCCTGGTAAGGCACTTCTTTTTTTTCAAGACCTAGCTAGTTCCTACATCCTGGTTAGGCTGCACTTTCTTCAAGCTCTAGCCCCCTAGTCCTGGTTAGACTTTTCTTTTCATCAAGCTCTAGCTCCATCGTCCTGATTATGAGTTTCTTTTCATCAAGCTCTAGCTCCCTCATCCTAGTTAGGTTCTTATTTTCATAAAGCTCTAGCTCCCTTGTCCTGGTTAGGCTCTTATTTTCAACAAGCTCTAGTTCCCTCTTCCTGATTATGCTCTTTTTAGCTCACCTGGCCCGAAGGGCCAAGTGAGCTTTTCTCATCACTTGGCGTCCGTCGTCCGTCGTCCGTCGTCGTCGTCGTCGTCGGCGTCGTCCGTCGTCGTCGTCGTCCGTCGTCGTTAGCTTTTTACAAAAATCTTCTCCTCTGAAACCACTGGGCCAAATTAAACCAAACTTGGCCACAATCATTATTAGGGTATCTAGTTTAAAAAATGTGTCCGATGACCCCGCCAACCAACCAAGATGGCCGCCATGGCTAAAAATAGAACATAGGGGTAAAATGTAGATTTTGGCTTATATCTCTGAAACCAAAGCATTTAGAGTAAATCTGACATAGGTTAAAACTGATTATCAGGTCAAGATCTATATGCTCTGAAATTTCCAGACAAATCTGACAACCTGTTGTTGGGTTGCTGCCCCTGAATTGGTAATTTTACGGAAATTTTGCAGTTTTTGGTTATTATCTTGAATATTATTATAGATAGAGATAAACTGTAAACAGCAATAATTTTCAGCAAAGTAAGATCTACAAATAAGTTGCAGGACCAAAATTGTCAGTCGACCCCTTTAGGAGTTATTGCCCTTAATAGTCAATTTTTAACAATTTTTCGTAAATTTTTGCATGAATCTTCTTCTCTGAAACTACTGAGACAAATTTAACCATACTTGGCCATAATCATTATTAGGGTATTTAGTTTAAAAAATTTGTCCGATGACCCCGCCTTCCAACCATCATGGCCGACATGGTTAAAAATAGAACATAGGGGTAAAATACAGTTTTTGGTTTATATCTCTGAAACTAAAGCATTTAGAGCAAATCTGACAGGTGTCAAAAATGTTTATCAGATGTAGATTTATCTGCCCTGAAATTTTCAGACGAATCCAACAACCCGTTGTTGGGTTGCTGCCCCTGAGTTAGTAATTTTTACAAAAATTTTGCATTTTTTTGTTATTATCTTAGATATCATTATAATATCTAATATCTAATACTATTAATTATGATTTTAAACTTATTTTACAAGATTTCCAAAGCATCAGTAAATACAGGTGAGCGACACAGGCTCTTGAGAGCCTCTAGTTTACATAAAGCTCTAGCTCCCTGGTCCTGGTTAGGCTGTTCTTTTCATCTAGCTCTAGCTCTCTAGTCCTGATAAGGCGCTTCTTTTTATTAAGCTCTAGTTCCATGGTCCTGGTTAGTCTGTTCTTTTCATCAAGCTCTAGCTCCATGGTCTTGGTAAACCTCGTCTTATCGTCCTTTGCTGATGTCTAATCAGCTATATAACATTTGTATTAGGGTTTGGACTTTCAAATATTTTTACCTCGAGTAGCACTGACGAAACAAATTTAAGAGACATTAATTTTCTAAATGTGCATCTGGTGCAGTAAAATTGGTATGAATGTTATTAAACATGTTACAAAAAAGACTTTCCATAACCAGTTTCCTTCCATCGATGAATAACAAAAGGAGGCATGGAGTATTGATCAATGTGACAGCAACCAAAAAAAAAACATCAAAAAGACATGCTTAACAAATGTATTGATACTATTTTTTATATAAAAAGTATGTAATTGTTAACTTTTATCATATATCTGACATTTTGTTCTGTTTCAATTTATATGTTGTTCATTGTCTGTGGTATTTTATATTTTATTTTTAAAAAAGGGAGTGAAGATCGTGGAGGGGGTAAAACAGTAAGTTGAGGAAAAACATGCAATACTATGGCTAAACTAAAAACAAGACAAAGATTAGTCCTCAAAATACTACACAGAACACTAAAGATTGGGCAACACAAAAACCATCAAAAACCTGGGGTGAACTCGGATGCTCCAACTGAGTAAGTACTTCCTACTCCACTACAGACGCCCGTTATGTGGTTCATAACAAGCATGACAATTTAATGATGTGAAAATCGAGGAAGGCCATGTAGCTACGACAAGTGGAACAAATACGATTGTCATTTTTTACGCAGGTATTCCATAATTCACGGTCATTCTAATCATCAAGTCCTCAATAAAACTTTCGAAGGGGTGACTTAACTACATCATTAGGAACCACTCAAGTTGGTTTGATAGCTTCATTAAAACTTGGCTATGTTTTGTTAGAAAAAAAGTGATACGAAACGTAAATAACTTATATTTAAAGTATAAAAACTATACAGTCACGTACCTTTCACTATTAAATCATAATCATCATTCTAATTAAAATATATGTCTCTGATTTCGTTATACTCAGAACTGTAAAAGAAAGCGCAATAGAATACCCCCGCATTTTTGTTAGTAAATTGAATTAAATATCAAATTCACTTATCTCCCCTTTCATATGTTGGATCTGGGTTATATATTCAGATAGTGTACGTTCTACAACTAGCCGTTAACTAGGGATTACACTCACAAGGTATATGAACATTCAGACGGATAGAAAGACAAGTAATTCCTATTTACCTTTAAATTGTGGGGGGAGTAAAATGAATGATTGTCTCTAATGCTGCGTTCACACGTAATTCGAATTCGATTCGCATTAACTAATTCGAATTAGTTTAATTCGCATTCGAAACGTTTAACGTCCAAACGTAAATTCTAATTCGAATTGCAATGCGCGTCAAATTCGCTTTACTGTCCTAACGACGTTAACTTTTAATTCTTATTAACAAAAACGCATTTCTAATGCGAATTGGATAATGCAATTTAGCCAATTCGAATCAATTCGAATTAAAAAAGAAGAGTGTGTGAACGCGATTAGCGAATTCGATTCGAATTCAATTCGAATTAAATGTACGTGTGAACGAGGCATTACTGTGTTTTTAGAAAGCTTGTGTTGTTACGTTGCGGCCAAATAAGTGTTTATCCAATGATATTATGATGATTTGGTATCTTAGATCAGAAAGTGTACATTAGTTACAGTTCAGAAGAAGCTTTGATTTACGTATTAGTATATACTTATAGAAAGGATCAAGATATTTCCCGGGTAAATATCGAGTCTTGTAAAATGTAAATCGGCGTTCCAAAGGTCTCTAGTACAAGTACTAGAAAGAGAACATTTATGGAAACATCCCACCTTCAAGAATGGTACGGGTATCATTGTCGTATATAAACAGGCGCGATTTCTTGCTTATTGTCATTTATCACAAGTCTATGAAGACGAAGACCTTTTATAACGGTACGTTGATATTTGAGATCGTAGTCTCTTATATACTATTACATTGAAGTGTAATAAAGAACAGGTTGGTGCCTGTTAGGGGCTTTAACAAGTTGTAGCTTTACAAGTTATACTGTATTGGACAAGTGTTGTTGCTTGAAGGGTACATTATTGAACTAAAAGGACAAGTTTGTTCCTGACCGAGTACAAGTTTGAATTGGTTCAAATTTGCATCTCAGTTGTAATATATTTGAAGTAAAATAGTTAAAGAAAGTTCATTAAAGAACGCAAAGATCAGTTGCATATATATATTTTATACGTGGATTCATTTATTTTCGTGGGTACCAATTTTGAGGAAAAGTTGTATTTTCGTGGATATTTTATTTTATGGTTTTGCGAAAGGCTTATGGAAAATTTCACGGTAAATCATTGAACATTTAATTTCGTGGTTCACCTGTTCCCACAAAATCCACGAAAGTTGGAACCCAAAGAACAACCCATTGGGAAGGTTTATATCCAAATCGATCATCGCATAAACTTATATCCAAATTGTTTCATCCTACAATAATGTCTTTTGATGATAAAATTGACGGGTTGAAAAAACAAATACAAGATATTGTTGGAACAATGTACAGAAAGAGTTTTGTTTCTTCATCTCCAAAAGATCAAATAGAGAGATGAAAGATACCAAGGGATTTTCAAAGTCATAAGTCGAAAATATACTGATAATGCCATGACAAAAAACGAAAAACGACGAAAAGAAAAAAAAGTCAACAAAACACATCATATATAACGACAGAAGCAACACGAACCCCACCAAAAACCGGCGCTGATTTCAGATGCTACGGAAGGGTAAGCAAATCCTGTTCCACATATGGCACTCCTTGTGTTACTCATGTAAGTACAACACCGGTGATAAGTCTAATTCGGTAGGTCACATTCGGGGAAAAGGGGACGGAAGTATGGTTAAAAAAATCGGAACATATCCGTCGTCATCTGTGAAACAGATATTCCATATGATGACGCCAAAGTGCACGTCTAAAAGTTGTTTTTTATAACAAGAAATGATTCGGGTCTGGGATCAAAAGGGTCCTCATGTCCACAAAGAGAGATCATAAAAAAGTTGTTTGCCAACATACCTGAATACTATATACAAACTATACACTAGCCCGAATACTATAAACAAACTATATACTAGCCCGAATACTATATACAAACTAAACACTAGCCCGAATACGATATACAAACTATACACTAGCCCGAATACGATATACAAACTATACACTAGCCCGAATACTATATACAAACTTAACACTAGCCCGAATACTATATACAAACTATACACTAGCCCGAATACTATATACAAACTATACACTAGCCCGAATACTATATACAAACTATACACTAGCCCGAATACTATATACCAATATACACTAGCCCGAATACTATATACAAACTATACATTAGCCCGAATACTATATACGAACTATACACTAGCCCGAATACTATATACAAACTATACACTAGCCCGAATACTATATACAAACTATACACTAGCCCGAATACTATATACAAACTATACACTAGCCCGAATACTATATACCAATATACACTAGCCCGAATACTATATACAAACTATACATTAGCCCGAATACTATATACGAACTATACACTAGCCCGAATACTATATACAAACTATACACTAGCCCGAATACTATATACAAACTATACACTAGCCCGAATACTATATACGAACTATACATTAGCCCGAATACTATATACGAACTATACACTAGCCCGAATACTATATACAAACTATACACTAGCCCGAATACTATATACAAACTATACACTAGCCCGAATACTATATACAAACTATACACTAGCCCGAATACTATATACAAACTATACACTAACCCGAATACTATATACAAACTATACACTAGCCCGAATACTATATACAAACTATACACTAGCCCGAATACTATATACAAACTATACACTAGCCCGAATACTATATACAAACTGTCGTTCTCACTCTGATTTAGAAGAAGGGGACACTATGCCGTTTCCTAGGTAACAGTTGTGTTGGAGATGTACAAAGTAAGACAAACATGAGCGATTAAAGTAACGACATAATGATTACAATGATAATTGTATTGTTAAAATTAAACTCTAAATATGACGATAGCACACCGTGGATGGACTATTTGTTCCATTTTGAAATGTATGCACTTGTAAATAATTGGTCCGAGAAACAAAAAGGGGTTATATTTGGCAGTATCCTTAACTGGACAAGCACAGGCTGTACTTGGAGATACACTTAGTGAGAACAGACACTAGTTTTCCGATTTAATCCATTTAGTAAACTTGAAGAGCGTACAGTAAAATGGAAAATAAAGTAAGGGAAGGACGAAGTTATTTACGGCATACTGTGAATGATGACGAGTTAGATAGTGATTGATTGATCGATCGATTGATTGGTGTTAAATAACACTTTCAGTGCTGTTGGCTATTTCGTGGCAGCCACAGTGCACAGAGAGAATCACCGACCTTCGGTAGGTAAACCCACAAGCTCAGGTTTGAAGGCAAGTAATACAGAGGTAAGACTGCTTAGAACACTCGGCCACCGAGGCCCCAGTTAGATAGGGAAGGAAAGATTAAAAATACTGACTCGTCAACAAAAGATATCGCATGTATCAATGGAGAAAAGTCTAGTACTCTTACGACTGAAGTGGCAAAATTAAAAACTATTGGGAAAAAATGGGTCTTCTTATTTTAAAACGGGAAATACTCAAAATAAAGGGAAAAATAAAAAGTGTTACAATTGTGGCAAAATTGGTCATTTTGCGAGGATGATCTGTCATCTTCCCCCTATAAACATAACATCTCTTACGAACAATTATAATAGAAAAAATGGGTATGGTTCTGTTAAAACTTTAATTAAAACTCGAAAACAACATAACCGTAAGACAAATGAAGGTGCAGTAACAACAGCATCGGAAGACTCTGGTATGTATGTCAAACTAAATATAGAGGCCGTAGAAGCATAATTTGTGGTTTATACTGGAACAACTTTGACATTAATTTCGTCCAAGCAATACGATATGATAACTCCATTGGACATATCAGGTCTTAACGGAGTCCAGACAACTGCTAAGTCTGTCTGTGGCAATAAGCTAAACCTTCGAGAAAAATGCAGCTTCAATCTGTGTTTGGTCCAAATAAATTGCAATCTGAAGCTGTAGTGACTGATTTACAAGTGGATCCGATGTTATTCTTGATTTGGGCTTCATGAAACGCCACGAGTATTTAATTGATGCTAAAATGAGCTATTTTATATAGGAAATTTTAAGGTAGATTTGTGTTTTCATGGATCAATTTATTGTTACAGAGGATTTGCTTCAGAAGCGGTAGTCATCCGACAAGGTCGGAAATTGTCATTAATGGCAAGATGTTATAGTGTTCTTTTTATTTGTCTTTGTATTTTTTTTTTTAATCTTTACTGTTTAGTCCATTTTTGGTAATATCCTTTTGGCGTGGCTTGGTATTTATACATCCTACCATTGTGTTATTGTGCTATGGTCATTATTTGTTTTCTTGTCTTTCATTTTTTGCTTATGTGCTTTGTCTATAGAGTGTCTATATGGCATTTTGTTTTTCTTTGTTGACATATTTGTCTGTTTTTTATAATGATTAAGATTATAACACAATGTTGACTACTGTACCCCAACTTTTGACATTTTTACCTATTGTGTCTGTTTGTTTTGCTCACACATTGTTGTTGATATAATGGAATTCTATGCGACTGTCATACAAGTGAGAGGTTTAGCTAGCTATAAAACCAGGTTTAATTTCACCATTTTGTACATAAGGAAGTGCCTGTACCCAGTCGCTAATATGACAGTTGTTTTCCATTTGTTTGATGTGTTTGAGCTTTTGATTTTGCCATTTGATAAGGCACTTTCCGTTTTGAATCTACCTTAGAGTTCATTTATTTTGTTATTTTACTTTTTTTAGCAGAAGGTAAACAATTACCTGTTGACAATGCATAGTGAGAAGCAACTGAAAATGCCGAAAAGTCTATATTTTGACTACTACACATACCTAGATACTAAGACTATGTATCCTGGTACTATTATAGCTCAAATGTCTGAGGTTAACCAAATATTATATAAAAGGATGTAAAATATGCACAAAGAGGAAAAATCCGCAAATGTCCAAAAGAGCTCCAATGGCTTTAGTAGAAGCTAATGGGTCAATTGAAAGGATAGCAGCATATATCCTTGGTGAGTTGCCCGAAACAGAGGATAGCAACAGATATATAATCGTAGTTTCTTACTACTATACGAAGTGGACGGAATGTGTTGCCATGTCATACTGTCATAATTTGCTGGATATGAAAATAATACAACCACTAGCATTTAGACAACAACAGCGCACATCAAGTTTTAGATGACTTGGCAGATAATATCAAGTTAGGACAGGGTATTCGAATGGAAAGATAAAACAATTTTGATAAACATATTGACCGAAAGAGAAAACGTTTTTATACACTTAAAAGAATACGCCATAGGTGTACAAAATTGTCAAGCACGAAGACATTTTCTACAAGTATATCTAACAAATAATCTATTGTTATACGGATCTCTGGTCTTTAACGATGATGAATTACAAGGATTATAAATAATTAATGAGAAGATGTGGTAAGATTGAGCAAATATATATATTAGACAGCAAAGGACGAGATCGATGTTAACAACTACGGGTTACCGCAGCAATGATCTAGAGAAAATCTATACCAAAAATAGCCTATAAAAGGTGCCAATATAATATTTCACTACACTATACGTTTTCTTTCTTTCTTGCCTTGTCAAAATTCGAAATATTATATCAAACATTCAGTCAATGCCGTAGCAATAAGATGGGGATGCAATGTCAACACAGGTTGATGCTGCAGTTTTCATATTCAAATAACCGATTTGCTTCACAAATGGTATGATATATGCTTTTGGGTTCTTGTCCACTGGGGTCGCCACAAGCCCATAGTTTATGATATCGTACGCCTAATTCATGAATCCTGAATAAGGTCCTGTATCTGTTTGAAGTGGCCATCTGGTATTGCAACAAGATAAGTAAATAAACGATTCCATTGAAAAAAAATACCAAATACTGCGTAAAATTCCAAGGAATTATATATTTGGCTATGATCTAATTTGGAAATTTATTGTATTATTGAAATTATCTAGCATTTAATTTTATAGACGTTATGCAATAAAAAAGTCTTAAATTTCTTGCTATCCGATACTGGTTTAAACTAGATAAAAGAAAGAAAGAAATGGCATTCTTTGCCAAATCGGTCATAGTTATTAACTAACACAACGATTTTTATAGTTTAATTAATACATAGGGTATTTAAATATATCAAATAAATAAAACTTATTTATCATATACTTAGAATTAATAAGGTAATTGTTTACGGTTTCATAAAAGGATTCAATATAAGTTCCATATTTTCCGAATAGTGTCTTAAGCAGGCTAAAGATATGAATTTTCATAAACTGCTTCCGATTGTTATCGCATGTCTGTATGTTCGCGAGTAACGTTATCATGGTTATCGGATGGCAATCATTTGCAATTCGGAAAATCAGGGAAAATATACTTCCACTTTTACGTTTGCAATGAAAACACAGTGCATAGTATGTCGAAAATGAAATATTAGGTGGAAGTAGGACTTCAAAATAAACTACTAGTATAAAAATTCCAATAAAAGAGATTCACTATATGAATTGTTGTTTTTGGAGTGTTTAATAAGTAGCGTTAATAGGATGTTCTTTTAAAGTGCCATGCAGTTCATACAACTTCGCAAATTTAGGCCTTTTAAAAAAAAATTATTACATTGTTGTCAGCAGAAAAACATAATTGTGAAGCAAATAGAAAATATTGGTATCTATTTTAATAATGAAATATATTCACTAATGACTAATGTTTTTGACTTGCAGTATAAAATATAAAGTTGAAGTTGCAATTTTTATTCAAATTAAAAGATTTCCATACAATGATATTTTTCGAAGTGCAAGTATATGATAAAAAAAGTCATTACATCAGTTTTCATATTAGATGTATTATCAGCCCTCGGTTAGATCTTTAGACTTCGGCTTTTTGGGTTTGTCTCATAACCTAGGGATGATGATGCATTTTGGTACGTGAACGAAATCGATGATAAAAAAACACTGAGGGTAGATTCCACTATGATCCAGAATTATAATTCAAGAAAACGAAAATAGGAGAATGAATGAAAAAAATAATTTATGAATTAAAAAACAGTCCCATCGGTTCCTGTCTATGCCATTACAATTTTCAGTTGCAGTCTATAATGCCATTACCTTTTCATCAATTTCAAATCAGTAAATAACATAAGTTGAATTTAGATAGGCATTATGAAAATAAGAAGATGTGGTTTGATAGCCAATGCGACAACGCTCCATAAGAGACCATATGACGTAGGGCGTATGTGACGATTTCGCGTTTTGTCTTTGATATTCAAAAGAGAGGCGAAATATACCAAAGAGACATTCAAACCCATAAGTCAGAAAAAAACTGACAACACCATGGCACAAAAAGAAAAATACCAAAAAATAAACAGCAGTAAACAAATTACATCATAGAAAACTAAAGACTGAGCAACACGAACCCCACCAATACCCGGGGTGATCTTATGTGCTCCAGAAGGGTAAGCTGATCCTGCTCCATATGTGGCACCCGTCGTGTTGCTCATGTAATTACAAACCCTGGGATAAGTCTAATTCGGTAGGTCACATTCGGTGAAAGGAGGATGGGATTGTGGTTACGACGATTGGATCATATCCGTCGTCATCTGAGAAACAGAAATTCTATAATGGTCAACCAACTCGTGTCCGTAAATTTTTCGAAGGGATTATTTCAACTTCACCTTGGAACTCTTGGACTAATAGCTTCTTTGTGAGCAGCAACCCTATATCAAGGAAATCATGACAGGTTACTCAAGCCCTGGAATATTGTATCAACTGGGAGATACATACTCCATATGCAGGCACTGCTGGAATGTTAATAAGACACAGGACACGAACTGAATTTGAGGCTTCGTATCTGACGTCAAACTCCGAAACTTGGTCAGTGTTCCTTTCATTCCTATTTAAACAAAAGACTTCAAGGATCGAACTATATTCCTTCAATACCGACAAAAGCCTGGTAAGAGAATATGCTCAAAGCGAATTTGCTAAAAGCTTTCACAAAGAGAAAAAGGTAAAAGCGCTAATGTCTAAGTTCAATTACTTTAAATGTAAATTAAAACGTTTGTATTATGTAATTGTTCTAAAACGTTAGGTTAAAACTTCTTATATGAATTAATACTGTTTTTTGTTGTACTTTTTACTCCTTTTGGTATTAATGATCTTATAAATATCTAAAATGTTTGGACTAGAACACTTTTGGTCATATATAATACAAAATAATGGAGAAAAAGTTTAATAAGAGTGGTGCTGTTTCTTTATTCTTATGGAAAGTAAGGATACAGGGGCACCTTATGCCAACTGCCGTCTCGATCAGATTGTTCGACTATAATTATGAGCTTTAAAAGCAGTTTTAACCTTATTGCAAAATAACCAGAAAACAGAGAACAAAAGGAAATAAATACGTATTTCAATGACACCGGTCTCTTTTGTTTAACCATGCCGTTAGATGTCATGTCATATAACGTGTGAAAACTTACTAAACTAGAGGTTTTTAAATGCTTTTATTATCTTAAAAAACTTGGTTTTGAAGTTTTTAAATGTTTTCTGTGGTTCGAAAATTTTATTGAATTAACTGCACAATAATAAACTATATAAGTGAGTGTTAACATCCTAAGATACAAATGTAACAATATGACGGTGTTAAAAAGGTTATAAAATTCTTGTGTATTTTGCAGTTTTTAAATATCCGCATGTTATGTGATTCAAATATATTTAGATTCTTGTTTCTGCTTAATTTGTTTCAAGTTGGCTAGTTGTATTATATTTGAGTACTGTGAATTCAGAAATTATTGCGTGCATTTATTATTGCGATTTTTTCATTCTAGACCAAAATGCGATTACTATTTTTGCGATACTGAGAAAAATCCCGCTTCATTCATATAGTAAAATCCAAAATATGCAGGGGTTTAAATTATTGTGATTACAACCCTGTCGCATTTTTCGCAATAATAAAAACATCGCAATAATTTCCGAATTAACAGTAGTTGTTTGTTCATTTCAGTAATTTGGTAATTTGAGTAGTTGTCTGGTAATTTAAGTAGTTGTGTCTGGTAATTTGAGTGGTTGTGTCTGGTAATTTGAGTAGTTGTCTGGTAATTTGAGTAGTTGTGTCTTGTAATTTGAGTAGTTGTTGGTAATTTGGGTAGTTGTTTAGTAATTTGAGTCGTTTAGTAATATGAGTAGTTGTTTAGTAATTTGAGTAGTTGTCTGGTAATTTGAGTAGTTGTTTGGTAATTTGAGTAGTTGTTCTGATCATTTGACTACGGTAGTGTCTGTCTTTCAATGAATTATTGATTGTCATCTTTGTATATTTTACTCTTTTGTACATTATGATATTTTGTCATACTATTATTTTTCATTTCAACTTGATTAGTTTATGCAGTATTTCTAAAGATTTCCATTTTTTAAATGGTAATGTTGAATATACCGGTATAAGAGCATGTCGTAAAGCCAATAAGGCTAATTAAAAAAGTTTTCATTGGCCAACAAAAAAGGCTCTTTACCGAAGCTATTTTGACAGAGTTTTCTATGACGATAGATACAGTGAAAAAGGTTTGGCGAGATGCTCAATAACCAAAGTTCGAATCCTCCTAGGGGGTGATAGTCAAGTGCAAAAGCAATCTGATTAAAATTCAGACCTATATTAACTCGCGTGCTCGTACAAATGAGTATAACGAAATCAGAGAACTGTATTTTAATTCGATTAGTGCAAAAGCAGTTATAACATGTTGGTCTGAATTCTAGAAAACCAATACAGGGTCTAGACCTTCATCGATCGCTGTGTGTGATTGATATAAGTTTCATGTATACGGAAGCATAACTGATCGTACCCTTTCATTGGAGGCAGGAAAACTTTGACGAAAAGTGCTCTGAGTGTTGTAAAATATTCACAAACACGAAGTGGCTGCACGGCAGTAGTAAAAATTGTTTACAAGTTACAACTCATCATTATCAAGCTGCAGACCAAATACTGTGAAAGTACTTTTATTCGTGGGGTACCAATTTTCGTGGTTTTCGTGGATGGCTTTATCCACGAATTTAACTGTCCAACGAATATAATAACTGTTGTCAAATTCCAGACATGGAAAGATCCCCATGTAGGTTTGATTACATGGATACGGTCATATAAACCAACCTACTATGTACTAAATATACTTTTTTTTGTACAACTTCAGACCGGATTTTACCCATTTAATCTTTAAAAAATCTAAAATGTACGACTGTTAACATTTTAATTCTCATGAGAAATAATTTTTTATCGATGAAAGTCAGATATCCGATGATGATATGCGATAATGAAATAATCCTTTTTTCATAATTCTCATACGAAAAAAAAAAACTGATTTCATTTTGGGCTTGCTTTTTTATGTCATAATAATTGATTCTAGAATTCAAAATATTATGAATTTGTTATTAATGAAGGACGAATAAGTGAGTGAAAATGAACACCTTATTTAACAATGCCCCACAAATCATTATAAAACAACATATGATTAATATCATGAATATTCGATTCTGAAGTCTTCAAATTCGTCACACGATTTTTTTTTCAAAAACTAATATCAACGAATTTCAGAACCCACGAACATGTAACTTTTGCTGAAACCACGAAAATTGATGCCCACGAATAAATACTTTCACAGTACAAAATAACTCCATTCAATAGAAACAAAGAAACTTTGACGAAAATAGTTCTTGTACAATGAGTGTTGTAAAATTTCAAACTATCGACAAACAGGAAGTGACTGCACAGCAGATGTAAAAATTGCTTACATGCTACAAGTCATAATTATTAACCTGCAGACAAAAAATAAAATCATTCCCTTTAATAGAAGGCATGAAAACTTTGACAAAGTTTTATTCCCTAGGTCTTTCGAACGGACGGACGGAGTAGAACGGTTACTAGGCCAGCTCGCATTCGGCGACTCAGCCGTAATCATCATATGATAAAGTGGAAGCCCTAATTTCCTGTCCTATACATGTGTAGAAAATGAATATCGCAGATATGTTACATGTTAAAGTATACATTGTATGTATGTCTATGTGCGTATACAACGTCTTAATGTATCATAGGATTAGTATGCTATTAGGCAAAGTTCACCATCCATGAATTTGGCTATTTTTAATTAAGGTCCCTTTTGGTAAAGTAGCTCTAGTTCTAATACATCATTCGCTTTCCAATGTTTGGGTTTAAACTTTCCAGATGAAGGCAAATCCAGAAAAGCGCTAGTACGATATCAATAAACTTTATTAATGAGAATAACCATCATGTTTGTTTGTTACATATTCCTTGCGGAGCCGTGGAGGTTTTAATATATTTGAGAGATAAATGAGTGGTTTTAGAGATGTGTGAAAGTATATAGCAAGTTCCTTAAAATATATTAGACGTAAATTGCTCCCTAAGGTTAAAGGTCAGTTCATCATAATTAACATCGATATTTACATTCATAGAAAAGAAAATAACATTATCGATGACTGTAAAACATAAGTGTAAATGATATAAAATAATTTTTTTAAGATATGTGTTTTTTTTTCTGTACAGTAGTTGAAGTACGAAACTTTATTTACATTTCCTGATAAAGTAATATATCTTGGCTTTAAATGATTCTTTTTACATCGCGATGACCGTGAGGGCATTCCGATGTATTGTTGCCAGAGATATTTCCATTACGTAACTTTCGTGTTTGACTGGTAACCGATGTATAATCTAATACGCGGACATCATCGAGTGCAAAATAACATTCCATATCGCTTGTTATAAATTCATTTCTTCAATTAAAAAGTTTTTAGAACATAAATTAATAATATGAAAATGTTTTGTTATATATATATAAAAGTAAAAAATCATTAATATCTATGCACACGTACAGAAAAAAATGTGTTAACGCATGCGGAAGAATATCTCAAGAACGTTTGCAATCTCCCATGCAGAGTTATCGGTCCTTGCCTCTCTCAATCTATTAGAAAAATCGAATTTTTACAGAAGAGTGACCACCATGCACTTGCACTGCGCTATTAATAATGTAGTAGAATAGAATGATATGCAAATGGATGAAAATTATATATACATGTAACTGTAATATACAAATATTAATATAATATATAACAACAAACCAGAGTATACTGATTTGTATCACTACAATATAATAGTTATTACGGTGAGGTTGAATTCCCTGTCATTTATTTTTCATCCACGCACGAACTTGTCTCAGAAAATTTTTTTTTATATCTGTACATTAACTTCACTTTCAGGTATAGAGATATGATTTTTTTTCTGAGACAAGTGCTTGTGACCATCCACAAGAACTTGCGGTCATCCGATGTTCAGTACTTCAGTACTTTGATTTACTTTTGGGAACCAACAAATGTGATTGTCATCTAAGTTGTTATTCTACAAAGTTATGTTCGACCCGGTTAATTATTTAATAAAAGTTGAAGGACACATTGGCCTAAAACAGTGAAGTGTACATCTGATAAACTTTTGAACTTTTAAATACAGGATTGTGGTCTTGATATTGGACATCACTTGAAAATGAAAAATGTTGTAAATAAACATGACAAAATTTTTAATGCATGATTGTTCAGTTTAAACAGATATTTTTCTTCAAGATTTGTGCAACGATACTGATATAAGATAGTATTATACGAGAAAGACGTAATAAAATCGTATTCAATTTGAATTGACAAATATTTCGGTTCAACAAATGGCCTTCTTCAGTGTCAATGTTTCAATCACGTATTCAATTTGAATTGACAAATATTTCGGTTCAACAAATGGCCTTCTTCAGTGTCAATGTTTCGATCAAATGTAATACAATACTAGTTTAGTATGGCGTTCATTATCACTGAACTAGTATATATATTTGTTTAGGGGCCAGCTGAAGGACGCCTCCGGGTGCGGGAATTTCTCGCTGCATTGAAGACCTGTTGGTGGCCTTCTGCTGTTGTCTGTTCTGTGGTCGGGTTGTTGTCTCTTTGACACATTCCCCATTTCCATTCTCAATTTTATAGATGTTTATGTTTGAAAATAGCTCAGTTATCGTGGTAATAAAGGTAAATTTGAACTAAAATGTATTTCAATTTCCACACATTGCCGAAAAAAAAAATTGAAGAAAACCTACATTTCAGAATAATATCAATAACTTGGAATGTTAATAATATTATAATCTTACGATTTGTCACTTATACTTTGCATGCAGTGGGTAATGTATTATAAAGATTACTGACACTGTTGGCATATTTAACCAAGAGATATTGCTTTGATGAGTGGATGTTTGTATATATATTTATATTGCACTCTTGGTATTGATGTTACTTGAAGAAATATATGTTACGTAAACAAGACAATAACATGATATCATCAGTGTCAACAACGTGATGTAGTATATTAACGTTTGTAAACATTTTAAATGTATAAATGTAAATTTTGTACAAAATTTATGCATTTTTACTCCAGTTTTACATAAGTATTAGTTATACACCTTCGAGGTCGTTAGCCCGGCCGATTAGGTGTATCTTCTTCGTGACATTATGGTTAATGCAAAATGATAGCTTTCAATAACTGGGGATGGCCGGGGTCTTTCAGCAATTTGATCTTATTGCATGATAAATGCAGGATAACCAATTACACAGAAAATTTGCATACAAGCTATTTTTTACTTATTCAATTCAAATATGCAATCAAAAATATACCTTCATGTGCTACTTTTAGAGATAAATGTGGTCGATATTTTAGACATTTACTCAAAATGTCGGTTTCTTTGACATTTCTGTTCTTTGAAAGACATACCTAACTTTTTTGTTTTAAAAGATACTCACAAGCGGATTTTTGGACAAACATTTAGAAAATCGTCTTTATTTAAGTAAACTCTAAATCTGTGTAACAATTCTCTGGAAATAATTTCTTTTTAACTTTTTCATGATTTTAGAAATAAAACGGCATTTTTTGCTGTATATTTATCCAATTTAGAAAAAAATCATCGGCCATTTCTTCATAAAAATTGGTATAAATAATCTTCATACTTAATCTAGCCACATCTCATTTAAAAAAACGGGGTCCATGTACTCGTTTTCAAGCTGATGATTAGAATCAGTCGAAAAATGCATCTTTTCCCGATATTTCACAGTTTGACGACGCGAAAAATAACATTTTACGTTAGCGACGTCATTTCCTCCCCGTAACTGTATCGTATGCCCTTTTAAAAAATGTAATCCTAAGAATTGAATGCTTCTTTTTATCATTTTATTGGGGTGTACAAGCGTTGACGGGCGTATATTTTTAGTATGAAGTGCTTTAGCGCGTCATACAAAATGTGCTTCGGTCAACGTTATTACACCCATTAAAATTATAAAAAGAAGCATTCAATTCTTCTTTACATGTTTAAACATTGTAAGATCTGACATAATAACAAATTAACCTGTAAGAGTGAAATTTGTTTGATAAACCTTTGAACTTCTAAATAAAGAATTTGTGTTCTTGATTATGGACAGCGAATGTTTTCAAGCTGAACAAAACATGCCTTACCTTCTTATTTTAGTTATGATTAAAAAGAACAAACATTTGACAATGTATTAGTATTTTCTATGCTTTTTCAATTGTATCAAGAAAAACAGATGAACAATTTTTAGAATAAAGCATCAGATTTTTAAAAAGGTAAATTACTAATGAGCTCATAATTATAGGTTTTTGCCACTAGAACATTTCTTCCCCAATTTTACACAAGTTAATTTTTTTTGGAAAGAATCAATATATCATGTATATATGAGGGTCTTGATGTGGTTACAGGGCTAAAATATTAAGAATAGAGAAAAATTGAAAAATTGTCAAAAGAAAATAAAGAATAATCATCGGGTGTTAAAATCTTAAAGAAAAGTGAAAAGTGGGCTCAACCCAGATCCTCATATATGTATAATTGGTAAAATTAAATTGTTTTTTTCCTAAATACATATTCTGATTCCCAACTTTGAGGAGAAAAGAAATATTTTGAAATTTTGATCAGGAAAGGGAAAACAAGTTTCTCATTGAGAGTATTTGGCATTAAATGATAAGTTCTGATAAAAAAAATTCGCGGTTGCGCTAAAAAACAATAAATAACATTATGCTTGCATGGTAAGAAAAAAAATCAGAACGACAAAAACAGCCCTCGCTCCCCTTCTAAAAGTGTAATGGTCGTTCACTAATGGTTTGGTTTTCGATTCATATATAGACCCTCAAACGAACCTTAAATGAAACACTACCTAGCATTTAATATAGACCCTCAAACAAACCTTTTAAGAAACACTACCTAACTAGTATGTCATATAGACCCTCAAACAAACCTTTTAAGAAACACTACCTAGCATGTCATATAGACCCTCAAACAAACTTTTTAAGAAACACTACCTAGCATGTCATATAGACCCTCAAACAAACCTTAAATGAAACACTACCTAGTATGTGGTATAGACCCTCAAACAAACCTTAAATGAAACACTATCTAGTATGTCATATAGACCCTCAAACAAACCTTTAAGAAACACTATTTAGTATGTCATATAGACCCTCAAACAAACCTTTAAGAAACACTACTCAGTATGTCATATAGACACTCAAACAAACCTTTAAGAAACACTACCTAGTATGTCATATAGACCCTCAAACAAACCTTTAAGAAACACAAGTACCTAGTATGTCATATGATCTTTTTCAGTACAACATGATCGTCTTTAGTACATTCACCTTTAAAAAAGTGTTAAATTTATTACATAACAGGTGTGTTTTTCTGTTGGTACAAACAGATTTGTCATCAGTATGAAGTCTATTAACATATGATATATTATAAACTTTTCACATATGATAAAAATGTGTAGGTGTTGAAGTGAAGCTATTCATCTAAATAATAGGAAACACAATTTTTTAGGTACACAAATTTTAAAACCTTCATCACAGTAAATCTTTTAAGTTATACTTATGAAGAACAAAACCATGCTCGATTACTAAGTATTTTGTTGTTCAAACTGGGTTTTGAATTAAGATCTTTGGTATAGATTTTATTACTAGTACTTATTTGGTGTTTATCATATTCATTGAAACTGATGTATTTTAAATCCACGAAATATAAGATGTCTGTTCTCAAGAGCTTGACATGTTGCTTAAACACTTGTCTCTTGTTGATGACCGTATGTTGAAATATTGCTTAGACATTTGTCTCTTGTTGATGACCGTATGTTGACCATTTGATGTCTTATTTGTGTTGGTGGGTTAGACACTTGTCTCTTGTTGATAACCGTATGTTGACATATTGCTTATAAACACATGTCTCTTGTTGATAACCGTAAGTTGACATATTGCTTTTAGACACTTGTTTCTTTTTGATGACCGTATGTTGACCATTTGATGTCTTATTTGTGATGTTGGGTTATTGCTTAGACACTTATCTCTTGTTGATAACCGTATGTTGACATATTGCTTAGACACTTGTCTCTTGTTGATAACCGTATTATGACCATTTGATGTCTTATTTGTGATGGTGGGTTATTGCTTAGACACTTGTCTCTTGTTGATAACCGTATGTTGACCATTTGATGTCTTATTTGTGATGGTGGGTTATTGCTTAGACACTTGTCTCTTGTTGATAACCGTATGTTGACATATTGTTTAGACACGTGTCTCTTGTTGATAACCGTATGTTGACCATTTGATGTCTTATTTGTGTTGGTGGGTTATTGCTTAAACACTTGTCTCTAGTTGATAACCGTATGTTAACATATTACTGAGACACTTGTCTCTTGTTGATAACCATATGTTGACATATGGCTTATAGACACTTGTCTCTTGATGATAACCGTATGTTAACATATTGATTTTAGACACGTGTCTCTTGTTGATAACCGTATGTTGAAATATTGCTTAGACACTTGTCTCTTGTTGATGACCGTATGTTGACCATTTGATGTCTTATTTGTGTTGGTGGGTTATTGCTTAGACACTTTTCTCTTGTTGATAACCGTATGTTGAGATATTGCCTATAGACACTTGTCTCTTGTTGAAAAACGTTTGTTGACATATTGCTTTTAAACACGTGTCTTTGGTGAGGCCCCTCATGTGGGTGTCCAAGTAAACACATAATCACAATTTTTTTGTCAATATAATCAAATAATCATTAAAACATTTTTAAACAAGATAATCAAATAATCAAAAATACAGTCATAGATTATCAAATAATCAAATAATCATGAAATATTTGGTCTGGTAATCAAATAATCACTACAAAAAAGGCCAAGTTATCACATAATCAAAAACCCCATGAGGAGGCTCTCTGGTTGATAACCGTATGTTGACATATTGCTTTTAGACACGTGTCTCTTGTTGATAACTGTATGTTGAAATATTGCTTAGACACTTGTCTCTTGTTGATGACCGTATGTGGACCATTTGATGTCTTATTTGTGTTGGTGGGTTATTGCTTAGACACTTGTCTCTTGTTGATAACCGTATGTTGACATATTGCTTAGACACTTGTCTCTTGTTGATGACCTTATGTTGACATATTGCTTATAGACACCTCTTGTTGATAACCGTATGTTGACATATTGCTTAGACACTTGTCTCTTGTTGATAACCGTATCTTGAAATATTGCTTATAGACACTTGTCTCTTGTTGATAACCGTATGTTGACATATTGAGTTTAGACACATGTCTCTTGTTGATAACCGTATGTTGAAATATTGCTTGGACACTTGTCTCTTGTTGATGACCTTTTGTTGACATATATGCTTAATGACACTTGTATCTTGTTGATGACCGTATGTTGACATATTGCTTAGACACTTGTCTCTTGTTGATGACCATGTGTTGACCATTTGATGTCTTATTTATGTTGGTGGGTTGCTGTCTCATTTACATTTATCCCGTGTCTCCGTTCATTCATAAATAATAAACTTTCGATCATTACAGTTTGTTTATGCCGAATGATAGCTTGGTTCGACACCAAGCGAAAAACGTCGTGTTCATCTTTTATCATTTTTTTGTGGTAGGATAACTAAGCTTTTTCAATGAGTTACCTCTAGTGTTAATAGATGAAAGGTTAAAATGTGAATAGACTATAAGTGGAAGAACTAACGGACACTTTTATTTACAATATTTTCTTAACAACTTTTCGACTACAATGAAAAAAGATTAAACCTTATAGCGAACTTTCTAGTTGAGTGGATGGTATTTCAATCATAATCCTTATTTCTTTAACAGCACTTTAAAGACAATTATGTGAATATGAAATTGTAAAACAAAACGTGACAAATTCTTAACACGGAGTGAATTCTGGTATAAACTTATAAACTCAAGCCTATGGTCGACAGAGAAGAAGAAAACAAAAATGTGACACATTCTTCATAGTCATCGTGTAGTTTTTGAAAATATGAGTCGTAAATATAAACGCTGGTGCCATCATGCCTTAAATCAAGGTCAAATGTCATTACGTATACATTTCCTATTTTAATCTAGAGAAACAAACCACTGATTTGTAGTATTATTTATAAATGCTTAAGTTTCGACTTAGAAGTGTTTCATATTTGCAAATGAAGTCAAAAATCATAACGTATTATTGAATTTTTTCAAAGATAAAACTTTTTATGGAAATTTTAAAGTCTAATAAATAACTGTTACATAATGACCTTGATCTTTGAACTCGATAGATAGCATTTCTTGACAAGAAATACAAACGTTTTAGAAAAATGGATATTAAAAGAGTTCCCGAATTACATTGATGATAAAATGCAGCAACATTTGCAGGTTAAATTTCGTCTTTAATTCGACATGTCACTGAGTTTTCTGAAGGTAAATTTTCACTGTTAGTCTAAATACACGATACGTTTTTCAGATGATGCCAATAGCGCGAGTTCATGAAGTTACAACATTTGATATTATTGTAATGAATGCTAGCGGGATTTATGGCAAATTCTAAAAGTAAGACATAACCGTTTTCATACAAAATGAAAGCTGAAAAAATTACAGGAAGTTAAAATTCACATATGAACTGAACCCCAATGTAGTTAGAAAATATTTCCAATAGATAACGTTCATGATATTTCATCTGTTTCATCAGTTATGTCGGCTGATACGACCCGGACATTATTGAAACTTTATTCATTTTCAATTAACAAAAACACAAATCCGTGCAACACAGACCCTGCTCCTATCATACACATGCTGCCTGGCATGCTTTTCCCCCATATGTACCTTCAACCATCGCCTGATCTACCGTGCTCTTAACCATGGACTGATCTACCGTCCCCTTAACCATCGCCTGCTCTGTCATATCCTAAATCATCGCCTGCTCAACCGTGTCATAATACATTTGCATGATCTAATGTGTCCTAAACCATCGCCTGATCTAATGTGTCCTTAACCATCGCCTGATCTACCGTGTCCTAAACCATCGACTGTTCTTATGTGTCCTTAACCATCGCCTGACCTACCGTGTCCTAAAACATCACCTGATCTTATGTGTCCTTAACCATCCCCTGACCTACCGTGTCCTAAACCATCGCCTGATCTGTTTTTACTGTCAGGTGACCTAGTAATTTGACTAAGTAGAACAAATCAAATGTGCATGAGATAAGGAAAAGTATACCATTCTGCACTTTACCTGAATTTAATAGTACTCTCAATGATATAGTGAACTTACAATTACTGCATGATTGTGTGTGGAAGTTTTTACTATAAAGTGCGGGATATAGATATATACGATAGTTAACGGTCAATACAAGTGATCTATTTAAGCTCATCTCTAAATTTATTGAATGATTCCAGGATAGGGGAGAAGACAAGGGGAGTGGAAAAGTCTTTACACATTAAGCAAATAATCGAAGCAAAATTCAAATATATTTTTACTGATATCATACAAACTAACGTTTTGTTGTAAATTTACGATACTATGTGATTTTCGAATCTTGTTGGACCAGACAAAATGCCTTATCATACCTTCTTCATTTCCAAGTCATATGCCAAATCTACCACTGTTCCAAAAGCATATTGATTAATTGATTGTTGTTTCCTTAACGTACAGTGGCAAGTATTTAACGCATATTTAGGACGAGAACAAATTTAAAGTTAATGTAATAGGAAGGTTCTGCAATGTTGTCCGACCGAAGGTGAAAAGAGGAATTTCGACTGCTAGTGGAAATTGAGCGCATATTGGATACGGGCAGAAATTTGGCCTTGCAAAGACCATTTAAGGACCCTCGATATAGTTGTAACAATGGTTATTTAACGTGACACTTTCTTTACACGAAGCGTCCGATTTCTTGTCGCCATTCCGACCGGACGTGGCTGTGTAATATACATCCCGCACAGCCATCAGCCTAAAAGACTCCACACAAGGTTTTTAATGCCGGACGGGAAAAGTCCAAAGGATTACCGTATTTCTACACCTAAGTCAACCGTTAGAAAAAGATGATCAGATTAGAGAATCATAAAACTAAAAGGGAAAATGAAATATTAAAGATGTTTGGCATGTAATAAGTGGAAAAAGTAGCTTCATTTGATTTTAAAAGTCATTGGTTCCCTTAAATAACATTTTTGTCGAGTGTAAAGTATCCAACTTAGTAAATTTAATAATTTCAACTATTGAAACTGCAATCTAAAAAATAACGAAATCAGAGATCCATATTTTAATTAGATTGTTTAAACTGAAGTCACTATCATTTTTACAATGGACGTAGAACGGTATATCAGATACATGCAAATAATGCATTATTAACCATCTGGTAACATTAATCTATGAAATATCAGTAAAATAATGCCGACTATCAAATAGCGTCCATATATTTACCTCGTTTTCAATTCAGTACAAGGTATAATAATAAATTGTTGTAGATTATTGCTAATTTAACCAGAAAACTGTGGATTAGCTCATAAATCCGTACCCGGTCATAAATCCCTTCCCCTTTCACAAATTTGAATGTTAGTATATGTGTCTTCAACAATGTTCTAGTATTCGTGTTAACTTACAGTAATGTACAGTTTTACGTTTTCTGTATTTTATTTTTTTTTTATTTGCGGGTCGGGGTGGGGGTTGATTGAACTAATATGTTATTCATTAAAAAAAATCATAAGGGGATGACTTTTCGTTATATCTGTTTTATGTATAGTTTTTCTTTATTTTACTTACGGATTATAACGTTTTATCGGCAATTTCTACATTTTCTCTTTGATCTTACTGTCTAATATTTTTCTAGATTATTCGAAAATAATAGGCAATGACGTCACGTATCAATGCAGCAATGTAACGCGCTCATGTCCATCCGCGTCAATTGATCAATGAAATCCGACTCCTTTCATACAACCGAATAACTTCACAACATTTTGTACACATAAAAATAGTTTTACTAACTATTTCATTTTATTTAATAATCTGAACAACAAAAACATATCCTGCTAATACAAATTACCGATAAAAAGAATAATGGCATTTTATTTTTTAATACTAACTTTATCAGCTCGAATATCAGCTCGCCTTGGCGGGCTCGCTTGATATTCTTGCTGTTAAAGTCAGTATCAAAAACAAAAATGCTATTATTCTGTATGTATAATTCATAATATTGTTGTTCATATCATTAGATAAAAACACTTACAATGAGATATTTTTCTTCCAATTAAAGGGTCCATAAAGAGAAAAATAATTTAGTACAATCAATTTTATAATTGACACAAATAATTTTGATAATCATATATAAGCATATAAGTAAAAAAAAAAGCAGTAATAGAACAGATTATATATAAAATATGTTGACATTGGTTAAATGTTTGTCAGTCCAGTATTTGAACCAATATTTAAGTATCTAAAAAGTCAACCGTTTAATATTTTTGGCAAACAAACATCTATATATAATAACAACATGTTGTGTTTTTTGTTTTATTATTACAACCAAAGGGTTGACTAGGGTATATAAACATTGTCACACTAACTTCTCTCGCCCGATAGTAAGGTTCGTGCTAATATATGTATCTGTTTAGCTAAGCGGGATGCATAGATACCACGTCCAGTCCGAATAAGAACGTTATTGATCAGTGTTTGGAGAATATCTCTGCTCTCAACACGCAATAACTACTCTCTGAAGGTCTGTAGTAGATCTATTGCAGGACAATTTTCTTTCCCTATCCATGAACCCTCCTTTTCAGTAACAGTCCAAATATATCGCCTTTCATACTGGTCGACCCATTTTGCAGAGCTTACCTTATTGATTTATAATTAACCCTTTTCTCAACCTGAATATGCATGAGCTATTTGCCACTGGACATTAAGAAATTACCATTCATTTGTCCACTGATTGAGATGATAGCAGAAAACTGAGTGACCACAAAAACTATTTTAATTTCCAACTTGCATGGACTCGGGGCCACTGACATCCTGGTACGGTGTATATGGAAGCTGGTTAATCGTTGACCTTCAGATATTGTTTTTTTTTCTGTTTGTGTTGTTGTATTATTATCTATTTGAAATTCCCTCAACATGAAAAAATATGCTATATAAGAAGATACTATGGTATGATTGTCAATGAGACAACTCTCCACGCTATGACAGATAATCATTGTTCATCCATTAATCATATTTTATTTAAAGGGTCTTCTTTGATTCTTTGGACTATTGCATAAGTCAAACAAAAGATTGTTTTATTTCAACGCTCAGATAGAATCTGATTTTTATAGATTATGAGATAGCATTTTCCTTATCGACCCTGGTATCATATCGAGAATGTCATAATATTGGTATGAGGGTTAAGTCCGAGATCCATATGAATCTAAGGATAGTACTGTACTATGGCTGTTATAGGTAATGTAATGTAATAATATACTAGTATTTATCTCATATTAAAGCCTGTGAAATGAAAAAAAAAGAAAAAAACAGAATGAAACAATTGAATAAAGTCGATAAGTCAATTCTATTTGCTTTAGTTTTAACGGGGTTTTTGTTTGATTGAGTTTTATCTAATTTGTTTTCACTTTTGTTTTTGTTTGTTTTACAGTGTTTCCAATGATTAGTGTTACCACGACAGGTCTTCTTTCTTCTGTTTTAGCAAAGACATTGTTTCTGGCTATGAAGTCACCGTAGGACGTTGTTTCTGGCAATAAAGTCACTATACTATAGGACGTTTGTTTTTGACAATGAAGTCACCGTAGGACAATGACATTGTTTCTGGCAATGAAGTCACGTAGGACAAAGATACTGTTTCTGGCAATGAAGTCAACGTTGGACAATGTTTCTGGCAATGAAGTCAATGTTGGACATGTGTTTGCACTGAATTCACCGTAGGACAATGTTTTAAATGTTTCTGGCATTTACTATCATCGTAGGAAATTAAAACAAACAGTTTTATAAATGACAGGGCTAGATTTTTTTTTTTTTAATATATATTTAGTATTTTGAAATAGGACTGAAAGGAGATTTGGCGTATACGTAAATTAAACAATCATAAAAATATAAAAATATAATAACGCAATAAACATATGAAGAGATCAAAATATTTATATAGCACCACTTTAGGGGACGACCTTTTGATATTCTGAGGAGGAGGGGGCAGGAATATTTTGAACTGAATAAAATAACAAAATATTTGGTTATTAATGATTAGTATGATTGTTGTAAAATAAGGTATAATACAAATTGAATGTAGAAAAAATAAAATAAAATAATGTAATGTAATGATAAAATTGACAAAATTTTGTAAGAAACACACTGCAACTTAGACCAAATTAGTCATGTTATGTATCCATGTGTTATGAATATTATTATTTTTTAAATATTACCTATCAGTTCTCGTTTGGTTTTAAATAGTTCTGTAAGCAGCTGCTGAAGGATCTCAATGACATGCCTATCTCATTCATCATTAACCAGATGAATTTGTTTTCATCATTCATAGTATTAAAATTTTTATATTTGGATTTAATTGTATTTAAGTAATGGTAACGCTTCCCATCTTAAGATGGACATTTCAAAAGAAAGTGTAATTCATCCTCTACATCATTATGGCATACCTTACAAATAGTTTGTTTGCCTCTCCGTCATTGTTTCTACCTATTTTATTTTCTAATGAATGTTTACTAAAACAAAATTTAGACATGAACCGTTTTTTCCCTGTTTCCAATCATCAGATAAGGTTCAAATTCAAAATTTAATTTAAATTTTCTATAGGCTCTCAATTTGTTATTACAATTGGATTTTTATCTTTCATCATCCAATTTTTTTTTATGAATTTAGAGATTAGGTTGTCCACCATTTTCTACATACGGAAATGCCTGTACCAAGTCAGGAATATGACAGTTGTTTTCCATTCGTTTGATGTTTTTGAGCTTTTTATTTTGCCATTTGATAAGGGACTTTCCGTTTTGAATTTTCCTTGGAGTTCGGTATTTTTGTTATTTTACTTTTTGTTTAACTTTCCTGACAATACAACTGGCTTTTAGTTTCTCATAATTTTTAAGAAATGATTCTAATTTTAAATATTTAAAAATTTCTTGAATACACTCATACTACGAGTCTTATTTTAACAATGCCATATTTTTTTTATAAATAATATGCCTCTCACAATATAGAGTCATTTTGATTTACATTTTAACAATGTGACACCAATATTTTACAAGATTTAATGATACTGAATAAATAATAGGGAAACTGCCAAGTTCTCCTCTGCATGCGTCATTTGAAGATTTATCCCCGACTCCTAGAATATATTTCTAAAACTTATCCATGAAGTTTCTCTTAAACTAGGTTTTTAATTTCTTTATCAATATAATTTTCTGTATTATTTTTGTGTTTACTAGGAGAAAAATAGCCCCAAATTTCTGAACCACATAGTAAGACAGGTCTAATGGTATGATTGAAAATATGTAATAATGTTTTTTTCATTAGGAGAGGCATGGATAAAAATGTTTCTCAACTTAAAATAAGCTTTTCTCCCTTTGTTTAGTAACTCTTATTTTGCTGCAGAAAAAGTACCAGAAGCTGTAAATATCACACCCAAATATTTGTTCTGTTGTACATTTTCAATATATTCATATTTTATTCTAACATCTTTTTTTCTACCATACAGTTCTGTTAAAAGCTAAAACTTTTTGTTTTCTTTAAATTTACTGTCATTTACTGTTCCATTAGAACCATTTACAAACGCAGTACTGATTCAAAGAGATGTGTCCCTTAACCCAGGTATATCCCCTTAGAACAATTTGACCTGACTTGTCCTTTAACCCAGGTCTATCCCATAAGAACCATTTTCAAAGGCAGTACTGATTTAAAGAGATATGCCCCTTAACCCATGTCTATCCCCTTCAAACAATTTGACCTGACTTGTCCCTTTACCCAGGTCTGTCCCCTTAGAACCATTTTCAAACGCAGTACTGATTTAAAGAGATGTGTCCTTTAACCCAGGTTTATCCCCTTAGAACAATTTGACCTGATTTGTCCCTTAACCCAGGTCTATTCCTTAAAACCATTTTGACATGACTTGTCCCTTAACCCAGGTATATCCCCTTAGAACCATTTGACCTGACTTGTCCTCTAACCCGGGTCTATTCCCTTAGAACTATTTGACCTGACTTGTCCCTTAACGCGGGTACATCCCCTTAGAACCATTTGTTAAAGAGATGTGATCCTTAGCCCAGGTTTATCCCTTAGAACAATCTGACCTGACTCGTTTCGACTTCATAACTATTTAGGAGTTACAATCGTATAGATCGTGTCTGATAACAGAATACTTTACGTTATTAGGTTTCAGAAGGTCATGACTTGTATATTAGCCTAGTTTAAATTTAAAACAAAGTAATGTTTATAGTAAATATAAAATTCATTTGCAGAAAGAGAGGGAAAAGATACCAAAGCAACATTCAAACTCATAAGCCGAAAATAAACTGACAACGCCAGGGCTAAAAAAGAAAAAGACAAACAGACAAACAACAGTACACAAAACACAACATAGAAAACTAAAGACTGAGCAACACGAACTCCACCAAAAACAGGGGTGATCTCAGGTGCTCCGGGAGGGCAAGCAGATTCTGCTCCACATGTGGCACCCGTCGTGTTGCTCATGTTAGTACAAACCCGGTTATAAGTCTCATTCGGTAGGTCACATTCGGGAAAAGGGGGCGGGATTGTAGTTACGACATTTCGAACATATGCGCTATCATCTGTGAAAAGGATATTCCATAACGGTCAACCAACTCGTGATGGCGTCCGTAAAATTTACGAAGGGATGATTTCAACTTCATCAGTTGGAACTCTTGGTTTAATAGCTTCCTTGTGAGCAGCAACCCTCTGAAAGTGACATGTCATAAAGGGGTTATCTTATGTGATCATCGTCATATTTTATTTATTGGACTAGAAAGAGCTTGGAAAATCATGTTATGTTTGAAAATAAAGGCTTGATATTTCTTAACCTTGCATTCATAACTATTGCATGATTCCTAAAATATATATATTTGTAATTGTAACGTTCTTTCAACGTCAATACTCTTCATTCACAACAGAAAGTTAATAGGTAACGCTTGATAGATAATTGTTTAAAGCAGTCACACTATATGTTAATTGTTTCCGTTGAATAAAGATGGCATACTAATGTCAGGGGCAAATAATAGGTGGGAGCAATGTGTTTGTCCCCTTACATTGCTAAAGCATGAGTCCAGCAATCCCTTACTAATTTTTCTACACCCCCCCTTTAAACCCCCATCACAACCTCTACCCTTTAACGACATCCAATGGATCCATCCGTTTGTTCCTGTATATGGAATGAATACTAGGTTGATGCAATATTCTATAGCTTCTGTTTCAAATCAAGATTGTCTTGAAAGAAGGTTAATTGCTGCTCATTTCAGCAGAAAATTCTAGATCAGTATGCAATACATCCTTATTGTACATATGATGTAAGTATAGTGCTGCGATTATTTCAATGGCTAGTAGATATAAGTGGTTAGTTACGTATTATATTTATTCGGACATTGACACAAACGTAGGAAGTAAACAATGTGAAGGAGCCAAGGTTGTAGCATGACCTGTGGGATATAGCAACGTATATCTATAGAATTGTAATCAATTAATGGGAACATCTTTAATAATATATTTCAATATCAATATTTTTGAACACAGAAATTGAATATGATGTCAGATTAAGATTAAAATGTGTTGTTTAAAATATTGTTCATATTTTTTTAAAAATAAACAAGAGCTAAACTCATAAATTGAAATGAATTTTGGTAACAATTCTACCAATGAAACGTTAAGTTGTTTGATTGCGTAGATTTCTTGGTACTCAGTTTATTAAGATATATTGAAAATGACTTCAAGATTAACAATGCCTTCAATACGGGTCGTTTTATTATATATTGGGGGGAAATGTGTAGTGATGTACACGGACAAGAGGGGCGAAGGATACCAAAGGGACATACAAAATCATAAGTCGAAAATAAACTGACAATGCCATGGCTAAATAAGAAAAAGACAAACAGACAAACAATTTACAGTACATAAAACACAACACAGAAAACCAAAGACTGAGCAACACGAAACCCACCAAAAACTGAGGGTGATCTCAGGTGCTCCGAAAATGTAAGAAGATCCTGCTCCACATGTGGCACCCGCCGTGTTACTCGTGTTAGTACAAACCCGGTGATAATTCTAATTCGTTAGGTCACATTCGGTGAAAAGGGGACGGGATTGTAGTTACGACAATTGGAACATATCCGTTGTCATCTGTGAATCAACAAATCTGGCAACAATTTTGTCAGAATGAGAAACATAGGCGACGGTGTTAGCTCTTTGCACCATATGCATTTATATTTCAAAACGTACAAGACGTGGGTACTTCACATCTTTTATACCGATGCTTTATGTTTCTGAAGGTTTCGTCTGGCATATGCCATTTTAAGTTGACATAATTTTCATGATTCATACGTAAACTATTTTACCGTGATAAGGTTTTTTTCTCGGAAACTTTAAGCAAACTGTCAGCTGTGTATGGAATGATTGCAAGTTTTGCATGTCCGTGTCCAAGTCATGGTTATCAGACCTTGACCTAATTTTGATTGTTCATAAGTCAATGTTAAATTTTCATGGGTATGTCCATTATAAGAGTCAGATACTACTGTACATTATATACGCTATAGGTAAAATATATATGGCGTTATGAATTATTGTAAGTTATACATGTTCATCTAACAGGGTTCATCTAACTTGATCTCATTGTCATGGATCATTGATAATATTAAGTTTATTTGATACATGTAGCAAAACCTTGATCTTAAAGACTAACAACAAAAAAAATCATGCATTATCGGTAAATCAGGCGAGACGTGTACAATATGTACACTCTTGTTAAATATATATTTGAGAATTGTACATTGGTTATTCACCATTTCAGAATCTTAAGAAGCTTCAAAATCGTGATCCAGCAACCACAAAAATCGGTATTTTTGTACAATGGAATATTAACTGGTAAGGCATTATAATCTATATTTTGTTATAGTTTGTTTGCTCCGTGTTGGAGGCATCACTGTGACTTTGAGATGAAGAACAGCAATAAAATCGCTGTTCCTTTGCTTTTTGTGGTTTTTTTTGCTGTGTATGTACTGATTTTGTGTCATAGATGGATACCCCATATTCTTTGTTCTATTGTATTTTTTATTATATAATTTGACCCGACCCGATGTTATGTATATATTGTGTAAAAATTTGAAATATTGATGGGAACAGGTTTTATCGTTTTATATATTGTTTTATTGCTTGAACCCCTGAAACTTTACTATTATTTGATAGTTTGAAATATTTAATCAAATAAAATTAAATCTGTTGTCATGTAAAATAAAAAAAAAAAAAGTTTGGAAAGTCTTTACGACTGATACGTAATGCACAAAAATTTAAAGAACTTCGATTTAAAGTAAAATTTTCCTAAACACATGCACAGCTCTTAATTTTTAATTCCAATTCTTTACTGTGTATTATCATAATGAGGGTTCCGTTTGGACGACAATTTTTAGAAGTCTTAATTAATTAATTCTAATTAAACTTTACATACTGTCAATCAATATTTGTCCAATAACTTAAACGTTGAGTTGTTGCCAAAAACTTAAAAATCCAATACATATTCAATAATAGACTGCGTATTTTTAAGCATTTATTCAACTGTTATTTATGTGGTAAACGTAACTTTTTGTTGACCGTGAATCATAGTATGATTAAAAGATTAAAAAGAAGCATAATACCGATTATTTCATCAGTAAGCTCGTGACCGAAATACAAAAAAATCAAAATCGTTTAGAGCGGAAAATTTGGACTGGCAGTGGAAAAAAGTTAAATAACAAAAAATACCTCGAACTCAAAGGAAAATTCAAAACGGGAAAAATTGTATGTTTTTGGATAGGGACAGAAAGTTTGCTTGGAACAGACTAGCTACAGACCCCTCAAATAGTATGTGTAAATCATGTTCTTAAACGTTCAGAGGTAGTGGCACTAAATAGGCATCGGATTAAACGTCTCTGTTCTGACCGGACATGGCTGCGAATGTTCACATCCCTCATAGCCAAACGGACACTCCAATATTGCAAGGGGTTTACTGCCAGTCGGAAAAGATTAAGATGACAATATGTCTTTACCTTGGAGTGGCTACAACAAATGAGATTTGTCGGTATTTTCCATCTCTTGGATTAGTTGCCTTACACGACTACGAATCGCGTCCAAATGACTACTAGTATTTACCCATAGCTGGGAGATGTTGATTGCGTATTCACACATGGGGTGCCTATATATTACATGCATCTCTAGGGGCCTTGTTGTTCCGATATATCTTGCAGTACAGCCTGAGGTACTAGACCATAGTCCATGTGAAAATTATCGAGGAGTCACTGCATGACTCTTGGTAATGAAGAGTCTGTTTACTAAAAAGAAGACTCGCGCACTCGACTTTATTCTCGTGCAGCATTTATATTAATTAGCCAGAGGTAATAAAATTGTCCAAGACTTTCTACCACACTTGACGCATATCTCTTTCTATCCTGTGGCGGAAACCACCAGTACATGGTGTAACTTTCTTAATTTCTATATTCTTATTCTTTATATAAGGACGGCATTTATGAATTAATTACTGTTATTGAAACATTGTATGAATAAGAGCAAGAACACATCGAATAAGTAAAAATGTGATATTACAGAAAATGCACCCAAAATTGACATAAAATAGAAGAACAAAGGAGGTCCCTGTCCCAAGGGTCTGTGGAAAGGACAAGAACTGTTTGTGTAATGATACATCTATACCATCAGCAAGACACATAGTACAGCTGTTTGTGTAATGATAGATCTATACCATCAGCAAGACACATAGTACAGCTGTTATCTAGTTTATATAAACGTTGAGCGGCAGCTGTTATTGAATATTTATACTAATTAAAGCATGTCTTTGCAATTTTTACATCGCGATGACCGTGAGGGCATTCCGATGTATTGTTGCCGACAAGATTTCTACTTACGTAACTTTCGTGTTTGACTGGTAACCGATCTATAAATACGCAGACATTATCGAGTGCAAAATAACATTCCTTATCGCTTGTTACAAATTCATTTCTTAAATGAATACTCATAAAATATTTTTGTTTGGAACATAAATTAATAATATGAAAATGTTTTGTCGTTAGAAATATATATATAAGTAAAAAATCATTGATAATAATATCTATGCACACGTACAGAAAAATTGTATTAACGCATGCGGAAGAATATCTCAAGAACGTTTTGCGGGAAAATATGAATGCCTGCTCAAATCCAATCTATTAGAAAAAATCATATTATTACAGAAGCGTGTCCACCATGCACTTGCACTGCACTATTATTAGAATAGAAAATAGAATGATTCAAGGAATGACTGTAATATTTTTTCTGTCTATGAAGAAATAACATAAAAAATGTGGTGCCAGCGTAGCGGGTTACTTAGTATTTAAAAGTGTGCACCACATTTTTTAGGTTATTTCGAATAGACAGAAAAAATATTACAGTCATTCCTTATAATTTAATTCTAAATTCCATTTTTAAGATGTAAATTTTGAGAAAAAAAACGTTGGTGACGTCACGGTCACATGACAAAATTATGTCTATGAGCTGATAGACAAAACACTTTCAGCCAATCAGAAGACGTGTTACATCCAAAATTAAAGTATATACAAATGGATGAAAATTATATTTTATACATGTAACTGTTATATACAAACATTATACTATAATATATAACAACAAACCAGAGTATACTGATTTGTATCACTACAATATAATAGTTATTACGGTGGCGTTTAATTCCCTGTCATTTATTCATTATCCACGCACGAACTTGTCTCAGAAAAATATCTATCTCTGTACATTAACCTCACTTTCAGGTATGATTTTTTTCTGAGACAAGTGCTTGTGACCATCCACAAGAACTTGCGGTCATCCGATGTTCAGTACTTCAGTACTTTGATATTCTATGCTATTAATAAAATAAATTTTTGTTTGTTTATACAATAGTTTGATAAGCTGCCAAGTATATATGATTGTTATTGTACGTTAATGATGTTACTGTTAAATCATAAGATTAAAAAGATTTTACTTAAATTAAAAGATCTTAGTTAACTGAGTGAAATGACATTTAAGTCGAATTTGTTGAAGTCAAACTAATGTCAATTTCGGATTTCGAATTTTAATAGTTTATTGTTTGGTTTAAAACTTGTTATAAACCGTGTTTGAAACAAATCAAAAGTTCTGATAATGATTTGTTAAATTGATCACAAACTTCACGATGACGATGTTTGCTAAGTTTATGAAAATGAAACAAATCCGGTAGAACCGGTTTCTGTTTCGAACTAGTTCGGAGCCAATTTTTCAGAACAAATAGAAAAATTTAAATGATTCATTTAAGGTATTGAGCACTCTACTACGGAATTGGGTATAGATAACTCTTTATTAAACAAAAATTACTACCATAAGAGGATCAAAGGCCTACATGAAGTAACAAATTAGTTATTAACATAAAAATGAAATAAAATAAAATATTGAACACACAACCAACACAACAAATGACGTCAAGTGCACCCTGTCCATGGTTTCATAGATTGTTTAATAAAGGAGCCGAAAGATTTCACTTGTTGAAAAGTAATTGGATTTAGAATATATTTCATTTTATTGGCAAACACACTGATTTTAAAGTAATTGAGGATTTCAAGACAAAATACAAAACATAACTGATGCGAAAGTGTGACTGTAAAAATGACTTTCTTACTACCACTTCAGGGGAGTAGCTAGGTATCCAATATACTGTAGGCACTAATTGCGGCAGGTTGTCTGGGGGCTGCTCAAGCCCCCCCCCCCCCCCCCAAGTTCTAGGGGGCAAATCCCCCGACGGAAAAAGGTTTTCAGCATTTTTGTTGTAAAATTTTGTGTACAAAAAACATAAATTTTACTTGTAATTTTATCATAATATACATGAAGAAAAGTTCAAAGAATTATAAATAATTTTACAATAACATCTGACTGATAATTTACGCAGTACAATCGAAAATCTACAAAAAATATTTACAATATGCATTGCCCAGCGTAGATCAGTGTAGCTCTTTAATTCAGCAGTACATCCTTTTTAGTATTTTCATATCTATTCCTTTCTGATTGAGGATAATTGATATATATACACCAATTGATAGTACATTTTGACGATCCTTCATATAAAAAATAGGCACCTTAAAACACTAAGACTACTATATAACAATACTATCCTTTGAGCTCGGCATCGACCATTCGTCTTTTGATTCTTAAACTTTCACACTCCTCGGCCACACAAACACACACACACACACACAGTCGATACCTAATGAAGCCAAACGTTCGGTTTTGCTCATACTATCTAACAAAATTCAAGAAATTCATATTTTCTGATAATCTGTACTGTAAAATTCATACCTAAGAAATTTGAATAATTATGGTCATTACACGTTGATCTGAGAGTACTCGAAGTCACTGAAGGCTAGCTGATTGATTAATCGATTGCTAAACGTCCAGTGGCAAATAGTTCATGCATGTTCAGGACAAAAACAAATTTACAGTTAATACAACAGGTAGGTCCTGTAATAGGGGTTGTCCAGGATGAAGGTCTTGAAATTTGGAAATGCCATTGGAAAATGAGGGTTTATTGGATAGGGACAGACCACCTACGGACCCATCAATAAGTTGTTGCAAGTGTTCTTAACTTGCAGAGAGCGTGGCATTCTCTCTAAACCAGGCATCGGATTTAACGTCCTCATTCTGTCCAGACGTGACTGCGTATTTATACATCCCGCACAGCCAAACGGACGCCCCACTAGGTAAGGGTTGTTTTGTAGGTCGGATGAAGACCAAGTGGAAAGCTAGTTGAAAGCCAACAACAACTAATAAAAAAAAATCATGCATCTAAGAATAAAATGTCAGGTTTTTGAGCATGTTGAGGTTCATTCATGTATTTGTTGATAGAAGTGACATGATCTGAACCAAAGTTCTAATATAATGTACATATAATTCTATCCAATAATGAAGTGGCTTCATTTACACTCTGGTGAATAGTTTTCTCATTGACAATCATACCACATCTCCTCATTTTTATATTGCAACAAATTAATCAATGGCTTCGGTAAATATTACAGATATTCGATGGCGGAGATAAGATGCTCTTTATTAAAGTTATATTAATTGATTTCAAAGGTTTTTAATTTTCAAGCATAACATTTCCAAATATGGATTTATTTTTTCTTGTCAAACATATAGACAATGTACATATTAATGAAAACATCCTGCTGTTTATCCGCTCAGAATTTGTATCCAGTATACTCACATCCTAATCTCGTCACAATTATTAGAAGTTCAATCACTGTGCATTTCATTTGTGTAGTTTTCACAAGACGGTTTTGGGTTTCATTGTTTTCCGTGCATTATTCATGTTTTTTACCTTCCAAACGGTTGGCATCGAGCGAGTGTATCATATGACTTTTATTACAGATAAATGTAATGCCCTAATTATATCCAGTATTCGATGTCGACATTGTAAATAGACAATAATAGTGCATTGACTTGACATTTCAACGATATAAGGATGAGGCTTAGAAACGGGGAAATGCGAGGCTCTTCCGAGCTTTTTCCCCGTTTCGGGCCGAATCCTTATATCGTTGATATGTCAAGTCAATGCACTATTATTGTCTTTATAATTTTGCAATCTAAAAAAAAAAACATTTTCAATTGTTGTTTAATGTGTTAATGTTATTATTTGATTTAAATATTGGGAAACTTCCCCCTTTTATTTAAAGGCCTCATATCATGCAGGCGGAGAAATATACAACACAATTAAATGTACATTACCTATTGAAACCCGCAATCGATGGTGAACGAATTTGTTTGAGAATAAACTAAAATATCAACAATAAGCATAAAACATAATGATTTATAGTTTGCAAACCAAAAATATTAACAAGTGAAATATGTTTTTTTTCTAAAAATTGCAAAAGAAATAAGTTTGAGTCGTTATATACATTGGAAACAAGAACAGGTTGAATAGGTCGTATGAATAATTAATTATAATTTCGGCAATTTCTATTTGAATATTCATGAGGAAAAGTGATATCAGGTCAGTGACTGTATATGACATAGAAATATATATGATACCTATATGTGTAACAAAAACATGTTTAATAATAATATTGAATCATGCTGGTATTCATCCATACATTACATTTTTAAAAAGCTGAATATTCATAATTTGGAGGTAAAGCTCAACTTTTTTATCAAGTCAGTTAAGCAAAAACTTTGTAATAGTTTTGTAAAATTTTGGAACACAAAAAGAAGAGATACAAACAGTAGTAAATTAGATACTTATTTCAAACTTAAAACTTGTTTTTCGAAAGAAATGTATCTATCTTTAAACAATTTTCAATTGAGAAGTGCCATATGCAAAATCAGAATCAGTGTACATGATCTCAAAATAGAAAGAAACAGGTATAAAACTTTATATATAGAAAGAGACCAAAGGCTTTGTAAGAAATGTACTCTAAATCTGGTTGAAGATGAACAACATTTTATTACTAGTTGTCCAGCATACAATAATGATAGGGAGATATTTTTCAAGGAAATAAACTGTATCTGTCCCAATTTTATACATCTTTCAAATGAGGCAAAATTTGTTTGGTTATTTACTAATGAAAATTTGTCTATACTTAAATATTTAGGGAGCTATATTATTACATGTAGATAGATGTTAGACGAAATGTTAATTAATGTATGTAATAACAATGATAATTGTAATGATTTTATAGTTCTGATCCTGCCTGGAATTAAATGTATGTGATTTTTTTATAGAATGAAGATAATAACATCTGTCTGATCTTTTTAATGTTTCATTTTTATATATAAAAATGTTTTTCTGTTACAAATCATGATGTATTGTTTTATGTGTACATGTTATGCTGCCCATCAAGGGCCCTTGATTGGAATAATAAATATTCTTATTCTTATTCTTATTCTTATTCTTATTCTATACGGTCAACGCATTTTGACTGCTCAAAATTGAAATAGAACGAGTGCAGTATAATATGTATTATAAATGATACGCTTAAAAGATAGACAAGACATAAGCACAAAGACGAATCATCGTTTGATTTATTCAATAACTATAGTAGTTTTGCAAACGACGTGTGGTGTCTACTAATAGCGGAAGGGTGCACTGATTTAATTTGTTGCACTTTTACATTAACTCACCTGATGATTTACTAACTGAACTGTTTGTGAAAGGAACTAGTCAAAAGGCGTGGGTTTGTGATAGCTTGTAGGGGTAATACCACCATTCCCCCCCCCCCCCCCTTTTAGCTTTTTTTTAAATTGTTTTCTTTTATTTGCAAAATTTATCTTTGTTTCAAATACAGAAATACTTGGCATGAATGAAATTTTATCCTGTCCAAGTACTGTAAAAATTTCACACAACATTTCACATGTTTCATTGCATATATAAGAAAATAACCATCACCGGAAGTAAACCAAGCAACGTTTCACCCTTTTTTTTTCCTGTTTACAAGCTTTAGTACCGTGTTCAAAAAATTTTGAATAAAAAAAAGAATGGTTCTTTGAAACACGTAAGATGTATGTTTATGACTCAGAAAAAAATTCTGCAATGAAATGCAGGACTGGATTGATTTCCTACTGAAAACTGTTCAAATTCAAGGGAATATTTGTTATCGACCCTTTTAAACACATTTCTTTGTTCAGCTAACCGCGATAACCGGACAGGGGTGGGGCATATAAACGTTAACTCCTTATTGAAATGTACCTGGTGTTTGGAGTAATTAGATATCTTGTGTTTATGTTTTACACTCGTCTAGATAAGTTATCAATGCTGAACATGATGGTTGTACACTTTATCAAGGAGGTTTTTAGGGACATTTTGAATTTTGGTAATGAAAACGTGTAACATTAATAGTTCTTCTTCTGCCAATTTAAACCTCTTAAATTCCCCTTTTCCCCTCAGTCCTCCATAAACACAAAGTTTGAAAATTACGGTTTTACCTTAACCTTCTGTGTCAAGGACAAACAGGAAACTAACCGTCCTTTCTGTTCAAGTTGTAAAATCAAAGAATTCAGACCCCTCCCTCTTTAATTGATTGTTTGATCTATTGACGGCATCTCATAAGACTAGGCAAAAAAAAAACTCGGTAAATCACACTACAATATTCTTTGACAGGTTCTAATTCATTTTGAAAAGTATTAATCGATTGTAACATTAAACACAGTCCGTGTTTAAGAGAGTCGAAAGATTTCAGACAGAGGATCATTCAAAGTCACAAGTCAAATACAAACTAACAATGCCATGACAAAAACGAAAAACGACGAAAAGACAAACAAACGTACAAAAAACACAACAAAGCAAACTAAAGATTTAGCACCACGAAACCTGCCAAAACCGGGTGTGATCTCAGCTGCACGTCGTGCTCCGGAAGGGTAAGAAAATTCAACTCCACATGTGGCACCCGTCGTGTTGCTTATGTAATTATAAACCCAGTGATAAGTGTAACTCGGTAGGTCACATGCACCCGAGGAAAAGAGGACGGGAGTGTGGTTACAACAAAAGGAACATGTTTTCGAATCCATAAAGGTCAACCAACTCGTAATGGCGTTCGTAAAATAGTCGAAGGGGTGATTTCATTTGGAACTCATATAATAATAAAAATTATCTAAATTTACAAAATATATGAGAAAAGAACATCAACTGTCAAAGATATGTATATAAATCGGCGTTTTGCATTTGCGCCGATCTGCATTTCACTTGCGCCGATTTTTTCTTTCACTTGCGCCGATTATTTCTTTCACTTGCGCCGATTATTTCTTTCAATTGCGCCGACTGTTTAACAGGTAAATTACAGGTGAAAACTATTTTTATTTATCATTATATACCTCTTCCGCTAGCCAGTTATACATATATTATGAATTATCAATTAAAACATGCATATAACTGTTGCCCCCTGCCTACAATGGGGAGGTGGAAGTAGGATTTCGAGCAAAACAAGTCAATTTTAAGGTTAAAAGAACTCTGTTGACATCCACTAAAATAACTGAGTATAGCAATAAAATATCAAATGATATAAAAATCTATTTACAGCCTTTAAAATATCAAAGGACAATAAAACCTCTTTACGCCATGAAAAAAGCACAGCACTAAAATGCAAAAAGGAGCAACTGGAACTTGAAATTATTGAATTGGCGCAAATGAAACAACCAAATCGGCGCAAATGAAAGATTGAAAATTTATTAAATCGGCGCAAATGTCATACGCCCATATATATATATAACGTTTTTAACATTCTTTAACGTGCAGATTTTGTTTCGTTTCGTTTCTCACTAAACATATTTCGTTCCATTTCGCCATGTTTCGTTTCTGTTCCATTTCTCATTTTACCGGGATCCTTTTAAAACTGGTCTTTACAGTTGGGTATTTTTGTTACATTTTTTATAGTTTCAATGAAATTTCTTCTCTTCGAGTACACCTGCTGAATAGTGATGGCCGGGGCGGATAGTAAGTTGATCCGCTTTAATGAGTATAATATAGTTTTGTGTAATTAGATGGCGGACAAGACAATTGCATTAAAATGTCCCTATCAAATGAAAAGCTATATCCTGAATTCCTATAATAGTAAAAAGTTCATAAAAAAATTTAAATATAATAACGGATTTTACTGACCTCTTTTTACCTTACCTGGTCGAAAGGCCAAGTGAGCTTTTCTCATCACTTTGCGTCCATTGTCATTCGTCGTTAACTTTTACAAAAATCTTTTCCTCTGAAACTACTGAGCCAAATTTTACCCATACTTAGCCACAATCATCATTGGGGTATCTAGTTTACAAAATGTGTAAGATGACTCCGCCTGCCAACCAAGATTGCCGACATGGCTAAAACTAGAACATAGGGGTAAAATGAAAGTTTGGCGTATTATTTTGAAAACTGCTATGAAAAGAGAAAATCTGACAAGGACAAAAATATTCAGAGTGTTAAGCTCTACCTATTGTTCACTTACGTAAAAACGATCAGACGACTTCTTGTAGGAGTTATTGCCCTTAGATGATGATTTTTTACCATTTAAAATTTTTTTTTGCCTAATATCTTATAAACTATATTAGATGGATAAGAACTTTAATAGCAAACATGATCAGCATGACAAGATCTACAAATAAGTCAACATGACCGAAATTGTTAGTCGAATCCTTATTGAAGTTATTTCCCTTTAAAGACAATATTTCACATTTTTGCCTATTATCTCGAAAACTGTAACAGATAGATAGAAACTTTAAATAGCACAAATGATCAGCAAGACAAGATCCACAAATAAGTCAAAAGGCCGAAATCTTCAGTCGACTCATAATGGGAGTTATTGCCCTTTAATGATAATTTTAACGTTTTTTGCTTATTGTCTTGAAAACAATAATAGATAAATAGAAACTTTAAACAGGAAAATTATCAGCATGATAAGATCTACAAATATGCCAACATGACTGAAATTGTCAGTTAACTCTTGATAGATAGTTATTCCCCTTAAATGATGATTTTTACTAAAAAGTGGCCATTGTTGATGGATGGATGAATGGCTGCTTAACGTCCAGCGGCAAATTAATATGCATATTCAGGATGAGAAATTGAAATGTAATATGAGTTTTAACCCTGCTTTGTACTAGACCGACACGCTGAGCAGGATTTTTAACGTGCTAGTTCACAAGGTAACAGTCCGCAACAAGACATGTGACCTAGCTTACTCGGACACATTATTCTGACTCCGAGCCGACCAATCTTTGCTCTTACTCCTTAATGCCGCGTGGTTAGCGGATAAACAGCAATTAAAAATTCAATAGTCTTTGGTTTGACCCGGCCGGGGTTCGAACCCACGACCTCCCGCACTCGAGGCGAACACGCTACCACGAGACCACCGAGGCGGTGGCCATTGTTGAAGATGCAGTGAACGACACAGGCTCTTTAGAGCCTTTAGTTTTTTATGTGAACAGTTACTTAATATTTCTATATTTAATAAATTTGACTTCTTGTGGAAATCATCCCACGTCTTCTTATGCTTTAATAAACATAAGAATATTAGCCGACTATGAAAATACCCTTTTTGGTTGTTTAAAATCTAGTATATGCTCTAAAAGTAGTTACACATGTATTTTGTATATACGCAGAGAAAAACAATTTACTCTCCCAAGGAAATATTCTTAACAATAAATCACCTTAAAGATGAGCATAACAGGATGTTTTTATCATTGTAATAAAAACTTAGGTTTAATGTATTCATTATGCACTTTGTGTAATTTGTTTATGTTTCGTACAAATTACGTCACTGCATGTTATGAAATGTATAATGTATGGAAACTGACCTTTAAGTGCACGAAAAGCGTTTAAAGTGACATGTTGTTGTATTTTATGTGTAAATAAGATAGATATCTACGGTCGAGTGTTTTAAATGCATCCATAGGTTTTAATGTACTAGTAAATACAATTTTTGTACTTATTAGTGGTGGATCCTAGGTAGGGCGTAAAGAGCGTAAACCCCCCATTTTTATCGCAATTTTTTTTTTTAAATGTCATGTTCCTCACGATTTATGTAAAATTTTAGCATAAAATCATCCAAAAATGTGTATCTTCACTTTTCTGGAATTAGGCCCCCACCCACCCCACCCCCGCCTTTTCAAAAATCCTTGACGACCCCTGCTTATAATTTGTATGTTATTCCTGCATGTTTTACAACCACGAATTATAATGGGTTATGCATTTTTTTTTTAAATGTCTTGTTCTAGTAAGTAATTAAGATGTGTCCTTTCGTTGATCTTTAATTTGTCTTTGTTGTCTGAGTGTTGTGTTGTCCAGAAATTGTGTAACTGTGATATTAACCTCCGACTTATTGATCCCATAACACAACAAGCATCGCCCCCTTTCCTATACCTTCCCTCGATATAATGTTTATTCCAATTTTGTAAGGAATACTCAAGTTAATATCCAGAAACCAGTTCTCCACAAACATCACTGTTTATATAGGTTACGGCGACCTTCACTTTTTACCTATTGATCACGTGACACAATCAACAGGCTTCACCTTCTATATTTCCTATTTGTATAAATTTCATTCAAGTCCAATAAGGGATACTGAAGTAAATATCATGACCGTACACCAGATGTGTCTAACAGACGGACGGACAAATCGACAAATATATACAGTCCCGATTTTTCCCGAAAGCATAAACTGACGAAAATACGAACAATATGCAGTACACAAAACTTGCACTACAAATAAAATTGAAGATTGGGCGAACCCAAACAAAAACCTGGGCTGAAATCTAGTGTTGCAGAACCACCAGTTTCTGTTGCACTAGTGACAATCTTCGTGCTGTTAAAAGACATCATACAGTAGCAGATTGGCATTTCTATTGTCGACAGTGCACGTTCCATGACAGGGCTATGACAACCAATTGCCAATTATTCCAATGTGAATCGTATGTGGAGATTTCCCCCTTAATAACAAGTATATTATATATATGTGAATGTGGATGGGTTTTATAGAATAGAGAATAATGTGGTAAAAATAAAGAATAGAGAATAATGGACCAAAAATCAAGAATAGAGAATAATTGGGTGCTAAATATAAAGAAAAGAGAATAATTGACAAAAAAAATTACAGAACTGTAGACTCCAACCCAGACCCTTATATATAAAGAAAATCACGTGTATATAGAATATACCTTGAAGTTTAGTCCATCTCTTATATATAAAGAAAAGCACATGTATATAGAATATACCTTGAAGTTTAGTCCATTTGTTTCTCGTTTTCCTCCTATATTCACATTCGATAAGAATGTTCTACTTTGAAAGACATTTTTGCCTCATTCGTTCGTACGAGAGAAATTATAATTTTGCATAGAATCCACTTCTGCATCACGTTTTAGTTTCGAAGGAGAAGCTGAACATTTTGATTCCACAAAACATTTGGAACAAGTCGTCTGATATCCAAAAAATGATCGTAACAACAATTAGTATGTCATAAAGTAAAATCGGGATTCAGATGCCAAAATGGATATCCAGAATCTTTGGTCTGTTCGAACCCCCTGCGGCATTGAAAAAAATATATTTCTTAAGGTTTTTATTTTTGTTTTTTTTGGGGGGGGGGGGGGAGAGGGGGGTGCAAGTGACATTTCCAAAAATGTTGTTAAACCAATAAATTTACAACTATAACCAACAACTTATAATCACAACGCATGTGTTTCTATTGTTCACGACAAAATCACGTTCGTCATTCATGCTTCAGGTTATATCATCAATTTTATCTAATTCGTTAAACCTCTTTATATATTAAGTAGAACAAAAGGATTTCGATAGTATTTATTACCATTTGTATAACTAAACCGACTAATGCGTCTTAAGATAACCCGGCGGAATTCCTGTCTGACTCTAAAATGTATAAGATAAATAATAAATTACTGTAAATTGTAAGGAAGAATAATTAAGAAGAAATCAAAGACTAGTTGGTTCAGTCGTATTTGTCAACGTCATCCATAATCGTCCCGCCAATCAGAAGTTACGCAGGAAACTCCCTCAAGGAACTTTTATTTCAGGACAGTATAACTCCCTCGGGGAACTTTCTTTTCATGACAGTATAACTCCCTCAAGGAACTTTTATTTCATGACAGTATAACTCCCTCAAGGAACTTTTATTTCATGACAGTATAACTATCTTAAGGAACTTTTCTTTCATGCAGTATAACTTCCTCAAGAAAACAAAATCTGTCTGTTCCGTTTAGTTTTTGGTTTTACACCACCCTGACGATTTATGTATTTCGGTCTCAAGCGCACCTGTTGAAAATCCGGACAGTATGAGTGTCTGATTGGGGGTTTACAGAATAGATATTAATGGGGGGGGGGGGGGGGTAAAGAATATAGAAAAATGGGTAAACAAATCTAGAAAAAAAGAAAAATGGGTTTAGAAAATAAGATTAACAAAGTAATGGACAAAAAACAATAGAAAAGAATAGAAAAACATGGCATTGGTCTAAAAAGTTCAAGACTACTTAATGAAGACCCCCATCAAGACTTTCAGTTATTATTCCCGCTGGTAGTACGTTTATATATAATACACGCTGCTTATGTGTACTGTAAGTTAAAGGGTCTCTCATCCAGCATTAACAATTATTGTTTTTTATTTTTTTTTATTTTCAAAGGTGCAGAGGATACGACGCATAATATATATGATAAGAATATCTAACACTGACCCCGTGGACCAGGTGACCTAAAAATAAAATTACAAAAAGTATCCCGAACATTTACCTACACCGTATGCAATGACTAATGATCACACGAAAATGACAACAAACTCTGGAATGTAATAATACATTATGTACTTGTTGTCGACCTTTATATTAGCATCATCAACCTATAAACAGAAGCTTATAAACAACAAGCATCAATTAGTGTCAGATTTATTTATCAAGTGAATGCATTTAATTTGGCATGCAGTAATAAATTTAAGGTGAAATTGGGCGCAGGACATTTTAGCGAAATATTCAAAACTACTAGGAGACAATTTAGCGCAGACATTAGAGCCCATTTTAGCGCGGGATTAATCCGTTCACCTGTATTTGCGATAGCCCATTTTAGCGCCGGATTAATCCGTTCACCTGTATTTGCGATAGCCCATTTTAGCGCGGGATTAATCCGTTCACCTGTATTTGCGATAGCCCATTTTAGCGCGGGATTAATCCGTTCACCTGTATTTGCGATAGCCCATTTTAGCGCCGGATTAATCCGTTCACCTGTATTTGCGATAGCCCATTTTAGCGAAAACCTACCTTGTTGGATAATAACCATACTCAAACAGTAATTTCTGTTGGCTTTTTTAATGTTTGAGTTAAGTGCATTTACAATTTGATTACAATTAAATGTCGAGGACGTATAACTAACATACGTCCTTGCAAATGTACAGCAGTGTTGTACAATTTGAATAAACATGTTTATGAAATAAATAGGAAATAAAAGTGCAATATGTGATGGATTTTCTGGAAACTATCATCAAATAACAAACAACAACATATATATCAAACTAAAAAGTATCGAATGAATCTGCACTTCAATCTAGACAAGATAAACAGAAGAAATAGTTCTTATTGCAATTGTATGTCCCGGGTTGTATATACAGTATTGTAAAGGGATGATATCAAGAGCCCATAGCGTATATCTTCTGGGATATATATTCCTGTATGGGTATAACGGACTGGGAACACTTGAGTTAACTTTTACACAGTAGTTAGTGGCATATTTTAATCGACGCAGTAGTTTTTATGTTGTGCTGTCTTGGTCCTTTTTATTCTACGTGTACGATCAATTAATTTTTTTCCGGCTAAAATGGGCATTGATAATTTCACTTATCGCTAAAATGGGTTAAAAATCTCGTGCTAAAATGGGTCATACTTCAACGCTAAAATGTTGAATTTTTCTCTCTCGCTTAACAAATGCCCTATCAATGTGCTAAATGTCCTCCTCCGAAATTTATGAAATGATTTTCTGTTTGATGACGCAATTGCGCTCCATAGTTTAGGTTTCATGGTAATTGCCTGTGTGTATTGTCAATGACCTGGTATAAAAGTAGCCACATAAGAGTAAATATTGCATTAACATAACAATGAAATTAAAATCAGGTGTATTGAATTTAAAATATCTAAGCAGTTAAAACTGGTCAGAAGTGGTTTCATTGAGCACTACTTTACTACTTTACTGTTAAAAAAGTTGCAATGTAAATATAGTCCGTTAATTTTATTTATAAAATTATTGTACCTTTCGCCTGAATTAAAATCTAACCTTTGTATATTTTATAGACAAAATAACAATGATAATTATATTGCAAGCAGTAAACATAAAATATGACGTAAACATTGCTTCAAACATGTTTGGCATGCAGCCAAACTGCGTAGGAATATACATATTAACCCCCGCGCCACTAATTTACGTTAGATCAACAAACATAACAGAGAAGTGAACAGTACTTGTGTATCAAAGAATTTCTTCGTTAACCTTCTGAGTCTTTGGTGAAAATATTTATCAGAGGAGATATTAATAAAGCCAGATTACATTCTAAGGAATTTATTTGTCTTTATTTTTCAAAGCGATTATATTTTTCAATCGCAAAAGACGATTTTCTCGGACCATGTTTTAAACAAGCTGGGGTTCGTCCCCGTTCCTAAATAAACCGTATTTAGTTAAAATCGGTCGGGCAACTGTTTCAACAAAACTGATACACAATCTGCTTAAAAACTTTCAGCAATGGAATCCGCATTAACGGTAAGGTTTAAATTTTGTGTATTAATATTGTCGTTGAAAATGGGGGAGAGGTTGGGGACAGGTGAAGCCTTTGTATGATATTTTGTATTTGCTTTGTCTATGACGCCTATTTGTGTCAAGTATGAACAATAAAGAAAGTCTTAAATTGTCCTCAATCTTCACGAATACTTAATTTATTTTTAGGGTCTAGGAAAAACACTGGACATATTTTGTTCTATATACACATTAATCGGCTGTAAACACCATGCAATATTTGTACTTATTGTGTAAGAATATTTCTAATGTTGACGATAAATAATAAGAATCGATGGGTCACACGTTGATTGGTGTTAAGTTTTCCTTGGCACTAGTCCAATAATTCTGACGTCTGTTATTTAGGTTTTTCTGAGACGCCTACCTACGACATTGCAAGGCGGCACATCAAGTGGAGATAACTCTTTGTATTCTTTCCAAGGTGCTATTTGTACAATTTATTACCCTTTAAAACTTTTATGAATCGAGTCTTGAGTACTTACAAAAAAGCATTATTGATTAATTGTATAATATTTATCAGACTAAATATTATTTTTCAGTCACCAGTTGTGAAATCCTTCATGTGTGGAATGTTCAGTGGAACATGTTCAACACTACTGTTCCAGCCATTAGACCTGGTCAAAACCCGTTTACAAGTTTCAGTAAATGTTGGGTAAGATATTAAAATGTCCTTTATATATAATCAGTTGATAACTAGGTTTTAAAAAGTGTACACAAACACCGAAAATATTTAAATAGAATATAATATATGACATGTTTTTAATTGCACCTGTACATGTATATATATTAAATTTTTTTTTATTAAATTTCAAAAATAATTCATGCGCTCACTCCAAAAAATGTGGCAGAATAGTCAACCAGTTGATGGTGGCCTCTTATCGGAAGAAAAAGAAGAATATGAGAAATCAATATTTCAGATAAAAGTCTGCACCAAAACAGTTTCCAACTACTAGTCTGAAGAACCAATATTCCAACATGTTATTATGTGTCTAATCAAAGTTTTGCAAATACTTGTTAGTCCAATTAAAACTTTAACAGCTAGGGTGGCAGACTCAAATATTTATAGAATAGAATGAACAGATGTACTTTGTTTCAAATTTTGAAAACTGTAAATTAAGAAATTATTGCAAAGTTTTTATTAATGTGAATAATGCCAGTGGATGAGTATCGCAGTAATAATAACTCGCAGTCTGATGCATAATATCTGAAATTGTAAAATTTAATCTTTCATCAAAGTCTCTTCTAAAATCACAATAAAAATGATCACCATAATTTCTGAATTTACAGTATACACATTATATTACAATGGTTATCTTTTGGCAAAAAAACAGTTGGAACAGTTTAATTTTACTAATTGTATTGATCCTTTAAAAAAATCTTTAAACATAATTAATTGTTAAAAATTTTGGAAGGAACACAAGTTTTACTTTCAATCATGCACACAAGAAGTACCATATCAATTATTTACAAACTAACAATTTCACCATGGTCACAATTGATTTAATATGATATCAGAAAAAGAACAATTTGTGAACAACTTAGCTCTGACAGAGGAATTGTCAAATTTATGTAACATCTTTTTTGTTACTTCAGATTGTTATGTTAAGATTGATGTAGAAAACCATTTATTATAATTTTATATTAAGAAAAAAAATGTGTTTTTCAGAGGACGAGTAGGAATGGTCACCATCTTTTGCAATGTTGTACAAAAAGACACTATGAGAGGTTTATGGAAAGGTCTTGTTCCTGTAAGTATCATTTATGACTAAATTTTATTTTTTGTTATCTTAAGTCAAATCTTGCACAGTCCAAAATGAAAACTTGTTAAGGGTTGCTCTTTTCCAACTCATTTTTATACGACCGCAAAAAAAATTTGCGGTCGTAAATTGGTATGACGTTGGCGTTGTCATCCGAAGACACATTGGTTTTCGCACTCTAACTTTAGTTTAAGTGAATGGATCTCTATGAAATTTTACCATAAGGTTCAATACTACAAAGGGAAGGTTGGGATTGATTTTGGGGGTTATGGTACCAACAGTTAAGGAATTAGGGGCCAAAAATAAGCATTTTTGTAACTTCCAGACATAACTTGTGTGTTAGTGTATGGATCTCTCTGACATTGTACCACAAGGTTCCATATCACAAAGGGAATGCTGGGATTGATTTTGGGGGTAATTGCCTCAAAATTTTAGGAATTAGGGACGAAAAAAGGGGCAAAAAACAAGCATTTTTCTAGTTTCATGACAATAACTTGTGTGTAAGTGTATGGATCTTTCTGAAATTGAACTACAAGGTTCCATATCACAAAGGGAAAGCTGGAATTGAGTTTGGGGGTAATTGCCTAAACGTTGAGGAATAAGGGGCCAAAAATAAGCATTTTTCTAAGTTTCCAGACAATTACTTGTGTTCAAGTGTATGGATCTCTCTGAAATTGTACTGCAAGGTACCATACTACAAAGGGAAGGCTGGGATTGATTTTGGGGGTAATTGCCTCAAAATTTTAGGAATTAGGGGCAAAAAATTGGGCGCCAAAAAGGGTAAAAAAACAAGCATTTTTCTAGTTTCAGGACAATAACTTGTGTGTAAATGTATGGATCTTTATGAAATTGTACTACAAGGTTCCATATCACAAAGGAAAAGCTGGGTTTGAGTTTGGGGGTAATTGCCCTAAACGTTTAGGAATTTGGGGCCAAAAAGGGGCCTAAAAACAAGCATTTTTCTAGTTTCCAGACAATAACTTGTGTTCAAGTGTATGGATCTCTCTGAAATTGTACTGCAAGGTACCATACCACAAAGGGAAGGCTGGGATTGAGTTTTTTTTTTTTCTTTAAAATTTTCGATTTTAAATTGGTTATTTCTGATTTATATATAAAAGCAAATAATAGTGATATGGTTTGAATAGGTAAATTAAAAAATTTTAAGTTCTTAGACCACATTCATTGTGTGTCAGAAACCTATGCTGTGTCAAATATTTAATCACAATCCAAATTCAGTGCTGTATCAAGCTTGAATGTTGTGTCCATACTTGCCCCAACTGTTCAGGGTTAGACCTCTGCGTTCGTATCAAGCTGCGACCAGCGGAGCATTTTGATATAACCCTGTAAAACATTCTGGATTGGGCAACACGAAACTTGTATTCTGAACATAGTGTTTGATATATATGTAAGTTATGACTGCTGATTCAGTGGTCACTGATTTATCTTTTGTACAAAGAAACACTACCTTAACCTAAATAGTAGTAAAAAATCACATCATCCGTAGTAGTTTTGAATAACATGTCTCATTTACTTTATCGTAGTTAGAAGTAAAAAAATTATCTGTAGTTGTTTAACTATTGAACTAATATTTTCTTTTTCTTCTCTCAGTCCATCTCAAGAGGAGTCCCTGGCATTGCCATCTACTTTTCTGGAATTACAGCCTTAAAAGGAAAATTTGAAGAAAAGGGAAAGAAACCCAACCCTTTGAAATCAGTTTTGATTGGAGCAGTTGCCAGGGCCACCTCAGGAATAACAGTTATGCCTTTTACAGTGTTGAAGACCAGATTTGAGGTAAGAAACATCTTTATGAGCAATGATTTAGAAGTGTAAAAAATTGTAAGTCATTCAATTTATGAAAGGATATATTATGAATTCATTTAAAAAAGTAACCACAAACTTGGTGTCATGTATCCAGTGTTTCAATTTTTTAAGCCCCATCCGTAGCAGAGGGGGCATTAAATTTTACCCTTGTACATCCATCCATACGTCCCCAAATTGGTTTCCGTTCTCTAACTTTAGTTGGTTCAACCAAATGTTATGAATCTTATACACAATGCTTATTGCCACAAAACACTGATCAAGTTTGAATTTCAAAGGCTCCACTTTTACTTTTCTAGAGTTATGCCCCTTTACAAATGGAAAAATTTTTCGTTTCCCTTCTCGAACTTAAATTTGTCTCAACCAAATGTAATGAAACTTATACACAATGCTTATTACCACAAAACTCAGATTAAGTATAAATTTGGGTAGCACCCTGTTCTTGAGTTATGTCCCTTTATAACGTTATATGCAAGCGGGGGCATCATCTGTGTCCCTTGGACACATTCCCCATTTATTAATTGATGATTAACCTTATATATGTTATATTCATAAATCCTAAACAGTGTGCTTTATAAGTAGTATTATTATATGTATTTCAGAGTGGAAAATTTAATTACAGCAGTATGTTTGGTGCTCTTAACAATATTATTAAAACAGAAGGTGTTAAAAGTAAGTATAAAACTACATACAAATGGCCCTATTCGCAAAAAAAGCTTCAATATAAAAAATAAGAAGTGGTATAATTGCCAAATGACATAGAACTTTATTATAACTACAGGTCACCATACTGCCTTCAACAATGAGCAAAACCCATACAGCATAGGCAACGAAATGACAAATATAAAACAATCAAACAAGCCTGATTTATGTACAAAATAATGAACGAAAAACAAATATGATATACAGGAACAAACGAAACCACTGAATTACAGGCTCCAGACGTGGGACAGGCACATATAGAATGTGGTGGGGTTAGATGCCAACTCTCCCCTAACCTGGGACAGTGGTTTAACTGTACAACTTGAGAAAAAACTATAAAAATTAGTTGAAAAGGGCTTAACTCATTGATACAAAATACAAATACATCAAACAAAAACACACCGGATGTTGCAGGGTACTTATACATCCCTACAACAAAATAGACACCAAGTACAGATCTGAGAGTACTGACAGCTATTTCAAATCCAATAACAACTAATAAAAAAATCATGCATCTAAGACTCTAATATCAATCAGTTCACATCCAACATCTAATGGATTTAGTGTAAAGACATCATAAACAGTCAGAGAAAAACATGACCTTGTGCAATGCCAAGATACAGGTGAAGTGGAAATTTGAGAATGAAAATCTGTATAACTGTTATTTTCATAAATCTTCCAAATCCAAAGCCTGTAATTACGGCACAAATCAGTGGAGCAGATTTAAACGCAAACTCAATCTGTAACTCATCATAGTAGACTCGCATACTAAAAATCAGCCTTATATGTGAAGTAATTTAGAAAAAAGTCTATAAAACTATTTGTTGCGGAATAACAGATAAGGGTAAAACTATATGGCCCAACCACTTTGTGCCGTGGCCATAATAAGGTTAAGAGATGAAGATGGGGATTTTGATGTTGACGACTTGGAAATCTTTTTTAGCAATGCAAGTTTATAAAAAAAACACATGTAGAGTATATTTTTGACATTGTTCATGTTGTATAAACATTTAATTTAAATTTTAGATTCACAATTTTCAGACTTTGTATCCATAGTTGATTGCAAGTACATTATTTCTTTATATATGTGAAAAAATAATATTTATTTTGATTTGCATTTTTTTTTCAGCTCTGTTTTCTGGTCTGTCTCCAACACTGGCAAGGGATGTGCCCTTTTCTGGGCTCTACTTCATGTTTTACTCTCAACTAAAGAGTTCAATTAGTGGAAGTAAGTGTAACTAGTTAATGGTTTCTCTACATTAACATAACTTTACCTATATTTGCATAAATTATTCAGGGATGTTTCTTTTAAATGTCTTAAAAAATTGCATCTAATATTGCCATAAAATATTGTTAAGGAATTGTTTAAAAAAAAAATTGCTGTGTTTTTCTTTATATTATAATCTTTTTGAAAAATCCAAAAGTGTTAGGACAAAATTTATAAACCTAAAAGGTCTTGAATGCTTAAATAAGTTTTATGAACTAAAGGTTTCAAAATGTTTCTTCATTGTAATGTATTTAAAGGTCTTGAATGCTTAAATAAGTTTTTATGAACTAAAGGTTTCAAAATGTTGCTTCATTGTAATGTATGATTCTTAATTTTACATATTTTAAAAATAAAATAATTTTTTTTTAAATTATTAAATATTTTGGAAATTTGTCTCTGTTGACCATTTTTCAAATTTAATAAAAATTATAAGATTAAAAATTGTTCTATCTGTTATTTACATTTGCTAAATTTAAAATATCGCAAGAAAATTAACTTTCCACAGGGCTGCCGTTTAATTGGTAGTCAAATAAAACACCTCACTAATTGCCTGTTTTTTTATATGTATTTTATTATAGATTTTCCTCCTACTAGCTGCAGAGTCCAAGAGATGAAAGAGGTAAAAAGTCCGTTTCCATATTAATAGCAGGTAGATTGGTTTGTCTTGCAGTAACTTCTCTTGGACTCCAAATCCATGCTTTTCAGAAAGGGAATTAATCTTAAATATTTTTGTTTGTCTTGCATATTTCAGAGCTCAAGTTTGTGCAACCTTTTTCACTTGATAGACGAAACAAGATGGCATGAATTTTTAGGGTACTGTACAATTCAACAAATATTACTGTTGAAAAGATTAATTGTCTAAATGAAAAATAGTATCATCTTTCTCTTGCAGGAGGTGTTTGTATACTTACTATGTTTGTTTGAAGAATGAGGAACAAAAAAGTCCTATTTTCTTTAAGGAAACAAAGTGAGACTATTTGCATGTTTATTTTATTTGAAAAAAAAAATTAAACGAGTGGATTAGCAAGTCAAGCAACCAATAAAAAAAAGATGGACTTGAAACCGGTTTATAGTGGGAAAAAAAATCACGAAGAGGAAAAGCGACTAACAACCAATAAAAACAAAATATAAAGCCTTCATTCGTGTGTCTACTTAGTTTTTCAGAATATGTCAGATTACTAAGAAAAAGATTTGCACGCTGTCGAAAAATATCTTCGGAACCGTGTTGAGATTTGAAACAAAAAGACGACATTTAGGATAAGCAAGTTCTGCATACTGCAATTGTCTTGTGTAGAAATTTCCAATACCAGAATAAAACTTTGCATTAGAGTGAAAATGCATGTTCTTGATTTAATACACACATATCAAATTGTTTTGTGGAAAGCAGGAATGAAATCGCAAGTTTCAAGATTTTCCTTCCTGTTTTCGTAGCCTTCTGCAAGAAGTATGATCAGTTGAAATCACAGGTTAAGAAATTTTGGTATCTTAACTCTCTTTAAATTTTTCAAAAGCTTAAGAAATAGCATTGTTATTTCTAAGTAAAGAGTAATTTTTAAAATTTTTTTTTTTTTTTAATTTTATCTTATCAGTTGTGTTAAGTTGATTGTCACAGTAACTTGAGAAGATTGTTTTATCTGCAGGTGAAAAAGATTTATTAGAGTTTTGAAATATGTATATATCTATATAATCCCTTTCCTTTTTAGATGAACCAATTTTATTCAAAATATGTCACATTTTGTGGCAGTAAAAAATGAGGAATTAAAATAGCATGCTTTGTTTCATTTAGATTTTGACAGCTTGTCCAGAGATGTCCTGCAAGACAGTCTAGCCTATGGAAAAAACCATGAATTAATTTTGAATATGTGAAAAGAACATTTTGTGATTTTGGAAGCTGTTAGAAGGGGGAATAACTTGAGTAAATTTATATTTGTAATTTTTGGAAGAAAAAAAATCTGGACATGGTTCTTCCAAAGGCTAGTCTTCATGTTTTGAAAATGCATATATGCAAAACTAGCAGATGTATATACCATCATGGAAATTGGGAACAGAAAGCGCTTAGCCCTGGCTTCTGTTTTCTTTTCCAGATATTAAAAATGAGAAATTACTTCCTGCCTATCACTTCATGTCTGGGGTTGCAGCTGGGATGATGGCATCAATGATCACACAACCTGCTGATGTTGTTAAAACTCATATGCAACTAGAGCCACTCAAATACAAGAAGCTAAAACAGACAATCCAAATTATTTATCAGGTAAATATATTTATTAAAAAGAGATAAAAATCAGCTTAAATAACAAAAAAAGTTCAAATTCTGCACTTTAAAATTTATAGAAAGGGGGCATAAAGTTTTACCCTTGTACGTCCTAATGTCCCAAAATTAGTTTCTGTTCTTTAACTTTAGTTTGCCTCAACCAAATGTTATGAAACTTATACACAATGCTTATTACAACTAAACACAGATCAAGTTCGAATGTGGGTGGCGTCACTTTCAACAATTATAAGTTATGTCCCTTTATAAATGGAAAAAATGCTAAAGTCGCCATATCTGCAATCTAACAAGTTTGCCTCAACCAAATATAATGAAACTTGTACACAATGCTTATTTCCACTAAACAGATCAAGTTCGAATTAAGGTGGCATCACTTTCACTGTTCTCGAGTTTTGTCTTTTTATGAATTGAAAAATCGCTGAATTTGCAGTAAGTTCACAACCGGGGCATTTGTTTCCCATGGACTCTTCCTCCTTTTATAGAGAGAGAAGTTCCTATCAAAAACTGATCCGGTCTTAATTGACTAGGATTGTCAGTTTTCCTACGAAGGATGGTGGTTTTCTCTGGGCACTCAGGCTTCCTCCACCAATAAAAACTGGCCGCCACGAAATAGCCCAAAAGCGGTGCTTAAAAGTGGCGTTAAAACACCAAAAATCAATCAATCGAATCATTAGTTATCTCATTGTCAATCACTAAACATCTTATTTTTATTTTGTATACAGCTTTTCCTGAAATTGCAATAATTAATTTCACATTTTTGTCCATTGTTCAACAGTAGCAAATATAACTGCACACAAAAGTTGCAAAATAGTCTTTTAACCATATTTGTACATATTTATACATTCTATTTTAACTGCACTATAAACTGAAGGGTACATGCATTTGTCTTGGCATTTTAACTAGGATCTATTTCATCAAATATAATTACTAAATTGATTGAAATGTAATCTAAAATAATCGATGATCACATGATATTTTTGGCTGTAATCGATTCAATTGTGATTACATGTAATCGAATTTTTTAAAGATTACAGATAATTGTGGATTACTTGGAAAAATGTTATCAATTACAAACAATCCCTGATCAGATTGGAGTACCTAGTTCAGTCTTTCATAAAATTTCTTTAAACATATATGGGAGACCTTTCCAGAAAAATTTACTGGACTGAAGACCTGAGTGTAGCAAATATTGTGAAAATAAAAGTTTTGCCTACATGTATGTTGAATGTCATTGTAAAATATGAATAAACTCTTATTAAATCCTTGTTTTGTTTTGTAGAAGGATGGATTTAATGGTTTCTTACGTGGAATTGTTCCAAGAGCTTTAAGAAGAACTCTTATGGCAGCAATGGCGTGGACAATTTATGAAGAGGCAAGTCATATAATTCTGGATATTTTTTTATGTTTAAAATTGTAGGTTGTTTTTTTTGGCAGCAAAAAAATGATATTTTTCAAAAACTTGAAAAGTATAAACTTGAGTATATGTTAGTAAGACAAATCCCACTGTGTAGCATCACCACCGGATATAGGTAACAAACACTGATAGCAAAAAGTATCTATTCTATTTCCCGTACAGTACAGTAAAATAATATTTGCCGTACAATTTATCCTCTTTACTTACTTGAATTTCTCTGTGAAAGCAGTAGTTATTTCGAAAGACAGTGTTGTTCAAGCTTAAATATGATTTAACTTTGTTCTTCCAAAACGTCTGATCAATTGTGTTTTAACAAGTTTGAACTCGTCACATGCTTCTTTGAACAGGTTTTTCCAGTTCTGATTCTGACAATTTGAAGAGAGAGAAAGCCAACAAAGGATCATTATATGCCCTAAATATTAGCTTCATTATTAAGAATTGGTATCACAAAACTTGACTTGTCAGCAAATTGTACAATATAATGAAAAAAAGAAGTTTGACCTTACCTGACTTCACTTTGGTTTTTTCCAAAACTTCAGGTGTATCTATATCCGATGTTGATGCTACACAGTGAATCCTCATTTCAAGATTTTTAGGAAAAGAGTTCAATGAAAATTTCTTTCACTTTTCAATGGTATTTTTTGACATGCTGTTATTGTAAAATGAGGAATAGGTTTCATGTGCATTCGAAACAATTTTCTCTCTTTGTAATGCATGTTAATTTTCTAGAATTGAAAGCTTCTATTTGTAATTATTTTTGGGTGTACAAGTGGAACAAAAGCATAAAAATGCGTGTGAAACTTTTAACGCCCTTAATTTTGTAAAGGAAGCATTTACTTTTTATAGTAGTACCAGGAAATCGTAAGTCAAATCAAGGTTTTTGTTCTAAATATTCCTACATATTCTTAAGGAGATCACTTACAGTCATTGATGTTGCAATGTATTGGTATATAAAACACTACATGATTGTTGTCTACCAATCAGAATGATGGAATCTTTCTTAAACTGATATGGAGTGTGTATTTTTTAAAATCTTTGCAAGTATTATACCGTAGAAAGGCTTGTATAGTCCGCGGTTTTATTCTCCAAAATTGGACCTTCCAGACGGGGTGCGGACTATAGAGTACAATAAGCAAGAAATAAGAGAAAAATTTCAATTTCGCGGTCGAGGTGGTTTGTTTACGTTCCGCCATCTTTGTTATTTCTATTGTAGAGGGCGCTCATCATTTTTCAAACTAATAATTTTAACTCATCCATATTAATAAGTTATTTCTATTCAATATCAAATTAATACTGATAAATATAAAAACTAAACCTTTCATTACAAATTTCTTGTTTCTTTTCAATGCATTGGTTGAAATAAACTGGTATCTGCTCGATTGAAACGATACAAACATAGTGAAAAAGACAACCGTAAACCAGCTTAGAATTTGTAAACTACAAAACGAAATCGGTTATTGTTCGTTCCGTTTTGGTGTTTCATACTGACTAATATGGTTTGTATTAGCTTAAGACCCTTCAAACATTAATGTGATAGATATATTAAAGACTGTTTTACAAAAGGATGGAACTGTTTTACTTTCAAAGTCGTATTATAGTGATATCTGTTATGTACGGATTTCGACTCTCACCGGTTAATTTCTTCTTTTACACGTGCTTTTTAAACTTCCTGTTTAAACATACACAAGTTTCTAAATTGTTTTTTAAGTGAATTAAACTTATTTCAACAATCATGAAGCGTTCTAGAATCATTAACAAGCAGTTTCAGCTTCTGTTTGATGATGGAAAACAGGTTTTTCCAAGAAAATACCGCAAACGACCGCACAGGATTTGAAATTACCGGAGTTTCATTAGACCTTTTCTAACAGTTACAAAAAGTTTTTTTACCTAAAATTTCGTGGGGAGAAGGGGGTGCGGACTATGTACCACTGCGAACTATACAAGCCTTTCTACGGTATATGTAGATAAATTAATTGTTTTTGCTATTTATTTAAGGTTTCAAAGACATGTGGATTGAAATAAGAAAGAAGGCTAGAGAATATGGAAGTCCAGTTCATACAGGAACTGCATCAACTCAGGGAACTGCTGCTATCTGGTTTATGAATGAGGAGTATTTTAAAGACAGACATGTTCATTTTAACTAGTGCCAATTGTTGCTACTGAGCATTTTTGACTGTGAAAATGTAGTGGAATTTGTTGTAAATCTGTCTGGGGATTTAATAAAAATTTCTTTCTATAAAGGTTGCAGCATTTTTGCTTCCTTTTAATATTTTATATTTCATGCTGTCCTCTTGGTATAAACAAATATTGTTTATATGCAAATTATACAGTGGTATGATGTATTTATTTGAACAATTGATATGAAGGCTATGAGAGACATTAAGAAATAGTTGTGCACCATATGCCCAGTCATGACATGTATTGTAAGCTAAAATTTGAATGCATGGTTCAACTGGATCATGCTTATATAAAACTCTAATGATGGAGAGTGGTTTTTAGAGAAAATGATTGAAAATATTGTACAATAGTGTGTCAAATTTTAATATTTGTCAGATTTGTAAAGTTGATAGTTATTGTTAATACTTGTATGTTTAATTACATGTAAGATATGTCATATTGCTCATTTCAATGAAATGTTTATTTATTTATGCAACTACTTTTCATTTGATAATCATTGATCAACAGAAAACCAGAGATCTTTCAGTTGAATAAAAATATTTTATACATGTATGTGTTTATATAATGTTAATACAGGAAGGCATTGGACAGTATTTTAGGAAGGCAGGATTTAAAAATTTTGTTTTTAGTCCCCTACCGACATAGTCGAAGGGGACTTTAGGTTTGCACTCCATCTGTCTGTCTGTCCATCCGTCAGTTTGTCAAATTGTTTTCCATACTTTTTATGCCCCCACCGTAGCGGAGGGGGCATTAAGTTTTACCCTTGTCCGTCTGTATGTCTGTCCATACGTCCCAAAGTTGGTTCCGTTCTCTAACTTGTACAAAATGCTTATTACCACAAAACACAGATCAAGTTTGAATTTTGGTGGCGTCACTAAAACAGTTCTAGAGTTATGCCCCTTTACAAATAGAAAAAATTGCTGAATATTTTTATTCGTTTCCGTTTTCTAACTTTAGTTGTCTGAACCAAATGTTATGAAACGTATACACACTGTTATTACAACATAGTACAGATGAAGTATGAAATAGGGTGGCATCATTTGTAACTGTCTTTAGTTATGCCCCTTTATAAACATAAAAATTGCTGAATTTTCTGTTTCCGTTCTCTAACTTTAGTTTGCCTCAACCAAATGTTATGAAACTTGTACACAATGCTAATTAGCACAAAATACAGATCAAGTTTGAATTTTGGTGGTGTCACTTTTACCGTTCTAGAGTTATGCCTGTTTACAAATGGAAAAATTGCTGAATTTTTCGTTTCTGTTCTCTAACTTAACTTAGTTTCAACCAAATGTTATGAGACTTGTACACAATACTTAATACCACAAAACTCAGATCAAGTACAAATTTGGGTAGTGTCACTTTTACTGTTCATTAGTAATGTCATTTTAAAATTTTATATGATATGCAACCGGGAACATCATCTGTCCCATGGACACATTCCCCATTTATTTTATTCGTGCTTGAAGATATTGATTTGATATTTTGTATATTGTTTTATCATGACAAGTTACAGATCAAGTTCAATTTTTGTTCCGGTCTGATGATTTTGTGCTGAGTTATGGTCCTTGGACTTAGAAAATTCACTCAAATAATCAGTTTTCCACATTTTTTTTATGTCCCCGCCGTAGCGGTGGGGTCATTAAGTTTTACCCTTGTCTGTCTGTACGTACGTACGTATGTCCGTCTGTACGTCCCGAAATTGGTTTCCGTTCTCTAACTTGAGTTTGCCTCAACCAAATGTTATGAAACTTATACACAATGCTTATTACCACAAAACACAGATCAGGTTTGAATTTTGGTGGCGTCACTTTAACCGTTCTAGAGTTATCCCCCTTTATAAATGGAAAAATTGTAAAATTTTTAGTTTCCGTTCTCTAACTTGAGTTTGCCTCAACCAAATGATATGAAACTTATACACAATGCTGATTACCACAAAACACAGATCAAGTTTGTATTTTGGTGGTGTCACTTTAACAGTTCTAGAGTTATGGCCCTTTATAAATGGAAAAATTGTAAAATTTTTAGTTTCTGTTCTCTAACTTAAGTTTGCCTCAACCAAATGTTATGAATCTTATATACAATGCTTATAACCCCAAAACACAGATCAAGTTTGAATTTTGGTGGCGTCACTTCAACTGTTCTAGAGTTATGCCCCTTTATAAAAGGAAAAATTGCAAAATTTTTAGTTTCCGTTCTTTTACTTAAGTTTGCCTCAACCAAATGTTATGAAACTTATGTACAATGCTTATTACCACAAAACACAGATCAAGTTTGAATTTTGGTGGCGACACTTTAACTGTTCTAGAGTTATGTCCCTTTATAAATGGAAAAATTGCAAAATTTTTATTTTCTTCTTAATATCAAGTTATTTTTAAAATTGGAGTTATCTTCCTTTGTCCATGATTATAGTTGAATCAACTACAATCAATGTTTTATACAATGCAATGTTTAATTTTGACTTCCACTGATAAAACACAGATCTAGTTGAATTTGGGTAGTGTCACTTTAACCATTATTGAGTTATGCCCCTTTATAAATCGAAAGATTGCAAAATTTTTAGTTTCCATTCTGTAACTGAAGTTTGTCCCAACCAAACATTATGAAACCTATACACAATATTCATTACCACAAAACTAAGATCAAGTACAAATTTTTTGTTTCCGTTTTCTTATTTTAGTTTGCCTCAACCAAATGTTATGAAACTTATACACAATGCATATTACCACATAATACAGACTTAGTACGAAATGAATCCGGGTCCGTTCGCGCCCATTCACGTTCGCCCCCATGCACGTTCGCCCCCTTTCACTTTCGCACCCTACACGTTCGCACCCAAAGTCCGTTCGCACCCTACACGTTCGCGCCCAATTTTTATTGGTTTTGTGTTTAATAATTTGTAAACGAGTTTTGGTAAGTGTATTGCTATAAATATATATTTTTTCATTGTTTCTAAATAAAGTGAGATTCTGACAAGGTTTTTTTTGTGTCATGGTAAATGGTAAATGTATTGCTATTAACATTTTTTGTTCATTGTTTTTAAATTAAGTGAGATTCTGACGACCAGTATTTTAGTTTTGTGTTGAATAATTTTTAATCATGTTTAGGTAAGTGTATTGCTCTATATATATCTATATATATACAAGTCTAAATTGAAAACAACGTTCAAACCTATGATTGCGTTGGATAAAAACCGCAATTTTTATACGTGTGCATGTAAAACAAATATATATATATATATATATATAAATTATTTTTTTTCATTGTTTCTAAATAAAGTGAGATTCTGACAACGTTTTTTTAGGTGTTGATAAAATCTTAATCATGTTTTGGTTAGTGTATTGCTATAAATATTTCTTTTTTATACGACCGCAAAAATTAAAAATTTTTTGGTCGTATATTGGTATGACGTTGGCGTCGTCGTCGTCGTCGTCGTCGTCGTCGTCGTCGTCGTCGTCGTCGTCCGGCGTCGTCTGGCGTCGTCCGAAGACACATTGGTTTTCGCACTCTAACTTTAGTTTAAGTGAATGGATCTCCATGAAATTTCACCATAAGGTTCAATACCACTAAAGGAAGGTTGGGATTGATTTTGGGGGTTATGGTACCAACAGTTAAGGAATTAGGGGCCAAAAAGGGGCCAAAAATAAGCATTTTTGTAACTTTCAGACAATAACTTGTGTGTAAGTGTATGGATCTCTCTGACATTGTACCACAAGGTTCCATATCACAAAGGGAAGGCTGTAATTGATTTTGGGGGTAATTGCCTCAAAATTTTAGGAATTAGGGGCCAAAAAAGGGGCAAAAAACAAGCATTTTTCTAGTTTCATGACAATAACTTGTGTGTAAGTGTTTGGATATTTCTGAAATTGTACTACAAGGTTCCATATCACAAAGGGAAAGCTGGAATTGAGTTTGGGGGTAATTGCCCGAAACGTTTAGGAATTGGGGGCCAAAAAGGGGCCAAAAATAAGCATTTTTCTAGTTTCCAGACAATAACTTGTGTTCAAGTGTATGGATCTCTCTGAAATTGTACTGCAAGGTACCATACCACAAAGGGAAGGCTGGGATTGAGTTTGGGGGTGATGAATCATAAGGGGGTTCAAAAAATTTTGGGGGGGGGATTTTTTTTTTTTTTTTTTTTCTTTTTTTCCTTTTTTTTTTCTTTTAAAAATTTTCCATTTTAAGTTGGTTATTTCTGATTTATATTTAAAATCAAATAATAATGATATGGTAGGAGATATACACCAAACAGGATGTGTAAATTATTATATAATAAGTATTGTGCAATAGCAAGAAATTTTCAATTGCACAGTATTGCACAATAGCAAGAAATCTTCAATTGCGCAGTATTGCGCAATAGCAAGAAATCTTCAATTGCACAGTATTGCGCAATAGCAAGAAATATCCAATAGCACAATATTGCGCAATAGCAAGAAATTGTCAATTGTACAGTATTGCGCAATAGCAAGAAATTGTCAATTGTACAGTATTGCGCAATAGCAAGAAATATTCAATTGCACAGTATTGTGCAAAAGAAGATACTTCGTATAAATTGCTTATTTCTTGATCAATTTCAATGGGGTTTTATTCTTGAATTCTTGGGGTTCTTTAATATGCTGAATCTAACCGTGTATTAAGTTTTTGGATTTTGGGCCCCGTTTTTAAATTGGTCCACATTGAGGTCCAAAGGGTCCAAAATTTAACTTTGTTTGATTTCATCAAAAATTGAATTATTGGGGTTCTTTGATATGCCGAATCTAACCGTGTATATAGATTTTTAATTTTGGTCCCGTTTTTTAAATTGGTCTACATTAAGGTCCAAAGGGTCAAAATTAAACTTAGTTTGATTTTAACAAAAAATGAATTCTTGGGGTTCTTTGATATGCTGAATCTAAACATGTGTTTAGATTTTTGATTATGAGCCCAGTTTTCAAGTTGGTCCAAGTTGGGGTCCAAAATTAAACTTTGTTTGATTTCAACAAAAATTGAATATATGGGGTTCTTTGATATGCTGAATCTTACCATGTATTTAGATTTTTTATTTGTGGGCCCGCTATCAAATTGGTTCATATTGAGGTCAAAAGGGTCCAAAATTAAACTTTGTTTGATTTCATCAAAAATTGAATTATTGGGGTTCTTTGATATGCCAAATCTAACCGTGTATTTAGATTTTTAATTTTGGGTCCTGTTTTTTAAATTGGTCTACATTAAGGTCCAAAAGGTCCAAAATTAAACTTAGTTTGATTTTAACAAAAATTGAATTTTTGGGGTTCTTTGATATGCTGAATCTAAACATGTGTTTAGATTTTTTATTATGGGACCAGTTTTCAAGTTTGTCCAAGTTGGGGTCCAAAATTAAACTTTGTTTGATTTCAACAAAAATTGAATATATGGGGTTCTTTGATATGCTGAATCTAAACATGTATTTAGATTTTAGATTTTTGGCCCAGTTTTCAAGTTGGTCCAAATTGGGGTCCAAAATTAAACTTTGTTTGATTTCAACAAAAATTGAATATATGGGGTTCTTTGATATGCTGAATCTTACCATGTATTTAGATTTTTTATTAGTGGGCCCGCTATCAAATTGGTTCATATTGAGGTCAAAAGGGTCCAAAATTAAACTTTGTTTGATTTCATCAAAAATTGAATAATTGGGGTTCTATGATATGCCAAATCTAACCGTGTTTTAAGATTTTTAATTTTGGGTCCCGTTTTTTAAATTTGTCTACATTAAGGTCCAAAGGGTCCAAAATTAAACTTAGTTTGATTTTAACAAAAATTGAATTCTTCGGGTACTTTGATATGCTGAATCTAAACATGTGTTTAGATTTTTGATTATGGGACCAGTTTTCAAGTTTGTCCAAGTTGGGGTCCAAAATTAAACTTTGTTTGATTTCAACAAAAATTGAATATATGGGGTTCTTTGATATGCTGAATCTAACCATGTATTTTGATTTTGGACATTGGACCATAATAGGTAAATTAAAAAAATTGAAGTTCTTAGACCACATTCTTTCTGTGTCAGAAACCTATGCTGTGTCAAATATTTAATCACAATCCAAATTCAGAGCTGTATCAAGCTTGAATGTTGTGTCCATACTTGCCCCAACTGTTCAGGGTTCGACCTCTGCGGTCGTATCAAGCTGCGCCCAGCGAAGCATTTTATTATTGTTTCAAAAGGAAATGGGATTCTCACAACGTTTTTTTTTATATGTTGAATGATTCGTAATCATGTTTTGGATAGTGTATTGCTATAAATATTTTTTTTCATTGTTTATGAATAAAGTGAGATTCTGACACACATGAGATCAAAGGAGCCAAGCTGTTAAAAACAATTATCTTTCATGTTTTTTATTTAAAATCTTCAAAGTTTTACTCATACCAAGCTAAATACATGCGGTATTTACATTTAAAGCAAGTTAAAACAACCATGACAACAATCATGATTTTTAAACACCCAACAATAACATCATATTAGGCTGTGTATAAATACCAATTAGCAGTAATCATACATAATTAACATTTAATAATTAATCATCAAATCAATTTAAAACAATATTTCATTTAAAAATTCCCGAATTTTTATTTATGAAAATAAAAATATTTTATAAAACATCTAAAAATTTATCAGGTTTTTGAATAAAAAAAGGGTGCGAACGTGTAGGGTGCGAACGGACCTAGGGGGCGAACGTGTGGGGTGCGAACGTGTATTGGGCGCGAACGGACCCGATACCGTACGAAATAAGGTGCCAACACTTTTACCATTCTTGAGTTGTGTCCTTTTATAAACATAAAAGTTGCTGAATTTTTTAGTTTGTCTCAACCAAATGTTCTAGAGTTATGCGTGTTTACAAATAGAAAAATTGCTAATTTTTATACGACCGCAAAAAATTTTTGCGGTCGTATATTGGTATGACGTTGGCGTCGTCGTCCGAAGACACATTGGTTTTCGCACTCTAACTTTAGTTTAAGTGAATGGATCTCTTTGAAATTTTACCATAAGGTTCAATACCACAAAAGGAAGGTGGGGATTGATTTTGAGGGTTATGGTTCCAACAGTTAAGGAATTAGGGGCCAAAAATAAGCATTTTCTAGTTTCCAGACAATAACTGTGGAACGGTGTATGGATCTCTCTGAAATTATACTACAAGTTTCCATACCACAAAGGGATGGTTAGGATTTGCTTTGGGGGGTTATGGCTCAAACCGATTAGGAATTAGGGGCAAAAAAGGGGGAAAAACAAGGTTGTCCTGGTTAATGGACAAATACTTTGGTACAAAACATAATTTAAAGCAGTGTAAGGATGATAAATCAAATACATCATTGAAATTATCTCCCTTACACTGCTTTTAAATTATGAATAAAGTAATGGTTAATGAACAATTAAGATAATTTAAAACAGTGTAAGGGAGGTAATCCAAATACAACGTTTTGGTTACTTCCCTTACACTGCTTTTAAATTATGTTTTCTTAAAGAAATGCATATTTATAAAGGAAGACCAGTAAAAATATCTGCAAATGTTGCATCTTTTTTTTTTACAAAAAAATCCAAATGAAAGATTTGACACTATATTTTAAATTCTATTATAAAATAGATTAAGTTAGCACTATGGTAAATTTAAATGGGTAATTATGGTTGCAAACTCCATTGGAAATTTGATTGAGATTATGACCATATCTTGAGGGAAAGATTTTTTTTGGGGAAAAAGTGGGGGGGGGGGGGGGGGGGGGGGTAAAAAGAAATTGTGGGGGGTCAATTTTTTCTCATTTCAGATTTCAGAAATTAAAAAGAATTATTCTTCAAATATTATTTTTTTTTCAAATTTCAAATATTGAAAAATTTCAAGAAGTAATCTTTAATTGCACAGTATGGCGCATTAGATTTTTAAAATCTTTGACCACATTTATTTATTTGTTATGCCGAATCTAACTGTGTATTTAGATTTTTAATTTTGGGTCCATTTTCAAATTGGTCTACATTAAGGTCCAAAGGGTCCAAAATTAAACTTAGTTTGATTTTAACAAAAATTGAATATATGGGGTTCTTTGATATGCTGAATCTTAACATGTATTTAGATTTTTGATTTTTGGCCCAGTTTTCAAGTTGGTCCAAATTGGGGTCCAAAATTAAACTTTGTTTTATTTCAACAAAAAATGAATATATGGGGTTCTTTGATATGCTGAATCTAACCATGTATTTAGATTTTTTATTTGTGGACCCCGCTATCAAATTGGTTCATATTGAGGTCAAAAGGGTCCAAAATTAAACTTCGTTTGATTTCATCAAAAATTGAATTATTGGGGTTCTTTGATATGCCAAATCTAACCGTGTATTTAGATTTTTTAATTTTGGGTCCTGTTTTTTAAATTTGTCTACATTAAGGTCCAAAGGGTCCAAAATTAAACTTAGTTTGATTTTAACAAAAATTGAATTCTTGGGGTTCTTTGATATGCTGAATCTAAACATGTATTTAGATTTTAGATTTTTGGCCCAGTTTTCAAGTTGGTCCAAATTGGGGTCCAAAATTAAACTTTGTTTGATTTCAACAAAAATTGAATATATGGGGTTCTTTGATATGCTGAATCTAACCATGTATTTAGATTTTTTATTTGTGGGCCCGCTATCAAATTGGTTCATATTGAGGCCAAAAGGGTCCAAAATTAAACTTTGTTTGATTTCATCAAAAATTAAATTATTATGACAAATCTAACTGTGTATTTAGATTTTTAATTTTGGGTCCAGTTTTTTAAATTGGTCTACATTAAGGTCCAAAGGGTCCAAAATTAAACTTAGTTTGATTTTAACAAAAATTGAATTCTTGGGGTTCTTTGATATGCTGAATCTAAACATGTGTTTAGATTTTTGATTTTGGGCCCAGTTTTCAAGTTGGTCCAAGTTGGGGTCCAAAATTAAACTTAGTTTGATTTTAACAAAAATTGAATATATGGGGTTCTTTGATATGCTGAATCTAAACATGTATTTAGATTTTTGATTTTGGGCCCAGTTTTCAAGTTGGTCCAAATTGGGGTCCAAAATTAAACTTTGTTTGATTTCAACAAAAATTGAATATATGGGGTTCTTTGATATGCTGAATCTAACCGTGTATTTTGATTTTTGGGCCCCGTTATCAAATTGGTCCACATTGAGGTCAAAAGGGTCCAAAATTAAACTTTGTTTGATTTCATCAAAAATTGAATTCTTTGGATTCTTTGATATGCTGAATCTAACCATGTATTTAGATTTTGGATATTGGACCATAATAGGTAAATTAAAAAAAAATAAGTTCTTAGACCACATTCATTCTCTGTCAGAAACCTATGATGTGTCAAATATTTAATCACAATCCAAATTCAGAGCTGTATCAAGCTTGAATGTTGTGTCCATACTTGCCCCAACTGTTCAGGGTTCGACCTCTGCGGTCGTATCAAGCTGCGCCCAGCGGAGCATTTTATTGGTTTATATCTCTGAAACTAAATCATTTAGAGCAAATCTGACAGGTAGCAAAAATGTTCATCAGATTTAGATTTATCTGCCCTGAAATTTTCGGACGAATCCGACAACCCGTTGTTGGGTTGCTGCCCCTGAGTTTGTAATTTTACAAAAATTTTGCAGTTTTTTGTTGTCTTAGATATCATTCTAATATCTAATACTATTAATTATGATTTTAACCTTTATTTACATGATTTCCAAAGCATCAGTAAATACAGGTGAGCGACACAGGCTCTTGAGAGCCTGTAGTTTCGTCATGCTTGAAGATATTGACTTGATATTTGTTATATAGTTTACACCATGACAAGTTATAAATCAAGTTAGCATTTTGTTCCAGTACAGTGAATTTTTAACCGGTAGTGGACTATGTATTGCCATGCAATACTCTCAGAATGCTTGTTGTTTTGATAATTGTATTGTCAGAGAAACTACTAGTATGTGGAACACTTCCCCTTGTTTTTATGCGACTGCAAAAATTTGTGGTCGTATAAAGATATGTCAATGTCCTCGTCCGAAGACATTTGGTTTCCCGACAATAATTTCTATATAAGTTTATGGATCTCTATGAAATTGCAACACAAGGATTAATATCACAAAAGTAAGGTTGAGATTGATTTTTTGGGGGTTATGGACCTAACCGTTTAAGAATTTTGGGTCAAAAAGGGGCCAAAAAGCAAAAAAGAATTCTGGTTTCAGGACAATAATTTGAGTTTTAAGTTAAGGATTTGTATGAAATAGTACCACAAGGTTCCATATCACAAAAGGAAAGTTTGATTGAATTTGGGGGTTATGGGCATATCTACTCAGGAATTAGCGGCTAAAGAGGGGTAAAAACAAACGTAGCGGAGGGGGCATTAAGTTTTACCCTTAACTATCTGAACGTCCGTACGTATACATACGTCCCGAAATTGGTTTCTGTTCTCTTACTTTAGTTTGCCTCAACCAAATGTTATGAAACTGATACAAAATGCTTATTACCACATAACATCGAATTTTGGTGGTGTCACTTTTACAGATCTAGAGTAATGCCTGTTTACAAATAGAATAAAATGCTTCGCTGAGCGCAGCCTGATACGACCACAGTGGTTGAACCCTGAACAGTTGGGGCAAATTTGGACACATTATTCAAGCTTGATACTATCTGAATTTGGATTGTGATCAAATTTTTTACATAATATAGGTTTCTGACACAAAATAAATGTGGTCAAAGATCTTACAAATCTAATGCGCAATACTGTGCAATTGAAGATTTCTTCTTGAAACTTTTCAAAAATTTGAAATTTTGAAAATTTTGAAAAAAAATATGAACCCTTTTTAAAAGAATTGGAAACCCCCCCTTCCCCCCCCCCAACTTTTTGAATCCCCCTTTTAGCATTAACCATCAAACTCAATTGCAGTCTTTCCTTTGTAGTACAGTTTAGAGAGATCCATACACTTAATCACAAGTTACTGTCTGGAAACTTAGAAAAATGCTGTTTTATAACCATAAAAGCCTATTTAAATACATCATAAAAGTATTAGAATAGAAAATGACATCAAAGTCATGGCTAAAATTAAAAAAAAAAACCTTCATCAGCAACTTTTAATAGTAATATCTAAAAATAAAGTTCCTTCATCAGCATTTAAAAGTAACTTTTAAAAATAAATTGACAGCTAGGACTTTGCAACCATAAAAACCCATCCAAATACATCATAAAAAGTATTAAAATAGAAAATGACATCATAATCATGCCTAAAATTAAATAGTAATAAAAATCTAATTCCTTCACATACATAATCATGGCTATAATTAAATTACCTTTATTAAAAATTTTTAAAATAGTAACTTCTAAAAATAAATTGACAGCTAATCACCTAAAGACAATACATTTCTTTAAAAATAATTTACAAGCAGTGTAAGGGAGGTAATTTGACAATATGTGTTTGAATTACCTCCCTTACACTGCTTTAGAATTATGTTTTGTACTTAAGTAATTGTCCATTAACCTGGAAACCCTTGTTTTCCCCCCTTTTTTGTCCTTAATTCCTAAACAGTTTGAGCCACAACCCCCCCCCAAAAAAAGCAAATTCTTACCATCCCTTTGTGATATGGTAACTTGTGGCATAATTTCAAAGAGATCCATACACCATTTCACAAGTTGTTGTCTGGAAACTAGAAAAATGCTTATTAAGGCCCATTTTGGCCCCTAATTCCTGAACTGTTAGGACCATAACCCCCAAAATCAATCCCAACCTTCCTTTTGTGGTCATAAACCTTATGGTAAAATTTCATAGAAATCAATACACTTAAACAAAAGTTATTGTACGGAAACCAATGTGTCTTCGGACGACGACGACGACGTGATACCAATATACGACCGCCAAATTTTTGCGGTCGTATAAAAATTGCTGAATTTTTCGTTTCCGTTTTTAACCGGATTTTCGAAAGAAATATCGGTTATTGATTTGGTGATGTACGACGGGCGGGCGGCTGCCAAACAGTGTCCGTTCAATAACATGAAAACGCTTTGATGAAATTTTTTCAAATTTAGATATGTTGTTTCCTGTGACTAAATGAAGGTCAAGTTCAATTTTCACGATTTTAGCTTTTCTCCTTGTTGAGTTATCGTCCTTTTTAATATCCAAAAAGTGGTATTTATAATGTGATTGAGTTATTTCTCTTTGTACAGAAATGGTTAATTATATATACAAAGTTTGATTATACTGAGTGTTTTTAATTTTCAACTGTTATCAGATTATGACAAAGCATACATCTTACAATTACAATTGGAGTGACAGATTTTTTGAAAATTCTCTGTTTCCTAAGTGCTGATGATTATAAGCTATATAGGACTGTATAAATATAGTAAGAAGTTTACTGGTCATTTTTAGACATTTTGTAGATAATAAAGTCTCTCTAAACTATATATATTCTTACTCCCACCCCCTTTCAATTTGAGAATGTTGTTTTATCTTGTAAACGGTCGAGATCCCCACCCTAAACCATATATATTCTTGTATGGGACAATAAAACAAATCAAATGAAATATTGGGGGAGTCCCCGGGTTCACCCCACCCCCTTCTTTTTGAAAACTTGTAAACGGTCGAGATCCCCACCCCTAAACCATATATATTCTTGTATGGGACAATAAAACAAATCAAATGAAATATAGGGGAAGTCCACGGGGGTCACCCCACCCCCTCCTTTTGAAAACTTTTAAACGGTCAAGATCCTCACCCCGAAACCATATATATTCTTGTGTGGGACAATAAAACAAATCATATGAAATTAAGGGGAAGTCCCCTGGGGTAACCCCCACCCCCTTCTTTATGAAAACTTGTAAACGGTCGAGATCCCCAACCCCGAAACCATATATATTCTTGTATGGGACAATAAAACAAATCAAATGAAATATAGGGGAAGTCCACGGGGGTAACCCCTACCCCTTCTTTTTGAAAACTTGTAAACGGTCGAGATCCCCATCCCTAAACCATATATATTCTTGTATGGGACAATAAAACAAATCAAATGAAATTAAAGGAAAGTCCCCTGGGGTAACCCCCACTCCCCTTCTTTTTGAAAACTTGTAAACAGTTAAGATCCCCACCCGAAACCATATATATTCTTGTATAGGACACTACACCAAATCAAATGAAATAAAAGGCGAGTCCCCTGGGTCACCCCCACCCCCTCCTGTTTGAGAACTTGTAAACGGTCGAGATCCCCACCCCTAAACCATATATATTCGTCATTTCAAGAAGATTTGAATGACATACAGGGTCAATCCAAAGGCGTCACTTATGCATATCACAAACCAATTTGTACTGGACTTTGCCCAATGACAGGCGACCATGGGAATGACGAATTATGGGAGTTTTGTTTCGGACACTTCGTAACAGCATCCTGTTACAATTATTTCTTGTTACTGATAAGTTTTATAGATTTTGAAAAGACATTGTATTAATGATAAATAAAATTTTGGATTTTTTTCTTCTTTTCTTTGGTAAATTGTTTGAGGAATTTTGTGGCAAGTTTGTTTGTTATTCTGTAAAAACTAATTTTCTGAATGCTATATACTTTTTTTTTTATAAAGTGAACTCCTTTAAAATCTAAGCTTATATTGTCTATTAATAAACATATATTTTTGGGCCCAGTTTTCAAGTTGGTCTTAATCGGGATCCAAAATTAAACTGTGTTTGATTTCAACATAAATTCAATATATATAGGGTAATTTGAAATGCTTAATCTAAACCTGTATTTATTTTCACTATTAATAAGATAATACCACATTGAGGTCCAAAGGGTCCTAAATTAAACTTTTGTTTAATTTCATCAAAAATTGAATTCTTTGGTTCTTTGATATGCTGATTCTAACAATGTTTCAACTTTGAGTGTTAAATCATATCTAATTTTAGAGAACTTAGTCATCACTGGTTGTTGTTATTATATTATTGATTATACTTTGAAAAATTGCATCATATCTTATTTTAGAGAACTATTTATCCAGTTTGAGTTATTTTCCTTTGCACAGAAAATATTATGGATAAAATTAAACTGTGTTTCATTGCAACATAAATTAAATATATATAGGGTTCTTTCAATTGCTGAATCTAAACCTGTATTTAGATATTAGATTTTTGGGCCCAGTTTTCAAGATGGTCCAAATCAGGGTCCAAAATTAAACTTTTTTTGTTTGATTTAACAAAAATTGAACTTATAGGGTTCTTTGAAATGTTGAATCTAACCATGTATTGAGAGATTTTAAATTGTCGGCTCCATTATCAAATTGGTCCACATTGAGGTCCAAAGGGTCCTAAATTAAACTTTTGTCTGATTTCATCAAAAATTGAATTATTGGGGTTCTTTGATATGCTGATTCTAATATGTACTTAGATTTTGGATATTGGACCATAATAGGTAAATGTCCAATTTCAAATATTTCAGTTCTTTGACCACACTCATTTTGTGTCACAAACCTATGCTGTGTCAAATATTCAATCACAATCCAAATTCAGGGCTGTTTTAAGCTTAAATGTAGTGTCCATACTTGCTCAACTGTTCAGGGTTCGACCTCTGCAGGAAAGTCCGGTTTGCTGTCACTCTGACAGCCTCTTATCTAACTTTAGTTTGCCTCAACCAAATGTTATGAAACTTATACACAATGTTTATTACCACAAAACACAGATCAAGTTCGAATTTTGGTGGCGTCACTTTTACCGTTCAAGAGTTATGCCCCTATACAAATGGAAAAATTGTTTGTCCCCTAGGTCAGGGTCCAGTGACTTTGAAATAGTGTTTTTCAATGTCAAATTTTCTGCTTAGGTCAGTTTGACAAGAACTGCTTGTGATAGATCAATAATATTTTCTAGAAAGTTGCATTACTATTAATACAAACCAGTTTGAGGACTATTTCGAGTCCCTGTCCCCAGGTTATGGTCCAGTGACTGAATTGTTGCAATGTTGCTTTCCATCAGATTGTCTGAAAATTTTCTGCCTACAGGTGATTCACCTTAATATAACATATATAGGTATTTTTTTCAGAGATAAGTGCCTGTGATTGTCTACTGCACTTTAAATAGGTATCGGTTGAGGTTTGTAGAAGTTGTGAGTCTTTGAACTTGGGAATTGGGTGAGATTTTGTTCTCCCACTGACAAGGTGGGGGCGTTGGGTATGTAAGTGCTCACAAAGGTTCTTATTACTTGATTTACAAATCATTTCAATAATGATCTGCAGTTAACCTATAATTAAGGTTACACTTAACAGTGATTGACTTAAAACAGTAAGTAAAACTTTTCACCTCAGCAAACCGAATCCATAGATATATGGATCTTTATTCTCGTTAACCAATTATACAAAACCATGTTGTTTTGTCAAGCAGCGACATCTGTTGCAGAAAGCTCGACATAGGGATAGTGATCCAACAGTGGCGTTAACTAACTTCTTAAAAGCTTAATATTTCAGAAGGTAGAAGACCTGGATGCGATACTCTGTATATATAGATGCCTTTTGATATGAAGTTTCTGTCTGTCATATCGGTCCATTGTCCTTGACCTCATTTTCATGGTTCAGTGACTACTTGGAAAAAGTATATTTCTACATGACTTTACGGTAGATCATAAGTATATATTTTTTGAGACAGAATTTTCTTATAATTTGCCAAAATGAAGATTTTACTATGTTTTTTTTCAAAAATATAATAAAAAGTATAGGTCACCGTGCTATTTTTCAAGCTATGAGTCGTTGAAAATTGCCTAAATTTGGTTAGATTGTTCATGAAAAAACACATTTGTGTGCATAAGAAAAATTCTATGAGATAGCATTTTGAAATAAATTGTGAGAAGATAGGTTTTATAAATGTTTTAAGAAAATAAAAAGAAAAAATGGTGTCACCGAACTTGTTTTCTTGCTACAAGTAAAAATAAAAAAATTCCCTATTGGTGCAGTATAAATTTTTTTACTAAAAGAGTTATTTCCCCTGAAATGGCTCATTTAATAAAATGATTCTAAAAACAAAAAAAAATTGATATTTGTTTAAATATTTTGAATTATACAATAAATTACCAAGTTTTCTTTATATAAATAAACAGTCTAACCATTAAATTGCAGATTTGGGCAAATAACTAGACCGATTTTGTACGGCGATTGTACAATCCAAGATGGCGGTATACCATGAATCTACCTTAAAACATCTATTTACCTACAATGAAAAAAATATGTATCAAATCCTACAATGATACAAGACTAGTATTTCTTTTTTTTCGAAATGAGGGCGAAAATAAAAATGGCTGCTCAAAAGTAACTATTTACTTTAGCATAACAACTGTTATAGAACGGATTAAAATTATAATTAGAATGTGATCCAAATGCAGGATGATCAAAATAAAGCACAGTCTCAATCAGTTTCTTTTTCACAGTCCGGTGAGCTGTTACATAATGCTGTGCATTTCAATGCTGCTTTCAAGCCATTACATGCCCCTCGACACCTTTTCTTACCGCTGCAGTGGATGGGCTCTTGACATGACATTGAAGCTTCTGCAAGCACATACCAGAATGGCACCCAAGTACAATCAAGGTACGTACGTTTTGCCAACCAAAAAAAATCTGGTGATGGCATACCTGGATTTGCGACTAAATAATTGCTCCAAATAACACTACCTTGGTAAGCCGCACGTTTTGTATGTTGCAGTAGTGCATCTCGTGTCGGAGGAATATTGTCAATTGTTCTGGTCTTCTGTGTGAATAAATGTTTTCTTAACTCATTCACCGTATTAATGTAGTAGACCGGTCATACAGAAGCACAACATACTGTTCTATAACTTTTAATACTTTTAATATTTCCACTTCATTTGGATTTTCAATAATCTGCAGAAATGCTTCTGACAATTCCTCGTATACGGACCATGTGTCCCAAGCTGATTTCTTACCTTTCCCAGAAAAAGATGAGACTGTGTCACAACCGGTAAAGGCATGGAACAGTGGTAAAAGTTTCGATTTCAATGGTCCTAGAGCAAGGCATAATCCATGAACTGAAATATATCGGAAGTTCTTTTCAGTGCCAAAACCTATCCATAACTGTTCAATCTGCAGTCTTTTGAAACAAGACAAGACAACAACATCTGTATCAACTTATCAATATTCTGTTGTGAACTTTCCGGGAGGCGCCGGTAGACGCTTTTAAGCTATTGTCAATGTATGTGCCAAATACAATGTCTATTCTTTGTCCATCTTTTGCAATATTCTGAATATACGGTATAAACACGTTGAAGCGTATTCATTATTTGTTTTGATATTGGCTGGCTTAAGCATATTAACAACTGCAGATCCATCAAAAACAATAGAAGACACTACAGGTTGAACATCTGTTGGAGGCGATAAACTATTCAGACATTTTGACAGAAGGTCAGCTTTTGTTCCTAGACGGATAGTACCATTTTGACTAAGCGATGGAGGGAAAGCATGATTCTCATGTCTGAAGAAATCGTCAAGTTTTCATCCCTTGATTTACAAGCAATATACAGTCTTGAAAATAAAGAACAATTACTTTTTTTCAGACATTAGCTTGTGATGATCTATTGTAGAAGTTTTCTTTGCAGGAGGTAGTGTATGCACACATATGTAACGCGTCGCCAGTAAACTTAATTTGCGACCATCAAATCACCATGTATAGATTGGTACTTGTATTGGAATTTATGTAATTTCTTTCCAAACAGTGAGTTAATAATATCACTATATGAAACTTTGTAGATGATAAGGACATACTATGCAGATGTGCATATCGACATGAAATTATGAGTCTATGTTTTTTTTAGGAGTTATGCCCTTTGAACATTGAACTTTGGCCTACATATATGACTGCAACAATTTTTCATCGCAACTTCTCTGAATCCACACAACAGAATTTTATGAAACTTTGTAGATAATAAGAAAATACTATGTAGATGTGCATATCGACAGGAAATTATGATTCAATTTTTTTCTATGAGTTATGCATTATTGAACTTAGAATTTTGGCCTTAATATACTAATTATACTACTACAACAGTTCATCATCCCAACTCTGATCCACACAACAGAATTTCATGAAACTATGTAGATAATAAGGACAACATATATGTGGATATCCACAAGAATTTTTCAATATAAGTTAATTTTTTTCTAAAGATCGAAACAATTATTCCTTTATAATACGGGGCTCAGCATAGAACTAATACTTATCACAGTCTATATATATATATATATATATATATGTTAAATTGTGTTGTTTGTCCTTGTGTTCTTTGTAAATTGCAAATGTGTAGTAGTCAAGAAATCATTGCAACCCATTCAACGGATTAGCCAATGACTAAGGAAAAATGTATTGACGGGAATATTTGTATGTAATGTAAAATTATGCATAACCTGGGACTATCCCAGGCATAACTATATAAGATGCATCTAGATGGTTGTACGAAGTATCTAGATACTTTTACGAAGCATCTATAATAGATACGTGTACGAAGCATCTTGATACTTGTGAGAACCATCTAGATACTTGTGCGAAGCATCTAGATACTTGTACAAAGCATCTAGATACTTGTGAGAACCATCTAGATACTTGTGCGAATCAACTAGATACTTGTGCGAATCAACTAGATACTTGGGAGAACCATCTAGATACTAATTAAAAGTAACAAGATGCTTTCAAGAAGTATCTAGATGGTTGTTGAAAATATCTAGATGGAAAAAAGTATCTAAATAGTTCGCTAAAGTATCTAGATGTTTCTTACAACCATCTAGATACTTGTTAAAAGTATCTATAGATGCTTTCAACAGGTATCTAGATGGAAAAACCAACTAGATGAAACCATCGCTGTTTTGACATGAACGGCCACTCATAAATGCAGCTTGGAATGAAGACAAATCAGTATATAATTCTCCTTCAACTAATGGGATTTCTGGTTCGCTGAATCTCAGTACTGCTGGCGGAAGATTCAAATAACTCTCTGGTAAAAGGGAGACTCTCGTTGACTGACATTTCAAAATAGCTTCAGATTGAACATCCTCCGTATATGTTGGAATAAAGATGTACCGGTACCATGGAATGAATCTTTTGATGATATACTGTTTGGATTGTGGTCAATTTTGTCTACAGCAGAAGAATTAAATACATTTTGCAGTAGATTGGTAGGGTAAACAATACCTTCTTGGATATAACGACGACAAGCATCATTGGCCATGGAAGTAGAAATTGCTAACAATCGGTCGTAAGAGACAGATAGTCCAAGTTTGAAGAAAGTGTCTTCTAGATCACGTTTTCTAGTCTTACAGTGGATCATGATTCCCAAATAAGCACAAACTGGGGGTTCATGATCTTTCATGTGATGGTTGGATTGTTTCTTTGTACAACTATACATCAGAAGCTGTCTTACTGTTAATGTCGACTGAGAATATGAACGATCCTGTATGCTGGGTCAAAACTGAATCATACTCACTAAAGAAAGCAATGACTGGGGAACAGAAGCTTCCTGGCATTCCTTTGGAAAGGTTCCTTTAAATTATGAATTTAATGCGAAAGTACCTTTACAAACAAATGTGGCTGCTTTTGATATGTTGACAAACTCATTATCAAAGTCTTCTAAGCAGACTCTCTCCAATGCAGGACCAATGTCATCTTTGAAGGCAAGAATGTTTTCACGGCCTTGTTTATAAGCATCTAAGTCAGGGACATTAGATACAATTCTGTCTTTTAGTCTAGAACGATGAACTCGAGATGAAACGTCTGCACCTAGACATGTTATTCTTCCGTATACAGTTTACATAGATCTGACAACTTGTAAACATTTACGGTCTCTTCGCATGATCTTGTTTCATCTATATAAGAGACTAGTTCTGAAAATGCAATACCATGGATTTGCCTTCCTTCTTAGATTCACCGGCTTCATTTTTCATTTCAATTCTAGATGCACGATTATATAAGGAAACTAAAAAAATAAGTGGTACTTTGCTTCCTGTGCAATTAGATCACCAGCGCTCAACTTTGCAAGTAACAACGTGTCATTTAATTTTACTGCACATTCTCTCACACGTGTATCTTGTACAAACGTTGAGGACTCCTGAAGTGCTTCTATGCCATGTTCATTACAGATAAAGCACACAGACGGATTACTGGTGGACTTTACGGAAAAGCTATCCGGGGCCTAGTTTTCTTTTTAGATGTGGTTGATCTAGTACATGCTTTGTGTTCAATGAAAGACTGTGATATTCCAGATCCCTCATCTAAGTTATCAATGCACACATTAATGCCTTCAGGCATCAATCGTAATTCATGAAATTTCTAAATATTGTCAGCTTAAGTTTGATAACCGGCCCCAACATTGAGACGTTTAGAATCAAAAGGACATATTACTTTTTCGTCTGTAATTTCTTGGCATAGTATGCAAATGTTCCAATCAATTGTCTTTGTATTAATCGGTTTGTCATATTCTACACATGATATCATGAACGTCTTTTCTGTAGCAATGTTGTAAGAACTATGATCGCAAATTGGTTTAAATACTATTATATATTCCTTGTAGATAATTGTAGTATGCCAGACGCGCGTTTCGTCTACAAATGACGTATCAGTGACGCTTGAATGGAAAAAGTTAAAAAGATATACAAATCCTTGAAAAGACTAAAAAGTATGTAGTTCAAGATTGAGGACCTAAAATTCCTAAAGGTTTTGCAAAGCACACCTTGGCGACCATTTTGAATTTGTCGGCAATTATGGATTTTTTTTTAATGGTTTTACATTCAAAAATTATCATTAGCATCATAACTAACACTGTGCATAGTTTCATGTTTTTACTATAAAGAGATCAGTTATACCATTTTTTGGGACTCTGCCTCTTGACTATTGGCGTCCATTTTGAATTTGCCTGCCATTATGGATTTTATTTTAGATTGCTCAATATTCAGAAAAGGTTTATTAGCATCATAACTAGCACTGAGCAAAGTTTTATGCTTTTATTTCAAAATGATTAATTAAACCATTTTTTTTTACTCTGCCTCTTTACTATTGGCGGCCATTGTGGAATTTTTTAGATTGCTCCCAACCAAAAATGTTTAAAAACATCATAACTAACACTGTGCAAAGTTTCATGCTTTTACCATAAAGTGATCAATTGTGCCAAAATATTGGACTTAGCTGCTGAACTAAAAGCACCGAAGTAAAAGAACTTGCAGTTACTGAAAGCTAGTTCAAAGCTAATTACAACTACCGCGTAATAAAAAATTATGTACTCCGTGACTAAAGAATCAATCAGTACACATCCATCGGATTTAGTGTAAAGACATCATAAACAGTCTGAGAAATGCATGACCTTGTGCTATGCCAAAATATAAGTTATAACAGTATTGACAGGATGTAGGATCATGATTTAACTGTTTTAACTCTTAACTGTTGAGTGTTCATAGGGATATATATTTAGTTATGTTTCAATTTTTTTAAAACAAAATCAATGTTAATACCAATAAAAACAATATTTAAAGATTTTACTACTGTGTTAGATTGATAACCTTTGAAAATAAATTAATAAACCCCGTAAATTTAGATAAGATCCATGTAAACTAATCAATCCTTTGAATACTAGTAAACAACATAGTTACATGCTCTCTAGAGCCTCTGTAGTTACTTTCAGAATGGCATTACAATTCTATTTTTATTCTAAAATGGTTTTTCAAAAATCATTCTTGTCAAGTTTGATTCCTCATGGATTACTGGTTCTTGAATTGATGACTGAGATGTAAACCTGTGGATGTTTTCAAAAGATAATCTCACAATTTATTAACATCATAAATAGTTGTGATATTTGTCTAAAGACTACTTTATTGTAGATAGGCTGTGAAAGAGCAAATGAGAGAAAAAACATATTAACTTCCACCATAATAATATCATCAATAAAATTTTAGTCAAACTATGCTAAAAGGGAGATAACTCTTTAATTTTTATATAAAAACTAAAATTTGATGGTAAAAACTTTTCTTGTTTTCGGTTTGCACATACAGGTAGGATGTGGGTATTTTCTGGGCCATAGGTGTAATGAAACCTTTCCAGACTTTTCACCACCTTATAATGTTGACCAAGAACCTACCCACGCAGTTAACTGAAACAATTTCACTAAAGTATGCAGAAATAAATGTGAATATGCACAATGACCGGTATCTTTTTTTCTTTTTTTATTACAAAAAGCCACTAGTGCCTCGCAGAATTTTTAAATGCAACTACTACAAAATTTATTTTGAAATTCTCAAAAACTATAAAACTCTAAAAAAAATATATAGTTGTAATATTTGCGACTAATTATAATGTAGAATGTTTACAATGTAGCTGTAATATCTGAGACTAATAATAATGTAGAATGTTTACAATGTAGTTGTAATGATTTATAAAAATGTAGAATGTTTACAATGTAGTTGTTATATCTGAGACTAATAATAATGTAGAATGTTTACAATGTAGCTGTAATATTTGTGACTTATAATAATGTAGAATGTTTACAATGTAGCTGTAATATTTGTGACTTATACTAATGTAGAATGTTTACAATGTAGATGTAATAATTGTGACTTATAATAATGTAGAATGTTTACAATGTAGTTGTAATATTTGTGACTTATAACAATGTAGAATGTTTACAATGTAGTTGTAATGACTTATAAAAATGTAGAATGTTTACAATGTAGATGTAATAATTGTGACTTATAATAAGGTAGAATGTTTACAATGTAATTGTAATATTTGTGACTTGTAATAATGTAGAATGTTTACAATGTAGTTGTAATATTTGTGACTTATAATAATGTAGAATGTTTAAAATGTAGTTGTAATATTTGTGACTTATAATAATGTAGAATGTGTACAATGAAGATGTAATAATTGTGACTTATAATAATGTAGAATGTTTACAATGTAGTTGTAATATTTGTGACTTATAACAATGCAGAATGTTTACAATGTAGTTGTAATGACTTATAAAAATGTAGAATGTTTACAATGTAGATGTAATAATTGTGACTTATAATAATGTAGAATGTTTACAATGTAATTGTAATATTTGTGACTTATAATAATGTAGAATGTTTACAATGTAGTTGTAATATTTGTGACTTATAATAATGTAGAATGTTTAAAATGTAGTTGTAATATTTGTGACTTATAATAATGTAGAATGTTTACAATGTAGTTGTAATATTTGTGACTTATAATAATGTAGAATGTTTACAATGTAGCTGTAATATTTGTGACTTATAATAATGTAGAATGTTTACAATGTAGATGTAATAATTGTGACTTATAATAATGTAGAATGTTTACAATGTAGTTGTAATATTTGTGACTTATAACAATGTAGAATGTTTACAATGTAGTTGTAATGACTTATAAAAATGTAGAATGTTTACAATGTAGATGTAATAATTGTGACTTATAATAATGTAGAGTGTTTACAATGTAGTTGTAATATTTGTGACTTATAATAATGTAGAATGTTTACAATGTAGATGTAATAATTGTGACTTATAATAATGTAGAATGTTTACAACGTAGTTGTAATGACTTAAAATAATGTAGAATGTTTACAACGTAGTTGTAATATTTGTGACCTATAATAATGTAGAATGTTTACAATGTAGCTGTAATATTTGTGACTTATAATAATGTAGAATGTTTACAATGTAGTTGTAATGACTTATAATAATGTAGAATGTTTACAATGTAGTTGTTATATCTGAGACTAATAATAATGTAGAATGTTTACAATGTAGCTGTAATATCTGAGACTAATAATAATGTAGAATGTTTACAATGTAGTTGTTATATCTGAGACTAATAATAATGTAGAATGTTTACAATGTAGTTGTAATGACTTATAATAATGTAGAATGTTTACAATGTAGTTGTAATGACTTATAATAATGTAAAATGTTTACAATGTAGTTGTTATATCTGAGACTAATAATAATGTAGAATGTTTACAATGTAGTTGTTATATCTGAGACTAATAATAATGTAGAATGTTTACAATGTAGTTGTTATATCTGAGACTAATAATAATGTAGAATGTTTACAATGTAGTTGTAATGACTTATAATAATGTAGAATGTTTACAATGTAGTTGTAATATTTGTGACTTATAATAATGTAGAATGTTTACAATGTAGCTGTAATATTTGTGACTTATAATAATGTAGAATGTTTACAATGTAGTTGTAATATTTGTGACTTATAATAATGTAGAATGTTTACAATGTAGATGTAATAATTGTGACTTATAATAATGTAGAATGTTTACAACGTAGTTGTAATATTTGTGACCTATAATAATGTAGAATGTTTACAATGTAGCTGTAATATTTGTGACTTATAATAATGTAGAATGTTTACAATGTAGTTGTAATGACTTATAATAATGTAGAATGTTTACAATGTAGTTGTAATGTAGAATGTTTACAATGTAGTTGTTATATCTGAGACTTATAATAATGTAGAATGTTTACAATGTAGTTGTTATATCTGAGACTAATAATAATGTAGAATGTTTACAATGTAGTTGTTATATCTGAGACTAATAATAATGTAGAATGTTTACAATGTAGTTGTTATATCTGAGACTAATAATAATGTAGAATGTTTACAATGTAGTTGTAATGACTTATAATAATGTAGAATGTTTACAATGTAGTTGTAATATTTGTGACTTATAATAATGTAGAATGTTTACAATGTAGCTGTAATATCTGAGACTAATAATAATGTAGAATGTTTACAATTTAGTTGCAATGACTTATAAAAATGTTGAATGTTTACAATGTTGATGTAATAATTGTGACTTATAATAATGTAGAATGTTTACAATGTAGCTGTAATGACTTATAATAATGTAAAATTGAGAATGGAAATGGGGAATGTGTCAAAGAGACAACAACCCGACCATAGAACAGACAACAGCAGAAGGTCACCAACAGGTCTTCAATGCAGCGAGAAATTCTCGAGAAATGTTTACAATGTAGTTGTAATATCTGTGACTTATAATAATGTAGAATGTTTACAATGTAGTTGTAATAATTGTGACTTATAATAATGTAGAATGTTTACAATGTAGTTGTAATAAAATGAAGGCGAAAGAAGAACATGTGTACAATCTGTCTGTCAAGTCTTAGTGATCTTGGTTGAAAACTGTAAGAGAAATTGAAAACTTGTACCCCCTTTAATAAATTTTTCTGAAAAAGGACTTAGTTCCCAAGTCTGGAAAAATGAGAAAATTCCATAATAGCAGGTTCACATCTTCCAACACATGTGCAATCTTCCTGTGAAGTTTCAGGGATCTGGGTTGAAAAATATAGCAGTTCATTACACAATCAAGGTACCCACTTTTCCTCGACCACCCGTCTTCCCAACATCCCCATACTATAAGCTGGTTTTGGACTTCATCTTTCTGACCAAAAATCAAAAAATTTCACCAATGTTTATTATAAAACTATAAATTATTAACAATATATATACAAAAGTAAATTTAATGTAAAATTCTTATCATTTATACATTTTTGAGACATAAAAACGAAGACAGACAATTTAAAATTTTTAAAAGGCAGTCTCTTCTTTATATTCATGACTAACAATGAATAGCATACATTCAAATAATATTATCAAATATATAAATCTACAAAACAGAAATACATGTACAAACTAGTTCAGAATGTCTTTGAAAATAAAATATTTCCTCTTGTTTTGTACTATTCTACTGTCCGTGCAAGCCTTCACTTCCCTCTTAATCACCATGATTTGACAAATAAATAAGACTGAATATTTTGAAGTCTGTCTTATCACCGTTTTATTATCACAGCATCTTCACCTTCTCCTCTTTCTCCTGTTTGAAATAAAATAAAAAGTTTAAAACTTATAAGGTTGACTCAATGTTGGTCATATTTTTTTTTTAATAAATTAAGCTGTCAGTTTTCTCGCTTGATTTATTTCACAGCTAGTCATGTGGGTCATTTAATAAAAATGTTGAAATTTTCAGTACACCTATGCTAAAATTTTAATTTTTAATGAAAAAGGTAGTTGTAAGTGTTTAAATGAAAGTTTGTAGGATTTATGAGTCTATATACATTGATAAATCAATGATATACACAATTCAGAATAAAATGATTTTAAGTCAGATTTTTGCGTAATTTATGTGCTTACAGCGTCAGGGTAACAAATTTCAAATGATTTTTTCCTGTTTTCTGATTGCATTGAAATCTGCAAAAAATTTTTTTTTAAAAAGTTTATGATAACTCTAATGAAAAATCACAGCTTCTTTATTATTATATGTAACATTTTGTCTACAAATTAATTCAACCAGCTACATGAAATACATGTCTATACATTAACCGATAAAAGATTAACCAGTAAATTGTTTCTCTCTGTGAAATTCAATATGGAACTATTCGCTGATGATTTCAAAAGCACAAAGCATCCTAAAAATTGAACACGGCATGTTTCTTGTATAACAGTGTAGAAAAAAGAAAATTCAAGACATTTAGTGAAAAAATAAGTGCAAACTATTTTATTCTGTCTTTGCTGTTACCAACAAATTTATTAATTATATTATACTTGAAAAAAGTGCAATTATGTGTTGGAAACCAAGACCACAGAAGAACAAGAATGTGTCCATAGTACATGGATGCCCCACTCACACTATCATTTTCTATGTTCAGTGGAACGTGACACTGGGCTCAAAACTCTAATTTGGCATTAAAATTAGAAAGATCATATCATAAGGAACATGTGTACTAAGTTTCAAGTTGATTGGACTTCAACTTCATCAAAAACTACCTTGACCAAAAACTTTAACCTGAAGCGACCAAAAACTTTAACCTGAAGCGGGACAGACGGACAAACAGACGGACAGACAGACGAACGGATGCACAGACCGAAAAACATAATGCCCCTAGGTGGGGCATAAAAACACCATTACTGCATCAAAGGGAGTAGTTATTTCACACATGAATTTAGAAATATAGAAATTTGTCTATCCTGTTACTACAGTAACATTATAGACAATATTTGACAGAAACATCTTCGAAAAGTATATAATTACATACATTTTTTTTTCACATAATGAAATGGTTGGTTATTTGAACTCATTTAAAGGTTAAAACTTATTTATCTTCTCAATTGAGCACACACAAAATGCACTACTGCTATCAGTAACAGGATAATTAGGGATTTACTTAATTAATGTTGGGTTTATTAGAAAGAGAAAAAATTCTGAATATTACGAATTGCTATCTTTGACTTACATTGCTGATGGTTATTTTCAAAACCTTTAAAAACCAATTTATAGAGGTATTTTTCAGTACAACATGGAAAATTGACAAACAATCTATGTATACATGAAAATATATAGATGTTTTGTTCTTGAAAACCACCTTATTGGCCATGAAAAACAAGCTTAAATTTTATTGAGACCTTTTCTAAATAGCAGAAAAATCCTTTTGAAAATGGTAACAGGAAAGACAAAATATTACACCACCTATCAAAAAATAATTCAATGTATTCTTGTATGACAATATTAAGATTGCATTTTTTAATATGTTGTTCCAAAAGTATTGTTTGTTTTGATTTGCTTATAAAGAGAGTGGTTTAAACTAGTAACTTTTATTCAATTTTGCAATTTCAAAATTCACCTTTTTTTTTTAAATGACCCAATGTCAGGACCTTGTTTTGGGCTATTCCATTAAAATGTATGTGGGAGGGTAGGAAGGGAATTTAATTTTTAAATGTTGGTCATGGGTCTTTTTTCAGTATGCGTCTATTACCATTATGCAAAATTATCTAAATGGTTCTTGGTTGTAGGGATATTTTGAAAGTCCCTTCCTACCCTCCCACATACGTTTTAATGGAATAGCCCTTATCTGACTATATGTATGGGTTTTGCTAATTTTTAAGGGCGAGCTGTAACACTTAGTTGCTTAAATCCACATCATTTAAACTCTGGTAGATAGTTGTTTCATTGGCAATCATACCACATCTCCTTAATTTTTCAAGCAATGATAACATAAAAGAGATGCATTTTTAGTAAACCATTCAGTGGCCTATAGTTGTTAACTTCTACATCATTTGGTCTTTGGTGGAGAGTTGTCTCATAGGCAATCATACCACATCTTCTTATTTTTATAATGATAGCCTAATCTACAATTTTTATTTGTCTTTTTCAGATGTTAAATCATTTAAACATATTGTGCAGAATGAAAAGAATTTTATATAATACAAACTGATCATATATATGCAGGGCTGCCAAGTCTCACGCATTTAGCGTGAGACTCACGCATTTTCATGCTTATTTGGCGGCATTTTCCTTTGATCTATTGTTTTTTCTCTTTGATCTTTACGATTTTGGCCAAATCTCACGCATTTGTATTATTAAAAGTTGGCAGAACTGTATATGCAACTTATGCTAAAAAGGCTTTGCTTAAACTTTTTTGAGAGCAATCAAACAACCCCACCTTCCCCATCTGTTTGAATGAGGTTAACATGTAGAAAATGAAATGTATTAATAATATTCTTGAATGTTGAACTGAATATTGGAGGCTATGTTTTGAAATACAAAACTAATTTAGGCAAACTGTACTAAACATTGAATCCCATGAAGCTTAGGCAAACTGTACAAATCATTGAATCCCATGAAGATTAGACGAACTGTACAAAACATTGAATCCAATGAAGCTTTGGCAAACTGTACAAACCATTGAATCCCATGAAGCTTAGGCAAACTGTACAAACCATTGAATCCCATGAAGCTTAGGCAAACTGTACAAACCATTGAATCCCATGAAGCTTAGGCAAACTGTACATAACATTGAATCCCATGAAGCTTTATTTACTTCTAGAACCATTAGCAATTTTGTAAAAAAAATTAAAAGATTTTATTGGATACATCTTGTCATCTTTTCAGGGAAATGCATGCAGCCCATCTTCACAACTGATTAATTTTCAATCATACACTTAAGGTTTTCTGCCATTGCCTGGGTCCAAGCCTGGATGTGAGAGGAGGGTTGTATGTGAGACTAGCTGCCTCACTATGTAAAGAAGGACAATACAGAGACCACACCATAAGAACCTTCTTTTTGCCTAAACAAGGACATACATCTTACAGACACCATTATGAATGTGTCAAGTGAGAGCAGATGATATAATGTGGAGATCATATATAAGAGTGGAAATACAAAGAATTGGTTTATAGAGTAAAATATTGCTGTTACCATGGTTACAAGTCTTAACTAGAGCTGTCTTCTTAGTGAGACTAATACCCCCATACATGCGTTTTAGCTGCTGCTGTAAAATTCAGTATTCGGACAATGATATTTTGAGACATTTTGCTTCCAACAAAAGGGTAATCAACATCAAGGTGAGAGTGACCTTATTTTGGTATTAGACTCATTCTGGTTCCATGATGCTTCTGCATATATATATTTTTTTGTCAATCTGAGTGCTATTATGCACCAAACCTAAAAACAGACAATTATTACAGCTGTATCATAGGGGCAAAGTGACCTGACTTATATATGACACACCCCTATCCCATGATGCATAAGCATACCAAGTTTGGTCACCTTTTAGTTCACAGTACAAAAGTTATGCACAGGACACAAATCGGACAAGGTTTTACTATCATAGGGGTCAAAGGTCAAAGCCAAGGTCAGAGTGACCTGACTTTGGTATATGATACACCCCAGCCCTTGATGCAACTGCATACCATGTTAAGTTAACCAATGGAAGTAAAATGTAAAGGAAAAACAACTGTTAATTAGTATGTATTGATGACCTGCAGAGCTCTATATGATAGTCATAGGATTTATTCAATTATTGTCACAGGGGCAAGACCCCTTTGGTAACTATATGTGATACCGCGGTTGTAAAATAGCATCTGGAATTTCTTCAGTCACGTGATTTTATTGAGTCTGGTAATTAAAAAGCACCTGTGGGAAATACCTAGTTTATTAATTAACATGGTGGCCCTGTATCATATAAAACTTTAACTTTTGAAAGAAATTTAATAGTGTAAAAAACTTGAAAAACGGGCGAGAATTGTTTAAACTACAACAGTTTAACATGGAAAGTTGTATTCATTTTTGCAAATTTTTGGTTTTTACTGTTTGTTTTAAATTGATCTTAAAGTATTTTCCCCATGAAAGCGGATCTTGAGTAAAACAGGTAATAGTGATGAAGCGATCAGGTTTCACGTGATGTTTTAAAAAAATGAATGGGAATGTGTCCATGGGACACAGATGATGCCCCTGCTTACATATCATATAAAGTTATAAAGTGACAATTGAAGAACGGTAAAAGTGACGCTACCCAAATTTGTTATTGATCTGAGTTTTGTAGTAATAAGCAAGGGTCTGGAAACGGTCATATTTGCCAGTCATGACCTAAACTGAAAGCTATTTGTCCTAAATGAAAATTTGGATTTAGGACAAATTTTAATTTTTTTACAGAAATAGTTTCGGTCATTTCATTGAGATTAGGTTTCTTGATCACCATTTTGCACTTGTGATCATATAATCCCTTTCCTGTAATAAAACTGCCACTCCAGTATAGTATGATAATCCCGAGGGCCCTCCTCATAACTATATTAACGCCTCTGGGAAATATTGGCTTAAATGATTGCTAATCACTTTTTAACTGTGTTTTTAATTCACACACATTGATCACAAGCTCAGAACTAATATTAAAAAAAAATTAAAATTCCATGACAACTGTATTCATTATTTAATTACCTTTCAGCAAAGATAATCATTAATTCTGATTTAAAAATTAAAACTTAATTTAATTTATGTAGAATAAGGTAATTTTTCACGAGTAACACGTGTGTTTTATTTACTATGTAATACGCATGTGTGAAATTGCCTTCAGCAGATTAGACATTTAATGGTAAAATGCAAAATGATTTCATGCTAAATTAAACGAGTGCAACAATAATCTGTTATATTAAAACACTTTTAAATGTAATAAAATTAAAAAGCCGGTGATTTCCTGTCAATTTGATAAACTAAACAAATCCAGGAAATGAATCCAGAATTACTCATACTTTAGTATTGTCGCAAAACTTCCGGTTTTAATTTCGACTTCCAAATGGAAAGAAACGTTGAGTCAATAACATCATTTCAATTTCAAACCATTGCCCTCCAAAAACTGTTCTTGAACGTTTATAGAAAAATGGTAAGAAAATTCATGAGTAAATGCAATGAAACAGTCAATACAAGTTTGTTGATGCTATGAATCTAGTGTGATATCGACAATTTAAAAAAAAAGGCAATCTCAAAATGACCGAAATTGTGTGAAAAAATTTCCAGATCCTTGGTAATAAGTATTGTGTATAAGTTTAATAACATTTGGTTGAGGCAAACTTAAGTTTGAGAACGGAAACTAAAAATTCAGCAATTTTTCTTTTGTAAAGGGGCATAACTCTAGAACAGTTAAAGTGACACCACCAAAATTCCAACTTGATCTGTATTTTGTGGTAATAAGCATTGCATATAAGTTTCATAACATTTGGTTGAGGCAAACTAAAGTTAGAGAACAGAAACGAAAAATTCAGCAATTTTTCCATTTGTAAAGGGGGATAACTCTAGAACATTGAAAGTGACACCACCAAAATTCCAAATTGATCTGTATTTTGTGGTAATAAGCATTGTGTATAAGTTTCATAATATTTAGTTGAGGCAAACTAAAGTTAGAGAACAGAAACTAAAAATTCAGCAATTTTTCCATTTGTAAAGGGGGATAACTCTAGAACGGGTTAATTGACACCATCAAAATTCAAACTTGATCTGTATTTTGTGATAATAAGCATTCTGTATAATTTTCATAACATTCGGTTGAGGCAAACTTAAGTTTGAGAACGGAAACAAAAAATTCAGCAATTTTTCCTTTTGTAAAGGGGGATAACTCTAGAACGTTTAAAGTGACACCACCAAAATTCCAAATTGATCTGTATTTTGTGGTAATAAGCATTGTATATAAGTTTCATAACATTTGGTTGAGGCAAACTAAAGTTAGAGAACAGAAACGAAAAATTCAGCAATTTTTCCATTTGTAAAGGGGGATAACTCTAGAACGTTTAAAGTAACACCACCAAAATTCCAAATTGATCTGTATTTTGTGGTAATAAGCATTGTGTATAAGTTTCATAACATTTGGTTGAGGCAAACTAAAGTTAGAGAACAGAAACGAAAAATTCAGCAATTTTTCCATTTGTAAAGGGGGATAACTCTAGAACATTGAAAGTGACACCACCAAAATTCCAAATTGATCTGTATTTTGTGGTAATAAGCATTGTGTATAAGTTTCATAATATTTAGTTGAGGCAAACTAAAGTTAGAGAACAGAAACTAAAAATTCAGCAATTTTTCCATTTGTAAAGGGGGATAACTCTAGAACGGGTTAATTGACACCATCAAAATTCAAACTTGATCTGTATTTTGTGATAATAAGCATTCTGTATAATTTTCATAACATTCGGTTGAGGCAAACTTAAGTTTGAGAACGGAAACAAAAAATTCAGCAATTTTTCCTTTTGTAAAGGGGGATAACTCTAGAACGTTTAAAGTGACACCACCAAAATTCCAAATTGATCTGTATTTTGTGGTAATAAGCATTGTATATAAGTTTCATAACATTTGGTTGAGGCAAACTAAAGTTAGAGAACAGAAACGAAAAATTCAGCAATTTTTCCATTTGTAAAGGGGGATAACTCTACAACGGGTTAATTGTCACCATCTTAATTCAAACTTGATCTGTATTTTGTGGTAATAAGCATTGTGTTAGTTTCATAACATTTGGTTGAGGCAAACTAAAGTTAGAGAACAGAAACGAAAAATTCAGCAATTTTTCCATTTGTAAAGGGGGATAACTCTAGAACGGGTTAATTGACACCATCAAAATTCAAACTTGATCTGTATTTTGTGGTAATAAGCATTGTATATAAGTTTCATAACATTTGGTTGAGGCAAACTAAAGTTAGAGAACAGAAACGAAAAATTCAGCAATTTTTCCATTTGTAAAGGGGGATAACTCTAGAACGTTTAAAGTAACACCACCAAAATTCCAAATTGATCTGTATTTTGTGGTAATAAGCATTGTGTATAAGTTTCATAACATTTGGTTGAGGCAAACTAAAGTTAGAGAACAGAAACGAAAAATTCAGCAATTTTTCCATTTGTAAAGGGGGATAACTCTACAACGGGTTAATTGTCACCATCTTAATTCAAACTTGATCTGTATTTTGTGGTAATAAGCATTGTGTTAGTTTCATAACATTTGGTTGAGGCAAACTAAAGTTAGAGAACTTAAACAAAAAAATCAGCAATTTTTCCATTTGTAAAGGGGCATAACTCTACACCAGTTTATGTGACGCCACAAAAATTCAAACTTGATCTGTGTTTTGCGGTAATAAGCATTGTGTATAAGTTTCATAACATTTGGTTGAGGCAAACTAAAGTTAGAGAACTTAAACAAAAAATCAGCATTTTTTCCATTTTTAAAGAGGCATAACTCTACAACAGTTTAAGTGACGCCACCAAAAATTCAAACTTGATCTGTGTTTTGTGGTAATGAGCATTGTGTATAAGTTTCATAACATTTTGTTGAGGCAAACTAAAGTTAGAGAACGGAAACCAACTTTGGGACGTACAGACGTACGTACGTACGGACAGACAAGGGTAAAACTTAATGCCCCCTCCACTACAGCAGGGGCATAAAAATGTAGACATATGAAGACATAAAATATTTTACCTTTGAAATGTGCCAAGTTTATCGAGATTTATAAAAAGATATTTACTTTCAAGTATTTTAGATTTATATATTTGTAATAAATGTCATTGCATGATTACTTTAAAGAAATTGGGGATTATAAAGTCTTATTTTTTTTTTCTTTTTTCAAAAAGTTTTTTGATAACAAATGCATATTAACTAACAAGTTAAAACAAAAAAGAAAAACAACCAAACAAAATGAGCATGACGCTATCTTTTTACGTTACTGCAAATGTTTTTTAGTGGGTTATTTAAAAATTTTAATGAATTAGTTTATGTAACAATCAAAGAGTAGAAATGTTTAATATTGTAAATATTTTAATTGACAGGAAAACAGGAATTACTTTCTTTATTATTATTTAAACTAGAGGCTCTCAAGAGCCTGTGTCGCTCACCTGTATTTACTGATGCTTTGGAAATCATGTAAAATAAGGTTAAAATCATAATTAATAGTATTAGATATTAGATATTATAATGATATCTAAGATAATAACAAAAAACTGCAAAATTTTTGTAAAATTACTAACTCAGGGGCAGCAACCCAACAACAGGTTGTCGGATTCGTCGGAAAATTTCAGGGCAGATAAATCTAAATCTGATGAACATTTTTGCCACCTGTCAGATTTGCTCTAAATGCTTTAGTTTCAGAGATATAAACCAAAAACTGCATTTTACCCCTATGTTCTATTTTTAACCAAGTCGGCCATGATGGTCGGACAAATTTTTTAAACTAGATACCCTAATAATGATTATGGCCAAGTATGGTTAAATTTGTCTCAGTAGTTTCAGAGAAGAAGATTTTTGTAAAAGATAACAAAAATTTACAAAAAATTGTTAAAAATTGACTATTAAGGGCAATAACTCCTAAAGGGATCGACTGACAATTTTGGTCACGACAACTTATTTGTAGATCTTACTTTGCTGAACATTATTGCTGTTTACAGTTTATCTCTATCTATAATAATATTCAAGATAATAACCAAAAACTGCAAAATTTTCTTAAAATTACCAATTCAGGGGCAGCAACCCAACAACAGTGTGTCAGATTTGTCTGAAAATTTCAGGGCAGATAGATCTTGACCTGATAATCAGTTTTATACATGTCAGATTTACTCTAAATGCTTTGGTTTCAGAGATATAAGCCAAAATCTACATTTTACCCCTATGTTCTATTTTTAGCCATGGCGGCCATCTTGGTTGGTTGGCGGGGTCATCGGACACATTTTTTAAACTAGACACCCTAATGATGATTGTGGTTAAGTTTGGTTAAATTTGGCCCAGTGGTTTCAGAGGAGAAGATTTTTGTAAAAAGCTAACGACGACGACGACTGTGCAGGCTTTTCTCGCTGTGTTCAAGACCCATTGGTGTCCTTGGGCTGTTTTTTTTCTTGCTCTTTGACACATTCCCCGTTTCCATTCTCTATTTTATGCAAATTGTAAATTTGTTAGAATAAATCCAGTCCTCTATATATACTCAAGATTAATGTGGCCATCATAGAGCGGAATATAAAGAGTGAATTGTTCTGGTTACTTGGTAAGTATATCCCACAACAACCGGTCTGTTCATATATTTCCGTGAACACGAATATGACCGGAAAGTTTCAGTGATTTCATTGACGATAGGCAGTAATGCAGATTAAACCTTTGAACTGGCGTTGTTGTTATTCCTGTCAATATAATACTTCCATGGTTAACCTAAGTTTAACAGTACAAAAGTTAGGAGTTGGACACCAAATAAACAAGGATTTACTATAAAAGAGGTCAAAGTCAAGGTCAGAGTTTAATGGTACAAAATTTATGTAACGGACAAAAAGCAGGAGAGATTATCAGAAAGACAGACAGACAGAAGGATGGAAAAACAGACAGAGGGACAGACACATGCACTGTGATGTGTCGCATTTCTAAATTTGTTCTCAAAATAGTTTAAAATCAAACCCACTTTTTTCAATAAAAATAAATAACAATAGATCAGAGATTTGCTAAGCTGCATATCCAAGTACAAACTAACTATCATTTTGTTCCATGCTACGATGATGTATGATCCAAGTATGAAAGTAAACTTTTTCATCCACGTATGAAAGTAAACTTTTTGATCCACTTATTAAAGTAAACCTTTTGTTCCACATATGAATGTTCACTATTTCCTGTACCTGAACAAGATCACAATTAATCATCTTTAGGTTTAATGATAGCTGAACAAATGATCTGTCAAACATGAAATGCAGCATTATCCAAATGAATGAAGGTCTGGATGAGGGTTCCTTCATTTCTCTATTCTGTAATGTTTGATGCCATTTTTCTCTATTCTTTATATTTTTTGCCCATTATTCTCTATTCTTTAAATTTTAGCACCTCATTATTCTCTATTTTTTTTTCATTTTTCTCTTTTCTTTATATTGTTTGTCCATTATTCTCTATTCTGTAAACCCCCATCCACACCCTCATGAATGTATGAATATTTACACCTTCTGCTTACCCAAGTCTTGCCTAAGCTGCTCTAGAAAAGCTCCCCTGCCTGGACCCTGATTTCTCTGTGGTGATGTCTCTCGACCTGTTGGTTTTCTATTTTCTTTAAGATATGTAGATACCAACCCATATAATAAAGGTCTGTAAAGTAAAATAGAATTTATTCAGTAAATTAAACTAGAACAATATACCTTAATTTTCACAAGGGTTTATTTTACCTAAATTCACATAAATACAAGATTGCAAAAACTTTCCCAAGCATGAATCTGATCTATAAGGAAGACATTGGTTTTATAGAGCTGTAAATCTCCTGAACTGATATTTACTCCTTGTTCCTTACATGCTTACTTGGTTAAGACTTTAAGGATTTAGAGCCTGACCTGTCCTAAGTCAGGAACCTGTTGTTCAGTGGTTGTCGTTTGTTGATGTGGTTCATAAGTGTTTCTCATTTCTCGTTTTTTATATAGATTAGACATTTGGTTTTCCTGTTTAAATGGTTTACACAAGTCATTTTTGGGGCCCTTTATAGCTTGCTGTTGGGTGTGAGCCAAGGCTCCGTGTTGAAGGCCGTACTTTGACCTATAATGGGTTACTTTTACAACTTTTGACTTGGATGGAGGGTTGTCTCATTAGCACTCATACCACATCTTCTTACATCTATGTACACTGTATTGTATACCTGTCTATTGTTGTAGACTGAATGTTGCCCACAAAATGCATTGGTAATTTTTGTTGTTTGGTTGATGTCTAATGAAAATATACTCACATCTTATTTTATTCATATTAGATTAATCTTTTATAATTCCACTGTTTGGAGAGTAAAAGAAGACAGATTGTTGAGTTTCAAAAAACATCCCTACATACATATTATGCATATTTTCAATAGTCTGTCCAAAGTCTGGAACTTCTTCACTAGTTTTTTTTGATAAGTATATAAATTTCTGCATGGATTCATATATGTGATCGTTGAAAAAACGACAAACATTAGAGATTAATCATTGCAATTTCGGGAACTGCTGCATAGAAATAATGGTTTTAAAATTTTAGTTTTCATTTTACAAACCCCATCTGTTGCAATTTTTGCAATATAAAATCATATAATTGGAGTTTATAGACTTCACAGTATATTCACATTTTATGTAAAGCAATTATAAGCTTGATGTATATTGAAAAGGCACAAGCTGGACTATACACTGTACATCTCAAGTTGAGTGTTGTTTTGTTGTTGGGTTGTTGTGATTAAAGTTTGTCCCACATTTCCTTTAATTACTATTTCAATGGATTTTTAGTTCTAAGAACCACAAATTTTGTTCACTTTTTTTTGGTCAGTGTTTTTTTTTTTTTTTTTTTTTTTTTTTTTTCATCTTTTAAACATTTTAAATAGTGACCAAATGTTGGTAACTTTTGAAAATTTGAGATCACAGACAAAAGTTGTGTGATGAGGTAATAGCTGTACCATACACAATTTTTATCCATTCTTATTGAAAACTATTAGGCATTCAGGTTTGATAAAAATTCCATCATATAATCTTATTAATTATTATTTTGATCATCTAAATTTCATATAAGTATAAAGACAATAGAGGATTTTGGATTTGCAATAGGTTTATTATGGGGCCCCAGTAGGGTACCCACAAGGTTGTGCTTGAAAATTACCTCAGGTCACGGGGCACTTTTAAGCAAATTTGACAGGTTTAACAATACACATTTCTTAAAGGTCAAATGAGCCGTCATGTAGCAAGATCCCCTGCCAGATCCTCCCCCCCCCCCCCCCACCCCCCCACGAGATCGCAGGTCAGATTTGACAATGTTGGAGCTGCTGTTATGTTTTGTATAAGTAGCAAGCACGCCACAGTTAGAAAATAAAATTAAAATTGAACCACAAAATGTTTATTCATCTTCTATTCCTGGCTTGATAATACATTAAGCCAACTGTTTGTGTCATACATTAGCATATGTATGTAATCAGTATCTTCCATAGATTTGGTTTTCAAAAGTTAAAATGGTGAAATATAATTCCTTTTTTGTGTATCCATGGCAACCTTCTGCATTTATTTACCATAAAATATTGCAAAAAGGGCTTGAAAATGTCACACATGCCCTCAAAATTTGGTTCAAACTAGAATTTCAAAACCTTTTAGGGATACATTTTCTGAAACTATTGACATTAATCTACCAAATGATCAAATAAAAATTGTATTTCATTCGCCTCCTTTTCTCGTAAAATTGATAATCACAAAGTTCGTGCGACAAAAAGTTGGAAAAAAACATTACAATAATTTCCAAACCAATGTCTGGAATGGATATGAATATATGGACTGTCATACAGAAAACAGCCCATAATACATACATTACACGATCTTTATCATGTTTGTTGATGTTCCTTTGAGCCCACTATGAAGGCTATATTAATCTTCAGTTATCCAAAAATGTATTGTATTTCACACTAGCTTTCATATTTGAAAAATCCACAGGGATGCGAAACTACACACCTAACCATGCTAACTGTGGGGGTGCTACCTAAAGAACAAATTTAAAGCAGCAATTTTTTTCAAAGTCAAAATTTCCATATTATTATTGTACATACACAATGTATTGTAGCAATTAAGATCAGTTTTTAAGTGTTCACAAGAAAGTTTGATACAACATCAATGGCAACAAGTTGAATTGCCTGCCCTACATGCCCTAATATCAACAGGATTTGACAGAATAGCATTAAATCTAGAACAAATTACAATGAAATTCAAAGATTGAATGCACTTAAAATAAATAAAAACAAAAAAACACCCACACTGAGCTAGAATTCCTGTCTTCTCTGATATTCAGTTCTCTGCTTAAAAATCCTCTGTCTAATGGAACATTTGGTTGTCCTGACTCTGAAAAAAAAGTTATATCATAAAACATGATTTAAATTCATAGCTTTTCCATTTGTTGTTTTCCTTATCTTTTCAGATGTGGATGAGTTGGTTGATGTTGATATCATACATGTATGATACAAGCCCTGTGGTAGCGAACAATAAATTTATCCTAAAAAGAGACATCACAGGCCTATTCAAAGTAATTTCCTGAAGGACTGTTATTCGTGAAGACTTTGTGTATAATATAGGTTTTGTGAAGACTGTGTGTATACTATAGGTTGTGTTTAGACTGTGTGTATACCATAGGTTGTGTGTAGACTGTGTGTATACCATAGGCTGTGTGTAGAATGTGTGTATACCATAGGTTTTGTGAAGACTGTGTGTATACTAATAACTATATTTAGGTTAGGTGTCCAATGTTTTTGATAATTTCAGTTACCTACAAATCTTATTTGTCTGTCATTTTCAAAAAGACATTAGTATGTCTGATATAAGGATTTGTATTTTTGAAATATTCCACTCCAAATAACATTGAATGAATAAGATGTTTTGCCTTAAGCATGTTAAGATGTCTGCAATAAGACAATTTTGAAAGTGACACATTTTTTTTGGTCAGGTTGTTTTAAATTAAAACTTTTAATACTTAATTTTACCAAAACATTTTTATTCAATTACTTACACAAGCATAAGAGATACTGATAAAATACTTTCTAATATTCTTATCAACCATGTCAAATGCTTAAATTTGATATATGACATTTCCACTTTAATTCATACATAGTAATATATATAATAAATTTTTATTTACAAAGGATCTATAGATGCAAGTATATATCTTATATTTCAGTAGCTGTTCAACCTCTCCTTTCTTAATTCAATGGCAAATAACATGTCAAAAGTACACCCTATAGCTATTCATTTCATATGCAACCATAATTTCCTTCTTTAGGATAGTAAGTGGTTCAAATATATGCCAAATGAGACTAAAACTACATGCAAGTTTTCCATTGAAAAGTGAAAAACTGGTCATCAAACCATACTGTCTGCAAAAAAAAGTTGAATTCAAGAGTCCTTTTGCAATTAGACTTCTTGTATCATGACATCTTAGCATAGAAATGAGCAAAAAGTAACAAATTTCAATTTCTTATAGCCTCTGTGTGCATTTTTATATGTAAATATGGGCTACGGCCTAAATCGACTCTAAATAATTCTCAGTCTTACATGGCCTAAGACCATTTTATACTCATGTGGTATGGTTTTTGTAACTTTTCTTTACATTTAAAGTACATTTAATATATATGGAAGAATAATGTATGGTTAAAAAACTTCAAAAACTTCAAATTGGTTGAAAAAAATGCATGTTTATGTAAGGCTTCCCTTAATTCGAAAATCTCTATTTTCAGGCACAGGCTCATATAAATTTGACTTTTGAATAACTGTAATAAATCTGATAAATCAAATGAGTGTTCCGTTGCTTTTAATACTTATTATATTAAATTCAAGAGTATTTAAAAAGCAAATTTTTGCAATATTTAAATTTTTTAGGCCAAAATCTTGACAGTTGAAAATATTTGATTTAAACGTCAAAAATAAACATCCAAATTTCAATATTAAAATGGCTCTAGTTTCTATAATATATATCCTATGGCCATGAAACTTGGCCAACTATCTTATAACTGCCTAAGCTTAGTTCATGCAAAGTTTTATTAAAATTGGTCAAGTCTTTCTATCCTATTAGGTCCAAGGACACAGTTATCGTCCTTTGGTTTTCGTTGTCTACGAATATAGTCCCTAGTGTGAACAGTGTATAACTTGCATTTTTTTTTTGATACACTTTCCCAATTTATTTCTTGATATTTTATGCATGAAATATTAAGTAAGGGGATGAAATTACATGTTAAAAAAATTTGGGTGCTGAATCTTTATGTTAAGTAGTGATTTGGTCCAGTTAAAAAAGGTCAAAAATTAGAATGTCTGAAGCTGTCAAACTGAATTTTAGCCCCCCTTAACACAGAATTGTCAATATTTTGAGTAAGAGCTGGTAGAAGTTTCTATAATTTTGATATTATTTGTATCAATAGTAGTACACTACACTGTAAAAATCTTTTTGAGATAGAGCAGGTGCGATTTTTTTAATTTGAATTTATTGTCTAAAAGAGATGCACTACGAAATAACTGTGTTCTCGGGCCAGTAGATGATTAAAATGGTGTATATACATTTTTGTACTTTCTGCAAGTCATAAAAACTATACTAAGACATGCATGACATGCTTATTCATGATATGTCTTCAACTCAGAATTCTGCACCATCTTAAAATTTGAAGTAGTCACATATACATGACATAGATCCAATATGGCTGGATAAAAAACATTTGTATAAGTATTACTCCTCTCTGTATGGTAAATTTGTAATACTTAGCATGTATTTAATTAAAATTACTAAATAAGGCAATAGAAAACTTGTTGATTCTCATATCCCTGCCTGACCTGATTATTTAGAACAAATAATCTTTATCTTGATTTCTGATCTCCTTTGCTATAAGTTTTCACAAATTATGGCAAAAAAATAAAAAAAGTTTTTTTGCCTTCAATCATGTCAATATGTCTAATTAAGAAGATGTCAAATTATTGCCAATGAAACACCTCTCCACCAGAGATCAAATTACGTAGGAGTTTAGGCAACTCTTGGTTATCATACCACCTTTAACAATGAGCAAAACTCACACCGCAAAGCAAGCTATAAAAGGACCCAAAATGACAAATGTAAAACAATTCAAACGAGAAACTTATGACCTAATTTACATCAACAACAAAAATGTATGTACAAATCAAGCTCATTAAAAAAATTATTGGATGAAAATCTATTAAGTTTTGATGTCAGAAAGACCTAATTAATTGTAAAGTACTTACCAGCTACCAACACTGATGATGAATATCTGTACTTGTTAAAATCAAGATACTCTCTGATTAGTTCATTTATAATCAAATTTTCATTGCTAAGTTGAGGTTTACTTTCACTTTCGTCATTCAGTGCATTAAACACCTCAGCTCTTATCCTTGCTTTTATCTGTCCTAAAGTTCCTTTATTCTCTAATGTATCTTTAATGACTATAAATGAATAAACATGTAATATTAAAATAGAAAAATAATATGATTCCATAAACGGCATAGCAGGCATACACATATCTTAAGACTATTTTCATATTACCAACTATCAAAGACTTTTGACTCTGGATTATGAAAGAAACTTATACATGTACATGTAGCTGAAATACAACACCTAGTAAACATGTGCTTTGTGGCCTGTTTTTTTTTTGGTTATTCATTGTTGCTGTGCCAATGTCATTGAGACAAGTTTAATAGACATTACGGTATATTTCACCTTTTTTTTTTTACAATTCTCAAATGAATTAACTTGCCTGTGATATATATCATCATGACATTGACTATTTATTTCTTCAAAACAATTCACAAAACACTAAGGGAAACCTGTTTACCTTTTAATAAATCTCTTTATTTTAAAACAATAAAAAAAATTATTATCTTTATTTTTATAGCAATGTGAATGTGCAGAGGGGCAAACATCAAATGAGTGAACATGAATTTGGGGAACGCACCCATATTCCACAATTTATGATGTTATAATATAAGGTAGTTTGTTCCAGTCGGTTTTGTTCCTGAGAAACCTATTCTTTTCTGTACTGTATTTTGGAAACTGTTCAGATTTTATGTCTTGTTAGTGGGAATAATTGTTTTAACAGTTTATCAAATAACATGACCAGACAGGTTCTTCACTAGTCCATCTTCCTTTACAGCTTTGTTTAAAATATCACAATATGTTATCTGGTGATAATTTGTAGTACAAATTATTATGCTGACGCAAAACTGATAAAATTGCAGTTTCCTGCACTCAATTTTTCTACTTAAACCATTTACCGTCTTTTAGTTCATGTGTTGAAGACATTTTATTTACATTGGATGCGAAAAACGTAATAACCACATTAAATGATGACGTTTCCGACACTACTTTTTTTTCTAAAACTAGAAAACCGTTTCGGAGAATTCATGAACATTTCCGGACAAAATATCCGATGCGGCTGAAAAGTTTTCTAAATGGTTTTGTTATGGAATGTAAGGACCAGAGACATTTAAACAATGTATTATATGTCTCTGGTAAGACAAATCCTTGTGGAAAGATATGCAAATTCCTAATTTTCAAGTATGTCTTTTTCGCCAGATCTAAAAAATATTCACGGCCGTTTAGGATTCTTTTCTGGTGAACGTAGGTTTGTTTTAGTCATATAGTTTAACTATATTAGTGTATAAATCTTGAACAAGAAATGCCGGTTATATTTAAAAATGTCTAAATATTTATGATGTGTAAATTAAAAAAAAAACAACAAATATTGCTATTGGAGAGGTCGGTCGTTGTTCTAGAATCAATATATAAGGTGTAAAACTGTGAATCCCAGAAACATATAAGCCGACCAAACCGGGGTACACATTTTAAAGACCCTAACTGATGAGTTTAAATGTGTCTGGCTCATGAGTTTTGAGGCCGGATCCCAAGATTATTAAGTTTTTAAACTACTATCTAAACTGAAAAGACAAGAATTCTTACAAGTATAATAGTTGATCGCCAGTTTTACAAATCTAATTATAGTGAACGATACTTTATTACAATAATACTATTAGGAATAAGTAGCGGGTGTGTTTGAACTAGTTTGTCGATAAATGGTATGGAACTTGGCGACTGTAAATAAATACACGAATGTACTATTTTATTGCTGGTTAAAATTGAATTATTTTACATTTGTTTTGCTTATTTACATATTTAATATATATATATATAAAAATATTAATTTTCGCGAACCATTTAGGTCACGGAAATTCCATTTTTTGCCATCAGTAAGGAGAGTTGTACAAATAATGTGAATACACAGAACCCCGATCCAATTCATCTTTTGCTAAAAATATTTATCATTTTCTGTTTTATATCTCCTAACATCATTCCATTTTTCTCTAATTTCGATTAAAATATGCCAAAACCTGCAGTAAAAATAGATGTATCCCCCAAATAAACATTCCCCGATTGGTTGAACTACTATGGCGTCAATGTAAAGCAACGCAAGCCTCGATGTAAAGCACACGCTTCCCACGAGTAAGGAGAGTTGTACAAATAATGTGAATTCACAGACCCCCGATCCAATTTATCTTTTGCTAAAAGTGTTCATCATTTTCTGTTTTGTATCTACCAACAACATTCCATTTTTCTATAATCCCGATTTAAACATGTCGAAACCTGCAGTAAAAATAGATGTATGCCCCAAGTAAACATTCCCCGATTGGTTGAAAAGCTGTGGCCTTGATCTAAAGCAACGCAAGCACACGCAAAAATTTCCGTTAATATGTTGAACTTCGACCCCGGGATTCATGCAGCCGGTTCACATAGAGATTTTCTTGCGCTCAAATATAATTCTAAGTGAAGTATACTGGTAAAGTAAAATTATATTCTTTTACAGAAATATTTACACATTTTATCATTAATGTATTGTCATGCTTCTGCATATTTACGCTGAGCTTTAGTAAAATATAATTCTATACAAATTTTTGTTACGTCAAGCATTAAGAGTAAGAATATATTTCGCGCCTAAACAATAAAAATAATCTGTGTCACCAAATAAGTCTATCAGCATCTTTCTCAAATTTTCCAACAGAAAATAGCGTTAATTATAGAGAAATTTTGGTGAGTATTACTTATTAATGTTAAGGTTCTGCAGAGGTGGTTCTCTTCACCTTCTTGGTGGTCAATTTAATCCCATTTATCAATTATCCCCGATGGCGATGACACCCAGTCAATTTGTGTCATGAGTGAAAATCTTATCTATTTGATGAAATAACTTCTTCATTAACTGTACTTGCAATATTTTTGAAGTTTTTGATAACCGTGCACATTCCCATTGCATGTCCGCAAAATAAATGGATTATGCATTTGTGAATTGTGTAAGTACAGTAATATGGTTAATGGGGAGGATAAAAATTTGTGATGGTCAGTGCGTGATCACGTGACATTATTATTTGTAAACAAACGGGCTCCCCATGTAACACGTGTCGGAACTATCCATACAAGGTGCAATCAATCTTATATTTCACTATTTGATGATATTTCTGTGTCTGTTTGCAGGTTTTGCAGATCAGATGTCATAGTGTAGTTTCATAGACAAAAAAGTACCATGATTGTTCCTGTTCAGTAGTTGTGATTTTTTTTTATAAAATTAGAAGGTAATTAAGTCTACATTAGTCATTATTTAAATTAAGTCTGAAAAAAATGACTCAACTCTCTGTGTAATTTTCCCCCAATTTTTGAAACATGCATAATTTAAAGAGCATTTGCTTCCCTTCAACCCTCTCCCCTACAAATTGCCTAAAACTCATACTCATAGTCCGAGATTACTCTGTCCAACATCTGTTTTTGCGATTCAGGCTTTTTAACTCTTTTATTTTCAAATTGAACACATTCAGCTTATTTGCATCATAAATGAACGAGGTGTTAGATTATGTTTTCCTATTGAATAAGGGTCATTTTCATAAATCAGCTCTCATAATGCATTGTAAATTACTTTTTCTGTTGGTCATGTCACAATCTTTTAAAGTTAAAGTAAAAATGCCAGTATTGATGTGTCAATGTGAAAACTGTCCAAATATGAGAAAATTAAGCGGGTGGCAGGTCGATTAAACTTACTTAAATGAAGAGAAAAATGAACTAATTGAGGCTCGATTTATAAAGATTATGTTTTCCTATTGAATAAGGGTCATTTGCATAAATCAGTTCCCATAATGTTGGTCATGTGACATTCTTATAAAGTGAAAGTTAAAATGAGGGTGGTAATGGGAGTACCTTCATGACGAATAACGGTAAAAAATCTTGCCAAATGACGTTAACGGTAATTTTTGGTGCATGATGATAAAATGAAGACTTTCTTCAAGACGATAAAAAAATCGACAGATTTTGACGAATCACGTTAATTTTTTGCCAAAAATATCGGTAACGATAATTATTTGAGACCTCTGACGAATCACGATAAGGATATGTTGACGAATCACGGTAAAATGTTAACATATTTGACGCTAACGGTAGCCGAAAATTACCGTTAGACGCCTGACGGTAAAGGGTATTCATACCCTCTAAAATGTCCGTATTGATGGCAGAGGCGGATTTAGGGGGGGGGGGGGGGGGGCAGGGGGCCCGGGCCCCACTTTTGTGGGAACAATTTGGTTGATTATATAGGGAACCACTGAAGCATGACTGGAGCGGGCCCCTCTTATGAAAATTTCTGGATCCGCCACTGGATGGGTCAATGTGAAAACTGTCCAATTATGAGAAGATAACGGGTGGCAGGTTGATCAAACTTACTTAAATGAAGAGAAAAATGAATAAATTGAGGCTTGATTTTCATGTTAACGCCCATTAACTCTAAAAATGCTTTGTTCACTAACTCTTCAACGCTTTCACCAATTTGCATGAAACTGTTGTGAATTGATTATTTTCCCGTTTCAGAGTTATATGGGATTATATTCTGACATGTATTAATGTGAGCTCCCTTTAAAGTTTAGATTGTTTTGGAATTTTAGAATTTACATTAACCAGTTACAATGTAAGGGGTTTTATTCATTCAAAAAGGGTGATTTCCATGTTTTCGGACATTAACTCGAAAATGCTTTAAGCAGTTGTCATTTGTCATGAAACTTTGGTTAATTGTTTATATATATTTATTGATGCAAGCTCCCTTTCAATTTAATAAATTGTGGAATTTTATTTATATAAAAGGATGGCTTTCCCAGTTTGCAGATCAAATTCAAAAGTTTGTACTTGCACTTCTCTGGCATGTTTCAGTAAATGTGTAAATTATAACTGACATAACTAACTTTGACAATGACCACATATTTTTAAGTTTAATGTACATGAAATATACAAGGTAAGGCATGTAGACTCGATACTGCTGCAAGGTTATACAGAGTTGTCAATGAAAAAAAAAATTTGTTTGCCAACTTAGTGTTTCCTTCAGAAGGTTTTGGTGTGGTATGACACCCTGTCATTTTTATACGCCCGTTTACGGGACGTACTATGGTATACCATTGTCCGTCTGTCTGTCCGTCGTCAACATGTCGGACATTAACTCAAAACCGCTTTAACTAATTTGCATAAAACTTTGGTGAATTGTTTATATCTATTGACATGAGCTCCCTTTCGTTTTTTATAAATTTTAGATTTTACGTTTCTGACTAAAATTAGGTGGAGGTATGTTCTTATTTCTGACACAGGGGTACTCAACCTATATCAATTTGTGCATGAAGCGATTGATAGTTGCTAGATACTGAATAATTTTACCACAAATTTGTGAAAGTTTTAACCAGTGTATATACTTAAAATATGTTAATAAAGTTCATGCCTTCAGGACTTCTGATCCAACCATGTAGTATGGCATGTTTGTGAGATATGGTTTTGACCAGTAGGATGTTCATGAAGGATCTGTAGTACAAAGTATATCACTGGATTGAGCTCATTGTCTAAGTGTATTATTAAAGTGCTTTGCTTTGAGCTCAGTTCATTGTTCTGCAATTCATTCTTTGTGAAATAAAGATTTGACAGACAACTCTCGTGTACAAGGAATTGTCAAAGTAGTATCCATTCTATGTACAATGTAAGTAATTGGGAGATAAAAGCATTTTATTTAGATTTGAACCAAACATGTTTTGTCCATTAGCCACACTAAAAAAAAAAGCACAAATTCACCAAACAATGCTACTGGCGCTACTAGCAATATGATGCTAGGTTCTTTTGTTACACTTTATTTTTATGCCCCCGCCGTAGCGGAGGGGGCATTACGTACGTACGTCCCAAAATTGGTTTCCGTTCTCCAACTTTAGTTTGCCTCAACCAAATATTATGAAACTTATACACAATGCTTATTACCACAAAACACAGATCAAGTTTAAATTTTGGTAGCGTCACTTTTACCGTTCTAGAGTCATGCCCCTTTACAAATGGCAAAATTCTTGAATTTTTCGCTTCCGTTCTCTAATTTTAGTATGCCTCAACCAAATGTTATGAAACTTATACACAATACTTATTACCACAAAACACAGATCAAGTTCGAATTTTGGTAGCGTCACTTTTACCGTTCTAGAGTTATGCTCCTTTACAAATGGAAAAATTGTTGAATTTTTCGTTTCTGTTCTCTAATTTTAGTATGCCTCAACCAAATGTTATGAAACTTATACACAATGCTTATTACCACAAAACACAGATGAAGTTTGAATTTTGGTGGCGTCACTTTAACTGTTCTTAAGTTATGCCCCTTTATAAATGGAAAAATTGCTAAATTTTTATTTTCTTCTAAATATCAAGTAATTTTAAAATTGGAGTTATCTTCCTTTGTCCATGATTATAGTTGAATCAACTACAATCAATGCTTTATACAATGCAATGTTTAATTTTGACTTCCACTGATAAAATACAGATCAAGTTGAATTTGGGTAGGGTCACTTTAACCATTATTGAGTTATGCGCCTTTATAAATCGAAAGATTGCTAAGTTTTTAGTTTCCATTCTGTAACTTAAGTTTGCCCCAACCAAACATTATGAAACCTATACACAATATTCATTACCACAAAACTAAGATCAAGTACAAATTTGTTGTTTCCGTTTTCTAACTTTAGTTTGCCACAACCAAATGTTATGAAACTTATACACAATGCTTATTACTACATAATACAGATTAAGTATGAAATTTGGTGGCGACACTTTTACCATTCTTGAGTTATGTCTTTATAAACATAAAAATTGCTGAATTTTTCGTTTCCGTTCTCTAACTTTAGTTTGTTTCAACCAAATGTTATAAAACTTATACACAACCGTTCTAGAGTTATGCGTGTTTACAAATAGAAAAATTGCTGAATTTTGAGTTTCTGTTCTCTACTTAAGTTAGCCTCAACCAAATGTTATGAGACTTACACACAATGCTTATTACCACAAAACTCACATCAAGTTCAAATTTGGGTAGTGTCACTTTTACCGTTCTTCAGTTATGTCCCTTTATAACTATATGATAAACAAGCGGGGGCATCATCTGTGTCCACATGTGGACACTATCCACATTTGTTTACATCTGTACTGCCTACTGGCGACTCAGTCCTGAGTGTAAATGGTCATTCAGTATGTTAAGAAAAAGACCAAAATTTATAAGGCCTATCTGGCCTAATTGATTTCTAAAATATATTTCATTGTACATGTTCAACATTTATCATTCATTTGTTTATTTCTTAATTTGTGTGAATTAACAGTAAATGCTAACTACTACACTTTCATACCATAACAAAACTGCCTTACTGTATTGGTATCACTTATATTTGTATCCTTATAACAAAAAAAAACTGAAAAGAGAATACTTTTGCAATAGCATTTTCATATTGAATACTAAAACTTTTTAGATATTTAGACATATTAAGTTAATGTTCATAATATCCACTTGACATTTTATCATATGACTTCTGTAGTTAGTTATGAGTCTTTGAAGCATGCTCACAAAGGTTCTTTTGTTGATATCATTTTCATACTGGTCAAAACTTTTTTTTGCTTTGACCAGATTTGGAGGAGATATTTTCAAAGAATTAATAAAAAATAACACAGAAATTCACTTTCTAGCTCATCTAGCCCCAATCATCATGTCAGGCATTGTCATTACTAAAAACATTAAATGTCTTCTAAACTGAGAAACAATTTCCACATTTAACCGAAATCTTTTACTTATGATACTGACAATCCCCCACAAAGTAATATAAATAGAACCATACAAATAGTAAGCAAATACATGTTCTCAGATACCATCTCCCATATAAAAAAATCACATTAAGAAAAAAATGAACCTATTATGTGTTCCTCTCCTAGCTACAAAATGTATCCAAAATCAAAGATGTGGAACATATATATTCTATCATAATCATTTCGTAATTAATGCAATTAGTATCTCTTCCATGCCCGTGTTGAACATAAAAAACTAAATATTACATAAACAACACCCCTAACGCTCATGTTGGTTGTCATTGTGCAACACAGTTAATACATAGAAAACATAAAACATAGAACTCCTTTTGTCATATAAAACACTGTCAAACATCCAATCATACTATCCACACTGATCTGTGTCCACACTTGTTCGTTTATAAAAAATAAGTTTGTAATCATTGTATCTAAGTTCAATGTATAATTATTCATTATGATCATACAATTAAACCCATATTATATATCATATGGCAGTGAAATATGGGGAATGTTTCGTTCTGATTCAGCTGCATGTAAAAAAGATAATGATTATATATTAGAAATTTTTTTGGTCAATATTCTTCTGAAAAAGGTCCTTAATAAATTTGTAAAATATATTCTTGGTGTTAATAGAAAGGCAAGTAACATAGCTGTGATGTCAGAGCTTGGTAGATTTCTTATTTATTTTACCATAATTTTACCAATGTTAAAATATTGTCACTGATGATAGACTGGAAGGTTTGAAAGACTGAAGATTATTATATGATGCATTTATATGTTGTAAACAATTACATATTTCTTATGTAAATGTATGGTACTCTACGGTATAGATTATATTCAGTAAGGGGTTAAATTATCTAAATTTTACCAACCAATTAGTTCTTTCATGTAAGTTTGTTAAAAAAAGTTAAACTATGTAAAAGTTATTTAACATTTTGGAATAAACTGAAGTATCAAACAATTAACTCAGAAAAGGGAAGCTTGATACTTATTTTTCTATAAAAGATCGAATATTGTTTTAAAAAAGAAAAATATTTAGAACTACAGGATTTTAAATAAATGGAGAATGTGTCTATGGGCCACAGATGACCCCGCTTGTTAATTTGCATCAGTCAACTTCCACATACAGGTGCAGGATTCACGTAGTTAAGACCGTTTTGTGATTATAAGTGGGGCGGATCCAGCCATTTTTAAAAGGGGGGGGGGGTTCCAACCCAGGAGAAAGGTGAGTTCCAATTATGTGTCCCCATTCAAATGCATTGATCGTCAAAAAAGGGGTTTTCAAGCCCCGGACCCCCCCCCCCCCCTTTTGCAAGATCCGCCACTGGTGTATAAGTTTCATATATAACATTTGGTTGAGGCAAACTAAAGTTAGAGAACGGAAACGACAGAATTAGCAATTTATTCCATTTATAAAGGGGCACAACTCAAGAACGGTAAAAGTGACGCCACCCTATTTCTACCTTGATCTGTGCTTTGTGGTTATAAGCATTGTGTATAAATTTCAAAGCATTTGGTTGAGGCAAACTAAAGTTAGAGAACGGAAACTAAAAATGCAGCAATTTTTATGTTTATAAAGGGGCAAAACTCATGAACGATAAAAGTGACGCCACCTAATTTCGAAACTGATCTGTGTGTTGTGGTAATAAGCATTATGTATAAGTTTTATAATATATGGTTGAGACAAACTAAAGTTAGAGAGTGGAAACCAATTTTTGGGTCGTATGCCCCCATCGCCTAGCATAAAAAAGTTAATTTGTAAATTAAGAATAAGAGCTCCCTCTTTAAAAATTGAGACGGACAGTACGTACAGATCGATATTCAAAAAATCTTTTCTATTCTATTCTGTTCTGTGTTGAAGTGAATTGTTTTTCTCCTTATTACGTTAGAATCTTTTGTCTTTTCACCAGAGAGCACCCCAAAAGAACACCAACCACTGAGGAATACAGTAATACTACACAGTTAAAAGATGAAAACAATTGGAATACGTAAACTTTGATCCTATTAGGGGTATCATGTTTTCAAGTGCAGCATTTTTAATGTTACGAGAATAAAAAATATTTATTAATCACATTGGTAACATTTCATTGTATATTGTCTTATAGTCTTTATACTCATCAATTAGATTTTTAAGAAATAAATTGTGTAGAGTAATCGAACTAAACTTATCAGTTTAGTTAGAAGTTTTGTGCTAGAATTCTGTTTGATGATGGCCGTTAATTCTCGCCGAGATGTCCATGAATTGAATTACAAGTTTTTAGCTCCATATGGGTTCATAGAAGTTCCTCCTTAAATGCTGATTTCTAAGATGAGAAAAAAAGTGAAACTTCCGATATCAAAACTCCAATCAGTGTCACAAAGAAGTTGGAGGCAGCCATCAATCTCGAAACATCATTAAACGAAGAAGATATCGATGATGCGGAGTTGAGGTAATTAATAAAGGCGCTGCAATCCATAGATGATGACCTCAAATGCATAGTTTACAAATGAAAAGAAGCAGAAGGAAGAACTAATGAGAATACAGCTAAACGTAGAAAATGAGAAAGGGAGAGGAAAGGTACAAAACTCAAGAAAATGGTTACGAAATATAAATATAAAGATACAAGGGGCCGTGTTGATGTGTGACGGAAACACCCTTAACAAATCTTCACTAAATGATCTTGGACATTTGATTATATAGTAGACAAGAAGTTATCGACGTTTGTTCTTTTTGAGCTGTCAGTTGATTCAAACTCTTCTCCTACTTCATCATCAGATAAATCAAATAAAATTGAGAATGGAAACGGGGAATATGTCAAAGAGACAACAACCCGATCAAAGAGCAGAAAACAGCCCAAGGCCACCAATGGGTCTTCAACACAGCGAGAAAATCCGGCAACCGGAGGCCGGCTTCAATTTGCCCCTAAACAAAATGTATACTAGTTCAGCGAAAATGGACGTCACAATAAACTCCGAAACATATAAATGAACCAAAATTAAAAAAAAACCATACAAAGTCTGTTAAGAAAGGCTCCCGAATTGGGACAGGTATATAAAGATTGTGGCGGGGTTACTATAAAAATAAGAAGATGTGGTATGATTGCCAATGAGACAACTCTCCACCAGAGACCAAATGATTTAGAAGTTAACAACTAAAGGTCATTGTACGGCCTTCAACAATGAGTGAAACACATACCGCATAGTAAGCTATAAAAGGCCTTGAAATGACAAATGTAAAACAATTCAAACGAGAAAACTAACGGCTTGATTTTTGTACAAAACAAAAATCGAAAAACAATTATATATACAGCAACAAACGACAACCACTGATTTACTGGCTCCTGACTTGGGACAGGCACATACAGAATATGGCGGGGCTAAACATGCTTGCTGGCGCCAAATCCTCCCCTAACCAGGGACAGTGGTGTAACAGTACAACACTAGAATAAAGTATAAAATAAAGTTGAAAAGGGCTTAACTCAATTGGTCGATACAAAGCACAAAAATTTCCTTAACAAAAAAAAAACCAAACAAACAAAAGACGCAAAGAACAGATCCGAGGGTACTCACAGTTACTGAAAGCTAGTTCAAAGTCAGTAACAACTTATAAAAAATCATGTATCTAAGACTAAAATATCAATCAGTACACATTCAACATCCACTGGGTTTAGTGTAAGGACGTCATTTACTGTCATAGAAAAACATGACCTTGTGCAATGCCAACATATAGGTATCAATAGATGTGTAACCGTTAATGTAAACAAGCGTATTGCATAAATATGTTTGTGATCGCTTAATCCTTCAAATCTAGTTAAAGTTTTTTTAAATAAAATAAGAACTACCAAAAGATCATGTTCTCCCAATAAAGTATCAATAAGTACATATCCAAGACGACATAAACAGAATGAGAAAAACATGACCTTGTGCAGCGCCAAAACAAAAGTACGTAATGTCCACAGGATGTAGAACCATACGTTTCCAAAAATGTAAAGCAATTAAAACCCCGAAAGTTAATTAGCAGCCAAAGTTGTCCATCAACAATCACTGAATGAAATATGTTTTGTCGAGTATACATTATGGATTCGTTATAAATGTTTAAAAAAAAAATGCACAGAGGACTTAGTTTAGTACATATGCATGCATTGTTCAATAATTTCCGTAGCATTATAATATCCAGAAACTCGTTTCATATGAATTTGATAATTTACCAGCCATACAAAGATTTCGTTCATTGAAATATATAACGTCACTTCAAAAATGGACATAGCAAACGAGTTTGGAAATACATGAACTGTTAGAAAAGGCCAAAGGAACATCACCATAAAAAAGGAAAATTAACAATAGGAAACGAAAAATCGTCTCTTTTGTCGTAAAATTTTGCTTTGACTTTCCCGTGTGAACTGAAATATTCAAATCTACAAAAGGAAAATCATTGCTGTTCATATTAGATTTATTTCAACGAAGTTCTCGTTTGTTAATTTCTGCAGTATGCTTAGAGAATTCTATCATAATAAGTGTTATAAAATTTATCAAGTAATTGGAATTCAGACGGATATACTGAGTTTGACTGAGACTTGATAACTTTTGGTTTTCCCTTTCAATATTGTACCACCTTCCAAGACCATAATACCAGATCATATGGTTATACCGTGTAATTCTATTTTCATCTATGGTGCTTTGGTGGAATTCAAATGTAGACCGGCTACTGTCACTAATCTTCCGAACAATTCGTTTGTATCATATGCAATGCTGTAAATAAACCACACAGACAAAGATCCAGCGAGACAATACAATCTATTACGGTTAACAATTAAACCTGAAAATGAATTTACATATGGCAAAAGTATTATTTCAAGCAAAGACAAGTGTACAGTTGTTACACAATTGGGGAGAGAACAATATTTACCAATGTGTATTCAAATATAACTTAACTGATACAAGTACATGTATCCTGCAGACACTTAATAACATTGTGCACGAATATTATAGTACCTATACCCTGCAGACAATTAATGACAATGTCCTAGGCTTAATTAACATGTATCCTGCAGATGTTAATTGCATTGTCCGATGCTTAACCTCATACATGTATTATCTGATAGCTAGACTACTCTATAAACTGTGGACATTTATGGATATTGTTGAAAGCTGATGGATGACCCCTCTGAATTATATAAGATCCAGCTTTGAACTCGAACAGCAGATTCCGACAGGAGATTCCGCCAAGGTCTTTCCCTTCGTGGGTAGGCTGGAATTAATAAGGACCGAACAGTTAAACCGCTATACGACCACGTGTTCATGTGAGAAATCGCTAACACCAGAATTCGTCAGATCACGGCCAATGTCACAGTGCAAAACAATTATTATCTTTCGAACTAGTTATCTTTAGAAACTCTGTAAATTACGTAATAAATTATAATTCTGTCTTAGATTTCTTTACACAGTGACCGTTGTCATGGACATGGAAGATACAATTCTAGATCTTTACCCAACAAGAAAATTAAAACAATTATTTACCAACAATATATATTCCACTTTTATCTAATAAATTGATAATTTCGAAAGATACTTTAAAAATATACTTTTACGTTTAGCACTGAGCCCAGCTGATACCTGATATAGAATAAATCCAGAAAAGCTCTTCGGACGCATAACATTTATAACGTGCTGTTTTCGTTTTTCCATAATTTCTGACTTCTGTCTAAATTATTGGGTTATTGGACCCACTAGTTTTAGAGGGTGAAAAGTGAAGAAGAACTATCATATAGTTCTGCTCACATATTCGGCTATTGTTTAAACTTGCCCATATCAATAGATGGATGGTGTACATCACGGTAGGTATAGTGTCAGGTTGGGATCGTGGTTTTTCGAGTGATTTGATCGGGTTTTTTTCGAGTGTGACCACTTTTTTTTCGAGTGAATATGATCAAAAATGTAAACAAACAGACTTCCTTTCTGGTAAAACGTGAAAACAGATGCTAGAACCTTATATACAAGATCATTAAGGGTAAATAAGTATTTTTGATATTTTGTTTTAAAAACGTTTAATATAGCCTTACAATGCTTTATTCCAAAATACAGATTAAAGCCATTTTTATACACATACCAATGCAAATGTCAACGGAAATGTGCACATGGAATCTATTACCCCGTTCACACTAGCCTTGTTAAACCGGGTTCGACCCGAATTAGTTAATCCGGGTTAAATTATATAGTGTGAACGCCTTAAACCGGGGCGGACCCAGTTTAAAATTACCCCTCATTTGAGGTGGAGTTAATGTGGGGCGAACCCGGGTTAACTACCTCACTTCTAAATGTGAACGCAAAGTGAAGGTAATGTGAGGTTGTTGCTATAGTGATATATATGACGTTTGCTTAAATAAATCTTCAATGTGACGTAACTATTACGTGACGTCATATTTTGACAGACGTCCAGTAACAATATTTTTAAAATGGGTCAAGAATTATATAACCCATATCAAATTAGCGGCAGCAAGCCCTGTGATATAAGTGTATTTACCTATGTTGAAAAACCTGCATAATGAAAAACGATGAATACAATATATATGATTGCCGTCGCTTTTTGGTGCGAAAAATGGGTGCAATTTGGATCAAGTGCCATTATTTTAAAACACTGAAAGTGGTTGATGGTGATCGAACTCCTCCAAAGCGGCCAGGAGTGCGGTAAAAAATTTCAGACTTTAAAATAATGCATCTGTGATGAAACAAAATGTAAATATGTACAGTTGACAGATGCGGGTTACAATTTTAGCGCTAACATTTCTATATTTGTTGAGAGGGAAAATCCCAAACCGGGTTAATTTTTTATCAAGTGTGAACTGGGGTAATTAATTCGACCCGATGCTAATTTTATAGTGTGAACACGGTATATGTTTACTTAGATATACAGACACTTTACAAAAATTCTTGTTTTTGCATTGAAAAGGACATTTTGGAGAGTAAATTCATTTTAAATGTCCGTGTTTTTCGAGAGCAGTCCGTGTTTTTTTCGAGTGTGTCCTTGTTTTATCGAGTGAAAAAAAAACCAAATTCCTATGGCTTAAAATGTAATATGTCAGTGCTTTTACGTTTAAAAAACAATGAAAAGGTTCAAATAAAGTACTTTTCAAAGCACGAAACAATGTATTTAACCAGTTTGATAATGCTGTATAAACACGTACATTTCACAAAAAGTCATTCTTCATTTGCGTTTAGAAATCTTCGTGTTAGTGTACCGATATGGATTTCATACAGTAAATATTTAGTGATGTAAACAATCTTTATTTGAGCCCAGACATGTTGGACTGAGACGTACGCACATGTTTTTTTTTACAAAAAATATATCCTTAATGTTTTATTTACTATTTGTCTTGATGGAAATATTAGCTATATTGGCTTAATCAGGAGTGCACAGAATTTTACACCGGTGTGTTGAAAATATATACACAGCCGAAGGTCGTATGCATTTTAAACACCAGTGTAAAATTCCGTACACCCCTGACTGCACCGAGATCACAAATTTATTTCTTATTTAGCGTTCGTTTCCTTTTTTATTCCCGGGAATAAAATAGAAAATTTTTTTTAGACCAACTTCCACTACACATTTTTCAACACCGACGTTGTTGTGCATTTTTAAAATATTATCTTTTTAATTTCTTTTTATTTTTTTGGAAAATTTGGAAATTTTATTATTAGGGGAAATTGGAAAATATATTTTCTTCTTTACTTTTTTTTTCTTTTTGGCAAAAAAATCAAAATTTTTTATGATTTTTATTTTTTCCAAAATTTTAATATTCATAATTTTGACAAATATTTTATTTTTTGGGGAAATTTTGGCATATTTTTTTTTCGACCGACCCTTGCCAAAGAGGGAGGTCCGTTTGGCTGTGTGGGATGTTCAAGTACGTTGTCACGTCCGTTCAGAATGGAGCGTGAAGAGAGAGTGCTACGCTCATTGCACTTTGAGAACCCTTGCAACAGCTCTTTGAAGGGTCCGGAGGTGGCCTGTTGCAAGGCAAAATTTCTGTCCATATCCAATATACTCTCATTTTCAGTAGCAATCTAGATTTCCTGACCTTTATCCCGAACGTCCTCTGTTACATGACCTACTTATTGGATTTATTGTTAAATTGTTCTCGTCCTGAACATGCATGACACATTTGCCACTAGACGTTTAGCAACAATAAATCATTTAGAAGTGTCCGTTTATAAATTTAAAAATTGTAAAGAGGCTAAGGTTTCAATTCCACCAGACAAGGTTTACCTTAGATGGATTTGGCTATTTTAGGTCCTTTTGGTCATATAGCATAAAATTATAAAGTGTGGTTTTCATTTTATATTAGATATTTTATTCAAATCGAATGTTATATTGAATTTTTCTGATTGTTTACTCCTTTTTCTTAGTTTTCTTGCTCCTATGTTTTTTCGTCAATGTAATATATACCAATCATAAAATATCATTGACTGTAAAAACAAAGGTAGCATGCAATGAAATTAAAAAAATTGAGTCCCTGTACTCGGTTCTCTAGACCGTTTTGAAACGAACCCATTAATTTCTTATATATCGTAATACTGCTAGGTTATGGTAAAATGTTTTCAGAACAGAAAGTTGTCATTAAATTGAAAAAAGTTTTAATTTTATCAACATTGTAATATTTTTTTAGTGAATTATTGGGAATATATAACATTGTCCTTCACTTAATTATAGTTATAAACTTAGAAAAAGTAAGTTTTTAAGGTCAAGAATTTCTTATTTCTTATTCACATTTTCTTAAAAAAAAAAACGGACCATTTGTTAGAAAACCTGGACGTTTTAACTGTTGCTCTCGAAAAAACACAGACAATGCAAAACACTGAATTTAAGGTAAAATACAACGAAATTGTGCGTCTTTTGTGCTCAAAACATGTATATTATTCAAAATAAGATGGACAGTCATGAATAAAACAATTATAGTTGCGAAATAGCAGGTAATTGACCTGATCGCATGTTTTATCACTCGAAAAAATCCGAACTACACTCGAAAAAAGTGGACCGATTCACCCGAAAAACACGATCTCCGCCAGACACTATAGCTACCGTGTACATGTGCACCCTATAAATAATTGCTTGCAGGTGAACCGTGCATTTTTACAGTAAATCTATAGTTGGTGTTTAAAAGCATATGGATAATTCTTTACGTTCATGTATCATTTTATTGACATGTTATAGTTGAGTGAACGGAAAACAATCCTGGGTCAAGGTGAATTATAAGGAAAAGCATCAAAATTTGACGTACCTTGTAAATGTGTGTGTTTGTGCATGCATGTTATTTTTACAGGAAAGGAAAATATGATAAGAAGTAATCTAATGGACTATTATGTGTTGTATTCTTTGAACGTAAGAATCGATGGTTATAAGCTACAGGTATAGATCAGTTTCATCAAGTTCTTATTCGCCAAGCTTAACTGAACGGGATTGTACTTGATTTTCATATAATGAAGACATATAATTTTTCAATCAGTTGAATTGAGGTCTGCATGGAGCTGGCATGTCAGTAACTACTCTACTTTTCTTTTTAACTGAGTTTTACTGTGCATATTTCTGTGTGTTTGTTTATTCTACGTTGGCTAGAGATGTAGGGGAGGGTTGAGATCTCACAAAACATGTCATGTTTATTTTTTTTTTAATTATTTGTTTGATTCTTACTTTCGTGAGAAAAAAATGTGTTTCAGGAGGCAAGCGAAAGAAAATATTTGGTTTGAAATAAAAATTAAGCCCTCCCCCTTTTTTTCCAAATCCGTTATTTTTTTGTTTTCTATTTATTTCAGGTTTATTTGCGTTTTTCTGTATTGTATGAACATAAATATACTACACATAACTTGTATTTGCCATTGACTACCAATTCCAAGTTTACTATCCACAGCGGTCACTGATATATTATAATATAAATTCACACACTGATATGAAAAAGATCTCACTGAGACTAAAAAACGTAAAAACACACTGAGAATTTAAAATTACACACTGAGATTTCAAAAATACACACTGAGATTAAATAAACTGACAAATTATACACTGCGGTTTGTGCGCACATTTTATGCTCACAAAGAATAATGATAAGATCCGAAATAAGGTAACTTTAAACTGTGAAGGAAAACTTATGTATATATGATGAATTGTTCTAAACCCCAACCCTTTTACATAAGTCTTATAAAATAACCTTCTCATAAATTCTGATGTACGTATAGCACCTTTAACTAACAATTATAAGAAAGTTTAATTTAAGACCACTTAATTTCTAAATTCTTATTTGTAAGTATATCCAGTTCTTACTTAACTTATTCTTACACCTCAGCACATTATGAATATTATTTTCAAAATTTTATGATGACAATCCTTATGAATTAGTTATAATATTAATTATTTAGTAATTATTATTGCCTAAATTCAGTCATCTGTACATAATTAAATGTTTCCTTATGTTTTAAGGTGACCGTGTATATAGTTGCTACAATTATACCCTATGGGTAGTGCTCCACAATTAATGGAGGAATATACAAGAAACTGTAACTGCTCACATATTTAATTGTAACGTGTAACGGGCGATCAATGGATCCGTATCTGAATAAATCAGGATTTCAAGTGTTCAACTCAAATTTGCACCACAACAAGTTGTCCTTTTTAAAACAATTAACACACCCTTAAATGAATTCACAATGTCAATTAAATACGCTATACAATGCACATAAATCAAATTACAAGGTGGAGTTCCTCATTCACAATGTATAAACACAATGTCTAATAACAGAATATATATACACAATGTCACTATGCAATCACTATGCAACATGTATTAGGCCTGATTATTCACAATGTCACTAATATATCACTATGCAACATGCATCAGACACTTTATTACACAATGTCATCAACAGATTACTATGCAACATGCATCAGATAAATATCACACAAAACGTATGAACACATTAGCACATATACAACATCTATTAACAATATCCACCAATTTGTAATATCACCTTATGAATGTTCAATTAACCACAATAACATAATGACACTTGCACAATGCTTCAATGCACAAGGAATTTATATGAACACAGCTCAACTCACAAACTAATTATCACTATGAATCAGAACGAAATGAATATATTCCAAACTAGTAAGATTAAACACAGTGCACTTTCACTTATACACTTCCACAATATAACAACTTGCAACACCAGCAAGTATATACACCTTATATTCTCACTAATACACTTCCACAATACAACAACTTGCAACACCAGCAAGCATACACCTTGTACTTTCACTGTACAATAACTTATTATATAAGTTCACTTTATAACACAATCACTATTCCAAATATTCACATATAAATCCAAACACTATATCCTTTGGAATCACTAAATTCACTCTACTTACCAGTTGGAATGTATAATCCTTGAAGTTTACCCTTCAATGGTCCACATAAAACTGACAGAGTTTCTCTGTCTTAGGCTGGTTTATATACTACCATCTGGATCAGTCCATTATACTTAAAGGGGTGAAAATCAAGACTATACCAACTTTAGGGGTGTTTTAAGTAACAGATGGTGCTCCAATTATGGAGAAACTTATATACATATAGAAACACAATAAATAGGAAAACAAAACTGGTATTTCACATCAAAATAAATGAACTATGACCGATTTCTGTTACATAATTATCATACTTAATCTGAATCTATTACAAGCTTTGGGACACACATTCATTAGAAAAAAGAAGCACGAAGAAAGCACAAGAATCATCAAGAAGCGAACAGTAGCGACAAGACAATTTAGCATCAAGAAGCGACAAGAAAACAAATTTAGCGTCAAGAAATCTAAACATTAATTATTTCAATAAAATGAATATAGAAACATTAAAGTTCTTATTTAGTATTTTCATAAACATTTAACAATAAAGATTAAAAGAACAGGAGTGGATCCAGGATTTTCTAAACGGGGATGTAATTGACGGTAATGTGAAATTGAGCGCCGAGCGGGGCGAGTCAAAAAAATATTTGGATGATATATTTTCCAATAAAAAGGGGATATACATGCCCTATTCTTCCAACCCACACCCTTAAATCTGACACTGAAGAATTCTCTTCAATCTTCTGTATCGTTGATCGACATACTCAGGAAAACGCGAGAGTTCGATCTAACATATCAATCAGAACAACGAGATGACGGGTACGAAAGTCACGCAATGTGTTCCGATTGATATTTTTATGTGACAACGAAGAGTTCAGGTGACCAAGATATTAATCTGTTGAATTATTCATGACATGAATATTCATTAGAAATGTGTATATAAATCTCAGTGTGTACTTTTGAAATCTAATTGTGTACTTTTGAAATCTCGTTGTGTACTTTATGATTATGATTATGATTATATTATCAAATTATATTCAGTTATTCAGGGAATCAACAATTTTGAATAAAAAAACATATATAAATTTGTATGTTAACTCTCTTAGCTAGGCATTTCGCGAATACATTTCATATATTTTGAGTTTTAAATGTATAAATTCTCTAAATTTGTCAGCAAACGGGATTGGACGCATATTCAATCAACCTATTACCACATGGATTATTAGTTTATAACCGACTTTCAACCTGAAAAACGGACCGTGCATATGCCTTTTCCCACTAGATTTTTGAAGGGAAAAATCGATTTAATGTCGTCTGTAATTTTAATTTTGAATGGTGTATTCGCCTGCCGACCTGGGTCTGATTAATAGAAGTTATCTCCTAGTGTCGAGTTACCGTTCGACTTTAATATCATTGCATTACACACGCCCAATTTACATGACCGCTTTCTTGAGTGACCAGAGTTTCAAATCGATCCTATAGTTTCCAAAAACATCTTTATTGTCAGATGAGAAAATGTAAGTCTATTTTATACAGTTTTAATTTCGTAATAAGAAAATACGCATATAATTCATGTAATTGGCAGTTGCATGAACACACACACACATTAAAAAAAAAAAACAAAAACAAAAACCACAAAAACCCTAGTCAATAAAATAAAATACGGCTTCAGTATCCAGGATTTATCTTTTCTAGCAAAAAGGAAATTACATCGACTTAACCTTTGATTTTGTGAAGCGAATATGTGAATTCTTTAACATTTCAATTAAACACTATAGATAAAAATAAGCAGATACAGTTGCAACCTCAGGATGACAGTTTTAAGTAATCAATAATTTTGCTAGTATTCAAAGTTTTTGCAGCTTGGTTTTTTTCCGAACAAATTGGCAAAAAATGAATAAATTGTTATAAGTTATAATATTAAAATGCTCAATGAATTGGTAATAGCTATAACTTGGAAATCTTTTTAAGTTGAATTGGGCAAAAGGTACCAGAAGATACACTTGTAAAAGTTTACGGATGACGGATGCCAAAATATGCAATTTATAGCCATATTTATGCCACGAGTCCATGAATCAGGAAGAAAACTAAAAACACATACGAAAGTCCATGCACGATTAATTCATTCCAGTGAGATTTTGTTGAGGCGCAGTAACGTATTGCAGCAGGAAAGTCTTCCACAAACAAAACCAATACATTTCTTCTACTTCTATGTATATATCCATGCCTTTTTGTATTATAAAGTCGAATACTTTCTTCCACACGACTTTTGAATGTTTGAAATATACGACATTTGTAGTTTTGGGCGCACCTTTTAACGTTGTATGTTATCTTGACAATTGAAAAAAGTTCCGAGTGAACATACGATATAAAGTTGTGAACATAGGTTTCAAAATTGTGTGCTAAATCTGTTGGATGTGTACCTATTGACATTTTAGTCAAAGAGAGCATGTTTTTTTTGGTTTTAAATCAAGTTTTCCAACTGAATTCCACAGTGTTTTCTGTTATGTTGTTAAATCACTGTCCCAGAATATGGGAGGATTTTGTGCTCATAAACATATTGAACCACGCTACATAAGCGTGTCTCAATTTCTCAAGCTCATATCTTCTAACTAGTCCGTGCATTATTAATTGTTTCTTTGTTTTTTTGTAATTTGAATATATGTTTTAGAATGTTAATTATATTATATCACATATGAGAATAGACCACTTTCGAGTTATGTCCTTCGTCGGAAAAGTTCGTCAATTTTGTGCGCCTTTGTGACGTCATTTACCAGATAGAGGGGATCGCCTGTATCCCTGCTCTATTAAAGTTCATCAAGCGTCTTTGTGGTCGTCATTATGCAGGATAAACTAAAAATAACATTTTTCCGTAAGTACTTAATCACAATTCCCTAATGATAGCAGTGCTGAATATCAATTATAAGAATTTAATTTGCCGAATAATTCGTGCAGTATAGCATTATCATTTTTTCAACCAATCACTCAACATAGGAAAGGAAGTGACGACGCCCCTAAACGCACGAATGATTTTCACTAAAACCAAAGTTTTTGACGGAAATGCAACGAACTCGAAAAGTTGTCTATTTGAGTCAAATCGTTGAACATTAATTTGACAGCAAATGTCCATTTATATTTTATATATATCTTAGTCAAGTTCAACCTTAGAACACAGAACGTTCATATTTTGTTGCCAAATATCAATATAATGAAAAATCCTTTTTGTTTTTAAATAATTTTCCCGGTTTCCTTAATCCAGGTCATATTACCAAGAATACAAGCCTTTCGAGATGTTGACACAGAGTATTTTGAAGACAGGAAGGCAAAGAAAACGACAATATCAATAGTTTCGGATAACATATTAGTTTTATGTACGTTATTTTATTTGGCGGCATTTTGTCCAAGTTTAGGTTGTCCTTTTAATATTGTTTTACATCTAGCCCTCTTTTTTTTTTTATTAATTTTGTATTTACATTGTGTCATAGATCAAATTTAGTTCAATGTATTTCACTTGTTTTTGTTAATATGTCTTTTGATTGAGTTAAGCCATTGCAATTGATATTTTATAATGTGTCTTTCTTTGTTGTGATTTTTGGTGTTTTAACGCCACTTTTAAGCACCGCTTTTGGGCTATTTCATGGTGGCCAGTTTTTATTGGCGGAGGAAGCTGGAGTGCCCGGAGAAAACCACCGGCCTTCGATAAGAAATTTGACAATCCTAGTTAATTAAGATTGGAGTCGAGTGCACCCGCACGAGCGGGGTTCGAACTCACAACCTCAGTGTTGCCTGGCTAGTGATTTCAGTAGTGACTACTTAGACCACTCGGCCACCGAGGCCCCCTTCTTTGTTGTGATGTTACACTATTGTTTCAGGTAGGGTGAAGGTTGGTACCTATTAAAACGTTTAATCCCGCTGCATTTGTTTGCACATGTCCTAAGTCAGGAACCTAATGTTCAGTGGTTGTCGTTTGTTGATGTGGTTCATATTAAGTGTTTCTCGTTTTTGATATAGATTAGAACGTTGGTTTTGCTGTTTGAATGGTTTTAGACTAGTCATTTTTGAAACCCTTTATAGCTTGCTGTTTGGTGTGAGCCAAGGCTCCGTGTTGAAGGCCGTACTTTGACCTATAATGGTTTACTTTTACAAATTGTGACTTGGATGGAGAGTTGTCTCATTGGCTCTCATACCACATCTTCTTGTATCTATCTATTATGTCCACTAACATTCGGTCTAACTATGGACAAATAAATCTTTGTATCAGAAAGACAATTATCTGTTGCGTTAAGTGTTGAACGTATTTTTCTGACATTTAAAAAAAGTCATAGCAGATGCATTGATGATGTACTAATTACTGTGCGTACTGCCGTGTGTTTGTTTATTCTACATTGCCTAAAGGTATAGGGGGAGGGTTGAGATCTCACAAAACATGTTTAACCCCGCTGAATTTTTGCGCCTGCCTGTCCCAAGTCAGGAGCCTCTGGCCTTTGTTAGTTTTGTATGTTTTTTCAATTTTAGTTCATTTATATGTTTCGGAGTTTAGTGTGACGTCCATTTTCACCGAACCTGTACACATTGTTTTAGGGGCAAGCTGAAGCCCGCCTCTGGGTGCGGGATTTTCTCGCTGTGTTGAAGACCCATTGGTGGCCTTGGGCTGTTTTCTGCTCTTTGGTCGGGTTGTCTTTTTGACACATTCCCCATTCCCCATTTCCATTCTCAATTTTAATTGTTCATATAATCCCAAGTTTAATAAACTTGCTCATGTGATGAATATTGTTTTTAATACACTTACCTTGATCGTATTCACATTAGAATCATGGGTTTTGAATTGTTCTATATCCAGAATTAGTAAAGGTAGATTAAACATCTTAAAGGTGCTTTTCTATTACATTGATATATGTTGGTATACTGTGGATTTATTAATTTTCGTGATAACCAATTTTCGTGGATTGAGGAAAACTAGCATTTTCGTGGATATGTAATTTCGTGGCTTTTGCAAAGTTTGCATACATTCCTTAAGTTAAACTTAAGTGATACAGTCTTTCTGGTTGAGTCTTTCTTAGATTTAGTATATAAAGCCGTGCTTGTAGTGATTATGTTAGTCAGATGGTGAACGTCAACCAAGGCACACATAAAGAAATAGAGGTGATAATTTATATTATAATTCTGAAGAAGAGTTAAGAAGCATCGTTCCTGAATCATGGTCAGTGTTTATAGAAGTAGTAATATATAGAATAAGCTGCTGAAGAAGCAGTGGCGTCCGCGTCAAGCCTTGTCTGTAGCATGAATCATTGGCTGAAGTATCAAGCAATGGCCTATTTTAAGAGAATTGGCTTTAGTTGGTGTATTGTTACACTTTAAACAGCAATTTAAAAGAGTATTGGCTTTAAAAAGCAACTGCAAGAAAAGCAGTACACTAGATCAAAAGCAGAGAATTAAGGCCTCCATCGTCAAGTGTACAACCTTGGCTACTTTATTTTAGGATCAGAAGCCTTTAAGCCCAAGGTTTCCGTCCTTCATCCTAGGAGAACCAAACGGTTTATTCACTCGATTCCAAAACGCTACCTATTAGTTAGCCCTTGCTGTATTCGGAGAAATAACTCTGGTACGGACTCCGAATAGTACTAACCCGTACCCCAGGTACGTGACATAATATTTGGTGGCAGTTGTGGGATACAGCATGCTTTTAGCCGCTGGTTTAAAAATAAAATGATAAGTTTACTGAATTAGGTCAACAAATAAGTATGTTAGAAGAGGAATTAATTGGTAAAATGCAGACTTTATTTAACCAGCGAACAAGAGCAATTGCTCATTCTGCCCCAGATATCCCAGTTAAGGATTTAAGTGACTGGTATTATTCCTACGCGAATTGACGATATTAGGCAAAATACGCAGCGTGCCAGTTTGTGGGAAGATCGCAACATATCGCAACATAACACAGGAAGTGCTGCGTTTATATTGGCCATTTACCACCATAAGGACTGACGACAAAAGAGCGCGACCGACAGAACAGACACAACAGAGGACACCAGCCACAAAGGAAGAGGATGGAACAGAAAAATACCGATGCCAGTAGTTTCAAGAAGGAATGCCGAGCGCCTAAAAATCAATATACAAAGACAAATGAAAACAGAGGCGGGTCGACTCTACCATTGTATTCTAACAGTCGACATGTACGGATGGAAAGAAGAAATACTGAGCTGACTTCAAACATTGAAGCTGGAGCATATATTGACGTAGTAGTAAACGGCCACTCCTCAAGATTCCTAATAGATACAGGTGCCACAGTGACTTTATTGTATTGTTTTACAGAATCTAAATTAAAAGCAGAAACACAGATGACAATGTGAGCAAATGGTACCGAACTGAAGATTACTGGAAAAGGGGAATTTAGCTGAAAGTTATGCTAAGAAAAGTTTGAAGTAGAGGCAATTGTTACCGACCAATAGATTGAGGGAATATTAAGCCTCGACTTTATGAAAGAATATGATTGCCATATAGACTTACAGAGAGATACGCTAAGGTTCAGAAATAGCGCTTATCCGTTGCAGCCTGCTGGATAATAGGATGATATCGAATCTCAGCAGCCTAACACGACAGCATACCAACTAGGACTGAACCGCTAGCAAATGAGAAAATTATCGATTTCGATGCTTCGAAGGATAACATTCAGAGAGGAATAATCGAATCATATGAAAATTTTGTATAAAGTGACAACGCTATACTAGCAAAAACACTAGTTTAGGCACACGAGTACGTTACAATACGGCTACTCATTGGGACGAATTATGCTAAAGTAATCAAAGCCGGGACAGATGTTGAAAGTATAATTGAAGTCCCCGAAGAGACCGACAGCTTAGAAAAATACAAATCCGAGAACAAGGAGTTGCAAAAGCTTTTCGATGTAGCTGTGATATTGTCTAAGGAGTAAAAGCATCCAGTGACAAAGTTTATACAGGAGCATTAATTGCGTTTTGCACTATCAAACCAGGAAGAAGTTTGTATGAGTATTGTGCGCCTAAAACAAACACTGGCTCAACTCTCCCTGTCAAGCAGCCAACTCGCAGAGCACCAGAGATCTCTCATAGGTTTACGAGTTATTGGAGTGGTTCTTTCAAAGTGATTAGAAAGTGCTTGCATGTAAACTATTTTGTTAATTGTGGTAGGCGCGACCGAGCGCAGGTACCGGTCAGTCACGTCGCTAGCATTAAACATTGGAGAGAACAACTTTTGAAAGGTGAGAAATAATCAGATAGGGAGCGATTAGACAATAAAGTGTCAAAAAACACGCCAACCCCAAAAATAGACAATTTAAAGCCACCTGTATATGACTTAGGGAAAGGAAACAATATTTTTGAGTTAGTGAAAGTAATTTTCGTAAACCATGGTTGGAAGGAAAACCCCCTTCTTGGCCAAACGATTTTGTACATGAGTGGCCGTTGTTGAAATTTAATGTAGATAAACTGTAAATATACTGTAGATATAGATAATTCAGTTTGTAGTTTTGGAAATTAATTCCAATATAAATTAAAGTATTTTTAGTTTTTATTGTAACCTTATAATATCTATGTATGTCCGTCGGATGGGGACGTCAAATCCAAGATCCTGTTTAAAGAGAGAACCACTCTTTGTACACGCCAAATATTCCTCTCAATAAGCTCTTTTTGAGTGGTCTTTAAGTGGTCGGCAAAATTATTTCGAACCGTTTTCTTTTCTTTGTGATTTTTACTGTCGTTTTAAAAAGAAACATTTGGCTTTCATGGTAAAATAGTTGGTTTTTAAAAATCTGTCAGCATTTACAATTTGAATTACAGTAAAATATGTTAAGGGATGTATTGTTGATGCCCATGTAAAATGTTTTCTCCAATGGTAAGTCATTTATATATCGTTGATCAGGAATCTTGTCATGTAAGGTAGATCATGCATCTTCATGCATCTACTAGTTGTTCCAGTGGTAAGTTACTGAAAAAGAACCAGTGACTGTGGTTTTATGATGCTATTCAGAATTCTGGTTTTATGAACGACATGGCACAAGGCAGTACCCGGATAGAGTTTTGGACTGAAAAATGTCTATAATTTAAAGATGTTCTGGGAGGCGGGGGTAATGTGATGAATATTGTTTTAATACACTTACCTTGATCTTATTTACATGAGATTCCGGGGTTCGGAATTGATCTATATCCGGTATTAGTCAGGGCAGATTATAACATCTAAATTGGTGTTTTCCAATTACATTCAATGACGTTCAACATCCGATTAACATAATTTCTACAAACACAGCTTTATATACTAAATCTTGGACTTTCCAAAATAATAGACTTAACCGAAACACTGTATCACTAATTAAAAGTGTTTAACAGTATCAACAAATATACCCAGATACACACAAAGAAATAGAGGTGAGAATCTTTTTTATAATTCTGAAGAAGAATTAGGATACATCGTTCCTGAATCAAGATCGTTGTTTATAGAAGTATCGATAAAAGATTTAGCTCATAAAGACTTGGCTAAAGTGTCAAGCATTGACTTCAGATTGAAGCATTGGCCTATTTTAAGAGCATTGGCTTTAGTTGAGGCATTGGCACATTTTAAACAGCAATTTAATTGAGTATTGGCTTTTGACAGCAACTTTGAAGAGCATTGGCGTTAAACAGCAACTGTAAGAAAATCAGTACACTAGATCAAAAGCAGAGAAATAAGGCATTTTTCCAGGCATCCATCGTCAACTGTATGAACTTGGCTACTATATTTGAGGACCAGAAGCGATTTATCCCTTGGTGTCGGGCATTCATTTTAGAAGAACCAAACCACTTAGTTATTCGATTTCCTAACGCTACCAGTTAGTTAGCCCTTGCTGTTTCCGGAGAAAAAACTCTGGTACGAACTTGGAATATTTTTACCCCGTACCCCTGGTACGTTACACTATTTGTATGTATCCAAGATAAAAAAAACTAATAAGGCTAAAAATAAGTCAACATTTTCCATTTGTCGACATAATTTGTATTGGTATTCAAAGACAAAATAGTAGAGCCAGGAACCCCAATAAACGGCCCTATAAATACACGACCAAAGAGTCGATTTCAAATTTGCAATTAAAAACTTCCATTTTTTGAACGATGATATTCCTCTTGGCATATATCTTTCACAACCTTGCATTTTATAGAAAAAGGGGCGAAAGATACCAGAGGGACAGTCAAACTCATAGATCGAAAATAAACTGACAACGCCATGGCTAAAAAAAAAGACAAACATAAAAATAATAGTACACAAGACGCAACATAGAAAACTAAAGACTAAGCAACACGAACCCCACCAAAAACTGGGAGTTACAGGGTAACACACACTATAGATGATACAAATCAAATCTTTGGACATATGAAGGCGTGCGGATAGTATAAAACGTATTACAATGGTGTTTGTATCATTTTAAATGATTATTATTTCATTTGCCAATTGTTTTGTCTGTTCTGAATAATAATTGAATTGTGATTTTTCAATTCCGCCGCTCTTATTATCTTTTTATTTTAAATCACCAGGATGGATGACCAGATGAACTATTACTGTAAGGTCGTATGAAGCGAGTTTCTTGTAATTTTTATGTTCATGAAATTATTGAACCAATGCATGCATATATACTAAACAAAGGTTTTTACATTCATTACGAATCTATAACGTTTTATTGACAAATAATATATTTCATTTAGTGATTGTTGATTGCAAGTTTATCTTTGGAGTCTGTTTCCAAATTTTACCGGATCGTGACATTGATCTTGGAGCACGTGAAAAATTAGTGAATTGATAGAGCGATGTTAAATTTTTTTTATTTTCCATGCGTTCCCGTTTGTTAATTAAACTTTATCATAACAGTTGTGAAATTATTTGGTTTTATTTGATTTGTTCTTTAAGAGTCAATTATTACTATAATTTACCTCCCAGTGCACATTTGTTTACATTCTTTCATCGCGGTTTTTACCTAGCATTTGCTATGTGCGGTAACCGAAGTTCGAACAAGATGTCTTCTTGTTTAGGTCACTGCATACGGAAAAATATCGGAGAAGGAGAGTACAGAAAGATAAAAATTCAGTAGCAGTAAATTTGTTAAGATTTTGAAATTAAAGGATCTTTTACAAAAAAGTCTATATTTTACAATAGCACTTAGCAATTAAAGTATATAGAACATATTCAACTTTTTTTAAATTTGAACAAAAATTCTGTAAAAAACAAATTACAGTTGAAATTGTAAATAACTACATCACATCTAATTTCCATTACTTTCAGATTTATTGATGAAGACAACCACTACGGAAGCGATTATAGAAAATGTAGGAATCAAAAATAAACATGTCAATTATACGAGCCCTTTGGCAGTATGTTACAAAATGGTGGTTCGGGACAGAGGCAAGATGTAAGATTTTTGAAATTCACTTGATATGAGATTCCTTTATCAGACCAAGATTGAAGAACGCGATAACCCAGTCCCTCGGTACTGATATGAAAATATGGATTTTGTTTCTATGAATTTACACTGATAAAATAATTTTAAATTCTGGAATGTAAATTCTCATGTTGAGCTCTAATTACCTGACTATACCTTTGGTCCCTCTTTGTTCTTTACATATTACAACTTGGATTTAGATTCACCGCAGCGACACGATTTATCGAAATGTGCAGTTGTCAATAAAACTGATGTTTTACTATTAAACGTTATGATAGAAAGTAAAATAACAAAACTACTCACAGGAAAATTCAAAACGGAAAGTCCCTAATCAAGTGGCAAAATCAAAAACTCAAACACATCAAACGAATGGATAACAACTGTCATATTCCTGACTTAGTACAGGCATTTTCTAATGTAGAAAAAATGGTGGATTAAACCTGGTTTTGTAGCTAGCTAAGCCTCTCATTTGTATGACAGTCGCATAAAAATTCCATTATATTGACAACAATGTGTGAACAGAAATATAGTATTATAATTTTCTTAAACAGTTGTATTAAAATTAATCAATATATTATTCCCGGGCTTGCATTTCATGGCACAAAACAATTGATGGGGGTCGCTGCTCAACAGGAAGGTCCTGAATCAAACTCTAATGAATCAGTAAAGTATTATCCTCGAGTTGCTACTAACACCATCATGAGTTCGGACGCATGAAATTTATAACGTGTTGTTTTAATTTTTTTCTAGAATTCATTTTCCTAGGTTAAATTGGTCAGGACCTTCATAAATGATACGATATACAATAAGGAGATGTGGAATGATTGCCGATGAGACAACTATCCACCAGCGACCAAAAAGACGTAGATATTAGCAATTATAGATCCCCGTAAGGCCTTCACAAATGACCAAACCTTTACCGCATAGCTAGTTATAAAAGGCCTCCACATATTGAAATGTAAAACAATTCAAACGAGAAAACCAATGGTCTCATTGATGTAAAAAACAACAAACGAAAAAAAAAAAAACCCAAACAAATATGATATAACCTCTAAAGTACAGGCTCGTGACTTCGGACAAGCACAAACAAAATGTGATGCGACAGGTTGGACTGGAATTGTTTACCATACCAAAGCACATGATTTCATCCTAAAGTAAGTTGTGTATGAGTTTTTAAATCACCAGTTTTCGGTGTTGTGTTTTATAGACTAATTTTGGTCAAGAAAAAAGGTCTTCTTTCATTCAGCACCCTCCGACTTACAGATTTGATCATGCTGTGGTCTGGTTCTTATCTTCTTTTTATTTTCATTTTACTTAACTTTGTTGTCAAAAAGTTTATTACCAAATGGAAGTGGTAAGAAAGCAAATTGTTTTGTTCTTGTTTAAACAAAACATTTCGGTCAACTGATCAAATTCGCATAGTACTTTATATCAATTATAGTGTACTAGTGTACTAGTCTCTACAACATTACTTTGCATCGCTCTCTTTCAAAATGCAGAATTAACTCTTCAGATGTAGTTTGCATTGACCAATATCCAAAAGAAAAGGTTCTCATTGGAATTGGAGGAAGTACAAAAATAATAGCTTATGTGACAACGTCGTCTCCTGAATCATTTATAAAATGGCAGAAAATAGAAAGTAACAGGCCGATGAACATCCAAACAGACTCCATTAAGTATTCTGGAAGTTCCTGTTACCTTCCAACACCCGAACTTGTTATTAATGATGTTGATAAAACGGATTGTGGTGTTTATCAGTTATATGTTACTACAGTCACCGGAACTGTCACTGGTCCTAAAGTTGTACTGGAAGTGTTTGGTGGTAAGTTATATTTATAAATATGCATATATATAATACGTTTAAAATTTAGCGCAATCATGATAGATCTTCAAATTTGCGGTTACAAATTTTTGTTCTCCCTCAGCGGGATTCGAACCATTGCGTCTGTGATATCATGGCAACACCGCCCGTACAAATGTTCTATCAAACAATATAAAGTTGTTGGGTATGTCAAAAGTTCCACGAAACCTCTTTCAAGTTATCTAAATGAGGTTTGAGAAATGAGGGTTTCTGTGAAACTACGCAATCTGGGGAGGTGTGAATCGGACATTTAGTAATTATGTAAATCTGTTTGAGTTCATACGATTGAAGTACCTTTCTTTCTTTAGTATATATTTAGGGAACAGAAGTTATCGATGTTCAAATCTCAAAATACAATTAAGAAGATACAAATAAAGGTATGAAAAACAAACTGAGGAAATCGCATTAAATCAAAAGGATCCAGGCAGGGTTCGTCGACAGGTTAAGCGTCTTCTGCTATTTATGCACCACCCTTAATTGAGGGTTGCTGCTTGAAAGGGGTTCCAAGTGGTGACGTTGAAGTTATTCCTTCGAAAGTTGTTTAGGCGCCATTACGACTTGGTAGACCGTTGTGGAGAATCTAATTGTTGTAACCACAGTCATGTCCTCGTTTTCTCGATTGTGACATCATTGATGAGATTTATTACATTTTTGTACTTTCATCAACAACACGACGGATGCCACATGTGGAGAAATAATTTTATTACCATTCCAGAGTACATGAGGTCACCAACAGTATTTAGTAGGATTTGAAATGCTCAATTTTTAGTTCTTTATGCAGTGTTTCGTTGACTTGTTCGTCTTTTGCTGTTTTTTGTTTTTTGAGACTTTATTAGTTTTTATTTGGACTATTGAGATTTGATGTCAAAATCAAAGTGTTTTCTGTGTTTTTTTTATCCTTTGCTCTGAAGTAGCAATGGGACATGAACATGAAGTTATGTTTTAAGGTCTGAAGTCCAACGCTCTATATAAACACAGAATTTTTCGTAACGTACTTGTCGACAAGGGTTTCCTTAAAAATTCTTCTATTTTGTTCAATTTCATTTCTACAGTGAGAAAAAATAACTAAGAGACCATTTATATGAGTCTTCATTTATTAAGAAAGAGGATTTTTTCCCCATACATTCAACATTTGTTTTGGATCGTTGTGAATAAGTATTATTTATTTTCAAGCTGCACTGGGAGATTATTTATATTTGCCTAGTAAGCTATTTTCTTAATCCTACTTCCCCTTCCGCAGCATGCCAACCGAATGTTCGTCCCTTACATGCAAACACAGATCTGCATTTACTTTTTTTTTGTGACTTTGTTCCGATATATATCCATGAAAAAAATATTTGTATTACAATCCTCATGATAAATCTAGCAGTACCGAACTGATCAACGGTAAAACTTGATAATTTAATGTTATAAGTTAAAAAAAGAAGTGATATGATTGCTAATGAGACGAATGTACATCGGAGACTAAATAGCATTGATATTTTCAATATAGTCATTTCATCAGTAGCAAAGAGGCGAAAGATACTAAAGGGACATTCAAACTCATAAGTCGAAAGTAAATTGACAACGTCATGGCAAAAAAAAAAAAAAAAAAAAAAGACAAAGACAAAAAGACAGTAACTACTTTTATCTTTATTCAATTAAATGATTTAAATGTTCCATCGTTTAGCGTTACATATAACAGTTCATACGTTACGCTCGTGCATGTTCACACTTATCGGAGTTTATTTACAAGGGTATCCTTGTGTGATCCTTAAAGAAAAGCTGATCTTACAAAGTTATGAGGAAGAGCGACTGTAATTGACATTACATATTAGATTTATGGTCACTATCAATATTGCGAATGTGTGGACCGATACGATGTGTCAGTGTCTCAACTTTCTCAATATTTTGTTTTGTTTGAAATAATTATTACCTTACACTGAGCCATATTTATTACAGTCTGTGCAATATTTTTTTCAGATGCAGTTACATCATTGTCGAAAGAGAAAATCAACTTTCTTCGGTATTACCTCCTCTGTCAGACAAAAGCATCAAAATCAGTTCGATTGTATTTCAACAGAAAAGTCCCGGAGCATAAACTGGCAGCACACTTGAATAGTCACATGCACAATCTAAAATATAGTAATTGGAAATGTACCAATGTTCAATTAGCTGTCCTATTTCCAGGTATCTTATATTAAAATGTGACCGTCTGATTATTATGTTATGCCAAATCTCCTAACATTGATAAAATACACTATGTATAATTCCGAAAAAGGACGTCAAGTCAAATACATAAGGAGCCATACCGATAGTAAAGATATTTGACGCCTATTGCTCGTATTATGTTATATTAAGTAACAATTTCATTTGAGAACTTCATCCAAGGAGAACAGGAATTTCAATTTCAAAATTTTTCAATAAACGTTTTCAAGAAAAAAAACACCAGTGAATTATTGCATAATTTCTATTTGAAAATAATGTTTTAAGCATATTTCGTGGAAGGCAATCTTCATATCATGTGTACCTACCAAAATTATATATCTTGTGCAAGAAGAAAGTATTTCCTTATACAAATGAAGTTTGTCAACGGTATTGTAATCGTATGCTAAAATAGAAGCTGTTAACATACATCATCATTAGAAAATCTGAACCGTTTCCAGATAAATGACGTTTAGGCATAGGTGTGTTTGATAAGGAACTAACGCTATAATAAAATCATGCAAATCTTCATTCAACTACAATATACACATTTGGCTAATATTTCACTATTTTGATTTAATTTATATATGCAAGAATTAACATATTTCTTGTTAGGACTATAATGTACCTAATCGCCCCCTTCACCCCTAATGTCTTCTCAAAATAACACGTTAATACGTGTTTTACATGTAAAAACCTGCTATCTGTATATTAAGATTTTAACGGACGTTTAGAACAGATGTCACACGTTAATTTGTTTTACGTGCACTCGAAAGTTAACGCGTTTTTACATTGTTTTTGTTTATGTTTTATGTAGTTTCTCTGACAGTAAACTACATTTTCTTGTTCTTGCATGTTCAACTGACGCAATGTAAGAACAATTACACAGTAGAAATAATAATACAAAGTTTTAAGATTGGGGTACACTAGCTATAAACACTTAGACATTATCCCTATGATTATTGATTAACAAAATATTCATAATTTCAAGAAAACAGCTCAGACCGATGAGTTATTGTATAAAAATAAGGAGATTTGGTATGATTGCCAATGAGACAACTATCCAACAAAGTTCAAATAAAGTGGATGTAAGCAATTATAGCCAAATGAGAAAACCTATACCGTATAGCCGGCTATAAAAGGCCCCGACATGAAAAATATGAACATGTGTGTGTTAATATTTTTCTTTGTCGTAAATTTGGTCGATGTCATTGCATTTAAACGATTCATCCCCGATGACATCAACGGGCCTGTAGTCGGCACTTCTGTGATGACATATAATATCATCATTTCATTTTCCTGAAAGTTTACTGTATATAAATGTTAAAACATTGAGGTTTTCTACCCCAGGTATATATTGTCTTAGCCGTATTTGGTACACCTTTTAGGAATTTCGGTTTTTAATGCTCTCAAATTATTTGATTTCACTTTCCAACTGATTTGAATCGAGGGCCAGTGATGTGTTTTGTGTAGAGAAAAAGTGCGCCTAGCATTTCAAATTATAAGCCTGGTGTTATGATGTGTTTTTGAATCTATACAAATGTGATTTGTATTTCTTGGAATTGTTTTGAAGTATCATAAAATTCGCTTAAAGTCAATTTTTCCATTTTCATTACCGGTATCCTACATCAAATCTTAATAAGAATGGTAAAGTTAGGCCATGCTTTGTTTTGTAGATAAAAAACGATCTCAAACAATATCAGAGGATTTAACTTTTTCTATCGATGAAAACAAAGAGAAAACAATGTTTGGAATATATGTACAATGTATTATAAAATATTTAATAATATAACGAACCATACCGTATTGAAGAAGGCTCACAGTTACTCATAACAAGGTTAATTAGTTAACCTACTGATCAGAAATGATGCAATTCTACACTTAACATCAGTTGCCATACTTCATGAAATTTCATACGACAATGTCATACACAGTACTGGAAGACATTATCTTCTGCAATAGACAGAACAAGCCTGGCGATAAAGAAACACTAACGAAACTTTTAAGATTGCTTCAAGCTAGAAATTAGCGAATTGATTTTTATGCCCAGATGCATTGACTGAACATTTACAGTATGTAGTTTTGCCTTACATTGCGATACACAACAGTAAAAACATACATCTGCAATAAGACGGACAGAAGTACTCTTTCAAACACATGTATCGTAGCGATGCACTATCTCATACACAATGTAATAATTTCAGCTGTACCCAGTAATGTTAAGTTATCAAACTTTGATTTCACCTTGATGTACAAACTCATCAGGAACACAATTACTTCTCTATCAGCACCAACTCATGGCTGGGGTGCACGACCATCTCGTGTAGATATTACAGAGGAAGACGACATAGAACGGATCCGACATAGCAGAAACGTATTAGCTCACAACACAGAATTCAAGTTAAAAGACGCGGACTTCAACGATTTATGGACTGATTTATCTCAGGTAGGTGAATATATAGTTATACTTAAAACCAGTGGACATTAGTCATTAATAAATAGAATACATACCCGCTTACTGTCCGGCATATGCCCAGAATATATATATATGCGATTGTTCTTAATAAACACCGGGCTACGTCATAAAGGTACAAATATGTGCACTTGACTTATATGGGAAAAGAAATGAATCATCCTATGAGTTTTTCATTTAGTTCTTTTTCGGTCCAATTGCCTATTCCATTCTTAACTGCACAAATGCTCGTCTGATGGAAACACGGCTTACCAATACTATGCGATGAGCTCGATGCACAAAAGCTATAAGAAACCCCATTTCTGGGAGAGAGTTCTGTTTAGATGGAGGGGGTGAGAAAGGAAAGATAACGAAGTTCGTCTTTATTTTATTTACCTAAAACGAGTAATAAAAACCTGAGGTTTTGAAAGGTTTTATTTTAGAAACTAAATGTTGATACCTGGTCTTTGACGAGTTGCTCTAGACAGCTCATTCATGTTCAACTACAGTCCTTATTGTTGCCATGGTTTTAGCACGAACAAAACAAAACAAAATAATAACAAACAAGGAAACCATGACAACAGTTGCTGATGACGTTAAGTTAGGTCAAGTTATTTATGACATCATTCATTATCCAAAAGGCACTTTTTTTTTCGTGAAGGATAACATCAATTCCGGTTCAAGGATCACCTAATATGTTGAAGCTGTGGCATCAGTTTCCTGTCATCTGGTAGATATGGTTACTAGTATCACCTCTCATATGTTACAGACAAAACATAAGAATTAAGCGACTACACAAATATTGAGAACAATAATGAGCCTCTCTAAAATTAGCAAGCACAGCCGGGAGCAACTAAAAATAATCGACTAAAAAAAATAGGATGCATGCCACGGAAAATAGCGAGACAGTGACAGGAATGAGTGAACTTGCATAAGATACGCCTTTTCAGCGTTGGTTTAGGAACAGTAAGAACTGATGATCAATCAAACATCCCTGACCAATGGGAATCATTGGTACAGAAAACGTTTGAACTTCTTGATTAGAAATATGAAGAAATGGTTACTAGTTTCACTAGATTTTTGAAAGCTGACGTATGAGGATGGACTAACCTTCTGAATCTGAAACTATTAGTTTCATGACCGCACCTGAGTACCAAGGCTTTATAGAAAGCTTGCACTTATGGATTTCAACCATCCATTATTTTGTTGCAAATAAACACATCCGAGTCCAACCGTGAACGTAAATAAGAGGTCCAGTGTTTCTGGTGTCTTTAGGAGTTCGATGTCACCTATGATCAACTCAAAACATAGTTACACTGGCGTATTTATTTTGTCGTAATGTTTCATTTTGTTTGTCAGATTGGACCATCAAAACCTAAAAAACACACCCCAATCCCTTGCGACAAGGCTTCTAATTAAATAAACAGTTGTAAGTAAGCTGATGTTCTGAATACTGTACAGCTTGATCCACTTTACATTGATGTTTTGCACAAAACTTTAATTTAGAAACCGTAGGAAAAAGACCTGAGATACATACACACTACCAACACAACCAATGAATTCCGAACGGGGAAATAGCTGGAAATTCCCATAAAAACAACACAACACAGAAAAAAAGAATGATTTCCTAATCATGCATTCACTTATAAAGGAAAAGAAGATTAATGTTATACCAATGTTTCGATTTCAATTCTCCATCACCTCCCTAAGACTACGTTTGTTTCACCTTTTCCCGAACTAATTAAGGTATCGTTGACAGCGTCAACAACAAAATATAGTCAGTTTTCTAATAAGGTAATTTTGAGCAGTATTAGTTAAAATACATGAAAAATAATTGGCAAATGTGTTGACCTATTAGAGATGCTGGTTACTTATGCAACGTTAGTATGCGTGCATTTATAATAGGTCAGCTAATTTTTCATAGATATGTTCATTTAAATGTTAAGTTTTTTATTAGATGTACTTATTGAAAGTATACATTTTCCTTTTAAAATTGTAATTGTTTCAATTTTCAATAAGATGTGTGGTATTGAGAAGTATGTTCGATAGGCATTTCTATAAAATTGAATGTCATGTTTTCAGATGTTATGTTTATAAAGTATTTAAACGTGTATATGCAATAATGTATTGATACATGGAACACGTTTCCTGTTGTATACATTGTATTAGCAACCTAGAATTACAGATTCTAACATTATATTATAATCTGTCCCGTAATCAATCTTCCGTGATTTTTTAAAATTTTTACATTGTTCAAAGAGTACATTTTCGGAATTGTTGTATTAATTTTATTATGCTAGACAAAACAAAAATGCATTTTACATAATTGAAAGTATCTCAGACGAATTGTATACTTTTAATCAGTAAAGGATACAATAACTACATCTGAATCGTGTCGAAACCCGGGTCTCGATTAATCAATACACTATTGGTTACTAGGCATTGGTTTTGCTTCTTTGTAAGGGGGATTTCTCAAAGTTCTATTATAGTTTTTACATATCTTAATCAATACGCTACGGTTGTGCATGTTTAAACTAAACGGACATTATAACTAGAGATGTGTTCCTTACACAAAAAATGATAAAACAGAGTAATGTGGAAGAACTTTCGAATTCAATACTTCATAAGTTTTAGGGTCACCATTACGAATTAGTTGACCGATACGATATGTCTCAACTCAAAAGCAGTATGTTTTTGTGGTATTAGATCTTTAGATACCTGAATAGTCGTCTGGTCTTGAAATTTACTGATTGTGTCTTATTCCCGATTGTTACATGTTCACTAACTGTGGATTGACTAGGTTTGTGATGCATGCATGGCAGGAAACGCTTATATATCGACGCACCCGGTCAAGCTTTTTAAGAGGTCATGATATTTCGACAATTTTTTATTAGTATCTTCTTAATTGATTTATAAGATTTAAACACCGGTTAAATACTGTTGCCTCGAATTTAGCTGTAAGTGATAATGGTTTTTAGCGTCGAATAACAAGTAAAAGAGAGGAGAAAAATACCAAAGGAACATTTAAACTAATTAGTCGAAAACAAACTCACAACGCCATGGCATAAAACTAAAAACGACGAAAAGACAAACAACAGTTCACAAACACAACATAGATACTAAAAACTGAGCAACACGCACCCTACCAAAATCGGGGGTGAGAAGGTATTCAGTGTTTTAAAGAACTGGCAATATTTACAAACTTAAAAACACGTTCATGATAGGTTAAAGATTTAACTGTACTGACATTTTGTAATTGGTAATGCATTAAAGTTAGACAAGACACGTTGTAAAAAGTGCAATCTAGTAATCGGTTATGACTGCACTAGTGATTCCCTCGTGGAACAAGCCTTGTTTACCCATTCCAGAACTCCTGAAGTCAACCTCGACTTTTTATTTTATCTGTGTTATTCAATCATATGTTTGATTAGAACTTTAGTAAACTATTGTTTGTTGCTTTTATTTAAGTCATGATGATGTCTGGTTTTTTATTGTCCAGCCGATTACCTTCTTACCAATTTTAAACAAAGCAACTGTAACTAATCCTGCAGATGTAGCAATACTTATTTAGTACACACAGGCAGCGTAATCATATCCATGCGGAAATGAATAAATCGACAATATATCTGGTTACATCATAATGTAGACTTAACAAAATCAACACTACGTCTATTTACTGCCCTTCAGACCTTACATAACTGAGATAATACACCTGTGAACTGTCACAAGACCTTTGTAACGTTGGACTCACTATTTACCGAATCGTTTTAATGTATTTGCTTGCACGTATGGTGTCATGTTAACTTGTGACTACCTTACCTGTATGTGGCAAAACTTTTTTTGGAATATTGGGTCTTCAATCCTGTTCAACTTCGTACTTTATTTAGCCTTTTACATTTTTTGACTCGAGCGTCTTTTGGTGAATCTTTTGAAGACGAAACGCGCGTCTGTCGTACAAAATGTTAATCCAGGTATCTATGATAAGTTTATTCATATCATTTCAATACAACTGTATAGCTGGAACAATGTTTATATGAGCTCCTTGCTTTATTATTTGACATGAATCATTATTTTTTCAGGCTATTGTACGATTAAGCCGTGGTATTTTATCTGTTGAAGTGAGCAACCTGTCAAAGCGGAAATTAGATAGAAATATACAAAATGAAATATCCGAAAATCTTCAGAGAGATATTAAAACCATGAAGAATGAAATAAACACTCTACAACAGAATGTTTATGAATACAAAAACGCTATTCTTAATTTTCATATTCCGCCTAATGTCAGACGTAAGTATGACCTTTTTTTACACAAAAGAGATAGAAAGACATTTTAAACAGTTGTCTCATCAAAGGTCATCTAAGTCAATACTACTGCTGGGGCACTTTTAGTTACTGAGGGTACCATCTTTACACAGTACCTTGTGTTTAGATACTGACCTATGTTGTTGTGTTTTGAAACATAGTTATATATTTTGCAATCCAATTATTTGTTTATCAGAAAAAGTTATCTGAAGAAAGTTATTTCAGAAACAAATTACTCATACATGTTATGCGCTGATATCAATCTAGAACATATACACCAAATACAATTACAGTTTCAAATTCTTTAATGGTACTAAAACTACTTTTTGGGAATTACATATTTGATTGCAATCGTATGCTTAAGTATAATTTTAGAATGAATGTAGGATGATTTTATTGACAATACCATTTTAGGGTATAATTACTCCAGGTACTTGTCATCAAACGCATCTAACATTACATAGTTATATCACTTGACATATATATTAAGTTCTTTTCAAATGATTAAAAAAAAAAAGTCGGAAAAAATAAAAATAATGAAATCGAAAGTGAGATGATATTCTAACTTTTGTTTGTAATGTAAGTTATAGGTTTAATGGGGTGTTTCAAACATTCGAGTGTAAAAGAGTACACGACTGACTTCTTAGGATATTTCTTTAATTTGTTTCAAGATACCTTTGATTCAGGCGGAAATTCTTCTTAGAACCCATCCATCATTATAATCAAAGACATGAAGTCAATAAATAACAGGGTTATTTGACCGTAATGGGATTCTGTTTTACAGATGACGACGGACATGTTCCTATCGTCGTAACCACAATCCCGTCTTCCCTTTCGCCGAATGGCCATGGCTTTGTCAGTTTATTTTCGACTTATGAGTTTGAATGTCCTTTTTACATCATTCTCCTCTCTTTTGTGGGAGTGTAATCATAATGTTTTATCTTAAAGACGCATTTTGATAAATTATATTTCTTAAAATTCTACTGAAAAGACCTATTAGATAAATGCATCGATGATGTGAATCAAATGTATCTGTCGATACTTATATTTTGGCGTTGCACAAGGTCATCATATTCTGCACTTTAAAAAAAAACCGAAAAAGCACAAACAAGTGTTCCATCGTGACTGCATTGTGCATCGAAATATTATGCAAATTCGAATTTGGTGGCCACCTTTGAGGTGTATGTCATTAAACTAATGAAGAAAAAGTAATCTAATATACTTCAAGGGATGAAAAAGAGTGTGCTTGCTAAATGTCTTTGCATTTTGACTCTTTTAAGCATTTTAAACTATCATACATGTTATTCAAAACCATAGCGTACAATCCCTAATCGAACACACAATTTTGAAATGCAATATAATTAGTGACCTTTTTTTTATCTATAATATAAGCTGTTAGTCCCCGAGGGTGTCACCAGCCCAGTAGCCAGTACTTTGGTTACATTTCGGATATTGTTTGATTAACATTTGCTGTTTTAAAATTTTAGAAATTATTTTAAATTAAGGAATAGTTCTCCCTCATGCAAAGCTTTGTTTCCTTGTCCTTCTTTAGGTCTTTTTTGATTTGATCAGCCCTTCAAGTTTGTATTAGATTTTGGATTTTCGGATATTTTGGCCTCGAGCATCACCTAAGAGACATTTATTGTCGAAATGCGCATATGGTGCAGTTAGATTTGTACCGTTTATGTTATTGTATAAGAAATGCGAATCTATTTTTTTTGCTAACAGTTTAAAGAAAGGTGTATTCGTGTTTGCGTTAACGTTATCTTGTTGTGTACTTACATAGTAATTTAGCTCTGATGGGATTAATATGTAAGGGGTTCTTAAGGTTCGATTCTCGTCATTGATTTCTGCCTCATCGTGATTGTTTATGTTAATTAAGAATTTGGTGACATAGTTATATGTTTGATGATTTTATAAATGATTTGTCGTTATAGCCAGGTTACCAGAGTCAGGATTTTCTATTAATCGTCATAACTATTACACCGCTATATAATATTATAATTAGTTGGTCAATATTAATGTACTTTAAGATTAATGCGGCCGTTTAAAGAAAATATGTTGCAGCTTTTCATAATCAAGATCAAATGCCATATTAAATTTTTCATCGAAAATATTGGAACCATGAACCATCATAATTTATTTTTGCACTGTAAAAGAGAGGGGAAAGACATTCAAACTCATAAGTTGAAAACAAACTGACAATGCCATGGAAAAAAGTGAAAAACATCAAAAGACAATTCGTATATAAAACACAACATAGAAAACTTAAGACTGAGCAACCAGAACCCCATCAAAAACCGGGGATGATATCAGGTGCTCCGGAATGGTAAGCATATCCTGCTCCACATGTGGCACCCGTCGTGTTGCTTATGTAAGTGATAAGTCTAATTCTGTAGGTCACATTTGAAGAAAAGAAGACGGGATTATGGTTAAGATAATTGGAAGATATCCGTCGTCATCTGTGAAACAGATATTTCATAACGGTCAACCAACTCGTGATGGCGTCCGTAAAATTTTCGAACGGATGATTTTGACTTCACCATTTGGAACTCTTGGTTTAATAGCTTCATTTTTTTAAGCAGCAACCATTTATTAAGGAAATCATGATAGGAAATGCAAGCTCTGGAATATCGTTTTAACTGGGAGATAAATACTCAATATGCAGGCGCTGCTGGCATGTTGATACATAGAAATGGAAAGTTGACAATTGGGAAGCTGAAATCATCTAATTGTCGTAAAGTTTTGTTTTCAACCGACCCTCATTGTCAATTTCTAGATGTAAGTCATGATATGAGGTAGAACTGTATTTGTCGTATCCTTTATTTCAAGTTCGATGGGATAGATGCTTTCAACATAGTCACCAAACTTTGAATTGTTTAGTTAGAGGACATCATCTATTAAGCGGAACGTTATGTTAAAGGAAAATACTACCTTCTCATTCTTCCTAAGAAGCTCCTGTATGAAGTCAGCCTCATGTGAATAACGGAACAAATCGGCAAGAAGAGGAGCACAGTTGGTTCCCATGGGAATGCGATTGTTTGTTGAAAAAAATACGTCCTCTAAATGTAAAAAGATATGTTGTCAATCATGAATCAAGAAATCAAGCATGTTGATATTGTCAGTTTCAGAGAATGTTTTGTTTGCATGAATCTGCGTGCTTTTTAAAAAGTACGATTTATCCCTTATGCGATTTTACAAAAGGGTGGTGGTTTTCAATTTGAAAAAAATGTAATGTCTTCAAATTAGTAGTCAACAGTCGTCAAAACTATACAAAATGTACTTACACACATGTAAAATATATGTTTGTTAAGATTGATGTATATCATAACTCAAAACAAGTGGAATATTTGAATAAATGTTTTGAATTTAGGATTAATTTGGTACATGTATGTAACAAAATGAATGAATAGGAACATAATTCAGGATAAAGTAGACCAACAACTTTTTAAAGGCTTGAATAAAACTTCTCCTGTTGTAAAATTGTTAAAGTTTCGGTTGTTTAATCCAAAACAAAGCGACACAAGATAAAAAAAATTCTCATCTTAGAAGGATTAGTAAACATCGCACCAAAAACTTTACTCTAAAGTGTAATTAAGACCTCAAATGACATCTCTCAGAGTATGTATGGGAACGTATATTACAAGATTCCGAATTCTCACTGGAATGCAAATTTCTGCTTAACAAATCACAAAGATCTCCAATACTCCAACGTTTCCAGTAGATAAGAAACACGACAAATGGTTAAACCACAAACCTAACTTTAAAATATTTCGATAATGAAAGTAAAATTACGGGCATTTGACCCCTTGTACAATGGCATAGAGTGCTGATCGAATGTTTTTGTAAACGCTAACACTTGAAAAAAACCATGCGATTTTTTGGGAACCAATCGAAAACTCAACTAAAATCATTTTTTAGGAGTGTGCATATTTTTAACCATGTAATATGCAGAGAAATTGAACCGTGTTAATAATAAACTTTGTCCTAATGCGTCACCGAACTATTTTATTTACAGCTTACCACACAACAATTTTATTTTAATTCTTTTTTCAAAAATCAATTATTTTAATTTTATTAAGAAATACTTTTAAAATTACATTACCATTTCCTTATTTACACTGTGATGGTTCCCATTACTTTTCTCTAGTTTATCATTACAAAAAAAATATAGACTTTACGTCCATAAAGCAGCAACCAAACGAGAAAAATTAGTTTTTGTCATAACCATACTGTATCGCCATCATAACAATGTTTACAAATGCTGCGAAAGGTATTTAGCCTTGAAATATTTTTGCATATGGAAGCATAAAACACATTGACATTGACATTTCTTTGACACCAGTTGCCTAAAAGATTTCATGTTGACACGAATAGTTTGTCATAACATGTACGTAGATAACCCACCAACATTATGATTTAACTTGTTGTGAAAGAATTTTGCCGTGTGACATCATGTGAACGCTACTCTTTTGAAAGGAATGTGCGGATCTATAATAATAAGTTGGTTTTTTTTGTCATTTTATGTAATTGATATGACTATGCAAACAAAACGCTTCGGTGATTATTTTGGGAAACAGGGTGACATTTGCATATTCGACCCGCTGTTGCATTATGACAACTGGACACCTTTTGTAAATGTAACATTTCTCTAAACCACTGACAGCAATTGACTGTTTGAAGCTGCCCACATAATTTCAGTATTATGACAAAACCGTATCAAAAGTTCCTACATTTTCATGTGGACCATATTCATGGAAATGTCAAAAATATAAAAAAAAAAGAATATGGGGGTTAATTAAAAGGCAACAAACTGGGTTGTAATGTTAGGTGTGGAGCTGGTAGTCTGCAACGTACCCTTATTTAAATTTATTCAGGTGTAGATATATCTTGTTAAGTTTTTATCCTTCAGCAATAACAAATACCATTTGTTTTTATACAGAGCTTTCAACATGCTTTGTTTAATTCATACGTGATGCAAATGATGCACAATGAAATCGGCTCCAACATTTGATATTCTTTTTTTTTTCAGAAACACATTCAGAATTGCTAAAAATGTGGAAAAAAGATGATGATTTATATTGTGGTGAAACGAATGTTTACCAGAATACAAAATGCATGGTACAGTCCCATTCTGTTGTTGTTCTGGTTGGTGGACCCGGGTGTGGGAAAACAGCTACAGCAAGACATGTACCAATTGATTACGAAAGAAATGGATGGGAGGTAGTTCCCGTCTTCAGAATTGAAGAAATTGTACAATATGCAGATTTAAAATTTAAACAAATATTTTTATTGTACGACATCTTCGGTATATTTGCTGTGGACATGTCATTATATCATAACGTAAACAATCACAAAGACGGTATAATGAATGCAATAAGTAAAGGGTCAAAATTATTGTTCACTTGTAGAAAGACTGTCTATAATGAAGCAGTTAAGCTAAAATCTTTTGTATTACAGAATACTGTAGATTTCGAAAGTAAGGGAAATGCATTAAACAACGACGAAAAGACAAACATTCTTGCAAAACATTGTAAATACAGAGACGACTTAACCGAATATATCTACAGTGATATAGCTTTATCTTCTTCAAAGATAATGTTTCCCTTGCTTTGTAAGCTTTTTTCACCAAGCATAAAATTAGTGGCACTTTGGAACAGTTTTTCGCAAACCCCTTTGAGTGCCTTATTCACGAATTAAATCAGTTGGAACATATTTCTCCTCTTCAATATGCAGCCTTGGTACTATGCGTACTGAGTAACCATAAATTGCACGTGCTCAGTAACAATAAAATATCAATAAGTAATATTTCAGTCGATGAAATGAAAGAAGATGCATACAACACGTGTGGAATTAATCTAAGTACTTCGGATAAACAGATAAAAAACGCTTTATCAAATTTTGTAGGTACCTATCTTATAAGATATGATAATAACTTTATTTTCATACACGATTCAATATTTGAGATTGTTGCATATCACTATGGTAAAAGCTACCCACTTATGATAGTAAAATATATGGAAAGCAACTTTATAGCTACAAAAGTTGAAGTGCAGAGAGACCAGAATATTGATTCGTGTACTGAACTATTAATTGTAATAGATCGTGACCATTACGAAGATTTGGCTGAGAGACTTTACATTGATTTACAAGCTCTTGAATTATATAATGTTTTTATGAATACGTCGTTATATTATCCTCCTTTTCTGAACGTTTTTATAAAAACATTAAGAAAAAAGCCTTATGAAGAATTGAAAAAACTAATTCTTCATAGGAAAAAAGATGATTCCAAAGTGACCAATCGATATTATGATGAAGACGATACAAGAAAGGGCAAATACGAGGAACAAAACAGACTTGAATTACTCGAGGACCTAATTTGTCACGAAGGATTACACAATACATATTCTATAAGTGTCATAAGTTGGATTGTATATTATGGTCATACAAGTCTTTTACAAAGTATTGTTGAACTTCTTCTAGAACACAATGATTGTATTGACATGGTGTTTGGATCAGAAATTACCGAACAGTCAAGTTTGCTTATTTTAGGGGCATACTGTGGTAATGATGAAATGATGAAATTAATACTGAAATATGTTAATGGTGACTGTATCAACAAAACTCCTTTGACTACAAATATTAATTGTCTTTACAATGAACATAGAACACACACGCCACTTACCGCAGCTTGTTATTCTAGTCATTTATCAGTTGTACATCTTCTTCACAAAAACAATGCACAGATAAATCTATGTGATGATTATCCACATTTCCCATTGGAATTAGCATCATCAAAAGGACATGATGACATTGTTCAGTATCTGGTACAGAACGGAGCAAATGTTAACCAGTGTGATGAGTTTAGCAGGTCTTCATTGCATAGAGCATCAGCAAATGGACATTATGGCGTTGTGAAATATCTAGTAGAGAACGGAGCCATCGTTAACCACTGTGATAAATATAACAGGTCTACATTACATAGGGCATTAGAAGTAGGACACAATGATATAATAGAATATCTTATACGAAATGGAGCCGATGTTAACTTGTGTGATCGTGTGAAGAAAACCCCACTGTTTGAGGCAGCGGAAATCGGTAATATTGATATCGTGAAATATCTTATTAAAAATAATGCAGATTTTACAATTGGAACTGATAATAATATTTCCCCATTACATATAGCAGTATGGTTAAACAATTCTGAAATAGTCAAAGAATTAATAAAAGCAGAAAATGATAAAATACCGCTGTCAGGTAATTATCATTTATTACATATACTATTTGATATAATAAAGTCAAATAACTGTTTTGATGATAGACCATGGAATGACAGAAGCGTTACCAAGAAGAAACACAATTTATCGAAAGGACTGTTAAATTTTATCAGATGGGAAAGATCGTTTTTGTTAATAAAGCTTTTGAAGTTAGGGCATAATGTTAATTATTGTGATTGCAAGGGACAGTTACTGTTTAAAATGATCGAAGACCAAAGTGTAATGGAAAGGGTCCAGAAGGTTGATTTATTGATACTTAATGGAGCTGATATCACAGCCAGAGATGATAAATGTATGTCCTTATTAGAACAAACAAGACGGATGATAAATAATAGGAAAAGGAAAGGACGTGGCTGTGACTCCTACCAAAACATAATGTTGATATTAAAACAACGTGTTAGAAGATTTTCAGTGTAAAACATGTAGTGTTATTGCCGTCAAAAGAATTAATATTCTTTTTCTCCGCCACGAATAAAGGATACATTTTATTTCCTATTCCTTATCAAAATATGATCAGGTTTCCGCCTGTCAATGTATATCAAATACTTTTTATTGCATGTATTGTTGTATTGTTTTAGTTATTTTGCATCTTTCAATTGTGTTCTTGCAATGGCATTATTAATGAAAGACTTTCTGTTTCAATAAGCAGACCACTTCATTTGAACTTTGGTGGATAGTTGTCTCATTGGCAATCATACCACATCTCCTTATTTTTATATAGAAGTGAATTTGCTGTAAAATAAAAATTTCAAATATAACGCACTGATATACTTAATGAAACCATGCAAAAATAATATTGATACATCTTTATACTAACAAGCACATTTTGCCTTAACTGGGAAAACAAACTCTGTCGAAGAACGACAGGCGACACATTGAGAGTACAAAGACAAAAAATCCAAAAAGATTCAACATATATGTCGCAACTGAAACTCTTATACAAAATCCGGAAAACTACAAAATATGCCCGTGATGGGTCATCATTTCTTGTTCCAAACTTGACAACCATCGTGTTACATCAACTGTTGAAATGTATCCAGTTATTAAAAAACATACCTTACTAAAAAACACACACTAGCTTAATGGTAAATGAGCTATAGTAAAAACCATAAAAACTATAAACCATTGTTACACGTTAACAGTAGTTAGTATTTGACCAAACATGAAAACAGTTTTCATTGACTAGTCTTTACAAGACTGCTGCACGTATAACTAACAAAAATTGACCATTAACTAGAAAACACCACACAATAGAAGACAAGAGTAAATGTAATACGCACCCTTTTAAAACACCACGATAAGACCAAAGGATGAACACGTCAACTACTGGCTCTCGTCGTGTTGATTATTTCAGGAACAAAATCCGGCGATAAGTCACAATCTGTGATGTCATGAATGAAAACAGGACGCAATAAGTATAAGTAGCGTTTATCTTTTGTCATCTACGATACAGTTGATCTTTAACGGTCAACCAAATGAAAATGCATTGGACACTTATAAAGAAGATAACTTCAAATTTACTATTTAGAACCTTTGGTGTAAATGCTTCCAGAAACTTGAAAGCAGCAATCCATTATCGATATGAAAAATCATAATAAATAATGCACAGGTATTACAGTATTTTATCAACAAAATGACCACTTGCCCAATTGCAGGTGATGCTGGAATTTTGTTTCGAGTTTACAATGGATATTTGTCGGAAAGCAGCTTAATTCACAATCGAATTGAATTTATACGTCCTAAATACTGCAGTATATTTAACTCAATGTTGGTAATCATTTCGATTTCGTTTTGTTATCAGTGTCTGTCTATTTTTTTTAAATTTGTCTTTAAGCTAAGAAGATGAAATGATTGTTTCATTTAAAAGTCAAAGGTTTTTATACTTTTGGTTGAGGATAGGGACTTTCTTGTCTTAATTAACGGTGATAAGTCGGATAAAACAACTTCCGTTGCCAATATGGACACTTACTCAATTATGGTATGAAGTAGACCGAAAGATGACCGTGTTCTTTGGATAAGGGTTCAAATTTAAAAAAAGGGGAAATAACCTATAATGTGTTAAGATCCCTCTTTAGAATAAACCCATCATAGATACCAGACGCGCGTTTCGTCTATAAAAGACTCATCACTGACGTTCGAACCAAAGGAGTTAAAAAGGCAAAACAAAGTACGAAGTTGAAGAGCATTGAAGACCCGAAATTCCGAAAGGTTTTGTCAAAAACAGCTAAGGTAATCTGTTCCTGGGGTAGAAAATCCTTAGTATTTTGATAAGTTCAAAGTTTTATAATCAGTTAGTTTATAACCATTGCATCTCTGCAGTACTAAAATGTTGAAATTATAGATTAATTTCAATACACATTCCCTTATGAAACAGTAAGTTAATGTGATTTACACAGGAAAACGATAATATATGCGACCTTATTTGCAGGGATAACATTCTTGTTTCAGAAGAAAGACAGTGCTTGGGTCTAAACTAAAGATTTTGCATTGACCCGTGCAGACTGCTGTTCTGATTTCTATCCACAATCCCACAGCTTTCAACCATAATGGAAGAATAGTCTTTATGTCTTTTACACGTTTGATCACTGTCTTGCACAATCGTCGACTGCAAACGTAATACTTTTAGTTTTAATATCGAGTTAATTGATAAAGGCCTACGCTATTTTGGTGATTTGGATAGCACATTTTTTAAAGATTAATGTTAACTTTGTCTTTCATAGCGTGGCCATTCGACGATATAAACATGTATATGAAAAACAGACATACGCAGTACTATCATTAAACAAACCTATTTTAAAAGTAGTTCAAAACAAGTGAAGCTAGAAAACGACATGATTTAGTTTTTTTTTAATAATTTGAAATCTTAACATACGGAGGAATGGAATTTGGTTTCGACAAGTGAATGTATCTAAACTTCTTTATTCTAAAGAATTAATCATATCGGAATTCAAAAGTAACAGTTCTCGCAAACCATCACCTGTAAAACATATTGAATGACATAAGAAAGATAAAAATATGCATAAAAGTAGGTCAGTTAATAATGATGTCGGTAAAAACAGACTGAGGCAAAGTTGACCTTAGATGGATTTGGCTATTTGTTTTAGGTATTTTTGTCATATCGCTCTTCAACCGTTTCGGTACTTATACATCCCTCGGATTTCAAATGTTTGGCTTTGAGCGTTCCTGATGAAGGTAAATCCAGAAAAGCGCTTCGGACGCATGACATTATTAAACGTGTTGTTTTCAATTTTTTATGGAAGATTCTTTTTGGATTTTATAGTTTTGAAATTTGCATATTATCCAGAACAGTGATGACCACAACCAAGTATCATAAATAAAACAAGGTAACGAATAATAGGGCATGTATAACCAGTGATGACCACAACCAAGTATCAACAATAAAACAAGGTAACGAATAATAGGGCATGTATAACCAGTGATGACCACAACCAAGTATCATAAATAAAACAAGGTAACGAATAATAGGGCATGTATAACCAGTGATGACCACAACCAAGTATCATAAATAAAACAAGGTAACGAATAATAGGACATGTATAACCAGTGATGACCACAACCAAGTATCATAAATAAAACAAGGTAACGAATAATAGGGCATGTATAACCAGTGATGACCACAACCAAGTATCATAAATAAAACGAGGTAACGAATAATAGGGCATGTATAACCAGTGATGACCACAACCAAGTATCATAAATAAAACGAGGTAACGAATAATAGGGCATGTATAACCAGTGATGACCACAACCAAGTATCATAAATAAAACAAGGAAACGAATAATAGGGCATGTATAACCAGTGATGACCACAACCAAGTATCATAAATAAAACAAGATAACGAATAATAGGGCATGTATAACCAGTGATGACCACAACCAAGTATCATAAATAAAACAAGGTAACGAATAATAGGGCATGTATAACCAGTGATGACCACAACCAAGTATCATAAATAAAACAAGGAAACGAATAATAGGACATGTATAACCAGTGATGACCACAACCAAGTATCATAAATAAAACAAGATAACGAATAATAGGGCATGTATAACCAGTGATGACCACAACCAAGTATCATAAATAAAACAAGGTAACGAATAATAGGGCATGTATAACCAGTGATGACCACAACCAAGTATCATAAATAAAACAAGGTAACGAATAATAGGGCATGTATAACCAGTGATGACCACAACCAAGTATCATAAATAAAACAAGGTAACGAATAATAGGGCATGTATAACCAGTGATGACCACAACCAAGTATCATAAATAAAACAAGGTAACGAATAATAGGGCATGTATAACCAGTGATGACCACAACCAAGTATCAACAATAAAACAAGGTAACGAATAATAGGGCATGTATAACCAGTGATGACCACAACCATGTATAATAAATAAAACAAGGTAGCGAATAATAGGACATGTATAACCAGTGATGACCACAACCAAGTATCATAAATAAAACAAGGTAACGAATAATAGGGCATGTATAACCAGTGATGACCACAACCAAGTATCATAAATAAAACAAGGTAACGAATAATAGGGCATGTATAACCAGTGATGACCACAACCAAGTATCATAAATAAAACAAGGTAACGAATAATAGGGCATGTATAACCAGTGATGACCACAACCAAGTATCATAAATAAAACAAGGTAACGAATAATAGGGCATGTATAACCAGTGATGACCACAACCATGTATAATAAATAAAACAAGGTAGCGAATATTAGAGCATGTATAACCAGTGATGACCACAACCAAGTATCATAAATAAAACAAGGTAACGAATAATAGGACATGTATAACCAGTGATGACCACAACCAAGTATCATAAATAAAACAAGGTAACGAATAATAGGGCATGTATAACCAGTGATGACCACAACCAAGTATCATAAATAAAACAAGGTAACGAATAATAGGGCATGTATAACCAGTGATGACCACAACCAAGTATCAACAATAAAAAAAGGTAACGAATAATAGGGCATGTATAACCAGTGATGACCACAACCAAGTATCAACAATAAAACAAGGTAACGAATAATAGGGCATGTATAACCAGTGATGACCACAACCAAGTATCATAAATAAAACAAGGTAACGAATAATAGGGCATGTATAACCAGTGATGACCACAACCAAGTATCAACAATAAAAAAAGGTAACGAATAATAGGGCATGTATAACCAGTGATGACCACAACCAAGTATCAACAATAAAACAAGGTAACGAATAATAGGGCATGTATAACCAGTGATGACCACAACCAAGTATCATAAATAAAACAAGGTAACGAATAATAGGGCATGTATAACCATTGATGACCACAACCAAGTATCAACAATAAAAAAAGGTAACGAATAATAGGGCATGTATAACCAGTGATGACCACAACCAAGTATCATAAATAAAACAAGGTAACGAATAATAGGACATATATAACCAGTGATGACCACAACCAAGTATCATAAATAAAACAAGGTAACGAATAATAGGGCATGTATAACCAGTGATGACCACAACCAAGTATCAACAATAAAACAAGGTAACGAATAATAGGGCATGTATAACCAGTGATGACCACAACCAAGTATCATAAATAAAACAAGGTAACGAATAATAGGGCATGTATAACCAGTGATGACCACAACCAAGTATCATAAATAAAACAAGGTAACGAATAATAGGGCATGTATAACCAGTGATGACCACAACCAAGTATCAACAATAAAACAAGGTAACGAATAATAGGGCATGTATAACCAGTGATGACCACAACCAAGTATCATAAATAAAACAAGGTAACGAATAATAGGGCATGTATAACCAGTGATGACCACAACCAAGTATCATAAATAAAAAAAGGTAACGAATAATAGGGCATGTATAACCAGTGATGACCACAACCAAGTATCAACAATAAAAAAAGGTAACGAATAATAGGGCATGTATAACCAGTGATGACCACAACCAAGTATCATAAATAAAACAAGGTAACGAATAATAGGGCATGTATAACCAGTGATGACCACAACCAAGTATCAAAAATAAAACAAGGTAACGAATAATAGGGCATGTATAACCAGTGATGACCACAACCAAGTATCATAAATAAAACAAGGTAACGAATAATAGGGCATGTATAACCAGTGATGACCACAACCAAGTATCAACAATAAAACAAGGTAACGAATAATAGGGCATGTATAACCAGTGATGACCACAACCAAGTATCATAAATAAAACAAGGTAACGAATAATAGGGCATGTATAACCAGTGATGACCACAACCAAATATCAACAATAAAACAAGGTAACGAATAATAGGGCATGTATAACCAGTGATGACCACAACCAAGTATCAACAATAAAACAAGGTAACGAATAATAGGGCATGTATAACCAGTGATGACCACAACCAAGTATCATAAATAAAACAAGGTAACGAATAATAGGGCATGTATAACCAGTGATGACCACAACCAAGTATCAACAATAAAACAAGGTAACGAATAATAGGGCATGTATAACCAGTGATGACCACAACCAAGTATCATAAATAAAACAAGGTAACGAATAATAGGGCATGTATAACCAGTGATGACCACAACCAAGTATCATAAATAAAACAAGGTAACGAATAATAGGGCATGTATAACCAGTGATGACCACAACCAAGTATCATAAATAAAACAAGGTAACGAATAATAGGGCATGTATAACCAGTGATGACCACAACCAAGTATCATAAATAAAACAAGGTAACGAATAATAGGGCATGTATAACCAGTGATGACCACAACCAAGTATCATAAATAAAACAAGGTAACGAATAATAGGGCATGTATAACCAGTGATGACCACAACCAAGTATCATAAATAAAACAAGGTAACGAATAATAGGGCATGTATAACCATTGATGACCACAACCAAATATCAACAATAAAACAAGGTAACGAATAATAGGGCATGTATAACCAGTGATGACCACAACCAAGTATCAACAATAAAAAAAGGTAACGAATAATAGGGCATGTATAACCAGTGATGACCACAACCAAGTATCATAAATAAAACAAGGTAACGAATAATAGGGCATGTATAACCAGTGATGACCACAACCAAGTATCATAAATAAAACAAGGTAACGAATAATAGGGCATGTATAACCAGTGATGACCACAACCAAGTATCAACAATAAAACAAGGTAACGAATAATAGGGCATGTATAACCAGTGATGACCACAACCAAATATCATAAATAAAACAAGGTAACGAATAATAGGGCATGTATAACCAGTGATGACCACAACCAAGTATCATAAATAAAACAAGGTAACGAATAATAGGGCATGTATAACCAGTGATGACCACAACCAAGTATCATAAATAAAACAAGGTAACGAATAATAGGGCATGTATAACCAGTGATGACCACAACCAAGTATCATAAATAAAACAAGGTAACGAATAATAGGGCATGTATAACCATTGATGACCACAACCAAGTATCATAAATAAAACAAGGTAACGAATAATAGGGCATGTATAACCAGTGATGACCACAACCAAGTATCAACAATAAAACAAGGTAACGAATAATAGGGCATGTATAACCAGTGATGACCACAACCAAATATCATAAATAAAACAAGGTAACGAATAATAGGGCATGTATAACCAGTGATGACCACAACCAAGTATCATAAATAAAAAAAGGTAACGAATAATAGGGCATGTATAACCAGTGATGACCACAACCAAGTATCAACAATAAAAAAAGGTAACGAATAATAGGGCATGTATAACCAGTGATGACCACAACCAAGTATCATAAATAAAACAAGGTAACGAATAATAGGGCATGTATAACCAGTGATGACCACAACCAAGTATCAACAATAAAACAAGGTAACGAATAATAGGGCATGTATAACCAGTGATGACCACAACCAAGTATCATAAATAAAACAAGGTAACGAATAATAGGGCATGTATAACCAGTGATGACCACAACCAAGTATCAACAATAAAACAAGGTAACGAATAATAGGGCATGTATAACCAGTGATGACCACAACCAAGTATCATAAATAAAACAAGGTAACGAATAATAGGGCATGTATAACCAGTGATGACCACAACCAAGTATCATAAATAAAAAAAGGTAACGAATAATAGGGCATGTATAACCAGTGATGACCACAACCAAGTATCAACAATAAAAAAAGGTAACGAATAATAGGGCATGTATAACCAGTGATGACCACAACCAAGTATCATAAATAAAACAAGGTAACGAATAATAGGGCATGTATAACCAGTGATGACCACAACCAAGTATCAAAAATAAAACAAGGTAACGAATAATAGGGCATGTATAACCAGTGATGACCACAACCAAGTATCAAAAATAAAACAAGGTAACGAATAATAGGGCATGTATAACCAGTGATGACCACAACCAAGTATCAACAATAAAACAAGGTAACGAATAATAGGGCATGTATAACCAGTGATGACCACAACCAAGTATCAACAATAAAACAAGGTAACGAATAATAGGGCATGTATAACCAGTGATGACCACAACCAAGTATCATAAATAAAACAAGGTAACGAATAATAGGGCATGTATAACCAGTGATGACCACAACCAAGTATCATAAATAAAACAAGGTAACGAATAATAGGGCATGTATAACCAGTGATGACCACAACCAAGTATCATAAATAAAACAAGGTAACGAATAATAGAGCATGTATAACCATTGATGACCACAACCAAGTATCATAAATAAAACAAGGTAACGAATAATAGGGCATGTATAACCAGTGATGACCACAACCAAGTATCATAAATAAAACAAGGTAACGAATAATAGGGCATGTATAACCAGTGATGACCACAACCAAGTATCAACAATAAAACAAGGTAACGAATAATAGGGCATGTATGACCAGTGATGACCACAACCAAGTATCATAAATAAAACAAGGTAACGAATAATAGGGCATGTATAACCAGTGATGACCACAACCAAGTATCAACAATAAAAAAAGGTAACGAATAATAGGGCATGTATAACCAGTGATGACCACAACCAAGTATCATAAATAAAACAAGGTAACGAATAATAGGGCATGTATAACCAGTGATGACCACAACCAAGTATCAACAATAAAACAAGGTAACGAATAATAGGGCATGTATGACCAGTGATGACCACAACCAAGTATCATAAATAAAACAAGGTAACGAATAATAGGGCATGTATAACCAGTGATGACCACAACCAAGTATCATAAATAAAACAAGGTAACGAATAATAGGGCATGTATAACCAGTGATGACCACAACCAAGTATCATAAATAAAACAAGGTAACGAATAATAGGGCATGTATAACCAGTGATGACCACAACCAAGTATCAACAATAAAACAAGGTAACGAATAATAGGGCATGTATAACCAGTGATGACCACAACCAAGTATCAACAATAAAACAAGGTAACGAATAATAGGGCATGTATAACCAGTGATGACCACAACCAAGTATCAACAATAAAACAAGGTAACGAATAATAGGGCATGTATAACCAGTGATGACCACAACCAAGTATCATAAATAAAACAAGGTAACGAATAATAGGGCATGTATAACCAGTGATGACCACAACCAAATATCAACAATAAAACAAGGTAACGAATAATAGGACATGTATAACCAGTGATGACCACAACCAAATATCATAAATAAAACAAGGTAACGAATAATAGGGCATGTATAACCAGTGATGACCACAACCAAGTATCATAAATAAAAAAAGGTAACGAATAATAGGGCATGTATAACCAGTGATGACCACAACCAAATATCAACAATAAAACAAGGTAACGAATAATAGGGCATGTATAACCAGTGATGACCACAACCAAGTATCATAAATAAAAAAAGGTAACGAATAATAGGGCATGTATAACCAGTGATGACCACAACCAAGTATCAACAATAAAAAAAGGTAACGAATAATAGGGCATGTATAACCAGTGATGACCACAACCAAGTATCATAAATAAAACAGGTAACGAATAATAGGGCATGTATAACCAGTGATGACCACAACCAAGTATCAACAATAAAACAAGGTAACGAATAATAGGGCATGTATAACCAGTGATGACCACAACCAAGTATCAACAATAAAACAAGGTAACGAATAATAGGGCATGTATAACCAGTGATGACCACAACCAAGTATCATAAATAAAACAAGGTAACGAATAATAGGACATGTATAACCAGTGATGACCACAACCAAGTATCATAAATAAAACAAGGTAACGAATAATAGGGCATGTATAACCAGTGATGACCACAACCAAGTATCATAAATAAAACAAGGTAACGAATAATAGGGCATGTATAACCAGTGATGACCACAACCAAGTATCATAAATAAAACAAGGTAACGAATAATAGGGCATGTATAACCAGTGATGACCACAACCAAGTATCATAAATAAAACAAGGTAACGAATAATAGGGCATGTATAACCAGTGATGACCACAACCAAGTATCATAAATAAAACAAGGTAACGAATAATAGGGCATGTATAACCAGTGATGACCACAACCAAGTATCATAAATAAAACAAGGTAACGAATAATAGGGCATGTATAACCAGTGATGACCACAACCAAGTATCATAAATAAAACAAGGTAACGAATAATAGGGCATGTATAACCAGTGATGACCACAACCAAGTATCATAAATAAAACAAGGTAACGAATAATAGGGCATGTATAACCAGTGATGACCACAACCAAGTATCATAAATAAAACAAGGTAACGAATAATAGGGCATGTATAACCAGTGATGACCACAACCAAGTATCATAAATAAAACAAGGTAACGAATAATAGGGCATGTATAACCAGTGATGACCACAACCAAGTATCATAAATAAAACAAGATAACGAATAATAGGGCATGTATAACCAGTGATGACCACAACCAAGTATCAACAATAAAACAAGGTAACGAATAATAGGGCATGTATGACCAGTGATGACCACAACCAAGTATCAACAATAAAAAAAGGTAACGAATAATAGGGCATGTATAACCAGTGATGACCACAACCAAGTATCAACAATAAAACAAGGTAACGAATAATAGGGCATGTATAACCAGTGATGACCACAACCAAGTATCATAAATAAAACAAGGTAACGAATAATAGGGCATGTATAACCAGTGATGACCACAACCAAGTATCATAAATAAAACAAGGTAACGAATAATAGGGCATGTATAACCAGTGATGACCACAACCAAGTATCATAAATAAAACAAGGTAACGAATAATAGGGCATGTATAACCAGTGATGACCACAACCAAGTATCATAAATAAAACAAGGTAACGAATGATAGGGCATGTATAACCAGTGATGACCACAACCAAGTATCATAAATAAAAAAAGGTAACGAATAATAGGGCATGTATAACCAGTGATGACCACAACCAAGTATCAACAATAAAACAAGGTAACGAATAATAGGGCATGTATAACCAGTGATGACCACAACCAAGTATCATAAATAAAACAAGGTAACGAATAATAGGGCATGTATAACCAGTGATGACCACAACCAAGTATCATAAATAAAACAAGGTAACGAATAATAGGGCATGTATAACCAGTGATGACCACAACCAAGTATCAACAATAAAAAAAGGTAACGAATAATAGGGCATGTATAACCAGTGATGACCACAACCAAGTATCAACAATAAAACAAGGTAACGAATAATAGGGCATGTATAACCAGTGATGACCACAACCAAGTATCATAAATAAAACAAGGTAACGAATAATAGGGCATGTATAACCAGTGATGACCACAACCAAGTATCAACAATAAAAAAAGGTAACGAATAATAGGGCATGTATAACCAGTGATGACCACAACCAAGTATCAACAATAAAACAAGGTAACGAATAATAGGGCATGTATAACCAGTGATGACCACAACCAAGTATCATAAATAAAACAAGGTAACGAATAATAGGGCATGTATAACCAGTGATGACCACAACCAAGTATCATAAATAAAACAAGGTAACGAATAATAGGGCATGTATAACCAGTGATGACCACAACCAAGTATCATAAATAAAACAAGGTAACGAATAATAGGGCATGTATAACCAGTGATGACCACAACCAAGTATCATAAATAAAACAAGGTAACGAATAATAGGGCATGTATAACCAGTGATGACCACAACCAAGTATCAACAATAAAAAAAGGTAACGAATAATAGGGCATGTATAACCAGTGATGACCACAACCAAGTATCATAAATAAAACAAGGTAACGAATAATAGGGCATGTATAACCAGTGATGACCACAACCAAGTATCATAAATAAAACAAGGTAACGAATAATAGGGCATGTATAACCAGTGATGACCACAACCAAGTATCAACAATAAAACAAGGTAACGAATAATAGGGCATGTATAACCAGTGATGACCACAACCAAGTATCAACAATAAAACAAGGTAACGAATAATAGGGCATGTATAACCAGTGATGACCACAACCAAGTATCATAAATAAAACAAGGTAACGAATAATAGGGCATGTATAACCAGTGATGACCACAACCAAGTATCATAAATAAAACAAGGTAACGAATAATAGGGCATGTATAACCAGTGATGACCACAACCAAGTATCATAAATAAAACAAGGTAACGAATAATAGGGCATGTATAACCAGTGATGACCACAACCAAGTATCATAAATAAAACAAGGTAACGAATAATAGGGCATGTATAACCAGTGATGACCACAACCAAGTATCATAAATAAAACAAGGTAACGAATAATAGGGCATGTATAACCAGTGATGACCACAACCAAGTATCATAAATAAAACAAGGAAACGAATAATAGGACATGTATAACCAGTGATGACCACAACCAAGTATCATAAATAAAACAAGGTAACGAATAATAGGGCATGTATAACCAGTGATGACCACAACCAAGTATCATAAATAAAACAAGGTAACGAATATTAGAGCATGTATAACCAGTGATGACCACAACCAAGTATCATAAATAAAACAAGGTAACGAATAATAGGGCATGTATAACCAGTGATGACCACAACCAAGTATCAACAATAAAACAAGGTAACGAATAATAGGGCATGTATAACCAGTGATGACCACAACCAAGTATCATAAATAAAACAAGGTAACGAATAATAGGGCATGTATAACCAGTGATGACCACAACCAAGTATCAACAATAAAACAAGGTAACGAATAATAGGGCATGTATAACCAGTGATGACCACAACCAAGTATCATAAATAAAACAAGGTAACGAATAATAGGGCATGTATAACCAGTGATGACCACAACCAAGTATCATAAATAAAACAAGGTAACGAATAATAGGGCATGTATAACCAGTGATGACCACAACCAAGTATCATAAATAAAACAAGATAACGAATATTAGAGCATGTATAACCAGTGATGACCACAACCAAGTATCATAAATAAAACAAGGTAACGAATAATAGGGCATGTATAACCAGTGATGACCACAACCAAGTATCAACAATAAAACAAGGTAACGAATAATAGGGCATGTATAACCAGTGATGACCACAACCAAGTATCATAAATAAAACAAGGTAACGAATAATAGGGCATGTATAACCAGTGATGACCACAACCAAGTATCAACAATAAAACAAGGTAACGAATAATAGGGCATGTATAACCAGTGATGACCACAACCAAGTATCATAAATAAAACAAGGTAACGAATAATAGGGCATGTATAACCAGTGATGACCACAACCAAGTATCATAAATAAAACAAGGTAACGAATAATAGGGCATGTATAACCAGTGATGACCACAACCAAGTATCAACAATAAAACAAGGTAACGAATAATAGGGCATGTATAACCAGTGATGACCACAACCAAGTATCATAAATAAAACAAGGCAAAGCATATAAAAAAGGAACAACATAGTTCATTAGGTTATACTCGGTCTAATGGAACCACACAATCAACATACAAGAAGACGTATTTCTAGAAATTACCATGAAAATTGGTTTTAAATGAACATTTTTATGTTTAATAAAAAAAGAAAAATATCTTTTTAGTAAAATACCTTTTTTAAATAAACCTATTCATGCTGTGCTGTTACACCATTGTCCTAGGTTATATAATTATGAGGATGGTTGAGCACTGGCAAACATTTCTAAACCCGCCACATTCTGTATGCATCGCAAGCAGATCAGGAGCGTGTACTTCTGTAGTCGTATGGTTACTATCTGTTACATCTTTTTTTCGTTAATTGTTTTAGCATAAATCGTGCGGCTGGTTTTTGTCTCGTGTCTACGAAGTCGAAAAACCGAAACTTAAGTGTTCTGTTTCCGGCATTGGCGGCGGCGTCAACAATGTATAAGTTTGTGATTAGGTCAGTTTTTCATTCAGGAAAATCATGTAATACATAATAACATTTCAGCATCATTCTATTTGTATAACAATTGCACCACCTCTTGTTTTTCTAAAGAGGCTCCAGACTATGTTCACTTTAACTTGTATATTTTAGCAGCTGTATCCTTGACCTTTTAGCTTTTGACCTGAAAATTCATAGGACTATTCGCCTTCACTATATCGTGCATCTATATACATTCAAGTTTCTTAGAAACAACAAAGGAAACTTAAAAGTAACCAACCGTAAACCAACTTCTATAATTGAAGTTATTATTTTTAGTAAGTGACCTTTAGTTTGAGCTATTGAATCCAAAATCAATAGGCTTTTTTTCACTTTTCTGTATTTCCTATATGTTACCAAATGTTAACTGCACACAGACCAGAGGCGGATCCGGGAATTTTACGGGAAACGGGGAGGGGGTAATTTTCTAAAACTTAACATATACCATGTAAATTTGCAGACCAGAGCGAGCCGAAATATTTTTGATAATCAAAAAAGGGGGGAGCGTACGGCCTCTACCCCCTCCCCCCGTAGCCGCCTCTGCAGACGGAAGGGCCACCAGACAGATAAAGCGACGATTCTATGCTTGTTTTTGTTTTTTGGAAAGCATTAAAACAGCAGACAGTGAATGCAACATCATGGGCCAATATGAAGTTCCTTCAAAATTTTGAAAGTTAATCTTTTCTGCATATTATTAATTTAGTTGTTTAAAAAAACGTACTTAAAAAAAAACTTCTCTGGTCTTACTAGCCCTGCATAACTCTAGATACGCCAAGCGACATGAATTTTACACAAAAAGAGGCAGAAGATACTAAAGGTATATTCAAATTCAAGTTGATGACACACTGACAATGCCATGACGAGAAGCGACTAAAAGACAAACAACAGATATACAAACACAGAATAGAAAACTAAAGACGGAGCATAACAAATTTCATCCTGTATCCTCTATTCTTTCAACCCCTCAGTAGGATTTAATTACAATCCTTGACGGTTGACGTAATCAAGGTATCGGACGTGCAAGGCATCTGCAAACGGAAAAGGAAACTATTCTTTTTTCTCTTTGTTTGACATAATTTGTATTTAAATAATTTTAAAAAGATAGATTATGAATGGAATGGACTCCGCGTTTTGTGTGTGATAAAGACCCTAAGGACTCAATCAGCGGATATACATTTTTGTAATCATTGTAAATTTAATTTGTTTTTCGTATTTCCTGTCTATTTGTATTAAATTATCAATGTTGTGTTTGTTTACTAGCCATGTGTGGTCTACTATCCGTGACCTACCTTCTTCTTCTTCTTTCAGTTTCTAGCGATCCTTCATTTATTGAAGATTATTCGACTTTAAAATTTGATTTATAATTTACAAAGTACCCAGAAATAGGACACCAAATAAAAAATCAAAATAATATATGTACATTTGAAAAATAACATTAGATAAAACTATATACATTTGATCACAATAACAGTTATGGGTAGAAAATAGGGATTAGAGCAGATTCATGGATCATGCTCTTGAAACCCTGTACTATTCCAATTTATAACTTTACGCGGATAAAGTGAATATTTATAACTGTCTTTTAATTAGATGTTTGTATTTTCCTAAATGAATGTGAATTGCTATTCTATTGTCTTGTGGGATCAAACGGTTAAATGTAGGGACTGCAACAATTTCGTGCGTAATTTTGTAAGAGAAAACAAGTCTCTATCTTAAGTCGTGTATAATTTTGTAAAAGAAAACAAGTCTGTATCTTAAACGCCTAATTTCAAGTGGGTACCAATTTAGGTCTGTCATCGTATCAGTAACTGAGCTGGAGTTGTGGAAGCGGTTGCATGTAAAGCGGGCTGCTCTTCTCTGTACTTTTTCAAATTTGTGTAATTTGTTGTTTTTGATGTGGATACCAAATGGTTGAGCGGTACTCTAATTTCGGTCGGACAAGAGCTTTGAATGCATGAGTTTTAACTTTAGGTGAGGCTATTTTAAGGTTTCTGCGAATAAATCCAAGAGACTGGTTTGCTTTTGATGTCATTTTATCAATATGTTTATCCCATTTTAAGTTTCATTGAAGAGTTGGGCTTAATATTTTGTAGAGTCAACTGTTTCGAGTGGGTGATTATGTAATTTGTAAATAAAGTCTAAATGTTTTCGTTTTTGTGTTACACTGAGAATGTTGCATTTATCAGGGTGAAAATGCATGAGCCAGTACCGCTCCCATCTGCCGGCCGCTTCTAAATCAGACTGTAATTTATTTGTGTCATCCGGTTTCTTAATGTCCCTATAAATAATGCAGTCATCTACGAATAATCTCAATGTACTATGTTTCATATATTCTACAAAATCATTAATAAATATTAAGAATAATATTGGTCCAAGCACTGTGCCTTGTGGTACTCCAGATGTTACAGGAATTTTATTTGATGTTTCATTTTAAAGGACTACTGTTTGTGTTCTGTTTGTTAAAAAGTCTTGAATCCAATGTATTGCATTGCAATTTATATCATTGAAGCCAATTGTATACATAAGGTGAGGGTGTGAAACTTTGTCAAATAATTTTGCAATATCCATTATTATAATGTCAGTTTGAATGTTTTTGTTATTTGAATTTGTAAGATCTTGAATAAATGATATCAACTGAGCTTCACAGGAACGGGATGATCGAAAACCATGTTGTAAGTCATATAGAATTTTATTTTTTTCTAGATGTTTCATGATATTACTAGCTACAACATGTTCTAAGAGTTTGCAGCAGATGCATGTTAATGATATGGGGCGATAGTTTATACGATCGTGTTTGTCGCCTTTTTTGAACGCTGGACATACACTTGCATGACGCCTGTCATCTGGGATCTTTCCAGAGTTTAGTGATATTTGAAATATGATTGACAAGATGGGAGTGATAGATGTCTTGCACTCTTTTAATATTTTTCCATGGATAAGATCAGGACCAGCTGCTTTGTTGATGTTGTTAAAGAAGCTTTTCTTATACCGAAAAATCCTAGGGACAGGAATAATAAACGGCGCATTGCTACTAAAAATACACGACAGTGATAGTTTAATACAAATAGACAGGAAATACTAAAAAAAATTAAAATTACAATTAAAAACCAATTGTTCATAGAACAATTGAATGTATTTCCGCCGTTGAATTTCTAAATCATTGATACTAAGTCTCTTCCGAATTACGCAAAGTTACTACTGGCGTCAAATCAAAGGTTTCTTCATATTGATTCCAAAAATATATGATTTCTATGTTCTTTTGCCTAAAATGAGGGAGATAATGTTCTACTTCCGGTTAGGAACATGTCACTTCCAGTCTCATAAGATAGCGTTTTTAACACTGATTCTAAAAATATATGGTTTGGATATACTTTTGTCGGAAATAAGAGAGATAATTTACTACTCCCGGTTTACAGAGATCACATCCGGTCTCAAATGAAAGTTTTATGCATGCCGATTAGAAAAAGATATGGTTTCTAGGTACTTTCCATGAAAGACATGCAAAAACTGCTACTTCCGGTTTACTCAAGGTCACTTCTGGTTTCCATTTTTCAAGGTTATAAGTCTCCAAATATAATGCAAAAAATCCAAAGGCTTTATCATGTAGTAGTATGAAGTTAAAGCAAAGGTCAAAATCTAGAACGTCAAATACTCATTTGACATTGACCTTAAGTTCAAGGCCATAAAGGAAGGATCTAAAATCAATATACACTAGATCATGACCTTGACCTCAAATTTATTTTAATGGACCAAGGAAATCAAATCAAAATACCCTAGATCTCTATAGCTAATAGTTCACGAGTTACATTTACATATCACTATGTCAAATACAGGAGGGGAAATAACTCTCATATGGAGTCTCCAAAATGCTTTGGTAAAAATTGAACAGAACATCCTGAGGATATAACGAGCAATTTGGAAAAATAAATTTGTCGATTTCTTTTACGGTTGCGAAGTAGAAGTCATAACAAGAAAAACAGTGTTCAGGGAGATAACTCTCACAGCAGAAAGTGTATGGTTACACAGGGTCAACTGCGAAAGCGCGTTAATTGTTCGATTTCCTGTGCACAACATCTATTCGATATCTTGCGAAACCAAAAGAGATCTCAACATTAAAAAATGGCGGTAAAAAAAAAATAATCAGCACAAAATCAAAAGGTCTTTCCACAGATTACAAAAATGTATATCCGCTAACCGAACCCTTGTGATTAAGACTTTTCAGAAAAGAGGGCAGTCTTCTATCACTATTGATTTTGTAAGTTATATTTTTAGATAAAAGCAATAAATATAAAGTAAAGGAAATAATCTGTAATATGAAAGAAAAATTTCTAAAAATTTTCAAAACACAAAAAGAATAGAGGGAATCTATGCCCAAATGCATGTGTAACAAGGAAAAAAAGAATGAACTATCATTGTTACAGGCCGTTCGGTGACCTAGCTATAGTTGCTAACTTCTACGTTATTTTGGTCTTTGGTTAAGAGTTGTCTCATTGGCATTCATAGTTCAACATCCTTTTACTTTTATATTTGAAAAATTGGTGTATTTATGTATATATATATACTGGTAAATCAAAGTTTATACAGTAATAGACGCGATTTTCCATCGGAATATTGGTGTGTCAGAATACTTGAGTGTCCGAAAATCGAGGCAGACTTATTGTTCGAGGTGAATAAACAAGGAAAGGGTTTAGTGCTAACGAACTGAGAAATCCCTGTCTTATAAAAATAAGAAGATGTGGTATGATTGCCAATGAGACAACTCTCCACTAGAGACCAAATGACACAGAAATTAACAACTATAGGTCACCGTACAGCTTTCAACAATAAGCAAACCCCATACCACATAGTCAGCTATAAAAGACCACGAAATGACAAATGTAAAACAATTCAAACGAGAAAAGTTTAACTCACGGCCTAATTTAACGACCGAAAAACAAATATGATAGACAGAAACAAACGACAACCACTGAATTACAGGCTCCTGACTTGGGACAGGCACATACAGAATGTGGCGGGGTTAAACATGTTAGCGAACGCCCAACCCTCCCCTTACCTGAGACAGTGGTGTTACAGTACAACATAAGAACAAACTATAAAAATCAGTTGAAAAAGACTTAACTCATCCGATGGATACAAAAAGAAATACACCTAACAAAAAAAAAACACAGAGTGGAAGTGGCAGGGTACTTATACATCCCCACAACAAAAAAACACTAAGTACAGATCTGAAAGTACTCGCAGTTACTGACAGCAAGTTCAAATCCAATAACAAATAATAGAAAAAATCATACATCTAAGACTAAAACTTCATTCAGCACACATCAAACATTTAATAGATTTAGTGTAAAGACGTCATAAACAGTCAGAGAAAAACATGACCTTGTGCAATGCCAAGGTACAGGTATCGACAGATTGTAGAGCCATGAATGTGCATACGTATTTGAAAATATTATTTAGTTTGATTTCAATTTACTGGCATGCAAATGTTCCTTTTTTGGTATGTGACCTTATTGACGGTTGTCTCTTTTTTCGATTGTTTGTTTGTTCGTTTATTTTAGGAGTTATGTGTTGAAGGCGGAAGTTTGATTATTTCTGTTTAATTTATTGGCGATTTGGTTACATTGAGGGCATTCAGGCGTATGTGGGTCGAACGAACGTCATGTGAAGTCAACAACTTGTTAGTTGCAACAATAGATATTTTCTTTTATTTTTTTGTTCCCAACTTTGGTCAGTTTAAAAAGAAAAAGTTTTTTTTCTATCAATGAAGTAAACCTACTATAAACTAGAATGTCGGCTTTATGTTGCCGATGTTTATCTGAAACATTTGATAATTTTCCTGTGCAACCATGAAATACACTGAAAATGTGGTTTTATAAAGCGAAGTATTTTTTAAGTGGTTTATAAACAGAACATTTAACATGAAGTATAAAATACAATACCGATATCCTATACCCAAAACGCCCGTGGATACAGTACCGATACACTATACCCAAAATGCCTGTGGATACAATACCGATATCCTATACCCAAAACGCCTGTGGATACAATACCGACATTCTATACCCAAAACGCCTGTGGATACAGTACCGACATCCTATACCCAAAATGCCTGTGGATACAATACCGATATCCTATACCCAAAACGCCTGTGGATACAATACCGACATTCTATACCCAAAACGCCTGTGGATACAGTACCGACATCCTATACCCAAAACGTCTGTGGATACAATACCGACATCCTATACCCAAAACGTCTGTGGATACAATACCGACATCCTATACCCAAAACGTCTGTGGATACAATACCGACATCCTATACCCAAAACGTCTGTGGATACAATACCGACATCCTATACCCAAAACGTCTGTGGATACAATACCGATATCCTATACCCAAAACGTCTGTGGATACAATACCGATATCCTATACCCAAAACGCCTGTGGATATTTTAGTTCATTTTTGGGCTGAACTTTACATTTTTGACTGGGATTGGCCTAAATATTTTTGAAATGTGAAATAGATTCATAAATATAAAAAGGACATGGTAGTAACTAAAGAGGATGCAAATTTCAGACAGTTATATAGGAAAATGATAACCCTTATGTAAACCGTCTTCTACACTTTGTAAAAAGTATAACCAAAATACCGAACTCCAAGGTTAATTCAAAAAGGGGGAGTCCATAAAAACTGACAAAATCAAACGTTATCAATCAACGGACCAAGTGAAAAACAACTGTCATATTCCTAAGTTGGTACAAACATTTCCCAAAGAAAATGGTGGGTTAAACCTGGTTTTTTAGCTACATGTAGCTAACCCCCCACTTGTATGACAGTTGTTTATAGTTCCACAGGCACGAGACGAGCTGTCCACTCAAAAGCAACAAATATAGCTGTTTTATCTGAATTGTGCAGACTTCCTTTATATAATACAATATTGTAAAAGCTATGGTTAAATACTACAACAGGTTAAAGAGAAATCGGTTAATATCTCCACTGCTAGATAGTGCCTTTCATGAATCAAAGTTATTATCTGATGCGAGAAAACCTTCTTGGTATGGTTCTTTAAATGTGATGTTAAAAATAATTAAGTCTGCTAACCCAGTGAACAATAAAAAATTACTAGATGTAAATAGTAAGTTTATTATGAACTGTTTTTTACAAGAATGGGAACAGACATTACAAATACATGCTGGTAGTAAACTAGGCTCTTATATGTACTTTATAAAAATAATTTTGTCTGTGAAAAATATTTATCTGTAATCCACAGTGTTGATATTAGAAAACAAATCTGACATGTTCAGTAGTTGTCGTTTGTTGATGTGGTTCATAAGTGTTTCTCGTTTCTCGTTTTTTTTATATAGATTAGACCGTTGGTTTTCCCGTTTGAATGGTTTTACACTAGTAATTTTTGGGGGCCCTTTATAGCTTACTGTTCGGTGTGAGCCAAGGCTCCGTGTTGAAGACCGTACACTACTGTGACCTATAATGGTTTACTTTTATAAATTTTGACTTGGATGGAGAGTTGTCTCATTGGCACTCATACCACATCTTCTTATATCTATCTACTGACACTCCCTAAAGATTGAAAAGTGAAGATATCAAGATATTCCTCGACACGATAGACCTTGTCCCAGATGCTCAAGCTCTGAAGTTGAAGATGAGTCACATTTTCTTCTTAATTGTACCACCCTAAATAATGAGAGAAGCAAATTTATATTTTGTGCTAGGAACTATTGTGCTAATTTTGATATGTTGACTATTAAAGATCAGTTTATTTGGTTAATAAGTAATGAAAACAAGGATATCTTGTACGAAATGTGTGCTTTCATAAAACATAATGAAAAATACTCATAATTTATACCATGGTTTGTGTTTTCTGTGTAATTTTGTGTATTTTTTCTCAGAGCAAAATTCTGTATTAACCGGCTTTATCTGTATTAATGACCAGCTCTCAGACACAATGCATGGGCAAGATGTGCTAGAGGCTGCATCCAAATCCAAATAATTTTTCACAAAAATTTTACATAACATGTTACTATATCCTTTAAGCACCTGCCCTTGGTGACTTCTGAATTTGGATAACTGCATAATAATCTTGTCCATGTGCATTAGCCACGAGGAGGACTATATAATAATCCTTTTTGAGTATTAGTTTATGCTTGTGTTGTAAAGTGTTTAAATATTCATATTTGTGTGTATTTGCTTGAGTGTCCTTTAAGCACCTGCCCTTGGTGCCTCCTGCATATTGACAACAATACTGTTTGTTTATATGCATCAGCCACGAGGAAGGACTTAACTCATAAAAGCTATTTTTATAATGGATGTGATGCTGCTTCTTGTGCATGGTCATTAAACACTAAACATTATATATATGGTTTATATGGCTATATATATTATTAACTCAATTTATATTTCATGTTTGAGTTGTTTTTCTTATGAATTTTTCTATGTTGTAATTGTTTAATATAAATAAAAATCACTGTACTGATTATGCCCATAATGGGTCCTCTATTGGAAATAAAATTTATTTTATCTCTTATAAATAGTATAACTATATTAAACTTAGGGAAAAACCCTAACTCAAACGAAAAGAAATATATTTATACGACATACCTAACCATACTGCGCATGTTTCACCTGCATCGATTTTTAGCAGATAAAATAGGCTGAGATAATCAGGATGATACCTTATAATTTATACAGCGAGTTTATTCACTTAATGACAAAAGTGTTACACTAGAGCAGTAAAATAACTAGAATTTCTACACAATATCAACATGATCAATATGTATATATACATGAAATACATATATATTGAACAAAAAATTAAAGAAAAGGGCGACGCGCAAACATGTTTAAACGAAATTTGATACTAATGATTGTCCGTGGTTATTGTAAATAAATATGTCGCGTCGCTTTTATTGGCTACCAGTCCACAAAATTACTTGTTTGTATTTCCTCACGGTTTGCTCATGTGTGAATAGTTTGTCCACTACAATTGGGTCATATAGTACAAATTTCACTATTGGCAAATAAGGTCAAAGATAATTTCTCATTTATATTATCTGACGTAATTGAGTTTTGCTAATTTGACCAGTCTGGTGATTTAATTTAGTTCATACTTGACAAACGTAATTAGTTTTTTTGCCAGCGTTGAGAGCATATTATATTTACCAAAAAATATTATGATTTGGATTCTTATTTACTGACTATGTAAACAAAATGGCAATATCCAGACAAAGAAACAAGTATTTGAAATCCATCTTGTGCCGAGGATAGCTTTCACAAATGGCCCTTTTGGCCCCTTTTCAGGGCCATCAATACTTTAAAGGAAGAGTCTTCATTTGTTGTACATATATGAGACATTTTAAGTCACAAAATAATTCTCTGACGGAAGTGTTTTGACAAATTATTTGTTACAACAGTAAAACATGAATAAGAGCTTTAAAATTTTTTTTCAATGGTTTGGTATATTTGTGGCCCATTAGAAGTGGTGCATATCCAAGATTAACAACCCCACAAATTCAGTCTCTCACTTCGTACTGCGCCCTTAGAAAAATAATCTTTTATTGTTGACATCTTCACACTTTTTACCGTCCACAATTGTATACACCCAAAGAAAAAATAGTATAACATATGAAAAAGACCAACAACTCTAACATCAAACATGTTGAATTCTAATATTTCGCGTAATACACACATCCATTTTCTGACACCTTTTTGTACCAAAAGCCGGAAGTTAAAATCCTGTGATTAAGACCAGTAAAAATTCTGTATTAACCGGCTTTATCTGTATTAATGACCAGCTCTCAGACACAATGCATGGGCAATTTATAATGTATTTTAAGTCATTGGTTATATACCGACTCTACGACTGTACTCGAACATAATACAGGATTAACATGAAGACACCCATTTAATAACACTATTATTAATATATACATGTATACATTGTACATATATGCACCGACTCTCATTTAAAGCTTTAAATATTAAATTGAATTGAATGGCTTCCACCTACGTTTTTTTCGCAGATAGGTGGCGTATTGTTCCATCAGTTATACTTTCGGAACTTCTCGTGATCCATTGTAAAAGCACCATATTGTTGTCAATGTAAACACCGCGAGTTTTAAGATTAGAAGAAGATGCCACAGTACTGTAGTGTACCTGGATGTCGAAATTCTGGTGGTCATAAGTTTCCCGAAGACAGAGAACTACAACTTAAATGGAGGGTTGCTATAATTTAAAAAGAAGAGACACTACAACAAAAGGTCTATGGAAGCCAGGGAAACATGACGTTGTTTGTGCCGCCCATTTCAAGGACGCTGACTACAGAGTTTCTGGACTATTAGGTTAGATAACTTCCAATGATGAATAACATTAACATTTATTAAAATTTTAAAGAATAGTGATACTTCCAAGTACACAGTCCTTAACCTTTCACGAGTGGATGCCAATTTTTCATGGGCCTATTTAAAAAATCTATCAATGTATTTTTTTACCTAAACCACAGGCTTTGGAACAGATAATCAAATACTTACTGTGTTAAAAACCATTTTATTTATATAAAAAAAGATACAGCCCTTTACTATCCTTACGAAAAGCATTTAAAGGGTTTTTTTCACATTGCACAGTAATTTTTATTTTTAAGGTTAATCGTTATAAATTATGATAAATTACATAAAAACATAACTGAATATTTTAAACAGTGCAGATAATGGTAAATACAATATAAATATAAGTTTTCACACTGACATTTTGCAGCAAAATATCAAACACTTGTTTATTTTTTAAATTGTTGTACATATAAAAATTATATATTTTATCATGTTTATTGGATGTAGCAACAGGTCCAATATTTTTTTGACCACCTGGGCTTGTGTGCTTGCTTGAAGAATCACTATATATTCACTGTTCATCGTGTTTATAAACCAATGTTTACAAATGCAATATTATGTCAAATGAATATGTTCATTAAACTTGTATTTGTTTTTAAAAGCAAGTACAAAATTTAATTACCTTTCTATAAAATGGGCCTTTATTGCCCTTTAAGCACATACATGTACATGTACATTGTAGGTGTCAGCTTTTCAAATCTCTCAAATAGAATTTTGTTTAGGTGAGTAGACATTTGTCTATCTATTTCAGATGGGTCTTCATACATTTCATCATACATTTTGCATTGAACTTTAATAGCATATTTAAATGACAATAATTGCTTTTCTGGCAAAAAAAATATTCAGAGCTGATCAGGCTTCCACTACATGTATAACCTGGAGATTTGACTTTAAAGAATGTACTTGTAAGAATGAACATTTCAAAAATAAGATAAATGACACAATCCTGTATTTTAGCTGTTTGTTTAAGTTATGCAAATATTTTGCCAAATTCATACCTTTTATAATCACAATATCACATAATTTTTATATACATGTATCTGAGAAGAACATCATCACATTATTGAATATCCTTGACACATCTTACAAGAAGACGACACCCCATACCTTATAGTTGGCTATAAAATATCAGACCTGAAAAATGTGAAACAATTCAAACAAAAAAGGCTTATCTCAATAGATCAGTTAATATAAAAATTAGGAGATGTTGTATGATTGTCAATGAGACAACTGTCTAGCAAAGTTCAAATGAAGCGGATGTAGGCAATTAGAGGGAACCTAATGTCCTTCAACAATGAGAAAAACCCATACCATAAAAGCCCCGACATAAAAAGTATAAAACATGAATTTGTTTTAGCTCTATATCTGCCTTCTGGAGCAAACTTGTGGTATAACAAACATGTAATGATTGACTAAGTATATATAACATCACTTTTGTATCTGCCGAAGTCCCACTTAAATCAGCCTCTATGTATGTCCAGTTCAATTTTTTGTTTGTTCTCAAATTCATTTTATTGTATCATTACAAGTGAATTTCTGTTATTGTCGAGCCTGCAACTTTTGTCGCAGAAAGCTTGACGTAGGGATAGTGATCTGGCGGCGGCGTTAATTAACTTCTTAAAAGCTTTATATTTTAGAAGGTAGAAAACCTGGATGCTTCATAATTTGTATATAGATGCCTTATGTTACGAAGTTTCCGTCTGTCACATGTCCATTGTCCTTGATCTCATTTTCATGGTTCAGTGACTACTTGAAAAAAAAAGTTAAGATTTTTTGTAATGTTAATTTCTCTCTTATTATTGTCGAGCCTACGACTTTTGTCGCAGAAAGCTCGACATAGGGATAGTGATCCGGCGGCGGCGGCGGCGTTAGCTCACTTCTTAAAAGCTTTATATTTTAGAAGGTGGAAGACCTGGATGCTTCATACTTTGTATATAGATGCCTCATGTTACGAAGTTTCCGTCTGTCACATGTCCATGGTCCTTGACCTCATTTTCATGGTTCAGTGACCACTCGAAAAAAAAGTTAAGATTTTTTTGTAATGTTATTTTCTCTCTTATTATGATTTATGGGATAACTATATTTGGTATGTGCGTACCTTGCAAGGTCCTCTTGCCCGTCAGACAGTTTTCACTTGACCTCGACCTCATTTCATGGATCAGTGAACAAGGTTAAGTTTTGGTGGTTAAGTCCATATCTCAGATACTATAAGCAATAGGTCTATTATATTCGGTGTATGGAAGGACTGTAAGGTGTACATGTCCAACTGGCAGGTGTCATCTGACCTTGACCTCATTTTCATGGTTCAGTGGTTATAGTTAAGTTTTTGTGTTTTGGTCTGTTTTTCTTATACTGTATGCAATATGTCTACTATATTTGGTGTATGGAATGATTGTAAGGTGTACATGTCTAGCTGGCAGGTGTCATCTGACCTTGACCTCATTTTCATGGTTCAGTGGTCAAAGTTAAGTTTTTTAGTTTTGGTATTTTTTTTCTAATACTATATCCAATAGGTCAACTATATTTGGTGCATAGAAATATTTTATGATGTACATGTCAGTCTCGCAGGTTTTATTTGACCTTGACCTCATTTTCACGGTTTATTGCTCAGTGTTAAGTTTAGTGTTTTGGTCTGTTTTTCTTAAACTATTAGCAATAGGTCAAATATATTTGTTGTATGGAAGAATTGTAAGCTGTACATGTCTGACTAGCATGGTTCATCTGACCTTGACCTCATTTTCATGGTTCATTGGTCAATATTTAGTTTTCATGGTTAAGTCTGTTTCTTAGAAACTATAAGCAATAGGTCAACTATATTTAGTGTATTGAATGATTGTGAGGTGTACATGTATTTCTTGTTTGGTTTATATGACCTTGAAATCATTTTCTTGGATCATTTCAAGTTTATGTGATAGTTGTAGTAAAGCTTTATATTTAGGACTATCAACATAATATCAATGATTTGTTAAGAAGGCGAGACATTTCAGCGTGTGCACTCTTGTGAGCAATAGGATAACTATATTTGGTATGTGCGTACCTTGCAAGGTCCTCATGCCCGTCAGACAGTTTTCACTTGACCTCGACCTCATTTCATGGATCAGTGAACAAGGTTAAGTTTTGGTGGTCAGGTCCATATCTCAGATACTATAAGTAATAGGTCTTCTATATTTGGTGTATGGAATGATTGTGAGGTGTACATGTCCAACTGGCAGGTGTCATCTGACCTTGACCTCATTTTCATGGTTCAGTGGTTATAGTTAAGTTTATGTGTTTTGGTCTGTTTTTCTTATACTGTATGCAATAGGTCTACTATGTTTGGTGTATGGAATGATTGTAAGGTGTACATGTCCAACTGGCAGGTGTCATCTGACCTTGACCTCATTTTCATGGTTCAGTGGTCAAAGTTAGGTTTTTGAGTTTTGGTCTTTTTTTCTAATACTATATGCAATAGGTCAACTATATTTGGTGTATGGACATATTATATGATGTACATGTCAGTATCGCAGGTTTTATTTGACCTTGACCTCATTTCCACGGTTCATTACTCAGTGTTAAGTTTTTGTGTTTTGGTCTGTTTTTCTTAAGCTATAAGCAATAGGTCAACTACATTTGTTGTATGGAAGGATTGTAAGCTGTATATGTCTGTCAGGCAGGTATTTTCTGACCTTGACCTCATTTTGGTGGTTCATTGGTCAATGTTAAGTTTTCATGGTTAAGTTTGTTTCTTAGATACTATAAGCAATATTTCAACTATATTTAATGCAATGATTGATTATAAGGTGTACATGTCTGCCTGGCATGGTTCATCTGACCTTGACCTCATTTTCATGGTTCATTGGTCAATGTTTAGTTTTCTTGGTTAAGTCTGTTTCTTAGAAACTATAAGCAATATGTCAACTATATTTAGTGTATTGAATGATTGTTAGGTGTACATGTATTTCTCGTTTGGTATAGCTGACCTTGACCTCATTTTCTTGGAAAGTGTTAAGTTTATGTGATAGTTGTAGTAAAGCTTTATATTTAGGACTATCGGCATAATATCAATAGTTAGTAAAGAAGGCGAGACATTTCAGCGTGTGCACTCATGTTTTTAAAATGCATGATATTTGCTTTGTTTGCTTTGTGTTTTTGTTTGTTTTTACAGGAAACCTGGATGCACATTGATTTTGAATGGAGCAATGTATTGACCCATAGACAGTCTCTAATGTCTGGAATCAGGAGTTCAGTATTGTTAAAATGTATCATTTTATGGAATAAGCTTTAATGACGTTGTAAATGAAAAATGCTATAACCAGGTTATATGGCAGAATAAAAAACAAATTCATCTCAGATTCATAAATGCAAAATCTGCATTTGACATGTACAAATGTATTTATATTAATAACCATGTATATCACATATACATTTACCACATCACGGCACATGAATAATGAACAACAAATAAATGTATTGTGTACAAAGGGCAATTACTAATTCATTTAACGGATGGTACAATCTGAAATAATACTTACTTACTTACTTACTTAGTCCTTGCTATGCCTTATGGCACATAGGGCAAGGACAAGTTTCCTCCACTCTTCTCTGTTGTTTGCTTTTTTTCCACTGTGCCCCAGGTATATCCTCTTTCCTTTAATTCATTTTCTATAGTGCGTCTCCATGTTGTTGTAGGTCTTCCTCTTTTTCTTTTTCCTTCTGGTGTCCATCTAAGGGCTACCTTGGTCATGTCTTCAGATGGTTTGCGTAGAACATGACCAAGTCACCTCCATCTCTTTTGTATCAGTAAAGTCTCCATGTCCTTGGTGTATGTAATCTCATGTAAGTGTTTGTTGGAGATTTTGTTAGGCCAGAATATTTTCATTATCTTCCTCAGACATGTGTTATGGAAGCTGGAGAGTCTGTTGGTGTCTTTATCAGTCATTCTCCAGCACTCTGAGCCATATAGGAGTACAAATAATACACAGCTGTTATATAGTCTGAGCTTGGTCTTCTTTGAAAAGGCTGTTGTTTTCCAGATGTTGCCTAATCTAATGAATGCTGATCTAGCTTTTCTTATTCTGATCTTTATATATATATATCTCTTTCAGCACCACCTTCTGTTGTTATACAACTTCCTAGGTAATTAAATGAGTCTACTGTTTCCAGCTGTTTCCCTTCTACAAATATGACAGGGTGTCTCTCTGTGTTGAGGTACATTTACTTTGTCTTTTTGGCATTGATCTTAAGTCCAATCATTTTAGCATTTTCTTCTAGTTTTTTTGTCTTCTCCTGCATATGATCTTCAGTATGCGATAAAAATGCTTAATCATCAGCATAGTCTGTGTCCTCAAGCGTGGTACATAGTGTCCATCTCAGTCCGGTGTTACTTTCTGCTAGGGTTGTTCTCATTACCCAATCAATGGCAATTATAAAAAGCACAGATGACATAACACATCCTTGCCTTACTCCTGATTTTACAAGGAAACTAGTGTCAGCTTCAGAGTTGATGGTACATGAGAAGTTTGTATAGAACTGCTTGATGAGTTGTACTATCTTACTTGGTATTCCATAGCTTCTCAAAATTTCCCAAAGACTTTCCCGGTGTAAGCTGTCAAAGGCTTTTTCGAAGTCCACAACATTTACAAATAGTTTTCTCTGCCACTCATGGCACTGTTCTAAGATGTTTCGTAGGACAAATGTGTGATCTGTGCAACCTCTACCTTTTCTAAAACCAGCTTGTTCTGGTCGTAGTTTCTTATCCACAGCGAGTATGATTCTTGATATTAAAATTATGCAGAAGACCATACTTGGAATGGATAGTAAGGTGATTCCTCTCCAGTTGTTACAATTAGTTAAGTCTCCTGATTTTGGTATTGTTATTATGTTTCCCTCAGACCAACTGTTAGGAATAATAGCTTGTTCCCATATTTTCTGGAATACTGGGTGTAAAGTATCCGCTGCTAGCACTGGATCTATCTTAAAAAGTTCTGCATTTAGATGGTCTATGCCAGGTGCCTTTTTGTTTTTCAAGCTTTTAATGGCTTTCTGTATTTCTGGTTTTGAAGGTGGATCTGTATCTATTTCTAGGTCTATGGGTGCTTCAGGAATAATAGCTAGCTCGTCTGGATCTTTTCGGTTAAGAACCTCTTGAAAATGTTCCTTCCATCTTAAGTATTGATCTCGTTCTGTTGTTAATATAATGTTGTTTTTGTCTTTAATTGGCATATTTACTTTAGCTTTTTTACCAATTAGTTGTTTCGTTACTTGGTAAATCTGTCCCATTCTCTGATTTGAAGCTGCACTTTCTGCTTCTCTTGCTAGGTCTTCCATAAAATCTCTCTTGTTCTTTCGTGTTGCTGTCTTTACCTTCTTGTTGCATTCTGTATATTTTGTTCTTAGCTTTTCCTTAATTCTCTCAGAATGTGTTTGACATATTTTGTTGTTCACTTCTTTTCTTTCATCTATCAATTTCCAAGTTTCAGGTGTTATCCATTCTTTGTGTACTTGTCTTTTGAATCCTAGTACCTTTTTACTAGCTTCAGTGTAGATTTCATGTATGTGCTGCCATTCATCATTGACTGATATTGTGTCTGTATCATCAGTTGTGAGGTTGTCTAATATCTGAAATCTGTTCTTAATTTCTAGTTTAAACTCCTACTGGATTTTTGGGTCTTGTGATTTACCAACATCAAAATTCCTTTTCACGTTTACATAGGTAGACAACTTTTTAAGTTTTAGTTTGATGTTTGCAATTACTAGATGGTGGTCACTAGCAACATCTGCACCCCTCATAACACGTACATCTTGCAATGATCTTTTCCACTTTCCATTGATGATAATATGGTCTATTTAGTTTTTGTCTCTACCATTTGGAGAAATCCATGTCAACTTATGTATATCTCTATGAGGAAAGATAGTACCCCTATTACTAAGTTATTAGCACCACATAAATCTACTAAACGTTCTCCATTGTCGTTGATTTTGCCACACCCGTATTTTCCCATTACTCTTTCATTCCCGGTGTTATCATTTCCAAATTTGGCGTTCAAATCACCCATCACTATTGTAACATCATGTTTTGGTACTTTTTCTATCTCAGATTGTAGAGCTAGATAGAAATCTGTTTTCTCTTCATCCTCTGCTTCATTTGTTGGAGCATAGCATTGGATGATGGTTAGTTTTCCCTGCCTTGCTTGGAAGTGAGCTCTCATTATTCTTTCGTTTACAGGGGCGTACTCTATCATGGCCTTTGTTACGTTTCTGCTCATTATAATTGCTACTCCTCCTTGGTGTTTTTCGTCATTTCTACCTGAATACACAATTGTTTCACCTATACTTGTAATTCTTTTACCACATCCAGTCCATCTACATTCACTAATACCTAACAGGTGGAGTTTGTATGCTCTCATTTCTCTGATAACTTGCGCTTGTTTTCCAGTTTCGTACATTGTTCTTACATTCCAGCATCCAATTTTTAGTTTTGTTCTCGTGCTCAAAATACTTTTCATGTTGTCAGCTTCCGTTTGGCTTTCACTGACATCATTCATACTTGCAGATGTCTGCTGGTACTCTGATCTTACGAGATGAGTTAAGTTTTTTCTTGTCCTTGTTTCCGTAACTGCATTTTAATTATGAGACGTGATAGTTGGTCTTGTGCTCAACCCCCAACCTGGAGGGCCAGTGGATTTGGTATTAAGGTTCCAGTCCTCTAGATCAGTTGCCAACCAAGGCTTACGAATCATGATCTGTCCTGTTTTGTTAGAGTTGTCTCTCTTAGATAGGTTGCCTTGCTGGGCTAATGACTCCTATCTAGCCGAACTATTTACCCATAGCTGGAGCAAGGTTGATGAGTGCTAGGGCATGTCCACACATCGATGGGCCTACACACTGCATCTCTAGGGCCCTTGCTGCTCCGAGATCCCCGAGCAGTTCAGCCTGACCTCGAAAGATGTCAGTTACCAGTGTTACCAACGGGGAGGATACTGCTGGAGTCTTGGTAATGTAGAGGCTGTATACTGGCAGGAAAGACTTACACACTCGGCTCTCTTTTCACATAAAATATGCTAGCCAGCGGCGATAAGAACCATACAAATAGATCTACCGCACTAGACGCATAACATTACCCTGTGGAATGTACACCACCAACACTAATCTGAAATAATAACTGGCTCTATTGTATCAGAATAAAAGGTGTATTAGTCAAATCAAACTATAATTATATATATTACGTTTGTTTTAGTAACTCTATCACAAACACTCTTTGATATTGCAATGAAATGCTGCATCTTTGTTTATTAACTTTCCATAAATAAATTTTATTGAAGTAGTTTAGGTGTGTTTGATAGTTTTATACCGGTCAAATTGAAAACTCCAAAATTGGTATTTAATTGCTGCTACACAGCTAAGCACACAACATTTAGGGATAAAAGTGAAGACTATTTGATTCAGAATTATATTAATTTGTCTAGTAAAGTTGATATGACTTCTTTTAATAGTTTAAGAGTATCACTCTAGCAAAAAGCATGATTCAAAAACATATTTGGTATCACGTTAACAGCTTCAAGTCCTGATATACATATATGAGCATAATATTTGCCACTAAACTTTAACCACTAATTAAATTTTCGAATCTGTAAAATATAAAAAATTTATGATTTGAAAATCCTTAAGGCCAATATAAAAAATTCTCCTTTTTCTCATTGTCTAGAAAAAATTAAAGAAAATAACCATATTCAAATAATAAAAAGATCAAGGAGAGTTGATGTATATGTATGGCAATTTTTTGTTATGGCCTGTAAAATGTTTTTTTTTATAGTTTTAATTGAAGTAACAAAAATGTGCAAAAGGTAATAATGAAAATTTCAACATGGCTGTTAGTCATCATATAAATGGAGGACAAGATTCATAATTGATTTTTTTTATTTAGGTTCACGTAAGCTGCTACTTCCAGATGCTGTCCCTTCATTGTTTTTGTTTAGGGAGAGTTCTACACCCAGATCGTCAAAATACAGTAGACAAGATGATGTGGACTCCAGCCTGATCAACAATGTACAGCTTGAAGTTGAAGTTGGGAATGAGGCTGAGGTCAAAGAAGAATGTAAGGACATGGATGGCATTGAACCTATGCATCAGGAAATTGGAGTGCAATGTGCTATACTTGGTAGATTTAGTATTGAGAATTTGGTGAATGATCCGAAACGAGTACAGTATTATACCTCATTCAGGGACTATGATCATTTTATGTTATTTTTCAATTGCTTAGGCCCCGCTGGTAATGAATTAAATTACCAATGTCTGTCTTTGACACCAAAAGATTAACTCTTTATGTGTTTGATGAAGTTAGTCAGAACAAAGAAGATTTAGAATTAAGTTTTTTATTCGAAGTATCTGAATCAACTGTGTCAAAGATTGTCATTACTTGGATAAATTTTATGTACTTTCAAAAGAAAGAGCTTAACATTTGGCCATCTAGAGATATTGTGACTGATTATATGCCTGAGGATTTTAAGTACAAATTTGCAACTACCCGGGTGATATTGGATGCCACTGAAACCCCTATACAGAAGCCATCACATGTTGATGCACAAAGTGTGACATGGTCTAGCTATAAACATAAAAACACAATTAAAACTATGATAGGTTGCACACCAAGAGGCACAGTGTCATATGTAAGTGATGCTTATGGTGGTTCAGCCAGTGATCGTCAGATAATAGAAAAGTCAGAATTGCTTCAGCTGAACTTGAATTTATTTGAACAGAAAGATAGCATAATGGCAGACCGTGGAATAATGGTTCAGGATTTATTCGCAGCACAAGATGTGAAAGTGAACACTCCCACTATGCTCAAAGGTAAAAGTCAGTTCTACTGTTGGAACCAGAGGAAGTTGTAAGGGACAGGAGAGTAGCATCCAAAAGAATTCACATAGAGAGAGTTATTGGATTAGCCAAAACATTTAAGATCTTGAAAAATGAACTGCCATCAGGCAAACTTATACTTGGGTCTAGAATTGTTTTTGTGTGTTTTTCTATTGCAAGTTTTAGAAAGTGTATTGTGAATGAAAATGCTTAAAAATGTGCCTTTTGCCTGACAAAAATAAACTATATGTGTATCCTATTAATACTCAAGTTATCCTCATTTTGAAAACAGGTTCTAATGTTTTTATGAAAATTTCTTCATATCTTATCAGCTGTTGTAACCAAAAACTTATTTTATCAAAATATTTCACAAAGTTACTCAAAACCAGATGAACTGTAAATGCTTGTTTGCTCATTTAAATGAAAATACATTTTATCAGTTTCATGTGTCCAAAGCGCTTCTCTGGCATTATAAAGGGTACCTTCATCAGACAGTCTCGATCCCAAATATTTAAAAGCCTTTAAAACTAGAGGCTCTCAAGAGCCTGTGTCGCTCACCTGTATTTACTGATGCTTCGGAAATCATGTAAAATAAGGTTAAAATCATAATTAATAGTATTAGATATTATAATGATATCTAAGATAATAACAAAAAACTGCAAAATTTCCTTAAAATTACCAAGATTTTTGTAAAAGTTAACAGACGACGCCGGACGACGACGACGACGACGACGGACGACGGACGCAAAGTGATGAGAAAAGCTCACTTGGCCCTTCGGGCCAGGTGAGCTAAAAAGTAAGGCAATTACTTTTAATATCAGATTTAGTGTAGCATATTCAATCACAACACGCTTTGTAAAATTTCTTAAATTTACCAAAAAAACAAGGTTGTGTCCAAAGCGTTTTATTTTTTTTAAGGTAATTTGCATTGAAACACACATATTTTTTGGTTTGGTTTTACGTTTTAAAAAATAAGATTTCTCTACAAATTTTCATATTTATTCTACTGACATAGACAAAACTTTCAATAGATATCTTAAAACTTATTTATTGACTTGCGAAATTTCCCAGAATAAGATGGATTTCCAAATTGATATTTTTTCTTTCTAATTTTTTTTATTTGACAAAACATTATATTATTCCTGATTCCCAAATTTTGACACATTCTGTTTTTTGCACCCATGTCATTAAATGGATCAAACATTGTACAGTTCTGTATAATCAATCTTATTGGGTCCTGTCTAATTTCAATCAAAATTTTGAAAAAAAAATGTTTTTAGTTCATTCATTGTCATGATTGTTGTAAATTTTAATGTTTATAACTTGTTAATTTTCATTTAGAATGTTAATGTTATGATAAATGTATGAAAGCCATGGAAAGAGTAAAAATATTAATTAATTTGTAAAAGTGGGCAAATGTAATATTCCTATTCAGTCCATTTTTGATTAAATACAAAAGATGCTGAAATTAACTAATCAAAAAGTTGTATGATTTTTTATTTTGTATGTGCTGTTTTCAACATACAAAATAACACATGGGAACATTGAGAGTTATAACAAAGATGCTAAATATGGTCTGAAGTATTTCTCATAAAACATAGTTAATTTAGGAACTAATGAGTTAAGGCAGTAATTTTCGTCATAATCGACTACTTGCACAAACAGATCTACAAAAGTGTACACAATGAAATAGCAGTATTTTCTTTTTGCAATAAACAATTGCCCTTGAATTTGTGCATAATAGGTGCTTATCTCCTTCAAAGTTATTTCCCTAAGATTTATTTCTGTATAGGAAAGGAAAATATTTTCCTGGCAACACTTTCTCATTCCTTCCATTGTATGGACATTGTACTTCTATTAAAAAATCAGTGTCAATAATACCATCAGGTGAAGCTCCTAAAAATGGGAAATCTGGTCGAACAAAGAGGCCTGAGGGTCTACATTTTACACCTTTTTGTGCCTCAAATTTGCAAATAGCTTTGGATTTAAATTGTTTTCCATGTAATAAACACTTTCTAACAATTTTATGGCTATTAATTAAAGTTTTGCATAATTTGTTTTTGTTTCTTCTGCATGTCATCCTGGTAATTTCCCCAAATCCTGATGCAGTCAATCTCCATTTTCATTTAATTGATAGTAATATAAATTTACAAATACATGTGTTTGGTTCATGATCAAGTCTAAATTTGAGAATGAAGAGTTTACAATTGTATACCAGAGTTCTGCTATTTAATGCAATACAATGCAATAAAAAGTGGACCAGAGAGCAAAAAAAAAAAAAACCCCAACAAAATAGCGCAAAGAATTCATAGTCCGTGAATACCATTATACATGTACAAATTTTAATTAAGATAAAGGATCCCATGAATATCAAAACAAATTATTGATAGAAAAACAAAGGATATGGAGCATATCAGTAAATGCACAGCATAAAACACAAAACGCCAAGCAAAGGAACAGTGCTTTCATTGCTGTTCTTCATCTTAAAGTCACAAGAAGAATGTTTCTGATGATGTGTTCAGAAGTTCTTACTATGCATGCATCACGTGCCATGTGACTTTAATTATAAAATATGTGTGTAAAAATATATACAATTTTTTTTAAAGATTATGATTTGAGGAGAAAAAGTTACAAGTCATTCCAGATTAATATTTATTGAATAAATATCTTGATGGTGAGCCTGGTCTCATTGGTTGTTCATGATCATCATATATTTTTGTAATCCATTATTAGACTTACCATAAGGACATTATCTATCCAATACTCAGCAAATGGCCTTTCAAGATAGTCATGGTCATGAACTGCATTTTGTAGATCTGCTTTTGGATATTTATATCGTAAGGATATATCAATGGAAGTTGTTGAGCAAAAATTAATTAATGAATTTCTAACATGATCGTTGCACCCCTTAAAATTACGGAACTTTGCTGGTCATGGATCATCCAGGATGCTATCTAAATGTTTCCTTTTAGATGTAATATTTTGTGTCTTTACTGGTGATCCTGGAAAATACATTTGTTGCTTTTGAATAAAAAAATATATGTTCCCTTTTGACATTATTTTGCAGGATTTGTCTATGTATTGCAATTATACTGACTGTGCCATGTGACCTTGGTCTTATAAAAATATGTTGTTTCCAGTTTTTTTTTGGAAAAATGGGGCATTGCAAAGTTTTTCATATCTTAATCATTTTCTGCCTAGTAGTCAAGTATGTAATCTTGTTTGGTTTAAATTGACTAAGTAGTTACAGAGAAAATGTTTTTGAAAGTTAACCGAACTATGACAGACAACAACTCACACTGGCCCTTGTGGCCGGGTGACCGGAAAAAGTTAATGGTGGACAAATGACAACAGATAACACATACCCACTATTGGAAATAGTATTTTAAGCACTTTTATTTATCAGTGATTCTAAAATGCATGGTTTTTTGGTTAATTTGGTTTTTCTAGAATTTCAAACTACTTTACAATACCATTGTAGAAGGCTTTAGGTTTGTGAAAAGTCTGGAGGTTTTCTGTGCAGCACTTTTCCACCTGTACGTCTCCTGTTTGAATAAAGTGCATCAGCATCATCATGACAGCAGCAACATGTTTGCATGTACCATGTGGTCCTTTTCCTGCTGGGCATTCACAGTGTGAATTTAATGGTTCCCCAATACATCTATCAATTTTTATTTCATAGTTGTATGTAACCTACAGGTAGAAGGAATTGTATTATTTTCATAATAATATCAACACTGAAAGCATGCATTCATCAAGGTTGAGAAAGCCTTGTCATATTTGCTTTTCGTAAATTGTTATGCCCCCGCCGTAGCGGTGGGGGCATTAAGTTTTACCCTTGTCCGTCTGTAAACACAGATCAAGTTTGAATTTTGGTGGCGTCACTTTAACCGTTCTAGAGTTATGCCCCTTCATAAATGGAAAAATTGCAAAATTTTTAGTTTCCGTTCTCTAACTTAAGTTTGCCTAAACCAAATGTTATGAAACTTATACACAATGCTTATTACCACAAAACACAGATCAAGTTTGAATTTTGGTGGCGTCACTTTAACCGTTCTAGAGTTATGCCCCTTCATAAATAGAAAAATTGCAAAAGTTTTAGTTTCCGTTCTCTAACTTAAGTTTTCCTGAAACAAATGTTATGAAACTTATACACAATGCTTATTACCACAAAACACAGATCAAGTTTGAATTTTGGTGGCGTCATTTTAACCGTTCTAGAGTTATGCCCCTTTATAAATGGAATAAAATGCTCCGCTGGGCGCAGCTTGATACGACCGCAGAGGTCGAACCCTGAACAGTTGGGGCAAGTATGGACACAACATTCAAGCTTGATACAGCTCTGAATTTGGATTGTGACTAAATATTTGACACAGCATAGGTTTCTGACACAGAATGAATGTGGTCTAAGAACTTAATTTTTTTTAATTTAGCTATTATGGTCCAATAACCAAAATCTAAATACATGGTTAGATTCAGCATATCAAAGAACCCCATATATTCAATTTTTGTTGAAATCAAACAAAGTTTAATTTTGGACCCCAATTTGGACCAACTTGAAAACTGGGCCTAAAATCAAAAATCTAAATACATGTTTAGATTCAGCATATCAAAGAACCCCATATATTCAATTTTTGTTAAAATCAAAGTTTAATTTTGGACCCTTTGGACCTTAATGTAGACCAATTTGAAAACTGGACCCTAAATTAAAAATCTAAATACACAGTTAGATTCGGCATATCAAAGAAATAAATTTGGTCAAAGATTTTTCAAATCTAATGCGCCATACTGTGCAATTAAAGATTACTTCTTGAAATTTTTCAATATTTGAAATTTGAAAAAAAATAATATTTGAAGAATAATTCTTTTTAATTTCTGAAATCTGAAATGAGAAAAAAATTGACCCCCCACAATTTCTTTTTACCCCCTTTTCTCCAAAAAAATTCTTTCCCTCAAGATATGGTCATAATCTCAATTCAAATTTCCAATGGAGTTTGCAACCATAACTACCCATTTAAATTTACCATAGTGCTTACTTAATCTATTTTATGATAGAATTTAAAATATGGTGTCAAATCTTTCATATGGACTTTTTTGTAAAAAAAAAAGATGCAACATTTGCAGATATTTTTACTGGTCTTCCTTTATAAATATGCGTTTCTTTAAACATAATTTAAAAGCGGTGTAAGGGAGGTAATCAAAACGTTGTATTTGGATTACCTCCCTTACACTGCTTTTAAATTATCTTAATTCTCCATTAACCATGTATTTGATTTATCTCCCTTACACTGCTTTAAATTATGTTTTGTACTAAAGTATTTGTCCATTAACCAGGACAACCTTGTTTTTCCCCCTTTTTTGCCCCTAATTCCTAAACGGTTTGAGCAATAACCCCCCAAAGCAAATCCTAACCATCCCTTTGTGGTATGGAAACTTGTGGTATAATTTCAGAGAGATCCATACACCGTTCCACAAGTTATTGTCTGGAAACTAGAAAATGCTTATTTTTGGTCCCTTTTTGGCCCCTAATTCCTTAACTATTGGTACCATAACCCCCAAAATCAATCCCAACCTTCCTTTTGTGGTATTAAACCTTATGGTAAAATTTCATAGAGATCCACTCACTTAAACTAAAGTTATAGTGTGAAAACCAATGTGTCTTCGGACGACGACGACGCCAACGTCATACCAATATAGGACCTCAAAATTTTTTTGCGGTCGTATAAAAATTGCAAAATTTTTATTTTCTTCTAAATATCAAGTAATTTTTAAAGTTGGAGTTATCTTCCTTTGTCCATGATTATAGTTGAATCAACTACAATCCATGCTTTAAACAATGCAATGTTTAATTTTGACTTCCACTGATAAAACACAGATCAAGTTGAATTTGGGTAGTGTCACTTTAACCATTATTGAGTTATGCCCCTTTATAAATCGAAAGATTGCAAAATTTTTAGTTTCCATTCTGTAACTTAAGTTTGCCCCAACCAAACATTATGAAACCTATACACAATATTCATTACCACAAAACTAAGATCAAGTACACATTTTTTGTTTCCGTTTTCTAACTTTAGTTTGCCTCCACCAAATGTTATGAAACTTATACACAATGCTTATTACTACATAATACAGATTAAGTACGAAATTTGGTGGCGACACTTTTACCATTCTTGAGTTATGTCCCTTTATAAACATAACAATTGCTGAATTTTTCGTTTCCGTTCTCTAACTTTAGTTTGTCTCAACCAAATGTTATAAAACTTATACACAACCGTTCTAGAGTTGTGCGTGTTTACAAATAGAAAAATTGCTGAATTTTTAGTTTCTGTTCTCTACTTAAGTTAGCCTCAACTTACACACAATGCTTATTACCACAAAACTCAGATCAAGTTCAAATTTGGGTAGCGTCACTTTTACCGTTCTTCAGTTATGTCCCTTTATAACTATATGATATGCAAGCGGGGGCATCATCTGTGTCCACATGTGGACACTATCCACATTTATTTTGTTATAAATTAGGCCGCCATTTTTAAGACTTGAATTATTTCACATTTTTAATGTCGAATTTTCTCATTGTTGAAGGTCCTCTATATAAGTGACCTATAATTGCATATATCCACTTCATTTGAACTGTGGTGGATATGTCTCATTGTGGCAATCATACCACATTTCCTTATTTTTATGTAGAAAAGGGAAGCCACTTTTATTGTTAGAAATGATCAAAATAATTTATCTGGTTTGACCATGTAAAACATTCCTTCCACTTTTGACCACTAGGATAAGGTAAATATTCAAATAAGCCCCCTACAAAAACCTTGACAACTGGTCCACTGTACATGTGCACATAAAAATATTGAATTCAAGAAACTTTTCCAGAGTTAAATGACAAATTTATCGACTATATTATTTGTTTGTAAGCACTTCACTTAATAGAGACTTTCACATATATTGTGTGTAGAAACTGAAGGAGTAATAAAAAATTGATGAATATATATTATGCACCAACTGTGTGAGGCCCTCATGATCATATGTAGTTAAACCCCCCTAGTACTAAGTAGTATAACAAGACGCTCTCAAGAGCCTGAATCGCTCACCTGTATTTCAGAGGAGAAGATTTTTAAAGGTTAGCAAACTTGATGAACAAATTGTGTAAAATTGTCTTTAAAGGGCAATAACTCCTTAAGGGGTCAATTGACAATTATGGTCATATTAACTTTTTTGTAGATCTTACTTTGCTGAACATTATTGCTGCTTACAGTTTATATATATATCTATAATAATATTCAAAATAATAACAAAAAACTGCAAAATTTTGTTAAAACTACCAATTCGGTGGCAGCAACCCAAAAATGGGTTGTTCGATTCGTCTGAAAATTTCAGAGCTGATAGATCTTGACCAATTGAACAATTTAACCCCATGTCACATTTGCTCTAAAAGCTTTAGTTTTTGAGATATAAGCCAAAAACTGCATTTGACCCCTATGTTCTATTTTTAGCCATGGCGGCCATGTTTGTCGATGGATCAAAACTTCGGATACAATTTATAAACTAGATACCCTAAGGAACATTTAGTTAAAGTTTGAAGGTATTTGGCCCAGTAGTTTCAGAGGAGAAGATTTTTGAAATAGTTTACGACGACAGACAACAACAGACGACTAACGACGACGGACGCCAAGTGATGGCATAAGCTCACATGGGGCCCTTCGGGCCCCGGTGAGCTAAAAATTTGTAAGGGTTCCACGGAACCCAGTGTCTCGCCTACTTTTGCTGTTAGTCGCAGTCTCAACAAAAATGGGGAAAAAATTATCAAAAATTTTCCTCTAGATACTATCTTTTGATTGTCAGAAGTTCTGTTCAAGTTTGGTAAAAATCCAAGAAGGTTTATGAATCTAATAAATGTTTTAAAAACGTTAACTGCAGACTGTACGTAATGTTAACTGGAATAAAACTAAGTCCATTTATAAGTAATATATGGAAAAACAGGGTATAAATTTTTACAAAATGTCCTTCTAGATACTAGCTTTTGATCATAAACAAGCTTCTACCCAAGTTTGGTACAAATCCAGGATAGTTTGAGAAAGTTATTAAAATTTTGAAAGCTTTAACCACAGAGTGAATGTAATGTTAACTGGCAGAAAAACTAAGTCCATTTATAAGTAAAATACGGAAAATCAGGATTTTTTTTAAAAAAAATTTACTTTTGAATACTATCTTATGATCACAAACAAGCTTCTGTCCAAGTGTGGTACAAATCCAGGATAGTTTAAGAAAGTTATTAAAATTTAAAAACTTTAACCACAGAGTGAATGTTATGTTAACTGGCAGAAAAACTAAGTCCATTTATGAGTAAAATACGGATAAACAGGATTTTTTTTTACAAAATTTTCTTCTGGATACTATCTTATGGTTATAAACAAGCTTCTGTCCAAGTTTGGTACAAATCTAGGCTAGTTTAAGAAAGTTATTAAAATTTGAAAAACTTTAACCACAGAGTGAATGTAATGTTAACTGGCAGAAAAACTAAGTCCATTTATGAGTAAAATACGGATAAACAGGATATTTTTTTTTACAAAATTTAGTTCTGGATACTATCTTATGATCATAAACAAGCTTCTGTCCAAGTTTGGTTGAAATGCAGGATAGTTTAAAAAAGTTATTAAAATTTCAAAAACTTTAACCACAGAGTGAATATTTGTGGACGCCGCCGCCGACGACGAATGTAGGATCGCTATGTCTTGCTTTTGCGATAAAAGTCGCAGGCTCGACAATAAATGAAATAATATATTATATGTCTGAATTTGTAATTTAATGGAACCTTATGTCTCATTGCTGCAACAACAATACCACTTAAGAAAGTGTTTTGGCCACTCTGATGAAAGCTGCAGGCTAAAATTCTATGTGCCTCAAACATTTTTTTCCCTTTTTCCAACGCCTTGATTTCTCCACTAGCCTGTCGATCTTCTGCCATCCGATATAGGAAATACCCCTCTATTTGTTCTGCTGTGAGTTTTGGTAGCATAATTTTATGTTCAGACCGTAATTGCTGGAATCCCGTCACAGGCCACTGTGGATCTAATGGTTCTGGTAAGTCAACAGGAACACCCCGGGAATTTGTATTTCTATCATAAGCTCTCAATCTGGAGTAAAAATAAAAGATGGCACTGCATTTGGAAAATTAAAATTAAAATATAGTTTTCTCATGCTTATCATTCATATTAGTAGGAAAACAACTAGCTTAATTAACTAACAAATTAACCATTCTAATTTTTTAAAAATGTTGGATGGTATAAAGAAAACCTTTTGTTTTTTTCTAATTTTCATTCCGGAGTTTGATCAATAAGATATATCATACAAGTTAAGTATACACTTACTTTTGTTTGAACATTGATCAGCGTTCATACTTAACTATTAGCCAGCAGGAACAGTAAATGTGATGAAAATGAAATTGAAACAAGAGAGGAAGTCCCAGATGTTATATTGAAATCAACATACTAGCACTTCCCCTAACTGTGACAAATCAAATTAATTCCAACAACAGGAAGCATGCCAACTGGAAACTGAAAATAAAAACAAATGAAATGAACTTAAAATTGTAAAAACAGGTACTAAATCCTTTACAATAAATAGGATTCATTATTATGCTTCAGACACTTTAGGTTCTCTAGACTAGACTACAGCTAATGTTTCATTTGTCCTTGATATTGTGTGATAGAGGATGAAAATATATTTTAAAATATATAGTAGAGACCTATCACAGCCCGCAAAAAAATACAAATACTATTTTTGTTAACTTTTTTATCTTTTCAATTTATATGACATTAGGGATATTAAAATGAAGCTTGTGACTGTTCATTGCCGTTAAACCACATTCAGTTTTATCAAGGAAAGGTCTGAGGTTTGTTAAGGTTCATGTGGACCCTGTGGCAAAAATGGCTGCATTTTCACCTCAAAATTTACTCTGAGTACAGACAAACCTGTGTATCTGGAAAAGTTTTAAGGCATAGCATGCCCTAGATAAATAAAACTCAAATATATTTTATGTTTTAGAAAATTAAAAACTTAACAGGCTTTTGCAGTGCACTTTTTAGCTCACCGGGGCCCGAAGGGCCCCATGTGAGCTTATGCCATCACTTGGCGTATGTCGTCGTCCGTCGTCGTCATCTGTCGTCGTAAACTTTTTAAAAAATCTTCTCCTCTGAAACTACTGGGCCAAATACCTTCAAACTTTAACTAAATGTTCCTTAGGGTATCTAGTTTATAAATTGTATCCGAAGTTTTGATCCATCGACAAACATGGCTGCCATGGCTAAAAATAGAACATAGGGGTCAGATGCAGTTTTTGGCTTATATCTCAAAAACTAAAGCTTTTAGAGCAAATGTGACAGGGGTTAAATTGTTCAATTGGTCAAGATCTATCAGCTCTGAAATTTTCAGACGAATTGAACAACCCATTGTTGGGTTGTTGCCACCGAATTGGTAGTTTTTATTTCTTAAATTTTCTAAATCTGTAATAACATATGTTTGTTATTTGTAAAATATTTTAATTTATAATGGGCTCTAGGGAACTCTTGAGACTTTGCGCAGAAACTAAATGCATAGCCTTGATAACTAATTTTTAAATTAAATTAATACATTTTTGAATTAACCATGATAAATCAATGAGAAGAGGCTTTTAAGGAATAAACTTAGCTGTAATAACAAGGCTCAGTTATTAAAGGAATGTAACTTATTATATGAGACACTTGGGAATTACTAGGAAGCTTGCGCAGAACCTCATTACATGCTCTGGTCATTATTTCTTACAATAAATTAAAATACATTGTAATTAAGCATGATGTATGTCTGAGCAAATGCTTTGGAGTGATATAGAGAAGCTGTGATAACAACCTTTAGTTATTACAGGCATATTTTTTCTGTAATAACATAGGTGTACTATGCAAAATTGGCAAACTATGAACTGTTATATCTTTCTATAGTTAAGTATACATAAGGACAATAGTAATATCAATAGAACTTGTATACATTTTAACTAAACTAATGATGTATATTGTCCCTTTGAAACATGTAACATACATATGTTATCACAGTTCTTTGATTTTTTAGTCCACAATAACAAATGTATGTTATTTTTCTGTAATAACCCTATAGAGTTATATCCCTGACTGTATATAAACTGTAAGCAGCAATAATGTTCAGCAAAGTAAGATCTACAAAAAAAGTTAATATGACCATAATTGAGAGCCTCTTGTTTTCATTTCTCCAGAAGATGCCAAAATAAACTAAGCTGTGAAAGAGGTTTGAGAACTTCCCCACAGATAATAATTGGAGTGAACTGTATTGATTGACATGGACAATAGATAAACAGTAGTTACCTGACAATAATTGGTGATTTAAACCATGTACCTGAGTGGACCATATCAAGTGAAACTCAACTGTTTGTTAATTTTATCACCTTCTGCAGGAACGAAAAAAAGTGCACTGCAAAATCCAATTAAGTTTTAAATTTTCTAAAACTTACTATGCATTTGAATTTTATTTATCTAGGGCATGCTATGCCTTAAACCTTTTTCAGATGCACAGGTTTGTCTGTACTCAGAATAAATTTGAGGTGAAAACGCAGCCATTTTAGCCAAAAGGTCCACGTGAACCTTAAAAGTATTTGTTATTTACTCATTTATACTGTTGTGAAACCTGACAACACAATAATTGTGTGTAGTGGTGCCTTATCTTAGGGTTTCAATCTGTGCCATTAGTGGGTGTTACCAACTAGTCCTACATAAAATTGAGAATGAAAATGGGGAATGTATGCTCGAGTCTAGTAAATATTTATTCTGGCCAGTGAGAATTTAGTAAAATTTGGTAAACTTTATACTTTATAAAAGGGTTAAGATTTCAAACGGAATATATAACAGTATGTCTATGATGGACCCCCTTTGATGGATGTCAACAGCGACATCAGGATCAGGACACCTTCAGAAATTTATAATTTTTTAAATTTTTTGAACACGGTATTCATGATAAAACCCTACGTAAGGGCCTATAATCCAGATGAAATGTGGTTATTGTACTATTACACTACAGTATCATGTATGGTGTATTGAATTACTGAGATAACAAGAATCGGGAGAACAATTCAATGATCAGATGACCTTGGTGCTAACCTATTATTCATAGCTGAAAACAGAACAAAATTGAAATAAATAACCTGTAAATCAATAAAAAGTTTTTAAATGGATTATTAACCTCTCAATCAAGTCTGTTTTTCTGCCGGTTTTTAGTGTGACCTAAAATAAATTTTCTGGATTTGGTTTCACAAAAAAACTTACGAATAAGATTGATCGTAAGTATACTGAATTGTTCAATCTTAGTCGTAAGTTTTTTTGTGAAAACCGACTCCTGGCTGTTATCTATAGTATGTTGACTATTGTTCAGTGTAATCTGATCGCGAACACCGAAGGTCAGACGATATAGAACTACTTTAATTTGTACTTTTGCCAGAAAACTTATTTTTAGTTTTGGGGGATAATCTCAAACTAGACACACACACACCTCAGGCTAATGTCCAAACTATAACTACTCTATTTTCCGGTAACTTCCTTTTATTGGGTATACGGGGATGTGCCAAAAATATCGGTCATAATTTTGCGAGATTTTATATAAAAATGACCCTCCTTTTTAACGACATCCTATATTAAAATGCATTTACATTTGATAACTGTATATTGATTTGGGGTATGATCTACATATCATATATAAATATGCTATTGAGAATCTTTCATTATTAATGGTCAATTATTATATTAAATTAAATCAATTCATGGGTCATATTTTAGATATTGTATATAAGTATAGGTCATTCTTTCTTAAATATTTATATACCTATAGGTACTGAATTTCAGTGAATGTTATATTAAAATGGGTACGTTTTTTTAGGCAAAAATGGCACACCCCTACCAAGAAAATATCGAAGTTACCCCCCCCCCCCCCCCCCGTGATCTTAAGAACCCAAAATGGCGTCCGATAGGTTATTATTAACGATGTCATTTGGATAGCCTAGCTATTTAGCATATCGTTCAACATAGAAAGATATCTAGGACATAGCGGCTATCTATCTGCCAAGACAGGGGCGGATCCAGGATTTTAGGTTGGGGGGGGGGGGGGGGGGGGCAAACTAAAAATGTTTTGAGCGGGTAAAATTATCAAAATATTCTCTTCAGATACTTTATTAGGCTGAGGACAACCCATGCTTTGCAAATTTTAGGGGGGCGCACGCCCGCAACGCCCCCGCCTGAATCCGCCCCTGTAAGATATTGAACGCAACCCAGATACCACAGGTGAATGTGTATAGAAATAACAAAGTCAATGTGACAACAAATCAAAATTATGTTTGTAAGTATTGTGGTATTTCATGTTATCATAAAAACCATAAATGTAAAGCAAGAAATAAGGAATGCTTTAGTGCTAATTTCTCAATTTGCTCAAGCATTGTAATTAAGATTGACACCTGCAAACAATATATATTTAGCGGAGTTCCTTACCTCCAGGATAACATCCAGTCAAATTTAAGTTAAATGTATACAAGTTTAACTCTGCTTATTTTATATTGTTTGCAGATGTCAATCTTAATTACAATGTTTGAGCAAACGTTAATACAAAAAAAGCAAGCAAGCAAGCCAACCAAAGTCTACAAGCGTTAGGAAATTAGCTCTAACTGTAAAAAGATAGGACATTTTGCCAGAGTGTGTTTTTCTAAATCTTAAGGAAAATGGTGAAAACTCAAAATTTTAAAAATAGGCAGAAATCAAACAAGAAAAAGAGAGAACATATTTATGTAAATCTAATGACTAATATTGAAGAAAATACTGTAAATATTGATATATTAGGGATTAAAACATTGTCAAGCTGCCGTGTCCTGTATTTCAAGTTCCTTAATAAATAAATTAGATAAGACAATAATAAGCGTAAACTTTTCGAAGATACACAATGTCTATGGTGTAGGTGGTGAAGGAATATCTTTTAAGGACAGATAAAACTTCCACTAAAATTTGATAAAGAGCCAGTTATTTACCAAAATTTTTACATAATTGATAAAATTCAATACTCTTTAATAATTGGAAATGTTTTTTTTTTGGGGGAATATATTAAAGCTAACATTGCCTATCCTTCTAAAACTTTAAACTTGTATGATGAAATTGCACAGATCGCACTTATAAGTACGTAACAAAACGAAGATAAAACTTAAAAATAAATTGAGCTTCCAGCTAGGAAAATAAGAATTTTTTTTGTTAGAATACCTAAGCAATAAAAAGGAAAGCAAATAGTTACTGTACTTGAACCCAGTCAACCTTTACAAAATACAAGCATTGTAGGTGCTGCTTGTCTAGTGCTGCCTTCAAACCAACAACCATTTATAATTTATAAACCCAAATGATGACAATCTAATTAAAAAATATAGATCTCGGATTTCGTTATACTACATGTAGTATAACGTAGTATAACGAAATCCGAGATCTATATTTTAATTAGATTGAAATGATGATCAAGTGGTGCTAAACAGAAATGAAATAGTAGCTTTAATCTCAGAAATACAACCGAACTCTGTTCAAAATTAGACTGATAAAACTGAAACATTTCATATAAATAACATTGAAAAGGGTTAAAAAAAAACCAAAAAAAACTTAAACAATGATCTTTTTGAATCAGAACTAACAAATGAGCAAAAGGATAGCGGTGCCCTTGCACCCAAATTCTAAACAAAAAGCAGCATTTATAACTCATTCTGGATTCTATGAATGGAATTGAATGCCGTATGGTCTACGTAATAGCAGTATAGCGTTTTCTCAGGTCATGTCACACATATAGCTTTTTCTCAGGTCATGTCACACATATTGAGAGGATTGCACTGGAAACATGTACTTGCATATATTGATGGTATTTTGATTTTTAGTAAAACATTTGAAGAGCATCTGCAACATATTGACGAAATGTTTACTAGATTACGAAAAGCAAATTTTACTCTTAAACCAGAAAAATGTCACTTTGCTGTTAAAAAGGTCAATTACCTAGGTCACATTATTTCAAAAGACGGTGTCAAGGTAGATGATTCCAAAATTGATATTGTTAAAAACTACCCGAGGCCTAAAAATCAGCACGAGTTCAGAGAGTTCTTAGGTCTGTGTAATTACTAAAGGCTCTTTGTGAAGAACTATGCTAAAATCACAGTTCCCTTAAATAATCTTTTACAAAAAGACAAAGAATATGTTCGGACTGATAAATGTCAGACTTCGTTTGAAAATCTTAAACAACTGCCCCTGTTTTGTCGTATCCCGATATGTCAAAACCATTTATTTTGACTTGCGACGCATCAGGTTCAGCCATTGGCTACATTCTTAGACAGTTAGATGAAAATGGTAAAGAAAGAGTTATATCATACAGTGGTCGTGCGTTGGGAAATAATGAATTTAACTGGACAATTGCCTAGCAGTTCTTAAAGGCATCACTAAAACAAAGCTTATTTATTTCATGCTAGATTCAAAGTTTATACTGACCATCGAGATTTAGTTTGGTAACACAAATCTAAAGTTACTAACTCACGTCTAGGTAGATGGGCTCTTGAATTGCAAAATTATGATTTTGAAATTATCTATAAAGAAGGTAAAAAGAATACAAATGCGGATGTCACAATAAAGTTATTGTTTTGAGAAGATCCCTTAAGGTGTTTTCCACATGTACTAGTATTATTGCAAATAGGTATATAGATTTTTTAGATTTTTAAGACTATATATACTTACTTCATAAATATATACGCACTACAGAAAAGAGAAGAAAAAATCCTTGGAAGTAATAAAGCGGTTTCATTAACGATAAATGGGTAAGTTTTTATTTTCTTATTTTAATCTCCATCTGTTTTTATATGAATTTATATGTTTTCAGAAAACTTGAACCATGGAATGTATTGATAGTGTTGAAAAAAAATATGTGTAGGATTTATCACTCAATTTAAAGTTTCTTGATCAATTTTCTGCACCCAAGAAAAAAACGGAGATCAGTGCGGTATTTTTTTTTTATAAAAACGCAGCTGCAAGAGACAAGGAATTGAGACCTGAAATTTGTCTTTGGAAATGCAACATACCATGATTTCAAGGGAGTAGCTTGATTTTCTCAGACTTTTTATTTTTGTGTTTCTCTTAATTTTGGCAACAAACATATGAAGTATATTTTAAAGAATCCAAAGGGCGACAGGGGAAGAGAACTATGAACATTTTGGTAGCCCTCGACCGACAATAAAATGCTTGCCCAAGTTCAGCGTCCGTTCCGGTGTGCGGGATGTATACATTTGCAACCACGTCAGGTCAGAATGGGGACGTTAAATTCAATGCCTCGCACACAGAGAGAGCCACACTCTCTGCACGTTAAAAAACCGTTTCAACAATACTTAGAGGGGCCCGTAGGTGGCCTGTTGCAGGTCTAAATTCCTGCCCATATTCAACATCCCATTGTTCTCCAGTGGCAGTTCAAATTTCCCACCCTTCATCGCTATTTTCCTCCATGGCAGAACATACCTATTGTAGCAATTGTTAATGATTTATACGCCCTGAATATTCTTGAAATAATTGCCATTGAATGTTCAGCAAAGAACAATCAACCGATCATGTATTTTAGTGCATTCTATTAGATTTCAACGCTAAAAATCGACTGACTGAGTGTTTAAAAACTTTCCAAAACTGTGACTGAAAATAGTACAAGGCACAAAGATTCGCTCCCCATCCTTGCGTCTGTGGGCATATGCTCCATTGTCCCTCTTTTGTTTATTGCGCCTGTCATTTGATGCAATCAACCAGATAACAAAATTCTTAAAAGGAAAGAAATGAACATACAATATGGAAACACCCGTAAAACGACAACTGTCATGAACGTTATATTGAACGGAAAGGCGGCAAGTTGGATGCTTATAAAAGTGGTTGGAACCAGTCGTCATGGTTGTGTGTTGTCCTTGTCGATTAATCAGTGTTTTGTGTTTTTTTTTTCCATCGAAGAGTTTGGTGTTGGTGGCGGATGGTGGATTGTCTCTGTTGAATTTATTAACCAAAAAGACCGAAAGAGGCAATCTTAATTTGATTCTGATGTTACCATTGATTTTCTAAACACCTGTCTCTCTGCAACTAAACAGAGAAATGTTTTGAAACTTTCGGGGTCGAATGATTGAAAACCTTGTACAAATAATTCTCACGTTTAAATCTTGTTTAGATGGAAAACATGGTGGCATATATAGTTCCTGTGTAAAATCATAGTTTAACCTCTATAAATGGAACTTCTTACCCAATTTTAACTATCCAGGAATGATGCATCATAATGGATCTTTTGCAAATTATTGTCATTTCGTTTCTGAATGCATAAACACTATACATATGGCCAAAAGAAGAAAATTTGTGATTTCGGGCGATTTTTTCAAAATTCTTCTCTGAAAAGAGGGACGAAAGATACCAGAGGTCAAACTCATAGATCGAAAACAAACTAAAAACGCCATGGCCAAAAATAAAAAGACAAACAGACACATAATAGTACAGATGACACAACATAGAAAACTAAAGACTAAGCAACACGAACCCCACCAAAAACTGGGGGTGATATCAGGTGCTCCGGAAGGGTAAGCAGATCCTGCTCCACATGTGGCACCCGTCGTGTTCTCTGAAACTTCAATGCAAATATTTTGACATTTTTTAAAATAAAAACCTAATCTGATTAAAATACAGATCCTGTGTCCAAGCTTTGCTTACAAAACTATACTCTAAGTAGTTGAATTTAACAGAAGTAATGTTTTCAGGATTAAAGAGGAAAACGTAGTAACTCTTGGAACCTCCAAGGTTTTTTTTTTCTAGACTATCGACGATTTAGGGCTGTTTATTGACCTTTTGATGACATTTTGGTTTATAATATTCTCACTGACTTAAAACTCTATAATCCATTATCCATATGAATAAAAGAAGATGTGGGGTATACGTAAATGGTTAAAAGCAGCAACCAAACGACGTAGAAAAACCTAAAAACTAGGTTACTGCATACGACAGCCTCAAAAACATAACAATTATACGACACTATGCGCAGGTTGTCGAATGTTAACTCGACTAGTCCCAGATTGCGCCAACATCTGCCGATCTGTTTTTGTTCTTGTAGATCCCATGGCCTTAGCAATTCCATATTTTTTTGTTAAAATCTAACCCAGAATAATGGAATGAACCCGTGATAAGTACAACGTTCATTTGAGATTCCCGCCAATCAATCAACATTCGAAATCGTTACCGTTTTGATTATAAAAAATAAAAACGATAATCATTTGATTGATTGTTGGTCGCTAAAATCCAGTGGCAAATATTTCTAGCATATTCAGGGCAAAAAAGAAAACCAGAATCCCGAATCTTATTTTCTCCAAGAAAGGAAATATCCAAATGATGGTCCAGGTGTGAACACAGACCAGAACTTTAGTGGTCTTTATAAATTTATAGTGCTAGTATAAAAAGAATATAATTTACAACAGGGTAAACACTCATTACCAAGACAGGCCATATTACATAGATATGGACAAAGGGGAATAACTACAAATTGTAATGCTCGGTCTTGTAAAATGACCTAGTATTGAATTTTAGCAGCATTCTTCTTTCATTTTGTATCAGTGATTTACGGTTCTAAATACGATAATTATTATGCTAATTTAATTAGAGGCATGTTGTCTAGCTTTTAACGCCCCCCCCCCCCCCCCCCCCCCGAAAAACTCAACCCAAACAAACAAATAAAAGACTTAGAATTATTTTTGTTAATGTAACATATTTGTATTGTTAATTCTTAACGTACTATTTATTAACAATCCCATTGTCTGAAAATCTTTCTATCTATCTATAAATGATTCCCTTTAAGTAAACTATGCTTCTTTATTTAGGCATTCCATCGAGATATCTAACATTTGTTGCAACATGCGTGACTGTGTTTGAGATGTTTTGTATGCTGCTCGCTCAAAAGAAGACTTTTTCATGTTGAGTCTGGTATATCATGCACTAACGTTTGTAAACATATGTTGAGGCTGATTGAGGCGACGAACAAGATCGTTTTTATTAGTTTAAGTGTTGACAGTCACGTTTGTCGGACAAAACGGTTTACTATAAGACCTAAATAAGTAAGAACTGTGTGTTTTTTTTTACTCTTTAATTTGTTACAGGTCACCAACAGAAAAAAATTAAAATGAAAATGAAAAAAATGGATGTCTGTATGATATTTAAAATCTTCATAAAGTAAGAGAATAATACGGTTTAAATAGTTATTTTTCTTTTTTTATGCAGAACTTAAGCTTTTTATTTACACCGACCCGCTTTTCCTTTTTGAAAGTTTGGAGATTTTTAACATGTTTAAGTGTGAAACCTAATAAATGGATATTTTATGAAGACCAATATTTATCATTTCCTCTCAAATATGAAAATGAGTTGATATTTCAAAAATACGCATATACTGTTCAATATAAATGCTCTATAAAACTGTGACTTTGAGATGAAGAACAACATTAAATATCGTTTTTGGCTTTTTCTCGTCGATAGAGATTTTGACGAGAATAATAATAGACCATATCTCTATTCTTTCATTTTTTCCCAAATAATATAACATTACTTTAATAAAAAAGTAATAGGCATCGCATAAATCAAAATGAAATAACATAAAAACCGCGCTTATCCGACTCCCAAAAATCCGACACCTAGTACTTCTGACACCCAAAAGTCCGACGCCAATTGGTTCGGTAAACATAGTATGTGTGTTAATCTGATATGAAGAATTGAATAAAATATAAAGCCCATTTATATAATAAAAGTTATAATAGAGGATTGACGTATTAATGATAATAAGGCAAACACATTTACTGTCACACGAAAAATAATTGTGACATTGATATCATAGTGGAAAATAGTAAAATAAATTAGGGTATGGATCAAAAACATTCCTTCTTTTCATTGGAACCACCCCCTTTTAAATTATTTTAAAACGGTTTTTATCAGTTTAAAAAAATTGCATGTCTCTTTGGTTTGATCATTTAGCCCTTTGGCAAGTTTGAAAATGCGATTATAACAATCGGAAGCTTTGGGGTTCTTCACAATCTATTGCAGTGACACCCTTTTTCGAAACGATCAAGTATTTTCATTTTTCGTTTCTTAATCTAATATATTAGTGTAATAGCCCCAAAAAGTTCTAACTGATAAATGTATTATGTAAATATAACTTAAATGTCTAAATGCATAAGTTTACTCACCTTACATTGACCACTTTGCTTTGCTTCCTTTCTATGTGACGTATGTCTCAATGTCGTTAAGATCTGAACGGAATATAGAATTGCAGGATGCTTTGCGCAGATGCTTATTGTAATTAAATTTAATTGATATAGAAAATACTGCTTGCATAGTAACTATCAAAATTACTAGCGCTTATCTAGCAATTACTAGCGATAGTAGTATACTTTATTACTACTTATTTTTCTCAGTGTTAAAAAAGGGCAGGTCGGGTGATAGCTGACATACATACGTGTCACACATTCAAGTTGTGCTGCCTAATAACTTATATCTTTGTCGTATGTCGATTCTGAACTGGTCACTTTTATTTTCAGCATATTCACAAAGAAATACTAGATCAGGCATTGCTGCATCTAAACAAGTAAAAGTCAAAATTGATTTAAACATTGCGACAGCAAAGGTCAGTATTGGTGTTGCCATAGCAAATAAAGCTGGAGAACAAAGGAGACAAGAAATTCAACTATCCTGTGATGCACAATTACAAACCACATCTGAACCACGTGCATGTGGTTACCAAAGTACGTCCAGATTTATATGGAAAGAATCGATTCCGTCTGATCCTAGAAACATGGATATCATGCTAAAGAATATTGAGGATGAAAAGTTTGGAATACCAGCAACTGATTAATGGTAAGTCTGTCGCAAGAAAATTTAATTTCTGAAAACAAGTCTGCAAGTTTAATTTGGGAACTGGAATCCTATTTTTTTTACATGAAATTATTATTCTAATTATGCAGCAAAAGATATGACATTGCCCAGTTTTCATATTTTGTTAGGAGAAATAATTGATAGACGTAACGTTTGATGACGTTGTGCTCCCCCCCCCCCCCCCCCAAAAAAAAAAAAATAACAAAGCTAAGGCCATATGGCATTCCGTTTTTTTTTTTTGTTTAAAAACAAAAACAGAATCAGTACTGATTGATTGATTGATTGAGTGGTGTTGTTATATGCCAATTTCAATCCTATTTGTCTATATCGTGGTAGCTAGTTTTTATTGGTGGAGGAAGTGCCAGGAGAAAAAGTCTACCTCATGTAAGGTTTTATATAAAAAAATTAAAGTAAGAAATAGATCATCAAAACACGACACCAAGGGTTGACTTAGGTATAGAAATATGGATATCCCATGACATCGTCAGCCCTTTAGGAAGAAATCCTTGCTAGAACGGAGTGTTCGTTTTTCTGTGTCGGGATGTATAAATACACTGCGACGTCAGATTGGGATGGACGTTTAATACAATGCCTCATTTATCAGTTGAGTGCCACGCTTTCTATATGTTAAGTAAACCTTTACAATAACTCTCTGATCGGTTCAAAATTTTGCCACAGTTCAACTTACCTTCAATTTCCAGTCTTATCTTCCAATACTTACCTTTTGTTATGATTGTCTTTTATGTCTTATTCTGTTAATGCATGCAGTATTTTCAAAATTGGCAATATGAAGATCTTATGAAATGTTTGAGTGGTGTTGTCTTTGATTTGTTTTCTTATTTTTTCTTTAGCAGCTGTATACAAGATATTTGTGAGCACATTGCGGCCTTGCTTTCCATATTTTGTTTTGTCTTTTATTTTCTTGTTCAAACTATCGACAATCCTGATTTTTATTAGCTGGACTGTGCAGGTTTTTTTTCTCTTTGTTTTTCTTGTACGACATATTGACTAGGTAGAAGTTGTGCGTGCACTTAAAACTGGTTTAACCTAACCAACTGTTGAGTCGTACCAAGTTTATCTATCTTCGTCTAGCTCTTTTTATATTTCGTCAACATTTGCTGCTTATACCTTTGAGTGCCACGTACCACGCATTACACTCACATGTATATTTATATATTTTTGTTGTTTCTTGTAGGAAGTTGTCTCATTGAAGAACTTACGAAAGATAGTGGATTTTGGTTTTATTGTATATCATGCAAGATTTAAGAGACCATGTTATTACACATGAATAGATCAATTTGTAAAGCAAACTAATTTTGCATAGCCTCACATCTTTTTTAATTTGATTTATTTATCATTTCATCTAATGTATCTTGATATAACAGTTTACTTATCTTAACTTTTAAATTTGAAGACTTCATTCACGATTTTGATCTTAAAGATCATATTTTTATGCAATTGTTACAAGTATAACATGGTCAAGCATTCCAACTATATAACCTTTAGAATGACCAAGATGATTGATTGTTGGTCGCTTAACGTCCAGTGGCAAATATTTCATGCATATTCAGGACGAGAATGACCAAGAATTCCAATTCTATATCCTTAAAAATGACCAAGAATTCCAATTCTATATCTTTTAAAACAATCAAGAATTTCAATTTTATATCCTTTAATTTGACGTAATATGACTTTTGTGTTCAGAAAGTATCGTTATGAAAAAAAAGTTGCATGAATTCTTAAACGCAAAATAGTGGTTTTACACACAAATAAAATGATTTCAAAAATATTTTGTTCACCCAATATTTCTTATATTTGAACTTTTTAAAAATAAACATGGTTAGCCCGACATTGCACTGGTGTCAAGGCGCAGTTCTTAAACAAAAATGGGAAAAATGCCGAATCAGACTTGAGGCGGTAAGTTTTTAAATTAAAATTGTAATAGGTCCATCATCAAGTAAATAAATCATTATTATACACCATTTGATTCCTTGTTCATTTAACTCCCCGAAAATGGAAATTTTATTCGCCCACAAACCCCCTTTAGTATATATATATAAACTAAAGCTAATATAATTAAATCACAAAAACATTGAGCATACTTTGTTCAATAACAGGATTATGTTCTCACTTTTCGACTCGGCAAGATTTTCTTATTCAATTGTAAACGCTTTGCGAATGCACGTTTTTCATTGGATAACAACAGTGTTTAATGTCTATAACTTCGAGATTAAACATGTCTATTGTTGCATTGTTTACTAATGCATGTTCAAGGTTAAGGAGTTTCTTGTACTCAAATTTAATTATTAAGTACTTAAAAATACCATAATTGCATTCACTAATTTGGCTTGTAGCATTGCTGGTTGAACTTTCATATATGTAGAAGTAGCTGCGAAAACGTAGCTCTTAAGGTCCTTTTGATGATTTTGATATTTGCGGACCATTGGCAAAAAAAAATTCAAAGGACAATAGAGCTACGTTTTCGCAGCTAATGTAGAAGATGATCAAATACAAGTAAATATAAAAAAAACTCATATCTAATTTAATTGTTCCGCTTTCAAAATTGTGTCATTTCCTTTTCTGTCAAAAGAAAAAATACAAATTGTTTCTTGTCTTGTGAATTTTAGATCCATGTAGGACAATCAGAACTTTTTATAAAAAAAAATTATATGTGTGTTGTTATTACTAAAATTGCTATTTTTTTACTTTTGATATTTAATAATTTTCTACTTCAATCACGAGTCGTGTACATTCATAATAAATTTTAGTAACAAGCGCTTGGAACATGGACATGAATAATAATATTAGATGCTATATTTAAATTGTGTGTATATGTATATATATATATATATGAATGTAATTGTGATATTAACATTACAGTGCCATATAAGGATAAAAAAAATCCTGTAAAAATGAGTCAAAATAAAGAGATATTTTTGGAGGCTATTTTTTCTAAAGTTAATTCTGGGGTGGACGTGCGATTTTTTATTCCGATGTTAACGTATGTGACGTCCACGAATATCGACATATTTTGTATGAATAAATTGATGTGTGGGGTATACTTAATAAAATGAAACACCGACCAAACGACACAAATACCCAGTAGTGGGCAACAAACGGTCTACAACAATAGCCTGGTGACTTTATAATATGTTACACTGTAAATCGTACAGTGTCTGGAAAAGTTAAAATAAATCAAACAGAAACAACCAAAGAACTGCCATCAACACCAAATTCTACAAAGAACACCAAAACATAGAGATATGACACGAGACAACCATTGACAAGACTTCTGACCTGATTCAGGACAAAAACGAGAAAGGATTTAACACTTTTTAATGTAACCCCTTCTAATCCCGATCAGCGGACTTACACAAGTTACATACTGCTGATATAAAACAACGCCGTTCTGATATCAGTTGCTGTACCTCATAGACAATTTCATACAGTAACATAATAAACAGTACTGGCAGACAAGGTATTGTGCAATGCCCAGAACAGACTATAGATCAGATTATTGATAAATTTGAAATCGCAAGAATTAAGTATGTTTCGAATTTATTTTTGTCCCCCGCGCGAAAAAAAAATACCGGGCTTCCGTCCATCCGTCCTTGCGTCTGTCCGTCCGGTCTTCTTGGTGCTCTCTTCTGTACAATTCTTGACAATTTTTTATGAAACTTATATTATAGGTTTATATCAGCAATATCTTGGACAATCAGTGCTGATAAATTATTTTTAAAATAGTTATTTGCCCCTTGGAAATATTGATTATACGGAAAATTGCATTGAAAGCGCTTTCGCGTGACTACAATTCTTGCCAGATTTTTTTATGAAATTTATAGCATAGGTTTAAATTAGCAATTTCTCGGACAGGTTTGAAAATCAGTGCCATCAATTATTTTTAAAAGAGTTATGCCCCTTGGAAATAACAATAATATTGAAAATTGCATTGTTAGTGCTCTCATGTGTATAATTCTTACCAGATTGTTTTATGAAATTTATATCAAAGGTTTATACCTGCAATGTCTCGGACGAGTTTTAAAATCAGTGCAAATCAATTTTTTTAAAAGAGTTATGTCCCTTCGAAATATTAATTATATGGCAAATTGCATTTTAAGTGCTCTCATGTGTACAATTATTGCCAGATATATATTAAATTTATATCAATGGTTTATATCAGCAATGTCTCTGACTATTTCGAAAATCAGTGCCCATCAACAATTTTTAAAAGAATTATGTCACTTGGAAATATTACACAGTGGAATTAAAAGACCTTCAACCTACAGGGATTCGGTTAGCAGATTAAAAAAATTTTAATCAATGTTTTTAAAATCACAAAATCACAGGTTTTTGTGGACAAGGCATGTGTTTATTTCTTGCCACAATCTATATGTGTTGTGATACTGTATTTAAGTGGTTGTCGTTGGTTGTAGTCTGTCATATATGTGTTTCGTTTATTATTATGTCGTTATTTTTTTTTATTGTTTCATATTTTGTCATGTCGTGGATTTTCAAAGCTGACTTTGCGACATTCAGGGGGTTTGCTTAAAGTTGAAGACCGTTAGAAAACTTATAAATGCTTAAATACACGTCATTTTGATTTTGGTGGGTATTCCGTATGAAGTTTCATTGACGAATATTTCATATTTTCTTTTATTGATTTTCCATGCACGTTTTTTTTTCTTTTGTGTACGTGTTTATTTGGGGTTGTGCTAAAATAAGAAACGAAATCAAAACGCAATGAACAAAACGAAACGAGAAGAAACGAAAAATATGAAGTTTGATAGACTTCTCATGCCAATATAACCCTGTTCAGTTGCTCCGTAATTATCGTATCACAGCTAAGACCTCAATATACATTTGAGGAGCAGTTATGTTATCACCGACATCACAATATGTGTGAAGACAATATCAATATAAAAATAAGAAGATGTGGTATGATTGCCAATGAGACAACTCTCCACAAGAGACCAAATGACACAGAAATTAACAACTATAGGTCACCGTACGCCTTCAACAATGAGTAAAACCCATACCGCATAAGCTTACTTTCGTCAACCGTAAAACTGTCTTAGGGAGGTGGAAAGGACCTTTTTGTCTTCTCTCGAATAAATAATTTTTGAACTATTTCAGGAGGTCCCCTCTTATTCCATATTTTTCTAATTTACGAAGGAGATCCTCATGCAAACCCGGTCGAACGATTTACTGATTTCCTTTCCAGAGTCAAGGGCTTTAGCAATATCATGGGTGATATAAATAAGTTGATTGACAGTGCTATCTCCGGGCATAAAACCTGATTGCGACTGTGTAATTATCTTATAGCGAGAAAGAAAATTAAATAAATATTTAAAAATACATTTTTCCACCGTTTTATCAATAATAGATAGCATTTACAGATAGGTCTTTAGTTTGTTAAAAATTTCTTGAGAACCACTCTTGAAAACTGGTGTTACATTTTCTATTTTCCAGCCTTGTCTTTATTATCGTCTAAGACTAGACTCAAGCTGGCAGCCACTTTTAGCAGCCAATCAAGATAGCAGCCACTTTTTTCCAGCAGCCAATTTTGATGATATGTCTAAAAACCTCAAAACTACAACAGACTCGAACGTTCCAAAAATCTCAAAATCTAAGTTAAATGTAATTTAAGAGCGGAATTCGACAATTTCACGACTTGTAGTGATTCTCAAAGGATTTTTTCGTTTTAAATACCAATAATGATAGCAGCCACTTCTTTTTCGAAATTCTAGCTACCAATACGATAAATGTATTATTTTTTAACGTCTAAATGACCACAGATGTTCAGCCTTAGAAGTGAACGTTGAACAAACCAACACAAATGACGTCAGTAACTGAAAGCACTCACTAGCTTGATTTCTAAATCCGGCATATTGGTGTCAATGTGTATAGAAATATCTAGTTTCTACATAACTAATATATGTGCAGTTAGTCGCCGGTTCGATATTCTATATCCAACTAGCTGTGAGCAGTCGGTTCAATATTCAAACTTATTTGAAAATCATAAATATTGAGAGTTAAAAGGAGTGAAAAAGTACGTAGGAAATCGTTTTATGACCCCTTCAAGCTGTCGAATATAATCCCTTATGTAAGTTGCATAATTGTCTTTATGTAAAATATAGTTTTTATCAATTAAACAACATTAAAGATGTATTTTATATACAATATTTCTTAAAACAATAGAAATATAACCTAAACGCTAGAAACATTTAAAAAATATCAATAGAAATATTTATGGAAAGCCCCCACCTGTCCCAAAAAATGTATAGTAAAAACCTACAAAATTTGAACCCCAACAATTTCCGAATGGGCCTAACTCCCAAAAATTCATTTCAGTGTGGCCTTCCCCAAGTTATTACCTTTCATTTGAGCCATGTCCAGTGGCGAACTTTACCGTACAGCGCTGGCGAGGCTTACCGAAAGAATATAGAGTGTATACATATTTGTTTCCTTACCAGCAACTTTGAACCCCAACAATTTCCGAATGGGCCTAACTCCCAAAAATTCATTTCAGTGTGGCCTTCCCCAAGTTATTACCTTTCATTTGAGCCATGTCCGGTGGCGAACTTTACCGTACAGCGCTGGCGAGGCTTACCGAAAGAATATAGAGTGTATACATATTTTTTTCCTTACCAGCAACATTGAACCCCAACAATTTCCGAATGGGCCTAACTCCCAAAAATTCATTTCAGTGTGGCCTTCCCCAAGTTATTACCTTTCATTTGAGCCATGTCCGGTGGCGAACTTTACCGTACAGCGCTGGCGAGGCTTACCGAAAGAATATAGAGTGTATACATATTTTTTTCCTTACCAGCAACTTTGAACCCCAACAATTTCCGAATGGGCCTAACTCCCAAAAATTCATTTCAGTGTGGCCTTCCCCAAGTTATTACCTTTCATTTGAGCCATGTCCGGTGGCGAACTTTACCGTACAGCGCTGGCGAGGCTTACCGAAAGAATATAGAGTGTATACATATTTTTTTCCTTACCAGCAACTTTGAACCCCAACAATTTCCGAATGGGCCTAACTCCCAAAAATTCATTTCAGTGTGGCCTTCCCCAAGTTATTACCTTTCATTTGAGCCATGTCCGGTGGCAAACTTTACCGTACAGCGCTGGCGAGGCTTACCGAAAGAATATAGAGTGTATACATATTTTTTTCCTTACCAGCAACTTTGAACCCCAACAATTTCCGAATGGGCCTAACTCCCAAAAATTCATTTCAGTGTGGCCTTCCCCAAGTTATTACCTTTCATTTGAGCCATGTCCGGTGGCGAACTTTACCGTACAGCGCTGGCGAGGCTTACCGAAAGAATATAGAGTGTATACATATTTTTTTCCTTACCAGCAACTTTGAACCCCAACAATTTCCGAATGGGCCTAACTCCCAAAAATTCATTTCAGTGTGGCCTTCCCCAAGTTATTACCTTTCATTTGAGCCATGTCCGGTGGCGAACTTTACCGTACAGCGCTGGCGAGGCTTACCGAAAGAATATAGAGTGTATACATATTTTTTTCCTTACCAGCAACTTTGAACCCCAACAATTTCCGAATGGGCCTAACTCCCAAAAATTCATTTCAGTGTGGCCTTCCCCAAGTTATTACCTTTTATTTGAGCAATGTCCGGTGGCGAACTTTACCGTACAGCGCTGGCGAGGCTTACCGAAAGAATATAGAGTGTATACATATTTTTTTCCTTACCAGCAACTTTGAACCCCAACAATTTCCGAATGGGCCTAACTCCCAAAAATTCATTTCAGTGTGGCCTTCCCCAAGTTATTACCTTTCATTTGAGCCATGTCCGGTGGCGAACTTTACCGTACAGCGCTGGCGAGGCTTACCGAAAGAATATAGAGTGTATACATATTTTTTTCCTTACCAGCAACTTTGAACCCCAACAATTTCCGAATGGGCCTAACTCCCAAAAATTCATTTCAGTGTGGCCTTCCCCAAGTTATTACCTTTCATTTGAGCCATGTCCGGTGGCGAACTTTACCGTACAGCGCTGGCGAGGCTTACCGAAAGAATATAGAGTGTATACATATTTTTTTCCTTACCAGCAACTTTGAACCCCAACAATTTCCGAATGGGCCTAACTCCCAAAAATTCATTTCAGTGTGGCCTTCCCCAAGTTATTACCTTTCATTTGAGCCATGTCCGGTGGCGAACTTTACCGTACAGCGCTGGCGAGGCTTACCGAAAGAATATAGAGTGTATACATATTTTTTTCCTTACCAGCAACTTTGAACCCCAACAATTTCCGAATGGGCCTAACTCCCAAAAATTCATTTCAGTGTGGCCTTCCCCAAGTTATTACCTTTCATTTGAGCCATGTCCGGTGGCGAACTTTACCGTACAGCGCTGGCGAGGCTTACCGAAAGAATATAGAGTGTATACATATTTTTTTCCTTACCAGCAACTTTGAACCCCAACAATTTCCGAATGGGCCTAACTCCCAAAAATTCATTTCAGTGTGGCCTTCCCCAAGTTATTACCTTTCATTTGAGCAATGTCCGGTGGCGAACTTTACCGTACAGCGCTGGCGAGGCTTACCGAAAGAATATAGAGTGTATACATATTTTTTTCCTTACCAGCAACTTTGAACCCCAACAATTTCCGAATGGGCCTAACTCCCAAAAATTCATTTCAGTGTGGCCTTCCCCAAGTTATTACCTTTCATTTGAGCCATGTCCGGTGGCGAACTTTACCGTACAGCGCTGGCGAGGCTTACCGAAAGAATATAGAGTGTATACATATTTTTTTCCTTACCAGCAACTTTGAACCCCAACAATTTCCGAATGGGCCTAACTCCCAAAAATTCATTTCAGTGTGGCCTTCCCCAAGTTATTACCTTTCATTTGAGCCATGTCCGGTGGCGAACTTTACCGTACAGCGCTGGCGAGCCTTACCGAAAGAATATAGAGTGTATACATATTTTTTTCCTTACCAGCAACTTTGAACCCCAACAATTTCCGAATGGGCCTAACTCCCAAAAATTCATTTCAGTGTGGCCTTCCCCAAGTTATTACCTTTCATTTGAGCCATGTCCGGTGGCGAACCTTACCGTACAGCGCTGGCGAGCCTTACCGAAAGAATATAGAGTGTATACATATTTTTTTCCTTACCAGCAACTTTGAACCCCAACAATTTCCGAATGGGCCTAACTCCCAAAAATTCATTTCAGTGTGGCCTTCCCCAAGTTATTACCTTTCATTTGAGCCATGTCCGGTGGCGAACTTTACCGTACAGCGCTGGCGAGCCTTACCGAAAGAATATAGAGTGTATACATATTTTTTTCCTTACCAGCAACTTTGAACCCCAACAATTTCCGAATGGGCCTAACTCCCAAAAATTCATTTCAGTGTGGCCTTCCCCAAGTTATTACCTTTCATTTGAGCCATGTCCGGTGGCGAACTTTACCGTACAGCGCTGGCGAGGCTTACCGAAAGAATATAGAGTGTATACATATTTTTTTCCTTAACAGCAACTTTGAACCCCAACAATTTCCGAATGGGCCTAACTCCCAAAAATTCATTTCAGTGTGGCCTTCCCCAAGTTATACCTTTCATTTGAGCCATGTCCCGTGGCGAACTTTACCGTACAGCGCTGTCGAGGCTGACCGAAAGAATGTAGGGTGTATACGAATTTTCTTCTTCTTAAAAGCAACTTTGAATCCCAAGACACAATTGAACAGTTATGTACGGCAAAAGTCGCAACAGGACATGGCACATTTGAAAGGTCACACATCAGAGCAAGGTGCAAGGAAATATACGTTTGGGGGTTAGAACCTTCCTGGGATTGAGGTTCAAAGTTACTGTTAAATTATTTGTTTACGTGTCTACCGTTCATTATTTAGGAAATCCTCAAAAGGAAATAAATGATACGAAATCAGTACAGATCTAATGAATTATTTTTCGTGGGTTTGAACCTGAAACTACTGTAAAAAGGCGACCGACAGAAGAACTGTAACAAGATGTTGCTGAACTGAAATCTTTAACGGAGCTTATCAAAACAAATCAAAAGACATTATCTGATCCTAATGAAAAGACAATCGAAATTATTGAACAACAAGAAGAAATCGACGAAGACATTAAAGAAGTTGACAGATACGAGTTAGAGATACAGATTGCTATCACGAAAATTGAGAAATACTCTCAAAGAAGTACGTCTGTCAAAAATCAATCCGCATTAAACAGTCAAGCACCATATTTCATATATACACTAACCCCAGCGTAGAAGAACATACAAATCCGATAAATTTCAACTCAAAACAAACGAGCGTAAGCCAATCAGACATGTCAAATCATGACAACAAATTGCCTAAACCCAACCTACCCACTTTGGCGGAAATGTACTAGTATTGTCAACCTTATGGGATACATATTATTCTGTCGTACATGAAAATCCTTCATTGAGTGGCGTACAAATATTGCGCTATCGGAAATTGCAACTTTACGGAGAAACTATCCACTGTATATCGGGAATGCAAATTACAAGTACAAATTATAACCAAGCAATACATATTCTACACGAGAGAATTGGCCAACAACACAAAATTGTACACGCATATACATGCAAAACTTGCTAAATTTGCCGGCACCATAGCACATAATTAAAGGACTAAAATTGTTCAGTGACACGATAGAAAGTTATAAACGTGAACTATGAGGAATTGCCGATATCAAGAATAGTACGGATGCCAATTGATACCAATAATACTGAAAAAAATTCCATGTTTGGTCAGAAAAAAACATTACTCAAGTCACGGTGATGATGATATCTCAAGATTACACAAAGCAGTAAAGAAAGAAATTTGTATACGAGAGGCCACTAATGCCAATCCTGTTGAAACCGACATTATCTCAACAGCATTGTTGGTAACAGGAAATCAAAGACAAGATGAAGGTCAACAGGGTCTAAAGAAAGTACCAGCATTTGCCGTAATAATTTACAAAATAGAAATTCCACTTCGAATGAAGATAAAACCTAATCAAACCTAACATAACCAGCGAATGGAGATTTTCTAAGTACAGAAACAAAGAGCATCGCTATTCATTCTGCTCTAACAGCACCTACCAAAGTCTATCAAAATTTGCCGTAGCGCCGGAGTGATACCATGACGAAAGTGGTTTGACTAACATATCATACTTGAATGAAGGCACACAAAACTCATTTATTTCACAATAAGTGGTGAAATGGTATAGTAAGTAATCCAATTTCTGCATTTCTTCAGGAAAGAAAATTAGGTATGCAACCTGGAGAAAGCGACAATATCAATTGAGATCGAAAGAAAAGAAAGAATTCCAATGGAAGTAATAATTGTTCCAAAAACTGCCCTACCAATACATTTGAAGAAACGTGTAAATATCAACAACTTGACCTATTTACGAGGATTACAATTTTACCACCCAGTCACAAGCGAAAAAAAGTACAATATATCTTGCTTTTCCTTTAATGTATCAAGAATTGTTCCCAACTCGTCCTCTTCCGGTTTTTCTTCTGATTCACTCTTCTCGTCAAATCTTCTTAAAATGATAGAAACTGCGCTTCTGTGTCCCGCTCGAATAGATTTAAGCTTTGTACTCATCTTCTTCTGGTCACGGTACCAATATCGTAAAGTGGTTTTACTAAAACTGCATTTGTAATAAGAAAGACGTCTAAACTGTATGAATTTGTATTGATGACTAAAGAACAAGATAACGTCATAAGTTAACGACGTTGGATATACAATAATGCCGCGTTACGTTCACGTTTTCTTCTGTGCGTGATTTCCAAAATTCTCCGGCCCATGAAAAGTGAAAATTCTTAAATTTAGAAAATAATCATAGTCTCTCCCTTTAAATAAATAACATGAAATTAACTTTAAAGTCCATCATTAACACAGTTAGCACAGTTTTTTATAGTACGGTGTCACATTTATTTCACTTTCTTTTTTTCTGGTAAGTTTCTCCCTGTAATCCAATTCCTGATATAACGTAAGCTGTTTGAACGGAGATTTTGATATTCTCATGCCTTGTAAATCATCGTAAAAGTATTTGTTTTGGTTAGTGTCTCTTGTCCACATTAAATCTGATTTGTCTGTTTCATTTACTGTCAACGGACCAGTGGTTCTTTGTTTTGTCCTTGAAGTGTCCATAATTCTAGAAATATGTTCAATGTTAATAGTATTCCTCTCTGTTTTATCCTCGGTATTGTGCGTCTCTTCTTTTTCTCCTAAATTTGTAGCACGAACGTGTGCTTTGTTGATTGAACTGGTTCTTTTGAGTGGTCCTGAGAGCAGGTATCCTAGTTTGGACTTTACTGCTGTTTGCCCCTCGCCCCTTACGATTTCATCCTCGACCATATCCCAGTATTGGTCAGCTCTAACAAGCAGTCCAATTTCAAATGATGTATCCTCAGTTACAGCGTGTGCTAATCTTAAGTTTTGCAAATACGGCAACTATTTTTGCATTTTCAATATCAGCCTTAAATGGTGCGGCGATTTTCGGTACAATCAAAACATCGACTGGTATTTCTAAGCCATAGATAGTTTGTATCTTCACTGTTGCTTTATTTAGCTGTTCAGTAGAGTTGTTCTCATTATCGTCTCCAAATCTAGATAGGGTAATTGCTTCACTTCCTGTGGTTCTTAACTCCTTTTCTCTGCTAAATGTCTTGTATACGTAATAAATGACCTTGTGGCGATTCGTCAAAAAGGATCTTTGCATCAATCGATTGTTCTTTGTAGTTTAGTGGTGCTATTGCGGTCTTCAACAAAACATTAGGGCGATCACAGTTTAAAGATGAATAAAATTGTATCAGCTTCCTCCGCGTTGTGTGTTTTTACTGTATATGTACTACTTGTACTTAAAGTTTCCTTATCATGTTCTTTGCTGCATAGGCTTGTGTGGTGACGTCTATCACATTTCTTGCAGTTTGATTTAGATTTGCAATATACTACGCGGTGTCGCCTTAAGCAATTAAAGCACAATCTATCTTCTTTTACAATTTTCATGCGGTCGTTGTGGTCTGTATATTTGGTACATTCACACGAAAAGTGGGGTTCCTTGCAATATGCGCAGCTTATTTGATAAGATTTCTGTGGTGAATTGGTATTTGGCCAGATTTCGCGCGATTTTGAGTTTGTGTAGAAAGTACATGTAGCTGTTTCAAATGTTTCTGTACTTCTACCAGACTCTTAAATTGCTAGCTCCTAAAAAATAGATCTCCTAAGATCACCGATAAACCAATCCGTCGAACCATGTTCACGAGTCAAGTATTTGCGTATTTCACTGGGCATTTTGTTGAGAATGACTGGTACTAATAACAAGCCGTACGAGTCTTGAGCTTGTTCGAGAGATTCTAGTCCACGTATGTATGTTTCTGTCCTGTCGTAGTAACCTCTTAGATGTGTAAGCATATTCTTTGGTGTGGGTATGTCTAATAGTGCTTGCATGTACGATTGAATTATCTTATGCTTTTGTTCGAATCTTTCATGTATAAGTTCAATAGCTTTGTTGTAGTTTGTGTGCGTTAGAGCAAATCCTGCAATGGTGTATGACGCTTCTCCTTTTAGTAAAGAATTTAGGTAGTTGAATTTTTGATCAACGGTTAGTGTGTTGTTGTTGTGAATTGCTGAATCAAATGAATCCCAAAAAAATTGCCATTCAAGTACGTTTCCATCAAATGTAGGTAAGTTCAATTTCGGTAGTTTAGTAAAGTTGCTGATATTGACACTTGAATTTGAACGTAAAGACGTGAAGTTGAGGCCAGTATTTTGTGAGTCATCTCTAAAGTTATATGCGGGGCCAACATTTTGAATGGGTTGCAGTGTCTCATTTTGTGGCAAAAACTTCTAGCGGCTGCATTTAAATCAGATGTTTGAACGTGAATGAATTTACGAATTTTGCGTATTTTCGTCTCTAAGTTAAATTTATACTCATCTGTGTCAAGTTTCTTTTGCTCTATATCCTCCTCCTGTGCACTTTCTAAAATGTTTTAATCCAAATCCTTAAGAATATCTTGCTTTTCCTTTAATGTATCAAGAATTGTTTCCAACTCGTCCTCTTCCGGTTTTTCTTCTGATTCACTCTTCTCGTCAACTCTTCTTAAAATTATAGATACTACGCTTCTGTGTCCCGCTCGAATAGATTTAAGCTTTGTAGTCATCTTCTTCTGGTCACAGTACCAATATCGTAAAGTGGTTTTACTAAAACTGCATATGTAATAAGAAAGAGGTCTAAACTGTATGAATTTGTATTGATGATTGAAGTACAAGATAACGTCATAAGTTTACGACGTTGGATATACAATAATGCCACGTTACGTTAACGTTCTCTTCTGTGCGTGATTTCCAACAATATCACTACTCATTGGAGCAGATTACTGGTCTTTCGTATGAGATGAAATTATTCGCGGTGACGGACCAACAGCGGAATCCAGCAGTTTAACTCACTCGAGGACTGACTGCGGAACAGTTTTTCAGAACTCACTCTGGTTTAACGGATCCGAATGGCTAACCGATAAGGAAAAGGGCCGACATGAATTTAAACGCTCACAGATAGTACCGTATTATCATCATTCGTAGAACACGAAAACAACGACGACCCAACAACGAAAGAAGTAAGTAACAGACTAAATGAAGAAGGAATTGACATTTTTATGGATAATACTCGGTTAAACACTTTATTCAAAATAATCGGAGTTATCGCCTTTATTCTAAGGTTTGTAGCCCAATGTGAAATTCCAAAATCACAGAGAAAACCCGACTAACTTATAACAAGTAAATCACAACATGCCATGGAACTATGGATAATGAACTGTCAGCAGGACAATACTCGGAAGAAATTGGCAAGCTTGAAGTCACAGACCAGCAAAAGAGTGTCGCTCGTGAACAGTTAAGACTATTTCTTGATACAACTGGAACTATTCGTTGCGGATGGGGGATTCTCAAGGCTTCATAAACAGACTGCTAGATTCTCTTATTTATAAACAAAGAGGCCACCAACTTACTCGATTGTTTGTTCTGGGTGGACATGAAATATCAGATAAGACAAACATACTGTATATCGTGCATTCGCCAGTACGCGGAGAAGGTTCTACACAAATGTATAACTTGTCAAAAAGTCAGCTAACCATACATAGCACCTAATCGAACGCCATTACCGAAAATCAGATTGACAGAAGCTCCGCCTTTTACAGACAATGGAATCGACTTTCCAGGACCCATGCACACTACGAAAAGACATTGAAATGAGAAATAAGTATGGATTTTCCTGTTTACGTGTGCTTTAAAACGTGCCTTTCATCTTGATGTAGTACCTGACCTTACAGAAGAATTATTTGTACAGTCATTTAGAAGATTTACAAGCCTTAAATCTCTTCCTCGTACAGTGATTCCCGATAATGCGTCAACATACCTAGCAGCATCCGACACCATAGAGAAACTTACAAATTCATCATTTTTGAAGGACAGGCTTGAAAAAAACGGAACCTCATTGAAGTTCAAACCACGACGCGCACATTGGTATGGAGCATTTTGAGAGCGCTATACTGTAAACCAACCTATTTTCGCGGATACCTTATTTCGCGTAAAGTACTTCCTAGCCCATTTCGCGGCGATTTAATTTCGCGATTTTCAAATTTAGTAGATGTAGTTAAATACAGAAAGATCCAAGTTTTAAATATTCGCGACAATTTATATTCGCGTTATTTTTCTACTCGCGAAAGTCGCGAAAATAAATCGCTCGCGAAAATATGTTGGTTTACAGTATTTGTTTGACAAAACGTGTTTGAGAAGGACACTTGGTAGGTCATACGTCACTATGGAGACACTTCAAACCTATCAACACACAAATTGAAGTGATTATCAATGACCGACCAATGACATAAGTTTATTTCAGAGAAACATACTAGTACTTGACAATTTTAGAACCCTTGGAAAAGGAATATCTCTAGTCATTACAAGAATTTCATCGGACTACAGGAAAAAACGAGAGACCAATCAAGACTGGTGATGTCGTGCATATTCAAAATGACAAGTTTTAAGAAACAGATGGAAACTAGCAATTGTCGAGGAACTGGTGACGGAAAATGATGGACACGTCAGATCTGCCGTAGTGCGAACTAGAACAGGACATACAAAGCGACCCATTGTTCAACTCTATCCAATTGAAGTGGATGGAAAAACTGACTTTGTACTAACTAACGATTCTATCGATCACGATAATTTTGAAAAAAAGCACATGTCGTACTTTATCAGAAAAAGAAGCATCAGTACGGGCGAATGAAAGAATTCACAAGAGGATAAATGGGCAATATAATTTGTGAAAGTTACGTAAAATTTCAGTGATATAGTATTGAGGAGTTTAAAGTTATTGTCACTTTTAACCGCAACTACACATGGACAATGTTAAAAATTATTTCATTTTTAAAAGCAATTAAGTGGTAACTGGAAAATTGATTTTTTAATTATTAGATTTATTTTCTTTTGCGCGCCCAAAGAATAACGTGAATATAGCGCGAATTACTTTCCTATGTTAATGTACTTTTGTTTGTCTTCTTGGGAACGTCAATGACGTCGGTATGGGCGGAAGTCGAAACTATATTTTATTAAATTGTTGACTAGAACGGCTGTATTTCTATGTATCTCCTATCGCCACTACACAACTCTACAAGAAGACTTATATGTTGATAATGGACTTACTAGCATGGACTCCGAATAAGCAGCAGTTAAATAGAACCATTTTCATGACAGCGTGGACATGACTATTTCTTGGCGCGCTCAGGTTATCAATTGACTGGGTCAGATTAGGTGAACGTTCGACTGTAACGCCCAGTTGTCATACCGTACATGTTACTAGTAACCACATTTAAACTATGGGGTCGCCAGAAATTCTATACGCCTAATCAAATATAACAAGTAACTAGAGGACTAAATCGTGTGTGCGGATTTGAATGTTAAACTTCTTTTTTTTCCTCTCGTGCACCTGCATGTACTTTATTCTTTTATTCTGTTTACATCCCCACTGTAAGGCCTCTGACGGACTGAGTAAGCGTAGTATCACTGTTATTGATAGCCAATGCTACAAGTTTAAAGTAAATGATTCAGTTTTATTACCAACATAAGTATTGCAGTTGTCCACACTGATTCTACTTCAATGAATCGAGAGAATTACATAAAAAGGGAGGCTTTAACTTACGGCCATGGATGTCAAACAGCAAAAAGCTCGGATATTTTGCCGGAACTGAAAAGTACTAGATACAGACAAGGAGACGAACAATAGTAAGTATGCAATGGAATACAGAATCAGATACACTCAATGCTGCCGAAACGAAACAATTAAACAAAAACACACAAATGACAAAACGTATACTTTTGCGTGATCCGTTAGGACTACTCGTATCGATCACTATTAAAGCAAACATACTTATTCCAAAAATTGGGGAAAATGATAAGCATGGGACGAGACACTACCGAAAGAAATTGAAAACTCATAGATGATGTGAAGAATGACATCTTATAGATTACTTTGAACCCTAAATGACAGAGATACTATTTTGCAAACCATGACGAGGAAACTAGCGAAATTATTCTTCACATTTTTGTTGATGCAAATTAGAAAGCATATGGAGCTTCTGTTTACTTGAGTAAAGGGACAGTGTCGACAATTGTTATTGCAAAGGACCGTGCTGCGCCTCGCCTATGAAATTAATAACGTTACCGAATTGGAACTAATGGCTGCAGTGATCAAAACACGACCCTCAAAAGATGTAATCGAAAACATAGGAATAACAAGACCAGTATTTAAGAGCGATAGTAAAAGAGTTCTACATTGGCTTATCTCATCAAAACCGTAAAAGAAGTTTCTTAAAATCGTGTAAGTGAAATTAAAGATAAAACTGAAAATTACGAATGGAAATATGAACCCACACAAATGAACCAGGCTGAACAAAAAAAAAGGCGGAATAACTGTATCGCAATATAAAGATTCGATATTATGGATAAATGGACACCAGTGGATTACGGACGATCGTGAATGGCCTACTTTGACGAGACATGTGGATATAAGCACTCATCTATCCAATTTCACAGGAACAGAGAGACACACACGACAAAAACTATACGTAGCGAATTTCACAGATCAAAGATATGTCATGGTATTGCAATTTGCATAAAGTTTTAACTGTGACTGGATACGTCTTGAAATACGCAAATAACAGTCAGAAAAAAACGACCATATCAACAATTCGCAAGATGACAGAAGCTAAAACGAATTTGAATAAAGAGGAAATTTCAAAATAGCTATGATCGTATGGATATAAGAAAAAGTTCGGACATATTTCATTGGTTCCGAAAATTAAATCACTATCGCTTGTGCAACAGTGACGTTTATATCTTGAAAAAGCAGTCGGACAGACAACAACACATGTAAGAAAATCATACTGGATACCACCAATTCGACAATGTGTGAACAGGGTTTTACGCAAATGCGTACAATTAATAAAAAAAAGGTTAGCCGTAGAACAGATCGGAACCACCATCGCTACCAAATAATCGAGTAAAAGACACCTTACCAGTTTGTGCAACTGGGATAGATTTTGCAAAGCCTCTTCACAACAAGGATTCATCAAAACAACCGCGGAAGGTATACATATGTTTATTCATATGTGCATTTATACGATGTATACATTTGGAAATTGTACCTGATTTGCCATTTTAACTCTTTTATCTAAGCATTTAGATTGGCACAAACTATTTATTCCGATAACGCACCTACATTTGTAGCCGTATCAAATGAACTGCAAAGTCGGCTGAATTTGTTCATCAACTGGAAATTCATGTCGGAAGGGGCCCCGTGGTATTGCAGAAGGTGAGAAACCCTAATTGGTTTAACGAAAATGACATTAAAGAAAGCTTTTGGTAAGGCACTCGTCAGCGAACATTCTTTTACACTAATACTCACGGAGATTGAAACTATAATTCACAATATTCAACTTACTTATGTATACAATTCGTCTAAACATCAACCCAACAATGTTAGATCTGTAAATTTGCTTTCGCAAATTTTTTGTTCTTCCCTCGCTGGGATTCGAACCCATGCTACTGATATATCGTGACACCAAATCGCCTGCACTGTATCCGGCGCGCTAGACCACACGACCACCTTGGCTTCACAATAATACAGCTTTCAGTTGCAGGGTGTTTCCTTTCCTCGTCAGTTTTAATCTAGCGTCGTAATACAGTACATGATATATAAGGCATGAAGATGTTATTGTTACAGATCAGCTAAATTATCTATAGTAAAGGATCCTACAAATTAATGCAAGGTACAGTCATAGAAATAATTATATTTATAAGTACGTCTGAACAAGTGACAACTCTACAACAGATTTTCATCGGATCACCAGCAGTGATGGTGATACATGGCTGTGTACATTCTGTATATACAACTCGTCTAAACATCAACCCAACAATGTTAGATCTGTAAATTTGCTTTCGAAAATTTTTTGTTCTTCCCTCGTCGGGATATATATAAGTCTGAAAATTACACCAAACAGTGTTAGAGTTAGATTTTCTACTTACAATGTTTTGTCCGTCCCTCAGCGGGATTCGAACTCACACCTTTGATACACTACAGCACTAATCGCTTAGCCTCATGTCCAGCGCTTTAGACCACTCGACCACATCCGCTATATCTAAATATAACTTCAATAGTCGTAGTGTAACCTTGTCACGGAAGGCTAATCTAGAGATAGACATGAGACACGTGTTTTTTAAGCGTGTGTAGATGTTATATTGTTATTTTTATACACAATGTATTTTTCGTTTGTCAGCAATCTAGCTCAACAATTTTTGTATATCATATGGAATCATGATTCATTCATTATACAGTCACTAGAAATAAGTATATATCATACAAACAAGTCTAAACAAGTGACAAACCATACAACATATATGCCCACTGGATCTCAGAGTGATAGAGATAAATGGTTAATACAAATATTTATATAAGTCTGAAAATTACACCAATCAGTGTTAGAGTTAGACTTTCTACTGACAATTTTTTGTCCGTCCCTCAGCGGGATTCGAACTCACACCTTTGATACACTACAGCACCAATCGCTTAGCCTCATGTCCAGCGCTGATATATATATATATATGCAAGTCTTAATTAAAAACTACGTTCAAATCTATGATTGCGTTGGATAAAAACCGCAATTTTTATACGTGTGCATGTAAAACAAATTTCGTTGTAGAAGGGTCTAAATACAGCACAGACAACATTTTCCAAAAGACAAAAAAAGTGAAAAAGAATATTTTAACAAAACGCATTTGACTAATAGTATATAATAGTATATATATCTTCAGACAAAAGATATCCCCATTGACGCCATCTCATCTTTTACATGAAAGTATAATTTCGAAAACAGAGATGCACATCGACATTCACAACGCGAATATTCAAGAACTTGACACGATCACAGAAAACAAACTACAATGTATTTGAAAGAAAAAGACTTTTACTGAGTATTGGACAATTTTGGAAAACGTTGGTCTAACGAATATCCTTCCGAATTACGTGAATACCTTTGAGCCTCCGGAAAACTTAATGGTTAAGTTAACATCGGTGATGTAGTTCAACTAGAAAATGAACCACCACAACTTTAATGGAACAATTGAAGATTTCATTAAAGGAGGAGATGGACTTATTCGTGCGGCAAAAGTAAAGACTTCTAGATCACTAGTTACCACATGCACACAATTGTGGAGTGATATCCAATAGAGCTATAGTACTAGTAACTGTTAGGGTTGAACAAAACACAATCCTTTTCAGAAATGTAGATAGTTATATACTAGTATGCCATACAAAAAAGATTCTTTGATTAATATTGCTGTATCTTAAAGTGTACTCGTACCTAACTGTTACTGTTTGAACATAATATGTTTATTGTATTATATTTTTCATATTGTACTGAATTATACAATTGCTATCATCTTGAAATTTTGTATATTATTATATTATTTTTTAAAGTTTTTATAACTTGTATCCGATCCTATTGTATATTTAGACAATAAAATTTGTTTAAACTAACTGTTAAATGAATTTTGTGAAGAAAGTTAACGTACTATTAAATTTTACAAAAAAAAAATCCATTGTTATCTTTTTTATAGAACTTTAATAGTTTTAATAATGTATCACTTTAAAATAAGCTAATGTGTTTTGAATTTTGAAGCCCCCAGAATGTCGGCAATACTGGCAAAAAGACTTAAGAACAATATGTCATTTAATTGTTCCCGTACTTTCGCATATACTATTGTAAGTCCACACTGAAATTATTTTTTGGGTAAGCCTCGCCAGCGCTGTACGGTAAAGTTCGCCACTGGACATGGCTCAAATGAAAGGTAATACCTTGGGAAAGGCCACACTGAAATGAATTTTTGGGAGTTAGGCCAATTCGGAAATTGTTGGGGTTCAAAGTTGCTGTTAAGGAAAAAAATATGTATACACCCTATATTCTTTCGGTTAACCTCGCCAGCGCTGTACGGTAAAGTTCGCCACCGGACATGGCTCAAATGAAAGGTAATAACTTGGGGAAGGCCACACTGAAATGAATTTTTGGGAGTTAGGCCCATTCGGAAATTGTTGGGGTTCAAAGTTGCTGTTAAGGAAAAAAATATGTATACACCCTATATTCTTTCGGTTAACCTCGCCAGCGCTGTACGGTAAAGTTCGCCACCGGACATGGCTCAAATGAAAGGTAATAACTTGGGGAAGGCCACACTGAAATGAATTTTTGGGAGTTAGGCCCATTCGGAAATTGTTGGGGTTCAAAGTTGCTGTTAAGGAAAAAAATATGTATACACCCTATATTCTTTCGGTTAACCTCGCCAGCGCTGTACGGTAAAGTTCGCCACCGGACATGGCTCAAATGAAAGGTAATAACTTGGGGAAGGCCACACTGAAATGAATTTTTGGGAGTTAGGCCCATTCGGAAATTGTTGGGGTTCAAAGTTGCTGTTAAGGAAAAAAATATGTATACACCCTATATTCTTTCGGTTAACCTCGCCAGCGCTGTACGGTAAAGTTCGCCACCGGACATGGCTCAAATGAAAGGTAATAACTTGGGGAAGGCCACACTGAAATGAATTTTTGGGAGTTAGGCCCATTCGGAAATTGTTGGGGTTCAAAGTTGCTGTTAAGGAAAAAAATATGTATACACCCTATATTCTTTCGGTTAACCTCGCCAGCGCTGTACGGTAAAGTTCGCCACCGGACATGGCTCAAATGAAAGGTAATAACTTGGGGAAGGCCACACTGAAATGAATTTTTGGGAGTTAGGCCCATTCGGAAATTGTTGGGGTTCAAAGTTGCTGTTAAGGAAAAAAATATGTATACACCCTATATTCTTTCGGTTAACCTCGCCAGCGCTGTACGGTAAAGTTCGCCACCGGACATGGCTCAAATGAAAGGTAATAACTTGGGGAAGGCCACACTGAAATGAATTTTTGGGAGTTAGGCCCATTCGGAAATTGTTGGGGTTCAAAGTTGCTGTTAAGGAAAAAAATATGTATACACCCTATATTCTTTCGGTTAACCTCGCCAGCGCTGTACGGTAAAGTTCGCCACCGGACATGGCTCAAATGAAAGGTAATAACTTGGGGAAGGCCACACTGAAATGAATTTTTGGGAGTTAGGCCCATTCGGAAATTGTTGGGGTTCAAAGTTGCTGTTAAGGAAAAAAATATGTATACACCCTATATTCTTTCGGTTAACCTCGCCAGCGCTGTACGGTAAAGTTCGCCACCGGACATGGCTCAAATGAAAGGTAATAACTTGGGGAAGGCCACACTGAAATGAATTTTTGGGAGTTAGGCCCATTCGGAAATTGTTGGGGTTCAAAGTTGCTGTTAAGGAAAAAAATATGTATACACCCTATATTCTTTCGGTTAACCTCGCCAGCGCTGTACGGTAAAGTTCGCCACCGGACATGGCTCAAATGAAAGGTAATAACTTGGGGAAGGCCACACTGAAATGAATTTTTGGGAGTTAGGCCCATTCGGAAATTGTTGGGGTTCAAAGTTGCTGTTAAGGATAAAAATATGTATACACCCTATATTCTTTCGGTTAACCTCGCCAGCGCTGTACGGTAAAGTTCGCCACCGGACATGGCTCAAATGAAAGGTAATAACTTGGGGAAGGCCACACTGAAATGAATTTTTGGGAGTTAGGCCCATTCGGAAATTGTTGGGGTTCAAAGTTGCTGTTAAGGAAAAAAATATGTATACACCCTATATTCTTTCGGTTAACCTCGCCAGCGCTGTACGGTAAAGTTCGCCACCGGACATGGCTCAAATGAAAGGTAATAACTTGGGGAAGGCCACACTGAAATGAATTTTTGGGAGTTAGGCCCATTCGGAAATTGTTGGGGTTCAAAGTTGCTGTTAAGGAAAAAAATATGTATACACCCTATATTCTTTCGGTTAACCTCGCCAGCGCTGTACGGTAAAGTTCGCCACCGGACATGGCTCAAATGAAAGGTAATAACTTGGGGAAGGCCACACTGAAATGAATTTTTGGGAGTTAGGCCCATTCGGAAATTGTTGGGGTTCAAAGTTGCTGTTAAGGAAAAAAATATGTATACACCCTATATTCTTTCGGTTAACCTCGCCAGCGCTGTACGGTAAAGTTCGCCACCGGACATGGCTCAAATGAAAGGTAATAACTTGGGGAAGGCCACACTGAAATGAATTTTTGGGAGTTAGGCCCATTCGGAAATTGTTGGGGTTCAAAGTTGCTGTTAAGGAAAAAAATATGTATACACCCTATATTCTTTCGGTTAACCTCGCCAGCGCTGTACGGTAAAGTTCGCCACCGGACATGGCTCAAATGAAAGGTAATAACTTGGGGAAGGCCACACTGAAATGAATTTTTGGGAGTTAGGCCCATTCGGAAATTGTTGGGGTTCAAAGTTGCTGTTAAGGAAAAAAATATGTATACACCCTATATTCTTTCGGTTAACCTCGCCAGCGCTGTACGGTAAAGTTCGCCACCGGACATGGCTCAAATGAAAGGTAATAACTTGGGGAAGGCCACACTGAAATGAATTTTTGGGAGTTAGGCCCATTCGGAAATTGTTGGGGTTCAAAGTTGCTGTTAAGGAAAAAAATATGTATACACCCTATATTCTTTCGGTTAACCTCGCCAGCGCTGTACGGTAAAGTTCGCCACCGGACATGGCTCAAATGAAAGGTAATAACTTGGGGAAGGCCACACTGAAATGAATTTTTGGGAGTTAGGCCCATTCGGAAATTGTTGGGGTTCAAAGTTGCTGTTAAGGAAAAAAATATGTATACACCCTATATTCTTTCGGTTAACCTCGCCAGCGCTGTACGGTAAAGTTCGCCACCGGACATGGCTCAAATGAAAGGTAATAACTTGGGGAAGGCCACACTGAAATGAATTTTTGGGAGTTAGGCCCATTCGGAAATTGTTGGGGTTCAAAGTTGCTGTTAAGGAAAAAAATATGTATACACCCTATATTCTTTCGGTTAACCTCGCCAGCGCTGTACGGTAAAGTTCGCCACCGGACATGGCTCAAATGAAAGGTAATAACTTGGGGAAGGCCACACTGAAATGAATTTTTGGGAGTTAGGCCCATTCGGAAATTGTTGGGGTTCAAAGTTGCTGTTAAGGAAAAAAATATGTATACACCCTATATTCTTTCGGTTAACCTCGCCAGCGCTGTACGGTAAAGTTCGCCACCGGACATGGCTCAAATGAAAGGTAATAACTTGGGGAAGGCCACACTGAAATGAATTTTTGGGAGTTAGGCCCATTCGGAAATTGTTGGGGTTCAAAGTTGCTGTTAAGGAAAAAAATATGTATACACCCTATATTCTTTCGGTTAACCTCGCCAGCGCTGTACGGTAAAGTTCGCCACCGGACATGGCTCAAATGAAAGGTAATAACTTGGGGAAGGCCACACTGAAATGAATTTTTGGGAGTTAGGCCCATTCGGAAATTGTTGGGGTTCAAAGTTGCTGTTAAGGAAAAAAATATGTATACACCCTATATTCTTTCGGTTAACCTCGCCAGCGCTGTACGGTAAAGTTCGCCACCGGACATGGCTCAAATGAAAGGTAATAACTTGGGGAAGGCCACACTGAAATGAATTTTTGGGAGTTAGGCCCATTCGGAAATTGTTGGGGTTCAAAGTTGCTGTTAAGGAAAAAAATATGTATACACCCTATATTCTTTCGGTTAACCTCGCCAGCGCTGTACGGTAAAGTTCGCCACCGGACATGGCTCAAATGAAAGGTAATAACTTGGGGAAGGCCACACTGAAATGAATTTTTGGGAGTTAGGCCCATTCGGAAATTGTTGGGGTTCAAAGTTGCTGTTAAGGAAAAAAATATGTATACACCCTATATTCTTTCGGTTAACCTCGCCAGCGCTGTACGGTAAAGTTCGCCACCGGACATGGCTCAAATGAAAGGTAATAACTTGGGGAAGGCCACACTGAAATGAATTTTTGGGAGTTAGGCCCATTCGGAAATTGTTGGGGTTCAAAGTTGCTGTTAAGGAAAAAAATATGTATACACCCTATATTCTTTCGGTTAACCTCGCCAGCGCTGTACGGTAAAGTTCGCCACCGGACATGGCTCAAATGAAAGGTAATAACTTGGGGAAGGCCACACTGAAATGAATTTTTGGGAGTTAGGCCCATTCGGAAATTGTTGGGGTTCAAAGTTGCTGTTAAGGAAAAAAATATGTATACACCCTATATTCTTTCGGTTAACCTCGCCAGCGCTGTACGGTAAAGTTCGCCACCGGACATGGCTCAAATGAAAGGTAATAACTTGGGGAAGGCCACACTGAAATGAATTTTTGGGAGTTAGGCCCATTCGGAAATTGTTGGGGTTCAAAGTTGCTGTTAAGGAAAAAAATATGTATACACCCTATATTCTTTCGGTTAACCTCGCCAGCGCTGTACGGTAAAGTTCGCCACCGGACATGGCTCAAATGAAAGGTAATAACTTGGGGAAGGCCACACTGAAATGAATTTTTGGGAGTTAGGCCCATTCGGAAATTGTTGGGGTTCAAAGTTGCTGTTAAGGAAAAAAATATGTATACACCCTATATTCTTTCGGTTAACCTCGCCAGCGCTGTACGGTAAAGTTCGCCACCGGACATGGCTCAAATGAAAGGTAATAACTTGGGGAAGGCCACACTGAAATGAATTTTTGGGAGTTAGGCCCATTCGGAAATTGTTGGGGTTCAAAGTTGCTGTTAAGGAAAAAAATATGTATACACCCTATATTCTTTCGGTTAACCTCGCCAGCGCTGTACGGTAAAGTTCGCCACCGGACATGGCTCAAATGAAAGGTAATAACTTGGGGAAGGCCACACTGAAATGAATTTTTGGGAGTTAGGCCCATTCGGAAATTGTTGGGGTTCAAAGTTGCTGTTAAGGAAAAAAATATGTATACACCCTATATTCTTTCGGTTAACCTCGCCAGCGCTGTACGGTAAAGTTCGCCACCGGACATGGCTCAAATGAAAGGTAATAACTTGGGGAAGGCCACACTGAAATGAATTTTTGGGAGTTAGGCCCATTCGGAAATTGTTGGGGTTCAAAGTTGCTGTTAAGGAAAAAAATATGTATACACCCTATATTCTTTCGGTTAACCTCGCCAGCGCTGTACGGTAAAGTTCGCCACCGGACATGGCTCAAATGAAAGGTAATAACTTGGGGAAGGCCACACTGAAATGAATTTTTGGGAGTTAGGCCCATTCGGAAATTGTTGGGGTTCAAAGTTGCTGTTAAGGAAAAAAATATGTATACACCCTATATTCTTTCGGTTAACCTCGCCAGCGCTGTACGGTAAAGTTCGCCACCGGACATGGCTCAAATGAAAGGTAATAACTTGGGGAAGGCCACACTGAAATGAATTTTTGGGAGTTAGGCCCATTCGGAAATTGTTGGGGTTCAAAGTTGCTGTTAAGGAAAAAAATATGTATACACCCTATATTCTTTCGGTTAACCTCGCCAGCGCTGTACGGTAAAGTTCGCCACCGGACATGGCTCAAATGAAAGGTAATAACTTGGGGAAGGCCACACTGAAATGAATTTTTGGGAGTTAGGCCCATTCGGAAATTGTTGGGGTTCAAAGTTGCTGTTAAGGAAAAAAATATGTATACACCCTATATTCTTTCGGTTAACCTCGCCAGCGCTGTACGGTAAAGTTCGCCACCGGACATGGCTCAAATGAAAGGTAATAACTTGGGGAAGGCCACACTGAAATGAATTTTTGGGAGTTAGGCCCATTCGGAAATTGTTGGGGTTCAAAGTTGCTGTTAAGGAAAAAAATATGTATACACCCTATATTCTTTCGGTTAACCTCGCCAGCGCTGTACGGTAAAGTTCGCCACCGGACATGGCTCAAATAAAAGGTAATAACTTGGGGAAGGCCACACTGAAATGAATTTTTGGGAGTTAGGCCCATTCGGAAATTGTTGGGGTTCAAAGTTGCTGTTAAGGAAAAAAATATGTATACACCCTATATTCTTTCGGTTAACCTCGCCAGCGCTGTACGGTAAAGTTCGCCACCGGACATGGCTCAAATGAAAGGTAATAACTTGGGGAAGGCCACACTGAAATGAATTTTTGGGAGTTAGGCCCATTCGGAAATTGTTGGGGTTCAAAGTTGCTGTTAAGGAAAAAAATATGTATACACCCTATATTCTTTCGGTTAACCTCGCCAGCGCTGTACGGTAAAGTTCGCCACCGGACATGGCTCAAATAAAAGGTAATAACTTGGGGAAGGCCACACTGAAATGAATTTTTGGGAGTTAGGCCCATTCGGAAATTGTTGGGGTTCAAAGTTGCTGTTAAGGAAAAAAATATGTATACACCCTATATTCTTTCGGTTAACCTCGCCAGCGCTGTACGGTAAAGTTCGCCACCGGACATGGCTCAAATGAAAGGTAATAACTTGGGGAAGGCCACACTGAAATGAATTTTTGGGAGTTAGGCCCATTCGGAAATTGTTGGGGTTCAAAGTTGCTGTTAAGGAAAAAAATATGTATACACCCTATATTCTTTCGGTTAACCTCGCCAGCGCTGTACGGTAAAGTTCGCCACCGGACATGGCTCAAATAAAAGGTAATAACTTGGGGAAGGCCACACTGAAATGAATTTTTGGGAGTTAGGCCCATTCGGAAATTGTTGGGGTTCAAAGTTGCTGTTAAGGAAAAAAATATGTATACACCCTATATTCTTTCGGTTAACCTCGCCAGCGCTGTACGGTAAAGTTCGCCACCGGACATGGCTCAAATGAAAGGTAATAACTTGGGGAAGGCCACACTGAAATGAATTTTTGGGAGTTAGGCCCATTCGGAAATTGTTGGGGTTCAAAGTTGCTGTTAAGGAAAAAAATATGTATACACCCTATATTCTTTCGGTTAACCTCGCCAGCGCTGTACGGTAAAGTTCGCCACCGGACATGGCTCAAATGAAAGGTAATAACTTGGGGAAGGCCACACTGAAATGAATTTTTGGGAGTTAGGCCCATTCGGAAATTGTTGGGGTTCAAAGTTGCTGTTAAGGAAAAAAATATGTATACACCCTATATTCTTTCGGTTAACCTCGCCAGCGCTGTACGGTAAAGTTCGCCACCGGACATGGCTCAAATGAAAGGTAATAACTTGGGGAAGGCCACACTGAAATGAATTTTTGGGAGTTAGGCCCATTCGGAAATTGTTGGGGTTCAAAGTTGCTGTTAAGGAAAAAAATATGTATACACCCTATATTCTTTCGGTTAACCTCGCCAGCGCTGTACGGTAAAGTTCGCCACCGGACATGGCTCAAATGAAAGGTAATAACTTGGGGAAGGCCACACTGAAATGAATTTTTGGGAGTTAGGCCCATTCGGAAATTGTTGGGGTTCAAAGTTGCTGTTAAGGAAAAAAATATGTATACACCCTATATTCTTTCGGTTAACCTCGCCAGCGCTGTACGGTAAAGTTCGCCACCGGACATGGCTCAAATGAAAGGTAATAACTTGGGGAAGGCCACACTGAAATGAATTTTTGGGAGTTAGGCCCATTCGGAAATTGTTGGGGTTCAAAGTTGCTGTTAAGGAAAAAAATATGTATACACCCTATATTCTTTCGGTTAACCTCGCCAGCGCTGTACGGTAAAGTTCGCCACCGGACATGGCTCAAATGAAAGGTAATAACTTGGGGAAGGCCACACTGAAATGAATTTTTGGGAGTTAGGCCCATTCGGAAATTGTTGGGGTTCAAAGTTGCTGTTAAGGAAAAAAATATGTATACACCCTATATTCTTTCGGTTAACCTCGCCAGCGCTGTACGGTAAAGTTCGCCACCGGACATGGCTCAAATGAAAGGTAATAACTTGGGGAAGGCCACACTGAAATGAATTTTTGGGAGTTAGGCCCATTCGGAAATTGTTGGGGTTCAAAGTTGCTGTTAAGGAAAAAAATATGTATACACCCTATATTCTTTCGGTTAACCTCGCCAGCGCTGTACGGTAAAGTTCGCCACCGGACATGGCTCAAATGAAAGGTAATAACTTGGGGAAGGCCACACTGAAATGAATTTTTGGGAGTTAGGCCCATTCGGAAATTGTTGGGGTTCAAAGTTGCTGTTAAGGAAAAAAATATGTATACACCCTATATTCTTTCGGTTAACCTCGCCAGCGCTGTACGGTAAAGTTCGCCACCGGACATGGCTCAAATGAAAGGTAATAACTTGGGGAAGGCCACACTGAAATGAATTTTTGGGAGTTAGGCCCATTCGGAAATTGTTGGGGTTCAAAGTTGCTGTTAAGGAAAAAAATATGTATACACCCTATATTCTTTCGGTTAACCTCGCCAGCGCTGTACGGTAAAGTTCGCCACCGGACATGGCTCAAATGAAAGGTAATAACTTGGGGAAGGCCACACTGAAATGAATTTTTGGGAGTTAGGCCCATTCGGAAATTGTTGGGGTTCAAAGTTGCTGTTAAGGAAAAAAATATGTATACACCCTATATTCTTTCGGTTAACCTCGCCAGCGCTGTACGGTAAAGTTCGCCACCGGACATGGCTCAAATGAAAGGTAATAACTTGGGGAAGGCCACACTGAAATGAATTTTTGGGAGTTAGGCCCATTCGGAAATTGTTGGGGTTCAAAGTTGCTGTTAAGGAAAAAAATATGTATACACCCTATATTCTTTCGGTTAACCTCGCCAGCGCTGTACGGTAAAGTTCGCCACCGGACATGGCTCAAATGAAAGGTAATAACTTGGGGAAGGCCACACTGAAATGAATTTTTGGGAGTTAGGCCCATTCGGAAATTGTTGGGGTTCAAAGTTGCTGTTAAGGAAAAAAATATGTATACACCCTATATTCTTTCGGTTAACCTCGCCAGCGCTGTACGGTAAAGTTCGCCACCGGACATGGCTCAAATGAAAGGTAATAACTTGGGGAAGGCCACACTGAAATGAATTTTTGGGAGTTAGGCCCATTCGGAAATTGTTGGGGTTCAAAGTTGCTGTTAAGGAAAAAAATATGTATACACCCTATATTCTTTCGGTTAACCTCGCCAGCGCTGTACGGTAAAGTTCGCCACCGGACATGGCTCAAATGAAAGGTAATAACTTGGGGAAGGCCACACTGAAATGAATTTTTGGGAGTTAGGCCCATTCGGAAATTGTTGGGGTTCAAAGTTGCTGTTAAGGAAAAAAATATGTATACACCCTATATTCTTTCGGTTAACCTCGCCAGCGCTGTACGGTAAAGTTCGCCACCGGACATGGCTCAAATGAAAGGTAATAACTTGGGGAAGGCCACACTGAAATGAATTTTTGGGAGTTAGGCCCATTCGGAAATTGTTGGGGTTCAAAGTTGCTGTTAAGGAAAAAAATATGTATACACCCTATATTCTTTCGGTTAACCTCGCCAGCGCTGTACGGTAAAGTTCGCCACCGGACATGGCTCAAATAAAAGGTAATAACTTGGGGAAGGCCACACTGAAATGAATTTTTGGGAGTTAGGCCCATTCGGAAATTGTTGGGGTTCAAAGTTGCTGTTAAGGAAAAAAATATGTATACACCCTATATTCTTTCGGTTAACCTCGCCAGCGCTGTACGGTAAAGTTCGCCACCGGACATGGCTCAAATGAAAGGTAATAACTTGGGGAAGGCCACACTGAAATGAATTTTTGGGAGTTAGGCCCATTCGGAAATTGTTGGGGTTCAAAGTTGCTGTTAAGGAAAAAAATATGTATACACCCTATATTCTTTCGGTTAACCTCGCCAGCGCTGTACGGTAAAGTTCGCCACCGGACATGGCTCAAATAAAAGGTAATAACTTGGGGAAGGCCACACTGAAATGAATTTTTGGGAGTTAGGCCCATTCGGAAATTGTTGGGGTTCAAAGTTGCTGTTAAGGAAAAAAATATGTATACACCCTATATTCTTTCGGTTAACCTCGCCAGCGCTGTACGGTAAAGTTCGCCACCGGACATGGCTCAAATGAAAGGTAATAACTTGGGGAAGGCCACACTGAAATGAATTTTTGGGAGTTAGGCCCATTCGGAAATTGTTGGGGTTCAAAGTTGCTGTTAAGGAAAAAAATATGTATACACCCTATATTCTTTCGGTTAACCTCGCCAGCGCTGTACGGTAAAGTTCGCCACCGGACATGGCTCAAATAAAAGGTAATAACTTGGGGAAGGCCACACTGAAATGAATTTTTGGGAGTTAGGCCCATTCGGAAATTGTTGGGGTTCAAAGTTGCTGTTAAGGAAAAAAATATGTATACACCCTATATTCTTTCGGTTAACCTCGCCAGCGCTGTACGGTAAAGTTCGCCACCGGACATGGCTCAAATGAAAGGTAATAACTTGGGGAAGGCCACACTGAAATGAATTTTTGGGAGTTAGGCCCATTCGGAAATTGTTGGGGTTCAAATTTTGTAGGTTTTTACTATACATTTTTTGGGACAGGTGGGGGCTTTCCATAAATATTTCTATTGATATTTTTTAAATGTTTCTAGCGTTTAGGTTATATTTCTATTGTTTTAAGAAATATTGTATATAAAATACATCTTTAATGTTGTTTAATTGATAAAAACTATATTTTACATAAAGACAATTATGCAACTTACATAAGGGATTATATTCGAGGACAACGAGAATTTACGACAGCTTGAAGGGGTCATAAAACGATTTCCTACGTACTTTTTCACTCCTTTTAACTCTCAATATTTATGATTTTCAAATAAGTTTGAATATTGAACCGACTGCTCACAGCTAGTTGGATATAGAATATCGAACCGGCGACTAACTGCACATATATTAGTTATGTAGAAACTAGATATTTCTATACACATTGACACCAATATGCCGGATTTAGAAATCAAGCTAGTGAGTGCTTTCAGTTACTGACGTCATTTGTGTTGGTTTGTTCAACGTTCACTTCTAAGGCTGAACATCTGTGGTCATTTAGACGTTAAAAAATAATACATTTATCGTATTGGTATCGAAAAAGAAGTGGCTGCTATCATTATTGGTATTTAAAACGAAAAAATCCTTTAAGAATTACTACAAGCCGCGAAATTGTCGAATTCCGCTCTTAAATTACGTTTAACTTAGATTTTGAGATTTTTGGAACGTTCGAGTCTGTTATAGTTTTTGGGTTTTTAGACATATCATCAAAATTGGCTGCTGGAAAAAAGTGGCTGCTATCTTGATTGGCTGCTAAAAGTGGCTGCCAGCTTGAGTCTAGTTCGTCTAAGTAGGTATCATTTAATAGGATATGGGGTAGTCCAAGGATTTGGAAGGAAGCTTAGTCAAGTTACGCAATTTTTTCCACTAATTCTTATTGGAATCTACATGAGAATTTATTGATTCACTTTTTTTCAAAATACAGGGTGTTTGCCTGTTTAATCACATTTACACATTCATTTCTAATTTCTTAAAGTTTGTACAAGACTCAGAAGGGTTGTATTTTTCAACTTTTTATTGCGAACGTTTCCGTTTACGAATTTTTCTCCTTATAAATAACGTCACCAAGGAGGATTTTTCGTGCGAACAACAATCAATTTACTAGATATACACTTTTTATCAGCATCTAGTATTGTGTGTGTCACAATAGAGACTGCATCGCTTAAGTTAGTATCAAATAATGTATCCCAGTCTACTTGCCTTAACTCCTCACAGTAGCGATCATAGTCCACTTTTTCAAAATCTCATCGGTTTATGAAAATTAAGTATTCCACTTACTAGACAATGGAACCTAGTTTTTGATTCCAAAATATTTTCACTCACTTCGTGATATGCCAAAATATGGATATTATTATCTATAAGGGGGTCGAGGAGTGATGAGTAATTTTCACAATAAAATGTTGGCTTGGTAATTGCTTGGTGTATACCATCGGTCCAATTAATATAATATTTTTCAAATTATTACGGTTGGCCAGGATTAAGTTTTCGTTGAAGTCACCCATGACCACAATACTTTCTATACCGCTATTTACTGCGTTTTCGATTGATTGATTTATATGATTCCAAATATGATATGGTGAATCCGGAGGTCTGTAAAATAGGCCAAACAATACTTTACGATCCTTAACTACTACTTCAACCCATAAGCATTCGAGAGTATTAATTTCTAGATCATTTCGTCGCTTACTTGGGATATTTTGTTTTACATACATCATGACTCCCCCTCCCAACCGATCACCTTCTCTGCCATTACGATAGGGAACCTTAAAGTTTGTTAATACAAGTGAATTGTCGGATATGTTCGGCTTTAACCAAGATTTTGTTAGCATGATTATATAAAATTGAGAATGGAATCTCTATCCCAAAGCTCTGCCTCCAAAATATCGAGTTTTGATTTAACACTATGAATAATAATGCAGCCAAGTGATGTAATCAAATCGTGAAGATCTAAATTCGAAACGGGATCAACAACAAATAATATATAACAAATAAACTCGGTTTTCACAAAAAAGATAAAAAAAGTATCTCGATACGTCTTTATACACAGTGGAATTTAAACGTGTACGTTAAACGTGGTATTGTTGGAAGTCTATCTAATTCAAATATTACAGTACATAATAAAGCTATTGATATCCCTAAAAATCTATATCTAAGCAATAGTAGTACAAAAATAACAGTATTCATGTCAATACATTTTTAACGTGGAAGTCGAGTTGACCTCGTATAATTTAACCCTCCGTTGAAGTCGAGTTGACCTTGTATAATTTAACCCTCCCCCGTATTCTATAAGTAGTTATATCAGTAGACATATAGAGTTACAAAGAAACAGGATACAAAGTATAAGGGTGGGGCTTCACCAATATAATGAACAAGTTCAAACAGATATAAAGCATGGCAAACCACAGAAAAAGCATATAAAACAAAATAAGATAAACAAAACCAGATTTACATATATACACAAATTGTTTAGTTGTTGGTTAAGGCCTTCCAGTGTGACTTTTATTTCAAATTAAAATTAGTACAGGGTCTTCCCTTATGTTTTCAGTTTATGTGGACAACAAAATCAGTTTTCATTTTGAATCAGTACGGACAAAATATTTAATACTAATATATCTGTAAATGAATAAAAAAAAAAAAAGAATTTACCACTATGAAGGTGTTAGCCAATGGTTTCTGTTGTATTGGCATTCTTGTAGATCGTGAAGACCGATCACTTTTGCAGTTAATAGTTTCTACGTATCTATTATAGTTTTAAAGATTAGATGCAAATAACAGAAATAAGTCCCGTAAAACAAAATTGTCTTCTGAGGGCAATAACTCTTTATAATGAGTCCTCCAATGTTTTCGAAAATATTAGATTTTTATAGATCTTGTATTGCTGATTAATTTTGCTGTTATATCTATTATCGTAGTCTCCAAAATGATAAGGAAAATTTTAAAATTAGTCAAAAATATTGTCAATAAAGTGCAACTTCAATAAGGAGTCATCCAATGGTTTCGGAAAATATAGCATTTTTGTAGATCTTTTATCGCTGATAATTTTTGCCGTTCATAGTTTCTACCTGTCTATTGAAGTTTGCAAGATAATAGGCAAAACCTCGAAAATTAGTCAAAAATCCTCAGTTAAGGGTAATAACTCCTAGTATAAGGAGTTATCCGATGCTTTTCTTCATATTAGTTTTTTGTAGATCTTGTAGACGTTGTCATATTGCTGTTCGCGATTTTTGGTTTTCAAGACAATAAAAAAAAATCTGTAAATTAGTCATAAAACGTCATTGTAGGGCGATAACTCCTATAATGAGTCATCGGATAATCTGGGTGCAAAAAGGAAGTAGGTTCATATTGTCATTCTGAACAATTTAAATCTTGACAGATTTTCTCTGTCTATTATAGTTTTCGAGATATGAGAGAATTAAATTATTTCACCCTTAATATGCTCTATTTTTAGCCATGTTTTTCCTCCCAAAGACACCTACGTTAATCCTTATATTTGTTTTAGGGGTTTCTATTATTTGCCCTTTTTTGTGTGTCATATTTTGTAAAATCTTATTTTCAATATCAGTATTGATTTATGTCCCTTACTAGCAAATAGTTGTACAAAAAAAGTCGTGATTGATATTTATCGTTCGCGCTTGGTCAAGTTTCGGGGATACTGAGAATGTACTTGTCTCTGATGCATGATTTTTTTTATTGTTTGTTGTATTTGGCTTTTAACTAGCTATATATATATAGCTTTCAGTAACTGCGAGTACTCTCATATCGTACTTTCGTGTTAATTTGACCTGTTGACACAACTGGTAATGCATTTCTGTAATTCCATCTTTACGTATTGTGTTTTATCTCGTTTTACTATTTTTAATAATGCACCAAGTATTTAGTATGACGATAAATTTTCACTTCTGTACTCTGAACAACAAATTTATCAAATTTCTAAAATTAAGGGTAAAGTGCATCAGGTATACTGTTTAATAGCACATGTAACCTGCCCTAAGAGATTCAACCACTAAGTTAAACATCTTTAATAGTCAAATAGTAAGCTGTTATTTACAGCGGGGCCCACAGAGATGGCTCCCATCTCAATGAAGTCTAGTTACTACCTGTTAAGTCTATGCTATATAGGCACCGACGTTTTAATATTGTATTTATATTGTGTTATAGATCAAACTTCAGTTATTCGTTCAGTGTATGTTTACTTGTTTTTGTTTAAATGTCTTTTTGATCGATTTAAGCCATTTCAATTGATAATTTATAGTGTAACTTTTTACGTTGTAATGTTACACTACTGTCTCAGGTTAGGGTGAAGGTTTACGCCTGTTAAAACGTTTAAACCCGCTGCATTTTTATGCACCTGTCCTAAGTCAGGAGCTTGTTGTTCAGTGGTTGTCGTTTGTTGGTGTGGTTCATAGGTGTTTCTCGTTTCTCGTTTTTTATATAGTTTAGACCGTTGATTTTCCTGTTTCAATTGTTTTACGCTAGTCATTTTGGGCCATTTATAGCTTGCTGTTCGATGTGAGCCAAGGCTCCGTGTTGAAGGCCGTACTTTGACCTATAATTGTTAACTTTTTACACATTGTGACTTGGATGGAGAGTTGTCTCATTGGCACTCATACCACATCTTCTTATTTATATTGTACTGACGGTAAAGGAATTTGGTTGTTCCTTTATAAGGACTGGATAAGAAATATCAACAAATCGTCTATTGTAGGCCGATATCTGTTTGCGACAAACTTTATAAAATAAAACGTTGCAACTATATGTTCACTTGATATATTAATTATCGGCAACTTTATAATGCAAAGATTTCATTTTCTGAGGTGTATTGACTCCCAACAGCTTCTATTAAAGCCAGTGCTTCGGATTTAATATATGTCGTGGCATGAAAACACAAACATTGACGGCTATAAACCATAATATTAATATGTTCGTTTTTATTAAAAAAAATCAAGTATTAACGCAGCGCAAATATTATCTGCTTTTTCTAGTAACGTCCCTCCGTATAAAAATAAAATCTTATAAAATAAGTGATTAGTATTCACTTAAGTTAATCAGTTAGAATTGTTTTAACACATGGTTTGACGTACAATTTTTTATATATATTTCGGCGGGTAAAAAATGTTTTGTAGCCAGCCTGGTACATGAAGTTTTGTCTTGTGTTTTAAATGTAAACATATTTTATTAAAGAAATCGTTGTGTATAGCTACAAGAGTAAAGACATAAATACGAAATATACAAGTAATTCAATAATTGGGATTAGGAAACAAGAGCAGTGCTCTTATATAAATCCGTTTCCCTAAATTAAAAAATAAAATTACGAAACTATGTTTTCGTGCTAAATAGCAAACGAATATGTACGTAACCAAATACAGTCAATGAATACAATAATTAATATAAAGGAAGTTCATTATTAGTTGTTATATATATATATATATATATCTATAGAGACATTAATTGTCGAAATCCGGATATGGTGTAAAAAATTAGCACCTCATGGTTGCGGTATACTATCTTTTCCGCAAGTTTATTGTTTTCTGTTTGATATTAAATTTATAATTAAGATCCATTGGTGATCAATTTATTTGGCAATCGTCAATGGCAGTCAGCAGGGTTTAAGAACATCCGTTGTTCGACCTGTTAGTCAAATGCGTTTTGTTAATATATACTTTTTCACTATTTTGGTCTTTTGGAAAATGTTGTTTGTGCTGTATTTAGACCTATCTACCAAGAAATTTGTTTTACATGCACACGTATAAAAATTGCGGTTTTTATACAACGCAATAATAGGTTTGAACGTTGTTTTCAATTTAGGCTTGTTAATATAGGCAGATCTCAATCGACTGACCATTACAATCATTGACCACAACTCTGCTTGGTCTAGGGAGGATAGACTCACTCGGGAAAGATTTTGGATAAGAAAATTAACAACTTTGGCACCAAATGGGATAAATAAAAAGATGTAGCTCGACTCCATGCAGTGCTTCACATTTGGGTTATAGTACTTATTATTACAGTCTCTGTTTCTATTTCTTTACTTTACTCATCTATAAAATCTGTTGAATATACCAATTTAAATTGCTTAATTTTTTGAGGGATGTAAAAGTGCCAAGCCACGTTCAACTAGTTAACCTTAGTCAAAATTTATTATCATATTTTAACGGCCGTTTGTTTGCGATGTTTAAATACGCAGACTCTGTTGTAACTACTCTACCGTTGTCAAATTTGAAATATTTACAAATTTAGATCGTTCAGTGCTGTTTATTTGGAATTCTTATTGACGCAATCGTTCTTGTAACATCATAACTGTCGTCACCGTTAAAGCTTTAGAATTGTGCTAGTTCATATCGCACATTATTATTTTTATTTAAAGCATATATTTGAACTCTCTGCTGTAATTAGTCATATAACCTATGTCGTGTTTAACACATATTTAGAATTGTGCAAGCGTCTTACCTGATGTTCGGTTTGACTTTTTCATTGTATAAATTTCAAGATTGTTATAGTTTAATTTAAGTAGACTGATATATGATTCATTCAACATCACAATCATATTTACTGATGAAGGATATCTGTTATCCGAAATATTTATAAATAATTACATTTATAGTTCCTTTTTTTGTTATTGATGTTGTTGTGTACACTTTTTAGGTGTTAATATAATTTATTTATTGTGTACATGTATCTTTACTCGTAACGATCCAGCGCCCTCGTGGGAAAAATCGTTGACTATTATTCAGACGTTTTATATATATTTTTATTCTTAGTCTGTATCGAGTGATTTATCACGCGATCCGATTTTTCTTACAGCCTTACCACCAGGCAAACTATGTCTTTTTTTAAAAAGCTTAGAGCTCTGAGTCTTAAAATAGTTAAAACCGAACATCATGTATCAAATTTAAAAACTTATCTGTCTCAGGGTATTGTTCCGATGGGGCTTATCTTGAAAGCTTCACCCCTTACCACCGCTGAAAAATCTATCAGATTTATGGATAGATGGAATAATATTCTCCACAGTAGTTCCGTGAAATTGATGGATCTATTACACGCTGAAGCGTCTCATAAACATTTAAATTTACAAACTAGTTATAACCATCTTCACAACAAATCATGCCAAGAACTTTCCGGTCCTGAATTGCTCACCATCAACGAGCGCCTCCATGACATCTTGCGCATTGAATCCCGGAAATTACACAAAAAACAAATTAACAAATTTAAACGAGACGGCGTACTTTTAGATACTGTTGTAAGAGAGCAGACCACCTTAACTCTCAATCGTACCATCATAACCGGAAAAAAATCCCGGAATCGCCGATTCAGGAGAAAAAAACAAAGTTGTATGAACTCTACAAACACTGTAGTCAATTTGTCTTCAGTTGCTTTGTCGGAGACCGAGACTAAGGTACTGTCAAAAGGTCTTAATTTCTGTCCCACGCCGGGCAAAATAGATTCTATACTTTTGTAAGATGACCTAGACAATTTAGCAAGATCCCTCAGAATCAAGGAATATTTTTCCAAGGACACCACAAAAAGTACCACTGATAGTGACACAAGTGATCTCGACTCAGATGACGACCAAGAAGATGTCGATATTCCCAGATTCAGGAAAAAAAGTTCATGGATTCCTAAACCCAGTAAATGTGCTACTTTAGAACATATTATTGACAAAACTAAATCCGACGTAACACATCTGTCCACTGCCACTTCCCAAACATTCAACAATTGATCGTCTGAAGAAAATGAAGCTGTGCGGCTACTTAAAAACAGAGACGACATTATAATAAAACCAGCAGATAAAGGTAGCGATGTTGTCGTCATGGACAAATGTGACTACATTCAAGAGGCAGAACGTCAACTCTCTGATGAGAGATTTTATAAGAAATTAGACTCTGACCCCACCCCTCAATTCAGCAAAGAGATCACCACAAACCTGAAAAACATGTGTGAACAGGGACATATTGATGAAAACACATTTGAATATCTAAAACCTGAAAAATCAAAGCCGGGGCGTTTCTATCTTCTGCCCAAAATACATAAAGTCAATAATCCAGGTAGACCAATTGTTTCCGCCAATGACCACCCTACAGAGAAAATATCAGAATTTATTGACTTTCATCTGAGACCACATGTGGAAAATTTACCATCCTATATACAAGACACAACACATTATCTTAAGAAAATGGAATCTTTGAACCCTCTCCCACCTGAAACTATCCTTGTCTCGCTTGATGTTATCTCCCTCTATACTAACATCCCCCATGATGATGGTATTGAAGCCTGTAGGGAAGTCTGGAACTCTCGTAACACCTTACATCCACCGACTGAATGTCTCATCCAGCTTCTAACTTTGGTATTACAATGCAATAACTTCACATTCAATGGTGAACACTTTCTCCAAGTTAATGGAACAGCAATGGGAACAAAGATGGCCCCGTCTTATGCCAATATTTTTATGGGGAAATTAGAACAGAGAATTCTCAATTCTTCTCTTTATCAACCCCTCTCTTGGTTCCGATTTATCGATGATATTGACATGAAGTGGGATAATACTGAACAAGAACTAAATTTGTTCATTCAACATGCCAACGATGCCCATCCCTCAATAAAATTCACATATGAAATCTCTGACTCTAAGATCACATTTCTTGACACTTCAACGCAAATGAGGGATGGAAACATATTTACAGATCTGTATTGCAAGCCCACAGACAAACATCAATATCTATCTCCTTTGAGTTGTCACCCTAAACATTGCACCAAGAGCATTCCCTACAGCCAGGCCATACGAATAAAAAGGATTTGCTCCACCAACGATATTGCAAAAAAAACGACTACAAGAACTTCGCGGTCACCTAAAACATCTGGGCTACAAAAGAAAAGACATTGATAAAGGTTTTTCTCGTGCTGACAACATCAGCCGAGATGAACTTTTACAATATAAAGTCAAAAAGGTCAACAGGAGGGTGCCTTTTGTGTTGACTTACCATCCAAAATTTGACAACTTATCTCACCTAATCCGCGAAAATTGGAAAGAAATCGAAAAACATCCTAAACTATCCAAGATCTTTCCCGAGCCACCTGTACTGGCTTTCCGTAGGCCCAAAAGCCTCAAAGACTTGCTGGTGAGAGCTGATTTATCCTCTCAAGCAGGCTCTTCGTCTGTGGGCTCTTGCAAGGGTCGCGGGAACAAACGATGTCTGACTTGCAAACAAATACTGGTTACCCAGACTTTTAACAGTCACTCCAATGGTACAGAATACACCATATTTTGCAATGTTATTTGCAAGACTACACATGTTGTGTATCTCCTACAGTGTAAATGTGGTAAACAGTATGTTGGCGAGTCAGAACAGCCGTTTCACAAACGAATGAACGGTCATCGTAGCGACTACCAATGCAAGCCAGACCTCCCTCTCAGTCTACATTTGAGATCCCCTGGCCACACTAAGGCAGATCTCAATCGACTGACCATTACAATCATTGACCACAACTCTGCTTGGTCTAGGGAGGATAGACTCACTCGGGAAAGATTTTGGATAAGAAAATTAACAACTTTGGCACCAAATGGGATAAATGAAAAGATGTAGCTCGACTCCATGCAGTGCTTCACATTTGGGTTATATTACTTATTATTACAGTCTCTGTTTCTATTTCTTTACCTTACTCATCTCTAAAATAAATCTGTTGAATATACCAATTTAAATTGCTTAATTTTTTGAGGGATGTAAAAGTACCAAGCCACGTTCAACTAGTTAACCTTAGTCAAAATTTATTATTATATTTTAACGGCCGTTTGTTTGCGATGTTTAAATACGCAGACTCTGTTGCAACTACTCTACCGTTGTCAAATTTGAAATATTTACAAATTTAGATCGTTCAGTGCTGTTTATTTGGAATTCTTATTGACGCAATCGTTCTTGTAACATCATAACTGTCGTCACCGTTAAAGCTTTAGAATTGTGCTAGTTCATATCGCACATTATTATTTTTATTTAAAGCATATATTTGAACTCTCTGTTGTAATTAGTCATATAACCTATGTCGTGTTTAACACATATTTAGAATTGTGCAAGCGTCTTACCTGATGTTCGGTTTGACATTTTTATTGTATAAATTTCAAGATTTGTATAGTTTAATCTAAGTAGACTGATATATGATTCATTCAACATCACAATCATATTTACTGATGAAGGATATCTGTTATCCGAAATATTTATAAATAATTACATTTATAGTTCCTTTTTTTGTTATTGGTGTTGTTGTGTACACTTTTTAGGCGTTTATATATATATATATATATATATATATATATAAATAGCAAAGGAAGGGGGTGAAAGGTGTTTAGATAAATGAGAGTGTTAGTAAAGAAAGGGACAATATTTCCTTATTAGGGAGGAGTGAATAAATAGAATTATTAGATTGTGGATGTAAATCGATTGCTACTCATAATAAAGCTTTGCACAGCTTTGAATATAAGTGTATTTTGATATACTGTTAGTCTATCGGAGCCAAAAGGTAAAACATCAGTGGACATTCTGATAGGAATTTTAAGGTTATGTTTGTGTCTTTGACAAGGTACATTGTACATTGAATCTTTTGCATTTTTATAAATAGTGTTCCGTTGTTTCTGTGTCTCCACAAACACACTTTGGGGATTGTATCAAGTTTCTGTCGGGACCACAATAATAAAATACAAGTGTAATTTCACGGTTACTTTTAAAATAATTTTTGAAGGTGAGAAGGGACGGACTATTTTGTAGTTCACTAGTCTGCGAGTTCCAGGATTTTACTGTTGATGAGAGGAAATAGTTAGAGTATAATGTTGTTCTTGCTGCAAAAGGTTGAAAACCATTAACATTACGCGTACTATATTCATGTATATTTCGGAAACATTTAGGAAAAATATTATTAAGGTAAGTTTGAGTAATATTGTGTTTTTATATGTGTAAATTTATTTTTGACTATGAGTGTCGTATTATATGTTATTCATTTTCGGCCAAAATAAAAATGATTTTATTATTATTTGTTTCCCTAAGCCTAGTAATTATTGTTCTTTCTAGTTTTTGTTGATTTTAGGCCTAATTGACCATTCAAAATTATGGTACAGGATTCATCCGTAATCTAGCAGAACAAGCTTTACAAACAAACAAACAAACAAACAAACAGTAAAACAAATACTTTATTACAGTCTCACCTCTTTAAAACATTTGATATAAAATACAATATAATAAAAAAGATCAATCTATATAAAAGAGCCACTCTAAAAAGATTTATGAGAGACTGTAAAACACACATTAAAAATACATTTATATTACATATATAACATATATCAATATATCTGAGCATAGAACACCATAATATTAAAAAGCAATTATTTTGGAACCATTATCAGAAGATAAAAAACAAAACACTATATACAATTATCCCGAGTATAAAATACACTTTCTCTTAAAAAGCATTTCATGGCAGATTTTGGCTGTGAAATATCAAACTCTGTCGTTATGAAACATGAATAAAAACTTTACATCTTAATATAATTTCATCATTTTTAACGAATGTAAACACACTGACAATGATAGGTTCCCTGTGTCAGACATTTTTACATGTTCGAAACTAATCTGTCCGTTTTCCTTCCGACTTACACGAGTTTTGCATTGCCACCTTGAAATAATGTTTTACTCTTAATTAAGATTTAAGAGGTTTAATATTTTAATGTAAAATGCCAAAAGCATTATGTGCCAAAAGGAAATGTGGAAAATGATCAAGACAGTATACTGACGGGTAAAAATATGATTTAAAGACAAATAAATCCTGCAAGGGTATGTGGAAAATGACACTTAATTGGTCGTTCTCTTATCATGTACACATATGTTGTATAGTTGAGTCACTTTGGGGAAGGAAAACTTCAAATTAAAATATTAAAAGGTGAATTTTTATCAAGACCCACAAACTGGAAAATCTTAAAATTTGTGTGAAACACTTCTTTCAATTTGAGGTTAATAGACCGCTAAATTCCCAGAGTTCGGAAGTCTATATCAAGTGACACACAACACAATTAGAGAATAAAGCCGGATAAGAAAATACCGTCTATCTGAATGATATAAAACTTAGCTTTATTTCATTTAAAATGAATAAGAGCTTCTAACAGACATTAGTCTTGATTTTTTTTTTATTTCTCTGGTATTTATTTAAAGATTGTAGTTTTTATTGTTTTTACAACTTACATTTATTATAATGCTGAGCTACCCATCCCTACCAACTCACCCCCTTTTTCCCGTGTCGTCTATCTTTCTTCACATTACATCTACACAACGGTTTTATTTTATCGTGCCATAAAAATACGCGTATACTATTTAACCCTAACCCTAACCCTTACTGAATGATTGTTTTATTGAATCTCGTTTTATAAACGTGGAACAAATCCTTCTTCCAAGAACTGTATTACTATTATATTACAATCAATAGACTATGCTGTATACACATAGAACTGTATTATTGTAGTCTTTCGGAACACCGGAAGTCTTTTTCGAAATACATCTGTTCTTTTCTACGACCACCTAGGCCTGCGTAATAGGTAATTAATTGACCTAAGGAATATTCATTACCGTTATACCGTTGTTGAAGAGATAAGACTATACTAACAAGTCTAAATTGAAAACAACGTTCAAACCTATGATTGCGTTGGATAAAAACCGCAATTTTTATACGTGTGCATGCAAAACAAATTTCTTGGTAGAGGGGTCTAAATACAGCACAAACAACATTTTTCAAAAGACCAAAAAAGTGAAAAAGTATATTTTAACAAAACGCATTTGACTAGCAGGGTCGAACAACGGATGTTCTTAAACCCTGCTGACTGTTATGGCGATTGCCAAAAAAACGGATCACAGATGTAACAAAATGGATCTTAATTATCAGTTTAATACCAAACAGAAAACAATAAACTTGCGGAAAAGATGGTATACCGCAAACATGAGGTGCAAAAATTTGTACACCATATCCGGATTTCGACAATTAATGTCTCTTCAGTGATGTTAGGAATCGAAACGGTATTTGGAAGGCCATATAATTTACCACAATTTGGGATTGACTCTTGAATTTTGAAGAGTCCAAATAGGTTAAACGGATCATATAAACCCCAAGGCAAATATAATACAAGCCCAAACGAAAAAAAAATAACAAGTCTAAATTGAAAACAACGTTCAAACCTATGATATCGAGACTATATATATATATATTTGATATCCTCTGGGACTATTATACTAATATATTTTTTCACAGTTATCCTACATCAGTAATTAATTGATAGAAGATGATGTGTGAAGTTTTCTGAAGCACAAGCTGTGCTCCAATATGGGATAAGATTTTAAGCGAAAAAAAGTGACTGTCAGTGAATAGATAGATCGAGCGTTTTTAAGATTTTAAAATTTGGCCATTTTTTAGCGAAATAAAAAAAAGAGCGCAGTCCATGTAAGCAGCGTTTAAATTCATAACAGAATAAAGTACGGCCATACGGTTGCCAGTAATTGCTCACCTCCACTTCATTTTAACTCTAGTGGATAGTTGTCTCTTTGGCAATCATACCATATGTCCATATTTTTTTTCAATCTTATATGAAAACAATGCCCTGGAAAGGGGAGGGGAGGGAAGAGGGGGTGAGTTTTTATAGGGACACTGACCTGTGTCGACAACCCTCTCCAAAAATATAGTAATAAATAACAAATGAATGCTTGTTTTAGCAATTTGATAGGGTTGTAAAAGTGTTGATCGTGTACACATTTATAGAAAGAAGCGCATTCTTTTGTTTTTGTCATGTGAAACCCCTCCCCAAATAAAGCTAGTTAAAACATAATGTAGCAGATGCACAGCTTTGTGTCTTATAAGTCTTATAGATGAAGTTTTGGGAATTCCGTCAATTCATTTACAAGGAGTTGCGGCAATCTGTAATCCTAAGTCAAGTTAGCTGAGGGTCTAGTTGACAGAGGCCCAGAGCGTGTTTGGCGAAAAATTAGGACGATATGTTATAAACAAAATAAAAACACACATAAAAAACCCAGCTTAGTACAAATTATTTTTCTTAAAATGAAAATCAATATCCGTATTCAACGGACAGGCGATTGCAAAAATAACATTTTTTTTAAATTGCGTACTGAACTACATGTATACTGCATTGACCTTTTCATTCCTGCTTCCTTCTCAGTTTCTATCACACAGTCGTATAAAAACAACAAAGCTACAGCTTCTTTTTATTTGTGCAAATTTACAAAAGGACAAGCTAGAAATAAAAAAAGTGAGATTCGTTTGAAAAAGTATAAAGTTCCGGTTTCAAACTGTTTCACTCCAAAAGCTTGGTTTGAGTTTGTTGCCCGTGCATGGTATTTATAAATTGATAAAAAAAAATCGTGAATATGATAGCCAATGACCAAACAACAAAACAAAAGCAATATTCAAAAAAGAAAACTTTAATGTAATTATCTATAAGTATTTCGGCGAGGAAAAAAACAAAAATTTGCTTCCGCAATTTGCAGATTTAACATTGTTGTTATGATATTTAGAGTAGTTATATGTATATAAACCATTAATATTAATATATATATTAGTATTAATATATTAATATTGATATATATATATATATAAATATATATATATTTATTTATTTATAAACCAGTTTGATACGTTTAAAAAAAAAAAGGTTTTAGTTTTGGATTATCAAAAAAGAACGCAGCTTAGAATTTTTAACTATTTTCAAACTGGCTACAAAAACAAATAATGATCATGATTAATTGATTAAATTTCTTCACATTTGCATTTGAACTTTTAAATTACATAATGTAGCCTGAAAACTAACTCTTATCTAAAAAAACAGCACCTTAGAATGGAAAATTCAGTAGGTGACTTAGCATGTTGTCTATCGGGAGAGCGGAGATACAAAAAATGATTCCTTTAACAAGAATATTTCACCCCACATTGAACAGTAGTTACATGAACAATCAATGTCAGTTTCTAATTCTTGTACAACAAAAATAATGTAAAACAATGCATCTTTATAAAACAGTTATCTGATATTTAATGCCAAACAAGCATTTAGGTTTACGATGCGATTGCATTTCTTTTTTAAGAGAAAGCAACTTGTTATTATATTACAATCAATACACTATGCTGTATACACATAGAACTGTACGTATTATTATTATATTACAATCAATACACTATGCTGTATACACATAACGATGCAGAAATTTACTTATATATAAAAAAGTATATATAATTTTATTTTTCATGATACTTTTCGCGGCTCATCTCTTGCCATAAGAAATTTCGATGTCAGTGTTTCCTTTTATCTCGCTCTCTTTATGGGACTTCTTTGTTTGCGGAATGAGCTAAGATCAATAATACGGTTTTATGTTTTTTTTTATTTTTAGAGTAAGGTGAATCCCAACGAATAAATTAAGAAAGTACGCTAAAACTTTAATTATACACCAGTTTGGGTCAGGAATATGACAGTTGTTAATTTTCCATTCGTTTGATATTTTTGTGATTTTGATTTTTCCATTTGATAAAGGACTTTCCGTTTTGAATTTTCCTTGGAGTTCGGTATTTTTGCTATTTTACTTTATACTTACTTTTTGATATACCTTCTCTCGACAAACAAATTCTTGAGCAGTAATTAAGCTGTTTCATTAAGGATCAATGGGTTAGTTTTTATTTTATCATGTTAATATTCATCTATTTCATCTTTTTTATGAATTTTATATGTTTTCAGTAGACCTGACCAATGGAGCTTTGTGAATTGCTAAAATATATTCCAAGTTCTAAAGATAATGATGCTTACTGACCAACGAACTGTAATCAAACTGACAACAGCCCTGGGAAATTCTTATCTACATGTAGCACGTGTAGATAGGAACATGTGTTTATCATTTATAATAGTGAATTGCTAAAATAAATTAAATAAAATTGGATAAATATGCATGATTTAGCAATCAAATCAAAAATCTTTGATCACTTTTCTGGATCTCAAAACACAACGGAGATCAGTGCGGTAAACCCCATTTCTGTTTATCGAAACACCGGAGCCAAAAAATAGCGACATGAAGTTTCTCTTTAGAAATGCGACATATATGATGATTTCATGGAAGGAGGGGGAGTCGATTCTTTCAGTCTAGAAGTATACTTATGATAACACCAAGGGTGACTTGGGTAAAGACATATTCTCCATTTGTTCTTCTTCCGACCAACAGTAAAATCCTTGTCAAAGTGCACGTGGGCCGTCCATTTTGTCGTGCGGGATTGAACATTCGCAGCCACTTCAGGTCAGATGTTAAATCAGATGTTTGACATTGATAGTGCCTGACTCTCTGGACGTTAAAAAACCGTTGCAACAACTGTTTTTCGGAGGGAGTGCAGGTGTCTTGTTGCAAGACTAAATGCATGCCCATTTTCAACGTACCATTGTTTTACAGTGGCAGTCTACATTCCCCGCCCTTCATCGTTGTCGCCCCCTGTTAGAAAATACCTATTATACCAATTGTAAGTAGTTTATAGTCCTGAATATATTAAGATAATTGCCATTGTAAGCAATGAACAATCATTCAATTATATATTTAAGCGTTTTCTAAAGAATATTTAGTGTTTACAAACTTTTAAAAATGGAACTAAATGTGGCGCGCTGTCACTTTGATTCGCCACCCACCCTTGCGAGTTGTGGGGGTGGGCATATGCTCCATTATCCCCCTCTCTGTTTCATTGCCTTTCTTTTGATGTAATAAACCTGTGCCCATAAAAATGTCGCAGGAAAAATGAGCCATCAAATGTAGACGCCAAAACTGATTAAGGTTATAGTCACCAAACCACCAAGACTAAATTGTAATTGGAGTGCAATCTGCAATGTTTTCGGGAAGTTTGCAGTTACTGCAAACATTTGCAAATACTATTTTCTGTTTTTATGCAAACTTTTTGTTTACCGCAAACCTGCAGAAGGTCTGCTGCCAATTTGCAGCACACATTTTAGTTCTGTAAGGGTATTGACCGGTGACTAATTTAAAAAAAAAGTGCTTTAATGATATCATATATGTTTAGTATAGCTGCGCTTTGAGTTCATGCATAGCTCATGGCATTTGAATATAAATATATACCATCTAAATATTAATATAGTATCGCATTCGCTTCCCAGAGTACTAATTTAAATACTTATGCCGTGACTTAAATATTCAATACTTATCGCTAAACGGCCAGAATCAAATTGCGCCAATTGCAGTTTAAAAAAGGTATCAATTGCGCCAGTTTCCATTTTCTGATGGTATTAAATGCGTCAATAAATGGAATCAAATTGCGCCACATTTACCTATATATTTTTTACCTATATCATACATGTAACATGTACTATAATTATAATAGCGGGATAATTTTTTTGGATGCTAGCCCAATTTGAGATTTCTGTGTACAGTTTCTGAGGAATTTTTTGCAGATAAAAGTTGTCCAAACAACTCTATACTATACATGGCTTTAAGAATGGACATTATATTCCATCAGTGTTTTGTTTGTTACCTTCAAAATCAGAGACTTATTACAATAAAATGTTTTCGTACTTGATGCAAGTTGCAAGAAATTTAACCTGACCTTGAACATTAACACCATTCATCTAGATTTTGATGAACGAATGCATAAAACAGTAAGAGACATGTTTCCAAACGTCGGCATTAAGTCTTGTAGATTCCATCTTGGTCAGGCTTTGGTGGAGGAAAATACAGAATTTGGGTCTTGCAAAAGAAATACAAGAAAATTAAACTGACATTAGCAAATGGTTAAATGTATAAAGGAAGAGGGAAGTCAATCATTTAGTAGATATATATATATGTAAAAATTGTATGATTGTTTTATTGACGCAGATAAACCTATAGTTTGCAAAATGAAGCGGCGCAGAAGCAGCATTGGCGCAATTAAGTTGTGGCGCAAATGATTTCATTTTAGCGCAAATAGATATCGGCCCGCCAAACATAAAGTACAAAGTCTGTTTCTAATACGCAGCGCAAAACTATTTGCCGTCAATAGTCAAGTGAGATATGAATATGAAATATGAATATAATATAAATGTGAAACATATAACATTGAAAACACAAATGACATAAAATGTTGAATAAATGGAGCAAAATATAATGAATACATAAGACCGTACTTTGACCTATAATGGTTTACTTTCATAAATTTTGACTTGGATGGAGAGTTGTCTCATTGGCACTCATACCACATCTTCTTATATCTACATATGTCAGGTGACGGAAACTATCTTAAAAGGAAAATAACACACCTTTGAAACATCTACAAACGACAACTGTCATGTATGGTTTATTGCTCTATTGTTCAGAACGAAAAAGTGGAATGTTGGATGCTAATAAAACTGGATGGACCGGTCGTGTTTTTGACGTGCTGTTCAGAACATTGTGGTTAATCATTGTTTTTCCTGGTGTTGCTTTCATTGAGGAGTATAGTGTTGATTGTGGATGTTGGCGTGCCTCTCTCTGTTTAATTTATTAGCAAATAGGATCGGGCGAGCTATTGTCATCATTATAATCCTTCGTTTGACCATAGATGTATACAGCTTCAAAGTATACGTATATGGGTCATTAAAAAAAATGTCGAATTTTCAGTACACCTATATATATGCCAATTTTTTTATTTTTAAAGGAAAATGCAGTTGTAAGTGTTTAAATGAAAGTTTGTAGGATTTATGAGTCGGAACATCAATAATAAACACCAGTTATATCTATTCTGATAAGATTTAAATATATATATATATTTAAGTCAGATTTTTGCGTAATTTTTATGCGTACAGTGTCAGGGTAACACATTTCAATTAATTTTTTTTCTATTTTCTGATTGCCTTGATATCTGCAAAAGGAACTATTTTAGAATGTTAATAATAACTGTAACGAAAAGTCACAGCTTTTTTTTATTATTCTATGTAACATTTTTTCTACAAACCAAATTCAATCGGCGTACATGAAATGCATGTCTATCCCGTTACCGCTACTAAATCAACTGTTAAATTGTTTCTCCCTATCGTATGGCACTATTCATTGATGATTTCAAAAGCACAAAGCATCCTAAAAACTTAACACAACATGTTTCCTGCATAACAGTGTAGAGAAAAGAAAATTCAAGACATTTAGTGAAAAAAAATTAGTGGGTACCCTTTTATCCTATCTATGCTGTTACCAACATATTTATTAATTATACCAATATTATACTTGGAAAAAGTACTATAACGTTTTGGAAACCATATCACAACAGAAAAAAACATTACCACTTCAACAAAGGTTGTTAGTTATTTCACAACTTACAGCATTCATAAATGAAGATATTTGTCTATCCTATTATGTCTATCCTGTTACTATGGTTACAATGTACTATGGTAACAGTAACATGATAGACTATATTTGACTGAAACGTCTTTAACAAGTATATATATTACATATAGTTTTATACATAATGAAATGTTTGGTTGTTTGGACTCATTTAAAGGTTAAAACGTCTTAATCTTCGCAATTTAGCATATACAAATGCAATACTGCTATCGGTAACAGGATATAGAACTTTTAAAATATGGTGATATATCGTTAGCGTACTTTCCTGTTACCAAAAACCAAAACGAAAAAAGTAAACCAACATGCGAGGGAATTACTTGATGTTGGGTTTATAAGAAAGAGAAAAAAAAATCCTGAACATTATGAATTGCTATCTTTGACTTGCGTGGCTGGTGGTAATTTTTGTAACCGTTGAAAACCAATTTTTGAGGTATTTTTCAGTACAACATAGAAAATTGACAGATAATCTATCATTACACAGAATGAAAATATGTAGAAGATTTTACTCTTGAAAACAATCTTATTGGCTATGAAAAACACGCTTGAAATTTTATCAAACCTTTTCTAAATAACCCAAAATTTCTTTTGAACATGGTAACAGGAGAGACAAAATATTGCACCACCTATCAGAAAATGTTTCAATATATTCTTGTATGACATTATCAAGATTGCATCTTTTTATATGTTGTTCCGTTAGTACTGTTTGTTTTGAGTTGTTTATGAAGGGGGTTGTTTGAATTAGAAACTTTAATTCAATTTTGCAACTTCAAAATTCGACATTGTTTGTCTTTCCGTCGTTAGACAATCTTAAATTTTCATCATCTTTTCTGAAACCTCTTGGAAAATTTACCAAACTTGGCAAGAATACTTTATTCAAGGTGCGTTAAAAAGTTAATCATTTCTCTTTGATCGGGTGCAAATCATGACCGCCAGCTGTTGTGATCCTAGATTTTGATTGGCTAGTTTAAAAAAACCTATTCTTGAATGATGGTGACTTGTTTTGAAACTTTAAGACATTAATGATTAAAATACGATTCTGATTCAATACTGATCGGATGGTACGCATGGTGATATCACTGGCACATATCACATAGTTCCCAATGAACCATGCGAAAAATCACACTTTCAGGCATTTGATGAAATTGTAATCTACTCGACGTATCTTTAAGGGCAGCCCCGATTTTCGGACACCCCATCAGTCTAATAACACAATGGTCCGACACCTCATTAGTCCGACACCCCATTGATCAGACAACCCATTAGTCCGACACCCCAATAGTCCGACAGTCATCCTGTTAGTCCAACGTCCACACAATTGACCAAGCCTTTAACGTTGGACAGGCATGCATACAGAAACCTGGAAATAATAGGGGAAGCGGGAGTGAGTGGCGGCAACCGGAGAAGAGAACCAGGATAAGAGAAGTAAAACATTGGGATATTTTGACCGAATTTTGTCTGGGAGTAAGAATGATGGAATTGTGAGTAATGGGAGGAGAGTAGGATTTAGGGAGGGAAGTGGGAATCAGGGACCCTCCTGTGCACCTCCTCTTGAATAGTATAAGACGGTTGACAATCATCTGTCCTTCGTCTGCAAAGGTAGCACAATTTATCAAGGCGGTGTTAAAATATTTTGTATAGCTAAAAATGTCTAAAGACATACCAGAGTCTCATTTAAGTCTGATTAACGGAAGACTCATTGAGTAAGATAAGATAATTATGTCCTATAGTTAAGATAGCTGCATGGGTGTCGTCAGATGGTCTTGCCTCTACTTTCGTCGACTTGATCAGCTGTATAAAAAAGAAGAGGTTTGGCCAATTTCCCGTGATTTTTTTCAAGTAAGAACTATCTTAATTTTTTTTCAATATTTATTTTAATTCACAGTTTCACAGACAGATTTTTGATATCCATATAAAATTTATTTTCTACGTATACATTAAAAGGCTTTCCTTAACAAAACTCAAATTATGTAGGAAGCTGAGCTGTGTATATTATTTTTTTCAACGTAAATAATAAATTCAATTTAGTTAGAGACGTCTTTCTGTGCAAGATTAAAAAAAAAAAAAACATGTAAACATAAAAAAAGAAAATGTGAAATGATTACCAATGAAATAACAATAGTCCGTTTGACTTCTATATATTTTCTTATATAAAAATTCTTAAAAAAACATTTTTGATATATACGAACCCTGACTATTTATTTCATATTTTTTTTATTATCCTTAATTGAAAAAGTACACATTAGGTCTCTATGTCTATTTTATTTTTCGAAGTGTAAGATACTGGATGGCGTAAGTTAGAGTAGTCTAACAACCTTCCAAACCCTTTAACCGAGTTTTTACCTTATTAAGTATTTATTTAGAACCAATTACAATTAATCTATTTATATACAACTTTCAAATAAACTCATCATAGATACCAGGATTAATATTTTGTAAGCCAGACGGGCGTTTCGTCTACAAAAGTCTCACTGGTGACGCTCGAATCAAAAAGGTTGGGAGGCCAAATTATGTACGAAGTTGAAGAGAATTGATGACCCCAAATTTTGAAAGGACCAAATACAGCTAAGACTATCTATTCATGTGGTAAAAGATCCTTAGTATTGCGAAAAATTCAAAGTTTAGTAAACAGTTAATTTATAATTATGACCATATCAAGGATAATTCATGTCATCACATAAGTGCTGACTACTGAGCTGGTGATACCCTCGGGGAGGACACCTTTTTTTGATTAAATTTTAAAAGTCCGGATTGTATAAAATCGTTTTTAGTGACCAACATAAACGGATGCAACTAGTTTATTTTCAAGATTAAATTATGCTTTTTCAGTTTGCTCCGGTTCGGTAACCCTGCATAAATATACTTTACGACGAGAGCCTGGGGCCGTGTCAACGAAGCGGTCTTAGGTCTAGGACGTGTCTTAGGATGGTCTTAGGACACGTCTTAGTCCTAAGTCAGGTTAACGAAAGTCTCCTACGTTAAGATGTGTCCTAAATTTGGTCCTAAAGTTAGGATATATGAATAGGTGTCTTAGGATGGTCCTAGGATAGTCCTAAGAGTTATGATGTCCTAAGTTGAAATAAAAACAACAAATATGGCCGCTGTGTATGTTCATATAAGACGACGAGCGAATAATATTCGCCGAAACAGAGTGTTTAGGGACAGAGACAATCCATTAGACTATTTGGACGATGCTGATATTGTACGTAAATATAGACTTTCAAGACCAATGATTCTAGAACTTTGTGGAATGTTCCAAAATGAGCTCGCTAGGCCGACAAAAAGGTCCCATGCCTTTCCTGTCTCATTACAAATAATGGTAGCCCTAAGATTTTATGCGACTGGGAGCTTTCAAATGATTAATGCTGATGTCCATCGTATTTCTAGAGCTAGTGTTTCTTATATTACACGTGACGTCACACAATGTTTAAAAAATGTATGCAATCAATACATTTCGATGCCCACAGATCAAGCATCTCTTCATGATTTAAAGCAAGGTTTTTATGACATTTCAAATTTTACAAATGTTATTGGTGCTGTTGATGGTACTCATGTGCGTATCAAAAGCCAAGCTGTTGATGAACACTTGTACGTAAAAAGAAAAAAATTACCACTCGCTTAATGTAATGGGAGTTTGTGACTCAAACTTGAAGTTTTTAAACATAGTTGCAAAGTGGCCTGGTAGTACACATGACTCATTTGCATTGCGCAATTCAAGGCTTTGTGAAATGTTTGAAGACGGAGACATAAGCGATGGATGGCTTCTTGGGGACAGTGGATATCCACTTCGACCTTGGCTCCTAACACCAGTCATAAACCCAACAACAAGACAGGACCAACGCTACAACAGTTGCCATATGAGAACAAGATGTGCTGTTGAGAGGAGTTTTGGAGTGTTGAATTCTCGGTTCCGATGTATAGATACCACTGCAGGAACATTGTTGTACAGCCCAGTTAGATGTTGTGACATTATAGTAGCTGTTGTTGTTCTACACAACATGTGTATTGACAATAGAATTCCATTGCCTCCAGGAAACGATAATCCAAGAGATCATAGAAACATTGGTGGGCAGCCATATGTTGGTATCCAAAATGACGGTGCAGTTATTGGTACTAGATTGATTAATAACAAGTTCAACAATTAATAAAAAAAACCATATTATTATCCTTCTTTTTTAATTACTTATGGGTTGTTCATTGCATTTATTCTTGTATTCTGATACATGGATGACTATCTCACAGACATATAACCAATAAAATTCCATTTGGTGGTACAAAAGAATTTAACAATTTTTAGGTTTAAAAGAAAGGAAAAAGATTCTTAAGGGACACTCAAACTCACAAGTCGAATACAAACTGACAAAGACATGGCAAAAAAGAAAAAAAAAATGACCAAGACAAATAACAGTATACAAAACACAATATAGACAACCAAAGATTGAGCGGCACAAACCCTTTTTCAAACCAGTATAGCGATTATCATAGTTTTCAACGGAAATTATCATTGTAAACTTACAGTTGTCAAAGAAAATAAGGTAAATTATTTACTGAAATGATAACTGTATGATTATTCAAAATTGAACTAAGACAAAAAGTATATTTAATCAATATGATAGAAATAGCAATTTATCACTCGTGATCACTGGCTGATCTGAGTTTTCTGGAATCTGCAAACTGATACCAAGTTGGGCCAAACGCAACTGTTCTTTAGCCTGTTCCAGCTGAAGGCGTTGGCGGTCAACAGATAGCTTATCTTTTTCTACGCGAAGTCTGTCCTTTTCAACGGTAAGTCTATCCTTCAGCAGCCTCATCTTTTCTTCTTTCAGTCTCAGTGTATCCTTTTCTACCTGAAGTCTTTCTTTTTCAATATTCAACCTTCCTTTTTCTATTTGAATCAGCTGCTTAGAATCACTATCTTTCATGGTCGAAGCAGTGGGGGTAATATTTCTGGTAGGCGTAGTTTTATTACTAGCACCGCTGATTGATGGTTCTGAAATAGAAGGTTAAACATTAAGTTAGTTCATAATGACAATCTTTTGAATCGACAAAATGCATGAAAAGAATAACGCTGATTGACATATTTTGGCAATAACTGTGTGTGTGTGTGACGTTGTGGTTTACATACACCACACATCTCTTAGTTTTCAGTGGATTATCAAATAGTTGAATCAAAAACAGATGGTTATTAGATATATTGAAAATATTGAAAAGGACAATCATTCAAAATGGGAAGAAAAGAATGTATTTCAAGCCAAAATTCTATTAATTGATGATCACACCCAGTGGCAAACATTACAAGCCTATCACGACCGGAGAAAGTGCAAAGACAGGTATGTCGAACCAATCATGTCGTCATCTCCTCCCCCTTTTTTTCTTTCTGTTTTACACAAGAACTATAAGAAAATAAACAAATTACCTGTTTCATCTGCTGAAGAGTAGGAGCTCCTTCTTGAAGATGAACACGACGGCATCGACAAATCCATTGACGTTTCTGTAAAAGAGGCTGTATCTATTCCTCCGTCTATTCCATCTATAGGCGTGTCTCCAATAATCCCTACCACCGAACCTTTATGGAGGAAATGTCTTCTGGGGGAGGACCTCCGCCTGTCTTTCACGCCTCACGTCTATTGTGTGCCACTTTCTTTTTGGCGTTGCTCATATATGTTGTCCATTTCTTTCGAATTTCTTCAACTGGCCTTAGGTGGTGGGTATTTGAAGAATGCATCTTAGTACAAATACCATCCCATGTCTTCTTCTTAATGTTATTTGTCGCAACATTTGACAACTTGCTGAATAGTATTCCTTTATGTGTTTCAACTTCGGCCAGCATGATTTGAATTTCGATTTCGGAAAAATTTGGAGATCTTTTCTTGCTCATGCTGATTCAATATACGAAATGAAATCGAGTACAAAACTAGTTTATATAGTTAAATTGCAGCACGATAATAGCCTCTAAAAAGTTTTGAGACAATTAATTTAATCGTTGAAAGAATTTTATTCTTTCATTTTTACAGTTTATATTATGTTTCTATTAGTATATGTTAAAACCTTTATTTTGTGTATTTTTTTCATAACAGATGAGACCCCCCCCCTAAAAAAACACTATTAAATAACCTTTAAATATATAAAGAAATGCATCAAAATCTATTTCATTTCATTCACTACATATTGTATTAATCAAATAAATATGTTAGGATGGTCTTAGGACCATCGTAGTTAGGACTGTCCTAAGATAGCTTTGTTTTACACCCTAAGACATGTCTCAGACACGTCCTAAGACCATCCTAAACAATGTACTAAGTCATGTCTTAGGACATATCTTAGGATACTTTCATTGACACGGCCCCTGTTCTTCATTTTTCCATTTTTAATTTTAAATGCTTTTTATCCCATATATGATACTTTCTAGGTATTTATTTCCTACTCAATGATGAATAAAGAAGGATTAAAAGAATTGAATATAAATGATAGAAATAATTTACAGATTGAATATGTAGAAAAGATAGTGTCCGTCAAAGCTAAGAGAACTTACTGGATTAGTTCGCTTCGCTTGTTTAATTCTAAAACTGATGTTGCTTCCATGTTGTAAGTGTTTAAAAGTATGAACAATTTACACGCTGGATTTATCGGAAATTGGTCCATATCCATGTATTCACCTTAAAGTGTCCGAATGGGACGTTGCTTTTGCCGGAAAATATGAATAGTTTTACCTGAACGAAACACTAGACCTATGGACGTTTCCGATAGAAGAATCATTTATGAATAAAATGAGTGTATGGAAATGGTGACATAGACATATTTCCATTATTTTTTTTTATTAAAAGAAGGGTGGGAAATTCAACATAAGATCCTTTTACAATTTTTCCGTTTACGGATTTAGATAGTAAACTGCACATTGCTAGTTAACATACAAATATTGGAGACAACGTTGATAATTTAATACAAATCATGCAAATAAATAGCTCAACATTCAGACTTCTTATACGTTCAGGTATTTCACATCCAATTTTTTATGAAAATATTCTTTATAAAGCACAAAAATGTCAGTATTCACCTCTGAAGCTACCAAAACCTTTAAATAGACTTATTAAGAAGGGATATAGTTACGATACTGTTGTCAGGTCATTAAAGATTGCATATTTTGGCGTTAATATTGATTCACTTATAGGGTCTTTGCATCGGCACTAAACACATTTATTTAAAAACCAGTTGTTGGCATGACACGGGTTATGTTCTTCTCATATATGTTATGATGGTATGATACTAAACCCCTAACGGGAAGGATTGTGCCTGATATTCATATGATGAAGACATAATCTTTCAATCAGTTTAATTGAAGTCTGGAGCTGGCATGTCAGTTAACTGCTAGTAGTCTGTTGTTATTTATGTATTATTGTCATTTTGTTTATTTTCTTTGGTTACATCTTCTGACATCAGACTCGGACTTCTCTTGAACTGAATTTTAATGTGCGTATTGTTATGCGTTTACTTTTCTACATTGGCTAGAGGTATAGGGGGAGGGTTGAGATCTCATAAACATGTTTAACCCCGCCGCATTTTTGCGCCTGTCCCAAGTCAGGATCCTCTAGCCTTTGTTAGTCTTGTATTATTTTTAATTTTAGTTTCTTGTGTACAATTTGGAGTTTAGTATGGCGTTCATTATCACTGAACTTGTATATATATTTGTTTAGGGGCCAGCTGAAGGACGCCTCCGGGTGCGGGAATTTCTCGCTGCATTGAAGACCTGTTGGTGACCTTCTGCTGTTGTCTGTTCTATGGTCGGGTTGTTGTCTCTTTGACACATTCCCCATTTCCATTCTCAATTTTAAATAGACAGTTAATACGAAAATCAAAATTACAATTACTTAATGAAGTTATATCCGCTACCCGAGTCCCTGTTGCTTGTGACCGCCGTCCGAAACCGGTCGTGGCGCTTCAAACGAAGAAAGCGCCTTAGTTACTATTATAATCTGTGCTGTATAATCTTTTATTTTGTTGATTATTTACTTTCTTTAAATTCTCTGCTCGTACAAATATCGTTCATTTCTAGTTTGTTATATTAGCAAATAAGAAGTTAAAAAAGCTTATAAAGGTTTTTAATTGTCGGAGGTAGAGAGATAAGGGTCTTCATTTCTGTTCAAATTTTTCTCATATCTTGTGTTCATTATTCTCTGTTTGCTATATTGAAGTGCTCATTATACGTTGTTTCATTTTTTTGTTGTATTTGCCTTTTTTATTTATTCTTGAACCCCCCCCCCCCCCCCCCATTATTCTCTATCCTATAAACCAAATACAGAACCTCATAGTAAGTCACCGCCTCAGTGATCTCGTGGTAGCGTGATCGCCTCGAGTGCGGGAGGTCGTGTGTTCGAACCCCGGCCGGGTAAAAAAAGAAGAATTTAAAATTGGTATTTGCGGGAGGTCGTGGGTTCGAACCCCGGCCGGGTAAAAAAAGAAGAATTTAAAATTGGTATTTGCGGGAGGTCGTGGGTTCGAACCCCGGCCGGGTAAAAAAAGAAGAATTTAAAATTGGTATTTGCTGTTTCTCCGCTAGGCACGCGGTATTATGGAGTAAGGGCAAAGACTGGTTAGCTCGGAGTCAGAATAATGTGTCCGAGTAAGGTGACATGTCTTCCTGTGGACTGTTACCTTGTCAACTAGCACATTCAAAATCCTGCTCAGCGTGTCGGTCTAGTACAAAGCAGGGCTAAATTTCATCTTACATTAACATGTTCTCGTCCTGAATATGCATATTAATTTGCCGCTGGACGTTAAGCAGCCATCCATCATCATCATCATAGTAGGCCATTGATCTTTGACGTCAGATATCGGACTTGTAATACATTTATAATCGACAACTGAACATTAAGTTTTTTTAATTTGGTTGTCTCCCGTTTACCAGAAAAAATAAAAATATTAAAAAATACATTCTATCGCAAATTACAGGTATTTAACGTCGTTTGCTAAAAAAAATTTTTTAAATGACCCTTGTGTGAAATAAAGACATTGGCTTTTCTTCCATTTAGTTTTTTAATGCAAATAGCAGCATCATATTGCTTGACATAATTTGTATTTAAAGTATTTCTAAAAGACAGAAAATGAATTAAAATGTACAGACACTTTGGGCATGGAGCAAGTATATTTTAGTGGAAAGGGATAACTCTCATTTATTAGATACTTAAATTATAATTTGATAGTGTACGTAGTTTTTGATAAATGGAAACTTAAGCATTCCGCAACTCATTATTTTTGCGTTTATTAACTTTTTCGTAAATAAAAAATGTTCAAGAGTCAAGCAATACAGACATTTAGTTACTTTACAAGACAAACAATTTTATAAATGAGGTGCGACAAACTTTTTCCTGTTTTGTTTCACTCCAAAAGGCATTAAAGCCTAATATAAATTTAAAAAAGAGAGTCTAATCAATATTCCTGAAAGATTTTTCAAAGATTTCACATATTATCCCTTGAATCGAAATGTTATTCAGCTTTTCACATTCCAGATGAAGACAGTTTAGGTTTAATATCATATTGCAAATTTCATATGTTATTTGTGAAATTTTCCAACGAAAAACTTCCATAACAAAAATGAATTAATTTATATCTGACAAACAACACAAAACTTTTTTCTGAAACAATCTAATGTTGTTTAAGGGTGTCATTATCTATGAATACTCAAACCTTTAATTTCGTAACCCTCAAAATGGTAGTGTTTAGCCATAAGTATTTAACTAATTTGGTTAAATATTTATAAATAAGACAAAGAACATGTAGAAGGCGAAGAATGTACACCTTTGTCTTTTGATCAATTGATTGATTTTGGGGGCTAGTTGTTTTGTTGGAAAGAATTTATAGCAGTAGGAAAATCTGAAAGACTAAAGAGGCCGATACTAGTTATCACAATTAAGTTTTATTTTGAAAGTATTTTCAGCGTTGACTGAATCAAGGTTGGTAGATAAGCGACATATACCAATGACGCAAGTTTTTGCTTTGACTGGACCCATGATATTAAAGTTGAAAAGCAAGAAAAAGAAATCGTGGTGAAAAAAGAACAGAGGGCAATATTATTAGAAATCTAAAGACAGGACTACATTAACCAAACTCAAACTTGTACAGTTCCTTCATTGCGAATAGAACATGCATTCATCACTTTTCACTGTAAAGTATATACATTATTGTTTCTTCTTCGCTTTGGGATGTGTTCACACTTATCAACAATTGAGAAAGGATCCCGATTTTATTGTATATACACAATAATTTAGAGACCATGATTGTTAGCACACATGGAGTGAAGAATTCGTGAAAAAAATTTAAATCATATTTCCATCAACCTTTTGTATTTCATTTTCATTTTTTCTTCTTTTTTCCTTTAATATCAACAGTTTACTCATCATAAAAGAGAATGTTCATTACTTTTGACTTGAAGTCACATGCAAGCCATTACATGTATTACATGATCAATCTCGCCTTAACGGCTATGATATTATAGGGATTTGTTTTAGATTGATACCTTTTTGAAATGCATACAGAATGAACATTCACAAATATATAAAAAAAATCAATATTCCATGTTCATAGCTATATTTTTAGTAAATTTGGTATAACTTACGTTATCAATTATAAGTTTAACGATGCCAAAACAAGCGATGCATATACTTTCCCTTTAAAATTCAATTTCTTTGTATGAAGTCATTATACTGAAAAAGGTATTGTTTTTAAAACAAAAATCCACGAAAAACATAAATAGGGTATATAAAATCTAAAACAATCTGTTTTTTATTGAATATCTTAAACAATGTACCCATGCACCATAGGAACCAAACGGTATAAAACAAAACTAAAGTTTGATGTTGAACTGCTTAAAATGTACTGAAATGCTTTAATTATGCATTACTTCCTTTTTTCTAGACATATTTTGCACTTTTTTTTACGCATGTGCTACTAATATTTTTTTTTAATTGTTCTTCCTTTTGGTATAATTTAAACTGATTATCTTCCAAATTGTCAATGAGTATGATTAAAACATGATTTTAACGCTGGTACAGTCAGGATTCTACTTCGTCAAAATTATCTCCCCATTACGCCACCTAATTTTTATAATCGGAAAAATGGAAGACGCGCTGTCAATTTAGCTCTTGAAAACCTATCAATTTATCCTCATCCTTATTGCCAGTTGTAATTTAAAAGACAAAAGTATCTACTAGCTATTAAGGATCATTTACTGTACTTTTATGCATTTCACGGTAGGTATAGTGTCCGGCTGGGATCGTGGTTTTTCGAGTGATTTGATCGGGTTTTTTCGAGTGTGACCACTTTTTTCGAGTGAATATGATAAAAAATGTAAACAAACAGACTTCTTTTCTGGTAAAACGTGAAAAAAAGATGCTAGAACCTTATATACAAGATCATAGAAGGTAAATTAGTATTTTTGATAAAAAGATATTATCATTCCTACATTATTTTGTTTTAGAAACGTTTAATTTAGCCTTACAAAGCTTTATTCCAAAATATAGATTAAAGCCATTATTATACACATACCAATGTAAATGTCAACGGAAATATGCACATGGAATCTATATATATACTTCGATATACAGACACTTTACAAAAGTTCTTGTTTTTGCATTGAAAAGGACATATTTAGAGTATATGTCCGTGTTTTTTCGAGTGTGTCCTTGTTTAATCGAGTGAAAAAACAAAATTCCTATGGCTGAAAATGTAACATGTCAGTGCATTAACATTTAAAAGAACAATGAAAAGGTTCAAATAAAGTACTTTTCAAAGCACGAACAATGCATTAAACCAGTTTGATAATGCTGTATTAACACGTACATTTCATAAAAAGTCATCGTTCATTTGCATTCAGAAATCTTCATGTTAGAGTACCGATATGGATTTCATACAATAAATATTTCATGATGTAAACAATCTTTATTTGAGCTCAGACATGTTGGACTGAGACGTACGTACACACAGTGTGTAAAGCGGGTAAATGTGTTTTTACAGAAAATATATCCTTAATGTTTCATTTGCTATTTGTCTTGATGGTAATATTAGTTATCTTGGTGTAATCAGGAGTGAACAGAATTTTACACCGGCGTTGAAAATCTTTAGACCCTGATGCGCAGCCGAAGGTAGTTTGCATTTTCAACACCGGTGTAAAATTCCGTACACCCCTGATTGCACCAAGATAACGAATTTATTTCTTATTTAGCGTTTTTTTTTCCCGACGTTGCTGTCTGTAAATATTATCTATTTAATTTTTTTTTTTTATTTGTGGAAAATTTGAAAATATGATTATTTGGGGATTATTGGACAATATTTTTTTTCTTCACTTGTTTTTTTGTTTTTTTTTTTGGCAAATTTTGTTTTTTGATTAAATTTTTTGCGTTTTTATCATATTTTTTTCCAAAATTTTAATTTTCATAATTTTTGCTTCATAAGAAATAACGTTTTCTCGTTCTAGAAATGGAAATCAAGAACAATGTTCAATTGCTCCTACTGTGAAGAGGAGTCTGATCAAGCGTATGCTATGCTTGGTCACACAGTAATGAAGCACCAGCATAACTTCATTTCCATCAGAAATTAAAAGCATAAAAATTGACAATGTATATTTGTTAGGTGAACGCATATTATATACACATTTATTCTTTTTTTTTATATAATTATTTCAAAAGGATCGTATTGAAGCTTACAGATTATTTGTTTAGATGTTTATTAAATACAAAGGACACGTCCCCGAGTTTGTCATCATCTCAGAAGTCAGTACTTCGGTATTGACATGATTTATAACAATCCTTTCTAAAATTATTTACCTCCAAGGGGTACAGTGGAATAGAAATATGGTCACTTAAGTTCTCTTACGACCGACCCTTGCCAAAGTTGCACGTCCGTTTTTCTGTGTGGGATGTTCAAGTACGCAGCCACGTCCGGTCAGAATGGGGCGTGTAGAGAGAGTGCTACGTTCATTTCACGTTAAAAACCCTCGCAACAGCTCTTTGAAGGGTTCGTAGGTGGCCTGTTGCAAGGAAAAATTTCTGTCCATATCCAATATACATGTACTCTCATATTCAGTGGCAATCTAAATTTCCCGACCTTTATCCCGAACGTTCTCTGTATCAGATCCTACTTATTAGATGTATTGTTAATATGTTCTCGTCCTGAACATGCACGACACATTTGCCACTGGACGTTAAACAACCAACAATCAATTATTTTGAAATGTCCGTTTATAAATTTTAAAATTATAAAGAGGCTAAGGTTTCAACTCAATCAGGCAAAGTTGACCTTAGATGGATTTGGCTATTTTTTCGGTCATTTTGGTCATATAGCATAAAATTATAAAGTCTTGTTTTCATTTTGTATTAGATATTCCATTCAATTCAAATGTTACTGTAATCTATTTATTTGGGGGGGGGGGGGGGGAGGGGACGCTCTTTTAGTAGAATATTTGGGTTTATATTGAATTTTTCTGATTGTTTACTCATTTTACTTAGTTTTCTTGCTAGAAAAAAGTGGACCGATTCACTCGAAAAAAACACGATCTCCACCGGACACTATACCTACCATGCATTTGTTAATCTTAAAACTATTGTCTGATCGGTTGTCTGGGGGAATTTTTGAAAGTTCAAAAATATTAAAAAAAATTCTAATCAAATATTTCGTGGAAGGGCAGACTAAAAATTTTCAGAGGTTGAAGACTAATTACCCTAGATAAAACACACAAAAAATTAAGGTTTTTTGAAGTTATGCATTTTCAAAATCCACTTGTAAAGTATGTCGTCAAGTACTTTTAGTGAAAAATTGTTATTCGAACACACCTACTCTGTTGTTATGACTCATTAGAAAGGTATTTCACTTGACCCATATATTTCATTTCTTGGTACTGTAAATTTTTAATGTTAATATATCAAAATATATAAAAATAATAGAATCTGAAGCGAGATGATGTTTCAAATATTTTTCTTTTATACGTTTTCAAGACAGAATAGTCAACTCAAACACGCCTGAACATAAAAAGGTGTACTCGAATTTCTCTTTTCGATGAAATTATTGCCCATTTTGGGGATTTTTTTCCAAAAAAAACTGTCGTCGGGGGCAGAGATGCAAATTAATGCTTAATAAAGATCAATCTATTATATTGTAATTTTCTTCGGCGGAATTTATGCTTATGCACAAAAAAGATACACATGTATTTGCACCTACCACAATCGACTGTTTTGTGAAAATTTGTCTATAATTTAAAAGTTTACAAATATCTCGAATCTCCATAACATAATTTAAGTAAAAACACATATGTAAGATGCATAAAATCCTAAATTATGCACATTCATTAAACTTTTAAAGCCCATAGAAACAGATGTAAACAATTCAAATATACCAACTCGGCCTATTTTACCTTCTCTAATAAAGAGTTCCATTTCTTTTGTTTAATTTCGACTGGGTTTCCGTCTGGGCAATAATGTCAAGAAAATAAACAAAATTTAAATGATTATGACAATTTAAAAAGTTTGTACAACAAATTGTGGTTTGATACTACATGATTTTGAAAACTAAGAAAGTGGTTTCCTCTCTTATTATGGTAATTATGATTATCTGACAGATCAAATTGAAACGTTAAATTCAAAAATGAGCAATAAAACCTAAAATAGTATTATACACATATAAATATGACAACGAATGTATGGATCTATACGTTCGTCGTATCTTTTCCTTTATGTAGAAAGTATTTTTTAAGATGGAATATACAATTAACTCCTTTGTGACAATCCTAATTTTTTTTACCGTAAAAAATGTATTTGTTTATTGTTTTCAGTTCTGTACATCGTCCTAACTACATATCATTTTATAGCGGTGACGTAAAAAAAATACTAAATAGGAACAAGTATTTCACATCGAAATTAAAAAGCTTTAAAAAAATAATAACTGTATATATATATAATAACTCATTGTTATGTATTATTTACTGATAATGTATAGACATGCACTTTAATTTTTTAACAGATGATGTTATTTACATGAGTTTTATATTTTTATAATTAGATTGTGCATTATACATTTACTTTATTTAACATATTTGATATCTGTGTAATGTTTATGTAATGTTTATGTATTATTATTTATGAAATGTCCTACATGTGGATAGGGTTTACAGAATAGAGAACTCTGGGCCAATGCTATAAACAACTGATGGGGAATTAAGAATAGAGAAAAGTAGGTCACAAGAATAAAGAATATAGAATAGTAGGGTGCTAAAATATAAAAAAAAAATAGATATTAATATTGGGCAAAAAGATCGGAAGCATAACATAAAATTACCTTAAAAATAAACAATACAGGATTGATGGACTCCCGATCAAGACCCTTCTATATGAATATATAGAGACATAAAAATGTATTCGGCAAGACTCTCAGACAATCCCGCATGTTACGTTTTAAATGTTGTTCTCATATTCCTTTACACATGTATCCCGAGGATGACTTTTTGGTGCGTAAACGTTTGATAAACTTGTTGTTTATAATCCACGTACAACTGCAAAGTCCTTTTAAAGAAATTATTATTTCGATTTCCAATGATTGACATTTCCGAGTCCATATTTTATGAGCAATTGACGGGTTGATACCACTGCTGGTGGACTATCAGTCCCGTAGGATATCACCAGCTCGGGATTGACATGATTTATAACAAACTTTTCTTTGTGCGTTTATATATTTAGAAACTATTTAGAAAACTCAGGTTTCAACTACCTTATGAAAAGTTGACCTTGCGGTTGCCTATACTTGCTTACATCCACTTCATTTGAACTTTGGTGGAAAGTTGTCTCATTGGCAATCATACCACATCTCCTTATTTTTATACTTATATGTATTTTGCTATTATTTTATGTTCTTTTTGGTCATATAGCCCTTCAAATCTTTCGGTTCTTATACATCCGTGGATTAGAAATATTTGGCTTTGAGTGTTTCTGATGAAGGTAAATCCAGAACATGCTTCGGACGCATGAAATTTATAAAATGTTGTTTTCATTTTTTCCAGCACTGAGTCGATAACGCTACTGGTGGACTAACATTCCCTGAGGGTTTTTATCAGCTCAGTAGTCAGTACTTCGGTACTGACATGATTTATAAGAAACTTTTCTTAAAATATCGCTTATCAATTTAGAACGGTCATATAGCTTTTTAACTGTTTCGGTTCTTATACACTCGTGGGTTTCACATATTAGGCTTTAAATGTTCCTGATTGAGGTACATAAAAAAGAACTTCGGGCGCATGCAATTTTTTAAACTGTTGTTTTCATTTTTTGACGTTGTTGATCATAGTGCCTTCAATCTCTTGTGCACGTTCAGGGTACAATTACACGATTGTTCGTTTAAATTTCACCGGGAAGATTTTAGACCCAAGATGGTAGTAAGAATACAAAACTGTAAGGCTTCTGATTGGATGATATGTTTTTAATTTATTAATTTTATGAAAGATCAACCATTAATGTGCAAACATAATTAAAATTTGGAGTGATTGATATGAAAGTTTCTGTGAAATTGATATTTTAGGGTGACTGAAAATTTTCCTGTCTCATTTAGAAGCGTCCATACAACTGCTATTTAATGCTATTTCCGCTGCATCATCATACTGTTTTTATTTGCTGAAATAAATTCTTATTACGTCTTCTTTTAGAGTCTGGCTTTAGTTTCTATGCAATTTATATACGTGTGTTTATTATAAGGATTCAAACATACAATATAATCTACGGAAAATGCATTGTTAATATTTGCGCAATTGTAACCTTCAGGACATATTGTATCAATAACAAGATACCTCAAATATAAAACCGATCGCTTTATCGGCCGTAAGTAGCATAAAACGGCCGCATAAAACTGTTTTCAAATAGCGAGATTTTTCTAGGAGCGGGATAAAAATAGAAACACAATTTTGTATCTGTTCTATTATAGAAAATGTGAATGTTGGTGTGTTGCCTGGTGAAATTATTTTAAAAATATGCTTGCAAATAAAATAGATTTTAAGAATTTGGGTTTCTCTAGTGTTTTGTGATGCCTTGATATATGGATCACCTGACGTCAGGGATTAGATTTTTCTCAGTCTTTAGCATCACTATCTACCTTAAGGATGATTTGTCAAATTTAACCGAATCAATTCGTAGACTTTATATGGCAGTTATTTCCCCTTTTGAATTTGACATAAGTGATATGTCAATGTATCACATGAATGGCAAGTAATAGAGACCTAAGGTACGTGTATTTGAGGTCCTGGGTTCATAAAAAAAAATTGAGGTTAAGGTCAAAGGTCAAGGTCATGTTCTAAATTTTGACTTTTCATTGTTCCGAGATCTCCTCCGTAACCGTAAAAGAAAGCGACAAATTTATTTTACTAAATTGCTCGTTATATCCTAAGGATGATTTGTCAATTTTAACCGAATCAATTCGTAGACTCCATATGACAGTTATTTCCCCTTTTGAATTTGACATAAGTGATATGACAATGTATCACATGAATGGTAAGTAATACAGACCTAAGGTATGTGTATTTGAGGTCAATGTCAAAGGTCAAGGTCATGTTCTAAATTTTGACTATTCATTGTTCCGAGATCTCGTCTGACAATCTTAGAGATATATTTAAAAGAACTGGAGCAAAATGTTTGCCTCATTGTGATGAAGATATGATACATTTGGTCTGAAACAGTCCCATGACATCTTATAGGAGTTTTTGTCTCTGAAATGATTCAATTTAAGGTTAATTGATTATTTCTCCAACTTGGTACATGATAAAGCCATAGGGTCTTTTGCAAACTGTTGGTTGACATATGACCTTGAAAAATATCAACCGGAAGTGACCTGGAGTAAACCGGAAGTAGCCATTTTTGCACTTATTTCATGGAAAAGTACCTAGAAACTATATGTTTTTTAAATATGCATACATAAACCTATCATTTGAGACCGGAAGTGACCTTCACTAAACCAGAAGTACCTAATATCTCCATTATTACAGGGAAAAGTATAGAAACCATATATATTTGGAATCAGTGTAAATAAAGCTATCATGTGAGACCGGAAGTGACATTTTTAAAACCGGAAGTTGACAATTATCTCCCTTATTTCAGGCAAAAATATATAGAAACATTTATTTATTGAATCGGTATGAAGAAACCTATGCTTGGACGCCAATAGTAACTTTCAGTAAACCGGAAGTAGCTTCTCATCAATAATTTAGAAAATTGATGTGGAAGACCTTTTTTTAATCACTATATATAATTGTTAAAAAATGTAATAAATATAAGCGACATAACTCAAATCTAGATACTATATAACAATGTAGGTAAACACCATATATTTTTCACCGTCTATGGTTGTGCTCTTTGTCACAGGTACCTTATATAATACAATGAAAGAAAAGAAGCCGAAAAAAAAAAAAAAAAAAAAAAATAACCTGGATACTATATTTAAAATCTATATTAAGGAACAGAATGATAAGGTTTGAATAATAATTATATATAGTTGATACATAATAGCTTTTTATCAACATAATGCCCTACTGAAAATGAGTACGGGATTCCACTGGATTTCCAGTGAAATTACACTGGTATTCAGTGGAAAAAAATATTCCGATGGAATCCCATTAGAATTTCATCCAAAACATCTGGAATATTTTTCACACTGTAATTCCAATGGAAAATCAGTGAAATTTCCAATGAAACTTCCAAAGATTTTCCAATTAATTTCCAGTGGAATATTATTGTTTATATTTCAGTGGAGTTTTGATTTAATGCAAATATTCCAGTGGAATTTTGGACTTAGAAATTTAAAGGAATATATACATGATATACTTCTAATTTAAATTTTTCAAATAATTAAGTGCATGATTATTATATAAAGGATTTAATTTGTAACATATAATTTGCTGGCCTGATAAGAAATTAAATATTATAATCATGATAATATATGGGATGTAATGAATATTTCATAAACCTACATATATACATGTATATGAAACATTTGTTCAAAAAATTTTACATGGTTAAATGTAATATGAAATCACTTGCCTAGTAACAAATGAAAATAATCATTTGGTCTGAAAGACCCCCCCCCCCCCCTTACATTTGCCATATAAAATAAGTAAAATGGTAGCTCCTCAGATGTACGGTGAATATAATGCATCACCATATAGCCTATGAGTATGACTCATTGAAAGGATACATTTTAACTATTAAGAAATAAAATTAAATGTGCAATAATCAGATAATATAAATAAAGGAATGAATATTTTATATCAAATTGGGTTGAGAATAAGATTCTGTTTGATTTAACGAACAAAAACAATTAAGATTCTTTTTGAAAAATGTGCATGGCTCTTAAAAGGGCCGTTTTAAACAGATCTGTTGCAGAAATTATCTTCAGACTGTACGAATTGTTAGGATAACTCCGTTTTTTTCTTCAAGTGACCGTACTGGCAACTGCCCTGCACTACAGTCTACATGTATACAATAATATAATTATTTCTCCTTTGACTTCATCATGTTCATTAACTGTTACTGGTCTACTGTTCTTTTGAGAAAAGTAAAGTGAACGGCTTTCATTTTCCACATTGTTCTATAAACTGTTTCGGTATCTTAACTTTGTCGGTGTGATGAATTTTTCATCATTTTCATGTCCTGAACTCGGCACTGGAACTCGGGTCATATAAGTTAATCTATAGAAACATTTCACATATAATCCGCTCCAATCAATTGTACGCTAAATGTCAGTGTTTTGGCATAATTTGAGCAGAAAATTCGTGAAACTGTAGTCTATAATGTTGTTTTTCAACACACATGTTTACATTCATGGAGGCTGCCATTTTTTCTACCAGACTATATATATAACCGCTGATTTGATTGGATAACTCTATTTCCGGGATTTCCGATCGGCCAATCAGATAGTCGTTATCATTAATACACGGAATGTGTTCAAATTTGAAACTAAAAATATTGTACGAGTATGATTGTCCAGCTGTGGTTACATTAATCATGTTAATAATAATTAAAACTCAACAACCTTCGATAAATAAAGAAATAGACATTAAAGGCAGAACATTTAGGTATGACATTAGCTGTTGAACCAGACGATGTGCTGATGTAGGGCAGACGTACAGCAGATACAGGTAATTTTTAAGAGATTTTACATTTGATTTTTACATCATGAATATTTTTAATTAAAATTAAAAAAAGAGATATACACCCCCTTTAGTTTCATTCATGGGATCTGTTAGTTCACACTTTGAGGATGACCATTTGGTGTTCTGAAAAGGGGGAGGTGGGAATGTTTATCAGGTTTTTGAATAAAAAAAAAAAAGGGTGCAAACGTGTAGGGTGCAAACGGACCTAGGGGGCGAACGTGTAGGGTGCGAACGTGTATTGGGCGCGAACGGACCCGATACCTGGGAATGTAATAATAATTGTATTATTCAATATTGAATTACATTGTGTGCCTTCACAATCAAGGAAAGATGTTTACAGTTTACTACACAATGTCAGGCACATTCAACTTTATTTTGTCATGTTCTGATTTGGATGGACATGCAACACAAAAAATCCCTAAAGGAATTAATATTGTGTTTTAGAGTCTTTATACTTAACTGAAAGAAGCTTCTTAATTATATATGTACATTGTATGATAAATATCAGTAATATATGATGCATACAGGTCATGACCAGAATTAAAAATTATTAATAAAATGTTTTTACATTTTTTTTTAGGTTGTCCATATATTAAAAGGGATTGATCATGGTGAAGGTACAAAGCTGCAAAAATGATGACTGTGCATCGATCAATATCCACTCAATAATATGAAAACACGATGAAAACAAACGAACCAGCAGCAGAAAAGAAATTTGAGTATAAGATTATTGAAAGGTACTTATTGAATTATTTTTTCATCCTTCCCACACTTGAAATAATCAAAGCGCGAAAGCGCTGTAAAGGCAGTTAATTACAGGTTGTGTGTATTTTTAGTCCAGTTATATCATTATCTTGCATAGTACAGTGTACTTATCAGAGGTGGCTTTCAGTATTTAAGATTTAGAGTTCTCTAATGATATTGAACAAGTTTTATGAATGTCATATTCTGAGCACTATATGAAGGCGATTGTTCTCACTTGTTTATGAACTAGTGCATTATGTCCAGTTTGTACCTTTTTTATCTATGTTTATAGTCAAATAAGTTATCAAAGGTACCAGGATTATAATTTAATACGCCAGACGCGTGTTTCGTCTACATAAGACTAACCAGTGACGCTCAGATCAAAATAGTAATAAAGCCAAACAAGTACAAAGTTGAAGAGCATTGAGGACCCAAATTCCAAAAAGTTGTGCCAAATACGGCTAAGGTAGTCTTTTCCTTGGATAAGAAAATCCTTAGTTTTTCGAAAAATTCAAAGTTTTGTAACAGGAAATTTATAAAAATGACCATATAATTGATATTCAAATACTGCTTAAAATAGTTAAGCATTTTCTTTTTAGTAATAAGTAAATGTTATCAACTGTATCTTATTCAACTCTGCAATTGTGGTTTATTACTGGTAAGTATGGATGATAGTTGTTTCATTGGCAATCATAACACATCTCCTTATTTATATAATGATCTATATTCAACGACCTCAGGTACAAAAAAAATGTATGTAACTAAACTATGATGGGAAACCTGTGACTTCTTTCTTTTATATAAACTTTTGATTGGTACCACAGAACTATGTACAAATGTAGAATAAATGAACATTGAAACATGTCAACTCTTTCAATGACAATACTTTTTTTAGAAACTATAACTCCAAGCAAAATTATATTTCCAAGCATAAAGTAATTTATGAATGAAAAAAGGAGTTCTTAATTAAGAAATAAACTGATTCGCTGAGTGAAGCTGGATACACCCGCAGAGGTCGAACCCTGAACAGTTGGGGCAAAAATTGACACAATATTCAAGCTTGATACAGGTCTGAATTTGGATTGTAATTAAATATTTGACATATTATAGTTTCTGAATAAATGTAGTCAAAGAACTTGAAATCGGTTATATGAATTGAATTTATATTCAATAAAAGATTTCTTGCTGTTGTGCAATACACTGTGCTGTTGCGCAATACTTAATAAATCTGTTGCCAGACTATAAACAAATAAAGTTCAATTTCTTCTCAATGTCATATTTGAAATTTATGAAAATCAATAGGGAGATTACATCAATAGCTATAAATAATTCACCAAAGTTTCATGTGAACTGCTTAAAGCATTTTTGAGTTGTTGTCCAAAAACTGGAAAATCCCCCCTTTTTTAATGAATAAAACCCCATAACTCAGAAATGTAAAATCTAAAATTTATAAAATTCTAAAGGGAGCTTACGAATTGATAATTTAGTCTTAGATGCAAGATTTTTTTATCAGTTGTTAGTGGCTTTGAACTTCATTTTTTGTAGCTGTCAGTAACTGCGAGTACTCTCAGATCTGTACTTAGTGTCTTTTTGTTGTTTGGATGTACAACTACCCGACCACGTCCACTTGTATTTGTATTTATCCATCTGATGAGTTAAGCCTCTTTCAACTGATTTTTATAGTTCGTTCTTATATTGTACTGTTACACCACTGTCCCAGGTTAGGGGGAGGGTTGGGATCCCGCTAACATGTTTAAGCCCGCCACATTCTGTATGTACATGTATGTGCCTGTCCCAAAGTCAGGAGCCTGTAAAAGTGTAATTCAGTGGTTGTCGTTTGTTTATGTGTTGCATATTTGTTATATTCGTTCATTTTTTGTACATAAATTAGGCCGTTAGTTTTCTTGTTTGAATTGTTTTACATTGTCATTTTTGGGCCTTTTATAGCTGACTGTGCGGTATGGGCTTTGCTCATTGTTGAAGGCCGTACTGGACCTATAGCTGTTAATTTCTGTGTCATTTGGTCTCTTGTGGAGAGTTGTCTCATTGGCAATCATACCACATCTTCTTTTTTATATTTACATCAACAGATATAAAAAATTCACCAAAGTCAAGGTGAGAGAACAAAACTTAGTTGTAAGATCTCTGAAATTTTTTACACGGTACGAGTTTTTCTCATTGTTGGAGATTGTATGGTGACAGTAACACCTGTAACTGCTTAAACCCATTTCTTATGCACTTTAGTTCAATAAACTCACTGAATATCATACCACATCTCCTTATTTTTATATGCATTACAATTTACATGTGCATGTAATTGTAAATATATATATACCAGAACAAAATTCATTGCGTCACTTTTATTTATGCATCCTTGGCATTGGCACAGTACAAGTTCTAAAATTACACAACATAAAACAACTTAATGTTATTTCAGATGAAAGTTTTGTTTCAGTTCCATTCATAGGATTTATTAGAATTTTGTATGTTTTGCCAAGTCCAATAATTCGCTCTATGTGCACGTGTTAATTGGAGACTTTTCTATCCCGTATAAGAGTTTTGGAACTAATTCTGTTTCATTTTTTGAAAAAAGTTAGCAAACAAATCTTGCACATTTAAACCTTTGTCTGCCATCACACTGTCACCTGGATCACATAATTGAACTATTCTACATCTTTCAACTATTTCATAGTCACTGGTACAACCAACATACAATGTACATGTATGCATTAGAGACATAGTTGACTAAACCACCAGGTGTCGAACATTCAAGAATTTTCAGTGTTTCTGTTTTTATATGATGAAAAGGTTGCCTGAGCTCTATGAGCTTTAGGTTTTATCACGGGATATTCTGGTCTGTCAATAATAATCCAAGTCGTAGGTAACTTTAATTTGAAGTTGGATGGTGAAAAATACCTGACTAAACCACTAGATGGCCAAGTGTTAGCCTCACACCACTGTTTAGACATAAAAACAATCCATGTATACACAACATTCTTAACACTAGATTCAATCTAGAATCTAGACAGTTCAAAGTTGGTTGTATAATGCCTCAATTTCATCAAAGTCATAAAAAAACTGATTTTCAACTGACATCCTATCAATTTGAAAATATATGTATCTCAAAGAATGTGCTGCTGGACCAAATGTGGTCAAAACAAATAAATATTTAGTATACAACTCTAAACCGGTATAAAAATGCATGGCTGTGTCACGTGTCTTCATTTAAAAATTCTCTGCTGAAAACATAGGCATTGATGGTGTTTGCGTAATTCCATCTGTGAAGCTCAACATTAGCTCGGCAGTTGGTGGTGGACAGTCATAAATCCTTTCTGCAGTATGAATGACTTTTTCAGGAAAACCAACTTTACAATCAAAACTTTCCTCTAGATTTCTACTACAATATTCATCAAGTTTAGTTCTTTTGTTTTCACAGAAAACTGCCCTGATTTTTCTTTTTGCGGACGATTCAGTCTCTTGCTTGGTCCAGGAAAATAGGCTGGGAATGGCAGTAGACTTAAGTCTCTGTATGGTGGGTTTGCGCCCTGAAAAAGGTTATAAAACATTAGTTTTTTGATAATTAAATGAACTTCCATTAGCAATAAAATTGAGAATGGAAATGGGGAATGTGTCAAAGAGACAACAACCCGACCATAGAGCAGACAACAGCCGAAGGCCACCAATGGGTCTTCAATGCAGCGAGAAACGTAAATGTATACTTTGTACTACCTGGCGAAATATTAACTAGATTTAATCATTACAATCTGGATAAAACTATGTTTGCCTGATTCAATGTATGTTATGTAAATCCAAAGGACAAACAATGAGAGACTTATGGGTTCGTGTTGCTTAGTCTTTAGTTTTCTATGTTGTGTCATCTGTACTATTATTTGTCTGAATTTCTTTTAATTTTGGCCATGACGTTGTCAGTTTGTTTTCGATCTATGAGTTTGACTGTCCCTCTGGTATCTTTCGTCCCTCTTTTATGCAACAAAGGTACATTGTTTGTACCTAAATAACTATAATATGATCTAATATAGATGAGAGCATGTCATTGTTTTGTTCCTGTTAACATTGTCATTGATATTTTTCAAGAAAGTCTATGTGACAAATGGCTACTCAAATTTCACCCGGAAAAATGTAAATATATGAAAATATGTAATAAATCTAATAGCACTGACCAACCATCAAATTATAGTCTTCTAAACCATCCAATAGCACAAGTTACAGAGGAAAAAGATATAGGAGTCCTTATTGACTCAGAACTCACCTTTGAAAATCACATAAGTGAAAAAGTGAACAAGGCCAACTCTATATTTGCAGTTCTTAGAAGAACATTTAAGTACTTGGGAATTGAGACATTCATGCCATTGTACAAAACCATGGTTAGAACCCACCTAGATTATGCCAGCTCAGTCTGGTCCCCATACAGGAAAAAAGATATCGACAAAATAGAAGGTGTCCAAAGAAGGGTAACAAAACAATTACCAGGTCTCAAAGACATGAGCTACCCAGAGCGACTTAAAAAACTAGGCTTACCAACATTATCGTATAGGAGAATAAGAGGGGATATGATTGAAACTTTCAAAACAATGAATGGATACTACGACAAAGAAGTAAGCTCATTTTTAAGAACGGCAGATGATTCTCAACAAAGATTCAGTAGCAGGACCAACAGTAATAAAGTCATTCATCAAAGATTCAAAACAAATATCCGTAAACACTCTTTCTCTGTTAGAATTGCTAAAACCTGGAACAAATTACCAGATAAAATAACAAAGTCACCATCAATAAATGCATTTAAAAACCGATTAGACAAATTTTGGTCAGACGAAGAGATATACTATAATGACTACAGAGCAGAAATATCCGGAAGTCACGGACAAAACAGTAATAGAAAAACATTAAATTATGAGTCTGGTGAAGAGGAACCTTGAGGGGTCCTGTACTGGAAATCAACTATAAGTAACTATAAGTAAGAGGCATAGCTTATGCATTCCTGTCATTACTACATTAGCATAATTACTGCTAAAATAATTCTCAGTATGATATACCTCTTGTAAGAAATCATTATAATTGTAACAATCACCAAAAAATCTCAAACAGATCACATTGAATCGTAATCCAAAAAATTATGACGTCTTGAATTAACCACCCCCTTTTATTCTAAAACGATAATTGCGGTTGTAAACAGACTTTGGTTTATTCGCATGGCGATTACATATTTAACTATATATTTCAAAAAGAAAATAGAGTTTTACCATGAATAGTTTCCTGCACGTAGTCTTTTTCAGTAAAACGTGCCTTGCAAACAACAGCTGATTGAGATGGACTCCACGATTTCATCGTGTTCTCGTCCAATCTGCGTATGGGCTATGGCGTTGATCCAACTTTTCCTTCTTTTTAAGTCATTTGGAAATGCATGTCCTCCTCTTAAATGACATCCATGTACACAACAACAAGTACTTGGCATCGTTAATTAAAAATACAACTGAAATAGTTGCACAGTGCAGAAACCGGATGTTGAGGAACAGGATCCGCTACCACGGCGCCACCTATTCAGGAACGATAATTTGCTACTTTATATACATGTAACAGCGAAATAACAATAACGTTAGACGGGTTCACGTGCATAAACAGAAATGCGCTTTAAATTGTATAATAAAATTCATGTTCGGTCGACCTTTAATTATTATATCAACGACTGAAATGATTTATAAACATATAGATTGCAGATAACACTCGAAATTAACCCGAGCTCTTTCCACACGGAATTCAAATAATTCTAGTTTGTCAATCGGTTGACTGCTTATAATGCAAAATACAAATATATCAAAAGTTTTTAAAACTAACAAAACACAATGATCGTTTCTCTATTTCCCAATGTAAATGAAATGAAACAAAAAACATTTTATATCGCAATAAGAAGAGGAGAGAATTCAACATTTCCGGATCTACTTGGAGCCTAATGACCCCCCACGTAGATAAGTTGGATATCGCGGAAGGAAGTATTAACCCGGCAACCAGAAAGGCATTAAAGCACTGCCTTTAAAAATACATTAATCATGTTAATCTTTCACATCTATAAGCTGTAAACACATCTCAAAAACATTGATCTGATCATCATGCACAATGGTTAATCATGGCTATTATGTGAACAAAATGAGGTGTCTGGTATGCTTCAACCAGATAGTAAACCAACAACAAACACAACACAAAGGGAAAAGATAATATGAGGCTAAATAAAAATATATGCGTGGTTCCAATTACCTTACCTACCTTTTTTTTTAGTCTTAACAATAGCCTACCCTAAAGATTTTTTTGTCATTTTTCAGTAAGTACTGTTTAAGTCAGAATGTTGCTCCCATAGACATGATGGACTCAATGTAAAAAAAAACCATAAAATAAAAAAAAATCTTACCTACCTACCCTAATTTTGTTTTAAATGTAACTGGAACCACACATACTATTTTATTTGGCTTTGAGAGACACCTGATCCATGAACAATAAAAGTCTATTTTGATAAAAAGAGATGTGTGTTATAAGTCTTAAGAGACAGCAACCCAACAACTATAGCCAAAGATATCTAGAGAACACATAGTCTTCAACAATAGACATACATGTGTCTAAATTGCTCTTAGTGTATAAATGTTGTGAATAAATTACACACAAACACAAATAAAATATGCCAGTAACATATATTTTTGAATAATTGCAGACTGGAGCATGGTATTGTAATGTTATTTTAATTCAAAATTCTATGCATGTTATGATGTATGATTTTTTTTCTTTCAGATTAATCAATGAAGACTTAATGGAACAGGATTGGAATGCAGAAACTTTGGACTTAATTCATGAATAATATCAATGGATGATGAAGAAAACTGACCAAACTGACAAAGTATTTCGTATGCATGTAAACTGGACATTTTTGTTTGTTTAATGCACAATAAACAAATTTGTAAAATTGAAAATTAAAACCATTTGTGAAAGATTTCAAGAGGACCAAAAGTTTCCATGGACTTATGAATGATTTAACCAGAAAAATGATTTACATGTAAAATTAAGTAAATACATCTTTGACTAAAAAATGATAATTTATCAACGTTAACATTTTAAAGAGGTTGATCTTTTCGTTTAAAAGGTCTTAAATGTGGATGATGTATAAACTGTTGTAATTTCTTTAATTGTTGACTTGCATTAAAATGGTTATTGTCTTATTTCAAGTTTTCTTATTAATTCATTCAAAAATAAGCAGTGCATGCAAAATGATATCTAACATTTCAGTGGAATTGTCAATTTCCATTGAAATATCACTGGTTTTCTTTGGTTGATTGTTACAATTTCCAATGGAATTACCACTGGTATCCCAGTAGAAAACAATAAATGTCCAGTGGGAAAACAATGGTATTCCAACGAAGTTTTCACTGGTATTCCAATGGAATTTCCACTGTATTCCACTCGAGTATTCACCGGAATCCCACTGGATATTCCACTGATATCCCAATGGAAAACAATGAATGTCCAATGAAAATCCCGACCAAATTTCCCAGTGGTAATACAGTGGTATTCCAATGGAACTCTGATGAAACTCCACTGGTATTTTCAGTGAAATCCCACTTTACATTTTCAGTAGGGTGGTGCAAGCCTTTCATAATATAGTTGAAATACGTAGACGATATGTATAAAATTAGCATAATAACCGAATTTATAAAATATGAATCTTACCTAATGGAGTAAAGTTCCAGAGTTTAAATAACTTCATCTTAATCTAAATAAATTAGTTAAGACTATGTTGGTTGTTCCATGCATTATATTACCTGCAACACAAACTTAGAAATTAGAAATTAATAAATGAATACTAAGATAATATTTTCATCAATTTTAAAGGGAAAAGTTTTTCAGTATGTGAAAAAGTAATTATAGCAAAAATTCAGAACTCCAAGGTAAATTCAGAAATAGGCAGTCCATAAAACCTGACTCATACCAAACGCTCGACTATAACAACAAAAGGAAGTTTTTTACTCGTCCATAATGGTCAACAATCGCCCAAATAATGAATTCGGTACTACCTGAAAACCCTACCACGACGTTACAATACTATCCAATTCAGACAAAGATGACCACACACGGCACATAACTATACCTACAATACTGTATTCTGTATGTTTTACTTGTTTTCTTATCTGCCTGTCTTAGTAAGTTAGTTAAGTTTACTTGATTTGTACTGCTCCCTCCGCTCATGAAAATTAAACCTAGCTGGAATTTTATATGTAAGGCCTTTTTGAGCTTTGTGGTCCAAACGTTTTATGTATTTTACTTTTGGTCTCGGACATATCTCATTTGTACGATTTTTGGTTAAAAATGTGTTTTTTGAGATGTCAAAAAATAAAATTAAGAAAATTCTTATTTTCATAGAATTTGGTGTTTATGAATTCAGAAACATTGTGTCAAAATTCTGACTCATTTGAATCATTTTTTAAAAAGTTACATGCAATTGAAATTTTAACTCAAAAGAAGTTAATGAATGTGGTGCGTTTCCTTTGTTGTTAAGTATATATAAATAAATAGAATATTCCATATTTGTATCACATATTTGTCCCTCCTATCACAAAAGGCACTTGTAAATTGATTAAATTAATATAGCATGTGTCTTAAATAAGTTAAAGAAGATTTACAGTTTAATTATACTATTAAATATTTTCATTTGTAAAGCGAGTGCATATAATTAAGAAAGTCAAAAAGTGACACTACAATAATATTGATGAAAGGAGTCAGTTTACTTTATATATATATATATATATATATATATATATATCTTTATTCTCACAAACCAAATTACAAAGGTATAGAGATAATTATACATATTTCAATACAATTACATAAATAAATAATGTACGAAAGTAGATAGAGGCATTCACAATTCTTCACCCAGAAAAGTTCAATTTGTTATTGATCTCCTTAATAAGTTTACATAGTTCGTTCAGTTCTGTACATTTTTTAGAATTCATTAAGTCGTAAAACTTCAATGTGTTTGGTCTATTTCTATAGTAAAATGCAATACATTGTTATCTACAGTTATCAAAAGCTGAACAATTAAAAATGTAATGGTATTCATCACCAATTGCATCTGAATTACACAATACACATTTTCTGTTTTCTCTTTCTATGTTTTGCCATCTTCCAGTTTCTATTGGAAATTTGACAAAAGTTACATGCATAATCACGCCTTTGGGGTAAGCGGTGACGAAAATCGTTACCTATTTTCGACACCCAGAACATAGTATTCAACTGCCTGCGATGAAATTCAAAATTTTGACCACATTAATGTTTATGTTTCGAGTTTTAAGTTTAAATATCGTTTTTTTTATATTTTTAGATTAGATGAATTTTGAAATCAATAAATAGGCGAATAAAACAGTTTTTTTGGTACAGATGGTCCAATGTAGAAAGTACTATACTGTTTTCAAACCAAGCGTAAGTACATGAATGCCAATTAAGATTAAGATATCGAAGTATTCCTAACACTAAGGATTTTCTGGCCCGATGTATACATATAGATGACCTCAGCCAGGTTTTGCACAACTTCTTGGAATTTCAGGGGTTCAATGTTCCTCAAAATGAAACTGCCTTCCAGCTATTATGATTAGAGCAACAGCGATGAGTCTTATGTAGACGCGATTTGCGTCGGTCGTAACAAATTATAACCCTTTTATCTGAAGGTAAAACTAGAAAAGCGTCTCAACGCACGAAATAAAGAAAGTGGTTTTTTTTATTTGACGAGGTTTTCAAGCCTGACTGCATCTGAAATTTAAAGCAAAACATTTTTTTTAAATGACAGCCTTTCCCACCGAACACAGTATTATATTATGGTTCATCAAATAAAAGAACAAAATGAAAGAAATCATAAAACACCAAAATATTCTTAAAAGTCTATCGCTAAGAAAATGTATTTATCTTTGAAAATTCAAACGTTGAATGAAAATCATGAATTATTACTGGTTAATCTCTTTCGAAGGTACTAGGCTAAAGAACTAGAAATCAATTTTGCGTGGCATTATTGTATTAATTATCGTACGTGTTCTAAAAAAAATATTTTGGAGCTTTCGTGAGATTCCCTTAGGGTGGTCTTTTTAATTTTTAAGGGCCATCCTCGTTATTAGATGTCCAGTATGATTTTTGACGAGTTATGAAGTTGTGGGGTATACAACTAGGCAAAATGACAAAGAAATGGGCACAAGGTGTAATTATTATGACCCATGGTAAAAGATGTCAAAAACAATCCTATTAAGTTAGAAATCATTAGGACGGTTTAGAAGACCTATAAGGTACTGCCATTAATCTGAAATACACAAAAAGTAAACTGCACATGATGATATTTAAGTGTACAAATTATAAAATCAGTCGACAAAGTGGCTTCAGAAAAGCAGTTTGATTCGTACAAAAGCTTTTACTATGCTCCTCAGCGTGACGAAAGAAATAACTTAAAAACTTTAACAAACCTCGTATGATATACGAAATATTCATTAATTTCCTGTTTTTCAATTTTAAATATGAAACATTAGCACCAGGTTTGAATGATCGATAAAACGTCAACCATTTGGTTGAGATTTGATGGTTTACCAGGCGTGATTATGCATGTAACTTTTGTCAATCAATGATTACTGGACCTTTTCAACAACTCACGACACCGACTAATGACACCTACAGTTTACAGGTAAAATGGAAGGGTCGTCTCAAAAATAGAAATCATTCATGAATAGTATTACGTTTACTGTTATACACTATTTTGATGAAAGAACATATTTCAAACAAATATGAATATCTCTCTCAATCATATAATGTTCTTATTACATGTATTTATAAGACATTTCACAACGTTGAATTTATAAATTTCACATCGTGATCTGCTTTATTTCTTCTTAAAATGTATGATTATGAGTATTTAGATAAGAGAGTCTGTCAACGAAGATTGTACCACATGCCAATAGCGATTAATTCATTTTTGTAATGCTCTTTATGAAATTTTTTATGAAGGAACATTGTAACAGGACTGTCCGTCCGTCCGGTAGAATTTGTGTTTCTCAACCGATCGTCACGTCACGTGGTGTACACATTCAATTTTGGGACGGGTAAAAGCCTATCAATTTCAAAGGTCAAAGGAAAAGGCCACATCGAAATATTTAGTTACAAGGGACTACTCCGCTGCAAGATAAATGTACCATGTTAAAGTTGAGGTGTTCCTCTAATGAATTGGAAACATTAACGGTATCATTTTTTTCTGCGCCAGATGCGAGTTTAGGCAATCAATGTCTCTTCAGTGATGCTCGAAGCCAAAATATTTGAAAATATGTAACAATATTCCACCAATACCTTATATCTCAACAGAGCTTGTTGTCATTGCAGAGTCTTTTTGGACAGTGCCGCACTTCTGATCCAAACAGGACTTTTTGGCCAACAGTTAAGGTAATCCTTTAATAAGTTCTATGGTTGTCATCACGAACTGATTGACCGTTATAGGTTGTCAGTGTCCCGAAAGAAAACATACCTTGTCCCTTTGTCATAGATTCCTTTCCCCGTTCCCGAAAATGACCTTCGTGTGTTGTGCAAGAAATAGTAACTGCTTAACCTTTCCCTTTTCTATAATTTGGTTTTCTACTCTTTTCTATTTTTCCCATGCGTAATTGTTTTTAAATTTTATCTCTGACTATACAAAGGGGAGGTATTGGATCCAATTATACTTGTAAAACACCGCCGCATGTTTTAAGCGCCTGAAACAATTCCTGTTGTCGTGTTGGTCATTGATACGTCTTTGTAACAATAGAATTTTACAATTTGATATTTTGACATTATGGTTCGCCTTCATATTTGATTCCTTGTTAGTCGATCAAAGATCGCTACTTTTTTCTTCTTTTTTTTTGGGGAGGGGGGGGGGGGGGGTAAGATGAGGGTATTTAACCAACATGCAGATCATCAGGTTCAGCATTTGGTTGCTGGGCAGCGACGGCACCGTAAGCCGAAAATTTGAATAAAAGAGTCGAAAAATGATTTGCATTGTCGCTGAATATCGAATTCAAGTTGAACATCAAATTGGCGAATTGGAAAGAAATAAAGTAGTGAGTACATTGAGGCGAAGCCAAAATTTAAAGACATTGTAGAAACACGTGCCGGCCTAGGCAACAGACATAAAACATTGTTTAATTTAACATCTACTACAAAAGTACATGTTGGTTTTTTTTTACAATATCCATCTCGACGTCTAAAAAATGAAATTTCGAAGATGTTGGATAGTTGTCTCATTGGCAATCAATATAACCATATGGGATCAATAATTTTTTTTTTCAATTTAAATTTTGAGACGACCTCTCATGTCTCACCTGTCGTAGTCGTTCTCAACTGTAGGTGAAGACAATTGTTGAAAAGGTCTACAAACAATGCAAAAATACCCACTGTCTATATTTAGCTAAGTAGGTGAACCGTTCATTTCAATAGTAACAGCTCACACCATTCGAATTGTATATACAATGACTTGTAGCTTCGTTCATTTTGAACTTTTAACGTTGATAAAAACTTAATATAGTTTTCAAGTTGGAGTGTATGGAACTATTTTATATCACCCTGTATGATGTTCTTTGTAAGTGTGTAGGCATGTTATTTATAGAAAACGGAAAAACGGTCAAGGAGTTAATCAAACGGACGATTTGTAAATAGTATTTTGTTTTGTTAAGGTAAGTACAAATGGTTACATGAAAATATAGATTTTACAATTTCATTGTGTTTTCAATTTGCCGACTTTGTTTCACTTTCCAAGTCAATACCTAACATATGGTTTAACCTTTTAATTTATGTATTTGTCATGGGAAAAAACCGAGATAAATAATGTACGATTAATTCAAATTTCACTTCAACTTCAAAATATATGCACACAAAAATAAATTACTGTTTTAATACACTAGCAGCTATAGAATGTGCGTGTTTGTTTTAAGTTTCCATTTAGATCTTTCGTTTGTAAATTTTACAATGAGAGACTTCTGGCACTAAACTGAACGATTATGGGATTTGAATGACAACACATAGCTGTTCTTTCAATAAACTTTAGTATTCTAAAGGAATGTCCTTCTTATTCCATTTAATAGAAAGAATAAAAATATATTAAAATACGTAAAACATGTAAAACATGTAACTATTGTCTTCTAAGGAGTAAGGTATTTCTAATTTGTTTGATTATTCAGAAATATAATGCTGTACTTTCAAAATATGATATATTGATGTTTCCAATTTGACCAAATAAATCATGTAAAAATGAATAAGATTCTAGTTCCACTGGTTAATCTCGTGTTAAACGGACATGCGTCCGGTGTACCAAATTATAAACCTGATATCTTTGATGATGTTTTCGTTGTAATATATAACGGGTTATATCAACCTTTTCATTCAACTGAACGGATACAAAACGGTCTGATATTGCTTTTGTGAATAAAAAAATTGTTTGAAATGTACATTTTCGACAATTAAGGAAGAATGATCAACAAAGATACCATCCTGTATATTAGAAATTATTGCTAAAATTATGTTCTGACTGAATATGTAAAAAAATTGTTATTTAATATATAGTTCCATTAACAGAGAAGCGACAACGTTGCATCTATACATATGAGAAATATCTTTAAAACAATACAATTTTTTTAATCGCAAAACTGGGAAACAAAAATGTTTGAAATAGTATATAATAATATTCTTTCATTAATATGTCGCCGAAATATTCCTCCACAGACCAGTTGATTAAAATGTATTAGGTATGGTTAGCTTATATATAATTATTCCGGATACACTCATGATCTATTTTCTATGATGACAAATAATGCATTTAAGATACACACATATATTAGAGGAAGGAAGAGTTATTAATGACGTTGCATTTTCGTACAATGAGCCACTTATCATTTTACACCAGCTGAGGGCAGACATGAGCAATCCTGCTAACAGGATCCTACAAGCACATTCCCATGACCTGATTTACATCTGCCTTTACATTCTTCTAGCTGTAACAATGCTAGAGGGACAAATGTTGGTAAAACAGATACACCAATGGCAACCTTTCAGTATCAAATTTATTGACACATGTCTAATTCTTTTTAAAATGATTTTATTTAACTTTTACGCTAGATAACATAAGCATAATTGCAGTAATTATTTGACTTTTCTTATTCATACATTTCTATGGTACACATAAATGTTATACCACATGCAGTGTTTATTCTAAACAGTCATTTTCATAAAACAAGGACAAAATACATATTACAAAAGCTAGTAAATGAAATTAAAGATTATCAAGGCTATTAAAAAGCAAAAGTAATTCTTTAACGTAAAATAAAAATGTACTTGACCTTTGGCTTAAAGATTGAACAATACAGTACAGGTAACAAATAAACAACCAATGATTAAAGCGTTACAGACAAGTATGATCCATCAACCCGTAAAATGAACCTTTTCAACATGAAATTATGTAATAGTATAGTTTGTTAAAGGTATGTTCATTGTTATATAATACCATAAAAAATGCGTTATGAATTTTTATCTTAAGGAGTAAATAACATAAATAATATCAGAAAAAATAATAGAAAGAAAAGAAACACAGAAAAATATAAATATGAAACGACATCTATGGTCAAATTGATATAAAACAGAAATTTTAGCTTCGTGACCATTCAACTTTCCTAAAAGTATTTAAATTGTTTCTAAATGTGGTTGAAATGGGGATTTCATAGAGTGTTCCAGTTTACGTCTTTGATGAGATTTACATTGATCACGACTACTTTCGAAAGCTGTGCTTGTTTCTGTGTTTGTGGGTTTTCAATTAAGGGAATTTCATTTTTCCATTATTCACGACATCAACGAACTTCGATCGCGATGTAAATTTGATACTGAAAGGTGTAGGCAACAGTAGTATACCGCTGTTCAATAGTCATAATTCGATTAAGCAAAAACAAATCCGCGAAACAAACTAAAACCGAGGGAAACACGTCAACTGTAAGAAGAAAACACCTGGAACAACAGAAACACTAAACTACAACAAAAGCAAACGCCTTGGGCCTATATGGGAGTCTCGGGATGAAACCAGGGCCGATTTGTGTTATAATCTATAAACATTGCATACAATTAAAAACTTAACGAACAAATTTACCATTGATGAGTACAAGGATGACAATAAGGGACACAAGAAAGGAAACGAGGTGAATGTATGTAAGTACGAACCAGTACGAAATGAAGAAAAAGAGTCTATTTCAATCGAGAAATTTTACATGATCATCGATTAAATATGTATCGTGCTAACTTCGCCTTTTTGTTTTTTTACGTTATTATTTGTTTGACATGTTTGAAATACAAATGTATACTGTTTTCCTTATACACGGCAACTTAAAAAACTTCTTCAAAGTTGGCTTTAGATGAAATTTGGCTATTTTTATGTCCCTTGATAATAAAGTAGTATATCTTTTCACATGTCTAAGTCTGATACATCCTTGGCTTCTTGTTTTGGATTATAATAATTCTCATTTTGTGATGAACCACACTGATTCTATCCAAAAAAAAAAACACTGAAGATGATATTTTCAAAATGCTTGACTTTTTGATCGACAATATATTTGTTGAGTTTGGAGGATTGATAATTCAACAGACAGTCAATATTCCAATTGGTACTTATTGTGCACCCCTACTGACCGATTTGTTTTTGTACTCGTATGAAGCAGAATTCATTTAGAACCTTTTAAAAGACAATAAGAAAAAGCACCTTGCGAAATTCTTTAATTTTACTTTCAGATATATTGATGATGTCCTATCACTGAATGGCCAATATTTCAGTTAGTACTTGCATCTCAAATATCCCAGTGAACTTGAAATTAAGGATACAACTGATACTAGAAGGACTGCTTCATACCTTGATCTTTTCCTCAATAATGACACGGATGTACGACTTCAGACTAAAATCTATGACAAACGGGATGATTTCAACTTCCCAATTATCAATTTCCCATTTCTCAGCAGTAACATACCTTCTGCCCCGTCGTATGGTGTTTACATATCTCAATTGATACGTTATGTTCGTGCATGTTCACACTATACGGACTGTATATACATGAGTGTGCTCCTTACGCAGAAACTACTTCAACAGAGTTATGAGGAGGAAATCATAAAAATGACACTCCGTAAATTTTATAGACACCATCACGAATTGGTTGATCTATACGATGTGTCTGTGTCTAAACTAACCAACGACATTTTTACCACGTGTTAGATTGTGGTTTACCATCTGCGTCGTCTGGTCTGCTTAGTACCGAACGTGACCTATATTGCTATACGACGTGTATCGGTATTTATATATCAAGCATTCATGTATTTAGTTATGATGTTTCTTTTGTAAGTCCCGTTGGATATTTTGTTATGTCTTATGTGCGTTGTTGGAGACGACGTGGTTCGGTATTTATATATCCCGCTTTCGGGCATTTTGATTTTACTTTCATATACGTTTGGGTCCGATGGGTCATTTTGTGCTGAGTTGTTGTTTGTTTATTTCGTTTGTCGTTTGAATTCTGTATTTTCGGTACATTTCACATATGTCTTATTTTTCAGTATAGTCGAGTTACTCGTGGTTCGTCTACATGGTTTTTGTTTTATGTTGCTTGTTTTCATGTGCGTTTACTGTTTGGTATTACATGATTTGCCTTATATTGCAGTTATTTTTTTTTTATTTTCTTTATGTATGCAAAAGTTAAGATATAAAATCAGCTACTTCATTTATATGATTTTAAGTTTATACATAAAATAACACCATTACAAACTCAGTCCGAATTTTATATTCTTTTACGTGTCTATAAATAAAATAAATCTATTTTATTTTTAGAAATTTACCTGTAATAATATAAACGTCACAAAAAGTACGTCACTTTTTGTGACGTTGATCCATTCATGTGACGAGCAGTTTATTTTGTTTGTGGTGTCCTGGTGTGCTGTCGTAAATTCATGGGAGGTGTCCGTTGTTATTCTGCGGTTTACATGTTGTAATGTACTATTATATTATTCATTTTCATTTATGTATTTCTCTGTGCTGAGTGTTCTTGCGTTTGTTTGTACTGTATTCCTGTCACGTATTGTTGTCATTTTAGCGGTATTTTTAACCATTGCCATATAAGCGGGAGGTTTGACTAGCCATAAAACCAGGCTCAACCCACCATTTTTTCTTAAAATGTCCTGTACCAAGTCAGGAATATGGCAGTTGTTATCTACAGTCCGTTTCTATGTATGTTGGCGTTTGCTTTTGTTGTTGTTCAGTGTTTCTGTTGTTCTGTTGTTTTCCTCTTATAGTTGATGTGTTTCCCTCGGTTTTAGTTTGTTACCCGGATTTGTTTTCGCTTAATCGAATTATGACTATTGAACAGCGGTATACTATTGTTGCCTTTATTTGTTATGTTTTTTGTTTCAACATTCCTAATGAACTGTTCTTTTAATTTCTTGTACTGTCCGTTGAAAAAATTGTCCATGCATAGGATTATCAGGTAGTTCGTACAAGCACCTGCCCTACTGAACTTATCAATCAGGTAAGGTAAGATAAACGGTAAATCAGTTTTAAAAAATGTAATGAACATAATTTGGTGGCAGTGGAAATGACTATGTTGCGAGAATACACATGGACGATTACTTTGTAAATATAAGATTTAAAGTATAATAGAATATTCTATAAACAACTATCCCGTACGTTTGAGTTACTAAATATAATGAATTACTTGTCTTTATTAACTATCGTCTTTTTATTTTGATTATCATATTTTTGATATAGATTATTGTTGTTCCGATCGTTATAATTAATGTGATGTTATTACACTAAATGAAAAATGCATAACAATGATGAAGAAAGAAGAGAAATGCCTATATCCAAGACCTTACTAAAAAGTAAAAATAACAAAAATACCGAACTCCAAGGAAAATTCAAAACGGAAAGTCCCTTATCAAATGGCAAAATCAAAAGCTCAAACACATCAAACGAATAGAAAACAACTGTCATATTCCTGAATTGGTACAGAAATTTCCTTATGTAGAAAATAGTGGCTTGAACCTGGTTTTATATTTAGCTAAACCTCTCACTTGTATGGCAGTCGCGTAAAATATCCATTATATTGACAAAAATGTGTGAACAAAACAAACAGACATAATAAGTAAAAATGTCAAAAATTAGAGTACAGCAGTCAATATGTGTTATAATCTTAATCACTATAAAAAACAAACAAATATGTCAACAAAGAGAAACAAAATGGCATATAGACAAAGCACATAAGCAAAAATGAAAGACAAGAATACAAAAATGACAATAGCACAATAACACAAAGAAGAAGAATTAAGAAGCATTCTGATAACGATCAGTTTATGACAGTGTTGATTTATAGTCTAAGATATATCCTAGCCTGGTCCGAAGATCATAGTGTTATATATTTAACGTATGTCATAAATGATATTTAATGCACTGATTTTGAAATACTTCTGCTTTACACAGTAACTAAAATAAAATATATCTGATTGATTGAATCAATTCAGTATGAGTACAATAAAATTGTCGTTTTCTTATTTATTCATTCCACACGACAAAATAATAAATATAATACACATATGCATTTTAAACGATTAGAAGTAAATATCATATAACAGATATGATTAGTCACGCAAAGTATTGAATAAACAGTAACCATATTTCAGAAGTATAAAGGGAGTATCATCATTTTACGGCAATATTTGTAAGTAATCAACGATTTTCTTACCACATGCATATTATATAAATAAATATTATCCAATAAAGCAATGATTAGAATAATAAGATTGAATAATGCAAAACTAATTGATACCCATGCACCCGTGAAACTAACCTTTTAAACGTGATATTAATTTTGCTTTAAAGTTGACGTATTACATTCTACATTTCACTCATGTATAGCATAATAAATTTAAATGTTTGGGAGAGAAAAAGACATTTGTATACCGGTATCAAAATGTTTAAAGGAGTGACAAGGAATAAAATAAAGTGGACAAGTTCATAAAGTATTTCGAAATATATCACAGATCATGTATTTTTTATCATTCATTGGTTGTGCGTGAATGATTGTGCTAGTGTAGAAGATATTTTCATTTTACACTTATCAGGAAACTGAGGAGCATATCATCTTTAATATCTATGTTTCTCAAAATAGAATGCTGAGTTCAGAAATTGAGATATGTTGTTTTAATAGCCTACATCGGAAACAAACCAAAAGCAAAAGTATTTCAGAGTAGATAGATAAGAAAAATGGAGAGAAAACAGAAAAGAAACGAGGTAAATTAGACACATGACATTTTGTTTTGATGGGGAAAAGACTTCATGTTGAATTAAGATTCCCCCACATGAATGGATTATTACAACAGTTCTACATATACACTTTAAAAGACAAGTAAGCAGCAAAAGACACCAAAGGGACAATAACAAATCATAAGTCGCAGAAAAACATCAAAATCATTTCGAAAAGAGTAACGACCGTCTCTAAAACATAATACAAAAGACTCAAGACTGAGCAAGACAAACTCCAACAAAAATGAGATACTGGGAGAATCTGTGCACATTATTGTCTATCGTCTTGGAAAGTCAAAATATTTTCCGGAAAAATAGATAGATGTCAATTCACTGTGAAATAAATCAAGTAAACTTTGCATATATAAAACAAAACATCTCCCATATTATAATGCACTCATTTTATTCCTCCAATCACATTCCCTAAATTCCCTAAATTCATAAGATATTAACTGCTGAAGCTTTGCAACCCGACATACTTTAAAATTCGAAATTCAATGCATGACTTTTATATCGGAATTATACTGGGTAGAAAATACAACAACAAAAACATGTCAATCATTGCGATTGTAGTACATGCTGTAATGGAAAAAAAAACTCATTGTTGACGGTCGTTCGGTGACCTACAAAACAAATGTATAGTTGCACACTTCTACGCCATTTGGTCTTTGTTTGAGAGTTGTTTCATTGGCAATCGTACCACCTTTTCTTATTTGTATATCAAATGAAAAAAAACATTAAGTTTTCCAGCAATACAGTCTTACCCTGTAAGATTTTGTCCATGTTCATTGTCAAAGCCTTTACAGGCACAGTGTTGTTCAACTGTTCATTACAATGCTTTATGTGTTTGTTTATAACTATGCAAAACTGCATAACTTATTTACTTTCAAATACCTATTGTCACAAACAATTAAGAGAGACAGCTACACCATTAGCTTATAACATGATATGTTTTTTCAAACTAGTATTTTAGAAAATCTAAGTATAAATTTAATGGGATACTGAGTTTTTCGCAAAAGACATCAATATATTTAATCAACATGTCATCTGTTCTTCTTTAGACATTGTAAATCGGCATGATCTTTAAATCTAGCTACTGACTGTACTGCTGTTCCACATGCATATCCGAGAGTCAATTTGGTCAATTTAACTCAACTAAATCTATAGTCAACGGTTAAATATTTTGAGCATAAAGCTTCAGGTTTCAGTCTCACTCTGTATAACTTCTGAGATAAATCGCATAGTATCTTCACTGGTAAAAATACCTCAAATCCACCGTGACAATACCGAGGTTTTCAGAGAGCTACTATTCTTAAAGACACCAGATGTCCTGGATAATATTTAAAATCTAACACGAAAGCATCCATCTCTATTTCGATTATAACAGGGTTTTGTAGGAGCCGCCAATATTATAATTCGAATGTACCAAGTACATCTGTCCTTGTTGCTTTGAAAATATGCAACCTTTGATTTTCAAATTTGCTTTTTCTTAAATCGATATAATTGCAGAAACTATTGAAGGCAGCAGAAGACGGGGATTTAGAAAGAGTAAAAAATTTAGTTCGGCATGGAGCTGATATAAATTATAAGGACACATTTGGGGTAAGAATATTCATACGATTCTTAAATGTTGATATTTATAATTAATATTGAAATTTTGGCAGTTATTATATCAGTACTGTGCTTCCAATATTTGCTAACGTAGATAATCCTCACTTCATTTAATAATAAATAAAGAAAAAGACTTATCGATTGTCCAAGTCGACTTGTCATGTGGATAACCCATTTAAGACGTCAGATGGTATAATAATTTATCGTCCGTAAGTTTGTCATTTAAAGAGGTATCACGCATTTATTTGACTTTTCAAGGGTGCAGGGGGGCTCTTAGTTCCAGATCACACCATTCGTTCGATGGACGGACTTTCGTTAATGCTTTAATCTTAATAATTACATTTTGATTTTAAATTGATAGTTTCTAAAAAGATTGTTGAAAAACCCAGTTTCAGCTTTCTCAGTCAAGGTTGACTTTAAGATGCTCCTGTGAATTGTGCTGATTCTAAGTTAAACGTTTGATGTAATAGTTACCTGCATAGCTTTTGGTCTAAATTGTAACTTATGACGTCAAGTCAAGTGCGATTAACAGGATGTCGTTACGTTATATTACGTCATTGAAGATGGAAATAAAATGGAATAAATTTGCCATTGCAGAGTCGAAAATTTACCCCTTTCACTGTCTGAAGATATAATGATTTGAAAAATATTCACTGTTTGTTTTTTTCATAGTATGTTTATACGGCACCGGTTGAAAAAAAACCCAATAATTAGTACTTAATGTAGTATTTGTTATTTTTTCAATGATTTCATGACCAGTGTGAAAGAACAATTGATTGTGACTATGTATAGAACATGAACTAGTTATAACAAAATTTGAAAATAATTTTTGTTAGAAGTTTAATTAAGTTATTCGATATTTTCCCACAATATCGTAGAAGATGTAGATCTCAAGGCTCACGTTTAAAAGAAAGGTATGGTAGTGACAAACGAATACCGTTAAAGGTTGATTATTGAAATTTGAACTAAAAACGTAACTATTCAATAATAGTGAAAGTCAGATTATTTGTGATTATCGAACTCTAGTTTCAACTTGAATGCCATTTTATTCTCCTATTAAAAAAAAATCGCAAACTTATGTCAGAAATCATAGAAATACAATTAAATCAAGGTATTTATGTCACATGTATGTAAATATTTGTACATTAATGCATCATTATTCTTAAAGAGTTTTACGGCCCTCCACTGTGCAGCAAAAGAAGGTAATGTAGAGATTATCAACTACCTAGCAGATAATGAAGCAGACATGAACTGCCGCAACAACAGGGTATGCATATGATACAGTAAGACGACAAATGTATGGATACGTTTACATAAAAAAATGATAATGTAAATGGTGTAAACCCTTTATTACTATGCTGATTCTTTCTGGTTATTATTTGGAGTCAGAATGGTTTTTTCTCTCTCTTTCTCTCAATCAACTAAAAATATTCTAAAAACAAGACATACATGAGATCATTTAGACTCAGTGTAGTGTAAATGATATAAAATAAGGAGCTGTGGTATTATTGCCGATAAGACAACTATCTATCAAAGTCCATTTGTGTGATGAAATAGAAACCAAACATATGAGTATTATTAGATCGATTTTAAAACTGATTAATTTAGTTTAAGCAAATGCTGATACTTATGGATTTGGCTATTATTTCTAGGTCCTTGTAAGTCATATAGCTATTCAACTGTTTCGGTTCTTATGCATCCTTGGCTTTCAGATATTTAGCTTTGAGCGTTGCTGATGATGGTAAATCCGGATCTATCTACTTCCTGGTATGCATGAAAACATTGTTTATTACATGCAGCTAAATGTTGTTTTTTTTATCTACAACAATACAATTTCAACCTGTTTCCATAAAGTGCATGTTGGTCTGATAATCGAGGTTTACATGATCTTTTGTAATCAACTTCACCTATCATATAATCATTCCCGAAAATAAATGCAGTTGTGCACCTCACCGTATGTAGATGTTTTTTTTAAGATCCCATCATTCTTCATATATTTCATATATTAAAATGATCATCATAGACTATTCTCTATTATTAAAAAATATTCTGTGCAACCCAACCATTCAGTTTTTGATCCGTTTTTAGTATATTTTATTGTCTCCTATAGGAAAGAACACCTCTTCATTTGTCCGTGTACAAAGGTCAGCTAGAAGCTTCAAAAGTATTGATAAATAGAGGCACTAACGTTAACGCTGTTAACAAATTTGTGAGTTGATTTTAATGCGATAGATCAGATTTTTAAACAAATAAATAGAAATTACCTTTAACATATATTTTTACAAAAAGATTTAGGAATGCTTCCTTGGTAAATTAGATTTATGAATTGCATGAGGTAATTAGAATATTCAAATATAGCTATTTATTTGCTAAGTTGAGCTCTATGCGTTAATGGAAATGACTTTGCAGATAATTCATACTAATGATGTAAGCAATTAAGATTTACTGACGTCACTCCCTCGTATCTCAACACGAGACTTGTATCTCCATTTTTAATTTATAACCTATTATGCTTTACTATTGTCCGTTCGTCCGGTCGCCCAATCAAGCCGGGTAATTTCCATAATTTGCAAGAAAAAATATATTAATATAGCACAAAATGTTTGGCATTATGACGAAAAAGATTAATGATTTTATGAAAATAAAATATTTCAAACAACTAGTAACGTATGACATAATCTAGAGCAAACGCTAGTTGAAAAGTACGACCAATTTCAAAGATTAAAGATAAAGGAACGTAGTTGTTAACGTCATCGCCATTTGGTCTCTTGTGGCGAGTTCTCTTTTTGGCATTCATACCACATCTTCTTGTCTTATATTAAATAAAATGAGTAAAACTAGAATATCAAAACGTTCGGTATAAATAACATAGTAATACCTCCAAAACTGGTATTTATGTTTACAAAACGTAACATGCTTTATGAATGGAAAGAACAGTTAGTAAGTGTTATCCAACATTCCAAATATAAAGAACGATACAAAATCTAAATGTTTTGGAACGTATGATAATGATTACATCGCGCACAAAACGTGATCAGGGATGAACTCCAGCAGGAGTGCTCTAGATAACAAATCATTAAGGAGTCAAATTCATAAAAATGTTTGTTGGAGCACAGATAAAGAAATAAATAGAACACAAAAATTTCGGGTGATTTCAACAACTGTCATACAAGTTGGAGGTTTAGCTAGTTATAACACCAGGTTTAAACCCTCATTTTCTTAGGAAAAATGCTGGTACCAAGTCTAAATATGACAGTTGTTTTCCGTGCACTCCGTTGGTTAATATACAATTATGTCCCGTGCCTGAGAGAGATATGAAGATATGTTCAACCAAGAAAATTTATATTTCACGAGGGCATCGCCCGAGGGAAATATGACCTTTGGAGGGTGAACCAATCTTGTTTTCACCCGAAGCCAAGGGAAATGAATGTTTTATTCCACTGCCTATAATATTTTTTACTTCCTGATTATAAGATATTAATTTACATATGTTTTTCTTATCAGCTTGTTTTTATAACTAAACACGACATAAACAATGATAATCAGTACCGATCAAAAGTTAATTTCTTCTTCTTTGGATCTAAAATAATTTTTAAAACGAAATTATTATACTATTTCTATTAACATAAAAGTTCAATACGTTATAAATATCAACCACGCGTAAGTTTTGTTCAACGTCACGTGGGATAGTCTCAACCAATCAAACGTTGATTTTGCTATCAACAAATGATCAATATTAACATGCAGTGGAATAATAACATTTGATTTTTTTCAGTTTGTATAGACTTCCCCTTTTTGAATTGATATTGGAGTTCAGAATTTTATTTATAGTCTTTTGCTTGACTGATCTACAATCTTAGTTTCCGGATATTTGCATATTAAATGCTATGTTTTGTTTTCTTCTGCCGTCATGCAATTTTGTAATGCTACTTCTATGGCATAAAATGCGAGGACATTGAGGTACATGCGTTTTATTCAGTATTGAACATATTCTAATGAACTGAATGATCATGCAGATATATCATGCATGAGGTAACATTTGAGATGTCAGATTTGTATGTAGGGAAATGACGCATACAGATCCTCATGACATTTTAAAAAGTAACTACCTGCAGTGCTAATTTTTTATTTGTTCCATAATTCTAGGGATGTACTGCATTACATATGGCTGGTTACTGGGTTGAATCGGTCGAGGTATCCAAAATGTTGGTCGAAAATGGAGCTAGTGTAAATCTTAAAGACAATGACGTAAGATCCTTTTCGTATTAGTTCCAAATAGCAAAACTGTGTCTTTTATGTTTCATAAATGACAAGTATCGGTGTCACACTAACACAATGCACGTTGCGTTACCGTAGCATTTGAGTTTACCCAATATCTCTTTTTGATCAGATGTATTAGCTGATGTATCTTAAAATGTAAGAAGGTTCTTTCTTTGGTTTCAAGATTTTATAATGTCTGTTATTGTTTATACATTTCATAAAAAATTGAAAACAACACGTTTAATAATTTATGCGTCCGAAGCGCTTTTCTGGATTAACCTTCATCAGGAACGCTCAAAGCCAAATATTTGAAAGCCGAGGATGTATAAGTACCGAAACAGTTGAAGAGCTATATGACAAAAAATACCAAAAAAAAAAAGCCAAATCCATCTAAGGTCAACTTTGCCTGAGGGAGTTGAAACCTTAGTTTCTTTAAAATTTTAAAATTTATAAACGGACAAATTTCATAACTGGCATATGAATAATACGAGATGAAGGTTATACGTAAATGAGACAATAACTCTTCGACACAAATATTTAATAAGACGGATCGCAATTGTCTTAAACAATATACAGTTTTCGTTATGATACTTGGTGTACTCCAAAATATAAACCATGAAACTCTTATCAATGTTTCGCCATAGAACACAATATTTCCAAATAACAAAGCAAAAAACCAAAACATTTAAAAAAGACAACAACCTAGTGCGTTTTTTAGTGTGACAAGGCAAATGAACATGGATAAAAAAAACTGCTTTTTTAGATCTCAATCATCCTTCTTTTTAATCGTGCTCAGTTGACCACTGGTACATGGTACATGGTAAACTTACCACAAAAATAAAAGAGAAACAGTAATACCGTACTAACGGTATAATAGATAACAAAATCACAACAAACAAACACAACATAAATAAGCAAAAGCTTCTATGAGAAAGCTGATTGTTACCGAAGGCATGCCAATGTGCTAAATATGCAAAAAGCAAATCACACATAATCAGCACAGGAAGACATGACCTTGTGCAATGCCTGCACATAATTGCAATGCTAGAAAGGAAATGGATCATAACAGTCGTGTTTCAAATTATAAATTAACGAATTAGTGGTATACAAAAATACTAGACTTAACGTTGGACCGATAACAGAATATTTATAAACTTAATCTAAAGGTAAAATGTGCAAAATAAAGGATTCAAATGGTATGTTTAACAATTGCAAGCTTTTAAAATGACATTAATGTAGTAGTTTGATGTGGAATACCTCTTTTTATTCAGTTACTGCTGTTGGAACTATACTTCCATCATAATTTTGTATTTTTAAGAAAAAATTTTTTTAAAATGAATACATATTATGTCCAATGAAATATGCAATCACTGCAAATAAGCGCATATCAAACAAAATCAGAATTTAATGTAAACTCCGTGAAAATGCGTCAGGAAACACAGTTATCAAGCAATGGCTATTAAAAATTAGCGAATCCCATTTATCACACTTTTCTATATAGAGATTGGTCAGTAATAGCATTTGGTTTAGTTAAGGTGATTTGTGATTGATAAGTTTCAATTGTCTAACAGCTTTAAAAATTCTAAACCGTGTCAAAAGGTGTGAAATAAGAAAATTAGTGTTTATTTTCTCAGGGGATAACACCAGTTGAAATAGCAGCAAAGGGTCAAAATACAGATGTGTTTGAATACTTAAAAGTAAGTAGGTTAATTCTTATTAAGTATTGACACAGTTTCCATTCGACTAATGTGCATTTCTCCCCCATAATAAATTTAAATGAATTGCCGTTAGGAAGTACATGTATTATACGTAAGTTGAGTGTGCAATAAAAATTTGCGAATGATGAAGAAGGCATTAACATTTGAAGTTCAAGTGCAAATGTATGAAAATGAAAATAACACTTTATCAATTTCGTTCTTTCGGTTATTAGAATACTAACGGAAAGAGAACATTTTTTTACATTGCTGAACTACCATTTCAAGACCGTTGTGTCATATATGAAGAGCTTAATACGATCACACTTTTGGTCAACTGTTCTTATGACCCGAGTAAATGATGCATAAAAAAGGAGCAACATGATTCGCTTAAATGCTCAACAGTGCAACAATGCCCATCAACCATTAACACTTTGATAACACGTTTCAATTGTACTTGAAAGAAGGACGAAAGATACCAGAGGGACGGTCAAACTCATAGATCGAAAACAAACTGACAACGCCATGGCCAAAAATAAAAAGACAAACAGACAAATAATAGTACAGATGAAACAACATAGAAAACTAAAGACTAAGCAACACGAACCCCACCAAAAACTGGGGTGATCTCAGGTGCTCCGGAAGGGTAAGCAGATCCTGCTCCACGTGTGGCACCCGTCGTGTTGCTTATGTTATTACAAATCCGGTAAATAGTCTAATTCGGTAGGTCACATTCGTGAAAAGGGAAGGGTATTGTAATAATTGACAGATGCTTTAATAGTCAAATGTATTGATTTGATTGTACAGTCACCCGTGGAAAATTTAAATCTACGAGTCTGTAACCAATGGAAGCCGCCATTTCGAATTCCAGAATTTACTATACGCAATTTCACCAATAATTCACTAAATAATCACAGTTCTCCCTAAAAGTTTCCAATTGTCAAATTTGGTCAATTGCTGATGCATTTACAAAGTCATAAAAACGTCTTCTGTTCATTTTTCACACAGGAAATATAGCTATGACATCAGACAGATGCAAATAGTAAATAATGGCTTTTCGTGGAATTTCTGATTTATGAGCTTTTTACATCCACATTATATGCTTGAAAGAATAGTCTACGAAACACGTACGTTATGCGTGTATGGTTTACGTCGTCTAGCCTTTGAATACAATACAAATATCTCATAATCCTAACTACGAAGGCTAAAAGTGATGGAAGATCTGTCAATCAATTCATTTTTGAACTAAACCTCCTTAATCATATATCCTATAAAGAGTTGCAAATAGTACAATCACACAGATTGATATATAAACAATGCTATTTCTAATGGGACTATATTTAGTTTAGTATCAAATTATCCTTTAAGATTAAAATTAAAGTAATTGGTCATTTAAAAATTATAAACTATAGCAATATAATTATTAGAAATAAATCTTTGTAGAATTGCAGAGATCAAGGACATCGTAAGTATATACATATATTTTACATAAAGTTATGAGAGTAACTCTTCACAAATTTCGTGTGTCCCTAGCGCTTTTCTGGATTGATCAGGATCGCTCAAATGTAAACATAAGAAACCAGGGATGCAAACATTCGCTGAAACGTTCAAAGTTACATGACAAAAAGAATTGCCAAATACGTGTGAGTTTATCTTTACCTGAGTGAGTTGGTACCTCAGTTTCTTCATAATTTTAATTTTTTTCAACGTGCATTATTGATATAAAAGATATTTTATTAAACATGTCAGTACCGAAGCACTGACTACTAACTTTGGAGACAAACAGTCCACCAGCAATGGTATAATCCTAGTGCCAGTGAATGAAAATAACGCTTTATTTCATTCGTACTTACATAATTTTGGATTTAAAGTTTTTAATTTATAATTTATACAGAGATAGAAAATGATTTAGAAAGATTCAAAATGAAAACGGAGGAAGATTTTCAAAGTATAGTATCTCAAGGTTCTTACCAGTCACACGAAAACAGAATTTATTTGGGTATGTAAAATGAAGGTCGTTTATCTTATCAATAGACACATTTTGTGTTTGTTTTATGATTTATAGTTATAAATTGCTCATGAGCCATCGGATTCAGGTCTAAATATATCTTAAAGTCAGAATGTCAACGTATATCAGACATACCATGCTACAACATCGGTAAAAAGACCAGCTACAAAAATAATAAAAAAATAATTGATGTCGTTCACATCATTTCCCGCAAGTTACCCTTTAAAAGTTTGTCCTAACTTTACATATTTCTGAAACTGTCAACAAAATCAATGCTGATCTAAACTTAGATCCATTGGTGTACTGGACATGGATTTAAACCCGAAATGTATACTTTTGACAAACATGGTTCAATCTCTTCATTATAATCATACCTTTATATTAAAACTAATTTAACAGCAACAATTGTCAATAATCTTAATTCTCAAGAACTTTTACCTAGACTTTTTCTCTATCTAAAATCACGATGCAAACTAATACTTCTAACTGTGAATTACTGCCTTTTTTTCCTTAAAATGTCCTGTACCAAGTCAGGAATATGGCAGTTATTAGCAAATAGTCGGTTTCTATGTATGTTGGCGTTTGTTTTTGTAGCAGTTCAGTGTTTCTGTTGTTCCTTTGTTATCCTCTTATACATGTTATAGTTGATGTGTTTCCCTCTGTCTTGGTTTGTGACCCGGATTTGTTTTCTTTAATCGATTTATGACTATTGAACAGCAGTATACTACTGTTGCCTTTATTTAGACGGTTTGTGTTAAGTTTTTTTTTTGCGTTAAGGTGCAAAATTCGTTTTATTAGACTCCCAATAACAAATACTCGTTGGAGTCGATTTTTATTCATTTCGTTGTGCAATTCTTTGATATTCATACTAGTGTAACAGCAGGAAATAAACAACCACGTATTTTTTATTGACCAGTTGGACCTTACAATGTTGGTAAGACTACTATTGCAGCAGTGCTAGTAAATGATGAAATTCCAAAAGAAAGATGTCCGACAAATGGAATATGGGTTCATCTAAGGAGAGCAGGAATGAACATTGAAAAGAGAGAATGGGTATTTTATAAATCAGGTGAATAATGTTGAACATGAACATCAGACAAAACTTAAGTTAGTGCCCTTACGTTGTCATTGGTTCGAATCTATCTTTATATTGTTATGACGCATATGCATGGAATGCTTAGATAAAAACAAAAGAAAAAAAAATAACTCACATTTTAAGTGTATTATAAAATCGTTGAAATAAGTTCTATTCAAACCTGTTTTTTACTATTATATTTATCTTCCCAACGGATGTATGAGATTTGAATATTGGTAAACTACTGTTGTCCCTTATTAAGATAGTTTTCACGTTGCTACATGTTGTACTTGGTAATGTTCAGAAGTCATAACACATTTATAATCAGATTTAAAATGTGACATTATTGTAAACGATATCGAATATACAAAACTGACGCTATACGTAAATGGTGAATCGAATAAAGTAATACCAATGACGTACAATTAGTTTCTCTGTCATGAATCCATTATTTGTCTCATGTATTAAAACAACACAAATTTAGAATTGGCGAATTTGTCATGGCTTTAATTTTACAACAACATCATAACAACAATCAGCTTTTCAGAGGCCAAAGAATGAATCATTCAATGACAATATAATTATGTTTTTCTTTAATTCAGTAAAAGGCAACCAGCACCGAAGAGGTGGTAACTGGGCTTCCGACACCTAAATAAGATAAATTCCGCCATACACATTGATTGGTCATAAATGTTGGATAATAACACCATCCACCAAATGTCATAATGTATCAAAATATTATTCTTTAAAGCCATGAAGATTCGGCGAAGACTGCGTATATCATCTGTAATTATAAAAATATCAGCAGCAAACAAATATTTTTTGGGGTAGGGTGTGGTGGGTTATTTTGTCCTTGCACTCCGTCTAAAGTTTGTTAAACAATGAAACAACATATTTGAAACAACTGGTTTATTATTGTTTAAATTTCCGCCTTTTGATGCACAAGCTCATTGCGTATCGCTTATGTACAGAAAAATATATATCATACAACCGGTTTAATATGTCGCTTGCAACAATCAAAACATAAAAAGGGAGATAAATCTAATTTGTATCGTTTCAATAAATAAATTTAATTCATATTGATTAAATTTCATTAATTAACAAATTACTTTCTAGTTCTAATATTTGTCGGGTTCGTGTTGCGCAGTCTTTAGTATTCTATGTTGTGTTTTGTTTATGTTTTTTGCGTTTTGGTCTCTTTTTTTGTGCAATGTCGTTGTCAGTTTATTTTAGGCTTATGAGTTTAAATGTCACTATGGTATCTTTCATATCTCTTTTTTATTAGTAAATTTACGAACGCAATTGATTGAAAATTTGTATTGTGCCGTTTCGTACGTTATGGAAGATTTAAATGTATGTCAATTCTTACCATATGGAACATGAACTGTTCTGTAACATTATTAATACATGTCGCCTGTAATTTTCGTTTGTGCTTATATGATTACTCATCATTTCGGCTTGCTCTTTTGGTAGTTAGTAATTTGTTTAAATGAAACAGCAAAAGCAAGGTATTTGATTTCTTTTTTTTACTTTTATTTGATACCAAAATTACCAAAATATTCTACATATTTTGAAAGATAAACCTATGCGTAGGAACTTTTTTGTATGAAATATATACAACATTTTTTAGAAAGTTCTTTCTGACCGGGCTTGGATTGTAGGTGTTACACTACAACAAATGAAAACAACACTTTATAAATTTTATATGTCCGAAGTGCTTTTCGGGATTTACCTTTGTCAGGAACGCTGAAAGCTGAATATTTGAAGGCAATGGATGTATCAGAACTGCTGAAACAGTTGAAAAGCTATATGACCAAAAAGGACATAATAAATGTAATGCCAATTTGCAAGAGGGAGTATAAACATTAGCTTTTTAATAGTTCCTAATCTTTAAACGGACAGTTTTAGAAATCTTTGTTATAAATCATGTCAATACCAAAATACTGACTACCGAGCTGATGATACCCTCGGGTACTGATAGTCAACCAGGTGAAAAGTCTTATATAAAATGCAATTTCATGAATTCTTCTTCAGTGAATATCAGCTAGTGTGTCCCTTTTCACAGCATTTTCACAAACAACTGTTATGACTATAAAAACAGTTATAGATAAATACTCATTTGTTGGTTAAGAAACTGATATTTTTAGAGTTGAAAAAATAACTAAAAATGAAATCCTGCACGCATACAAAGAGAAACTAAAACTTAATGTGCAGTTTTGTCACGTTCTGCTTAATTAAACCAATTATAGGTCTTTAGACAGGTGTACTGCTGGAAGCTTTGAACATCTTATATTATTATTATCTTTTTTTGTTTATCAAAACCATATCAAAAACATATTTACCTTGTTGAATGGACCAGTAATACATCGAAAGTAAAACATTGAAAAATCAACTTATTTAAGGGACTTTAAAGGATCTTTTCTATATTGTATTATAAATTTGTGTTATACAAAATAATCAACATGACAAATACCGATACTAGTACACACTTTCAATCATTTACAAATACATATTACGAAATAGGAAACATGCTTTTAATAAATATGATATGAAATCGTATATGGTGTTGGCTCATATAGTTCGAAATAGATTGATCAGGGATACACAATGATAAACCTTGTGTACAAAATGGCAAACTTTGCGTACGAAATGGTGATTTTGAGTACAAAATGGAAACGGCACGAAATAGGTATGGTACGAAATGACTAGATTCCTACCATACCGATCCCTTTATCACATCAGGACTCTCCTATAAGCCCAAAGCACTAGTCGATGATCTGATATGGGTCGAGCAATGATACCCAAACCGATACGAAAATGGCCATTTATTAATATTTAAAAATAAGGAGATGTTTTATGATTGCCAATAAAACATCTATCCACCATTTTTCAAATGAAGTGGATGTGAGCAGTTATAAGCAACCGTACGGCCTTAGTTTAAACATATTTATTCGTCATCATTACAAATATATCATCATACAAAATACATAATTATAATAGGATTCGGAAACAAGCTGTACATAGCTAATATTAATCCGTTTCCCTGAAATACGACCTTAAACAATCATAAAAATCCATATCGTATAGTCGGCTATAAAAGGCCCCAACATGAAAAATATGAACAATAGAATTGAGAAAAACTAACGGCTTAATTAAAAAAAAAAAACGATTTACGAAAAACAAATATGACAGACATTAACCAACGACAACCACAGAACTACAGGCTCCTGAGTTGGGACAGTCACATATAGAATGTGAACAGGTTAAACATGTTTGAAGGTGCCAACCCTACCTCTAACCTTGGATACTAGTACGTTTATCATGAACTTTCAATGTACGAACGCACACATGATGATAAACCTATATCAATCCAACTACCTGATGTCAGATTAATTTTATAAATGTCATTCAACTCCGATTTGACAACACAGGCAAAACTGGTAACAATGTTTGCTATGTTTATAATAAATCCTTTTAAACCATATCGCAATCATCATGAATGCCTTGTAAAATAATACTACGCATCACCGGTGCACTTTAAATGTTGTTCGTGTTGTTTTGTTTTCAGTATCGAATCATGTTGTAAAGCTGCTTTTGTAAGTAGCTGTTGAATGCATGGCCCCTTTTGGCTAAGTTACAGTCGTTCCTTTGATTTGATTGATCGTTATGGAATATCGTTTGTGACATCAACAATGTTTTATTTGCTAAGATCTACACGACGTATGCCATTATAATGAATGGAATTACTTATTTTTTGGGCTTCACCCCTGACGATAAAATCGTCTGGTTTTTGCACAGCAATATCAGTTTTCTGAGTTGCTGTTTTCGAACCATTGTTTGTCTTGTCGTCGTATTCTATTTTGGCCATGGTTCTGTCTGGTTTTTTTTATAATGATTTTTAATTGTCTAATTAATTTATATGAGTGTTTCTTATGCAGAAATTTCTAAATCGAGTTCTGTATTGGAAGGATTCCTGATGTCTGTTAATTACTCAGGAATTGCACCAAAAGTCACGACCACTATTTATGAAAGATCCGGAAGAACCGCAAACAAATATGCTACTGATTGTGAAACCGTTGATGAACCTGCCAGAAAGAAGCTTCGACTAGCTAAAGGTGAATCCGAGGTGTGTCTAGAAAGTTCTCAAGTTTCTGACACGCGCCATACCCTCTATAGCATGATCGGAGCTACTCATACACAGATGTACAATAGAATTAAAGAAATGTTGCAAAATGGTCAATACGAGGAAAAGATCGCCCCTGTTGATATATGGGATTTTGGGGGACAAGACGTTTACTATGTAACACACCAATTATTTATCTGTTATAGAGGGACATTTCTTTTAGTTTTTGATGGAAGCAAACAAATGGATGATCCATTAGACGTCAAATCATATTTGCCGGGTATTTCAGAGTATCCCACAACTTCTGGTATGATCTTAATTACATACATGCATAATAAAGATAGATAATAAAAGTCAGTCTATTCGGAACGTTTTAAGTACTATCATTGTGAATAAAGCACATCTTAAGGTTGGACATAACACTACAGGGATATAACTCTGTAAAAATCAGTTGAACGTTTAATCACTTTCTATTGTTAAAGAAATTTTGAGCTTCTGAATGACAAAAATTAGTGTTTGTCAAACTGCTATAGATCCAATGAAACTTTTCCAATAAAGTGTGTGGTTCAAGTTTTTTGAAATTTTTATATTTTTGTCAAAGAGTCAAAGTAAATATTTTGTCAAAGTTTTATGAAAATTAAACGAGCCAAATTAATTTTAGTCAAGGTGTTTGGTACCACAATAACACGACCAAATTTCATAATGTAGACAACATTTATAATTTGATTACTTGATATTTTGTGATTGAATATAAGTTTTGTGCCATTTTTTTTTTTAGAAATTTATTATAAAGACATATAATCGGAAATAAGTTTTAAAGATGAATCATCCTTACCGTACTCATATGATTCTATGATATGGTGAATGTTTCTGTAAACATTCACTGACTTTACGAAAGCGGCCTTGGTGTGATATGAATTCATAGGAAACTAGTTATATCTCTACATTCAATGTTTTATTATTTCCATACATCGATGCGATAACTCACTTTAATAATATAAAAAAAAAACTACATCAAAATTAAAATTTGCTTCAAGTGAAGTTATGTTATTATTTCAGTCTATCTTTTACATTGGGTAAATTCAATTCTTACATACTGCAAGAATACTAAAGATGGATATCCAAAAATATTATTTGTAGCAACACATAAAGACCTTCTACATCAGGTAATTTTATCTACACAGAGCATGCCTGTATGTATTGCGTTAAATAATAGATTATTTATGTTTATAGTTACAACATGTACAAAAGTGACTAGTTCAAGGTTTGATTTTTCAAATGGAAATAATACTTTATTAAATATTATAACAACAAATACAAGTTTTTTTTTTGTTTTCCATTTTAATTGTAATCACTTTAAGATATAAAACCACCTGAGGTATTGATCTGAAATGTCGTTCAATCGGAATAAGAAGCGTAGCCGAAATATTCCAGCGCGTTCGATCATTAAAAGAATACACATGCCGCAATATTTATCACGTGAATTTTATATGTTTTATATAGATCGATTCGTCCAGGCAAATAGACTTCAATCTCAATGTTTTGCTTAATATGCACTTTTGTCATTTGTACTTTAGAATAATACTTGTACATTTGATCAGTATTGAACTATTATGTGTTTATGTGTTCACTCAAAGCTGCATTATTCAAAACGATGTATTGGTTGTGTAGTGGCTAGAACATAAATGTATAATTGATGATTTCAATGAAATTATGCGTACAAATTTCAGTACGGATTTATTTGCTTACCTGAGAATGTTTATTTACCACTATAAATCAGTCAAACCTGTGTATAAAGTTATTCTTCATGACCAGACAACCTGGACATTATCAGACAAGTGATCTTTGAGTTCAAAATGCATAGGTCACTACTTTTTTTCAAAAAAGGAGGTAATTTGAAAAGACTGATGGGGCTAAAAAGAGGTTACTTTTATAGCAGGTTTGACAATTTCAGAAAGAAGTTAAAAGGGACAAAGTTATGAAACGCACTTATCTTAATATCTACAAAGATGACATATTTAACAGTGCTATCTTAAAAGTGGTCTTCAGAGGGTATACCATTCTAGCATTATTAAAAAAAAAATGATGCACACAATCAAAAACACATCTAGATAAGTCTTTAATGGCATATTTTTGCGTAGCTGTATTCTCACGGAAAATTCAGACAGAGCGCTGTTACAAGGTCAATTTCTGAAAAGTTAATTGTCATTTGTTTTAAAATTATCAATATGCCATTTAATAGTCTGCTCTGACTTGCTTTTTTGTAATTTTGCACGGTTTTACTCTTTTCCAGCACAACGTAGAGAACCGCAGGCGTGAGATAACTAGATCGCTGGAAATATTATTCCAGAAACACTCAGGTCGTCATCATTTAATTTTCAATCCATTGATTTTTGTTAATGCAACTGACAAATCCGATCGTGAAATGAGAATGGTTAAAGATCAGATTGTTAGCATTGCGTTTTCTCATCCAAAATGGGGTGAGCCAATGCCTGTTGCCTGGATCACATTGGAATTACAAATTGCATTGCGTGTTGAGAAAGGTGAATTTGTTCTTACTAAGGATGCATTAATTGCAATAAATACACATGAGACATCAGTGACTTTGAATGAACAAGCCCTAGAGACATTCCTGAAAATTCAAAATAGTCTTGGAAAAATTATTTATTTCAATGTGAAAAAGTTAAACAAATATATAATTATCAATCCGCTATGTCTAATTCAAGTATTAAAATCAATTGTCACGATAAGAGAACACTGGCCAAGTGGACCAGATTTTTCAAGAACACTACTTGAACTAAGTTCCAAAGGAATCATATCAAAGAAAAATATTTTTCAAATTTGGCAACAGCCTGAATTTTGTAACATTCTTCCATACAAAGATTTCATGATTGACATCCTGTGTCATTTAGACATTTTAGTAGCACAAAAAAGGTACGACAATGACACAGATGATCAGGTTATTGAAAGGTATTTAGTGCCTTCTATGATTACTACTCCATGTAAGTCAGAATGGATTCCAGAAATGATCTCGAATGAAAAAAGTTTGTGTTTGATTTACAACTTCGAAGAAGACATTATACCTACTGGTCTATCCTATCGAATTCTAAGCTCATGCCTTTGTATATGGGACCTGAAAATTATTAGAGCTGAACTTCAATTATTTGCAGGATGTGCAATGTTCGGAATAAACCAAAATCATGACCTCATATTAATTATAAAAAAGAAACAGATTATCATATACCTTGTACATGCATTTGGAAAGTCTTGCATAGTTCGAGATGTTGCAACGAGCACCCAAGAATGTTTATCTGTATCAATTAAGAAAATTTCCGACATTTTGAATTCCGCTGCTGGAACGTCAACCTCTGAAATGAATGATATGCCATTTAAGTTTCAAGTAAAGGCGTCCTGTGGTTGCTATGTAGACTATGTAAAGCTAAAAAATGCTTCAGGAGATTTCTGGCAATGTTCGCAGCATGAAACTAGTACAGATATAAACCAAATGACAATCTGGTTCGCAAAAGAGGTAATTCTGTCTCAATTTGTAAAATATTTAAATTCTGTAAATTCAGAAACTATTGTGAGGTTTTTATTAATGCAAATAACGCAACTTAATGATTATCGCAACAATAATATATATTTGTATGCAGATTTTCCTGAAATAGCAATAATTATTTTCGGATAATTGAGAATGGAAATGGGGAATATGTCAAAGAGACAACAACCCGACCAAAGAGCAGACAACAGCCGAAAGCCACCAATGGGTCTTCAATGCAGCAAGAAAATCCCGAACTCGAAGGTGGTCCTCAGCTGGCCCCTAACTAAAATTGTGTGCTAGTTCAGTGAAAATGGACGTCACACTAAACTCCAAAATATATAAATGAACTAAAATTAAAAAACACACTAGACTAACAAAGGCCAGAGGCTCCTGACTTGGGACAGGCGCAAAAATGCGGCGGGGTTAAACATGTTTTGTGAGATCTCAACCCTCCCCCTATACCTCTAGCCAATGTAGAATAAAGAAACACATAGCAATACGCACAGTAAAACTCAGTTTAAAAGAAGTCAGAGTTCGATGTCAGAATAGGTAACAAAAGAAACTAAGCAAAATGACAATAATACATAAATGAACAAAGGACTACTAGCAGTTACTGACATGCCAGCTCCAGACCTCAATTAAACTGATTGAAAGATTATGTCTTCATCATATGAAAATCGAGTACAATCCCTCCCGTTAGGGGTTTAGTATCATACCATCATAAAATATATGAGAAGAACATAACCCGTATCATGTCAACAACTGGTTTAGTGAAGTTACCTATTTTGTTGAATGTCTGAAAATTGCTTTCGAAAATGTGTCGAAATAGCATATTTTATGTTTGAATTCAGACATGGAGACTTTGTAATAAAAAGTACGAAAAAAGTACATGTTCTCTTTTAATATCCAAATTGATATTGAGTCAAAATTGTTCGAAAAGGCGATCTCTACTGTATCGCTTGGTACAAAAATCACTAGTTGTAAACTTTCGTAGCTTCATTTGCACAATGAATATCTTATATAAAATATTAATTGAGATTGCTCCATACTTAGCCCTGTGTTTGTTTTATTAAAGACTATAATGCCCTCTCATCAATTTCAGAGGATAGAAGACGTCTTCAAGTGTCGGCATGGCCAAGGTAGTTTTTCAGTAATGCACTTTTTGCTTATTATTTTGTATATACACTGTACATACACAAGCAAGGTCTATGACCTATATTGAAGTAATGATTAGTTAATATATCATCATAATGTGAATCAATAGTTACCTGGTAAACGAACGTTTGTTCCCTGCAAAAGCAGCACCATTAAACTACGGAATCATGTGAACCTCGTGTTGTTGTGGTATATGTTATACAGTAATTATTCCTCGGGTTGCGTAAAATATATTATTTATGTGAATGGTACATTAGGTATCGATAAACATCAATGTCTGGTGTCTGCAGATATGATGAAAATGTATATACAGCCCCCTTTGACCACTTTTAGTTCACCTGGCCCGAAGGTCCAGTATGAACTTTACCCATTACTTGGAGTCCGTCGTCCGTCGTTGTCGTCGTCCGTCGTCGTTGTCGTCGTCCGTCGTCGTCGTTGTCGTCGTCGTCCGTTAACGATTACAAAAATCTTCTCCTCTAAAACTATTGGGCCAAATTAAATCAAATTTGGCCACAATATTTATTGGGGTATCTAAGATATATAAATGTGTCCGATGATTACTCTTACCAACCAAGATGGCCAACATGGCTCAAAAAAGAACTTAAGGGTAAAATGCAAGTTTTGTCTATTGTTTTGAAAACCGCTATAAATAGAGAAATCAGACAGGACCAGAAATATTTAGAATGTTGATTTCTACCTACTATCTATTTACGTCAAAAACTGTCAGACGACATCAATTAAGAATTTTTGCCATTTTCAAATTTTTGCCTATTATGTTGAAAATTAAAGTAGATAGCAAAAATGATTAGCAAGACAGGATCTACATATAAGTCAACATAGAAAAATTTGGCAGAAGACTCCTTATTAGAGTTATTGCTTTAAATGACGATTTAAATCAATTTTTGCGTGCTTGCTTAATATCTTAAAATCTACAATAGATAGAAACTTAAAAAGGCAAAACATGATCAGTAAGACCAGTTCTACAAATAAGTCTAATGGCCGAATTCTTCACTTGACTCATTATTGGAGTTATTGCGCTTAAATTATGATATTTAAAAAAAATTATTATTTTTTTGTCTTTTAAATAGAAAAGTATAATAGATAGATTGACATTTAAAATAGCAAAAATTACCAGCGAGACAAGATCTACAAATAAGTCAACAGACTGAAATCTAAAGTAGACTCATTACAGTAGTTATTCCTCTTTAGTGACGATATTTACACATTTTTAGTATTTTTGCCTATTATGTTGAAAACTATAATAGATAGATTGAGGCTTTAATAGCAAAAATGGCCAGCAAGACAAGATCTACAAATAAGTTAAAAGGGTTAAACCTTCTTTGTGTTTTGGACAAAAGCTAATTTTTGAAAGAAGATAGAGAGAAATTGTAAACAGAAAAATGACCAGCAAAACAAGATCAACGTAAAAGAGATTTTTTTGTCATGAATTCTATTCTAGTCTACAATGTTGGAGAGTGTACATTGTTGAAGGTGTATATAGAACTAGCTGACCCAAACGGAATCTTTGGAGCAATACTGTGCATACATCAGTAAATAGCGTCGATACTAAAATGTACAATACCTAAGGGAGAATCAACACTATTAAGTCGATGATGGACAAATTAAATCATAGGGAAGAAAACGGAAAAGGACGAAAAGATAGATAACAGTCTTATATCTACAAAACACTACATTAAAAACTAAAGGAAGAGCAGCATGAACCCCACCAAAAACCGGGGGTGTTCTATTGTACTACGGATGGATAACATCTCCTGCTTAACAACAACGGTTATTTCTTAACCTCGTAAAATAGTTTGAGATTCCTTCCTTTTGCAAATTATCCTATCTCGGTATGGTGTAAAAATTAACTATAGGTCAAACCGTGTCTGATCACATACATAAATATATTTGTTTTATATATATCATATGCACGCAGCAATAGAACTGAATTACAAAAAAGTTGTTTACGCCATATTGTGATCTGCATAACTGCATAATATATTTTGTAATGTTTGTGATATTTCTATAGTTCTTAAAGACGCTGATTTGCAGCAATGTCCAACAAATAAGCAACTTGCACATCTGAGTAGAAGGTTAAGTATAAATAGCTGTAGAGAGTTAGCCAAACATCTGAAGGTTTCACAAGACTCAATACAGTCTATTTGGGATGAATACAGATACCATGTGGACGATTACAAATTTATGTTATTATGGAAATGGAAAGTCAATAACCGTCATACATCCCTACAAGATGTATTAAGAGCAATTAAATGTATCGATGAAGACGACCACAAAATGTGTCAGGTAATGTATTACAATACTTGCAATACAAAGAAAGCACAAAATGATCAATCAAAAAGACTAAAAACTAAATACCTACAACACAATGACAACGTACACTATAATGTTTACTCAATCGTGAAGGTAAAGCAGTTCCTTCTTTACAAGTTGCACCCGTTAGGTTGTTCTTGCCATAAAAAAATCCGGTAAGAAGTCGGTTTTTTGTTTTTGGCGATGGTAATACACACTAAGAGTAGTATGTGACTGTGATTAGGACAAACGAAACACACCCGTCATTCGTGACACAGATGGATGTATTCTGTAATCCATACGAAATATTCTGGAAATTAATAGACTATATTATTTGATAATTATAAATGTTCTTGACAGTTAATCAAATTATTTTACGTATTCTGAGGCGGATTTTTTTTTACAGATTTTTATTCAAGACAACTTTCCAATAGGTAAGACGCTTGTTAGATTCAGTTAACATAATGTTTTTACGGGAAAACACTTATTTTCCTGAACATTTTACATTTATTTCCCATGCCTGAGGAAAATATGAATATTTCTTCACCAAAGAAAATTCATATTTCACGAGGGCATCGCCCGAGGGAAATATGACTTTTCAAGGATGAACAAATCTTCATATCTCCCTAAGCCAAGGAAAATGAATGTCTTATTCTAGTGCCTTTACTTTTTTACTACCTGAACATAAGATATTAATTTACATATTTTGTTTCTTATCCGCTTGTTTTTATAACTAAACAAAACATAAACTATGATAAACAGTACCGATCATAAGTTCATTACTATTTCTCTTTTATTTTATAGATCTGAAATAATTTTAAAAACGAAATTGCATTACAAACTCTATATAAAAAAGACCATTCAAAACGTTATAAACATTAACCGCGCGTAACGTCGCACAAGGTCGTCCAGAGGGGAATATGATACTCGGAAGGTTTGTTCAACGTAACGTGAAATGATTTCAACCAATCAAATGTTGATTAAGCTATGAATATTGACGTGCAATGGAATGATAAGTTTAATAATTTTTTCAGGATAAGTTTTAAATAAGAGATAAGCAAAACCCAGTCTTATCGGAACAAATTTGTGATAACCAAGATAACCTTAATTATAGTATCTAGTTTTAGCCACTTTTCATTTATCATGTTTATATATACTTTTTTCAGGTATTGCTGAAATCGTTTTAAATGAAATTCCAAAACCATCATTTTTGGAGGATCTAATAAATCATATCGGCATTGAATCTTTCCAGTTAGCTATTGAACTTGATTTTGATATACCAGAAATTGAAATAATTCGTTTTGAATCTGATCGTAACATAAGAAATCAAACTCGGGAAATTTTGAAGCGTTGGATTCGTCGAGACGGTGCTTCTGTACGTTCTCTTGTGGAAGCATTGATCCACATACAGAGAGGAATGGACTGTGTATACAAACATTACAGCGACTGAAATAAATTTGGTAATGGAATGCAAAATAAAATGTAACAAATATCTTAAATCAAGTTTATATCTTCTTATACATGTCATATATTTTACGAAGTTTATATTTTTGAGGATTAATTGGAATAATTTTAGTGTATGATTTGAATATGATTTTCAACAGCTGGTGATTGGCTGTCCTTTTAGATTGTTAACCGTATCACCGACGTTTGCGAATTAGCGTAAACTTGAAATGTTTCTTTAGATCTAAAGGTCTGTTCTATTTTACTTTGGGATCTCAACCAAAGATGAAAAAGTAAATCTTCTTTCGCTGTATTGAGTACTTAAATTACATAATTTTTCAAACAACGTTATATTGTCGGTTCTTCACAGTGCGCAACGAACGTCTTTCTAAACTATTATCATCATTTGTATTGACATTTTCAATCAAGAATCGGGGTTATCTTGAAACTACCTAGTCTTGGAAGGGATAAATGATACTGTTAATTCAGAAATTATTGCATGCATTTAATAATGCGATTTTTAAAGAACGGACAGAAATGCGAGATTAATTATTGCGATTACAGAAAAATCTGCATACAGATATATTATCAGATATCTGAATGTGAGTTCTTATTATTGCGATACTCACCCAGTCGCATTATTCTCATTAATAAAAACATCACAATTATTTTTGAATTTACAGTGTATTGTAAAACAAACACATAAGGTTGCATATTTTGGCTTTAATATTGATTCACTTATAGGGTCTTTGCATCGGAATTAAACATATTTATTCTAAAACCAGTTGTTGGCATGACACGGGTTATGTTCTTCTCAAATATTTTATGACGGTATAATACTAAACCCCTAACAGGAGGGATTGTGCCTGATATTCATATGTTGAAGACATAATCTTTCAATCAGTTTAATTGAGGTCTGGAGCTGGCAGGCCAGTAACTGTTAGTAGCTATAGTCTGTTGTTATTTATGTATTATTGTCATTTTGTTTATTTTCTTTTGTTTCCTATTCTGACATCGGACTCGGACTTCTCTTAAACTGAGTTTTACTGTGCGTACTGTTGTACGTTTGTTTTTTCTACATTGGCTAGAGGTAAAGGGGGAGGGTTGAGATCTCAAAAAACATGTTTAACCCCGCCGCATTTTTGCGCCTGTCCCAAGTCAGGAGCCTCTGGCATTTGTTAGTCTTGTATCATTTTTAATTTTAGTTTCTTGTGTATAATTTGGAGTTTAGTATGACGTTCATTATCACTGAACTAGTATACATATTTGTTTAGGGGCCAGCTGAAGGACGCCTCCGGGTGCGGGAGTTTCTCGCTGCATTGAAGACCCATTGGTGGCCTTCGTCTGTTGTCTGCTCTATGGTCGGGTTGTTGTCTCTTTGACACATTCCCCAATTCCATTCTCAATTTTACATAATCAAGATGCTTAATGCCATGATTGAGAACATATTTGTTACGTTTGGAGGACATGTTTTTCAGCAAACAAAACAAAGAATAATAATAAAATAGCGTTGTCAGTTTATTTTCGACTTATGAGTTTGAATGTCCTTTTTGTATCTTTCGCCTCTCTTTTTCATTTAAGTTACACTAGTACTATAAAGACGATGGCCTATCACTGCATAATTCAAAGTTTGGTGACTATGTTGAACGCATATATCACATCGATCTTAAAATAAAGGATACAACAGATACAACTGCAGTAAAGATATCCTCATATCTTGACTTACCTCTAGAAATTGGCAATGAGAATCGGTTGAGAACAAAACTTTACGACAAAAGAGAAGATCATGATTATTTCAGCTTCCAATTGTGAATTGTCCGTTTCTTTACAGCAACATAAGTGAAAAGCCTGCATAAGGAGTGTTTATATCTCCCAGTTGATGCGCTTTCCAGATATTTCATTCCTTATCATGATTTCTTTAGTAGAGGTTTGCTGCTTACAGAGAAGCTGTTAAACCAAGGGTTCTAAGTGGTGAGTTTGATGGATGAAGTCATGCTTTTGAAACTTACGGTTGCCATCACGAGTTGGTGAATTGTTATTAAATATTTGTTTCACAAATGACGGCAGACATGTTACAAATGTCTATACAAATAATCCCATTCTCTTTTCCTCCAATGTGACATCACCAAATAAGACCTAATATCGAATTTGTACTTACATAGGCAACACGACGGTTGTCACATTTGGAGCAATATCTAGGGGGTTGTGTTGCACAGTCTTTAATTTTATATGTTGTGTTTATTAAGGACCTCCGAAAAATATAATTTGAATTCGAAATCACGAATTTAAATCGTTATCACGAATTGTATAATTCGTTGTATCAGATTAAATTTGTGATAACGAATTGATGGAAATCGTTATAACAGATATTTTAATTCGTTATCACATTTTTTGTAATTTGTGATAACGAATTAAGATCGTTATAACGAACTGTATAATTGGTTATAACGGATTATATTCGTGATAAGGAATTTGTGGAATTAGTTATCACAGTTTTTTTGCAATTTGTGATTTTGTATTTAAATTCATTATCCCAGATTTTTAGCTCACCTGACCGACAGGGTTAAGTGAGCTTTTCTCCTCACTTTGCGCCCGTCGCTGTTCATTAACTTTTACGAAAATCTTCTTCATGCCTGTACCAAGTCAGGAATATGACAGTTGTAATCCATTCGATTGATGTGTTTGAGCTTTTGATTTTGCCATTTGATTAGGGACTTTCCTTTTTGAATTTTCCTCGGAGTCCAGTATTTTTGTGATTTTACTTCATTGAAACCTTTTGGCCAAAGTGAAACAAACTTGACCATTAGCAATTTAATTTTAACGAATTGTATTTGAAAAATTAGCAAAAGAGATTGGACACTTAATTAGGGATATTGTTTGTTTTTTGTGTTTGTAAATGGGCGCTAAATGGACACAACTCAAGAACGGTAAAAGTGACGCCACCCAATTTCAAACTTGATCTGTGTTTTGTGTTAATAAACATTGTTTAGTAGTTCAATAACATTTGGTTGAGACAAACTAAATGTAGAGAACGGAAACGACGACAAATTTAGCACTAAGTCTTTGTCCATTTGTAAAGGGGCATAACTCAAGAACGGTAAAAGTGACGCCATTCAATTTCAAATTTGATCTGTGTTTTGTGGTAATAAGCATAGTGTATAAGTTAAATTTATAACATTTGGTTGAGGCAAACTAAAGTTAGAGAACGGAAACCAGTTTTGGGAACGTACGCGACGGACGGACTGGACTGACGGACAAGGGCTAGACTTAATGCCCCCATCGCCTAGCGGCGGGGGCATAAAAAAGTGTTAATTACTCATAATTCGTAACCGATACATTTTTTATTCATTATTTGTTATTTAAAGTCTTTTTAGACCGGCGATTTCCTTCGTGTGTATCGCCCATGAATATATTTTACACAGAGGCAACAGAAGCTGTTTTGACAACATGGTTTATCGAAGTGTAAAACCTAAGAAAGAAAATCTAACAGACCAATCACATTCAAGTATTTGTTGATATGCTAATAATTTAAGAATTATTTGATAATGACGAAAACTAAATAGGAGTGCATGTAATGCAAAAAAACAAACAACAGATATAAAGAAGAAGAACATAGAATATAATGTGCAAAAGTATATAAGGTTAGCCTGAAGTGAAGTGAAGTGAGAGAAATAAATTAGGGTATCTACTATACAGAATGTGTGCGATGAGCCCGCCTGCGGAACAACATGGCCAGCATGGCCAAAAATAGAACATAAGGGTAAAAAAGGGTCAATTGCCGTTTTCAATGATACGGAATTATTAGTAGATCTTTGCTTTCTCAGTGATCATTTTCGCTATAATAATTGATTGAAAGATTCTCTCTATCTATTAAAATTTTCAAAATAATAGACAAAACACAAAATAAAATAATAAACGTCAATAAAGGAAAATTATTCCTATACATAGTCATCTTACAATTTTGATGTAAATAGACAGAACTTAAATCTTGTGATTCTAAACAATTCTCTATCTATAGCGGTTTTTAAGATAAAAGAAAAAAACTTGCATTTTACCCTTGTGTTCTATTTTACGCCACGTCGGTCATGTTGTTACACAGGCGGGTTCATTGCACACATTCTTCAAACATGATTTATTTTTCTCGCTCTGTTTCACTCCAGGCTAGCCTAATCTACTTGTGCACTTATATTCTATTTTCTTCCTCTTTATATCTTGTGTTTGTTTTTAAATTACATGCACTCCTATTATGTTTTCGTCATTATTAAATAACTATATTATTAGCATATCAACAAATACTTGAATGTGATTGGTCTGTTAGATTTTCTTTCCTAGGTTTACACTTCAATAAACCATGTTACCGAAACTACTTTCGTTGCCTCTGTGTAAAATGTATCCATGCGCGATACACACTAATGATATTCACCGCTCCAAAAAAGACTTTAAATAAAAAATAAGGAATACAAATATATCGGTCAAGAAATATGAGGATTAGACACATTTTTTTTCTAGAGAGTTTTGGTGTGTAAACTGGGTCGCTGGCTAATAAACTTACATATCAGTTTGTGAGTTAACCCACCCGTTTACACGACAAAAATGTCTAGGTATAGTGTTTTTGTGTTTATATTTGTACACCGAGAAGACGTCACTAATGTTGTTTCAGTTTGTGTACAATCCCTTTTGCTAATTTTGCAAATAAAATGCGATAAACTAAATTGATTGTGGTCAAGTTTGTTTCACTTTGGTCAAAAGGTTTCAGTGAAGAAGATTTTTGTAAAGGTATTGAACAGTGACGGGCGCAAAGTGAGGAGAAAAGCTCACTTTACCCTGTCGGTCAGGTGAGCTAAAAATCTGGGATAATGAATTTTAATCCGAAAGCACAAATTACAATAAAAACTGTGATAACTAATTCCACAAATTCGTTATCACGAATATAATCCGTTATAACCAATTATACAATTTGTTATAACGATTTTAATTCGTTATCACAAATTACAAAAAAATGTGATAACGAATTTAATTCGTAATTACGAATTACAAAATCTGTTATAACGATTTCCACCTATTCGTTATCACAAATTTAATCTGTTATAACAAATTATACAATTCGTGATTTCGAATTCAAATTATATTTTTGGAAGGTCCTAAATGGGCTTCCATTGAACTAAAACTAATCTTGACCGTATTGTTCGTTTTGAGAGATGACGACAATAACAGAAAAATGTGTCGTGCGCATGAAGATAAATAGGTTTTTGGTCGCTTCCACTTTTGGTTGACTATTAGTTCCCATGGTACAATTAGCGAAGTATACAGAAATTCGGAATTTTAATGTAATATCGACATGTATATCTGTTTAATTATACAGAATATCAATAAAGGTTGTCAAGTTAAACAGTCGAAATTTTATTCCATAATTCTTCCGCTTAATACGGAAGGACAAATTAACTTGCTAATGACTATTACGTCAATAAATGAATTTTTCATTCCAAATTTTGCATTGCGTATTATAAAACAAAACCGACCATTTAAATCACGATTGACCCTTTTTAGCGAAAATTTATTTCAATCAGATTGACCTATCATTTTACTAATAAGCAAACAAGATCTATTCTATGCCATATATACAGTCCGCCATAAGTAAAGCACCACCTATCTTTGTTGCATCGAAATTTTTTTCATTTAAAAAAAACAGTTAATCCTCGAAAAAGAGAAAATATTCATGTAGCAATTTTGCTTACATATGCCATAAACAAACCATTAACTTAAGTTTGGTCACTGATACAGGTTCTATGCATTTGAATTTTGCGTTCATAGAAATAGTGAAAATTACACAAACAGAAACGGAATTTAAGTTTTACACTGATTTTATTTTTTTACAACAATTAATTACCCAAAATCATTAAAAGTCTCTACAAATAATCTTTGGTATGTTTGGCAAATTTAATGTCAATATTTAAGTCAATAGGATGTGTAACCACCTCTCTTCCGGTACAGTTCCATAACACGGCGTCTCATACTCTGTACAAGCCTTCTGAACTTTAGTTGAGCAAATTTATTCCATTCATCAACAACTGCCCCTCTTAAATCGCCAAGATTTTGCAAAGGCGGATCTCTGCGATTGAGATTTCTGCCAATGGCATCTCAGACATGTTCGATAGGGTTCAGGTCTGGAGACATGGAAGGTCAAAAGATAGTGTCAATGGCTTCTTGGTCTTTGTAATCGGTTACAATCCTTGCCCTGTGCGGTCTAGCGTTGCCGTCCATGTACGAGGGTATTGACGCAAGTTGGGGTTTCTCAAAATGAGGGACTACAATGTTTCTAAGCACCAAATCCCTGTATATCTGTCTGTTCATGTTTCCCTGCAAAATATGCATACCCAGCTTACAACAGTATGAGAAGAAACCCCATACTGTAACACCACCATCAACGATTGCTGTCGTTGGACAATTGTTGTTTTGGTGATAGGCAGTTTTATTTCCCCGCCAAACTCGTATTCTGCCGTCATTTTGTCGTAACAGAAACTAACTCTCATCTGACCAATGAATATTTTGCCAGGTTTTCATATTCCATCGTCGATGGTCATTTGCCAGTTGAAACCTGATTATACGGTGCCTGGCTGTTAGGGCACGTCTTTTGACAACACGACGTGCTCTTAGGTAGCCTCTATGAAGTCGACGGACCAATGTTCGAACACTAACACGACCACCTGGAGGCCAGTGGTGTCTAAGCTATGGGGCAGGAGTAAATGGGTTGGCTTTAGCACGACCAATAAGTAGTCTGTCATCACGATAGGTAGTTAAACAGGGTCTTCCGGACCTTGGTCTATCATTTACAGTTCCTGTGTCAATATGACGTTGTAAAAATCTGACAATGACGGTGCGATTAACATTGAAATGGTTACCAATGCTCCCAGTGCTCCTACCGGCATTTGCCATGTCAATTGCTTGTCAACGTTCAGTCACAGATAACTTACCGCTTGCCATATTTCACAGTGACTTGGTGAAGGTCAAATTTCACCTGTACGCGGGACAATAGGAAGATGATTTAAAGGCATCGTAACAGTGTATTTGTAAAGGTGCAGATGACCTTTAATAAAAGGTTGCTTGGCGGGTATATCGGAGTTTAATCTTTTTGGTCGTAATGAATTTTCTTAGTGTATGCTATAGGCAATTCATAACACCAAACATAAATATTTTTTTCGCAATAGTTAAAAAAATATTGACAGTTATATTTAGGTGGTGCTTAACTTTTGGCGGACTGTATATACACAAGCAGGTTTTTTATTGGGGAGTGCGTCAAGTCAAGATGGCAAAACCTACTAACACGTAAGGAAATAAATACTAATATGACATGTCGTTAATCAACTGATCAGGACTGAAAAAGGAAAGGAAGAGAGTTCAGATGTTAAAATAACTACGTAAAAACTCAACTAAAAAGTATAACAAAAATACTGAACTCAAATGTAAATTCAAAAACGAGAAGTCCATAAAATCTGACGTTAAATAATTTCATGCGTCCGAAGCGCTTTTCTGGATTTACCTTCATCAGGAACGCTCATAGCCGAATATTTGAAAGCGGGTTATGTTCTTCTCGTTTAATTCAAACATGTATGGGTTTTACTCATTGTTGAAGGCCGTACGGTGATCTATAGTTGTTAATTTCAGTGTCATTTGGTCTCTTGTGGAGAGTTGTCTCATTGGCAATCATACCACATCTTCTTATTTTTATATTAACCCCGCCACATTCTGAATGTGCCTGTCCCAAGTCAGGAGCCTGTAGTTCAGTGGTTGTCGTTTGTTGCTGTATATGATATTTGTTTTTCGTTCATCGTTTTATAAATAAATTAGGCCGTTAGTTTTCTCGTTTGAAATGTTTTACATTTGCCATTTCGGGGCCTTTTTATAGCTGACAATGCGGTATGGTTTTTGCTCATTGTTGAAAGCCGTACGGTGACCTATAACTGCTAACTTCTAGTCATTTGGTCTTTGGTGGCGAGTTGTCTCATTGGCTATCATACCACATCTTCTTATTTTTAGAACCTAACGTTATCAACCAACGGAACAAGAGCAAAACAACTGTCATATTCCTGACTCGGTTCAGGCATTTTCCGACGAAAATGGTGGATTAAACCTGGTTTTATAGCTAGCTAAACCTCCAACTTGGATGATAATTGTTTATAGTTACGTTATATTGACCAAAAATAAACCAAAAAGAAAGTATTATTCGTAAATATAAATCAATGTGCAGACATCTTATACGTTCAGGTTATCACATCCCATCTTTCATGGTAATATTCTATACAAATCGCTTGATTTTCATATGATGATTGTGGTAACAGCGGACTCGGATTTCTTTTAAACTTAGTTTTACTGTGCGTATTGTTGTGTGTTTGTTTATTCCCCATTGGCTAGAGGTATGATCGAGGGGGGTTGAAATTTCACAAAACTTGTTTAACCCCGCCGCATTTATGCGCCTGTCCCATGTCAGGAACCTCGAGCCTTTGTTAGTCTTGTGTGTTTTTAAAATATTGGTTCTTTATATATTTCGGAGTTTAGTGTGGCGTCCATTTCGCTGAACTAGTATACATTATTGTTTAGGGATCAGGCGAGATTTTCTCGCTGCGTTGAAGACCCATTGGTGGCTTTTGGCTGTTTTCTGCTCTTTTGTCGGGTTGTTGTCCCTTGACACATTCCCCGTTTCCATTCTCAATTCTATAATAAGTTAATGTGACAATAATTAGGACCCAGCAGCCAAAACTGTGTAAACATACATCTCAATCATACAACACAACTGACTAAAAATTAGAAACAAACATACAAATAAATCTGACAAAGACGCTAACAAAACATGTGTTGCAGATGATAGTAAATTTGACAAAGACGCAACAAAACAGTATGTGTAGGTGAGTAAATTGACAAAGGCGCAAGTAAAAAAGTTTTTGTAGTTGATAGTACATACCGTATATAGTAAACAGATAAGGTAAAATATAAATACAATGATAAATAAAATAGAATCATCTTACGTCCAAATTGCACTTCAGGACACAGGAACGCCCAAACTCAAAAACCCGAAAGCGGGATATATATAAATACCGAATAACGTCAAAAGTCATACGACCAAAGGAAACATAATAGCACGAAGACAAAAGGATAACTGTACAGTAAATGAAAAAATACACAACTTCAGCATCTAGAATCTATAACTCAAGAGCATCTTGTATTACTAGTATTTGTGAAGTAGACACTGAATATTAATATATAATTAGTTCATGGTACTTTCTGATGAACTTCTTGAGAAAAGGACGACCTCTTCTTTGACAAAACCCTGGCTCATTAATTTTTTGCTAAAACGCCAATGACATTTAACAAAGTCTGATCAGCAGACTTATTTTATAGTGTGACAGACTCGGGTTTCGTCTACATCAGACTCATCGGTGGCGCTACAATCATTTCTTTATGTTGTTTTTTATTTATAGAGTTTGATGTTGAATGCAACTGTACCATTTGCTTCTGTGGAAGGTATTTACAACTGTTACAGTATCATGACGAGATAGCGCCTGACATTTGTGGAAAACTGTATGCTTTACCCTATTTTTATGGTTATTTGTATTATTCCTTTTCTCTTCTTTTTATTTCACAATACAAAGCGAGTGAAAATAACACCTCCGTTATACTTACTCACGATTAAGTGTTTGCAGCGTTTTGAGATTTTTTGTTATTTTATTTGTTCTTTTGTTCTTTTGTTCATATGGTGTCAGAAACAGTTGTCAGTGCTGATGAATTTTATATCAATCATGTTTTAATTGAGGTTTTTTGTTGTCATATTAAACTCGCTGAGTATTCGACTTTCGATATTATGTTTGAGATTATCAAATAACTCGAATTTAGATATTAAGATATTTCAGTAGACCGATTTCGGGAATATAGTTATAACAATTATTGTTGTTACATGTAACGGAAAATAATATTGCTTAAATAACCTTTTTCTTATGTTGTACTGTTACACCACTGTCCCAGGTTAGAGGAGGGTTGAGCGCTCACAAACATGTTTAACCCCGCCACATGCTTTATGTGCCTGTCCCAAGTCAGGAGCCTGTATCTCAGTGGTTGTCGTTGGTACATGTCTGTCATATTTGTTTTTCGTAAACTATTTTGTTATAAATTAGGTTGTTAGTTTTCTCAATTGAATTGTTTCATATTTTTCATGTCGGGGCCTTTTATAGCCAACCATACAGTATGGGTTTTTCTCATTGTTGAAGGCCGTACGGTTGCCTTTAATTGCTTACATCCACTTCATTTGAATTTTGGTGGATAGTTGTCTCATTGGCAATCATACCACATCTCCTTATTTTTATATTTATCACCAGAATATATTTTCCTTCTTCTCGTATGAATTGAACGTTTTAGTTTTTTCCGTTGTTACCTTTCTGTATGGATGTTGTCAATTTTACTTTCGTTTTTTCGCGATAATAGTTAAAACCCAAAAATAATCTACCGCGAACATTTTAAGACAAATCATAGTTTGAAGACCATAAATGAAAGTTTACCGATAGGATATATATGTAAAGAATTATAGTCCAATTTACATGGAAAATATCTCAAGCAAGATTGTTATATAAACAACAACCGTTTCAGTAAGCTAACGTCAGTGACGCCAGTTATGTAAATTAGTCATAAAATGATTACAACATGTATCTGCCACACAAGTTGATAAGATCAAAAGATTAAAAATTAATACATCATTTGAATATATTCCAAATCCCTTTCTCCAAGTTTTATCTGAAACAAAAACGCATGTCCATTATCTGCATTACAAACCAGCAAATATTTGAGCTGTTTATCAAAATGAATTGCCGCTTGTTTTTAATTATAGCACAGTCAGTAATTTGTTTATCGGCATGATTTATTTCTATCTCGCAGTGTATTTTCGCAGTCAACGGAATATGCAGTTTTTCTGTGTTTAATGGCTTGTGTGTAACTGTGTTGCATGTGAAATTGAAAATACATGCATACACATTATACATATGAATCAATCTTTTAAAAGATGATCAGTTATTGGTAGGTTACATACCCTTTTTGTAAGTTGATTTGTGGATTGTGTTATACATTCGTATTTACTTATATAAAAGTTTCGATTTCACTCTGATTTATAATTTGTTTTTGTAATTATTGCTGCTTTCCGTTTTTCATTGAGGGATTATTAAGGCTACCGTATTAATGGCGTGTGTTTGTCCTTTGGTCTTAACTGATGGTCGGCTCTGTCATTTTGATTCTCCTTATTTCTAAAAAAAATATGAGATACACTTATTCATAATAACACACACTTATTTCTAATATGGAAATACAAAACTCTGAAAAAGATTCAGGTGAGGGATATTAAGATTAAGTGATGGTATTTCTTTCTTAGTTTGTTTTCAAATTTTGAGTTTGAATGTCCTATTGGCATATTTAAACGGGTCTAATTAAATTCAGATTTGTTGATATTTGTTTTATAAATTTTATTCATTTTTCAATAGTACAGAAATAATGTAGTTTACTTTCCCAGAATTGCGCTTCCGAAGCATGCAATTTTAAAGTTTATAAAGTGTTGTATAAATATTCTGGCCTGGTCTGAGGGAACATGAATCATCTGGCCGCCTTTATATTTTAAATAAATATTCCGACCTCATCAAGTTTGCCAGCCTCCCCTATATCTAAATGGCCGTTCCCTAACAGACTGCTGCTAAGCCCTCTTGCTGGCGCTTATTTGATGTGGTTACATTTCGTATCATGCTAGAAAATCAGTAGGACAACCGGATGTGCCTTTTAGGCCAAATGGTGATTCGGCGGCGCTCAGTAGTCCTACGCGCAAAATTGGACTATTTTACGTCGGTTGACGTCAACTGAAAAATGGCGCGCTTTTGTTATTTTTTTTCATTCGTTCACGGCAAAGTACTGACGGTAAATACTGTTTATTGTAAGCACTTCCACATGAGAAAAATATGATGTTACATATTATTTTCATTTCCATACATTAAAATAACGGGAAATCTTATTTTTTTTATATCTGAACGTAGAATTTCGGATTTTGATTTTCTGCACTGGAGAATTAATTGGCGATTTTTAAAATGGGTACAAAAAAATACACATCCTTCGATTTTCTTAATATTTTTACATCCTATTCTCGCTAGTATTTGGAATCGAAATTCGAAAAGACCAGGAGCTAGTGTTCAAGCCAGGGCAAAAATTTGTACCCATTTTGAAGTAGGGGTCTCATTTTTTACAAGTTTTTACATAGCTTGTGTCGTAGATTTAGAAATTGTGAGCGTTTTAGTATAAATATGAAATATTCACTACGCTGTAATGAAATCCTTGGTACCTATATTCCTTGAAATAAAACCATATGTAATGATATATTTAAATTTTTGAATTTTTATTCGAGAAAAAGATATGATTTTTTTTAACTTTTCTCGCTAACGTTACGGCTCGACTTCAATAATTAGCAAATTCAAAAAAATGGTCGCCTCAAATTTTTTCATACATTTCTGTAATCATCCTGGGTGTACATTGTATGTTATTTTAAACAAATTATACAGTTCTATCGAGTAGAAATGGAGAAAAACCATATTGGTTGTGAGGATACCCCTCACGGAGGGGTGACCTGGTTTTTCACTTTTTTTTTTTAAATTGGTAAATTCTAGGCCTCGATTTTCTTCATAATTTAATTTTAAGTTCTTTGATATATAAAGCAAATCTGATGTAAAATTTGGCTATTTTTATCGAGCAGAAAAACTGTAATGACAATATGCATTTATAGAGCAGAAAAACTGTAATGGCAATATGCATTTTGGGTCCCGACCAGTCACAACGCAAGAAAGCGGAGTCAAGCGGATATCATATACTAGACTACTAGTATATTCCAGCTGTAACTATTTTGTTCTTAAAATAAGTTTTTTTTTCACAATGTTCAACAAACTATTGTTCTTTTCCTGTTTAAATCATTATTAATCGGTACCCTTTAATCAAACCGGAATTATTTGGTATTCGTACCGCAAGAGAACTGCATTGTACATTAATTTCCTTCATTTCCGGCAAAACAAAAAAAAATTGTTGGTGGCTGAATCTGAGCGATAATTTTAATCAAAACGCCAATCGATCGCACTATCCTGAACTTCCTCAGTAAAAAGAACGGTTCACGCAATATTATCAAGAGCGTTCTTGTCAGTCATTTTATCTGCTGGTTGTTCTTCAAACTTGTTGTAATATAAACAATCAGCTCTCAATTTTTCTTTACCTTTTAACACGTTTACACTGAGAATTCAGGTTGACACATAATTGTTTGAAAGTTAACGACTTATTAAAATCCTTAGTGTACATTAAAAGATAAATTGGAAACTTTTTGAAATAATATTTTGTATATATAAATCATAAAAAATACATAGATTTAAAATGAGCTTTCAGTTGAATGGGGAAGATTTTCCACCCCTTATTGACCCAATTGACAAAATGGGCATCCAGAAATCTCTTAATAATTTTAAATTCTCTGGCAAAAAGTTATATAAATATTTTGGTACTAAACGACAAAAGGCTAAAAGTCATACATCTCCAGTATGTCCTGTTTCTAATATTGGTAGAAGCCCAAAATATGTAACCACAATCAACCACAACTATTGTAATACTGTCTCTGACTTATACACACTTTCTACAAAAAAAAATTTCTTTGATTTATTATCTATCCCTGACAAAAAAGAAAACTGTTTTAATGATACTATACCTGTGCCAGCAGAAATTACTCATGAAAAGAAGAATATAATTCAAGCAAATTATAGTAACAGATCTAGACTTCATAATACAAATTATAAGAGAACAAGTCTTCATATTCAAGCCTTTGGTAAATCTCTCACATACAATACATTCCATAAAACTGTATCAATAACAAGCCTTAAATCATTTGTTGAAAAAAAACTGGTATAAGGAAAAAAACAACAACATTTTGGGTTAAAAAATAGTCTTACATTATCAACCATGAAGCCAGTGATATGTGAAGATGGTCTGAAAATAGATTTATATCAACCTGGATTGGGGGGTGTTAAAGGTTCAAATTTTCATCCTGAAAAAGAATGTTGTCCATGCAGAATATGCAAAAAACACAGCAATTATTCATATCGCCACTTGTCAAAAAATGATCAACAATCTGACTTAGTTTTAAATTATATTCATCAAAAATATGGACTTAATGATAATGACTGCATTTGCAAGACTTGTTTTCTCAAGTCAGAGAGAGCAGCCAGATGCAAGAGAAATGAGCAAGATGTACCAATTATTAAAAAGAAAAAGGCACAGTGTACATAACATTCTCTAGAGTTGTGCTCCCCTGGCATTTCTCATGTTCGTCCCTCGCCCATTTCTTTGGATAAAAAAAATTCTGTTTTTGACACAAATGTGACTGATTATGAAGGATTGGAGATTTTTTTATGTGATTCACATTTTATGAAGGCTATGATGTTTGAATCATCGCATGACAAATGCAAAATCTGTAACTCTGTTATGAAGAGAAAATACAAATTGAGGTTTGACAAGATTGACAAATTAATGTACTACTTCCAAAACAAAAATTTGACTTATGTTGATTTATCTAAAAATTCAGATATATGCAAACAATGTTTTTCTTCTATAACAAAATTTTGTGATGCTTTTGTTGAGATATTAAGCCGTGAAAAGATCACAGACATATTGACAAAAGCCTGTAACAGTTCCCTTCCAATCCATTTTGATAATAATAGTACTAAATCTTTTGAAAAACTTGTCATTAAAATTTACAATGATCTTCTGGAAAGAAAGGCACTTCTTATTTCAGACATTGTGCAGTGTTATCAAGATTTTGGGGGGAATTTTGTCTCAGATCAGTTGAGAAATCAAAACCGTTTATTATTTAACAAATTAAACACATTATTCGGTGATTCCATCAGTTGTAAATATGACAGACAAGGTACTATAATACTAATGAAAGGACTTAATATTGTTTCCTGTCTTATTGATTCATTAGCTAAATTGAAGAAATTTAAAACTTGTACTTCACATGATGGAAATACACTTGAAGAAAAAGTACAAACTGATGATAAAAATGTTTTGAAAAATGCAGCAGAAATTATCAAATTAAAAATACAAGCTTCTTGTAAAAATATTCAAAACAGTTCAAACAGAAATTTGTCAAATTTCAAATTCCACAACTTCATAGAAAATACTATTGACCCAGTATTGTGGAATTTCTTGTGTGCCTTAATAGGACAAGAAACAGAATTACAGCTTCCTTTTGGGGAGAATTCAATAAGTGATGATTCTGTTCAGTTTTCTCAAATTTTTAATATTTGTTGTTGTTTAATCTACAACAGAGATTCTAAATGTAACAATTTTTAAATGTTAATAGCTGACACCATTGACAAGTTTACTAATTCCTCTACTGATTGCTTTAACCTTTTAAATAAATTTGGTATATGTGTTTGTAAGCAGACTTATGAGAGATATCAAACTCAAATTGTTGAATAAAGGAAATCCAATTCAATGAATTCCTCAAAAATGTCAGTTTCAAATAGCATCTGTAGATAGTATTAACAAAAGATCTTCTTATTCTGCTGTTAAGTCTACAGATGCACATCGTGGTTTTGATGGAACCTCAATTCAATTAGTTATACCAAAGCCTTCGATAAAATTATTGCCCGAGGAAAAGCAACAGTATTTAAAAGGAAATATATATTTATATGGTAAAGATGAGTATCGTTCCATCAATTTATTTATTGATAATGATTCCAAAGTTATTTCCCTTTACAAACCAATTGCTATTTTAATGAATTATGGTTTACTTACCTCTGTAAGAGATAATTATGGTATTTGCACTTCTGATATTGAAAAAATTATGGAAAACTGCCTGACAAATACAGTAATGGATCAATCTCTGAGAGAAATACTATCAGATCCTTATTTTTGAAGTGATGAAAACTTTTCTAAAGTTTCAAAATTTTCTCCAGATGAGCACATTAACCATGAATTGTATATTTGTAATACCAGAAGAGAGGTAGATTTAGTAGATTTAGCTGCTGTATCCCTTAAACCCAAATTACTTACACCTTAAGAAGAAAATAAATCCCATGTTTTTAACTAACCATTCTTTCCACATTATGGAGGTTGATGGAAAATATTGTCCTTAGATAAATCATAGATTATACTTTGACAGTGGTATTTTCCTCATGTCAAAAAATATAAATGATGTTTCAGTTTTCACAAAGTATAATGGTTTTCATAAAAAATTGTCAAGTTTTCCAGCCATTTGCACTGAAGTAATGAAAGATTCTGAAATTCATCAATTTGCTCGAAACAGAAAAAGAAAATCAGAAGATCTTCATTTCTCTTTAATCAGTCTCTAATTAATTTAGAAAATTTTGTTAATAAAGTTACTGTAGAACATTCCAATAGTAACAGAAAGGAATCTAATTAAAAAAAAACTTTCAATGAAAATGATTTTGAAAAATCAGAAACTGAAACTGCAGTTGCCCAAAGTTTTGCTACTACTGTTTTTGAATATTGTTTTTGTAAACTGCCCTGTCCAAATAGCAATTCACAATCCCCTGGTATTCAAGATTTTATAAGTAAAAAAACTAACAATACTCTAATTGAAAAATCTGGGGTAAAATATCTGCCCTTGTTAGACGAACAATGTGACAATAAAGATACAGTCAAACATTCATTAGAGATACTACATCAAAATTTAAATTATCGGTCACGATATCAACCATTTAGTTGTTGTTGATGATGGAAAGACCTATGACCTCTTAGTAAAGCTCAAAGGGGAATATTGATCGGAACTTGATTGGGTCCTCCCTTTTCCAGGCGACTGGCACATACTAAAAAATTATCAGAGGATGCTTATGAAGTTGTATCTTGATGCTGGTCTCAAAGATTTCATTGAAATTTTCCATCAACTGAAGGTGCAACTGCAAATTCGGTTATACAGGCTGTGAACTTTGATAAAAAACATGAATTTTTGTTGCAGTTCTGGGAATCACTTTTTCGTTTTCAAATAGAAACTGTTATTAAATATTTTCATGTAAATCATGAACAAAACGACAGTTTTATTAATATTAAAAGAGTATCTGACATTTTATCAGATGATACACTCTCCCCTCTAGAGAAAATACAAAAAGGAAATGCAATTTTTTCAAAATTTTTCGTTTGAATATAAAGAATTATTGGGTCAGCTTTGTGAGGAAAATGAAAACTGGAGATTTTGGAATACATTTCTTTAGTAAGCACTACTTTACTTACATTGCATATTTCATTGCTATACGTTCTGGTAACTGGGAACTTCGTAACTTTTGTATTAAAGAAGTGACCAAAATTACACAAATTACTGAAAGTAAATATTACGCCCGACTTTGACCATATCATATAGCGGACTTTTCCAGCTGGCATTATAAAAAAGTTTGAAGAAGGTGCTTTTGCTGTGAACATATCTGACAGAAACATTCATAGTCAGAGGTTAGATGACAATTTTTGAAGAAGAAAACATACTTTTGTATATACATAATCTCAGGCAAAGTCTGACAAAATTACAAAAAGAAGACTTGTTATCATATGAAAATGTAGCCACTACTCATTTGATAACATACATTAAATCTTGTATGACTGACTTTTAAATTTAGATATAATAAAACCACAAAAATTACTGGATTTTCATTCAAACCACAAACTGTTTCTTATGTTAAAAAATAATTAAAAGATCAACGTTTAGAAAATTCGTTACTAAGGAAAAAAATTTCCTGGTCAAAAAATCAAAACATACTGGTTTCAGATCTTCAACAATTTATTGCTTTACCGAAAGCCATCGTTGACTCTGATGGCTTACCATATAAAGGTGACAAATCAAAAACTTTAAAAATTTTCCATTTACGATACCCAGATTCTTTTACAAATATCTTAAATGAAACCCCTCAATGTGTAGTTATAGATGGGATGTTTATTTTACATACCAAACCCTTGTTATCTTCACATAAAACTTTTACTGATTATATTATTTACCTTTACAAAAAAATGCATATTACCCTATTTTGATAATAATAATACAGTTGAAGTGCATCTGATTTTGATGATCAGTCCCCTCCGCTTTCCCCAAAGGACATTGAGCGAAACAGACGTGATTTAAACAAGAGTGCACACGCTGAAATGTCTCGCCTTCTTTACTAACCATTGATTTTATGTTGATAGTCCTAAATATAAAGCTTTACTACAAGTAACACATAAACTTAACATGATCCAAGAAAATGAGATCAAGGTCAGATAAACCAAACGAGAAATACATGTACATCTTACAATCATTCAATAAACCAAACATAGTTGACCTATTGCTTATAGTTTCTAAGAAACAGTCTTAACCAAGAAAACTTAACATTGACCAATGAACCATGAAAATGAGGTCAAGGTCAGATGAACCATGCCAGACAGACATGTACACGTTACAATCAATTTATGCATTAAATATAGTTGAACTATTGCTTATAGTATCTAAGAAACAAACTTAACCATGAAAACTTAACATTGACCAATGAACCATGAAAATGAGGTCAATGTCAGATGATATGTGCCAGACAGACATATACACCTTACAATCTTCCATACAACAAATATAGTTGATATATTGCTTATAGTTGAAGAAAAACAGACCAAAACACAAAAACTTAACACTGAGAAATGAACAGTGAAAATGAGGTCAAGGTCAATTAAAACCTGCGAGACTGACATGTACATCATAAAATATTTCCATACACCAAATATAGTTGACCTATTGCATATAGTATTAGAAAAAAAGACCAAAACTCAAAAACTTAACTTTGACCACTGAACCATGAAAATGAGGTCAAGGTCAGATGACACCTACCAGTTGGACATGTACATCTTACAATCATTCCGTATACCAAATATAGCAGACCTACTGCTTATAGTATCTGATATATGGACTTGACCACGAAAACTAAACCTTGTTCACTGATTCATGAAATGAGGTCGAGGTCAAATGAAAATTGTCTGACGGGCATGAGGACCTTGCAAGGTACGCACATACTAAATATAGTTATCATATTACTCATAATAAGAAAGAAATTAACATTACTAAAAATGACGACTTTTTTTCAAGTAGTCACTGAACCATGAAAATGAGGTCAAGGACAATGGACATATGACATATGACAGACGGAAACTTCGTAACATAAGGCATCTATATACAAAGTATGAAGCATCCAGGTCTTCTAGCTTCTTAAATATAAAGCTTTTAAACAATTAGCTAACGCCTTAGCCGCCGCCGCCGCCAGATCACTATCCCTATGTCGAGCTTTCTGCGACATAAGTTGCAGGCTAGACAAAAATGAAAATACATCTGGGGTTTCTTTTACTGAATTTTCCAAACTACCGTCAGACTGGGTGAAGTTTTTGACCAATAGAAACAACAAGAAACAACTGGATTTATTAATAAATGAACAGGTTTTTATTACTTTCACAAAATGCAATCAAATTAAGTCAAACATTTGTTGTTGGTGGTGGATTTGACAATTCGTCAATATCAAAATGTGTTGTTCAAAGTGAGATAAGAATAATTAAGAATTTTCAAACTAATATATCAGAGGGGGGCAGTCGAGTATGGTTACACACGGAAAAAAACTTTTTGTGATACTGTGCTTATTTATTCGCCAGACAATGACACATACAACATTGGTTTACCACTTGTACAAACATTAGACAAACAGGTTTTTGTTCAACTTACTTTTAAGAAGGATGTAATATATTTAAACGTGAATAAGCTTATTCATTCCACGAAAAATTATCCAGATTTACAATGCATTTCAAACGACATTCATGACAATATACCATCAATTTTTCAGATGTTGTATATTGTTACTGGATGTGATTATCTTTTTTAAGGGACCATGGTAAAACTTCTTTCTATCAGATATTTTTCAAATATCCAGATTTTATTACTTCCAATAATATTGTAAAGGGGTGGTTAGGAATATTAAGTGACAGTGATAACACAGAAAATGTAGGATTTCTTGCTTTTTTACGTTTAGTTGGGTGTGAATATTGGAGAAAATGTTCCTCTGCCTTCTTAAAGGATAGGATCGAATCTCCTCATTATTTATTTCAAACTGTTTTTGTAGAAACATTAAGCCCGTTAGAAAATCACTTTATATGGCTTTCAAAAATTAGAGATGCACTGTACTGTCGTGTTCCATCTGAAGAATTTTTCCTGCCATCAAATGATGCGTTATTTTTACACTGGAAAAGATCTTCTTGGGTTAAACTTGTATGGCAGCAAGCTAATCAAAATTTTGTGCATTATCCGATTTTGAATGACCATGGTTGGAAGATTGAAAAAATTTTACTAAGCATAGTTCGGGACTCTGATGAAAATTTAGAAAAAATATCTAACAATATAAAACTATGGACAGCTGGGTGTGGGTGTTTAAAATCTAATTGTAGTGACAATCATTGTGGATGTAGAAAGCAACGAAAGTCATGCGGTCCTGGATGTAAATGTGGAAAGTCTTGTTTATATTCAAATGGCCCTACAATTTTACCTTCAGGTGATGCAAATATCCAACAACCAAACGAGAAAACCCAAGTTGAACACCTTTACGACTCTGAATCAGACACTGACTCTGATAATATGACATTTAATGACATTTTTCTTGAATTTGAGAATCATGGCATTAATTTAGTTGAACTGGATGAATCAGATTTACAAACTGTCATTACAGATTTCAATACACTTGTTTGGTTTAATTCCATTCAAATAATGATTATTTTTACAAAAACAATTTTAGTTCCAAATATTACATATCACATGTATCAGCAAAACATCTTTCAGTAGGTTGTAGCTATACACTTGAACCGATCTGTTTTCACATTCGGAAAGCAGAATATTCCAATATTATTATTGGTGAGAATGATTTTATTTACATAATAGTTCAGACTTAACTGGTAAATAACAATATCTGTTGTATCAGCAGAGTTGGTGAGAATTCGTATAAAAAATGTAGATATGGTATGTCTCAGTATTAATAACTAATGTTGTATTGTGTGCACATATTTACAATTATACTATAAACTAAAATTCCACTTTTATGATAAAAAAAAAATTCTTTCATTATGAAGAAGAAGAAAAAAAAAAGGTTGATGAATGGGTTAATTTGACCAAGTCCAAGTCACACCTCTAGTGGTATCAACTGGAAACTCTTTACTCAGTAAAGTGGTCAATGTGACAGGGCCAAATTTAATTTATATATTTCATGTGGGCTGAATTCTCAAATATTTTGTGTGCTTCATCTCAATATTTTTTCTTATAGTTTATGTGCTTCATGTTGACAGTTTTCTCAAGTAGTGTTTATGCTTCATGTTGACAGTTTTTTCAAATAGTTTGTGTGCCTCATGTTGATAGTTTTTTTTTTCGAATAGTTTATGTGCTTCATGTTGACAATTTTCTCAAGTACTATATTTGATTCATGTTGGCAGTTTTCTCAAAAAGTTTATGTGCTTCATGTTGACATTTTTTTTTCAAATAGTTTATGTACTTCATGTTGACAATTTCTCATATAGTATGTTTGCCTCAGTTTTTTCATAGTTTATGTGCTTTATGTTGACAGTTTTATCAAATACTATATGTGCTTCATGTGGACAGTTTTCTCAAGTCCTATGTTGAGTCAGTGCTTGAAGAAATTAAATTTCTAAATCACAGAGCAAAATGTGAGAATCAGTATATTATCATTTACATGATATTTATGCTACTTACTTTTCATGTGTTTCAATCCCAAACTAATACTTTTTTGCACAATTTTTTTTCTGAATGAAAACAAATGATAACTGCTTGATGAAAGTTTTAACATATATACATTTTAATAGATGTGTATATCAAAAACATAGTTGGGAACATTTACTTACCATTACCACAATCTGAAATCTGGTTCTTGCTCAAATTCAATCCATGTTCAGAATAAATCCAAGTACTTGACTGCACATTAATGACTTAAACGTGTGTAAAATATAAAACTTCCTGATCATTTGAAGAAGAAAAAATAGTCTCAAGGGCTGAATGGATATTCTGTTTAAGCTGAGAATATAAAAAATATTTATATCTTATTATTTATTCTTGATATTAAAAAAATAAACAGTGTATGCAAAAACATTTTGTTGAAGTTGAAAACAATATAATACTCTTATATTACTCATTTTAAATATTTTGATATTGTAAGAGTTATTTGCCCTTGACCTAAAATGTGACATGCACTCTTTATGGACATTGGTTATGTGTTTTAACATCATATTGTAATAATTTAAATTTCCCTGATATACATGTTCAAAAAATAATGCGTCTCATTTCTAACATATCTTTAATGAGGTGTAAATTTGATAAAATTATACATCTCAAAAACTTTACATGCACAAAAAATGTATGTACGTGTGTAAGAAATCTATCTGTCATTGTCTTGGTCTGAAACAAGAAAATTATTACAACATAGCTTTCTTAATTTTTTTTTACTTTGTATTTTGTGGAAAAGTACACAATCAGCACTTGTTAAGACTCTAATCAGTTAATGACCATTTAAAAATTTTAAAATTTTACCAGCATAGATAATTAATAATCATAATTTGAGAAACATACAATGATAATACTATTTTGGACTGCATTTCACTTTCTTTTGAATATCTGTTTAGGCTTTTACACTATTTAAATGTGTAACGATTAATATGAAAAAAGCTTTATTATTGGAAACAATACCACATCTTATTGTCATATAAATCTTTATCAAGGTTTATAAATTTAAATAAGGTCACAATCTGCCTATTCTATAAAAAATATTAACCTTTATTTTATCAAATATTTCCTGTTTTTCACGATCTTTCGTAATTCTCTGTACATAATTTTTAAATATTCCATGTGTCGTATGTGCTTCAAGATATATATCTTTTGATTTCATCCAAACACATTTAATACTTGCCGCTGAACACTGTACAATTTGAAATTATAACTTCAGTTGCAAAACATTAAAAAACAAATGAATGGAGACTTATCATAAGTTTGTCAGAAAGGTACCAGAAATGGATATAAATTTTTACTAAAAAAGAAATATACTTTCAGACCACAATCCGTAAGTAAGTTTTTTATGATAAAAAATGCTTATAAAAGAATTTCTGATGTAGATGACAAGATAATTTTCAGTACACATCCACATGCCCTTTGGTCTCTGGTACAAAGTTATCTCATTGGCAATCATGCTACATGTACTCATTTTAATATTGTAAAATATTTAGTAGACAGTGGACAAATTTGAATGAAATTAAATCTTAGTAAGCGCAATGTGTGGGAGAGTACTTATACATCACAGTTCCTTATATGGAATGACTCTTTTTACTCAGTTTTTGCAGTACATGCAGTACAGGATAGTTTTTTACATTGTTTATAAACTACATTTGGTTGTAAAGCATATTTTGTAACAATTAATATGAAATAAGATATACCAATTTCATGATGGAAATTAACATAAATCTTTAACACAGTAATGAAATATAATTAGGTCATAATCAGTTTATTATATTTAAAAAAAGAAATGTTTACCCTTTCAAATATTTTCTGTTTTTCACTATCTTTCCTTATTGTCTTTATTCTATGTGTCAGAATGTACATCAAGAATATGCATTGCTTTTGATCTTATCCAAATCACATTGTAATATTTGCCGCTGAACACTTTCACATTTGAAATAATAACTTTAGCTGCAAAACATTAAATATAAAATGAATGGAGACATATCAAAAGTATGTTAAAATGGTAACAAAAATGGATATAAATTTTTACAAGGAAAGAAATATACTTTCAAACCACAATCTGTAAGTAAGTTTTTTATGATAAAAAATGCTTGTAAAAGTATTCCTCATGTAGAGGGCAAGAGACAATTTTCAGTACACATCCACATGCCCTTTGGTCTCTCACTCTCTGGTATAAAGTTATCTCATTGGCAATCATGCCACATGTAATCCTTTTAATCATAATGTTATAAAATATTTGGTAGACAGTTGACAAATTTGAATGAAATGAAATCTTAGTAAGCGCAATGTGTGGGAGAGTACTTATACATCCCAGTTCCTTATATGGAATGACTCTTTTTACTCAATTGCAGTACATGCAGTACAGGATAGTTTTTACATTGTTTACTTAAAACACTATTTTTTCTAAAATTTTATAAACTACATTTGGTTGTAAAGCATATTTTGTAACAATTTATATGAAATAAGATCTACCAATTTCATGATGGAAATTAACATAAATCTTTAACACAGTAATGAAATATATTTAGGTCATAATCAGTTTATTATATTTAAAAAAAGAAATGTTTACCCTTTCAAATATTTTCTGTTTTTCACTATCTTTCCTTATTCTCTATATATTCCATGTGTCAGTATACACATGGTATATGTGCTTCAAGATATATTGCTTTTGATCTCTGCCATACAAATCACATTGTAATACTTTCCGCTGAACACTGCCAAATTTGAAATAATAACTTTAGCTGAAAACTTTGAATACTAAATGAATGGAGACTTTGTTAGATTGGTAACATAAATGAATATAAATTCTTACAAGGAAAAATATACTATTTAACCAAGTACTATTTTTGATAATTTTTAAGTAATAGATTAAGGCAACTCATTCTATTTTGTTTGACTTGTATGTTGCCTGTTGGAAACTATTTATAAAATTTTGTGTATATTCATGTATGAAGTTTAGTCAACTGTTAATGTGATAATATCTTTCTTACCTTACGAGTTGTTACAATGAACTGCATGTAAGTTCTATGTAGAAAATAATGTTTATAAAATCATAGGTTTATTTTGGAGCATATTATCAGATATATTATACTGATTATATAGGTTTCGTGTCTTTTACCAGCAAAGTAAGAGACATACGAGAGAACAGCTAATATAATAGAATTTTTAAAGAGTTCAGGCCGATTCCAAGATACACCTAGCCCTGAAGAATTCTGATCCTTTGCCTAAACAATTTAACCTAAGTATACAATGTGACATTACTCAGAGAAACTACAGTACCAAGCTGAAACATGCTAGCACAAAGAGACAAAATGTGACAAACTATATATTGACCTTAGGATCAATGAGGATCAGGACCAGGATTTCAATATAAAAAAACGATTTGAAAAACCATGAAAACCATGACAACAAATTATAGCTGATTGCTCATTATCTTAATTAGATCTTTGTACAGAGACAAAGAGTACATTTGTTTTGTGTAATTTTGTGCGTATCAGTATCTGAATATTAATCGACAATGGTTAGATGGTACGAAGTTAGCAATGCCAATGATACGACTAATGTGGTGTTCGTCTCGGGAAAGGCCATTTCCCCTGGAAGGACCCGACCTGGACTTATGATGAATAACGGTGTAAGGCTTTATTACTATAATTACCTCTAATATCGGGCGTTGGGACTGTCTCTTCGTGGATACGTCTAATCTCGTAGAAGGTCAATCGCAAGAGGGCGCTGCAGGCGTGCGCAGACTCCGTCCTCAGCTGCATTCATCAAGAGGCCCACTGGTGTCAGTTGTCTGCTCCTAGCTTGGAGAATCCGGGACTTAGGGTAAAGATACAACACCCCCTCCTTCCTAAAAAGGAGGAATTGTAAGTTCCGACAAAGGCCTGACAACTGAAGACGCCCCTATTTCATTAAAAGTCAAAATCCTTAATTATTAACATAACCTACGAATGGGTTATCTAACCCAGCAAATATCATAAAACTTGCTGTTTAAAATCCACCCCCGCCCCCCTTTCCCTGGGTATGGGGTTTCTAAAAAAAACTTTAACCTTTCCCTAAAAACATGGCATATATAAAAATTACTGTAGACGACTCAGCCTTGGACAACTATATCTAAAAATAAAAAATTATCACCCACCTTTCCTTGCACTAAGCCACTATAAACCTGTCTACAACTCCACACCGGCCATAGGTGCATGACAACCCTCAAGACCTAGTCCTGGAAACATCTCACCATGAGACGATAGCTCACTATTCTTGCTAAGAACTGATTCCAATACGTCATGGATATAAATGGCGTTGTCCAACCCCGAATCGTCCTAATTATTGATTGCTTATACAATATTTCAAAAACACATAAAACAAAAGATACTTCCAATAATCAAAATATACATAGATATCTATAATTGCCAGTTCATTAATCTCCCCATGAATTTCCAATTAATCTAAGCTAAGTACTACTATAACTACTAAATCCCAATAATTACATCAAAGCACCTGTTCCAGCATGGAACAAAAAGGGCAAACCATGACCTAAAAAAAACCAAGTATACGTCAATACCGTTCTTCAATATGGCGATAATATAAAAATGTCAAACACTACTCTACTATACTACAATTTGTACAATGGCCTGGCTTTCAAATCCTGTTGAGTACAGCTTCTAGCCAGGAAGCGGAGGCTAAACCAAAAAAGTCCCGTGAAAAGTCCTCTGGCGTCCAGATGAAGGAGCTCACTTCCTCACAACTACAAGGAGTTCTGCCATTGCAGGCAGCAACTCAATTTTGACAGTGATTTCTGCCCCGTGGTAGGTTAGCGCTACATCCTCCTCCTCCTCACGATCGAAGAGATCTCTGGCCTGCACTACTGACCATCTTCCTGGTATTTTTGTAGACCAGAACCACCAAGGATTCCCGGGAAGTGAGTGCTGCCACTACCACTGGCTCCTCCACTGGTGGGGTAACCCTTCCTGCTGACTTCCTCTCTTCCTCTTGGGGGCAGGTTGTACTTCTGGTACAGAAGGTGGTACCACGGGAGTGCTGGATGGTACTGTGGGCTTGACCACTGGAGCACTGGCCTGAACGGTCAGCTGGACCACTGGAGCACTAGCCTGAACGGTTGGCTGGACCACTGGAACACTTAGTATGGACTGAGCCACGACGGGCTCTGCCACACTGCGGAATCTCCCGTTCATCTGGCAGATGACATCATAGGAGGGACCGTTGTCCCCCCTATACTCCTCTAGTGCAACGCAAGCTCTGTTTGCTGGGTTCAGGAAACGGAGCACAGACAGTATCACCCTCCAGTATAAGATAACAACTAGGCTGTTCACTGGATGGAGTGAGTAAATGCTGATTTGAGGTCATTTCATGGCGGAGCATACTGCTCTCAGTGGAGGCATGTCTACTCCCTGGATCTTACATCCCCTTGGAATCCCTGCTCGCTGTTGGAGCCACAACACAAACTCCGCTGACGTCACATCTTCCCTTCCAGTTAGCCATCTGGCCAGCAAGATGGCCATGTGACCTCTGAACCTCTGAACCTGTGGAACTCTTGGTTCTGCATCACATCCCGGGAAAAATGGGACTCAAACATTGGCGACAAGTGGTCCGCCAGCGCATGCTCTCCCAGGTGCCTGGTAATGACAAGGCACTCTGGTACTGGGCAGGCCACATCCCTGTCACTCACCCGCCAGGTACGTTTCTTATACCCGCTGTAGGGGCCTGTCTACACTTGGTTCTCCCTACCTTTCCAAGCATCTGGTATTACTTTCTTGAACGCCATGGATGTAGTGCTGGCGGGCACTTGAGCTGACTGTTCCCCTTCTGAGCTACAGGTGCCTCCTCCTGAGCTGCTGGTGTCTCCTCTGGAGCTGCTGGTGTCTCCTCTGAAGCTGTTAGTGTCTCATCTGGAGCTGCTGGTGTCTGAACTACACTGTACCAGAACAGGTACCTCCTGCTCCTCATAGACACTTACCTCTCAATTCATCCAACACCGAAATGTCAAAGGGCTGGATGCCCACTCCCGGATGGGAGTCACAACTACTTGGCCTCCAGGACCTTGGTTCATCCTCACTGCCCTCGTCGGAGCACGATCTGAAGGATTCGGAGTCTGACATTCTGAAAAATATGAAAAAATAAATAAACCTTAGATGACCTGACAATTTACATATATCCTTCCCCCTTTTTCTATTGAGGTGGAGTCAAGCAAACAAGTTGGCAGTTTGGACATATGTAAGGATCTATCTTGTTGGCTTCCTGCACTGACATGCCTATACATGTCAAATGAAACCACTCTTTGCAATGGTTGCATTGAACCATAGTTTCCCCCGTTTCCGGGCCACGACACACACAATACTGAGGAGTAGTAGGTTTGGTCTTATTGCTTTGGTCTTATTGCTTGCCAAGACATCCTCACCCTTTTTGAATTGGTCCCTACATGTCTCTAACCAAGCAGGAATTTTCCTATCCCCACATGGCTTCAGCCTGTCATGATTAGTATTGAAAAACACCCGTTGGAGTTTCACCTTGTAAACATAACCGGTAACCTTACCAATAATTCCTGGCCCCTTCCATGGTGACCCCAATTTCTTGCATTTACCCTTAATCTGGGCAGTGTCAAGAACCTATACAAGATCTCCCGGCTGGTATGACATCTCTAATACTCTGAGATCATAGTCCCTCTTCATTGTTTCTCTTGAGAGGTCTTAAGTTTGTCCCGTGCTATAGTATGTGCACTTTTGATAGCTTTTTCTAGCTCTAAGATGTAGCTGTCAGCACCCTCATATTTCTTTTCACTCTGACTACCGAACATAAGGTCTGCTGGCTGATTGGTCTCTCTGCCTAACATGAGCTTGTTCGGTGTGTACCCTGTACTCCTGTTTACACTAGATTTTTAGAATAAAAAGTGTAATAACAAATGATTCACTTATTATCCTGTTACCATGCATGCAGTTGATCAATATAAAGTGAATTGGGTATTTTTAACTTGAGTTCAAAACACTTTCAATTGTGTGGGGTGATAAGTTATGAATATGAAAAAAAATAAATTGATGTTCTAATAAATGATTTTATTAAATAATAGATTAAGTGACTTTTAATAACAAATCTGGAACTAATTCTGAATGAAAAATAATAAAACGAAATCACAACATTATTTTTGTTTAAAAAAAGACATGTCCCTATAATAAAAAATGAATACGACGCAAAAATAACAAGCAACAATGTATGGTATTAGTGATTACTAATGAAAAAGAGAGGTGTAAGATACAGAAGTTGGGTTATGTTCTTCTCGTGTCATTTATGATGGCATGATACTAAACCCATAACGGCGGGGATTGTGGTTGATTTTCATACGATGAAGACATCTGGCAATTTCTAGTAGTCCTTTGTTAATTCATGTTGATCATTGTCATTTTCCTTAATTTCTTCAGTTACCCGTATTTACATAACAACCGGACTTTTTTTGAACTGAGTTTGACTGTGCATATTGTTGTGTGTTTGTTTATTCCACATTAGCTAGATAAGCTACATAGGGAGAGGGTTGGTATCTCACAAAACATGTTTAATCCAGCAGCATTTTTGCGACTTTCCCAAGTCAGGAACCCCTAGCCTTTGTTAGTCCTGTATGCTTTTAAAATTTTAGTTCATTTTTTATGTTTCGGAGTTAAGTGTGGCTTCCATTACACTGAACTAGTATATATGTAACATAGACATCATCAACTTTTTAGCAGATAATAATGCAGATATGAACTGTCGCAACAAGTGGGTATGCATTTTGCCATAAAAATACATAAAACACTTAAAAAAAAAGACCACTTCAATTATATATAGTGCTTAAAGATTAAAAAAAAATATATATACTATACTTTTTTCTAATTTCTATTTCGGAGAATTGTGAACGTCAAGTTTTTCTTGAATACAAATAGAAAATTTTCAAAGATAGATAAATCAATTATAATATATTGTTAATTTTAACACAAATATGAATAATTAGGTCTTTCCACTTTTTTCAAATTATTGTGTCTTCTTGTTTAGGGCAGAACACCTCTTCATGTGTCTGTGATCAAATACCAGATAGAGGCTTCACAAAAATTGATTGACAAAGGCACTGACATAGATGCTATCAATGTTTATGTAAGTTGTGCTTTATACAATTAAAGCAATATTAAAAATGTATAGTTTTACCCCAAATTGATAATGAGATTCATAATAATGTATATAATTAGTTATTTGGTTGTCAAATTAGATCAATGAATTACAAGAGATTAACTGGATTCATTACTATTCATTGGTCTTTTATTGTTGTCAATTTTTCTTCTTAATGGTGTTTCTAATGCAAACAATTTGTGAATGCCAGATTATGGTGTTTATATTCTGTATTAGATATGTTTATGAAACAATCATAAGATAAATAAAGTCGTTTGATGTTACATGTTATTATAACTGATTTTGTATTTTTGTAATTGTACATGTTATATTTAGGGATGCACGGCCTTACATGTGGCTGGTTACTGAGTTAAATCTGTCGAGATGTCAAAAATGCTGGTCGAAAATAAAGCCTGTATTTACTTGAAAGACAATTATGTAAGTAAAATAACGTTTTTGCCAAATGATTTAATTTGCTCCTCTTTATCTACATCTTCCCTAAAACACTTAATTTGATATTGCTACATTTAAATTGTAGGAAAATCATGAATTATAACTCAATAATGAATCATTTTTGTGTCTATTTAAAAAAAAAAAAAAGATATTTATGTTTTACTGCAAATTTATAAAAGGGGTAATTATAGTTTCTGGAAGAAGAAAAAAAACCAATTGACATTTATTAAATAAACAGTGTTAGCTTATACATTGACAAATCAAAATACCACACAGATTACCTTTTAATGGGTGCATTATAGTTTCAGTTATATTATTAAGCTTGGAAGCATATGTTAAATTAAGAAATTTCTCCATAAAAATCTGACTTGATTATGAACTTTGTATAAAAGTTTGTATGCAGTTGATAAGCTCTGTGCTAGATACACATATTAAATCGTCGTGTAGGTTTTAGAAAAAAAAAATTTGACATGAATTTGTAACGTTTATATGGATTGATTATTGGTTGCTAAGCGTTCAGTGGCAAATATTTCATGCATGTTCAGGAGAAACATTCCCTCTCTTAATTAATCTGAATTGATGTAAGTTATACTTTTTTTCCCGAATTCTGGGTTACATATATAGTTCTAGTATTTGTTTTTCTTGACTTCTATTCTCCGATCATATCTGCTTTCTTTCCGCTATTCCAAAGTGCTTTATGAGTTTTATTTTTTTTAGTCACACCTATTCTTTACTCTAGGTTCAACATCTAATTTGATGGAAACTACTATAAAAGCTTATAATGTTTATAAATCAATATGAACTACATCATAACTGTCAAAATATATGAACCATTTTAGGCATTCAAAGATCAGCAAGGTTATCGTATAATTATAATATCTTATTTCAAGCAAAACGAAACATTAACAATAATCGGATAAGCATAATTATTATCATTTCGTCTTTCTAGACGTTTAACGTATATTTACTATGTTGCATGGTAGTAAACCTACTAGAAATTCTATGATCAATTGAACGATTCGAAGTACGTATGAAACTTATGTTGGTAAAATAAGGAATGTGAGACAACTCTTACAAATGTATTGGAAGTGATTTGTGCGCTTTCTATTAGGAATTTTTGAAACAGTGACCAGTGTAGAATACATTTTGGAAATGATAATGATGCAGTAGCATCTAAGAAAATTGGACAGGTTTGACTCCAACTAGCATTACATTAAGGAAAGACATTCTTTACAAAGATAAAAAAGATTAAAAAAAAAGCTGAGGAGGTAGAAATTTAACATTCATTCATTAAATGCTTGTAAAACAAATATGCCCTGAGGAGTTTTGGGAATAACTCTTGACATAATGTAGATAAAATCTTATAAGGCCAAGGGAAAAATTGAACTGGAACAACATGGATTGAATAATGAAGTTATAATGTTTCAGTGCTACGCGATAGGTTGTACTTAATTTTAAATATTTTGTTTTCGAATACAAACAGCAATATTTTAGAAGATATTATCTGACCAACCACCCTAGTACAAGCTTATAGATAGTCTACATTATCACAAAGAAAGTACTTAGATTGTGACAGACTGTCTGCTTAATTTTGGAAAACATTGAATTTAGCCTCTGTTGCTCGATAAAAGGGGTTTTTGTAGTCTTAGCGAAGAAAACCGGCGTTGCGTATTATCATGTTGATATGTCAATTCGTCCAAAGGGAATTCGTCCAATACGGAATATTACTGATGTTCCTGATAAACTTGACTACAGATATTATTGGAACCATACAATTTTCACTTAAGCACACAAATATAATGCAAAGAGATACCGTAGATTGTTAGAGAAAAAGCACGAATTTTGTCCAAACATTTTCTTTTTTCTACTAGTTGCATGTTGTCGGTCCGAGTATATTCATTTTAAACTCTACATCTGAAAAGATGCATACAAATTAAAGATACGAGTATAGAAATATAAAAACACTATTCATAAAATTGAAATTGGAAATGGGGAATGTGTCAAAGAGACAACAGCCCGACTAAAGAGCAAAACACAGCCGAAGGCCATGCATGCCCATGTTCTGCTGCTGCATGATAGTGCCAAGAGAGCAGGAATCTCTGACCGTCCACAACTATAAATTTGATGTTAAATCACAAAATACACAACTGTTGTACTCTCAACTTGATACCTCTGCTGGTGGACTATCAGTCCCCGAGGGTATCATCAGCTCAGTAGTCAGTACTTCGGTACTGACATGATTTATAACAAACTTTTCTTAAAATGTCCGTTGATAAATTTTGAAATTATAAAGAAACTCAGGTTTCAACTCCCTCAGGCAAAGTTGACCTAAGATGAATTTGGCTATTTGTTTTAGGTATTTTTGTTATATAGCTCTTCAACTGTTTCGGTACTTATACATCCCTCGGATTTCAAATGTTTGGCATTGAGCCTTCCTGATGAAGGTAAATCCAGACAAGCGCTTCGGACGCATGAAATTATTAAACGTGTTGTTTTCATTTTTGTCTTTGCATGGTAATTGGCAGCTGGTCTGATAGTGAAATATGTATTCATTGTTGGACATTTTTCTACTTAGTCTATGTGAAACATTGTAAATAAAAAACAACAGAAAACAGTTTTAAAATTTAACAATTTATTGATATCAATTAATAACTGGATTTAAATAAATAACCTGTACAGTGGGAAAGCCAGTGACATTGAAGAGTTCCTTCCGGTGGACACGCGGGAAAGGGGACATAATCTAAAATTTTCAAGGTGGCGCTGTAACCAGCGTGTAAACAAAAACGTAGCATATGATTCAGACAATAAATTTATCAAAACGACTTATCATCTAACATTATTTGCAATTTAATCTTCATCAGAATAGATTTGGTCACATGACTGCCAAAAATATATTACAATAAGTGCTTCGTTATTGAAATATGATAAATCAAAAGACTACCTCCGTTGATTACCAAAAAACCGCGGGTAATACCCCCGTCTGAAAATAACTGACACAATTGCATCCTAAAGCTTTTCATTGGCTGAAATATAAATAAATGTGACCCAGAAACATATGGGCACATGACTATGTAAAGAATTCCCCGTCACTTCGAGTCTTATTTACATAATACATACATCTTCTTATATCTACTCTCAACTGGAGGTCAAAATTCAACATTTTTCTAACGTTTTTGGAGTTATTTCATTGCAAAATAGAGCAGATGATGTCAATTTTACCAGTTTTTAACCACGAAATTGACTCAGACAATGAAGTGTGATGATGTTTCCTGGATTTTTAATATGTTTTACATAAAAATGTTGATAGGTTTAAGGCTTTACTCCGTCATTTGTTGATTTTTTTCATGTTGCTCAGACTCCTTGTTTCAATAATTTTCTGCATTTATTTAATTATGCTGCAGTGTATAACAGATTTATGTAGTACATTGAAACTGGTTTATTCTATAAATGAATTTGTTAATATATATGACTTCATTTGTATTGTCGCGTCCCTCCCCCCCCCCTTTTCCCACTATCAAGAAATTTCAGTAGGGCAAAAGATATTGTCTGAATGAAAAGCTTGCACAAATGCAAAGTGTAATCACTCAGCTAATCTCTGTTTTAAGTTTTAAGTTTTTTTTAGTTTAATGATTACAGCCTTTCTTTGTTTCTGTAAATATTTACCTAAAATGTGTCAACTTGTCAATTTTAAAAATATCAAAAGTATCAATCAACAAATATTTCCTGCCTGCCACTGTGACATGAAAATCTGATGAGTCAATATTTTTCACTTGATTTTTAGTCTTTGTTCTTGTATAAATAAAACTACCAGGCAAGTGGGAAGTTAACACACACACATTTGTATTATGCCTGTCCTTATCAAGGAACCTGTTGTACATTAACCATTCATGTTTAAGTGTCTGGGCCCTGGGGCATGTTTAACTCTTGATAAAGAATTGCTTTAATCAAGAATTTGGAAACAAATATTTGTCATTGTGTTCTCAAAGAGTGTGCATGTTCTTAAAGAATTTTTTTGAAAAAGTTGAAGAAACTGTTCAGTATATCTTATCCAGTTTCGTGGCCATTCATCAAATTTGTTTTTCTTCCATATATATATATATAGTAGTTGTATTTATTTTATCATTAGTTTTGGATTTAGAATTTTTATCACATGCTGTTTTAAAAGGTCCTTTATACTTGACAAATTGGTTTGCATATTGTTGAAGGCTAAAACTGTTACCTATAATTATCATCCTCTATCAAAACTGTCAATCATGTTAATATGGGTTTCTTTTAAAACAACTTTCTCAAGGAAAACTAAAGTTGAAAAAAATAGTACAACCCGGATATGCTGCTGCTGAAGAAACCAACACTAACAATGGTATTTTTTCAAATATAGCATTCATTAATTACACTATTCCTTCATTGAAAATGAAAAAAATATTTTAAATTGAATGCATCCAAGGGCTTTACTGGATTAACCTTCAACAGGAATGCTCAATGCCTAGTACATACAAGTCTTAATACACGTGAGAGCTATATGACCATTAAGAGCCTTAAAAAAAAGATATATCGCTTCTGAGGTCTACTTTGAAGATGACATATGAATGTCTCACTCTGATTTTGGTGATCCTGTTTTGTTGCGTTGATATTAATGTTCGACCCACAACTTTTATTTCACACTAATCTTTTTCGAGGTCTATAATGATGGATATTTTAGGTACTGTAAATTCAGAAATGATAGCAAAGGTTTTAATATTGCAATAATGTGAGTGGGTGAGTATTTAAATAATAAATTGCATTATAATACCTTTTAATCTGATTTAAATGCAAATCCTGTGTCCAAGCTTATTACAAGAAAACAAAGCTTGGACACAGGATCTATACTTTAATCAGATTCATACCATTCCTAGATCTGTGTGCTGATTTTTCTGCAAAAGCAATACTTTTTCACACATTTTATTCCATTCTTATAATTTGCAATAATAAAAGCACACAATAATTTGCAAAATCATGCGATTACATATAGGAAAAGGGCACCTATGCATCTCATTCTTAATACTACACAAGGAGCAGGACATGCTTACTCTTCCAGAGCACCTGAGATCATCTGTATTTTGTGGGTTCAAGTTGCTCAGTTTTCATTTTTCTACTTTGTATATTAGTTTAAACTTTTCATCAAATAGTCTGAAAACAGAGATATGTATCTGCTGAAAATGATTTATTTAGGTGCAGGGGTCACCACACTTCAAAATCTCCCTGGAAGCATATAACAGTGAAAAGTCATGTCATGAGAGGCCATTAGAGAGACATCAAGGATACCTCTGGGAGAAGTGAACGATTCTAAAACCACTCCGTTTAAGTCCTTCACACATAATAAATCATTAAAGTAGACCTTTTACATCTTTGATACTTTTTATGTCTCAAATACTACAGTACATACATGTATATGGCTTATATGCCTGTCCCAAGTCAGGAGCCTGTAATTCAGTGGTTGTCGTTTGTTTATGTGTTACATATTTGTTTTTCGTTCATTTTTTGTACATAAATTGGGCTGTAGTTTTCTCGTTTGAATTGTTTTACATTGTCATTTTATGGCTTTTTATAGCTGACTGTGCTGTATGGGCTTTGCTCATTGTTGAAGGCCGTACGGTGACCTATAGTTGTTAATTTCTGTGTCACTTGGTCTCTTGTGGAGAGTTGTCTCATTGGCAATCATATCATATCTTCTTTTTTATAATTGCTTTGCATCTATGAATGATTAATTGTATTGCAGCAGTAGCACTGTCTCATGTACATCTACCCCATGTTATCAATATAAAATGATTAAGGTGTTTCACTTTGTATATTTAAAAATATAAAAATGTTAAGAAAAAAAAGAGATAATTAAATTCAAATGCATAAAAATAATGTTAAAATGAAACATATGTAAATAATATCTTAAATAATTATAAGTAAATAAGCTTCAATCAAATAAACAAAATTTAATACAACTTAATACTTTAAAAGTTAAAATAAACAAACGCATAACAATAAAGTTTAAAATTTAAGAAGCTTTATTGTTAAAAAGTCCAAGTAAAAGTAAAAACAAGTGAAATAGTCCTCTGTTCCATAAATCCTCAAAATGGAAATGTTTCCTGCTCTTCTTTATTCCTTATTTCTATTGATATCTGTAAAATATAATTTATGCATATGATATTAAATGAAAATAATTTCCAACTTCTCTAGAGTTGTCATATGAAATTATAATATATATTTTAATTGTCTACTGATTCTTAAGTGGTCCAAGTTTTAATTTAAATTAAATGTTTCTAATTTCACTAATGTGATCAGATGTGAAATAATTGCCAATGAGACAACTATCCCCAAAAACTCAAATAGAGTGGCTATAAGCAATTTTATGCTACACTAAAGTCTTCAAACATGAGAAAATCCCATAATGTATATACTTAAGTTTGTTTTTAGATGTTTGTTATTATTTTTTGAAATTGAAATTATTCTTATTTTAATCTTAAATAATCAAAAGTATGTATATAAGCTTCAATAAAAATAAACAAAAAACTTTAGGCTTTTGGTAAAAATAAATAATTTATTTTAATGACTTTATATGATATGTCTGATAAGAAAAGGTCATAATTATTTTCAGCAAAATATGTTCAAACAAATTTTTCTATTTATCTATTCATTTACTTCAGTATCTTAACATGATAAAGTTAAATTCATCACTATAATAACAATCTTTTTAATAGATATTAATATATATTTAAATAAAGTTTAACTTCATATGCAACATTAAATTATCATATCTGTTATTTCAAAGGTAACTTTTCATTCAATCATTCATATCTTTAATTCCTCATAAATGATATTACATGTAAGTAAATGTCATAATTACAAACAAAATATCAGTATGAGAGCAACAATATAAAGTAAATGCACAAGTAAGTCTGCATTCAGGCTGCGAGTTCAAACTCTCCTTGTGCAGTTTATCTGAACTCCAATCAAAATTGATTAGGATTGCTGTAACCAAAGGTCTGTGGTTATCTATGAGCATTCAGGCATCCACCACCAATAAAACCTAGCCACAACACCTAGACAGTACTGAACGTGGCGTTAAAAATCAACAATCAATCACATATAATTTGTGTGTTTTTTTAGCATAGAAGGAGGGACAGAACTTTCCTACTGGTTAATATTTCATATACCTGAAATCTGTTCACATAAACAAGGGTCAGGATGGGGTGTCCTCCATTTCTATATTATTTAATCTTTAAGGTCATTTGCCTTTATTCTCTATTCTTTATACTTTTTGCCCATCATTCTCTTTTCTCAATAAATAAGCACAGCATTATTCTCTATTCCTTATATTTTTTAGTCAATTTTTCTCTATTCTTTATACTTTAAGCCATAGTTCTCTATTCTGTAAACCCCATACAAACCGTAAGAAATGATGGGTAGAGGTTTAGGATAAAATTAAACTATAGTTGTTATTTTTTGTTTGCCATATTATGTTTGTTTTTTGATTTTTGTCACACACTAATTGTGATTAAATATAAATATTAAATATAAATATTAAATATAATAAAACCGTGCATTACTTACCTTTTTACTATTCGAGAGAACCAAACAAATGATCACAAATGCTTTACATAACCGTTATTAATCAAATTAAAATATAAATGCTAACATTGACAGGCCAAAATTAAAGTTTTATTTAAAATTGAAGTCTCACGCTGGGAAATGTTTATTTACATGTGGTCTGTGGAAATTTCAGCATCGAAAAAGGGGCAAATATATAGCCATAATTTGGCATAAACCGATCTGACCAATAAAATAATGTTATGGATATTGTTCATATCTTTCTACTAACCATTAAAAGTAATATTACTAGGATTTTGTGAGAACAGAAACCTACTTTTCATGTGGATCTGTTGAAAAATGGCGTCGATTTATGTGCTTCCTTTTCACAGCCTCAGTTGCAATTTGACACGGAGTGATGGGTAGTTATGCAAATATTTAGGGACTCCCATCATCATAGATACTATTTTTGGTCATTTTATATTTAAATAGCCATTAGATGCAAATGTGTCAGTTATTTTCAGAAGGGGAAAACACCCGCCAAAATTTTATCTTCCAAAACAACAACGTCACTTGCCATTTTCAGATGTTTGTTTCTTGTAAAATAAAATCTCATAAGAAGAAAAAATCGCATGGTCAACTGTTAAACGTACCTATATAACTAATTGATGATGAAATAATGCAAGTTTAATTGTCTTTAATAATAAATTTCTTGATAAATCACACGTACACGATGTAAACAAATTACCGAGATGGTGCGATACTGTCGCCGTCTATGTAAAAATTGCGAATGTCGCCCTTGAATTCTTTTCCGTTACGTCATATGAAAGGAGGCGTAGAACTGACGTGTGGCTTTCCCACTGTGTAGTACAGAAAATAAAATAATAAACTGATCATTTCTTTTTATTTAATAGTTAAGAAGCTTTCAGTTCTTATCAAATGTTATCCATTTATTCTATTACTTCAGAGAGCAAAACTTTATCATTATGATAATTTTCTTCAGTTTTTTTCATGATTTGTATCTTTTCTACACAATGAACATTAGTTCATGTAGATGTTCTGTCTGAATGACGCATACCCGCCATTTAAAGCTTGCTATTTTTTGTTAAGGGGTGCATCCAGTTGCACCTTTTCATAAAATATATTAACGTGATGTGACCTTTAAAAAAGATTCGTTACTTCAATCATAGATGGCTATTATATCTATGCTTCAATAAATTATCTTTTTTAGGGAAAACGAAACCTCTTGAATACAAACTTGTCAGTATAACCACTGCTTGCACAGAAACAAGTCAACAATTATGATGCAAACAAAGCAATACACATGATACATATCTATTGGAAATTATTTTCTGTAAATTTTGACACCAGGAATTAATTCAGGATATGTACATGCATATATTTATTTTGGCTGCCATTTTGAAAATAAATTTAAAAACAAAAACAGTTTAACATCTCATTTACCTCAAATGCAATCATAAACAACATGGACATACCGAGGATGTATGAAGAATTGGCTATGTGATAGAAAAAGTAGAATTCTATCCAATCTGATGATTCTCAATTGTTTTCCTTTTTCATGCAAGAATTTAGATCATGTTGACATATTTGTATTGGACTGAATGTATGTGCATACTTCAGAACACCTGCTCATCTGATGAATTTCTTGTTTTACATCTTAAGTTTTTATCTTTATCTAGGCAATAACTATATTTTAACTTTTCTACGACCTATTTCATATCTAGAATATAGTACAAAAAAATATCATTTTATCTTTCCAATTACGGGTTATGATTATCAAACATTTAACATGTTTAATATCATTTCTTTAATTTTGTGTAGGGTGTTTAAGCATTTGTTGATTTAAAGGATATGAAGTCTCCACTTTGAAGAAATCAATCATTCCACCTGTATATAAATTAATATTTCTACGAGTGTGTAGCTGTTAATATGCAGGATGCTTAAAATGAATAAAATATGTAAAATGTTCCAGAAACCCTGGGTCTTGCTGTTAATTTTGGCAATCAATATTACAGTTTTAAGTTTAGTCAATTGATTTTTTCATAAAAAAAAATCTTCAGGTGCTATTTCTTTTTCATGAAGCTTATTTTCAAGTTTAAACCATTCAAGGAGGTTTTGATAAAGTTAAAAAATGTAAATAAGTATGTGATTTTTAACTTTAAATAAAAACAGTCAAAATATGTAAAGATGATAAACATATTTCAAAAAATTGATTAGACTTTATCTTAAATCATAAAAAAATTCTAACAAAGTTTCCTAAATTCTATGAATTTTTTGTTGTTGTTTAAATTCAAATTTAATTTCTTAAAGTTAACTGGCAAAACATGTCCTTTTATCCAGATAAATTAGGAAAAGGTGAAAAAATAATTTGATGTAGATACTGTCTTTTGACCAAACAAAAGTTCTGTCCAAGTTTCATAAAGTTCCGTGAACGCTTGACAAGTTTATTGATATAAACCACAGACTGAATCTTTGAAAGGCGGAAGACACTCAAAACAGGATAAAAATGCTCTCCAAAGTCTTCTATGAATGAATTTAACCTTTTTGAAACATTTACTCTTTATTTCAGGGGCAATAACTCTTATAAATAGTAATTTGATAATTGCCGGGGGAAAGAAAGTTAGTAGATAATTATGTTATCCATATGTTATGGTTTGCAAGATGTTGGGATCAAAATTCAATTGACATGAACATTTTGTAATTTTTTTTTTGACATTTATTTCGTTTGTGACGTCTATGAACACTTTGTTTTAATCTACAAGCAAATTTGTTTAAATCAACAAATATTTTATATATAGACCCTTAAATAGCATTTGTATTTGTTAAGTGAAGTTGATAATGTGTTTATGACAAAAAAGATCTACGTCATGAAGAAAGCAGGTTGACATAATGTTTTCTTCTGAGGTTTGAAATTTTTAACTTGATATCTAACCAAAATTTGTTAACATACTCCGACTTGAAATCACATTTACCTTGATCTTTAAGCATTTAAGTTGTTAACATTATGATTTTTGAGATCAACCTTACATACGACAATGTTAAAAATATACATTTCATGCTGAAACGTGTAAATACAATTGCATTTCAAAACACTTAATTCTCTTTTTCAATCCATACAGTCAGTGTGTCCCGACCTCAAATGACATCCAACACAATCATAAACAACATAAACATTTAGTCACTTTTCATATTAACATGTAAAAATTGATATGCAATAATTACCTCTAGATTTATTGAAAGGAGTAGGTCCGGTAAGGGCCGATTTTGGCCTCAAATTTCAGGTTTATCTGACGAAAGATTTTGGACACTTTTTGAACACTTAAGTGTCTATTTCAGTTGATTCTATTAGTTTATGTGAAAGATTTTAACTGATTTACTCATTAAAAACGCTCCGATTCAAGATTAAATATGAAAAATCTATCAAATATGCCAAAAAATGTCACTTTTCAGATGGTTTTTGCCAAAAATGAAAATGGCCGCATCCGTGTTCATCCTTAACCTTTATATATGTTATGTGTTATCATGAAATAAAACTAACATTTAAATATTAAGAATGAGCACAAATGCGGCCACTTTCATTTAAGACGAAAACCGTCTAAAATTTAACTAAAATGCTAAAATTGTGAAGATTTCAGTAACTTAGCATGACTTAATGATGCTAGTTCCCGATATATGTGCATTAAAAACAGCCCATATTTATGTAGCAGAAGCATTCTACTTTCCAATAAATAACTAAAAGTTTACATTTTAACAATTTTGTAAAACTGCTTTATTTTGGGGCCAAAAAGGGGTCTTACTGGACTTACTCCTTTGTGGACATCAATAAAAAACTAAGAATTAATCAACACACAATTTTTTAATAATTAACATGTTTCCTGAAAACTGTAAATATAATTGTACATACAACATTGGCTTCTCTTTTTTAAATGTTCCATTCACATGGGACGGATGGACGGACGGACGGACTGACGGACTGACGGATGGGCGGATGGATGGACGGACGGGCGGACGGACAGACAGAGGTAAAACAGTATACCCTCACTTTTTTAAAGCGGGGGTATAAAAATTTCCTCTTGGATGTTCTCTTTTCTTCTACCACTTTTTTTTTTAATAATCCATTCACATATTCTGACTCTACATCACTTTAAAAATCTCCTTTGCAATCATGAAAAACTTTGTTGAAAAACTTAATAATCAAGTAGGGGAAATATCTCCAATAAGGAGGGAATTTGCCCAAAAGTATGTCATCAGGTGCAAAAAGCGTCATTTCTGACAATTTTTCTTCCTTTTTCTGGACAAGGAAGACCAAGGGATGCTGATAGATGAATCTTTTTGTAGTCTGCATGTAGAGTGGACCCCAGTGAACTCATTCATCACAACAAAGCTAAGGTCGGAGTCAAACTGATCTTGGTACAGCATTCTAAAAAAGGTCATTTGCACCAAAAATCCGGAATTTCCTGATTTTCCCTCGATTTTTGGCTTCAACTGGACCTACAACCGAGTAGTCGTTCACTAAATGGATTTCAATAATAAACACGATCAGTAGTTATATTCCCATGGGTTAACACTATTTCAAAAATGGAAGTTGAATCAACTACAACCAATGCTTTATACAATGCAATATTCAATTTTACTTCCTACTTATAAATTAAAGCAATCTTTACCATTCAGTGCTTACAAGCACTTTGATTACCGTTCTAGGGTTATGCCCTTTACAAATGAAAAAAATTGCTGAATTTTTCGTTTCCGTTCTCTAACTTGAGTTTGTCTTAACTAAATGTAATTTCTTAAAATATCAATGTCATTATTCAAGTAATTTTTAAAATTGGAGTTATCTTCCTTTGTCCTTGATTGTAGTTGAATCAACTACAATCAATGCTTTATACAATGCAATGTTTAATTTTGCCTTCCACTGATAAAACACAGATCAAGTTGAATTTTGGTAGTGTCACTTTAACCATTATTGAGTTATGCCCCTTTATAAATTGAAAGATTGCAAAATTTTTAGTTACCATTCTGTAACTTAAGTTTGCCCCAACCAAACGTTGTGAAACCTATACACAATATTCATTACCTCAAAACTAAGATAATGTACAATTTTTTTGTTTCCGTTCTCTAACTTTAGTTTGCCTCAACCAAATGTAATGAAACTTATACACAGTGCTTATTACTACATAATACAGATTAAGTACGAAATTTGGTGGCGTCACTTTTACCATTCTTGAGTTATGTCCCTTTATAAACATAAAAATTTGCTGAATTTTTTGTTTCCGTTCTCTAACTTTATTTGTCTCAACCAAATGTTATAAAACTTATACACAACCGTTCTAGAGTTATGTGTGTTTACAAATAGAAAAATTGCTGAATTTTTAGTTTATGTTCTCTACTTAAGTTAGCCTCAACCAAATGTTATGAGACTTACCGGTACACACAATGCTTATTACCACAAAACTCAGATCAAGTTCAAATTTGGGTAGCGTCACTTTTACCGTTCTTCAGTTATGTCCCTTTATAACTATATGATATGCAAGTGGGGGCATCATCTGTGTCCACATGTGGACACAATCCACATTTATTTAGATTTTTGTTGCACAGAGGACACACATATCCATGTATGTATGCACTATTGTTCAAATCAGTGTTTTTGTTTTTTTGGCTGGTCTCTCGCTTATGTCTTCGTCACTATCACTAGCAACAGAGAGTTCGTTATAATTATCAGCTTATTCGACTCGGAGTATATCTAAGTCGTAACTATTAGGATCGTCATCCCACGAAATAAAATCGGACTTTGCCATATTGCGTGCACATGAATGAAGCTTTATTCAAATGAGAAATTAATTGTAATTTTCTTTAATATTAATCCTCAATACATACTTAGAACATGTAGAAATCATAAATTTACCGATAATCATTAAAAAAAACCAACTCAATGCAAGCCAATAATGAAACTGTCAAAAACAATTAAAAATCATAATAATATACATTTACCGACAATCCTAAAGAAAAAACTCAATGCAAGCCCAATTAATGATGAACACAATATTTAATCAAATTTTAATGATTTATAATCATCAAGAATAAAAGACAAAGCCGATCATGATTAACAATAAATTAACAAATAAATAAAATTAGTTTTTAAATACAATATTTAATTTTTACAATTTAAAAATTTTACTTTTTGAAAGAGTCTAGTCTCTTTCCTGGAGTGTAACAACTTCTTGTGTACAAGATGTCAATTAAAACTCATTTTAACATGTTGTGAATTACCTGGTCATCGAATAATTCATACATGTACCTAGTAAACATGTCACACTGAAATTATGTCTCTGAGACAGTTGTATATTCAATAGAAGCCCATTATGAAAATATCAAATAAAAATGAAAGCCGATCTGTTTAATAATCAGTTCATGATGTTATTTTAGAACATTCATCTTTACTTCGAGTACTTTTAATACTTTTAATTACCTAAGAAGATCTCGTGAGGATTTCCTAGTGGCCGGGAGATATTACGTTAGTTTGCTGAGTTGCGAATCTCTTGTATTATATGTCTCTGAAAATATGAAATACGAAGAGAATAGTTTACAATTTGTTTAGCATGGATATTTCAGAGAAGACTGTTGATTGTTTTGTTTTCATTGGTGAGCATATTTTGAGATCAGTACATGATATATTTTAACTAGTGCCATAGATTTAAAACACATACATATGTCTTTATAGGCTTGTAATTACATATTTCAGTGAGTTAAGCGAAGGAGTATATATATATCAATTAAATAAGAATTATATTGAAAATGGTTTAAAATAATCTTGATAATGTATAAAAAAGATACTACTTGAAATAAAGTAGCAAACTACATGTATATATATATTAACTTACTACTTTACACTATATACACAAGTTATATTTGTTTTTAATATTTTAACTTACTTTACACTATATACACAAGTTATAATATTTTCTATCAGTAGAAGCACTCATACTTCATAATTAATAATCATTAAAGAACACTTTCACAAAAGAAAAAGATCTTAACATGATAAAAGTCAAAATCAGTGAACTTTATATTAAAATTTATTACTGGTAGGAAGTTTTTATTTTAAGTTATTTATAATACAAATCAGTGCAATAATTTTATTTATGACAGGAATGCTTCACGTAGGCCTTGGTGAAACACAACTTAGTAATCTGTTGGCCTCAGTGAATCTTCACTATATGAGCGGATCTGGGTTAAAGACAAGGGAAGAAGAAATTGGGGCAGCATTGGAGTCTTATGCTGAAGAATCCGTGATAAAATATCTAAATCTGGAGTCTAATTTACAGGAAAATACTCATGGTTTGATGTAACTTAGGCTTGTTTTGTTGCTCGTTATATTCATGGCAATTATAGAGTTTTACAAACTGTCCAGAAATTCTTAAACTATCATGGCATCCAGGTAGTGGATATGAGTACATGGTGAGACCCATCAGCATTAACTATTAACCTTTGATCATTGCCGATGATATACAATGATTTGGTCAGCAATTATAAATTCAGGAATTCAGCCACTAATTTGAGTGCAGAAAGATGACTACTTTTGACCATGTTTAATTTTCGATAGGGTTCAAAGACTATTGCAGCTAGTATTTTGTAAAAAAAAAAACAGTTGAAATAATTCAAACCATGAATACAGAACATTTTATTGCATAACAGATTATAAAACTAGCAATACAAATTTTGAAATAAGTTTTGATAAGGTTATTCTACTGTTATTACGAAGTAGAATGTTGGTATTATGTCTTTTGTATTATCATTTTTGATTCTGCATTCAGCCAACTATTGTACAAACAACATGTACACAAATTAATATTTGCTTTATTTGTATATGTACTTGTAAAAATATAATCTCCTGTTACTCCACTTCCATATTGAGCAAACGTTACTATGAATATCACTTTTTGTGTGGCAGATTATTTTGGGGTCCTCTTCACAAAAGTGCCAGGTGTAAATTGCTTGTTAAAAACAATATATATTTACGTAGTCTAAAATATAAAATTTATTTGTACTCTCTACAAAATGTGATAAAAGCTCAACAAGCCTCACTTTTGGTCCAGTTCATAAAGCTCTTACAAGTAAATTTTATTTTTATGCACCCGCCGTAGCGGAGGGAGCATTACGTTTTACCCTTGTCTGTCTGTATGTTTGTACGTACGCACGTACGTACGTCCCAAAATTGGTTTCCATTCTCTAACTTTAGTTTGCTTCTACCAAATGTTATGAAACTTGTAGCCTAGTATTCAGCACTTCTGTGTTGACTTGAGTTATCATTGATATGTTCATAATTATAAATAAACTGTAAACAAAACTTTGAATTTTTGAAATACTGAGGCTTTTCTACTATCAGGAATAGATTACCTTAGCTGTATTTGGCAAAACTTTTAGGAATTTTTGGTCCTCAATGCTCTTCAACTTCGTTCTTTATTTGGTCTTTTTAATATTTTTTGATTCGAGCGTCACTGATGAGTCTTTTGTAGACGAAACGCGCGTCTGGCGTAATTATAAAATTTCAATCCTGGTATCTATGATGAGTTTATTTACAACCACTGGGTCGATGCCACTGCTGGTGGAGATTTATTTCCCCGAGGGTATCACCAGCCCAGTAGTCAGCACTTCTGTGTTGACTTGAGTTATCATTGATATGTTCATAATTATAAATAAACTGTTAACAAAACTTTGAATTTTTGAAATACTAAGGCTTTTCTACTATCAGAATAGATTACCTTAGCTGTATTTGGCAAAACTTTTAGGAATTTTTGGTCCTCAATGCTCTTCAACTTCGTTCTTTATTTGGCCTTTTTAAAATTTTTTGATTCGAGCGTCACTGGTGAGTCTTTTGTAGACGAAACGCGCGTCTGGCGTAAATATAAAATTTCAATCCTGGTATCTATGATGAGTTTATTTACAACCACTGGGTCGATGCCACTGCTGGTGGAGATTTATTTCCCCGAGGGTATCACCAGCCTAGTAGTCAGCACTTCTGTGTTGACTTGAGTTATCATTGATATGTTCATAATTATAAATAAACTGTTAACAAAACTTTGAATTTTTGAAATACTAAGGCTTTTCTACTATCAGGAATAGATTACCTTAGCTGTATTTGGCAAAACTTTTAGGAATTTTTGGTCCTCAATGCTCTTCAACTTCGTTCTTTATTCGGCCTTTTTAATATTTGTTGATTCGAGCGTCACTGATGAGTCTTTTGTAGACGAAACGCGCGTCTGGCGTAAATATAAAATTTCAATCCTGGTATCTATGATGAGTTTATTTATACACAATGTTTATTACCACAAAACACAGATCAAGTTTGAATTTTGGTGGCGTCACTTTTACTGTTCTAGAGTTATGCCCCTTTACAAATGGAAAAATTCTGAATTGTTTCGTTTCCGTTCTCTAACTTAAGTTTCCCTCAACCAAATTGCTTAAATATTCGTTTCTGTTCTCTGACTTCAGTTTGCCTCAAATAAATGTTATGAAACTTATAAACAATGCTTATTACCACAAAACTCAGATCAAGTACAAATTTGGGTAGCGTTAATTTTACAGTTCTTGAGTTATGTTTTCTGATAATGTACAAATATTGTATGTAACTTGGCATCAATTTGCCATTCTGTGCAATTTTTTGCATACATTTTTTTTTATTATTATATTAACAGATTCTGATGAAGAAAACTAGGGAATTGCAGTTTCCACAGACACCTGCTGGCAAAAAAAAAGGCTCAGGGAAATCCTACAATAGTTTGTCTGGTATAATAACACAAATAACACTATTAATTGGTATATGTTGGGTTAAAAAAATGGAGAATATTATTTTGCAGTATTTATGTTTGACTCAAATAATAAGTTTTACACACATTTTTGTTGAGCCTGCGACTTTTGTCGCAAAAGCGAGACATAACGATCCTACATTCCGTCGTTGGCGGCGTCCACAAATATTCACTCTGTGGTTAAAGTTTCTCAAACTATCCTGGATTTCTTCCAAACTTGCACAGAAGCTTGTTTATGATCATAAGATAATATCCAGAAGTAAATTTTGTAAAAAAAAATCCTGTTTATCCGTATTTTACTTATAAATGGACTTAGTTTTTTTGCCAATATACATTACATTCACTCATTTTTTACAAGAATAACTTTTTTCATACATTTCAAACGTTTTATTTCATTAACTGTAAATCTATTATCTGCATTCCCCTATTACACTGAAAACAGACAACAGCAAAAGAAGGTGAGACACTGGGTTCCGCAGAATCCTTACAATTTTTTTGTCATGCTTGCAGATATTGATTTGATGATTGGTATATTTGTTCCAGTACAATGCAATTTTAACCGGTAGGGGACTAATATGTATTGCCAAGCAATACTTACAGAATGCTTGCTATCCTAGTGATAACATATATGAACACAACATATCTTGTTTATATACCAATATTATGTTATGCATGTTGCAGAATATGCATCACTGATTGGACAGAAGACTGGAAAGGTACAGAATGTAAAAATTAAATAAAAAAATTGCAGGACTTGTGATGTTGCCAAGAGGAAAGGTATAGTCCCAAAAGAGCACAAATGCAGCATAAACCATACAGGCTCAGCTAAAGGCATGGAGCCAGCTTTAGTTGTCGATATGATAAAAGATGTCATAGATAAGGGTGTGAATATAAAATAAATTGCTGGCGATGATGAAACTACAGGTTTTGAAACACACAAAATGTCTTAAAATAAAACTTAGGAAAAGATCTGACAAAAACCATGCATATCAAGAAAAACATATCAAAACAGTTAAATGCTATAAAAAACAAATACAAAGAATTGCCACAGCGAGTAATCAATTACATAATGCAGACCTTTTCATATATGGTTGCACGAAATAAAAAAAAAACACAGAAGGTATAACAACTGGATTAAAAGCAACGGTAGGGCATATCGTTGGTGACCAAAGCTTCTGCAATACAAAGTGGTGTGTCTTTCTGGAAAATCCTATTGCAAAATTTAGAAAGTTACCATACGGCAAACAACTCCAAAATCCAGAGCTGAAAAAGGAACTAGAGAGAATTTTTATTAAAAAATTATCAATTCATGCAGAAAACTTGCTAATCTTGCTAGCACACAAACCAATGAAATTCTGAACTAAATGTTAGCCACAAAAGCACCGAAATATAAATATTATTCTGCTTCTAACAGTCTAAGTTACAGGTTTAGCGCAACAGTGGCACAGAAAAATGAAGGCCACAGATATGTGCATGAAGTAATTAAATGAATTGTTTAATATTTAGAACAACACCTGTAATTCCTTATTAGATTTGTATTATAATTTTAAACATCAAACATGGTATATATATATATTATATTTTGGAATTTATCTTTCAGTCATATCAAGACGAGATAATGTTAAGTGAAGAAAATGTAAGGTCATTATGTTGACCCATAGTTGCTGACTCTACTTCATTATTGGACTTTGGTGGAAAGTTGTCTCATTGCCAATCATATATCCACTTCTTAATGTAGTTGTACTTGAACTGTAAAAATAATGTATACACATAATTTATTTTTAAGCCTTATCCTTCTGTAGAATCAAACTCAATTCAATTTATATCATTTAGCACCTATTGTCATATATCGTCTTCAAATTTCAGTCATAACATTTCAGTGTGTACGATATTAAGATTAAGATTGAGAATGGCACATATATACTGTTGTTATCATTGAACAATTTTTCTGACATGCATTTTAACAGGTTCATGAATCAATGGGATCTCACCAGGCAATTTTACCATAAAGCGTGCTACCTTCATGAATAAGATAAGAAGAAAGTACAGTAAATTACAGAAGACAAAGAAATGTAAAAGGAGAAGAATTGAGATGAAGTCAGAGAAATGTAACAGTAATGATATAGCAGAAGTTCTAGATGGAACAACTTATGAAAGCAATATTGGTACATGCATCTTTTTCCTGTATTTTAAATATCAAGTTCGGCACAATAATATAATCATAGCCTTCCACGTTTCATTTTAAGCTCACCTGGCTGAAAGCAAGGGTGAGGTAATACCATCACTTTGCGTCCATTGTCTATTTTTGTCCATTCACGTTTCACATTTAGTTTTTCCTTGGAAAAGTAACTCCTGCCTTACCTATCAACATATTTTGAATCAAACTTTCTCATTCTTGTAACAGTTAATCCAGATAAGCCCTAACAAGCTCCTCAAAGCCTCTGGTTATAAGCCAAATATAAATATATGAAGGTATATAATTGCCAATGAGATAACTTTCCACAAGAGACCAAATGACATAGAATACCACTTTCCTTAACTATATGGTACCTCATTAGCACAACTAAAAACAATAAACCAGATAAGCCAAATCAGAGAGGCGAAAGATACCAAAGGGATATTCAAACTCATAAGTAGAAAATAAACTGACAATGCCATTGCAAAAAAAATCAAAAAAATCATATATATACAACAGTACACAAAACACAAAACACGGAAAATAAATAATTATAGTTACTCCTTTTTAATACAAATAAAAGGAAATGTGAGGTATGTGTAAATGGGACAGCAACCAAACAACACAAAAAACCAAAAGACAGAATAAAGTTAATTTGCATACAGTATTCATACATATAGTTATACATATGTTCTATTTAAACATACCTTATTCTTGAAGGATATCTAATGAATGTCTTTTCTTGTTGTGTTAGATAATGCAATCTACGTCTGTATCAGCTATCCAGCTGTCAAGACAACTATGTAAAGGCTACCTTGACACTGAAACAGACACCCAAAGAGATAGGGCATACAGGCTAAAAATAACTGCTCACATGGTACGGAACATCATTTGTATACTTATCGTCTATACTGTATTCTCCTACATTTATATTTTTGTGTTCAATTTACAAAAATACCGTTTCACACTCATGAAAACGACGAAATAACAGGACACATAAATTTCATTACTACATGTTACTATCAGAAATAAAAAAAAGAGTGATATTAAGAATAAATAAGTATTTGTTTACAAGGAATTAGTTGAATTGCTAGTAGCTATATTTTTAGGGGTGGCGGAATGAGAGGTACCAACATATTTTTTACATTGTCAAGTCCTGTTCTTCTTTACTTTTTTTTACCAATTCTGTCCATGTAGTGTATACGTGAGTATGGTATATCTTATAATGGAGGCGTCTCCATCTCTTTTAGTTTACAGATGTCCAGAGTGTAAAAATAGTTTAAAACTGGTTAGGTCACATTAGTTCATATAACAGGATGCTGGTTCGAGAAGTTCATTGCATTGTAGTCATAATTGATAAATATGACATACGCGCTTACATATCTTGTTTCCTTATCTTGTTTCCTAGCCAACAATCAATGTGTGATATAAACGTTATTTAAAATGGCTTTACCGGTCTTCTCAAATAATTATTATACGGAATAGATTTTTACCAGATGGTTTCAAATTTGTCGTTTTTATAAATTGTATATTTTGAATAAAATAAAACATGGAATATACGTCATTCAGACAGCAACCAAGAACAAAAATAACAAAAGTCAATAGGGCAACATTCTACAGTCTTTAACAATAGACAGGTGTCTCTACAATATGTCAAGCTCTAAATCATCCCAAGTCTATAAAAGTTGTGATTATAAAAGAACACAAGGGTCTCAACTTCATCTGGCAAAGACTACTTTATATTTGTGTTTTTTTAAACAAACCATAAGGTACTGATTTTATAGTATGTAATATATTTAAGTAAGCTATTAAATGTAGTGTTTCATATTTATAATTTCAGATAAAAGTAAGAGAATCTGGAGAGTTTTCTTGTAACTCAGTTAAGTCCTCCTATGCTTGCATGTCAGCCAAACCAATCCAATATCAGAATGACTTTTATTCTCAGTATAAATGACCATTAATAATTACACTTCTTGTTTTTTTATTTATTGCATCACCTACAGGGTATATGGCAGTATATACATTTTTTTCAGGATGCTATACTAGTATATAGTAGTAGTGTGCATAAAACCTCAGAGCTTTATCGTAATTTAATTTGACAGCACACATACAATAGGAATATCATTGACTGTTGTAAAGAAAATGATAAAATATGTTGGCGCAATGCGAATATTCCCACGCACGGCATTGTAAATCAGTTACAACACTTGAATGGTATTGTAACTATAACTTGTGGGTATATTTCAATGATCCAACAGCTCAATGACCGATCATGGCTAGGCAGCATATAAAATTCAAGGGTCCATATAATGTGTCAAGCACTACATTTGATTTATATGAAATTACTTTATGTATGTTTGTTAACTTTACATGCATTCAGTGCAAATAAATGAAGGATAAATGAAAATCGTCTGGAATGTTGGTTTCATGTGGTTACCAATTAGTGAAATATAGACTTAGATTAAGTGATATGCATGCGCGTCATCGGCTTGACACATCTACAGCAAAAAGTTATACTAGAGACTATCATAACATAAAAATATCATAAAAAAGATACACACAGTGTTATATTGAAGTAATTGTGAAAGCAGTCTTTTCAAAATTTTGATGAACCATCTCCACAGTCAGATTTAAGGTACATATTTACCTTCTTCAATTCAGCATGCATTCGAATAAACTGTTTACTTTAGTATATAAAGGAAGACAAGGATATGTTTTACGATTCTTTTCTTGTTCTTTTTATATAATTACCATGTATACAGTTTATATAATCTTCAAACAAACATACAGATTCTATTAAGGATTTCGTTTCTACACAGATGTCAGTATTTATTCTGAAGAAGTTGGGGTATATAAGATGTATTTACACCAATAGGAACCTCAATAACGTCAAACATTTATACTATGTAATTTAGTCTTAATAACACCATATGAGAGGCTCATAAAGGGCAAAATATGATGAGTATCCATCAATGTTTCTTTTTTAAATTTAAAATCACGCAATTAATTTACACTAAATATTGAATTACTGATTGAAAGTATTATTATTATGTATTGCATACAAGAGAATTTTTTTTTCACTACAAATTACAAAATGTTCCACGTACGCTGAAAAATAAGAGGTTATGTTTATCAATATTTATGGTTGTCAAAATACATTAAAGATATCACTTCAATACAAACAGTGCATGGTCAACACTTTATTGCAAAACAAGTTCTATAGCAAAAAAAGCCTGTTGTCAAAAGTATACAAAATATACAGAAACATGTTATGAATATATACAAGTATATAACGCATTGTAAATGCTAAATAAATACCTGGTACTGGAAAATATATACCTCTCTGCAAATGTATAATTAATATACACATCATCAATTGTATAGTTTCTGTGTATATTTACAGATGTACATTTTATATGCATCGAAACATATGTACAATCTATATTCATCTCAAAAGATATTATATGATTTTTAAAAGATGTACAGTTTGTATACATCTTTACAGATGTACAGTTTATATACAGTTTTACAGATGTACAGTTTATATACAGCTTTACAGATGTACAGTTCATATACAGCTTTACAGATGTACAGTTGATATACAGCTTTACAGATGTACATTTGATATGCATCTTTCGAACTGTACATTAAGATTACTTGTACTAAAGTACCAGTTCATATACAGCTTTACAGATGTACATTTGATATGCATCTTCAGAACTGTACATTAAGATTACTTGTACTAAAGTACCAGTTTATATACAGCTTTACAGATGTACATTTTATATACAGCTTTACAGCTGTACAGTTTATATACAGCTTTACAGATGTACAGTTTATATACAGCTTTACAGATGTACAGTTTATATACAGCTTTACAGATGTACAGTTTATATACAGTTTTACAGATGTACAGTTTATATACAGCTTTACAGATGTACAGTTTATAATTAGCTTTACAGATGTACAGTTGATATACAGCTTTACAGATGTACATTTGATATGCATCTTTAGATATGTACAATAAGATTACTTGTACTAAAGTACCTGTGTAGCGGAAAGCGAAGTTAAAGATTGATGTAGCATGGTATTCATAGACTCATTCAGTTTTTTAATTGAAATTTGTATCAACGACCTCACAGACATAATCCATTGGAAAGAATATCTACGTCTTCTTTCTCGCGGTTCGAACCTTTGGATAACACATTTCGCAGGGAAGTGTTATTGATAATGTTAAGGTCACCAGTAATAGCGTGCCCAGTCGGATTATATATGAAAGGGAACTAGCGCAGGTGCATTAATCAGGTGGTTTAGACTTGAAGTCGTCAATCTTTAGATCCTGTTACAATTAAGTGTTTGTATTTGAAAAGTTTAGTTGCAATTGGTTTGGTATAGGTATAAGAAATAATAAGTACAGACTGATCTTTTAAATAGGGAGGTATTTTCGAGTGAATTGATTGATGATGAAAGATATTCCATAGTTGATGGCATTGAGACCTTTGTTGATAAAGGAAAATTTTAGAAATTTAAGGATATCTTATCCTTTCCATCTTTTCCAATGCGAACTGGTTTGAAAACTCTGTGACTTGCAATATCCGAAATGATAGCTGTAATATTGTGTTGTTTTTAATGGGAGTTTGTATCAGTGGTTTCCAAACATAAATTGTACAGAAAAGGAAGTTATAAATGGGGTAACGACAATCTCATTCAAACCTTATTGATGTTTAGCTCTTCATATATTGTCTTCATTATGATCAATAATTACGTATATTAATTTTCAATAGTGATAACTCTTTATAATTTTGTTTGCATTAGAGGTGGAAATATTTAAAAGATTATCTTTAATAACAAGACAATTTGCAATTGTTAGCGTGTGTATTTAAAAAGAAGAAAAAAATCATTTCTAGTCAGATATAATGGAATTTCATGCGACTGGCATGTATGTGAGAGGTTTAGCTAGCTGTAAAACCAGGTTAAATCCACAATTTTTGTTTTGTTATCTTACTTTTTTCAAGCCGTTTCACAATATTTAGGCGACGAATCAACAATATCTATGACGACAATACCGTTGGTAATGTTCGTAACATAACAATATTGAGGTCATGTTTCCAAGCATTCAAAATGTTCCTTAAAATCAAACGACAACTTTGAAATCTAGGTGGTAATAAATCCATGACCTTTATGTTTTTAGAAATGAACGTTCCTGGTGAAAGTTGATCCGCAAGAGCGCTAATACATTTATAAAATATCATTTTCATTTTTCCAGCACTTTGTCGATATCACTGATGGTGAAGTGTTAGTACACGAGGGTTAAATCAGCTCAATAGTTGGTAAAGTATCAACAGGGTTGTAGTTGGTGCCTTGGTTTTGATGTTGATTAATAACATAATTTAATGTTTAATTGCAAAAATGAAAAATGAGAAATGTATGATTAAAAATCGCATTATTTAAAAGATCAGGTTCCAACTCTATCAGGCAAAGTTGAAGTTTTATAATCATATAACTAATTACGTGCTACGAAACTGTTACATGTACATCTTTAGACTTCATTTTTTCGGTTTGAACATTACAAGGAAAGGTTAAATCCCCAAAAGAAAGATGGATGCAACAAATCTACTAGTATAACGTTTCATTTTCCCCTTTTGGCACTTAGTGCTTTGTATCTGTTTTTCTAGATTTATAAATTGTTATTTATGGACTTTTTTGTCAATTTATTTAGTATTTTTTTCTTCATGTTTTATATATTTGTAACTTGTACATAATGTAATATATGTTTGTAATAAATAAGGAGCTCTGATTATATTACGTTTATTTAAATTTAAATATGGTAGCATTATGGCAAATAAATAAATCTTTGCAAAGATGATCGACAGAAATAAAGTCATAACGTGTGAAGTGCCACTAGAAGGTTGTAATTGTAAGTATGATAGGGATTAAAACAATGCCTTGCTAGAAAAACGTTAAACAAATGGTCTATATATTATATCCATGGATATAATAATACATGAACCAATATTGTTGCTCGTATAATTTCTATCAATTACGAATGTGCTGCTTCATATAATATTGTGTTTTTTGTAAGCACGATTTCATGTTTATTGTTAATTTAAATGTCGATTACAATAAAGTTTATAGCATGTATAATGGGCTATTTGAAATTGATCTAAATTTACCTACATAATCCGTAATTGATATGTCCCTGACGTCAAGTATGTCATATTTTGTTTCGTAACAATTTAATCTTTCATTTAATACATATACCGTAAGAATAATAAGGTTGAAAATGGATATGAATATTTGGTCGAATAAAAACATTGTGCAACATTCAGATTGAAAAGGTAAATATGAGAAATCATAGTCATAGTGTTTTGGACTATTACTGTCACCTGAATTTGTATATTTGATTATGATTAGAATATTTCGTAATGAAGCATAGATAAGTGAATGTTTCTGTTGTTCTGTTTAATTTTGTCAATTGCGTGTTATATAAGGTAAATCCATGTTCTGTGTTTAAAAATAATCAAAACAATCCCCCTTCCACAAGGAAGAAAATAATGTAACTTAATTTACCTGTATTATATAACATTGTATGAATAGATATTTATTGTTCATTCAGAGACTTCCAATATTTTCTTCCAGACAGATGACGTTTGGGTTTCAACAAAGGGACACTGACTAAACGACAACACGTAAATCACAAAAGAGTTATTCACAAAATTATATCAATTACAAGATTATCAAAACTAGACTACTATATATGCAATATAAAAAGCTCCAAATCTCTTTGAGTCTAGGAAACCTGAAGATGAGACAGAAACAAACGATATGCACAAGGCACAAAACAATCCGGAGTTTCTTGTGCATTTCAGGTAGCCAATATAAAGAGAAACATTTTGATTTTGTATTATTAGTTTTTGTTCAGTTGTCGTTTGAACATGGTCCCCTAGGATTCTTTCTTGAAAAAAAGAAGATAGGATTGTGTTATATTTTTTTTATCTGCATTAGTATTTCAGAATAGTACTGCATCATACAATGTTGGTTTCATGCTATTACAATTTATTTTTCGGAATAGACTATTGACATATGTTATAAACTGTATCTTTTTGCAAAACAATCTAGTTACTTTTTACATATATAAAACTACAGTGTTACTTATTGAAAGCAATAATTTCGATTTCAGTTGTCATATTTGTACGAACTGTTATATATGCTTTTCTTACTTTGGTACTTTTTTGTATTATTGTTTTTCTTTTTCAACTAATGCGAGAGGGTTAGCGTTGATAGTGATGTGCACTCTAGGTATAATTATTCAAATGGTAATAGACAGATCGTAAGACCAGTTTGTTTGAAGTTTTATGAAAATGGTTTTGTAAGCACGATGATTTGTTTAAAAACAATGTTATGATAGATTTTTCTGGATTTTAGATATTAAGCGCAAAGACTTAATGCATTGTCTTTGTGATATCAAAAGAAAGTGTAAATTGTTCATTTTGTTTCTACTTGTACTTTTCTATAGTTCTTGATCTTGTTTCAACATGCTTTTTTTTATCAATTTATACAGAACTGACAAAAAAAAAATTTAAAATGTTAATTGGATGATATAGAAAACTAAATATAGGTAAATGATTGATCAATTCAATTTTCAAAAGTACTTTCCAAAAGGATTTGAACTCGTCTGTTTTATCATTTTCTTCTTATATACAAATTGTAAACTGAGAGTATTTACTAAATCAAACAGGTTCAATAAATGCATCCGAAAAGAAAATCCAGATAAGGTTTCTGAAATGCCATTTCAATTTATCTATAATTATTTGCAAAAAATGAGATGAAGGTGTAGTTTATAATTGTGTTGAAAGCTGAATTGTGCAGGTTTTGGTGGCGTTCTATGCATTAATGATATTTAGACAGGTTTAGATATGCATAATGAGGGGTTAAGCGCACGATAAAAACTTATTTATTCCATAACCATATCAACCAATTTTATGTAATTAATACGTTGATCGTTATTGTTCGTCACATTGTATGTTTATTTTTCAGATACCTCGAGAGTAAGAGCTTGTAGTGTTTTGATATTACTGTTAATTTTGTTTTATAATTATTTCTTTTATCTATTTATGTATTATATAGTCCAAGTACTACAATTACTTGATTGACACACAAGATTGTATATTTGATCATCGGATTAACTTTATTTTTTTACTCTTTTTTATAAATCATTTTAACATTCTTATAACTGATTTGGCTTTGCAATTGTTTTTAAAATGTAGCTGTGACGTAAATATTTTGTTTTAACTCTCCCTTATTTTTCAGAAATGGAGAGTTATTTTCTTTGTTCATCTTCATTCTCAAAAAAGTGCTCACCCATAGAAATAATTCTAAAAGACGAAACGCGATATGGAATGAAGATGAACACTTATTAAAATGGCTGATATTCGATTTTTTTCAAAATTAGGATCGTAGTAATACAATGGAAACCAAATATCTCATTATCAACAGGTTTTATTTGCGAGTCGTACTTCTATCGTATAATATAAAGTATCGTATTCACTAAAATTCCACAACATTATCCACAATTAGTTTTCCGATGCAAATCTTGACTGAATTTCTGTCACGTATAGTACCAGATTGAGTGCCATTCCTCTTCTGTGCATCTACAAAATATCAAATGTTTTAACCCAGTCGAATTTTTTTGTGATATTGAACACATTAACATCATTCAATAAGGAAAATTAGAAAATATATTTCACTTAAAAGATTCGCTTTTAATTTTACCGTTCAAGATATCATTTCCTTGCAATATTGTGGTTTAATAGAATAAATAGTTAAAGAAACTGAAATGGTCAAATTGGCGTATTCGGTATATTATTTGAATAAAGAGTAATAGAGCATGAACTTTGTGAATGAAACAATTGAAGATAATAAAGAGAGTGTTAAAGAGGTTAAAAGTGCTTTTGATGAAATTCGACCCGAAAATGATGTCACAAATAACACTATTTTCCGATTACAAGAAGATCCTGAAGACTTATATTTTGCGACACAGTCATACAGATAGTTAACTTGCTAACTAAGCATTTTGAGTGGTCAAAATTAACCTGCGACAGGATTAAGGACTGCTCTGGCCAGTTCTAGGACCACAATCAAGTTAACTTGAAAAGCGGACTTGGTCCTAGGACTGTTTTTATGACTGCCGAAAAGTTAACTTTGATACAGGTCCGCTACTATTATAAGTTAACTTCGAAACCAGTCCTACAATAAGGTAACTTTAATTTGACAACTCCGATCAAACCAAACCTGATCTCAAGTTAACTTTTGGCTTGGCTCCTCAACATTAATTTAACTTGTAACCAGGATGCTCTGCATCGATTTATACAATATTTTTAAATGTCTTTGTTTCTTCATATAAACAATATGAATTAAAAACATTTGTAAATAAAGTACGCATAAAAGTTTGCTTGTTATACAAATTTCTCTGTGAATCGCCTTTTTATAAATTGGAAAACGATATTGGTTACACTGCTAACGTGCATTGAATGTATATTTCAATACATATCGAATTCTTTAAGTCGTATATACATATATTCTATATATAAAATGTTTACGTTCTGATCTGTTTTAAAATGTAGCATATTAAATCTTTTAAAAACTTGGTTATCAGATAAAATCGATAAAAAATGACAATAACGCATATATAGTACATAGATTGTATAAAATAATCAAGATAAATGAAAGCAATATTGGTGTACATTTACTAATATCTGCATCAATTAACAGCTAGTGCAATCATGTCCTCTTTTATTCATATATGTAAATCATTGCCAACAATCAGCAGTTTTCATATCTCACACTGACTAGTTGAACAATACTATTTGACCGCATCAACCAAAACTGACAATATTTGCACTTTTTTATGCCAATGTATATAGCCACATGATAAGGGAACGACCAAACAAGGTCAATGCGTGAGAATCTGATTTTCACTAGGATGCCGCTACATGATAAAGACGAAAAAACTGAACAAACGGAAAAGATCCTTGTTAACTTTATTGTTCAACAGTTTAAACTTCACAGACTCGCTGAATACGAGCGTGCTCATCGTTTTGGAAAGGAATATGTTGAAAAATAAAGATGAATCTGTTAATTTTGCAAATAAGCCAATTGTATGTACATTCAAAAACATTAAAGAACGTGAGTTTGTTAGAAAAGCCGTTAGTGAGTTGGGGGAAACCGGATTCGGAACGACTAGTGAGCAGTTTCCAAAAGAAATTAATGACAAGCGAAAAACTTTATGGCCTTTCTTTCAAGAAGCAAGTATACAGGGACAAAAGGCTTCTTTAGGGGAGATCGCCTCTTCATAGATGGGTTTGCATTTTTCTCTTCAGAGAAAACCTATCAGCAAAAATCAGAAATGTCAAGACAATAACCGAGACGAAACTACAAAGAAGAAGGCGCTCGCCCAAAATAAACGCCAAGAAATTACAACAGCAGACGTTTCCAAATGAAAAATGAGGACATCCCCGGAGGCATATCACGGCGTTATTCTTGAAATGTTTAGATAAAATCAAAAAGTATTTTTCCACTTAAGTTTAAGACATATAAAACAGTATCCAGAAATGTTTTTAATGATGCGTTTTTTTTTCTAAATTAGCGAATGTAGGGAAGAATAAAAAATAATTGCAGTTTGCTTGTATTGCTATTTTAGACTTTTCTAGAATATGCATAACATTTTTTTCCGTTGTTTTGAGGAAAGGGAAAGAAAAAATGTTGAGTTATGCAAAAAAAAAAAATGGTTTGAAATAAAGAATCATATTTTATTTCAGATATGACTTATAATCGAGCACACCATTATACGTTAAATACAGTCCTTGGATGAATGGTGTAAACTTCCCACTAACACCATACACCATGATTACAACATTCACCATACACCATTACACCATACACCCTGTGCCATCACATCATACACGTTACACCTTTGCACCATACACCTCACACATTACACCATAATGCAATTTAATTTCAAAGAAAGCGTGCGACTACAAAATTATTTATTTATTCAAAAAAACAAATTTTGATCACAATATTGTAAATTAATGCATAAAATTAAACATCAGTTCTTATCAATATTTTGCATAGTTTTAAATGTCGTACACCATTCATTCACACCATTCCCGATCGCACGTTACACCATTACACCATTCCCCTTACACCATAGCACCATACACCTTCTACCATATATTGCACCATATGCCATACACCATTACACCATACACGTTTTTTTGGAAGTTTACACCAACCAAGGGCTGTAACATAGACTAGAGTGTTACATACCTGGAAATGTATTCTAGTTGTACCATTTAATTTTTCGTAGACGATTCTACATCCAATATTAATTAAACGAAAAATACACATAATCCATTCACTTATATGCCTAAATACTATTTTTTTCTTTCCCTATATACCACTCAAATACACAAAAAATGTTCTTTCAATCACAGTACAAGAAAAACGTGCGTATCCAATGCCTGAATGAACTGTATTTAAGATCTTTTTCTAGTAATTATTCTACTGTTCATAAATACGTTAAGTGAGTAAATTGTCAGAATGATATGAAAAAAGAGAGGCGAAATATAACGAACGGCCATTCAAACTCATAAGTCGAATATAATTTGACAACGCCATGACTTTAAAAAAAAAAAAGACAAGCAGACAAACAATAGTACACAAAACACAAAAAAAAAAAACTAAAGACTGAGCAACACGAACCCCACCAAAAATTGGGGGTAATATCAGGTGCTCCTGAAGGAAAGGCAGATCCTTCTCCACATGCGGCACCCGTCGTGTTGCTCACGTTAGCCTGTGAATTATTGGGGACAACATGGGGAAATTAAAAAGAAAACCATAACAGAAGGAAATAAAATACTTAAAAATGTTAACAGTTGAAGATTTTTTTTAATATTATTTGTGTATTTTAATTTACCGAAAGTCCAAACAATTGTCATTTTTTGTTATTTTCTCTATAACTGAATCGAGCGTCACTGGTGAGTCTGATGTAGACGAGATGTGAGCCAGGCGTACAAAATTATAACCCTGGTATCTATCTTCGATGATTTTTTATTCAATCTCTTCTCATTTTTTCTTTGAATATTGTATAAGCTATACAAATAAAATCAGACATTAAATTTGTGAAAATATAAATGGAAGATTACCTTAACTGTCTAAACGTTTTTTTCAACTTGCAAAAATAAATAAGTGTTGGAAAATTGGCAAAGCTATCTGTGAATACAAAATAATAATCTTGACAAGCAAATAACATTTCTACCTATTATGTATATTTTTTTTTTGATAGCTAGCTAAAATATCTAACTCAAGATGGATGCAACTCCATCGGACAAAGAGTTTTGGAACTACATGAAACTTCTGACCTTCACTCTTGGAATTGGAATGGAGGTTTTACACCATTACTTTGAACAGAAAATTTTGAATACTATGAAGTTTTTCGTGTTTATAGATCGATACAAACATAATTTGTTTCACGAATGTTACCCTAGAGTGCCATGTTGTCAGTGTTCTGAAAATAGTCTTGGTTTGTCTTCTAAAAAAGGATGTCTAGACAAACTACAGTTTCAGTCATTGTTTAATATTGCCTGTCCAACTGAACATGACCATTATCAATTAGGACACAATAATGAGATCACCAAGGAGTGTTTGTGCAGAATCGATGCAAAAAGGTCCAATGATGTTGACTGTATGGATATAACTCTAATGTATGCAATTCTCAAATCATGTTTTATAAACAACAATATGTCCATACATGGACATCCAAAATATTTTGAAACTATCAAAGAAACGAGGAATTTTTTGGCACACACAGCTAATCAACGCATTTCCGAATCTGAGTTTAACAGTAGACTGACTGAAACTGAACAAGCTATTTTAGGAATAGCTAGTACAGTAGGAACCTATTTTGCAAAAGTGAACAAGAAAAAAATAGATTTATTCAAAATAGAAGAATTATCAATGGACAAAATCAAAGACATCATCGAGAGCAATGCTGATGATGTTAAAAAGGTTAGTAGAACATCACCGTATTTTTGTTTTAATCAATTTCTTGAAAATGATACATGGGCTTTTGAAAAGTTACCATAGCAATTTATGTAATTGTCTTCACTGAGATCTGAACCCGTCAGATTACATTTATTAACCTTTGACGATTTGCACTGTTCTCATTGTTTTGTCTTTTACTATGAAAAAAAATATTTGGTTTAAAGGCTACTTGATAAACGCTTTTAGGAAGACGCGTCATCCCCTTTCAATTTATTATCATACGACATTTTGTGAAGAACGAAAGTGAAATGTGAACCCACTAATACCCCCATCACACTAGGACCACGATCCCGCTACGACCTCAGAAATTATGAAAACTTTTGGAAGTCGTAGTAAGATCGTGGTGATCGTGCCAATGTCTTCTTGATCGTGGAGGTCCACGACCAACTTTGAACATTTTCAAAACATTCGTGTTGCAGTCGTGGCCAAAATTATTCGAAGTAAAAGCGTATGTAGGTAGTAGTAAGGACTTAGTAAGATCGGGACGGGCATAGACACATAGTATTAGAAACATTGTGCAATCTGGAAGCCAATGGAGAAGATAACGCTGCGACCTTACTACGATTTCACTACGTCTTCTTTACGCTTCTACTACGATATTGATACTACGACGAGGAAGACAATAGTACGCTGCTACTACGCGCTTGTCGTTCTTAGTGCGACCTTACTACGAAACTACTACGACCTAGCCACGATAGTTGCATGATCTTATTCAGTTGATATAAAACTAGAGGTTCTAAAGAGCCTGTGTCGCTCGCCTATGTCTATGTTCATATTCAACAAAAGACACTTTCCAACATTGTAGACAAGAATAGAATTCATGAAAAAAGTCTCTTTTTTTTGCTGATCTTGTATTGCTGATCGTTTTGTAACTTATAAGTTTCTCTCTATCTTCTTTAGTTTTTGCTCAAAACATAAAAAAGGGTAAAATAATCCTCCTTTAAGGGTAATCTCTCCTATAAAGAGTGATAGTCTACTAACTATATCGACAAAATTTGAATGGGTGTAGATCTTACCTTGCCGATCATTTTGTTATTCAAAGTATCTATTTATCTATTTATCATATAAAGCAAAACGCAAACAAATTGGTTAAACTCGTCATCCAAGGACAGTAACTCTAATTAGGGGTCGACTGACGATTTCGACCATAAAAACCTTATCTTGATGATCATGTTTGTCTGTCATTTATGTTTTATAGTTTTCAAGATAAAAAGCAAAAATGGAAAAAAAATAGAAAATTTGTCATTAAAGGGCATTACTCCTATGTGAAGTTGGTAGAGATCAACATTCTGAACACTTTCGCAGTTGTCAGTTTTTCTTTTTTTTTATAAGCTTTTCAAAATAAAAGACAAAACTTGCATACATGTATAACCCCTATGTTCAATTTTTAGCCATGTCGACCATGTCGACCATCTTGGTTCGCAGGCGCGGTCATCGGACACAATTTTAAAACTAAATACCCGAATGATGAGTGTGACCAAGTTTGGTTAAATTTGGTCTAGTAGTTTCATAGGAGAAGATTTTTGTAAAAGTTAACGGACGACGACGGACAACGGACGCCAAATGATGAGAAAAGCTCACGTGGCCCTTTGGGCCAGGTGAGCAAAAAATTGATGCAATAGCTTCTACCTGTAGTTCAACCATGGACACACACGAGCAAAAGAAGAGCGCAGTGACAACGTAGTGGAAACGTAGTAGAGTCGTAGTTCGAGCGCAATGACATCGTATTTGAGTCGTGGTTCGATCGTAGTAGACTCATATGGAGATCGTGTAAGTCGTTGTTAAGTCTGAGTAGACGTAGCATAAAGTAAAATCACAAAAATACCGAACTCCGAGGAAAATTCAAAATGGAAAGTCCCTAATCAAATGGCAAAATCAAAAGCTCAAACACATCAAACTAATGGATACTAACTGTCATATTCCTGACTTGGTACAGGCATTTTCTTATGTAGAAAATGGTGGATTAAACCTGGTGTTATAGCTAGCTGAACCTCTCACTAGTATGGCAGTCGCTTAAAATTCCATTATATTGACAACGATGTGTGAACAAAACAAACAGACACAATAGGTAAAAATGTCAAAAATTGGGGTACAGCATAAGCGTGACAAGATTTTACTAGGATCATAGCAAGGTCGTGGTATGAACGTGAAAACTAAGAAATAATTAATAAATTAATTAACTCAACTGAAAAATATGAAAATAAAATGAATTAATATCGTATATATTTGTGCACTATTCTATATATGCTTGAAAATCATAAAATTTTCAAGCATATAACATGTCGATTAGACCATTCTACCATTTCAAACATTTGAAAGCAATAAACCTGTTCGAAACGATATTGGGACAGTAGCAATATAAAACTAACAGAAAGACTCAAGATCATTCTTATGTAATTGACATAAACAGCTAAATATATTCTATTACTAACGGTTATCAGAAACCATTTAAACATGTATATGAACATGGTATAAAAATATGCAGATGCTGATTGAGTCTATGTGTATTCAAAACGAATAGAAGATCTTTCCTCAGTGCTATGTTAACTATGATAAAAAGATAATTGTAAATGTCTGTCGTGTATAGTGTTTTAACAAAACAAGGAAAAAGTCATTCAAGACGGCAACATGATACAGTAAGTATTACAGTTAAAGGGGCACTAGCTGTCAAATTCATGTTCACCGATTTGACTCAAATTCTCATATTCGACTTATAACATACTAAAACGTATGTCCAAATAAAAAAATGCTAAAATAAACAATTTACAATGCATAAACTCGAAATTATGTATCAGCATTTCGTGTGTACTTAAGTCTGGACGCCATCTAATTAACCATTAATTATCGAACAGAAAAAAAAATCCTATTTTATTTTTTTTCTATACCTCGCAGCTAGTGCCCCTTTAAGCCACTTTTTGAGGTACGTACATGTATGTTCGAAAATAAGCTCATTCTGTAATGCAAATATGTAAAACATACATGTACCTCTCTGATGAGAGCTAAATAAAAAAAGTAATACTTAATTTTAATATTAAGGAGTTCATCTTTTGTTTGTTAACTGCAATTCAATGAAAAGTGGTTGACTGCCTGCTGGTATTTGATTTGTAATTACAAAAACCACAAACGATTATCTAAATGTTAAAATGGGTTACTCAAACATGTCCAATTCAGGAATATGATAGTTGTTTTTAACTCGTTCCACTAATTGATAACGTTTAATTTTGTCATTTTTATATACTTTCCCCCTTTTGAATTTACCTTGGAGGTTGGTGTTTTTGTAGCTCCTATATTCAATACTCGAATCTTTTTTATCATATTTCAAACACGAAGTAGGTGCTCAAAATAATGAAATAACAAATATTAGACTTCCATTTGTACATGCAACTGGTAGCTTTTGATTTGTTAACAATACTTTTAGGACAGGCTATTGTATCACATTACATAGGTTAAAATGATTCAACATCCAGTCAGTATTCTAACGGTACCAATTGAGCATCTATACTGGTAGACTCAATTTTTCACTTCAAAGAAGCTAGTACTCTTCCCCAACTCAAATATTGGGCCTTGATCATCACTGATGAGACATTACATTTCTAAACGAGGAATAGTAAAACTGATTTTCGTCTTTTTAATTTTATGCAATGGTGTTGTCTTTCCTTGTTTTGATAGTTTGTATCATCCTTTTCTCATATTGTTTATAAGCTGTTTCATGCATACACTTAATATATTAAAATGGTAAGTATCTAGTGTGTGCAATTTTGATTTACATTTGTACAGGAAGTTGACCTTCTTTTGATAAAGTTGTAGGAACAATGTTTGTTCTATCAGTCGACTTGTTTAATCAGTATATCTTTCTGAAATGTTATATAATTTTTCATTAACTAAAATTAACATCTAAATTGAATGAAGTAAAATGATAATTACTGTTAACGATGTTGTAATTTTGTAAATACTTCTCGTTGGGCCAAGATTGAAAAAGGTTACTGATTCTCACGGACAACAAATGTGTGTGTTTAATTTTTCTTAAACTGTGGGACATTTTACTATAAGTACGGGTTCTATTAATTGTTGAAGGTAGAAAATTGTACTCTAGTTGTTTATATCATCGCTCTCTGGTAGCTGATGGACAGGTTTATAATTGTTTATCATACCACATTTCGTTTGATATAACGAAGATTCAATCCAATGAAATACCAGATCGATCTCCAATTTATATTCCATATTTCAACTTGATTGAAAAAAAAGCTGAAATGATTTCATAATAAAACATTGACATGAAAAAAAGACAAGCTTTAACAAATAAAATAAAAGAAAAACGTTAAATTGAGTATATATTTTGAAATAAATAGGACAATACATAATAGCAAACATACATTATTCCTCTGAGTTATATCAGCTCTTCAACTCAACGATTGTTTTGTGTTTAGGATCTCCACATGTCATAAAGCATCACTTACGCACATTAATTGAAATAAATTGTCCAAATGTGCATTTGTTCAGTAAAATCGATGCCGTTTATCTTATTTCTTACACTGTTTCGACATTGGTGCCAGTATTAGATCATGCATTTATAGACTATCCCACTCCCCAAAGGTTTCTTATGTTACATATCAGTTGACAACGGCGAGATTTTTGCAAACCATAAGTCCTTCATGGGTTCAATGAACATTACATTGAGCAGCAAATCTGAGGACTTACTTTTTTTGTATTGGATACCTAAGCTTCACTACATTCCGTAAAAACAACGGTACATTACCAGCTCATCGGCATGTTCTACAAAGGAATCGTTCTTTAGATTGACAAAAAATCTGTCCAAAGTGAAAGAGGGTTTTCGGAAATACTGTGAAACTGTTTACTCGCGTAGTGGTATTAACCATATGTGCATTTTAAAAACCATTAAAGAATTTCTGGATAATTTTGAATCTCGAACCTTCTTTGAAATTCATTTATGAACACTTTCGATTCTTTAACACTGTATACCTCCATTCCCCATGTGAAATTAAAAAATCGTCAAAAATAAACAATTCACAATGCTTTTCTATATAAAAATGGTATCATACGCTAACAGGGGAGATAATCTTACAAAGGGTAACATTTAAATGCCCCTGATTTAACTCCCCTGATAAAAAGCCAGCTTACAAAAGAGGTGGCGTACAAAAAAGGCCACTTACAAAAGGTGGCATATCATAAAAAGGCCACTTACAAAAAGTAGCATATCATAAAAAGCCATTAACAACATAATGGCAAATATCATTAACATAAAATTACAAAACCCGCATCATATTTACATGTACAAGGTGGCAAGTTATTGGGGTAGGGGGTGGGATCAAAAATTGTCTAGAGAAAATTTGCGATCTTTCTTGTCGCAGATTAATTTTTACGTCAGAATATATCTGTTATCTGATTGGTTGGTTAAAATACAGATTAAATATTTATGCCATTTACACTCAGTTCAAATTGACTGTTTAATTCAAAAGAGTTGTCCACATAGACATAAATGAATTTATAACATAAATAAGATTTTATGTCTAATGTGATCAGCGTTATAAATGTATATCAAAGCTGAGGATATCAAATGCAGAATCGAAGCCACTCTATGACTTAATATCTGAGTGCATGAACACTTATGTCAGGACACACTTTGCTTGGTTTTTTGGAGGCGAATTAGTAACAAGGAGAAAGATTCCAATCAAAATTTCATTTATTAAAAACGACGATTAAAATTATTTACAACAACAGGGGAGATAATCTTACAAAGGGTAACATTTAAATGCCCCTGATTTAACTCCCCTGATAAAAAGCCAGCCTACAAAAAAGGTCGCGTACAAAAAAGGCCCAAGCGAAATACAGGTTTTACTTAAAGCTGAATGAGCCCAAGCCATCCAAGGTGTGTCTTGAGTTACGGAATATTATTTTAACTTTTTTAAAGATATAATTGACACATATAACTAGAAATACTTCAGATATACTATTAAAAGTACTACACATATCAATATAAAAAGTAACTATTTGTTAATGAGTAGGCAAATCCTGGCCTCAACAGTCTGTATAACAGAATCACTGAGCAGACATATTTTATATCTGTAATTAAGCTTAATAAGCCTTGAATGTATGTTCAAATGAAGACATTGAACATTAATAGTAACAGTTTTTGAGCCGCCAGCCATTCAATGAGTTTCAATATATATAAATTGCATCTTTCATATTTCAAAACTATAAACTAGAAAATGTTAGCAAAACAAAAAACATCAGTAATATCATGAATATATCAGATCAGAAATACATACATGAAATATAATACATCAATATATGAACATTATAAAATATTGATGACGCACAGGTCTTCTAATACATTATTTCTTGTTTTGGCAAAAGATAATGGATGTATAAAAATTTTCAACATATATACATTCATGTAGAATTTTGAGCAGGCAAATCCTGACCTCAAAGTCAAAACCAGTTCTAACAATGTTCACACCTTTAATGATTTAATCAAATAATGACTAATTATGAAAAACAATCAAAATGGTGACCAGGCAAATCATGACATAACCTTATGAGTTAGTGTTTTCTGACTGAACATCAACATATAACATGCGAATAGATTCAAATCTTATATATCTCTATAATGCATTTGAATTCCAACGACCCAGCTTTTGAATTAATTTCTCAGAATAGGCTAGGCTGGCAGCATTAGTTGCTGCACCTTTACGAAAGCTATGTCCCTTGTATTGAGTAGGATTCAAACCTATAAAAGTAATTAACCTTTTCATCTGTTCGGTCACAAAGTGTGCAGATACATATTGTCCATTGGTATGTTGAATTAAGGGTCCCCTATTATGCGTAAAAGTGTTCACGAAAACATACAGTGTATTAACAGGACAAATTCTAGGGGAGCTTGGCAATGCTGACAAGAAAATTGTTACTGATTTATTAGTCTTGTTATTTTAAAAAAAAATTAAGTGTTAATTCAACACCCTTTAATATGCCCTTTTCCATAGTAAACAAATTATCTTGACGTTGAAGTACTCTCCCTGTAGACTGTTTTGTTCTTAAGGCAAGCTCTCCTAGCCTACAAAATCCATTAAATGCTATCAAAAAGATAGTTTTTAATAGGAGCTGATGAACATAGAGTCTGACTACTGACGGCAAGTTTATGATCATCTTGTCAAGGATTGCTTTTGTGATTGGTAGTCTTGCGTCTGCAGATGGGGTTAGATTTTCACAACCTTTCAAAGCTTTGCGAATAATGAATAAAGCTGTAGGGTCCTGAATATTTAACATTTTATGTACATAACTTAATGCAGATATATGTGATGCTTTTGTCATGTTTGTAGCAGGTTTTAAACCTTTACTGAACAAATGGCCAATAAAGTTAGCAACATGAGCTCGCTGCAGTGGCAGAGAGATCTTTTGGTGACAAAGAAATTCAATTAACTTTTGCCTTTTTTTTGGTATGAAGCTTTTGTAGAGGGAGTCAAGCTGAGCATAATAAATGTTTGGCTTTATCAGTCAAATCTCCAACAAATGTTGGGGAATCAGTACTCTTATCTTGTGGTAGCCTACATTCCATTATATTAGAATCCAAATCTATACCATAAATGGTTATGACTGTTGTAGGCAAGACCGTTTATTCCTTTTTAATGAGAATTCACAGTCGATTACATAACAGAATGAAAGTTTGTGAATCATGGTAGCATTTTTGTGACTGAGAGGGACCAACAAATAAAATATCATCCGAAATATGTGACATGCCACCTGCCTTATATTTTGACTGCATTATCCACTGTAATGCTACACTTAAAGTCTCAAAAGTTTTCGAGCACTTCTTGCACCCATTGGAAGACATTAATCATAATAGAAAACCCCATTCCAGCTAAAACCTAAAAGATTGTAGTCAGATTTCTGTATTGGAATAATGCGAAATGCATTTTCAACATCGGTCTTAGCCATTCTACAGGATTGACCATATGATTTGACCAACTCAACAACATTATCAATAATATCATACGAAACAGCAGAATATTCGATAGGAATACCTAAGTTAATTGAATCATCTTTTGGGAATGACAAATCATGAATTAACTGAAATTTTCCATCTGACTTTGGAACCAAACCTAGTGGTGAACAAACAAATAATGAGAATGGAGGTTTTTTAAAAGGCCCAGCAATGCGACCACTTAGACTTTCTTTTGCCAATTTAAGATACACTGCATCTGGATTTTCAGTAGCTGATTTATGGTTTTTGCATTTTTTGTTTCTTGGTGTACCTTGAAAATTAAGTGAAAACCCAAATTTGAAACCTTGAACTAACATATTACTTAAATCGATATCATAACCCTGCCATTCCTTCTCTAGCAACTTACCGTTTACTGGTGTTAGTATTTTGTTTCTGATTTGACATTTGTTTGTTCTGTTGTGTATTTTGCTGTGGTTTGTATTCAGTACATTGAAATCTTGCGTTTGAACCTTTACAATAGTGGCAGACTTGCTTGTATGAGCAAGGTTTGTTGCAAGTTTGTTCTCTGTTAAACAAAATGCATGTTTTGACACTGTTTGGATGCATGTTTTTACTGTAGTATTGTGTATTGCCTTGGTTTTGAAAAGTTTTGTTTTGTCTTGAACATGACAGTTGTTCTCCATTCTTTTGATGTGTTTTATCATTTGATTTTGACATTTTATTAGGGACTTTCCGTTTTGAATTTTCCTCGGAGTTCAGTATTTTTGTGATTTTACTTTTTGCTGGTTGGGCACGAAAATTCTTGTTTTGGGTATTACTAGTATTGGCTGATTTAGTGTTAAATTCATCAATTAGTTTCCCCCAAGGTAGCTTAATCATTTCTCTTAACCTTCTAAATTTCTCGTCATATGTCCTCCAAGGCTCATCTCCATATACGTCATACACCTCTCTTATGTTATGACCATAATTGAGTAGATGCCTTGCTTCCTCTGGGGATTTCTCAATATAAATATCAGAAAATACAAGAAATGCAGATGTCCACTGCTCTATGGACAGTGGAGGTTTGTTTGACCTTGATGTATTATACAGGGAAAATTTCCTGTTACTAACACATAGACTAAATGGGTCTTCTACGTAAGAAGACGTTAGACTATTCATATCGATGAATTCATCCGACCATATTTTCTCTTTAATTTTTTGAGAAATAGTGGCTTCCAATGAGATGCCATCAGAAACTCGTATTCTAAGTGAATTTTCACTTGACATATTATTGTTGACTGGCGGCTCACCTGAAAAAAGTGTTTCAACCACAGCTTGGATTCTAAATTCTTTGGAAGTACTAGTACTGCATGATGGGTTATGATCAGTTGTTGAATCTTCAGTTGCAACTGTGCATGTAGGGTTCACCTGTATCTGTGATGCTCTCACCTCAAATGCTGCTAATGAAGGAATTGGAGAAGGAACACTTACAGTGTTTGCAGCAGGATCTATGTTCTGAGCAGATGTTAGTATTATACATGTATGATCTGTAGCAGTGACTGCATGTAAATCAGCCTGAATAATGGTACTGTTATAAGATGGTGGATTATTTATATTCCCGGACTGTAGCCGTATGATTTCAGCTGCCAATTTTGTGTAGTCAATATTGGTTTTTTGGTTTTTGCTGGTTGAATGGTCGCTTTAGCCGGACTTTCCTCGTTTGGGAGGCATTTCCTGGCAGTTTGTGGAGTTGAATTATGACTTTAGATACTGAAACAGAATTAGATTGTTAATATATTTGTTTGTGTGAAATATACACAAAAATGAATGACAATGGCCTATAAACTACTGTCCAAATGTGGTTTGGAGTACACAATGCGTACATGCATGATATTTATAGGTACAATGTACCAAATGTTGCTTATTTTGTAAGCTGAAAATGCCACATTTTAGTTCGACCTACAATGTGGTAGAATAGCAGAGTGTACACAATGTGCAATTGTGAGGTACAATGTTCCAATAAATATAAGCTCCAAATTGCATAGGCAGCTCAATACAATTTACAATTAGTAAAATCTATATATATATGTACAATGTACATAAAAATTCAACATGGAATTAAGCCTATATAATGTTAAGGCAGTTATTTATCCTGATAAGTACAATGTACTTAAACCTCTAGAATGGAGTTATATATAACAGTTTAATTTACCTAAATGTACAATATAATACAGTGTCACTGGTTGAATGTATGAAGTACAGCAGAACGAACACTGTTAAAGTATTTGCACATTCCAAAATAGTTAAGTGCACTCCATTTAAAACATAAAAAATCAAAATTGTCCCAAAAACCATGGTGGTGCCAAAAAGAAATTGCATTTTCATCATGCTCTTTGATTTTCTCTTGTTAAAGTGTGTTTATTTGGATAACGTTATCATTATATCCTGCATATGTTACAAACTCACTCCGGTATAACAACTGTCCAAAAATGACATGGTTTACATGTAAACTATAGTGTAAGTACATCGCGAACGCAAAAATGCCTTGAGCACTTTGGTATGCATTAGTTCTCCTATTTTCTGCATCATTTCCACCTTTTTGTTGAAAAATTATGCGAGGGTGATAACTAAAAGTACATAGTTGTTTTTGCTGAGCTAGTCTGGCTACTGTTAGTCAATCCTGTGCACGACAATTATTTAGAAAATTACTCTTCAACAAACGCAGATTATCAAATTTGTCACAACCATTCATAAAGCGATTTAGTCTTCTTATAAAGCTGTGATCCAATAAAGTTACATGTAAATATTTTCCATTCAAAGACTTTTCCATAACTGTTGACTAATGAACAAACTAGCTGTTTATTGCAGAGTTGTTTAGACTAAATAGTCGGTCACAATGTCACGTGATTTTCACCACAACATAATGTTAAGTGAATCTTTCGTAACAGAAACTATCACACGAATTGTTTCTAATACCACACGAACGTAAAGTTTCTAAAGTTCATAGCGAATATGACAAATTCTCATCTCAAGTTAACAAATATAATAAATGTATCGGTTATCTTCTTATATTTAGGAAAATCGTAATAAATATTGTCAGCATCAAGCACTAGTTCGTCGACCACGAAGTATGTGCGTGGGTAAATATAGGTCAACAAGATTGATTGAAGTGTATAAATTACTCACTATTTGTAACGAAATCTCGCTGAATAAATGATAATCCTTAATACAAATGATGTTTACTGTTTGCTGTGAATCAATTGTCACCAGAGTGTATATAATATCAATCCTGATCCTGATCAAAAATCGTCCAGAAAACATTTGCGTTCTTTTCTGTCGCAGATACATTTTTACGTCAGAATACATCTGTTATCTGATTGGTTGGTTAAAATACAGATTAAACAATGATGCCATTTACACACAGTTCAAACTGACTGTGTAATTCAAAAAAAGTTGTTCACATAGACATAGATGAATCTATCAAATAAATTAGATTTATTTTGGGATACCATACCTCATATTTTGTTAATAGTGAAGAAAATGTTAAAACATGCTACACTGAGGAACAAGTGATCAGTATGCTGGAGTTTCTTATTTACAACAGATTTATTGAATTTGGAAGTAAACGTTTTCAACAAATTGTCGGCATTCCTATGAGAACGAAATGTGCGCCTCTCCTTGCCAAGAATATCAAAGACGCCATATCATTAATCTCACATTCAGATACATAGATGATGTCCTTTCCATTAACAATTTAAACTTTTAGGATTTGGGTTCCATTAATATATCCTTCATTGTTAGATTTATAGCTCGCATTTGACATCATCGGTCATCTCAGTACCAGAATCTATGACAAACGAGACGATTTTAATTCTGAAATTAACAATTTTCCCCACCTTAGTAGCAATATACCAAATAAACCGGCATATGGGAAATAAATTTCTCAACTCATTCTGTATTCAAGAGCTTGCAGCTGCTATCCAGACTTTATAAAACGTCACCAGTGTCTGATCCGAAAGTTGATGAACCAGGGTTATGTCAAAGAACGTCTCGTCCTTTTTCTGAAAAAGTTCATCGGAAGATACCAAGTCCTTGATGATAGATATTCCGTATCAACTTCACAAATAATACATGATGGTCTTGAAGTATAGATTCTAGTCATAACGTTGTTTACCATCTTAATTAAGTGTTTATAGTGTACTTTAATTTGTCTTTGAAAATTATTAACCTTTACTATTAAGTCCATTTTTGATTATATCCTTTTGACGTGGCTTGGTACTTATGCTTCCCGCCAATTGCTATTTAGTTAGATTATAACACAATGACTTCTGTATCCCTATTTTTGACATTTTTACCTATTATGTCTGTTTCTTTTGATCACACATTGTTGTCAATATAATGGAATTTAATTTTACACTGTCACACACGTGAGAGGTTAAGCTAGCTATAAACACAGGTTTAATCCATCATTTTCTACATAAGGAAATTTCTGCACCAAGTCAGGAATATGACAGTTGTTTTCCATTGGTTTGATGTGTTTGACTTTCCGATTTTATTTTTCCTTGGAGTCCGGTTGATTTGTTATTTTACTTTTTGATAGAATATTGACTTGATACATTTTAGAATCTTTGTGTACTGATTGAAGAGCAGAAGAATACTACAGCGTTAGTAAAACATGTTAAAGATGAGATAATTCAACATTTTACAAAACACAAAGGTAATGTAATCGAAATTTGAAAACAAACCATGAGTTTAATTTTTTATTTCGTGCTCTTAACTGACTGATTAATACCAGGTTTGAGATTTACATTAAAACCACTTCATTGCAAATTTTGAAACACGTCTTCAACCTTTAATTTTTCAAGCATACGTAGGAGCATAACATCCAAAAAATAGATGTGAACATCTAGGAATTTTTTTTGTTATTTAAAGTTCTTTTCCCCATGTGTATTCCATATGTTACTGTTTTCACTCTGCCTTGTTTTAAGAACTCCTTTAGAAACTCTTTTGAATACGTTTGCAATATCTACCTTTTACATCATTATTAGTATTTAGCTATATTACTGAGATACTGAATATTCAGAGCAACACATTTTGTTTTCAACATAAAATGAGACAAAAAGGGCTTTAAATAATATTCTGTGTTATATCCACTGCGTTACGGTCTAGGTCATATTATTGAAATCTCCGTTTTGGTTGTAACGGTCTATAGACTATTATATGTTCTTTTTTTATCATGCATCTTTGTATTGTTATTGTTTGTACTCAATCGGTATTGACATTGTCTATGGTATCTTGATACAGTTTATAAACGAATATTTCGAACACAAAATGCATTTATTTATGACAAACTGATGTTGGGATCTCTAGATTTTTGTGTGTGTATTTCAGATGAATTGTCGACCGAAATTGGAAATCTGAGATTTGAAGTTAAACAATATACATCAGCAATGTCCACTACTTCGCAAAAACCAACGATTCACACACAAGGTATGTTAGAGTTATGTGAGATATGCATTTACTAAATGTTAAAAGTAAAACTTCGCCAAGCACACACCATATGATTAAAAGACATGTTTGGTGAACATCATTTCAGCAGTAACCCAACAACAAATTAAAAGTAAACAAGAAATTTCTATGGCAATATATAGTCTTTATAAACAATACACGATTTTTATACATTATCAATAATGGGTTTATTTAAGTTACGACTAGAGTTTATTGACAAAATCTCAGTCTCTAAGTAAAGTATAACATATGACATTTACGGACGCGGTAACTTATGTAAAAATCCTCCCCCAGTAGACTTAAGTACGTTTGTTTTATCATAGATTTATTTAACTCTACTCAGCATTCTATATAAAATATGAGAACATAAATCAATCACCGATTCAGAAACATGAACGGAACAAATTTTACAAATACGCAATCAAGAAGTAATGCCTCTTCAGCAATGATCAATGCCAAAATAATTAAGTGTCAAAAACCTAATAAAGTCTTTTAATTGATTGCTTGTCTTGTTTTTATACTGATATAATCATTTACGTTTGAATACCAAATTGTTTATTAAAGTTAATATTGACAAATCCACGAAACAAGCGCAATACAGTTGCAAAATTGGTATTCATATGTTGATTATGATATCATCTATGAAACTTGTTAAAACAAGTAAATTAATCATATTGTTGTCAGGTGAACCCCATCAATTAGAAGCAGCATGCAGTTCAAATAGTTCTGACGTACAAATGACGGAAAATGATAAAAGTAAGTTCGTAGCATGCTAGTGTTATTTGTATGTAGAGAGCATTCATTAATTATGCAGTTACTGAGTTAATTTGTCATTTTAGCCTGTTTTACAAATAGAAGGCAATACATGTGTGTCTTATTTTAGCTTTTAAATATGTGCCTTACTTCATCAATATGATTTATATGGTAAATTTCATTAAAATAAACAACATTTCATACATATCTATGGATACTTACTATAATTAAAAGAGAATGATATGGATAAAAAGGAAAGTTGATTTCAGATCAAAGAGACAATAACAAACCATATAAACACGACTAGGTTAAAAATAAAAAAAAATCACATTATTAAGAGCTCAATGCACGGTTTTCATCAAAAATATACCCAATAACTTGAGTCAATCAGATAATAAAGCGTCTATTAAAAAGATCCCATGATTTAACGGTATTTTTAACATTGCCATATAAGCGAGTGGTATGGCTAGCCATAAAACCAGGTTCAACCCACCATTTTTTCTTAAAAATGTCCTGTACCAAGTTAGAAATATGGCAGTTGTTATCAAATAGTACGTTTCTATATATGTTGGCGTTTGTTGTTGTTGCAGTTCGGTGTTCCTGTTGTTCCGTTGTTTTCCTCTTATACATGCTATAGTTGATGTGTTTCCCTCGGTTATGGTTAGTGACCCGGATTTTTTTTCGCTTAATCGATTGATGACAAATGAACAGCGGTATACTACTGTTGCTTTTTTTTAACAGACCCTTATACATGAACAAGTGCTGTTATAAAGGCAAAAGAAAAAAAAACTAGTACGACAGACAACCACTTACCTGTAGTAGTATTCCCTGATCTAAACTATAAAAGAGTCAAATAATCGAATATGTTTGTTTATTATCTACATAAGAAAATGCCCGTACCAAGTCAGGAATATGACAGTTGTTATCCATTCGTGTGATGTGTTTGAGCTTTTGATTTTGCCATTTGATTAGGGAATTTCCATTTTGAATTTTCCTCGGAAGTATGTATTTTTGTTATTTTACTTTTTGTTATGTAGATCAAATCTTAGTTTATGAGGCGCAAATGTATGTTAATCGATGCTTTTCAATCCATGTTGTTCGCTGTAACTTTGAGACATGAGTTTATCGCTTAACTATTTCAATTTACTAGCATTTCAATGTTTACAGCGTTTGTTGCTTTTATAGCTCGATATTAGATATATTGTTAAACATAGCTCAAATACTACAATGCTTTGTTTATATCATGTAACACTATGTGGTCAATAATATCAATGGTTCAATCACAATGATTTAAACTCATTACTCAATAAGGAAAAGCTAATGAACAGCACTCTTTGATCTGCAAAAATTAGTATACATATATAATATGTATAATAATTTGCAGGTTTGAATACCAAATGTACAATACCAATCTTAATAATATATCATAATTTTCGGAATAAATTACATAAAAAGTGATAAAAAAAAATTATATTAACTCCTAACGTATGGGCTCAAGTGCTACGACAGGGTAATATTCGCCTGCTTTAGATGCATCTAATATCACCCGGTTCCCAACTCACATCTTTTGTAAACACTAAAGCCAAAGACATGTCAAAACCGGCAATGAAGACATTGTTAAAAAGAATTGTGAAACTGACACAGTGTTAAGTTCATCGAATTCCTTCTTAGGACCATAGGAATTGCATAAATTGTTAGTTCATTTGTATTGTTGTTGTCACAAACAAAAAGCTTTTGCATTTACTAATAAAGATATAGGAACACTATGTATAGATACATAATATGTCTTTTTGCAGAAATCAGTAAATGTCGAGTTGAATGGAGGCTCGAAACACCAGACGAATGGAATTTAGCAGAAATCAAAGAAAATTTAGAAAATTGTTCTCATTTGTTACGACGCTATTTCGAAATAGAATTTGTTTATGTTGGATCTTTAGTTATAAAAACATTAGTACCACGACACATTTTGAATGATAGAGATCAAATGCAAAGGTCCGTACATTTATTTTTGGAAAAGGTTTTAGAAGTTTGCAAAATCAATACAGATGAATCTGCAATCATCAAAGTAGCTTTAATAGTATCTGAGGAATCCTGTTATCAAGGTAAGATATATTCAGACAGTTCACTATTCGTCTTATGCTTACTAAAGAAAAAAGTGTCTACATTATGCACATTGATCTTAATTTACCATTTATAGTAAATTAGTCAGACGAGGGTGAATCAAATGCTAATACAAGATGACTTCAAATATCGGTATGGGTGCATATAAAGGCTGTTCAATAGTCATCAATTTATTAAGTTAAAACAAATCCGGGTCACAAACCAAAACTGAGGGAAACACATCAACTATAACATGTATAAAAGGAAAACAACGGAACAACAGAAACACTGACCTGCAACAAAAAAAAAACGTCAACATACATAGAAATGAACTATTAGATAACAACTGCCATATTCCTAACTTGTACAGGGCATTTTAAGAACAAAAATGGAGGGTTGAACCTGAGTTTATGGTAGCCAAGCCTCTCGCTTTTATGGCAATGTAAGAAAGAAATTCTAAAATGACAACATTACGTGACAGGAATACAGTACAAATAAACACAAGAACACTCAGGACAGAGAAATACCTAAATTAATTATATAATAGTACATTACAACATGTAAACCACAGAATAACAACGGACCCCTCCCATGAATTTACGACAGTGCACCAGGACACCACAAACGAATTATAAACTGTGCATCACACAAATGTATCAACGCCAGAAAAAGTGACGTATTTTCTGTGATGTTAATATTATCACAGGTAAATTTCTACATATAGAAATGTAGGAAAATGGCCATTGTTACATTATAGTTCGTTTCTGTGTGTGTTACATATGTTGTGTTTTTGTTGTGTCGTTGTTCTCCTCTTATATTTGATGCGTTTCCCTCAGTTTTAGTTTGTAACCCTGATTTGTTTTTATCTCTCTCGATTTATGAGTTTCGAACAGCGGTATACTACTGTTGCCTTTATAAAACAGTTTTGTTTTATTGTAGACACGTACAAGAATATAAAATTGGGATTCAGGTTGTAATGGTGTTATTTTATGTATTTCCTAACCATGTTGGTTTTTCTTCTAAATCAAAACTGTGTATAAACAATAAAATCCTTAGCATATAGTTGCTTTAAACTAAAAATCATATATATGAAATTGCTGATTAATTATCTTAACTTTCACATACATATAGAAAAAATAAAAATACATTAACTGTTAAAAAAGGCAAGATCACATAAGACGAAACGGTAAACACAATTGAAAACAAACAACATAAACATAAACACTAACATATAATTCATTCTCATTATTAAATTATTTCAAAGAATTATTTAAATGCATTTATGTATCGTTTACACAAAATTGTCTCATTCTTAACTCAAAGAGTAAATGACAAATTGCTCATTTACCATTCTAAAAAAAAAGATTATTATATATGAAGATAAAAATAAAGTTGAGTACAACCAAGATTACTCCGAGCGCTCAAATTTTGTACAATTATGTTTACTCCACGTTTATGCTCTTTCTAGTAAACATACATGCATTGTTATATCGTAAACGAAGTCAAAATGGATTATTTGTGGTCCGCCTTATTAGATACATGTTTACCTTTTGTCCGTCAAAGTTAAACGATTTATTCAACTGATGTAACAAAATAAGATGTAGCGTGCAAATAAAAGAAAACGCATATTTACTTATCACAATAACTGTTTAGGATAAATTATACATTTTCCTTTTATTTTATTTAAGTCACTTGACTTAACAGTAGCATGGCTAATTGAGAATTACGGTTCGTGAAAAGGGCGTTACTTTACTGAGCACAAAATTTATATGTTAATGTATTTGCAAAATACTAACAATAATATGTCAAACCACAAGAACTCAAAAGTATGTTTTTCTCTATTCCAATGCTGTTGTATACTGGTCTGAATTTAATTAGGTTAATCATTCTGTGTCCATATAATTAGACTGTTGTGCTTTAGCTTAACTTAGGGTTGCCTATTTGTGGGTAGTATGTATTAGAGAATTTATAAGAAGTAGTAGATTTTCACTGCTTCTTATAAATTCTCTAGCTTAACCAATTTCTAGTAAAACGACTGTCTGTCTGACGCTGTTGACAATAGATTAACGCAATTTCATAATGATTAATTTCGTATTTTGTTTATTTCTTTTTATCTTATAATAGATGCAAATAATTATATCCACACGATTCACATCTATATTTAGACATTGGACAAGATGACATAAATTTAATATAACTTAAATGGGGTGTTAGCTCCCCCTTTTAACTCCAAATTTCATATAGGTTAATAAACATTTCATTTAATGTTCGATCATTACTAATTACTTAAATCGAATATATTTTGGTATTTATGATTTATATAAAAAGACATATATCAATATACAGAATTTATTTATCTTGTTTTGAAAAGTTTAAAACTTTTAATTACCAAAATTAAGATCCTTTGAAATTTATCTATATAGTATGAAGCACAACATTTTAAAATGTCTGAGGGCTTGCTACCCACTAGCCGGACTAATCAAAATAAGGTTAGAGCAACTGCCACAATTCTACCGTGTCATATTGCTTTCCAAAAGACAGTAAATGATGTACTAAAGGTTCTATTTGAATATATATATATATAAATTTTGTTTAAACTGTTTCCTTTTCATTATGTCTAGATTATTTTAGCGTTATTATATTTGGCATCCATCGTCAAAAAGTCAATAAGCTAGTATTATCCGTGGTTCATATTCCCTAATTCTTAGCGGCATTGTTCCTGCTTCAGATGTATAAATATGTTGATTTGATAATCTTTTAGTCAAGCTGTTCATGGCAGTGATCGTTTAATCGTTGGTAACGGAAGTCATGACGGTGATATTTGCAGTACGGAGTTCAAACCTTGGACCCGGACTGAATTTTTTTTAATCGTAATTTTTTTCTCGACCAAAATATTGTTTTACTCTACGAGGTATTACAGTAAGTAAGTAAGTAAGTAAAAGTAAGTAAGTAAATAATTTGTTATAGTGTCACAATCTAATATACATCATCATATACAATATAAAAATCTTTAAAACAATATTAGATCCCTGCTTTTAAGACATATGAGACACTTTCATCCTTTTCAAAATAAAAGTATATGCTATTATGTAAAATGAATATTTAAATAATAGAAATTTTCATATGATACTAAAATTCCTAAATACTCGTTAAAATTCATTTATACATTCAGTAAAGATTAAAAATTTACAAATTTATCTTCCTACGTTTAAACATAAGATGCAATGTCTTGGCTAATAAAACTTGGGTATCATCGCAGTTCATAATAAACTCAAACTTGTCATCAGAATTAAAACAATTAAAAGAGTTGTTCAGAGCATTTATATAATTAAAAAGTTCTTCTCTTATATGTGAGTTAAAATTACAGTCTATTAAAAAATGTTGTTCTGTCTCTATAGAATTGTCATTGCAGAAAAGACATTACATATATCATTTTCAAATTAAGGCAAGGATTTTGTTTGTGTTTTTACAGTCAAAGAAGTAGTTTTACGGTCGTAGTTTTTATATCGTTAAAAGTGACAGGTGTAAAGGGCATATGGATGTTTATTTTAATCAAATAATTGTACTGAAATATAAAATTCCTTTATTTTGTAGTGGTCACAACTATTGTATAATAGTCACAATCGTATAAAGGTTCAGTTCATTATAAAGATGTTAAAAATCGAACAATGTTCATACGTGACATCGGAATAAACTATTTTTATGATTTTAAAGAAAATGTTTTATTGAATTTTCTCTTGTCATTTTTTATTTTGACATTGCTATATGATTATACACAAGAACGCTCAAATATAGAACATAATCTTCCTTAAAACAAGAGTGCACACGATGAAATGTCTCGCCTGCTTTACTGACCATTGATTTTTTGTTGAAAGTCTTAAAGAAAAAGGTTCAACTAAAAGCATCACAGAAACTAAGGTCAGATAAATGCTTTCAGACAGACATATACACCTTACAATTTTCATATACAGAAAATATAGTTGTCCAATTGCTTATGATAATTGAAAAACAAACCAAAAAAAAAAAAAAAATAACATTGACCAATGAACCATGAAATTGAGGTAAAGGTCAGATGATATCTGCCAGACAGACTTATACATCTAACAATCATTCCATACACCAAATATATTTGACCTATTGCTTATAGTACTTGAAAAACAGACCAAAACGCGAAAACTTAACATTGACCAATGAACAATGAAAATGAAGTCAAGGTCAGGTGAAACCGACCACACTGACATGTAACCATTACAGTCATTCCATACACCACATATAGTTTACATACTGCTTATAGTATTTGAGAAACGGACCTAATTGTAACAGTAAATTTGGTCCGGTAGTAAAATTTGTCCGCCAGACTTTTTTTCCTAGTTAATCAAGTCCATGACCATTATTTTACTAGGAATTTAAGTCCCAGGACAAATTTTCCTAAGTAAATAAGTCCATAGCTAGTAAAATATGTCTGGTACTTATTTTCCTAGGAAAAATTGTCCTAAAACTTGTTTTTCTAGTAATTTTTATTATATTATAAAAATTATTGAAAATAAAAAAAAAAAAACATATTTTCTTAGTTAAGATTGGAAAGTTTCATTAATTTTTTCCTATTAAAATAAAGGACATGGTCGGATGTTATAACCTAGGCATGTTAATGACATGGACATGATGTCCTAGGAAAATTAGTCTGGGGACATAAATTTTATTAAAATATTAATACACAACTCTAAAACAATATTAAAACATAACATTTAAATTTAACTTTCAAAATAAAGGGAATGGACATTTTTACCTAGGAATATTAATAACATGGACATGATTTCCTAGGAAAATTAGTCTGGGGACATGGATTTTATTAAAATAATAATGCACAACTCTTTAACAATAATAAAACATATAAATTGCATTTCCATTGTTTACATGTAAATAAGTTGTTTCATTAAAATTTTCCTTTTAAAATAAAGGGCATTGACGTTTTTACCTAGGAATATTAATGACATGGATATGATTTCCTAGGAAAATTAGTCTGGTGACATGAATTGTATTAAAAATATAAATTCACAACTCTTAAACAAAATTAAAACTTAACATTTAAATTTCCAATATTGTTTAAATGTAAATGATTTGTTTCATTAATATGTTTCCTATAAAAAAGGACATGGACGTTTTTACCTAGGAATATTAATGACATGGACTTGAATTCCTAGGAAAATTAGTCTGGGGACATAAATTACTAACATCGGACTAAAAATACTAGTAAATTCTGTAACCATGGACTTTTTATACTAGTAATATGTGTCCGCCCGGACATATTTTACCAGGACAAATTTATCTCTTACATAATCACGTAACTTTAAACTTGATCATTGATCCATGAAATGAGGTCCAGGTCAGATGAATCCTGTCTGGCGGACATGTAGACGTTGCAAGCAACCCATATACCAAATATGGTTATCCTATTACCAATAATAAGTGAGATATTCAAATGACAAAAAAAATCAAATTGTTTTTCAGGCAGTCGCTTAAACTTGCAAATGAGGTCAAGGACATTGGACATATGACACACGGACACTTTGTAACTTAAGGTTTCTGCATACAAGATATGAAGCATTCAGATCTTCTACTTTCTGAAATATAATGCTTTAGACAAATAGTTAACGCCGCCGCCGCCGCCGCCGCCGCCGGATAGTAGTACCTATATCCCTCATACTGCGACTTTTGTTGCAGGTGAGACAAAAATTACACCCAAAATAAAAAAAGATTAAAAGAAATTGAAAAGATAATGAACTAACCAAGACATAATATATATATTTCATAGATTACAGAAACTAATAATCAGTGAGATAGAAATCCAGTGTACTGACATGAATTAACATGTATTTACAGTTAAGAGCTTTATTAGTATAATTCACATAGATTTATGTCAGTACTCTTGGTATAGTGGTATCATGCATAGCATAAAGAATGTAATGATTTACGATGAAAATACGCACGAGTTCGAACCCTTCATATGAATCTCGTTTTAGAGAGGATAAAAGATCGAAAGTTAAAATTTAAAAGTTATGATATAAAATTAACACAGTGGTCAGTGGATTCTTAAAAATGTATTCTACCGTACGAACAATAGACTGACGTCAGAGAAATGGATTAAATGATAAATAATTAATCAATCGTTGCTAAACAACATGTTTCATGTGATAACTGCCAACGAGATATTACTTTGCATATATTTCACGCATTAATGTTAATCGGCCTTGAGATTCCAAAATTTCTGATTTTAAATATCTGTTTAATCGTCTCATTTGAAAGGCGAACATTATCAATATGAAGCAGACCTTTTAGTTTCGCTAATATCCTCTATTTGAATTTAAATAAATTAGGATAATTGGTAAAGTGCCAATGAGAAAATTATACACCAGGGACCAAAAAACGTAGATATATGCATCTATAGATCACATACGGTCTTAAACAATTAGTAGTCCAATATCGTAAAGAAAGCTATTACAGCAGTTCCAACAAAACATTATTAATGCTAAATCAATAACATTAAACATAAAATGGCAGACAGCAGCATACGACAACAATAGAATAACACTGAGTAGACTTTGGACCGGTACATCAAAATCGGGATATCATAACTGTAAATGAGTTTTCCTCTCCCTAGCATGTGACAGCAGTTGGACAATACCAATTAAGTATTAAGGACAGACTGCACCAATCGGTTGTAAGGTTATTGAACCGCGAGTGATTGCAATATACGTTATCTATTTGTGTGACCAGAACTGTTTTTTAATCACCCTTTTTGCATATTTTCTTTCTAGAAAATGCATAATGAGTACTGAAAACATTGATAAACGATCCAATTCATAACAATAAATAAATGTGTTTTCAGTAGATTATATATAAAAGTACCATTAAACCAGTTTATATAAATAACTGTACATGTGCTCATTTTCAACCTTGAGAAACCCCTTTTCAAAAAGATGCCTATCATTTTTTGCATGTTAAAAAGGAGCCCGTTTCGATCTGTTACCTACCATGTCTTAATTTCGTTTGTCATCGTCTGTCGAACTTGTTTTATTTTTTGGAGTTCCTAATTAAATATAAGAATGTGATATGAGTGCCAATGAGACAACTCTCCATCCAAGTCACAATTTGCAAAAGTAAACCAATATAGGTCAAAGTACGGCCTTCAACACGCAGCCTTAATCTTTAATCATTTTTTTTCTTGTTATCTTTTGTACATTTTATTATCCCGTAGGGTTTTTCCTTTTACACTGATGAACGCAATACGGTGATATGTAGTGATATTATTCCTTGTATTTTATTCGGAATAGAATGTTGCCTTTTTACACGGTTAAATCTTATCCTCATGCGTAGATTCATCGTATGGAAATCATTTCATTTGTGGGTTGGTTTGTTCACAAAAAGAGGGTAAAATGCTATATTCGGAAGTCCCGAAAAACCACAGTATTAAGACGAAAGCTTAGAAGGTGAGAATTGTTTTCAAAACGATGAAACGTCTTGTGGAATGACAGGAAAATATATGATATATGACATGTATTTGTACACTATGTATGAAGCAAGTGGTTCATTCTTGTCAATCAAATGACCCTCGAGTAATGTAACTTATAATATCATTTTTAACAACAAAAATTTTTCAGAGAATGTTATTCATAAAGATACTGTTTGGAGACAAGATGTCTATCATTTTATGCAATCAAAATTTACAATCAACCGAAACATTAAGAAACCTGTGGCCCCACAATAAATAAATGATCAATTCTTCAAAGAAGGTAAATCTTTTAGGGCCAAAATTATGAGTTGGTCCTTTTCCTGCGTGCATAGATGGAAATGTGAGATATACTATAAAACAGCAGTTGGCCAATTAACGACACACAAAATCAAAGACATCTAGATAACACGTGGATTATGGAGAATGGACAAGTATTTTTCTTACTGCTAATTTGTAGTTTTAGTTAAGATTCGTGGGTCCCTTAACCTATAAAGATAATAAGTATATACAGTATATCAAGTATTAAATTTTCAAATTTAAACACCACATGTTTACAACAAAAGTCAGATTTTAACTTTAACAGCAATATATTTCAGTCTTATAGTACGTATTTGTTAGTCTTTAAACTTGACCGATACACTTAAAACTGGAGATGACTCAAACCATTATGAAATAGGGAGATGTAGTATGAATTCCAATAAGACAACTTTCCATCAAAGACCAAATGACGTAGATGTTAGATTGCTTACGTTGCTACATTTGAGATCTCCGAATAAACATTCCACTATAAACTACTTATTACAAAAAAGTGATTTATAAAATCATTATATATGCTAATATATATTTAATTTCCTCGAAAAAATGTTGGGAGCATATTGTTTTACCCGTGTTCGTTTGACAGTCCGTCTTGCAATAGGTATACAGGGTTTATAGTTAGGACTGCAGTTGTTAAGCTTAAACTTGTTAACAATGTACCTGGTATTAGCACACAAATAATGGCAACAGTGGTATACCGCTGTTCGAAATTCATAAATCGATTGAGAAAAAAACAAATCCGGGTTACAAACTAAAACTGAGGAAAACACATCAAATATAAGAGGAGAACAAAGACACAACAGAAACACTAAAATGTTACACACACAGAAAAGAACTATAAGATAACAATAGCCATTTTCCTGACTTGGTACAGGACATTTTAAGAATAAATGGTGGGTTGAACCTGATTTTGTGGCTAGCCAAACCTCCCGCTTTAATGGCAATGTTAAATATAACACTAAAATGAAAAACATTACACGACAGGACTACAATACAAACAAATGGATGAACATACAGGACAGAGAAACGCACAAATAAACAAATTATACAATAGAACATTACGACAAACTAATAGTTATCAAAGGTGCCAGGCCTAAAGATGAAGAGCATTGATGACCCAAAATTCCAAGAAGTTGTGCCAAATACTGCTAGGTTATCTTCACAACCCACACGTTTACAGCATACAGAATATACGATATGTAGAATGTGAATTTTATCCAGATGTTTATTTTCTTTATAATTTTTACAACTAACAGAATGTTTAACCTTTTTTGACGGCTGCATCAAATGTGTCTTTTAGACACAGCTATTTCAAATTGTATTGTATCGTCTTGAAAAGGCATGAAATATTTGCCATTGGACGTTAAGCAACCATTAATCAATCAATTCAAATTGTACCTCAACATCACTGTTTACCAAACCAAATTTTGAAGCACTTTATTTTATTCGTGCATGGATACATTGTTGTCATCACCATTGTCTAGTTTGGTAGGTTTAAGTTGAAGATTCAGTTTTAAAAAATGAAAAGTGCACCCAGTTAGGACGAAATAAAATAAACTCAGTCAAATTTATATGGAATTATTTTGAAATTTACGACAGGGGGATAAAAATAAAATAACAAACACTATTCAGAGTATTTTTTTCAATACCTCTCAATAAAAATTATGTTATTCTGTATTCAGTAACGTCACACGTTTTCTTTCAAGTTCTAAGTGTATCAGTCATTTTAAAGCAATGCATCTAAAACAAGGATGGTGACATATATGTTTATTATACATGCATGGATTCAGTATACAATCCTAGATATAATGTTAGATTTTAGTCTTTCTTTGTATATGCAAACATAGCCATCCATTTGAAAATCTAAAAATCAAAATAGTTAAAAAAAGGCATTTTCCCTATATATCTATGTAAATTTGTCGCCAAAAATGACGTTTTCTTATAAAGAATACACAAACAAAGAAATGGTTTCCCACACTTTTTATTTCATATTCAGATGTAACTTGATTCAAAGTACCAGTGTGCCAAAAAGTTCAGAAATCGGGAGATTTGCTATTCGGTATCGTGTTACGTTAAAAAGTCTAGTCTAGTCAAAAGTAAAATAACAAAAATACCGAACTCAGAGGAAAATTCAAAACGAAAAGTCTCTAATCCAAATGCAAAATCAAAAACTCAAACACATTAAATGAATGGATAACAACTGTCATATTCCTGACTTGGTACAGGCATTTTTGTATGTAGAAAATGGTGGATTGAACCTGGGTTTATACCTAGCTTAACCTCTTACTTGTATGACAGTCGCATACAATTCCATTATATTGAAAACAATGTGTAAACCAAAAAACAGATGTAATAGGTAAAAATATCACAAATAGGGCTACAGCAGTCAACATTGTGTAATAATCTTAATCACTATAAAACAAACAAATATGTAAACAAACAAAAACAAAAAATATATAGACAAAGAACATTGGCAAAACCGAAAGACAAGAATACAAAAATTTACCATAGCACAAATACACAATAGCGGGATTTGTAAGTACCGAACCACTTCAAATGGATATAACCGAAAATAGACTAAACAGTAAAAGTAATAATTTACAAAGGCAAATTAAAGAACACTATAACACGTTATTAAGATGATAAACAACGTCAGTACCTATAATCTATACTTCAAGACCATCGTGTATTATTTGTGAAGTTGATACGGAATATTTATCAACAAGGTCTTGGTATCTTCCGATGAACCTTTTTTGAAACAGGACGTGACGTTCTTTGATATAACCCTGTTTCGTCAACTTTCTGCTTAGACACTGGTGCCGTTTTACAAAGTCTGAACAGCAGCTGCAAGCTCTTGAATACCGAATGAGTTGGGAAATGCATATCCCATATGGCAGGTCAGGTCTATTCTTGGTGAAGCTCTCGTAAAATATTTCTCGCTCTCGAAACATATTTTAATCCCACAAATTATCAACAACGAGTGTCATATGTAGAGGTTTTGAGTATTGTTGAAGTTCGTTCTTCAGAATTAAGAACCACATCATCATGATCATATATATAAAAATAATGTTTCACTTTATAAAATGCAGTAAACTTTTCTGTTGCTCCGTGTTCTTGGGAAATCACTACTATTGCAATTCCCGGCATCTGTAATTTGTCAAAGTCCATTATAATCAGCAGGTAATGATAATCATTTATGTCATGCAAACAACGAAATTTGTTAACTGATTGAAAAAACTGATATCGGTTAATTTAAGTTTCCAGTAAGAAATTTTGAAATCATTTTAAATTAATTAATATTTCTCCGTCAGGCTGAGCCCGGTTTGTTTTTACTGGTGTGGCTTTAATTTTTTCCTTTTGGTTTTAACAGCTATTCAATGCTAGTTTTATGCTTTGTATTTTCAAATATTTTGATTTCTACCATCACTAGAGAAATTTTATTGTCAAAATGCGTACTTGTGCCGTAAAATTGGTACCGTTAATATAATTAGAGTACCGTGTCATCAGTTTCTATAAATGACGGTGATCATTGTCAACTTTGAGATAACCCCATTGAAAAAAAAATGTTTCTTCTATCATTCGAGGCATATGTGTAAGGTATTTGTGTCAATAATTTACCTACCATGTCTAGTTTTCGTTGGTCCTCGCTTGTCAAACTTGTTTTTTAGTGTTATATTCTTAGCTGTAATTAGTTTTTTGTCTTGTTTAACATTGTTTTACATTAAATTATCACATAGTTTTGCTCATTGTTGAAGGCCATGTTGTGTCATATAAAAGAGGGACGAAAGATACCAGAGGGACAGTCAATCGTTTACACCCTTGTCCTTCATTCTTAATGACATATTGTCTCGGTGGAAACTTTTATTATCTATATATGTATTATACAAGATTTTCATCTTTCGTGATCATTTCCGACTTTTCAGTAATTTTCATAAAATGTTGCTGAGAAGAAATGACAAAAGAACATAATGATATAATTGTATCCATTCACTGATAAATTTTATTGTCCTAAACCGCTTTTTAAGCGTTTAGAAATATTTGTTTTTTGTTTTATTTTTATTCAACAATATATTGCTTGCTGTTAACTTTACTTCACTAGTCAAGCATTAAAGTGAAAGGTCTCTTTATTTTTACAAGAAATCCAGGGTTTCTCTCTGTTTATCAATAATACATTACAATTCATCTAAACTATATTATAAATATTTCATTTTCAAACGTAAATAAATAAGTATATATGAAATTCTTATTTATCAATATGTATTATCTAGCTTGTTTGGAAAGAAAAATCTTCCGGAAATAGTTCACACTTTCTGTTACCGATTTCTTATTATTGTATTGATATATTTTTCCTGGTTTGGAAATTACCAGTTTTAAAAGTGATTTAAATATGATTAATATAAGCTATTCACAGATATGTATGAATAAAAATTTCAATATATTTGTTTCGATTCTGAAATAAATTAGTATCTAAATATTTTCTTCTTTTTTATATCGATAAAAAACTGAGGATAACAGATACCGTTATCCACCACTCTTATCGGTGATAGGTAAAATTATTTCTCTAAAGCAGTTCCGGATCTAGAATTTTTATATTTTATTAACATTTTCCTTTTCTTTTTTGCTAGATTATACATTTTCAAACATAAAAATTATTACAACAATTTGACAACTCAAGTAGACATTTATTCTTAGTATGTTTACTAGTTGACTGCATTTTGTAGCTGTACATGAATTCTGCTTTAAATAATAATAATTTTATTTGTGCTATATTTCATTTTAGAAAAAGAGAGTGAGATGCAATATTCGGAAGTCCAACAAAAACGAAAATCTTCAGACAAAGTCGAAGAATGTAAAAACTGTCAACAGAAAGATAAAATATTTTATGGCATGAAAAAAAAAATATATGGCAAGTATTGTATATACTGTGTTTGAAGCAAGCAGTTCTTCTAGCCATTGACTGAAATTAATTTGGCTCGTTCAATTTTCATAAAATTTTGACAAAATATATACTTTGACCCTTTTACAAAATTATTAAAATTTCAAAAATCTTGAACAACACACTTTATCTGAAAAATTTCATTGGATATATAGCAGTTTGACTAACACTAATTTTGATAATTGAGAAGCTTAATATTTCCTTATCAATAGAACGTGATTTTTATAGAGTAATCTCCCTGTAGTGTTATGTACCACATTAATTCACTTCTAATTTATTTCGAACATTTTGATTTCTAACATAAAACGCAATGCTATGGCTCAATAGAGGCAACCGTAAACATTAGTAATACACTTATAATTATATAAATTATTTGTTATAATGAAATAAAGAGAAGTTGCTGAGAGGAAAAGACAAAAGACATTGGCGTTTGTTTTTGTTGCTCTTCTGTGTTTTCGTTCTTCTTTTTTTCCCTCTTATAGTTGATGTGTTTCCCTCGGTTTTAGTTTGTGGCCCGGATTTGTTTTCCCCCGATCGATTTGTGACTTTTGGACAGCGATATACTACTGTTGCCTTTATTTACCATTTTTCTTTCAGAAGTTCGTAAAGAGTTGGAATCTATCGTATATGGTATGTAAAGATATCCCTTTCCTCGACATTTCCATGCACCCTTTTCATCAGACAAGCATATATAACATGTATAATTACGTTGTACTTTTTACGTTACTTAAAGATAAATAATTTTTATAGTAGCATAAAGTTTGAATACACTATAAGTCAATCACTCGACTATATAAACCAATGGAACAAATGGTAAACAACTGTCACATTTGTGACTTGGTACAGACAGTTTTCATAGATAATTGGTGGTTAAAACATGGTTTTATAGGTAGATTAACCTCCCACTTGTATGACATATCCACTTACCCGATAATGTACAAATTATGTAAAATATAAATACAATGGTATACAAAATGAAAGCAAACTTTAAATCCGTTTGCTTCCGAATCATACCCCTGGCCCACCTGCATCAGGAAAGTTCAAAGACAAGAACACGAAAGCTGGTTGCACGAATATCGAACCACGTCAAGAGTCAAAAGACCAAAACGAACATTAAAGTACAGAAACAAATAACAGTAAAAATTAAAAAATTAAATTATACACTCCTTTACCACCTAGAACTTAAGACCATTCTATATTGTTTGTGAAGTAGACACTTATTTTTTTTTTATCTTTTATGTCTTGGTACTTTTAAATAAACCTTTTGAGACAAAGGACGAGACGTTCTTAAACAAAACTATGACACTTTATTTTTGGCTTAAAACCAATCACGTTTTACAAAGTCTGATTAGCAGATGCAAGTTTTTGAATATCGTATGACTTGTGAAATGTCAAACACGCAGGTGAAATTGGAATACTGCTGCTATGGTGAGGAAAATGTTTGATTTTAAAATTTGCAATCGTCTCGTTTTTCGTAGCGCGTGGCACTGGGATGACCATTGTAGTAAAATTCAAAGTAGATAAGCCGACAAAGCTGTATCTCTAGTGTCTTCATTCTCTAGGCCAGATGAATATATTAATGGGAACAAAACAGAAAAGTTTGAATTATTAGTGGAAACAACATCATCAATATACCTATATGTAAACATAAATGACCCAGCTTCCTTGATCTTCCTGTTTTTTTTACACATGTCTGAAGGAACTCCGACTCTTTACACATATCCAAAGGAACTCCAACTCTTATGAAGAAATACAATCGTGTAGGATAGTCGCACTTGGTGCTTATAGGAATGCCGACAACATGCTGAAAAATTATCCATCCCAATTCAACAGATATTTTATCAATGAGAAATTCCAGCAAACGTATCACTTGATCATCGTGTAGAAAGTGTTATCCTAGGGATCATTTGTAACAAAATATGCCAAAATGTATCCAAAACAATATGTTAACTTTTTGGTGGAGAAAGCCATAGGGATTTTTTCTTTAAGACAGGTTTTCATATTTCCATGCAGTTTGCTGGTGTAAAGAGTAGACAAATCGATGGTTTTGATAAAATTTTATTCAAGAGAATGACAGAGATTTAAAATTTGCCAAATGTTTATTTTAGCTAAATTTAAATTGATGTTTCCGAATACCATTGCATACATCATGAATATGAAAAGTATCATGTAAAAAGAAATAGTCGAACCCTGCAGAAACTTGGTGGATGTATCTTATTTTTTTTTAGTTCTATATATTGCATGGAAAACTGACTATTGTTGAAAACTGCATGTTGGTCTCTTTGTTCTATTTTGTGATTGTGTCCATGGATATTGTGATAATTTTATGCATAAATATTCATTCATTTCTTTTCAAATCAATTTAATAATAAGCTTTTAAGGCACGAGCTACAACTAATGAAGAATTCAAAAGAATTTTTAAATTTCCTTAATTGATAGTTTACATGAACAAGAACAAAAACAAATGTTTATGTCTTTAGACACTTACTTGTCCAAATTTTTGCTTCATTATCGTTCCTTCTTGGATGATCAGCTCTTCAAAGTTTGTTTAAGGTTTGGATTCTACAAATATTTCGGCTTCGAGCATCAGTTAACACAGTTTGTTGTCGACATCTTATTAAACACTGTGAAACACGGTGAAATACTGTAAATTAAAAAGTTATTGCAAGATTAGTGTTAAATAAATGCAAATAATGCGTCTTGGTGAGTATCGCAATAGTACGATCTGGCATTCGAATGTCTGATACATATATCTGCATGCAGATTTTCCTAAACATCTCTAATTTTTTGTCCAATCTTCAAAGATCTTAATAATACATGCAGGCACTTCTTTCTGAATTTGCAGTTACTGTATTAAAACTTACATGCATTTCAGTTATCTATGATTGTGGCATGAATCGAAAATAAATAAAGCAAAAACTCGAAAAAGGCATCACAAATCCAAACGTTCACGTTCAATACATAAATGACATATTTTTTGACTAATTTGTTATTTTCGGGTACGAAACGTTGTTTACTCTATCTCTCCTTGCTGAAACAAAACAGAATTTAGCCGATTATTTTGCGAACGACACGGGTTTCCGGAACAAACAGGTTTAAAGAAAAAATTTAGAAAAAGGGTAATTTGAGATTTTTTTTTATTACATATGAGATGCGTCGGATAGAAATCGACCTGATGCAAGTGCAAGTATACATGCACATGTATATGACCTTGATTGATTTTGGAACATTCAAATACGAGATAAAAGATGAATGTTTATCTGTGTTGTAAGGTTCTTATATCAACTCAATTCTTAAACAGTTACAGACTTTGCATAAAGATGTTTTCAACCCGAAATAGCTTAACAGATGTATTGATATTCATTTGCCTCGATCATGTCGATTTCTATCTGACACAACTCATATGATGATTATGATCTTTTTTCTTATGTAGAGTGACAATTACAAATAAGATACAACAGGTGAAGGTGTTCAATAGTTTTGACCATATCATTTAATATTCTTTAAGTGAGTTTAGATACTAGAACTGAATTTACAAAGATGTTGTTATCCATTCGTTTGATGTGTTTGAGCTTTCGATTTTGCCATTTGATAAAGGACTTTCCGTTTTGAATTTTCCTCGGAGTTCGGTATTTTTTTTATTTTATTTGTTTCTCCTTATTTGGGTAGTTTCACAATTTATTAAGGAGAAAAGATCTTGTAGATTTAATTATAGAAATAAGCTTATACGGTAAGTCTATTACTTGAACGCCTTTTGTGCATGTGAAAAAACTCATCATAGATACAAGACTTAAACTTAAGTACGCCAGACGCGCGTTTCGTCTACAAAAGTCTCATCAGTAACGCTCGAATCGAAAAGTTTAAAAGGTCAAATGAATTACGATATTAACAAATGGGGACATAAAATTTCAAAAGGTTTTGCCAAATACAGCTAAGTTTAGCTAATGTTGGGGTAAGAAGTCCTTAGTATTTCGAAAAAGTATATATATATATATATATATACACCGTCAAAATTTCATGTTTGGTTAAATTTCTTCAAAATACTGGTCTGGTCATCTGTTTTGTATATTGCCCTTTCATACTATTTTAAACTGCCAGGTTTTCTTACCTATATTTCGAAGTGCCCCGTGCTGTCTATCATTTGTTTTTTGTTTTTTTTTAGTTTTATATGTATTGTCTATCATTCGTTGTTTCGAAATAATTGGTCTTTTGGTGGGCAATGTATGACAAATATATGTTGAAAAACCTTGCCCGTAATTATAAATTATGTAATTTATTGACCGCTCACGACATGTGTAACGTCAAGGCATATTTTAGCGGCGATCGATGTCTTTCAAAATTACTGCACTTTTCTTGTATCCCTGGTGCTTTCGACTGGAGAACCGTCGTACACAATCATCGCACAAGTTGGCACTCCGAGGCGGGTGGGGAGCAAGAAGGTAAACTGTGGATTATTTTTATCAATAGTACCGCTTAAGTCGACGCAAGGGGCCGTCTTGACCTTGTTGTAGGGTATGAATGATTCGTTCATTGTTGAAGACCCTACATCAACTGTCAAGATGAAGAACAGGAATAAAAGTCCTGTTCATTGATAATTTTCTGTTTTCTATGTATTGTGTGCGATTTTGTCCCATGTACATTTACTCCATATCCTTTCATTTTCTATACATTGGATACTACTTCATTTGTATCACTTTTATTTCAGAAAAAGAGTATGAAATGCAATATTTTAAAAAGTCTAAAAAGAGCAGATATGTTGACCAAATAATAAAATGCGACAGCTGCGAGCAGAAATATGAAACCATTTCTGGAATGAAAGAGAAAATATCTAGCAAGTATTATACACGCTTTATATGAAGGCAGCTTTCACTCGTAAATCAATTTTGATTTCCTGAAATACATGCATGTATGTACAGCGGTAAAGTCAGTACTATTCAGACAATTCGCTTGCAGTAAAATAAGATCTGTTCAGTCTATGTTCTGACGGTTCAGTAATTATTATTCAGCTGTTCCCATCAACATTAAATTGTCTGAAAAGGTACTAATCAGTATTAAATTGACTGCAAACGAAGTTTCTGATCAGGACTGAAATTAGCACAGTGGATTATTCTGAAAATTGAACTGAACATGACTAAACAATTTATTGTTCAGACATTTCAGATTATGTTAAAATTAAAATGACCGTTTCAGACTTGAATTCATTTACTAGAGTTTTTTTTTATCTTGCTACTGATTTCTCGAGGGTTTTTTTCTGGTAATTATATATAATGATATGCAAGTCAATAATGTATGAATCGCAGCGATACAGTGATCGTACACGTAATACAGAAGTTGTCTCTTAACTTCTGTATCACGTGTACGATCACTGTATCGCTGAGATTTATACATTATTGACTTGCATATCATAAAACAGTATACTTTTTACACTTTCAAACATTGAACAGATGCATAGTTCATAAAAACTATAATTATAGTAAATTTAACAAATATCTTAAAATTTTCAGATTACTGATATGTGTCTATTGTAATTGTGTTAGTGTTTTGTGTTTCATACCGTTCGTTTGGTCATTACCAAATGATTTTTACATATTGTTCTAATGTTATGCTGTGTTCATTCTATTACACCACGGTTCCAGAATTAGGGGGGTGTCAGGGCTCATAAACTGGTTAAACCCCAGCACATTCTTAATGTGCCTGTTGATAGTTGCGACATTTTATTAGCAATTATTCCACTTCTCCTATTTCGTATATGTTGTAAATCATGTAGTTGCTGATCTAAAAAAGAGTAAGTACTGTTAATACATTTACACCACATTATATATTAGAGAATTTAGTAGTGGATTCATAAACGATGCGACGTAAGAGATGTTTTTTTGAACCATTGATAATCAAACAAAGAAAAATTGATTGATAGCATAATACTAGTACTATAAACCTAAAATCATATATAAGCATTTGATATTATGAAAAATAAATTAAAAGTGTAATAGGCATATGAATGTTTATTTTATGGTAGCTTGAACTATTGTGTAAAAACCACACTCGTATAAAGGTTAAGTTTCTTACCACGATGTTGAAAATCGACAAATGGTCAAACTTGACACCAGGAATCAACTTTTTTATGATTTTAAAGAAAATTGGCGATTCAACTTTTCTCTTAATTAGTATCTTTGTCATTCTATGTTTGAATATTGCTATATATTTATACTCAAAAACATTCAAGTGTCGAACATTATCTTCCATAGGTAAAAAAATAACATAAACAATATAACAATTAAAAACCAATTGTTCAGAGAACAATTGAAGGTCTTTCTACAAAAAAACATGTATTTTAATATGAAAATAGTAAAATTCGTTTTAAAATATCATTTCCAGCTTCAAATGATAGCTTATTGTACGCTGATTCCAAAAATATATGGTTTCTATACAATATTTTTAAATAAGGGAGATACTTTGTTACTTCTGGTTTGAAAAATGTTACTTCCGGTATTATTCAAACGTTTAGTTGACACTGATACCAAAAATATCTGGTTCTATAAACTTTTACATTAATTAAGTACAAAAAAAGCTACTTCCGGTTTACACAAGGTCGATTCCGGTTGGTTTTTCTAAGGTTAAATGGCTTGAAACCTAATTCAAAAAGTCCCATGGATTTATCATGTATACACATGAGGTCAAAACAAAGGTCAAAATCTAGAACGTCAATTTAACCTATGACCTTGAGCTCAATTTCAAGGTCATCAACCAAGGACCTAAAATCAAAAGACCCTAGGACTTTATATATTTTATTCATGAGTTATATCACCATATGCATATTTTTAAATAAAAGAGGGGAGAAAACGCTAATTTGATGTAAGCGTACCCTTTAAACCGATATGTATGTGTTACGACATGTCGCAACTAACAATTAAGTAAAAATATGTTGTCGATATCTTATATCGTGTATGAAAAGAGGTGAAAATAAGCCAAAATCCAAATTTAAAAATGACCTTGACCTTTGACCTTGACCCTATTTTCTTTTTTTTTGGACCAAGGACCTCAAATCAAAAGACCCTAGGTCCCTATCACTTATGATTTACCAATTACAATTACATTTTACCTATTTTAAATTATTCTTAAGATCCTGAGGATATAACGAACATAAAATTGTCATAATCTTTTACGGTTGCGAAGGTGATGCGTACACAAGAAAAACAGTGTTTGGGGAGATAACTCTTACAACAAAAAGTGTTCGGCTAAACAGGGTCAGTTTCAAAATCGCAATAACTGTTCGATATCATACACAAAAAATCTAAGTGGCATCTTGCGAAACAAAAAAGCACCGTCAGAAAAAAGTGGCGGAAGAAGAAAAAAAAATAATAATTAAAAACCAATTGTTCAGAGAACAATTGAAGGTCTTTCCACCAAAAACCATGAATTTTAATATGAAAGTAGTAAAATTAGGTTAAAAATGTCATTTCAATGGTCAAATGATAGCTTATTGTACGCTGATTCCAAAAATGTATGGTTTCTATACAATATTTTTTTAAATAAGGGAGATAATTTGTTACTTCCGGTTTGAAAAATGATACTTCCGATACTATCTTTATATTTACTTGACACTGATTCCAAAAATATCTGGTTTTATATACTTTTATATTAAGAAAGTACAAAATATAGCTACTTCCGGTTTACACAAGGTCACTTCCGGTTGTTTTTTCAAGGTTAAATGGTTTGATACCTATTGCCAAAAGTCTCATGGCTTTATCATGTATACATTTGAGGTAAAAGCAAAGGTCAAAATCTAGAACGTCAAATTAAGCTATGACCTTGAGATCAATTTCAAGGTCATAAATCAAGAACCTCAAATCAAAAGACCATAGGTCTTGATTATATTTAGTTAATGAGTTATATCACCATACGCGTATTTTTAAATACAAGAGGGGAGAAAACTCCCTTTTACGTTCAACGTACCCTTGCAATCAAAATTTACGTGTTACGACATGTCGCAAATAACAATTTAATAAAAATAATTTGTCGATATCTTGTACGGTTTTTGGAAATAAGTGAAAAAAAGCCAAATTTAAAATTCAGAATATGACCTTGACCTTTGACGTTGACCTAATTTTCATTTTTTTGGACCAAGGACCTCAAATCAAAAGATCCTAGGTCTCTATCACTTATGGTTTACAAGATAGAAATGCATATCACTTATATCAAATGCATAAGGGGAAATAACTCTCATATGGAGCGTTCATATTGCTTCGGTCAAAATAGGACTAATCATGCGAAGGATGTGACGAGCAATTTTATAAAATAAATTTCTCGCTTTCTTTTACGGTTACTGAGGAGATGCTTGCACAAGGAAAACAGTGTTCGGGGAGGTAACTCCTACAAAGAAAATTATTTGGTTACACAGGGCAAATTTCAAAGGCGCATAAACTGTTCGATATCATATACCAAATATCTAAGCGACATATTGCGAAACAAATATTTATCGCAAGAACAAAATAAGGCGGAAGAAAAAAAAAAAAAAAAAATTAAAAACCAATTGTTCAGAGAACAATTGAAGGTCTTTCCACATAAATTTTCTAAATTATTGATGAGAAGCTACTTCCAGTTTACTCAAAGTTACTATTGGTGTCCAAGCTTTGGTTTCTTCATTCTGATTCAATTAATATATGGTTTCTATATACTTTTGCCTGAAATAAGAGAGATTATTGCCAACTTCCGGTTTAGAAAATGTCACTTCCGGTCATATATGATAGCTTTATTTACACTGATTCCAAAAATATATGGTTCATACATACTTTTGCATGTAAAAAGGAGATAATTAGCTACTACCGGTTTAGAAAATGTCACTTCCGGTCTAATATGATAGCTTTATTCACACTGATTCCAAAAATATATAGTTTGTATATACTTATGCCTGTAATAAGGGAGATAATATGCTACTTCCGGTCTCAAATGAAAGGTTACTGTATGTCCATTCAAAAAATATATGGTTTTAAGGTACTTTTTTATGAAATAAGTGCAAAAATGGCTACTTCCGGTTTACTCAAGGTCACTTCCGGTTGATATTGTTCAAGGTCATATGTCAACCAACAGTTTGCAAAAGACCCTATGGCTTTATCATGTACCAAGTTGGAGTATTAATCAATTAACCTTAAATTGAATCATTTCAGGGACAATAACTCCTATAAGATATCATTGGATTGTTTCAGACCAAATGTATCATATCTTAATCACAATTAAGCAAACATTTTGCACTAGTTCTTTAATTTGTAATTTTAAAAGTGACAGAGGAGATCAAATAAAAAGGAAAAGTCAAAATTTTGAATATGACCTTGACCTTTGACCTTGGCCTCAATTTCATTTAAATGAACCAAGGAACTCAAATCAATATACCTTAGGTCTCTATCACTTACCATTCATGCTATACATTTATATATCCCTTATGTCAAATACAGAAGGGGAAATAACTCTCATATTGAGTTTACGTATTGCTTCGGTCAAAATTGGACAAAACATCCTGAGGATATAACGAGCAATTTGGTAAAATAAATTTGTCGCTTTCTTTTACGGTTATGGAGGAGATGCACACACAAGGAATTTAGTGTTCGGGGAGATAACTCCTACAAAGAAAAGTATTAGGTTAAGCGGGGTCAATTTCAAAGGCGCATAAACTGTTCGATATCATATACGAAACATCTAAGCTACATCTTGCCAAACAAAAATTTATCGCAAGAACAAAATTTGGCGGAAGAAAACAAAATTAAAAACCAATTGTTCAAAGAACAATTGAAGGTATTATCGCATCAATTTTCTAAATAATTGATGAGAAGCTAATTCTGGTTTATCAAAGCTACTATTGGCGTCCAATCATAGGTTTCTTCATACTGATTCAATAAACATATGGTTTCTATAGACTTTTGCCTGAAATAAGGGAGATGATTGTCAACTTCCGGTTTAGACAATGTCACTTCCGGTCTCATATGATAGCTTTATTTACACTGATTCCCAAAATATATGGTTTGTATATACTTTTGCCTTAAAAAAGGGAGATAATTGGCTACTTCCGGTTTAGAAAATGTCACTTCCGGTCTCATATGATAGATTTATTTACACTGATTCCAAAAATATATGGTTTATATATACTTTTGCCTGTAAAAAGGGAGATAATTGGCTACTTCCGGTTTAGAAAATGTCACTTTCGGTCTCATATGATAGCTTCATTTACACTGATTCCAAAAATATATGGTTTATATATACTTATGCCTGTAATAAGAGAGATAATATGCTACTTCCGGTTTATAAAATATCACTTCCAGTTTCAAATGATAGATTAATGTATGACCATTCAAAAAATATATGGTTTCTATGTACTTCTACATGAAATAAGTGCAAAAATGACTACTTCCGGTTCACTCAAGGTCACTTCCGGTTGACATTTTCAAGGTCATATGTCACCCAACATTTTGCAAAAGATCTTATGGCTTTATCATGTACCAAGTTGGGGTAATAATCAATTAACCTTAAATTGAATCATTTCAGGGACAATAACTCATATAAGATATCATTGGATTATTTCAGACCAAATGTATCATATCTTAATCACAATTAAGCAAACATTTTGCACTAGTTCTTCAATTTGTAATTTTAAAAGTGACAGAGGAGATCAAATAACAAGGAAAAGTCAAAATTTAGAATATGACCTTGACCTTTGACCTTGGCCTCAATTTCATTTTAATGAACCAAGGAACTCAAATCAATATACCTTAGGTCTCTATCACTTACCATTCATTCTATACATTTATATATCCCTTATGTCAAATACAGAAGGGGAAATAACTCTCATATGGAGTTTACGTATCGCTTCGGTCAAAATTGGACAAAACATCCTGAGGATATAACGAGCAATTTGGTAAGATAAATTTGTCGATTTCTTTTACGGTTACGGAAGAGATGCGTGCACAAGAAAAACAGTGTTCGGGGAGATAACTCCTACAAAGAAAATTATTTGGTTTCGAAGGGTAAATTTCAAAGGCGCATAAACTGTTCGATATCATATACCAAATATCTAAGCGACATATTACGAAACAAATTTTTATCGCAAGAACAAAATTAGACGGAAGAAAAAAAAAATAAATAATCAGAAGAAAACCAATAGGTCTTTCCACAGAAAAGTGGAAAGACCTAATAATCAGAAGAAAACCAATAGGTCTTTCCACAGAAAAGTGGAAAGACCTAATAATCAGAAGAAAACCAATAGGTCTTTCCACAGAAAAGTGGAAAGACCTAATAATAATCAGAAGAAAACCAACAGGTCTTTCCACAGAAAAGTGGAAAGACCTAATTAAAAAAAATTGTTCAGAGAACAATTGAAGGTCTTTCCACAAAACAACATGTATTTTAATATGAAAAAAGTAAAATTCGTTTTAAAATTTCCAGCTTCAAATGATAGCTTATTGTACGCTGATTCCAAAAATAGATGGTTTCTATACAATGTTTTTCAAATAAAGGAGATAATTTGTTACTTCCGGATTGAAAAACGTTACTTCCGGTATTATTCAAACGTTTAATTGACGTTTAAATATCTGGTTCTATAAACTTTTACATTAATTAAGTACAAAAAAAAAGCTTTACACAAGGTCACTTCCGGTTGGCTTTTCTAAGGTAAAGGTAGCAATAAACAGTTAGGAAAAAATATTTAAATTTTCCCTCATACATTTTACCATCCCCTTTTCATTGCCTTCTTGTAATATTTAGCTTACTGTTTGTGTCATATATGTGCATATGTATGTAATCAGAATCTTCCATAAATTTCATATCCAGTATATAAAATGGTAAAATATAATTTCTTTTTGGTGTATCCATGGCAATAATCTGCATTTTTTTGTTATAAAATATAGCAAAAAGGGGGGAAAAGATGTCACATATTTCCCCTTTTTGACCAAAAGTAGAATTTCAATCACTTCAAGTAATACCTTTTCTGAAACTGCTTACATATACCTTTCAATAAATCTAATGAAAATCAATGTCTTTCGTCTCATTTTTTTGTAAAATTGCGTCAAAAACTTCGTGTAGAAAAAAAGTGTTTGTAAACATTACAATAATTTCTGGACCGATGACCGGTCTAGCTATGAAAATACGGAGAGTCAAACAGAAAATAGCCCATAAAACATGTAAAAAATAATCTTGATGTTCTTATAAACCACCTTTGAAGGCTAAATTAGTACTCAGCTGTCTAAAAATGAATTTTATTACACAATAACTTTCATATTTGAAAAATCCACCGGGGCCAAAATGCGAAACCAAACTCCTAACTGTGTATTGCTACCTTAATAGTAAATATTTTTTTCAAATTCTACCTTTTAACTAATTTTCTGTGTTCTGCTAGCTAAAACGAGTAAAATGGCCTTTTATTTTTGAAAATTGGTTGAGTAATGAATATTTTATGAAGGTAAGCAGTTGACACTGAAACGCGACAAAAACTGATTTAAAGAAAGGTGCCAAGTCAAAGTGTAAAATCTTGTTTCTACCTCAATTTTTGGCAAAATCTTTAAAACTATACCTCTTTTGTCAGTTTTTTAATGTTAAAAATCTGTATTAGACCTCTGATGATGCAAAATTGTACAAAATTTAACAATTTCAAGCACGAAAATGTTAATCTTTATGTTTAATGTATACCAAAGGCTTGATTAAAAAACTTGGTAATTGGGAATCAATTTCTTACAGCTGAATCAACTATACATTTAATATATGTCAAAATGTAACATGAAATCTTGATAAAAATAATAATTTGATATATTCGCAAGAATAAAATACAAAACATTCAATACTTAGGCTACTATACATACTGCGCAATCCTTCAGAAGCAAGGGTTAAGCAAATAGAGTACAATTAGAAGCCTTGTGTCAAAATGTCTAATTTTGGTTGCTAACGACTGTAAACAATAAAATTGACATGTATTGTCATTCCTAAACACTTAATTCCTTCAGAAGTTGATTTAGAATCTAAATATCAATAGATTTGTGGTATGAAAAGTCTTAAATTATACAATTCTGAGCTTGGTAAGTGTGCCATAAGGTAGCAATAAACAGTTGGGAAAAAATATTTAAATTTTCCCTCATAAATTTTCCCATCCCCTTTTCATTGCATTCTTGCAATATTAAGCTTACTGTTTGTGTCATATATGTGCATATGTATGTTATCAAAATCTTCCATAGATTTCATATCAAGTATATAAAATGGTAAAATATAATTTTTTTTTCGTGTATCCATGGCAACAATCTGCATTTTTTTGTTATAAAATATAGCAAAAAGGGGGGAAAAGATGTCACATATTTCCCCTTTTTGACCAACAGTAGAATTTCAATCACTTCAAGTAATACCTTTTCTGAAACTGCTTACATATATCTTTCAATAAATCCAATGAAAGTCATATGTCTTTGGTCTCATTGTTTTGTAAAATTGCGTCAAAAACTTCGTGTAGAAAAAAGTGTTTGTAAACATTACATTAATTTCTGGACCGATGACCGGTCTAGCTATGAAAATACGGAGAGTCAAACAGAAAATAGCCCATAAAACATGTAAAAAATAATCTTGATGTTCTAATAAACCACCTTTGAAGGCTAAATTAGTACTCAGCTGTCTAAAAATGAATTTTATTACACAATAACTTTCATATTTGAAAAATCCACCGGGGCCAAAAATGCGAAACCAAACTCCTAACTGTGTATTGCTACCCAAATAGCTTGAAACCTAATGCAAAAAGTCCCATGGATTTATCATGTATTCATATTAGGTAAAAGCAAAGGTCAAAATCTAGAACGTCAATTTAACCTATGACCTTGGGCTCAATTTCAAGGTCATCAACCAAGGACCTAAAATCAAAAGACCATAGGACTTAATTATATTTGGTTCATGAGCTATATCACCATATGCATATTTTTAAATAAAAGAGGGGAGAAAGGTCCGTGTATATTTGCGTCCATTCGTTTTTCGTTTTGAAATATCAAAAACAAAAAACAAAAAAACGAAAGTGTTTTCATTTTTCGTTTTTGATTTCTTAAAAACCAAAATGAAAAACAAAAGTGTTTTCGTTTTTCATTTTTGATTTCTCGAAAACCAAAACGGAAAACGGAAGTGTTTTCATTTTTCGTTTTTGATTTTTCAAAAACCAAAATGAATATTATAAGTGTTTTTGTTTTTCGTTATTGATATCTCTAAACAAGAAAAGAATCAACATTTGCATTCAATTTCTGCATTTCGCTCTATTTAATTCTCGTTTTACGTTATACAATGTTTTGCTTTCCTTTTTCATAGCCATTCATACCCCGGTGTAATTACTACTTAATGTAGACACAATAGACCGCCTGACTTATGATTTGAAAGGTGATAAATGAATCAAAGACTTTCAAATTTCCTTGTTTTTATCTATAATAAAATATAAAATTATTATATTTAAATATCAAACGAATCACAAATGTAAATAATACAATGAAATACTATATAAAGATGGTAAAAATACGATTGATTACAACATCACATTAACAAGGGAGGTTACTATTTATCTGATAAGAAAACTAGCCCTGTCGGTTATCAGATCAATGGTATTTAAATCGGAGATAATGCCGACGAATGGAAAACACTTGATCAATCTGAACAATAAAGATGCATGATCTTTACCTTTTCTGTTCTGAAAGGTTAGTTATCTTAGATGATTAGAACTGATGACCTAGGTCCTTCTGTCAGTATTAGTACTATTACACGAACATTCAGGACAATAATCTGATTATATTTTATTATTAAGATCGTTTGATTGAAAAACAAATTTCCGAAAGATTACAATTCAAAATGGGGATTACCATTCAATCATTTTGCCATTTACGGCCTATTCGTGATGACTTTTACTCATTTGTGAAGGCTATATGGTGACATATATACTATAGGGTGTGGAAGGGGGGTTACGGAATAGAGAATAATGGGCAAAAATATAAAGAATAGAGAAAATGAATAAAAAAATAAAGAAAAGAGAATAATGCACTGTAAGAATATAAAGAATAGAGAATAATTGGCAAAAAGTATAATGATTAGAGAAAAATGGCCTAAAACATTAAAGAATACAGAAATGAATGACCACAATCCAGACCCCCATACTAGTAGTTAGTTGCCTTTACCAACGTTTTTGTTTGTCTCCAGTATATTGTTATTGGTAATCATACGTTTTCTATTTACTTTTATGACTATCAATTAAAACGTGAGCTTCAATAATTTGTCAGCATATGGTTACTTAATTCTTTGCTTCCTGGTGACAAAATGTAAAATTTTTTTTAATTTATTGCGTCCAAAGCACTTTTTGGTTTTATCTTTATCAGGAGGGTTAGGCGGGGGAAAACAACAGTACATTTCACCTATTGGTACTGTATCGTCACTCTTCTTTCATAATCTTGTGCCTGCTTTTTTTTTATTTACACCAGGTTATACTTTTCATTTCAAAACCTGTCTTTCCCCCACTCCTCCCCCGTGCAAAATAATATAATTTCATTAATGGTGGCCCCTTTAATTTATGATAAACAATAATTGAAAAAAACATATTATGTGTATATGTCATACAGCTACCGAAGACAACAACAGAATCACAGGTGTCATTCGATAAATCGAGAAAAAAGATCGCGAAAGAATGCCTAACGGTGGTCAAGTATTACGGTTGGATCGTGAAAGCTCTGATATAGTAACGTGAATTCAATCTTATCGAGAAGACATATGCGAGGTCAATTACTAATCTAAAATAACGAATTATACGAAGAAATTCACAAAAACACTAAAATTGTCTGTCAAAATGGTTCAAGATAATGATTAGTATCTGAGAAAAATCAAGGTTTAATAGTCAGTGGCGGATTTAACGGGGGGGCACAGGGAGCACGTGTCCCCCAGTCCAGGTCACCAAAAAAAATTCTAACATAATTTTATTGCTACTGAATCTGCTTATCTAGAGCGGAAATTAATCACAGCTTGATTTGACTTCTCAAACCAGCCGTTAATTAACCCCAGCTTCAACATGTGTGATTTATGACAACTTATGGGTGTGTAAATATTAACACCTGTGTGTAATGTCTCTTTGCAAACGCTTTTATGTAAACGACATGTACATGTTGATTGGAATAGTACGAATATTTTTATTGGTTTTAAATTTTAATAAAAAATTACAGATTAAGATCGATTAACAGGTGAAATATTCTGATCAGGAAAGACATTACTAACTAAAATCTTTGTTTTTAAAGAATAGGTACAAATAGATATTTAGTGTCAAGAATGTTGGTATCGATATATGGGATATGTCTTCATAACAAAATACTCACGCAACCATTTCTTGTGATTTTTTTTTTCGAAATTGTCTTTTTTGTGACTTTATTCAACAACATAACACACTATTTTTTAATATCATTAAACAAGATTTTTTTAAAAACTGAATGCTGTATTTCTTTTCCCTCTTATTTTCAAAGGAAACCAACAATTTGTTTGAACCCCCCACTACCTGTCCAGAAAAAATTTTGGAATTTTCTAATATATAATAAAAAAAAATGCTATTGTATTTTTATAGGTCAAACTTTATAACATAATCTGGAACTAATACATTTATCTAATAGCCCAAGCATGCAGTAATAAATGTATATTGTTCTTGTTTCAATTACCATGTACATGTATGAGGCTATGAATAGGTCACCATTTATGATTAAGGATATGAATGGGGTTTACAGATATGAGAAGAATCGGCAAAAAATTTAGATAAGAAGCGGGATAAAAAAATATAGATAACAGAATAAAGAAGTGATGAAATATAAAAAAAGGTTGATTGATTGCTGGTTGTTTAACGCCCAGTGACAAATATTTCATGCATGTTTAGGACGAATATAATAGCAATCAATTGGCAGAAGAATAAAAAATAAATTGAAATGGTAAAAAATTAAAAAGATATAGAAATATAGAAACGATGATTTGACACCCCCCTCCCCCTCCAAATCGCATTTATACATCTCTAAAAAAATATTTAATTTTGGTTTCATAGATCCTTCCCTGAAAGTAAACCGTTCATACAAAACTACAAAAGACAGATTGCACCTCGACATTCCAACGACATTAAATATGTAAACAAACTAAATGTTTTTGATAATTCGAATGACTAAACAACTTTCTTTGAAAAATGTAATTTCATTTTAATGATTCAAATGGTTCTTACATTTATTTAGTGTTAATTGCCCAAAGACTTAGAGGAAAATGGGAATCCGGTGAAATACCTACATGCAATTATTTACACGATGCATCTCTATGAAGTATCCCCTGATTTATGTGTTTAAGTGTTCTGTCTATACGGAAAGTAATTCCATCGTACACCCTAACCCCCCCCCCCCCCCTAAATTTGTTTTTTACAAACGAAACTCCATGTGTGTGTCTTGGTGAAATTTTACAAACTGAAATAGTGAAACAGAATGCTATTTACTTTGAAATATTCGCAAATGTAAGGAAAGGCTGTGCGCAAACGTAAACAGAAATTAATCCCCAAATGCGCACTAATCTAATACGACCCCAGAAACGTATACTATATTCTTTATGATATGTCTGGTTTACCCGAATATTTTTTTCTGAATTTCTCGTTTGTTCGGATGAACTTTCAGTGAATATGTGAACATCTTTCGTTGACTTTGGTAAAATTTTAAAGATTACAGGTATACAACTATTATAGGTAAAAAGCGCAAATATCTTGTCAATTTTGTTCAGGTGTATCAAAGTTAAAAGCGCAAATGTCCTTTAGGAAAACTTATTCAATGTAAGATTATATTTGTACAAGTGGTCATTAAGGGCAGTAAGCCCTAAGCGTAATCAAGTATGAATCTTTTTCTCATAACCATGCCCTCATGAATATATTGTTTTACTACACAAATTGAGAATCTTCTTTGACAACCTTTTGAAACTCGCCAAAGATGTTGCTGAAATTGGTTCAGTTGACATGCTCTTCCAGTCTCTAATCGTAGCTAGAAGAAATGAATTATGGCATGCTACTGTTCTTGACCTGATAAATATCAAGTTGGCATGTCGTCTAAAGTTATAGTTTTCGGTGTTATGATGGAATAATGTAGATAAACTGGGACAAGATGATTTTTTATTTTGTACAGGTATGTACTGAGTCTATGAACTTTACGGCGTGTTTTAAGAAGCTCAAGGCCCACCTGAAGCTAGGAACTGTTTCAATGAAAAACACTTTTATTTGACTGTTTTATCTGTCACACCAAATGTTAAGTTTCCAATATATCATTATATATTGGAATGCCAATATATCATTATATATTGGAATGTAGTCATTATAGGTACAAAACGTGTTCTTTTTTTAATGAATTCCATATACTTGTGTTGCGCCTTTTTTGTTTTTCACATAAAGTACAGCATATTTTATTTATCTTATTGCACAGTATTATTGAGAAAGTTGAATCATTTTGACTGCCATTATTTTTTTTTCGGACTTGTTCCGCTTTTTTAAAAAAACAGATTTTTCACAGATTTTGAAGTAGAAATTCAAGTAATTACATTCACGATCCTATACCAAATCTTTCACGATCCGATCGCAATGCTTGACCACCGTAAGGTATTCTTTCGCGATCATTTGTCTCGATATACCGATAGACAGCCGTGAGAATTAAAGGCTCCTGACTTCAAACATGCCAATATATTCGAGTGATACTCCCTAATTCATACCTGTGTGGTGTAAAAATCAGTTCATAAGAACACAGTTGTCTTTCACATGAAACCACGTAAAACAATGGTTAATAGTTACTTCGGTATAAATGATCGAGAAAATAAGAAGGTAAAAAACAAAACAAATATAAAAATTAAGATAGTATTCATGCAATAACTACAACTTGGATACATTGATTGATTGATTGATTGATTGATTGATTGATTGAACAGGGATTTGCTCATGTTACTCCGAACGAAAGTCATGTTTGTTGTTGTTATCATAATAATTATTTGTATTGCCGCCTTAATTTCACCAATGAAACTTTTCATTAAAGTTTGCCTTTGTATTAAATTAATTTATTAACTTCTTGGAACTCTACAATGGCCGTCTGATTACAATTCGACCCGCAAGAATGTGAAATATGCAAATTTATTTGGCCTTCAATGCCTTAACTCTTTTAATGTGGGAATCCTATGGGAAAGAACATTGACATAATTTTCTAAACGTTTTTTGGAACTCAATGACATTGCATAGTGTTGCAACCTGTAATGTAAAGAGGTGCATGAAATTACGGAGGGTATGGGAACTTCGATGTAGTCAAACCAAAGATTTTAAAATTGGTATGTGCTGCTTCTCTTCAAGCACCTGGCATTAATAAGTAAAATCAGAGACTGGTCGGCTCCGAGTCAAAATAATGAATCCGCGTAGGATGACATGTCTTCCTGCGAACTATAGCATCGCGAACTAGGCTCAGTGTTTCGATCTAATACAAAGCAGGTTAATAATTCATATTTAAAAAAAACATGTTATCGTCCTGAATATGCATTTAATTTGCCACTGGACATTAAAAATCCATCATTCGTTACCCCCGCAGGCACAACCTTGCAAAAAAGGGTGATTTTGCGGTCGTATAATGAAATTTATAAGTCCAGGGAAAATTGGCCTCGTCGCTTTCAAAGACCCCCTCCCCCTTTTTTCCCCCTAAAAATTTGAGGAAAGCCAAATGTTTATCAAGTGCCTGTGCTTTTGGCTATTTCTGTGGTTGACCTTACCTGCTGCCAACAATTAGGTTTCGATGCTTTACTGCTTAAAAAAAATGGTTAAACAAGTTCACGGTTATGAATGATTATCAAAATATATTTATTGCAATCACGCAAAGTCGAAACCAACAAAATAAACCACCAATTACTAAGGCAAAGTAATAAGAAACTGATCAAACTCAATAAGTCTCACAACCTTATGTTTTGTGATTTACGAAGTCGTAGCAATTTTATCACATATTTTATATTTTGATATAAATCAAGTAAGGCGAGAAGTACAATAATGTGCCGAGTATCGTGACAGACATCTTCTTTTGGACTGCTTCTTAGTGACTCATAAGATGGCCTACTAAATGACGACTTGGAGTGGGACCTTTTTTTTTAAATAATCTAAATAACGTATCCATATTACCGTCTTGAATGTTTGTGTAATATGTCTAATATTGGCTGATTGGCCTCAGTCATCCTGCTATTCTAATAATCTTACATAACCAACCTTTCAAACTTAAAAGTTAAGATCATGCATCCTTATTGTTCAGATTGATAATATCTTTTCCATTCGTCGACATTATCTCCGAATTAAAAAATACTATTGATCTGGATAACCGCTGTGCATACTTTAATGACAGGGCTAGTTTTCCTATTAAATAATTAGTAACCTCCCTTGTGAATGTGATTTTGTAATTAATCGTTTAATTTTCACCATCTATATAATATTTCATTGTATTATTCAAATTTGTGATTCATTTTATATTCAAATAAAATAATTTTATATTTTTTATAGATAAAAGCAAGGAAATTTTAAAGTCTTTGATTCATTAATCACCTTAGTTCAAATCATAAGTCAGGCGGTCTATTCTGTCTACATTAAGTAGCAAATACACCGGGATGTCAATGGCTATCAAAGAGGAAAGGAAAACATTGTATAACGTAAAACGAGAATTAAATAGAGCAAAATGCAGAAATCATATGCAAATGTTGATTCTTTTCTTGTTTAGAGAAATCAAAAACGAAAAACAAAAACACTTCCGTTTTCCGTTTTGGTTTTCGAGAAATCAAAAATGAAAAACGAAAACACTTTTGTTTTTCATTTTGGTTTTTAAGAAATCAAAAACAAAAAATAAAAACAATTTCGATTTTAGTTTTTTGTTTTTGATCTTTCAAAAAGAAAAACGAATGGACGCAAATATACACGGACCGGGAAAACTCTAATGTGATATAAGCGTACCCTTTAAACCGATATATATGTGTTACGACATGTCGCAACTAACAATTAAGTAAAAATATGTTGTCGATATCTTATATCGTGTTTGAAAAGAGGTGAAAATAAGCCAAAATCCAAATTTAAAAATGTCATTGACCTTTGACCTTGACCCTATTTTCTTTTTTTTGGACCAAGGACCTCCAATCAAAAGACCCTAGGTCCCTATCACTTATGGTTTACCAATTACAATAACATTTTACCTATTTTAAATACAGAAGGGGAAATAACTCTCATATGGAGTTTCTGGACCGCTTAGGTCAAAATTAATCTTAAGATCCTGAGGATATAACGAACAAATTGGAGACATAAATTTGTCATAATATTTTACGGTTGCGAAGGAGATGCGTACCCAAGAAAAACAGTGTTTGGGGAGATAACTCTTACAATAAAAAGTATTCGGCTAAACTGGGTCAGTTTCAAAATCGCAATAACTGTTCGATATCATACACAAAAAAAATCTAAGCGACATCTTGCGAAACAAAAAATTACCGTCAGAAAAAAGTGGCGGAAGAAGAAAAAAATAATAATAATAATAATTAAAAACCAATTGTTCAGAGAACAGTCTTTCCACCCATAAAGATCTATTTTGATATGAAAATATTAAAATTTGGTTTAAAATGTCATTTCCAGCGACAAATGATAGCTTATTGTACGCTGATTCCAAAAATATATGGTTTCTATACATTTTTTTTTAAATATGGGAGACAAGTTTGAAAAATGTTACTTCCGGTATAATTTGAATGTTTACTTGACACTGATTCCAAAAATATATGGTTCTATATACTTTTATATTAAATAAGTACAAAAAATAGCTACTTCCGGTTTACACAAGGTCACTTCCGGTTGGATTTTCCCAGGTCAAATGGCTTGCAACCTAATGCAAAAAGTCCCATGGCTTTATCATGTATACATATGAGGTAAAAGCAAAGGTCAAAATCTAGAACGTCAAATTTACATATGACCTTGAGCTCAATTTCAAGGTCATAAACCAAGGACCTCAAATCAAAAGACCCTAGGTCTTAGTTATAAATGGTTAATGAGTTATATCACCATACGTGTACTTTTAAATACAAGAGGGGAGAAAACTCTAATTTAATGTTAGCGCACCCTTTAACCAAAATGTATGTGTTACGACATGTGGCAACTAACAATTTAGTAATAATGTGTTGTCGATATCTTATACAGAGTGAAAATAAGCCATAATCAAATTTCAGAATATGACCTTGACCTTTGACCTTGACCAAATTTTCTTTTTTTTGGACCAAGGACCTCAAATCAAAAGACCCTGGTCTCTATCACTTATGGTTTACCAGTTAGAAATGCATATCACTTATATCAAATGCATAAGAGGAAATAACTCTCATATGGAGTCTCCGGAACGCTTCGGTGAAAACCAAACTCAACATCCTGAAGATATAGCGAGCAATTTGGTAAAATAAATTTGTCGTAATCTTTTACGGTTGCGAAGGAGTAGTGGCCACAAGAAAAACAGTGTTTGGGGAGATAACTCTTACAACGTAAAGTATTCGGTTAAGCGGTTGTCAGTTTCAAAAGCGTATAAACTGTTCGATATCACATACCAAATATCTAAGCGACATCTTATGAAACAACAATACTACGCAAGAAAAAAATTAGGCGGAAGAAAAAAAAAAAATAATAATAATCAGAACAAAATCAATAGGTCTTCCACGGAAAAGTGGAAAGACCTAATAATCAGAAGAAAACCAATAGGTCTTTCCAAAGAAAAGTGGAAAGACCTAATAATCAGAAGAAAACCAATAGGTCTTTCCACAGAAAAGTGGAAAGACCTAAATATAATAACTAAAAAAACATGAAAAACCAAGACATACTGTATTCCGTTATTTCATAAATTACAGAATGCGTATTATCAATGCGACAGAACTCCCGTTTGTTGGCATGTTTTAATTATTAACCCCTTTAAGAGTATATTTTAAATCATGGCTTATGTTAGCATTCGTAGTCTAATGGTATCATGCATAGACTGAAGATTGTAATGATATTCTGTAAAATACGCGCAAGTTCGATCCCTTCATATGAAACTTTTTAAGAGTATACAAGATCGTAAGTTTAAAGTTAAAAGTTATATTATAAGCTATCTTAAGTTAACACAGTGGTCAGTGGATTCTTAAAAAAATAATCTAAAGTTAAAACAATACACAGAGTGACATCAGAAAAATGGAAAAAGTTTCATTATGAGGTGTAATGATGTTATCTTTTTCTTCTAGATGTAGGAAAAGAACTAGAATCAGTGGTCAACGGTATGTTTAAATTAAGTATCTGTGTATTTGTGAAAGACTTCTTTGTTGTTAATACCTTTTACGACATAACATAAGAACACAACATGAAATCAGTTTGTAAAAACAACTAATATAATAACAAATAGTACCGACTGAAAGCCAGATCGTAAAAAATTGACACTATAAAACATATTATTTTCTCCCAGACTAAGTATCATTGACCCTCAACGGATGAAGTTAAAACACATCATTAAAATTCAGAGAAAGCCACGACCTTGTGCACGACCAGCATATATATATAAACTATCGGTATTATATAGGATTATAAGTTTAAGTAGCTGTATCATGTGTAAAGCAATTCATATTTTTTTTTCATAATTTTCTTATGGTTGTGGCCTGTTATCTATTTCTTGCATGAAGAGAGTACTAGTGTGATACGAAAAAGTGATACGAAAACTGCGTTAATCTGGTTGGCTTATTCAGCATCATGAGACGATAATTCGACATTTCCATTGGCTAATCGTTTGGTTTATGATGGATTTCAATGGTTAAGACGATGTTAAGTTCGTCCATGGCAACATAATATACGATTTCTTTAATTATTTACAACACACTCACACTTTTTTCCTAAACATGTTTTTTTTGTCATATTTTATTACATTCTGAAGTCTGTAAAGTTTTAAAATGTCCGATGTTAAAGTTTGAAGCCGTAACAGGACAAATGACGTCATACTGGTATGTGCAAAAGACTAGAGCAATGGTTCGCTTGAAATAATCTCTTGTTATTAAATTCAAATACTGTGGATTCCTTATTTTGTTATGGATATCCAATTTTCGTGGATTTCGCGGGTACAGATGAGCCACGAAAATATATGTTCAACGAATTACAGATTTTCCATCAGGTTGTATGCAGACTTTTGAATATCAACATTGTTCAAACATTTTTTTCAAATGGGAATCAAGTGACTTTTTAAGTAAACATTAAGGGTTACACAAGGATGAGAAATCACATATTATGACCTGACGGCATTTTGTCAATTCATTGCATACAATATGTATGTCCTTTTTCAAAACCTTTATAACCTCTTTTTCATGAACGTTGAACTTGTCATAGTGGTCATATGTAAACTTTAATTTGTTCCAATTTCATGTTGAAGGAGCATCACTTTTATACTTAAATCTTTTTTATACTGACATATGATGTAACTGATGTACAATGTAAAGATCAAAATAAGGCGAAAGAGACCAAAGAGATAACCAATAAATTGAAAACAAATTGGCAATTTTATGTAAAAAAACGAAAAACTACGAAAAACAAACAACAGTACACAAAACACAACAGAAAAACTCATGACTTAGCAACACGAACCCTTAAAAAAACCGGGGTGATAACAAGTGTTCATGAAGATTCTTCTGATTATTTTATGTTTTCTAAGTAATACTCGCTTCCATTATTTTATTAGAATAGAATGATTTTTGTGATATTCAGGTTCGTCAATATATAAAAACACCCTATGGTGAAACCAGTTATGTACTCATACACTTACATTTGTATATAAAGGGACTGTAAAATTGTATTGTATCACGCTAGGACCGTGGGTCATAAAACTTTGTTCAGTAATCGGTGTACAAAATTTGCGCTCGAAAAACCAAATCCAGTGTGTTGATTTTTGAGTTTGAGTTTGGTAATCGTTCTCGAAAGTTTCATGACAGCAAGACCAGGACATGTTGTATGTAGCCGTTTAATCCAAGACTTTTCGGGAATCTTCATATAGTTTTTGAAGTAGCAAAGTTGACTATCAGGTGTATTGATGATATCCTGTTCCTCACTAACCCGCACTTGATTATAACTTCTATGAAGAAAACGACGGCTTCCAGATTTGGAGCAGGAACTGCTTATCCGTCCAAACCTTATACTTCATATGGTTTGCGTTGGGGTTCGTATTGTTCAGGCTGCAGTTTCTATTTATTTTTCTAGACTGTTGTTTGCCTTTAAATAGTTGTTTGTTTTTCGTTTTATATATGTTGTACAGGGTTACAGATTTAAAATCTAAGGAAGCAGACAATAGTATACCACTATCATTTATTATCAATCTTTGCAGAAGAACCTGTAAGTCGTGCATCTCTCATAAGACAATATATTTCACGTTCATCTCTCAAAAGACAATATATTTGTTAGACTCAGATCGACGTCTGGTCTCTAATCGACGTCCGTTCCTCAAATCGACGTCCAAATCTGACGTCACATTTTCAAATCAGTGTCCAATAGTTTGACCCTTTAATCGACGTCCAATGTGACGTCATGTATTGCCAAGACAAAGTCCGATCGATTGTAGTCTTCACTAATCGATGTCCCATATCAATAAATAATAAATTACTGCACGTATACATGTACATGTATAAGACTTTGATTAATTTTTGAACATTCAAATACCAAATAAAAGATGAATTTTGGTATGTTTTATAGGATTCTTATACAAACATTTATTCAAATAGAAAACTCTCTAAAACACTTTTTCTCACAGCAGTACTCATTTATCAGAACTATAGCCTTAAAGAAATCACTGCATATACTCTAAATTCCTTTTACAGTACATTTTATACCCCTACCCCTGTTTCAATTTTTTAAAGAATTTGAAAACCAGACTTTAATTATTGCCAGCTTACCCTATGTGCATGTTTTCTGACAGGAACTGTCTAAACATGTTTGAAACTATTCTGATAACAAATTGAAAGCATTTCGTAATACTATAAGTGTATTGTTTAGTAGTTAATCATTCCAACTTTCAAGATTATACAAAGTATCCAATCCTGCCTGTGTCTCCAGTCCACATCTTACTGAATGCCTTTTTGTCAATGAAAGTTCATAATTTTTGTCTCAATTGGTCAGTTAAGAATTCTTGTCTCAACAGTATCATCCCTAACCATATAGCTAACATAAGTTAGTTAATATATGAACTAAAAGTGTCTAAACAAAGCCATATTTGAAAAAGTTGTTTTTAAGAAGATATCAGTCTGGTGCATAAATTCACTAAAAGTTTGATAGAAATGACTGCTTACATCTTACTTTTGCATAACTTCCCAGCACAGTTATTGATTTTTTTACAAAAGACCTTGAAAATAATAAAATCATAGCATTTACAAGTTAAATTATCTGTTTTATGACCCAGGGGTAGGCATTGTTTTCTGTTTTTTGTCCCTGGGGCCTCACATTTCCTAAATATTTTCCCTGTTTCTAGCAATGTGGAATATTTAGTATATATTTAGGATAGAACACACTACTGTAAGTTTTATTGAGGTCTTTTTGTAATTCTAGCTTGTACTTTTTAATGCCGCGGTCACAAAAAAGCACATTTAGGTGTTACGGCTTACTTTTGGGTTATCGACAGGACAAAAACACTCCAACAAAAATATTTAGGAAGGATCAATGAGTTGCAATGACTGCGAAGAGTAAATATAAGCACTTCTAAACAATTTGAATTACAAATAGGCATATATTATGAATTTATTTTGAATTCAGGGCTTAAAGTAAACCATGCATACTGTAAACTGTGAATTTATGCTGAGTCATCATAGTTAAGGCTCAGGATTTTCTCAATCTTCATGAAATATTTATAAAACTTCATATTTCAGTTAAATTCTTTAAAATCTCTGAGATAAACCAGATTTTGTGAAAATCTGTATGTTCTATTTTTAACCCTATATAGGTTGCAATTCTGTAAATATAGACAATGCAATTTCCCATAGGAACTCCCTTTGCGGCTGAAACTGTGACACTTTTACCATGAAGTTTCGTGAAATGTAATATCCCAGAACGGAAAGTTTATATGCACTACTATTTTATTCAAAGGTCAAAATATAGGGCTGTGCGGCATATTTTCAACATTTATATGCCCTGAACTTCTAAGAGTTTAAACTTGTACTAAAATTCTATACTACCCTAACCTCCATATTTGGACCTCCTGAGAATTAAAATTTAGGCGCTACCATGTTTTTCTATACTGGTTACATTCCCAAGTGATGTCTCTATGAGATGAAACACAGAGATCATAAATGGGAACCAGTACGTTAACAAATTAACATATCTATGAATATTATATATCTCCCCAAAAGAGGCGTGGTTTGAGAAACAGCTGTATTTACAAAGTGCAACCTTTAACAACTCAATTTTCAAACAGATACAGACTTTTTATTAGGTCGATTTCTTTCTGACGCAGCATTATTGTTATTCGACTGATCTTTATTTATATCATCTGTATCGTTTTGTCTTTATGTAAAGCTGTTTTAAGAAACTAATTGTCTTTAAAAATTACTTACGAATCGTAATGACTTAGTAGACGTATGAGAAGGAACAACAAAGTCAGTTACATCTCTTCCCAAAGAATCAACTAAAGCAAAACAAAAGGACTAACAATCGATAAATAATACTTAATAAAGTTATGATGTCATTGCGGCAAGTCCATAAAACGGACGTCGATTAGAGAAGCCAAAAATTGGACGTCGGTTTGAGAACAACAAAAAGACGTCGATAAGAGGGGAATACAATTGGTCGTCGATTTGGAATCTTATTTTATTGTGACGTCAGATTTGGATGTCGATTTGAGAAAAAAGGACGTCGATTAGAGACCGGACGTCGATCTGACTATTACATATTTAAATGTCACCAGTGTCTAAGCAGAAAGTTGATGAACCAGGGCTATGTCAAAGAACGTCTCGTCCTTTTTTCTAAAAAGATTCAGTCGAAGATACCAAGACCTTGTTGATAAATATTCCGTATCAACCTCACAAATAATACATCTTGTAGTATATATTCTAGGTAATGATGTTGTTTATCATTTTAATTACGTGTAATAGTGTTCCTTTATATGTTTTAATGAATTATTTGCCTTTACTGTTTATTCCTCTTTTAGGTGGAATCCTTTTGGCGTGGTTCGGACATTTGTTATCCATTCGTTAAATGTGTTTGAGCTTTTGATTTTGCTATGTGATTACGGACTTTCCGTTTTGAATTTTTTCGGAGTTATTTTTGTTATTCAACTTTCTTCGGAACTTGTACTTGACTTGTGCATTATGTTGCTGCGCTATGTTCTTGGCTTTCATTTTGGCTAATGTGCTTTGTCTATATGGCATTTTGTTTTTCTTTGTTGACATATTTGTTTGTTTTTATAGTGATTAAGATTATAACACAATGTTGACTGCACTACCCCTATTTTTGAGATTTTTACCTATTATGTCTGTTTGGTTTGTTCAAACATTATTGTCAATATAATAAAATTTTAAAAGCTGTCATACAAGTGAGAGGTTTAGCTAGCTATAAAACCAGGTTTAATTCACCATATTCTACATTGGAAAATCCCTGTACCAAGTCAGAAATATGACAGTTATTTTTCATTCGTTTGATTGTTTGAGCTTTTAATTTTGCCATTTGATGACTTTTCCGTTTTGAATTTTCCTGGGAGTTCGTTTTTTGTTTGTTATTTTACTTTTTCATTATTTCACAAATCTGTCCCAGTAGATAGAAAAAATGTACTTCCGTATATGTCAACTTATAAATATCTCGAATGAAATAAACTGTACTATAAGTAGGAATTCGATGTACCATATGCTACATTTGTACACATCATTTGCAGAACAAGTCGATATGGATTTGCTTGGAAAAAAGGCACAAGTAGCAATTGGTATGTATATTATACTTTTGAAATATTAATTCAGTAATATCTTACTGAGTTTCCAGTTTTCATTTTCTTCATGTAGCGCTTTTTACTCTACATTAAATAGCTAAAACACGTGAATTAGTGTTCTGTAGCAGTTCAGTGTTTCTGTTGTTCCGTTGTTTTTCCTCTACTGACGAGGAGAGGTAGCACTAGGCCACCGAAAGCTGAATTCTTAGTTCGGTCTAGGTTGCCGAGTGGTCTAGAGCGCTGGACACAGTGCAGGTGGTGTTTTCTCGATATCCCAATAGCATGACTTCTAATCCCGGCGCTGGAAGAACAAAAATTTGCTTCCGCAAATTTGCAGATTTAACATAGTTGTGCTGATATTTAGAGTAGTTCCGGATATGGTGTACAAATTTTTGCACCTCATGTTTGCGATATACCATCTTTTCCGCAAGTTTATTGTTTTCTGTTTGATGATAAATTATTATAAGATCCATTTTGTTACATCTGGTGATCCGTTTATTTGGCAATCGCCAATTGCAGTCAGCAGGGTTTAAGAACATCAGTTGTTCGACCTGCTAGTCAAATGCGTTTTGCTAAAATATACTTTTTCACTTATTTGGTCTTTTGGAAAATGTTGTTTGTGCGGTATTTAGACCCCTCTACCAAGAAATTTGTTTTGCATGCACACGTATAAAAATTGCGGTTTTTATCCAACGCAATCATAGGTTTGAACGTTGTTTTCAATTTAGACTTGTTTATATTTTTTCGTTTGGGCTTGTATTATATTTGCCTTCGGGTTTATATGATCCGTTCATCCTATTTCAACTCTTTCAAAATTCAAGAGTCTATCCTAAATTGAGGTGAATTATATGGCCTTCCAAATACCGTTTCGATTCCTAACATCACTGAAGATACATTAATTGTCGAAATCCGGATATGGTGTACAAATGTTTGCACCTCATGTTTGCGATATACCATCTTTTCCGCAAGTTTATTGTTTTCTGTTTGATAATAAATTATTATAAGATCCATTTTGTTACATCTGGTGATCCGTTTATTTGGCAATCGCCAATGGCAGTCAGCAGGGTTTAAGAACATCAGTTGTTCGACCTGCTAGTCAAATGCGTTTTGTTAAAATATACCTTTTCACTTTTTTGGTCTTTTGGAAAATGTTGTTTGTGCGGTATTTAGACCCCTCTACCAAGAAATTTGTTTTGCATGCACACGTATAAAAATTGCGGTTTTTATCCAACGCAATCATAGGTTTGAACGTTGTTTTCAATTTAGACTTGTTTATATTTTTTCGTTTGGGCTTGTATTATATTTGCCTTCGGGTTTATATGATCCGTTCATCCTATTTCAACTCTTTCAAAATTCAAGAGTCTATCCTAAATTGAGGTGAATTATATGGCCTTCCAAATACCGTTTCGATTCCTAACATCACTGAAGATACATTAATTGTCGAAATCCGGATATGGTGTACAAATGTTTGCACCTCATGTTTGCGATATACCATCTTTTCCGCAAGTTTATTGTTTTCTGTTTGATAATAAATTATTATAAGATCCATTTTGTTACATCTGGTGATCCGTTTATTTGGCAATCGCCAATGGCAGTCAGCAGGGTTTAAGAACATCAGTTGTTCGACCTGCTAGTCAAATGCGTTTTGTTTAAATATACCTTTTCACTTTTTTGGTCTTTTGGAAAATGTTGTTTGTGCTGTATTTAGACCCCTCTAACAAAAAATTAGTTTTGCATGCACACGTATAAAAATTGCGGTTTTTATCCAACGCAATCATAGGTTTGAACGTTGTTTTCAATTTAGACTTGTTTATATATATATATATATATATCCTCGTTGATACAATATTCCAGAGTTTACATTTCCTATAACGATTTCCTTGATAGAGTGTTGCAAATTACAAAGAAGCTTTTATATCTAGAGTTCCAAGTGGTGAAATTGAAATCATCCCTTCGAAAATTTACGGACGCCATCACCAGTTGGTTGGCCATTATGTAATATCTGTTTAAAGATAACGACAAATATGTTCTAAATGAAGTAACCACAGTTTCGTTCTTGTTTCCTCGAATGTGACATATCGAATTAGACTTATAACTGGGCGTGTACTTACTGACGCAACATGATAGGTGCCACATGAGGAGCAGATTTTCTTTCCAATTCGTGACACATGTGATTACCCCGATTTTTTGGGGGGTACGTGTTGCTCAGTCTTTAATGTTTTATGTGTTTTGTATTCTGCTTTTTGTCTTTTTGCCTTCGGTTTTCTGTGTCAGTTCGTTTTCGCTGTATAAATTTGATTATTCCTTTTGCTGCTTTCGCCTCTCTATTAAATAATCTACATTTGAACTTTAGACCGAAACATGTTTTTTTTATGTTATCAGATAATTGAATAAATACAAGAAACACACGTATCAATAGTTTGTATATCCAGTTGCGTGCTCCATGATATACATGATAATGTTTTGTTTTGTCAGTACAAAAAACCATAGACTTGCAACAGTGTCCTACAAATAAGCAGCTTGCCCATTTGAGCCGCATGCTAAGCATTGATAGCTGTAAAGAATTAGTAATACAGCTTGAGGTTTCCAAAGATACGTTAAAGTCTATTTGGGATGAATACAAATATCACCTGGATGATTACAAATTCATGATGTTATGGAAATGGAAGGAGAATACCAATTGTAGTTCTTTTCAGGATTTGTTAGGGGCAATGAAAGATATAGGTGAAGATGACCAGAAAATATATCAGGTAAGAGGATTCATATTAATTTGGAAAATGTTATCATGGTTATTGTATATTACATATGATATTTAACGTAAAAAAAGATAGCAATGTTGACATTCAATAAACAATTTGGTAAAAATAAATAAACAACGTCGCAATTATCACACAGAACTATAAATAGTAAATTTAACTGAGTAATATCAGGCGAAAAAGCAGTCACTCCTCCTTTAATAGCACAATTCGCGTTGTCCACGTCCAGTGAATCTCACAGTCATTATTCAAGAGAAGAACTAAACCGTGGTCACTTGAAATTTGTGGTACACAGATTCAGGTATTCCGTAACCTATTAGAGTTTTGTTTATAACCGATAACTAATAAATAAATGATATTATGAAAGTGGTATAATGATATGGACTGATATGAAATTGAGAAATTTAAACTTTTATATGACTTCGTGAAATGGCAATAACACAATGAATGAAGTGACCATTTATCTAGGTTTTTTCAACATCTGTCAGGTACAAATGTAGTAGGTTGATTGTTTTACAGGTTTTCACAAAAGAAGAATTTCCAAAAGGTATGATACAAGTCAAATATTCAATCACAGTATGTTTTACTGGTTTTAATGAGATAACACAAAAATATTTGTTTTTATTTACAATGTGGAAACATTATGACATATATAAGTTTTGAATCAAAGATTTCCAAGCGAAACGGAATGACATACATTTTAAAAATCAGATCATCTCCTTTAACTTGATACGTGGATTGTGTATTTTCCAGTAATAAAAGAGATGTCAAAAATACAAAGTCGATTACCATCTGACGACGCCGTGTACATGGCAAAAAAAAAACAACCGCAAAACGACATTATACAAATCCAACAGAGAAAACTAAATACCGAGCAATAAGTGCTTGCAAAAGTATCTCATGTAAAGGCAGCATACGAAATGATATCCCTTTACATACCTGGTCATTTAATGAGTCTATGAAAAAAATTTATGTGTTTTCGGATGATCAAATGCATTTTAATGTACGAATCTTATTTTCACAGTGGATATATTTTGTATAGAATGCAATTATTTCGAGTCTCTGCTGTGTAAAGTGCTTAGTTAAAACATAATAGTAACACTGTCACAAACATCTTACGCCTGCTAGAACGTATATGTATGTATTTGTTATAAAACATAAAACAGTTCAAATAAAGAAATAAGACTTAATATATATAATTAGTATCATACCTTGGACTTAGCCGTAAACCCTAACAATCAAATGTTTTTAAATTATAAAATAGGCTTATACTGAATGTATGCCATGGCAATACACTTTACGTTACAAATAACATTAATTACCTGCAGTAAAGCATGCATGATTGTTTTTCAAATGAATACAATATTTAAAGAACCTTGAATAATAATAGGGACAGTAGTTTAAATTTGTATTATTATACATATATAGCAGAACACACCCGTGACATCGGGTACCTACGTCTTATTTTTAGCCTGGATATTTAGTATTCGTATTGTCATCTGATAAAGTCATGCAGATTATAAGGTACACAGTTTTCTCTGCTTTCAAAATCGTTATATTTGAACCCGTCCTGGTTTCTAACTACAACCGGAGACTACATGTGACATATACTATTGGTATCGGTATCGGTTTTGACCTGGAACTTGTAAATTATTGGTAATATTAATTATATGGAAAACTAAAGGGCCTGGAATGGTGTTATTTTAAATCAACACCATTTTGTACTATAAGAAATATATAAAGTAGAATGTTTTGATGTGTCATTTGTACGTGATGCCGGCTAATGATTTGGAATGTACCCATAGTATTCGTATTGTTATCTGATAAAATCATGCTGTTTATAAGGTGCACAGTTTTCTATGCTTTCAATTGTTTTCTGTTTGAACCGTCCTGGTTTTCTTACTACAACCAGAAACTACATGTGATATATACTATTGATATCGGATTCTACCCATAACTTGTTAATAATTGGTAATATTAATTATGTGAAAACAAAAGGGCCTGGGATTGTGTAATGTGTTAATCAACACCATTGTCCTAGCTATATTAGTTATATATAAAGTTGAATTCTTTGATTCATTGGTTTTTCGTCATGCCTGCTAACAAATTTGACCTCGATATTTACGTAGTTTAGATATGATAAACAATTCATTTGGGTAACACATTATCACGTGACATAGAATAATGCATTTAATTTTCATTTAAATGAAAGGAGGGACGAATTACCTTAAAATCTTACATCAAGCGATGCATAACTCTGTGATTAACCGAGTAATAACTGTTTGAGCTTCTTGGTTTGTTCACAAGTTATCTCCAATTAAAATGACATCACAGATGTTTGTAAACAAAATTACAACGGACACAGAAACAGGATGAAACAAGTTTTGGAAATTCATCTAGTGACAATGAAACGATCTATCGATATATGATTACTACCGAAAAACCGTCGAGGTGTCGATTTCTGATCTGTTTTCTTTAACTAACCTTGAGCATTTATTGTGATAGCATTTTTTTAATTGTTAATAAATGTATAATAAGAAGATTTGATATGATTGCCAATGAGACAACTCTCAACCAGAGATCAAATGAAATAGAAGTTAACAACCATAGGTCACCGTGCGGATTTCACAAAATGATCAAAGCCCATAACGCATAATCAGCTATAAAAGTCACCGAAATGACAAATGCAAAACAATTTAAACGAGAATACTAACGGTCCGATTTATGTAGAAACAATGAATGAAAAACAAATATGATATACAGCAACAAACAATAACCACCAAATTACATGCTCCTGACTTAGGACAGGCGCATCCAGAATGTGGCGGGGTAAAACATGTTTGCTGACGCCCAACCCTCCCCTAACATGGGACAGTTGTGTTACCGAACAACATAATAACAAAGTATAAAAAAAATCAGTTGAAAAGGATTTAACTCATCAGGTCGATATAAAACAAAAAACAAAACGAACAAAAAAACACACCGGACGTGGCAGGGAATTTATCCATCGCCACAACAAAAACAAAATACAATTCTGAGAGTACTTGCAGTTACTAGAAGCAAGTTCCAAACCAATAGCAACTAATGAAAAAAATGTGTATCTAAGACTTAAATATATCAACCAGAACACATCAAATAAAATTAGTGTAAAGACTTCATTAACAGTCAGAGAAAAACTTAACCTAGTACATTTGCAATGCCCTAATACAGATATTGACAGATTGCAGAACATCGAATGCGCATATGTCTATAACAATAATATTTAGTTTTGTTTTAATTTACTGATGATAAAATCAATAGGAATACCAATAAACACAATATTCAATGATCTAATTAAAATGTTTACCTGGATCGTATCTTAATTTCCGGGCATGATTAGCAACAACATCTCCGTAAAATCGGGATGTGATATCCCGTTTAAAATAAGTTCGCATAATTCAAAGTTCGCAAAATTTAAATATACACACTCGTAGCGAAAGAATAAAATTACTTAATCACATACACTTTATCAAACATGTCAAAATATGTGCAATAAATGTAAAATTGGACCTCGAAAGGAATTTATAAACACTCCAAAAATGTGTGAATTCAATGCGACTGTCAAACAAGTGAGAGGTTTTGCTAACAATAACACCAGGATTTATCTAACATTTTCTACATAAGGGAACGCCTGTATCAAGTCAGGAATATGACAGTTGTTTTCTATTCGTTTGGTGGGTTTGAGCTTTTAATTTCATCATTTGATAAAGGACTTTTCGTTTTGAATTTCCCTTTGAGTTTTTTTGTTATTTTATTCTTTTTGGTTTTGACAATGTGACAGTTTCAAAAATTCTGTTCTATTTTATCTTATCAATTTTTTTTTGTATTTACTATTTCAGGTATTGCTAAACTGCCTCTTAATAGCATTCCGAAACCATTATTTTTGGAAGAATTGGGCACTTGTATCGGCATTAAATCCTTCCAATTAGCAATTGAGCTTGATTTTGATATTGCAGAAATTCACCGCATACGTTTGGAATCAGGTCGTAACTTGCGCGATGAAACACGAGAAATTTTAAAGCGGTGGGTTTTACGTAAAGATGTTTCTTTGCGTTCACTTGTTGAAGCACTGAACAAAATTCAGAGAGGGATGGACTGTGTCTATAAACATTACGGTGATTGAAATAACTGTGTCCGATACCAAACAAAATTAGTTTTTTTAATCTCTGTAAAGGTTTTCTCTTCTTTAATATTTGCTCTAAATTCAAATTTATTGAAATAACTGCTGTTTGTAAGTTTTGTTTTAGTATATACAGTACTTGTATAGTTATCTCTACTGACTTAACGATAAGTCAGCCGTTAACGATGATGCAATGGTCAGTCTTCGATCAGACACCGATCAGTAAGGGTTTTAAATATTTTCTACTAACGTATCAGTCTGTTTATCTGATCGGACTGATATTGTCACAGATGAAGTCTTTAGTATATATCGGATTATTGTTGATGCGAAATGAACTCATGTTATAAGTTGAAGTTTTTCATTAACATTGATATATAAGTAATATTTTAAAAAAAGAAAAAAAAAACTAATTTAATTATTTAAGTGTTCTTCCCTTTTCTCCTTTGAGTGTCACATCAGATTACTAATATTATACAAATCTGACATTCATTCATCAACATGATTTCTATAACAAATTAAGGCAACAATAGTTTAACCAGAAAAACGTTTCGTTGTTTTTGTCTCGCCAGCGACAATAAGTAAAAACCAGTAGGTATCGGTTCAGCTTTGTATTATATTATATTATGGCGAAAAAATTGTTTTTGGCGAAAATGTATTGCGAAAGAAGTATAAAGGTTCGTCCATCTAGCTTATTTATTCGAGTATGTCGGACAGTTTTTTTTATCAAGTAAAACAACAACGTTCTAACCTTGAACTCGTCATATGGATTGATTTTTGACAGAAAATCAATAATCAACTGATTGTGAAAAAGTGCAAGTATTTTATAGCTATCGACAATTAATATCCATGTTACTAATACGTATAACTTGTATGGATTAATAAAATTGAGTTGTCAAACGGCTTCATATGTCACTATAATGAGTTCTTTTATCAACTTTACAACTTTAGCAAGCTATTTGTTTTGAAGTGTGTACTTTACATTCGTTTAAACGCTTCTATATTTAACAAAGTGTTACGTTTTAACTTTCACTTTCGTCGATGGTTCTGTGATCTTTTTTTTTTAAATAGACAACATCAAAAAGAAGAATATTATTTGATTCTTATCAACTAGACGGGATAAACATATATAAGATGAATTGATATCTGATGACGTTTCAAATATAAATATTGACACTCAGATATCCATATCAAAATGAGGCAGTAAAAAAGTTAGGTTGCCTTTTAATGTAATTTGACAGTATCTATAAATGTAAATAAAGAAAATATTATTCTTATTTGTATACGTTTATTAAAATGTTGATTATGAAATTGAGATCTGGGATTAATGTGCATTTGGAATTTAATATATGTTCCAGATATGCACTAGACCACAACGCTTCAAATTGAAACTTAATTTGTTTGCAAACCCTTTTTTTCATGCAGATACTACTAGACAACGAGTTATTATCATTATACAATACAATACAATACTTTATTCTCTAAAAATCAATACAATCAAAGTCACAGAGAATGACATGCAAAAACAATATACAAATAATACATAGTATGGTAGAGGTGAGATAACATTGGCGTAGTATGAGATACAATATAAAAAAAAAACAAACAAAAACAAACAAAAAAAAAACCAAAAAAACAAAACAAAACAACATTGTAATGTCTCCCCGTCCTCTGATTAAATCTAACCATTGGGCAAAAATCCGTTCAGATAAGTTTCTGAAATCCTAATTAATGGAAATTTTCATTAAAGAAATTGAACACGGTTATATTAATTATCGACAGAATCTTTTTGAGTCTTATTCCTACTCGGAGTTCAACAGTTATTGCAAGTCTCTGTTAGTACATCTACTGTATCAATAGTGCGTTCGACTCCAATCTTAGTTAACTTAGATTTTTTAGATAACTAATTATAAGATTATCCGTTTTCCTGTCTAAGGTCACTGGTTCTCTATGGGCCACATGGTTCCTCCAAAAATAAAAACTGACCGCCACGATATAGCCGTCAGTACTGAAATGGCGTTAAAAACAAAAAATCAAGCAATCAATCAATCAATCAATCAATATTCCATTACACAAGTTGGACCGAAACTATTGTACCCACAATTTTCTTAGGAGAATGGCTATACACAGTTTGGAATAAGGCAGTTGTTTTCAATTTGTTCCGTTGATTGATACCGTTTGATTTTGTCAGTTTTTATGGGACTTTTTAAATTTGCTTCGGAGTTTAGTATTTTTATTATAACTTAAGTTTAAATCCCTTCATGCCCATCATCATGCTGTGCAGATACAGTTCTACAACTATGCAAAATATCATCGATATCCGTCTAGCCATTTGGAGTTAAGCTAATGTTTTGAGAATTTTTTTCTCGCATATGGAAGATAACCTTATGTTTCTAACTATGCACAAATACTTCTCTTATACATTGTTATCTTGATATCGTTGTTCTTTTCCTAAATTGTTTCCAGCTCGATATTTGTTTCAGATATTTTGGATGTTTTTTAAAGAACCTCTTAGGTTAGTATTCATTTTGATATCGCTATGAAGACCAACTTCAACCTCATTTAGAATTCCATGATATGCATAAATATCACGGATATTTGTCAAAGGGTTTCCATCTGGCACTTTTTTAACAGTGTCATCGTGTTCCTCGTATTACTTGTTACCCACGAATTTAATGACCCCATATATATCGTATTAGGTCACTAGCATTGTTTAACCAATTTATGTTACCGACTATCTTAACATGTAGTCAAAGTGATCAAGTCTTCAATATCAAGAACCTACTTCCATTGGTCTATACAAAACAAATGCCAACAATAACAACTAGTTATCTCTAATGTGATTTCAGCATTTATTTGCAGTCGTTCATCATCAATTTCATCATCTGTTTTTGGGTCAGATTTTTCTTCAACGCCATTTAGTTTCTATAAAGGGAATACATTTGATAAATGAATGGACAATAAAAATAAAAAAAAAAAATAAATATTTTGCAAAACGACATGTATTGAAATAAAATCTAAATGAATATGATAAAATAAATACTTATTCCGGAATAACATGTCGCCTATTTTCATACATTATTTTGTTTCCTAAATTGATTTTGGAATTCATTTAAGTGTTCACAAAACTAAATAAACAACGGAGAAAAAAAGTAAACAACTGAATAGGTTACTTCGAATAGTTGGGATGATGACACTCATAGCACTCTACTGATAAAAGTCTCTATTTCAGTAAAACACATGTTTATAATCAAAATAAATATACCTATCAATAATAATAACACGAGTGAACACGCTGAAATGTCTCGCCTTCTTTACTAACCATTGATATTATGTTGATAGTAAAAATGAAGCTTTAAAACAACTATCACATAAATTAACACGATCCAAGAAAATGAGGTCAAGGTCAGATAAACCAAACTCGAAATACATGTACACCTTACAATCATTCCATACACCAAATATGCTTTAAATATAGTTGACCTATTGCACATCTAAGAAACAAACTTAACCGAGAAAACTTAACATTGCTCAATGAACAATGAAAATTAGGCCTAGGTCAGATGAACCCTGCTAGACAGACATGTACACCATACAATCATTGCATGCTTTTAACATAGTTGACATATTGCATATAGTATCTAAGAAACAAACTTAACCAAGGGAAACTTAAGATTGACCAGTGAATTATGAAAATGAGGTCATGGTCAGATGATAATTGCCAGACAGATATATCATGTATATACACCTTACAATCTTTCCATACACCAAACATAGTTACCTTATTGCTTATAGTATTAGAAAAAAAACAGACCAAAAAACAAAAACTTATCTTTGAGCAATAAACCGTAAAAATGAGGTCAAGGTCTAATAAAACATGCCAGATTGACATGTACATCTTAAAATATTTTCATACACCAAATATAGTTGACCTATGGCATTCAGTATTAGAAAAACAGAACAAAACAAAAAAAACTTAACTTTAATCACTGAACCATAGAAATGAGGTCAAGGTCAAATAACACCTGCCAATTGGACATGTACACCTTACAATAATTCCATACAACAAATATAGTAGACCTATTGCTTATAGTATCTAAAATATGGACTAACCAGGAAAACTTAACCTTGTTCACTGATCCATGAAATGAGGTCGAGGTCAAGTGCAAAATGTCTGACGGGTATGAAGACCTTGCAAGGTACGTACAAACCAAATATAGTTATCCTATTACTCATAATAAGATAGAAATTAAGAATACTAAAAATCTTAACTTTTTTTTCAAGTAGTCACTGAACCATGAAAATGAGGTCAAGGACCATATCAATAGGGATTGTTAATAATATGTGTATCCACATGCAGTTGGTGCTGTCACTATACACACTTTATACCAAGTTTATGTTCGGATTTATTTTGATATTCAAGGGCATAAAACTAGTCGTGTTGCTCATCTAACATATATATTTGACAAGTCCGCAGTCGTAATTGATTTTTATCTCAAAAAATGCACGGGAAATGTATTTGATCGATCTAAATTTATATAGAAGGGTGTGGATGGGGTTTACAGAATAGCAAATAATGGGCAAAGAAATAAAGAAGAGAGAAAAATTCGAAAAAAAAATAATTAGAGAAAATATGTATATGTATAATTGCAATCTTTGTCGTAGCGTGTATGTGTGGTCGCACGATATTCAAAGATATATGAGAAGTAAGCATTTTTCCAATGAGCAAATATACCACCAATATTGAGACCAGAAACATCAGCAGCAGGAAGCTTTTGTGTTTAAACACCCTTTCACCATGATCGTGTCCAGTCCAACATCCTGCTGAAAAACATATTTCATGACAAACATGCTTCAACAAAAATAAAAGTTGCGTAGTCCTAGTCCAGAAAGGATCGCTTGGTTGTACAAAAGTTGGGCAACCTCTTTACGAGGAAATACAACGAACAGTAGAGCCATAAATGTGCATATGTATATAAAAATAATCTTTCGTTTGATTTTAATTTACTGATAACAAAATCAATATTGATACCAATAAAAACAATATTCAAAGATTTAATTACAGTGTTGAATTGGTAACCTTTTAGAATAAGTTTGTTTACGCGATTGATAAGTTTATTCGGATCGTTTCCAAATTTGCGGGCTCGGTAAACAACATCTTCGTAAACATAAGGATGTGTGTGTCTGAGCAGAAAGTGGATGAACCAGGGGTATGTCAAAGAACGTCTCGTCCTTCTTCTGAAAAACGTTTGTCGGAAGATACCAAGACCTTGTTAATAAATATTCCGTATCAACTTAGCAAATTATACACGATGGTCTTGCAGTATAGATTCTAGGTACTGACGTTAATAACGTGTTATAGTATTCTTTTATTTGTCTTTGTAAATTATTACTTTTACTTTTTAGTCTATTTTTGGCGATACCCATTTGACGTGGCTCGGTACTTGTGCATCCCGTCATTGTGTTATTGTGCTATGGTAATTTTGTATTCTTGTCTTTCGTTTTTGCTAATGTGCTTTGTCTATATGCCTTTTTGTTTATCTTTGTTGACATATTTGCTTGTTTTTATAGTGATTAGGATTATAACACAATGTTGACTGCAGTTCCCATATTTTTGACATTTTTACCTATTATGTCTGTTTGTTTTGTTCACACATCGTTGTCAATATAATGGAATTTTATGCGACTGTCATCAACGTGAGAGGTTTAGCTACTAGTAGCTATAAAACCAGGTTTAATCCACCATTAGGTCTTAGGGACTTTCCGTTTTGAATTTTCCTCGGAGCTCGGTATTTTTGTGATTTTACATTTTATCCCGTTTGCAATAAGTTTTCTACAGGTACAACCAAACTTCAAAACCAAAATTTTATATCTATGGAATAATTTAGTAAAGGTTTTAAGTAATTTGTGGTAACGAAATCCCTGACTCAATAAATAACCAATAAAACATACATTATAGAACAAAATTTCAAGAATTATTGCCAAACTTAAATGCTTTAAAAAGTTATTTAAAGGAACACATGAACTTAAAAACTAAAAAACTCCCTGAAGAGGAATATAACAAATACTGGAGCCTCTGGGTCACTATTGGAAACTAATTAATAAATGTCGGATTTTGGTTTATCAATTTTGTTTTAAACAGAACAAATAGATATTCCAAGAACGAATTAATTATTAGATAATTATTCATGTTTAACCTAATGTTGCACCATTATATAGTCAATTGTTGTTTTTATTTAAAACTTCCTTGCTGTGAATATGCCATTCTGTATACCTTTGTTCATACATGTTGTGCTAGTCTATTTGATACAATAAAGCAAATTCATTATAAAAAAAATGCATAGATTACGTTCATTGAAATCAAAAAGATTACAACAAACACAGGCATAGCGAACGATTTGTGATATATAAACACCGTAAGATGGTGCCAAAGGAAAATCGTCGTACCAAAAAGGAAAATTAACCATACGGAACGAAAAATCGTCCTTTTTGTTGTAGATTTTAGTGTAGAGTTTCCCGTGTACAACTGAAATATCTAAATCTTGGAAAGGACAGATTTATTTGATTGATTTCAAATACTTTCCTTCGGGTAAATTTCGGCAGTATATTTAGAAAACTCTTGTTTATTTAACGAAAACATATCATCAAGATAACGATAAGTGTTGTTGAATTTATCAACTAAATGCAGTTTAGACTGGTTTTTACTGAGTTTGGCCATTAACTGTGATTCATAACAGTACAAGAATAAGTCTGCTATTAAAGGAGAGCATTAGGTGCCCATAGGAATACATACAAACTGTCGATTAACTTGATTGCCAAAACGTACATAAATATTATCAAGGAGAAAATGAATGGATTGTATAGATGATTTGTATGAATGGCCAGAATGAATGATTTTTAGAGTAAAAGATGTATAAAATAGATTAAAACATATAAAAGTATATTAAATGTCATTTAAATAGATAAACTAGACGGAATCAATAAAATTATTTTGTAAGTATTTAAGCTGTAAACAGTAAATTTATATGAATAAATCAGTTTGAGTGAAAAGAAGTATATAGATAAAATAGCAATTTCTACACTATTAAATGATTAGATAATTCAATACTTAGACTATAAAGACAAATAGTTTTGTTGATATTGAATTACAGGTATTTGAACCAATCTGTTCGAATATGATGTAAAAGTTTCCTTACTTTAGTATATACAGGACCTTTGTACTTCATACATGAACAATTTTGTATTCTGTTTATATGTGTGTTTTGTGCTTAACATGTGTCTTAATCATGGCTATAATATAAATGTTTTAACAAGCTTATTGTGTTATGTTACTGTACGCTTTGCTTTATGTCTACTTATATAATGTTGGTATTAATTTTAATGGAATGACCTGTAAATGACTAACAGAGGAATATTTTGTAGAATTCGATATGTTAAATTTTAAGATGCGTAATGCATGATGAGAACAATGTTTTTCATGTTTAACATTCTCTGTTTATAGATTTATAAGTCAATAAAATGGAAAACCATAGTTGTCTTATAGGTTACAAGAGCGCAATTATTTGTTTACATTTTACCGGCAAGTTTTTTGACCCCAAAATGGTACTCAGAATAGAATCCTGTACGGCTTCTAATTGGATGATACAGGATTGGAATTACTTTTAATCGAAAGTTTATCCAATTAAGTTTAAAAAATCCAGAAAATCAAATTCACATTTTACAAAGTATAGAAAATATCTTCCATTTCTGCACGACGGAGCCATTAAAAATATGCCTTTTTCATTAAGCGAAAAAAATAAACGATCTTTTTCAACTGCATTTTAAGTCAATTTTTTCCGCATGACCATATATAATTGTTTTGTTGTTATGGAACACTGGCATTTCTAGTAACAGGAGCTGCTACCCGTTTTTCCCTAGTTTGTGTAGTCTTCGAGAAATAAAATAGGGAACACCACTGGTACCCTATAGTAAATGCATTGCGAATAATTGCGCTCTTGTAACTTGTAGGAAATATTTAAGTACTGTATTTTGGATATTGCCATCTGAAATGAATAGAGTTATCTTTCATTGTACTGATTACTTGTACTTGTATTGCGGGGTCATATACATATTACTTCACAATAAAACATATCCATTGATCCAGAGGTGTTTATTCTAATATACGACAAAAACAACCTAGTTACATAACATTCTATCATTTTTGTCGAGCCTGCGAAATTTATTTCGCGAAAGCGAGACGAAGCGATCCTATGAGCGTCAACATTTACGTTCAGTCTGAGGTTAAAGTTTTTCAGTCATCCATATCTTTGTCAAACCTTCGTGGAATTTTATGAAATTTGGACAGAAGCTAGTTAGTGACCAAAATACAGTATTCACAGCAAAATTTTAAAAATATCTATTTTAATTTTTCCGTATTTTACTGATAAATGGACTTAGTTTATAAATTCAGTTAACAAGTAGAAACAGTCTGGGGTTCAAGCTTGTTATATTTCAGATATTTTGTCAAACCTTCATAGAAGTTTATGAAACTTAAGCACAAGCTTTTTAATGATTAAGTGATAAGGTCTGATGCAAAGTTTTGAAAATATATTTTCATTTTCAGTACTTTTCTGATTAGATGGACTTATTAGTTGTTTACAGTAAACATTTACAGACAGTCCGGGATGAAATTATTTTTTACATGATTAGTTTGTAATCCTTCATGGATTGTTATGAAACTTGCACCGAATCTAATCTCTAGACCAAGAAATAGCGTCTAAAGATTTTTTTTGATTTTTTTTTAAATTCTGTATTTTACTAATAAATGGATTCACTTTTTAAGTCAACATACACTTTTTCACTGACAGCAGCAATCGAAGGTGAGACACATGGTTCCGCGGAACCCCTTACAATGTTTGTCTAATTGTTTCCATCAATGAATCCGCCTTTCGTGTGTTTGTATCCGTAAACCATGAGATTACGACATGTAGACCCAGTTTAAGAGAGAAAATTGGGTTTCTTATTAAGTACATGGCCATGAGTCCATGAATGGCGTCAGAATCGGAAAGTTTTCGAAAATGTCTATTAATCTGTTGTTGTAATCTTGGTAATTATCAATGCTTCGACATTACTCATGGTGATAAATATTTTCGTGTAAGGAGGAAACCCATAACAGGCAGCAAGCGTTTGCAAGGAGAAGAGTCTTTCTTGCATGTGTACTTTTGTCAAAATGTAGGTACATTTGTACCTGCAACATGGACATAGGTAATGACACAGACGAAATATCATGAAAATCATTTATTGGATATTGGAGTGTTCCTTGTTTAGCTCATATGTGAATGTTAACTTGCAGTAATTTTTTCGACGTTTCAGTTTGTATAAACGGTCATGTCTTACTTTTTTAATGTATCATAAAATCCGCATGTATATGTTGTATTCACTACAGTAATGCTTTCTTAATGCGCATGGATAACATGTTTTGACAATGAACTTATTATTTGTTTGTTACATTCAATTCTGAACTGGCAAAATTCAACATCAACTAACAAGACTATTATAGACGTTTTTTCAATAGAAGACCAATTGTGACTTTTTAGGCTAAATGGAACTTTTCTTAACGGCATACTTGTACATGTTGTATTTTAAAAAAATTAAGAACCTCAAACTATTTTCAGGACATGGATCAACATTCGTTCGTTGGGGTAGGAGTCAGTGCCCGTTACAAACAGAGCTTGTCTATTCTGGTATGCAACAGTTAAGCAATGTTTTAAATTATGTTAAAATGAATTGAAGAAAATATCTCAAAGAGAATATGTCAAATAATATGAATTATGAGATACTCCGTTTTTCATCTTAAATTCAAAAGCGCTGTCCTAAAGACAGTCACATTAAAAAATTTAAGGAACAGTTATATGTTTTCACGCTCCCGTGTTTATGAAGAAAACGCGTTTAATGTAACATGCTTGTAAAAATTTCTCTTTTCGCAGTTTATACGATGGAAAAAATAATAATATAATTATCTGTTTCAATCGTGACTGACTCTTGTATGTACAAGTAATGGTAATTATATATTTCTTAAACCCATAAAGGTTATGCTGCTGGTCAGGAATACTACTACGCCACCAATCAATTAGGCGGACCTTCAAATATGTTATGTCTTTCAATGGATCCAGAACTAAGCAACCGGACAGAATGATTAAGTTGTCGTTTATTTGTTTCGGAGTTCGAAGGACACAAATTTGCACCAGGTTTTCTTAGAAGAAAATCATTTTATTCTGGAAGGAAGAGGGAGTACTTTGGTATTTTAGCTTCTAGTTGTTTTAGTTGCAAAGCTTCGTCGTATATTTGTGTGGATATAAATCCTGAGTTCATTGCAGGCAGAGAGAGAAAAAATGATAATAATTTGTTGTATCCAACAAGCATGAAGTGTGGTTCCCTTCCTTGCCCACCGTACCACAATAGTTTGGAAGTATACTGTGTTATCTGTTCAAAATAAGGTTAGTTTGTTTAATTTTAATAAAGGTAGATATATCTTAGCATCATTTGCGTGTAGTAATTTATTGCATTGTTCTTTTGATAGAAAATAAAAGGCCAGGAGACGAGGAACTAATGCCAAAGAGAGAGTTAACCCCACTCCCTCCTTAAAAAAACCCAAACAAAACAACAAAAACTTTAAACAAAACAAAAAACAAAAATCAAGAATCCAATAGACATTATAGAAGTCAACATTCAGCAAATGTTATAACAAAATTTATTTTGCTCTAAATTAATGAAATTTAACTATCAAAGATCTCAGATAAAAAAGGAATGTTCTCCAAATTGTATTTGGCAAAAATATTAAACAATGATATGACAAAACTGAGTTATATAAAAACAGTTCAATACGTCGTTCATTAAAAAGATTGTAAACACACCAAACAATAATATTTATAAGAGAAATCAATATTAAAAGCATACAGATGGGTGAGGTCCTAACCTGTACACAAGCTAACTTAAAGCAGTCCTTACGACTGCTCTATAGGTTAACTTGGCAAAATTTTAGCAGACCTGTAAGTTAACGTTATCCCTAGCAGACCAGACCTCATGTCTGCCTTTTTATGACTGCTGCAGACCAGACCTAAGGACACGTTTGCTAGAGCAGACCTGTTCCCAGGACAGGTCAGCTCGACCAGACCAGACCTGTGGACAGGTCTGCTTGACTAGACCAGACCAGACCTGTAGACAGGTCTGCTTGACCAGACCAGACCTGTGCACAGGTCTGCTTGACCAGACCAGACCTGTGGACAGGTCTGCATGACCAGACCAGACCTGTGGACAGGTCTGCATGACCAGACCAGACCAGTGGACAGGTCTGCTTGACCAGACCAGACCTGTGGACAGGTCTGCTCGACCAAACCAGACCTGTGAACAGGTCTGCCTGACCGGACCAGACCAGACCAGACCTGTGGACACGTTTGGTATTAAACAGAGCAGTCCTGTCGGTCATGGGGACAGGTCTGCTTTTTAATCGGTCATATGGGTATTCTTTACCACGTTGATACAAACAATAAAAGCAGTCATGTTTACAAGTTAACTTTGAATCATGTTAACTTTATCTTGAAAGCAGACCAGATCAAAGTTAACTTGGGACCAAGTTAACTTTATCTTAGAGGAACAGACCAGAACAAAGTTAACTTTGGATCATGTTAACTTTATCATGGGCCAAACCAAAGTTAACTTTTATAAGAACAGGTCTGGTTTTACTGTTGATAGCAGACCTGGTCATAAGTTAACTTGCATGTAGGACTGCTTGTGGCAAAGTTAACTTCGTCCAAAGTTAACTTCAATTCTGGACATGGACCTGTCCTGAAGTAAACTTTTCGGGCAATCATTAAACAGTCCTAGGACCAAGTCTGCTTTTTAAGTTAACACAAATTCTGTCCTAGGACCGGTCACAGCAGTCATAAAACTGGTCCTAAGTTAACTTTAACCAGTCATAAAGTCTGTTTATAAAGTTAACTAGCTGAACAGGTTAGAACTGCACCCATCTGTATAACCTGTAAATACAAAGTCATGATGCCCACCATTTTACTTTCAGTATAAACATAGAGAGATATGGTAGGATTGCCAATGAGACAACTCTCCACGAGAGACCAAACTGACACAAAATTTAACAACTATAGATCACCGTACGACCATCAACAATGAATAAAACCCATACCGCATAGTCAACTATAAAAGGTCCCTACATGAAATATATGAAACAATTCAATTGAGAAAGCTAACGGCATAACTTATAGATTAAAAGGTATTGTTTGAAAATTTAGAAATCATTTTAAATTAAGGAATACACCTCCCTCATGCAAAGCTCTGATTCCTTGCCTGTATTTGGCTGTACTTTAGGTCCTTTTGGTTGATCGGCTCTTCGTCGTTTATGTTAAGTTTTGGATTTTCAAATATTTTTACTGAAGAGACATTAATTGTTGAAATGCGCATTAGGTGCAATAAAATAGGTACCGGTAATATTATTATTACAAAACAATTTACTTGAAACATATATGACAGACAGCAACCAACGACAACCACTGAACTACAGACTCCTGACTTAGGACATGCACATAAAGAATATGACGGGGTTAAACATGTTTGTGAGTGCTAAAATCCTATTCCTAACCTGCGACAGTAGTGTTTGTTTGTTGCCCTCACTATTTGCTATAGAATTCTATGTGCACTATTTGGTTTCTGTTTTGGTGCATGAAATGTTTGATCTTATAATTCATTCTATGAATTATAAGATACTGAGAGTTGATGATCAGAGGTGAAAGATACCACAGGGACATTCAAACTTATAAGGCAAAAAATGACCCAACAATATACAAACAAACAAACAAACAAACAATCCTTGTTAACTTCATTTATTACACCTGATCATATATTGCAACACGACTACGAAATAGAGGAACATTTATTTAAGGAAAACTCGGATGCTGATATTAATTATGTTTGTCTAATTACCTTTTGTCTTCTGTTTGCTGCCTCGTTGAGTTAGCATAAATTTTCTGTTATTTCTTCACCAACACAAATAAAAAGTTAAATCACAAAAATACTGAACTCCGAGGAAAATTCAAAACGGAAAGTCCCTAATCAAATGGCAAAATCAAAAGCACAAACACATCAAACGAATGGACAACAACTGTCATATTCCTGACTGCGTTTTAACCCTTTTTTAATATTCCAACTAATTTTTTCACAAAATATGTTTAACTTACAAATTTAAGAATATGGTGGTCTTCACTCGGTCGGAATTAACTCTTCTTACTGGATTTGTTTTAAGAAACTGGTTTAACCCTATCACATAATATGTCTTTATCTAGTCAGTCCAGCTAAGACATGAATTGTTCGTAGTTGTTTGCTTTCCTTTTCTATCAAGTGCTTTTACAGATTAATACACGGTCATAAAGTTGCAAACTGTTCAAGGCCGTTCGGTGATCTGTATTTATTGACAATCTTACCTTGTTCGTTGATCTTAGCAATGATAATTCAAAATGAGAGTGTTGAACTTCGATTGATAAGAAATATTAATATAAAAATAGAGACTGAAGTATTTATATTGAGTGAAAATGTTGGGTTTTTTTCGGAGTATGTTTTCCTTCTCTTCCTTCTCTGATCTTACCTGTATGTGCAATTATACTTCGACAATAAGAGAATAACATTACATGATATTTTTCATATTAATTATCAGGCCGAGGTTTTGATATCAGCCCAAGTGTCATTGGGTATGTATTGACTGAGGTCTTTGTTAAATGTACAGTACCACGGTTTTATGTGTGTACATTTTTATGCACTATTGAGGTTTATTCATCCTAATGATGTACTTCATAAGATATAACCAAACTACAAATCATGTTTGCCTTAACATAACATCTTTGTTTTTCAAAATTGCAATTTTATGGATTTTGGAAAATTCAAATCTAAACTTGTTTTTAGCAAAACTGTTTTGATACTAGTATGTGGAAATATGTAGAACTGCTAATAAAATTTGAACGTGTATCATTAAGGCCGTAACATTTTAGCTGTCCTGTAGTTTATTACCACTTTCTGATGTTAATGCCTTGAGTGAATCAAGTATATGAGAAATAGTCCTTACTCTTTATCTATTTTGAGTAAGAATGTCATTAGTCTTTTTTATCGACAATGCAAGCATACATTTTCACTGAAGAAAATAAACATGGAATGAGTATTGTGATGGGAAACAATTGTGAACGTATTTAAAACGATGAAAAGCTAACGGTCAAATTAGTATATTAGAAACAAAGTTCGTTCATTATATTACTCAATTGATACAAGGAAATTAGTGAAGAAGGACATTTTTAAGCAGCTGGTTTTGTTTAAATCAGGTGAAAAATATATTTACCGGAGTGTGTACCAATAAAACGTCTATATAAAAACAAGCTACCATTGAAAAATCGTGAATATATTTAGCTAAATAAGATTGATCGATTGATTTTTTCTTGCTTAACGTCCAGTGGCTAATATTTAATGCATGTTCAGGACGAATTGAACAAGAAAGGGCCTTGTAGTCCTTATAATATATAAATATATAATGACGTCAGTTGCAGCGAGTTATTCAAACAGGATGATATACATATAACCTACGAAGACTAACATTCTATTAGTTGTAGTATCTATCATTTCATTGAAAGGAAAGGACTAAATTAATTCAGATTCTTAGTTTTTATACATTTTAATTTTCGCTGAAAATATTCCAAATTTAAAGATAAAAAACAGACATGAAATGATGTCGGTTTCCAAATTTATTTACGTCTGACTTGTTTGAAATTGTAAGTTCGATGGCACATGTTTGTGAAATGTCCCACTATCCACAATTTTAAAACTCATGCAATATGTAAAATTCTTCAAGTCTATATATGTGTTTATACAACCGACAATTTGATATATCATTAGCCGCATCTCTTATCTCTCTTCTTAAGGCTTACCAGTTAACATCACAATTCCGGAGTTATACACATCAACGCTTCCTTTTCTAGTCCGATCAAATTATAATAGTTACACTAGTACTTCTAAATTAGTTTGCATTTGAGATATTTGATAATGTTCGTATGACTATGCATGATTTGAAAAAAATCTGAGAAGACTCCGCAAAGCAGTCGATTGCATGAGTTCATAGTTGTTAAAAACGTGTGTTTAAATGTCCTGATCAAAAAGCTTGTGCTTATAATAAGCACTTTAAAAAAAAGTCCCCTTAACATTCCTAATAAAAAATCCACAGAATCTATTATTTATCAAATTGAATAAACAAATAAATTGGGTATTTCTTAAACATTTATTTTCACATTATTTATAACAAATCACGACTAAGTCCGAATATTTGTAAGCAAATGATGTATAAGAACCAAAACAGTTAAAGAGCTATATGGCAGACAAACAAAAAGACATTAATTTTTTAGAAAAATCAAACTAAGATCCACTTTGCCTGAGGGAGTTGAAACCTTTATTTCGTTTGATTTCTAAATATATAACGGACGATTTAAAAAGGCATGTTGTAAACCATATATCGTACCTAAGTACAGACTATTTAGCTTATATTACCATCGGTGGCTGATATGCCACCAGCAGTGGTATTGAAAAATGTGATATAACAAAAACACAGAATTCCAACGAAAATTCAAAACAAATTCAAAGTTCCTTATCAAATGACAAAATCAAAAGCTCAAACATATCAAACGAATGGAAACAACTGTCATATTACTGACTTGGTACAAGCATTTCCTATATAGAAAATGGTGGATTAAACCTGGTTTTAAGGTTAGCCAAACCTCTCACTTGTATGACACATCGAGCCAGTGCTCTATCAAATGAAAATAACATCTTAAAGTTTTTGTGTAAGTGTTTTGAAAAGGTCAGCAATTCCTGCTACACTTCAAAAAATGTTTAGCATTGATTTTTCATACCTTTTTTTTTGTTTTTATTGCAAACATGTACTTGCTCAGAGTTTTATAAATGCTTTAATTCTCGAAATTCATGTTTCTACACAATAAAAAAAAAGGTGTACGAAATCGATCTGATTCAATGCAACATTCACAAATCCTTCAGAAGCTAGATAAAAGTGTTTATTTTTTTATAAATCTATATAAACCACCTTCGTATACCTTCTCCGTATTGGGAGCAGAACAATTGGAACGTCCACATCGTTTAAATGCAGATCTTTGAATGAAGCATAATTATATGAAAAAAAAATATAAATGTAACACATTTTTACCACCCAGCAGTATAACCAATGCTTCAGATGTGTGTCCGTTTGTTGTCCGGAATGTATAAATGCACAGACACGTCCGGTCGAGATGAGGACATATATTTCAATGGCGTGCTCTCTGCGAATCAAAAACTTTATGAGGTGGATTGTTGCAAGGCATACATTTTTGTCCATATCCTCATTTTCCAGTTTTCAAAATACGACATCTAATGAGGGTTACTAAAACAGTTTGCATCAGAAATTGCACCACATCTCACTTTCATTTTTAACACATCTTTCTTGAAAGGAGATGTACCATCAGACTGGTTACAGGCAAATGTGATACTTATTTTTAAAAAAGACGAAAAATACCTAGCCAGTAATTACAGGTCTGTCTCCTTAAACTGTATCTGCTGCAAACTGTTACATTGTAGTAAGTAACATCCCAAAACATCTGGACACACATAACATCCTTGTGGACAATCAGCATGGCTTCAGAGCAAAACGCAGCTGTAAAACACAACTTCTTACATTAAGTCATGAATTACTTAATAACCTCCATAATGGCATACAAACTGATCTTATTATTTTAGAATTCTCCAAGGCATTTGACAATGTACCTCACAAAAAATTATTAAGGATGATGGATATTTATGGCATAAGGGAAATACTTGGAATTGGGTATCAGCCTTCCTTAATAATAGAACGCAAAAGTTTGTCCTTGACGGGGAGGTATCTAGTCAAATACCTGTGGTCAGTGGGGTGCCTCACGGCTCTATAATTGGTAACTACTTTTCCTGATTTTCATTAATGACATCCCTGCAACAGTAACATCACAAATACGCTTGTTCGCAGATGATTGTAATTTATACAGAACAATTAAAAATCATCAAGATTGTACCATCCTACAAAATGACATAAACTGCCTAGCAAAATGGGAAAAAACTTGGGGTATGCAATTCCACCCAGAAAAATGCAACTCTCTCACTGTAATAAGATCACAGTCACCATTAAAACATGAATATGTATTAAAAGGCCACATTTTAGAATCCGTCAACACTTCTAAATATCTTGGTATCACCTTATCTCACAACATGTCATGGGATACCAACATTAACAACATCACTGCTAAAGCAAATAAGATCTTGGACTTTTTAAAAAGAAATTTAAAAATAAATCAGGAAGAAACAAAAAATTTGGCTTACAAATCTATGGTACGATCAAACCTAGAATACTGCTCTTCAGTTTAGTCTGCTATTACTCAAAAACAAAAAAATAACATTGAAAAAGTACAAAGAAGGGCAGCACGCTACGTCACCAACAGGTACCATAACACCAGTAGTGTCACTTCCATGATTGACCATCTTAAATGGAAGTCACTTGAAACTCGCAGAAACATCAATCGAGTAACATTAATGTACAAAATCACACACAAACTTATAGCAGTTGATCCTAACCTTTACCTTTCACCACAGCCAGTCAAAACACACAATTCACTTCAATATCAAACATTCAGCACTAGAACAGATTACTTCAAGTACAGCTTTTTTTCCATTCATAGTTGTAATGTGGAATTCACTTTCACAAAACATCATCAGCGTTAACTCTTTGGATAAGTTTAAAATACTGATTCTAAGTCAGTACATTTAGATATCTGACCTGTTTGTAAATATGTAAATGTGTTTATTTTTCATTTTTTCACAAAGTTATCTTGAATTATTGCACTCATAATTTTGTTATATTTTAATAAGTGTCTGTTTGCGATGCGCCGACGTATAGTCATCAATGTGCTGATGGATCGTCGTACGATGTAGATGTAGATTTAAATGTAGAACAAAAGGTAATGTGTCTGTAAAGTAAGAATATTTTACATCGTCCGCTAACTTCTTCTTTCGTAGTTTTCTCCTGTCTAGGAGCTAACTATATCAGAGCAATTCACGACAAAAATCATTTGATATCGTACAATTTATTATCAAGGGGAATAATTGCAAAGCGTTATCTGTGAACAAAAAAAAATTGTAACCACCCCCCCCCCCCCCCTTTTTTTTACAGTCAGAAAATGATATCATAGTTCATGGTACTTGTCACAAATGTTCTATCATTTTGTGCACCGTTTCTACTTTCGGGGGGGGGGGGGGGAGAAGGGGGGGGGGGGGTTAGGGCTTTTCATGTAAACAGAATATTGATTTTGCACTGTTGTAAGTAAACCTGGTTTTATGAATCTCGCGACTCACCATTACACATGTTTCTTAGCCTCGTACTAATACGGCTGATATTTAAAGACACTAAACAGTTATTGTATATATATCTTGACAGTTGTTTGGGTTGTTTTGGACGACCTTTCCTTATAATGGCCATTTTGTAGAGCATGTAAGACGAGTGACATTAACCATACAATTTTATTTTTAATGCACCCACCTAACATACGGCTAAATAATATACCATTCGAAAGCACATCATCTGCACTACCTTTTTTGCCCGGTCGTCAAAAATTCGTATGGTGCAGTTTCTGTCAAATCACAACGAAAGGTCAAGGACGGACAACTTCTAATTTTACAAGAAGTCAACACTTTTTGCATATTCTGTCTTCTGAATAATGATATTTTGTATGGACATATGGAAATCTGTTAGAACAGATGTTAATAGTAACTTATCAAAAGTACTTTGAAATATTAATGTCGGATTTTTAATAAATAGCGCTGTTTTCCAGAAATTTCATTGGAAATGACAAAAATGCATGAAAATCAAATTTTATGTCTGTGATTCAACTGTTATTCACCATAAAACCAAATAACATATTTTATTTAGTGCTAAGGATGTTTATGACATCATTAAATTACTGCAATTACGCTTCTTGTTAATTAAACAGCCAATTATAACAACCATGCAGTTGCCCAAAATACCGCCATCTGCAAGAAAATAGCTTTTTTAGCTGTTATTTGTTAAAACAATTTGTATGTAGTCGATATTATGTTGAAAAACACAAATTTTAAAAGTGCAAAAATGTTAAGGATAGAATACACAGAAAATTCGTGCATTTAGGGAAAGTTTGGGAGCGAAACTTTGATAATTCAATATTTCAATATTTGTATGTTTTCTTGATTGCTTATACTGCATCTTGCATTGAATGAGGAAGTGAGAACTATTATCAGCTAGCCACTGAAATGTTCTTCATGCCTGGCCAATATATTTAATCCTATCCAACTACGTAATATCTTGTAAAAAAATTGAGACCCTCGAGATTATATTTACTTACATTAATGTTTGAATTGGGAAATCTAGCAATTCGCAATAACAATACATACATTTCCATTAATCAAATTTACTCCCTGAATAGTTTACATATAAATACATTTTAATATAAAGATGATTGATTGTTGGTGTTTGACGCATTTTTCGATTTAGCACTTTTGGCTTCTAAAGTTTTTTGCGGCAATCAGTTTTAAATGGTTTAGGCCCATGGAATGCCCAAGGAACCACCGACCTTCGGAAGGAAAACTGGCAATCCCCTTCAACAATACATTAGTTAAAGCTATAAGTATCAAGGCCGAAGTTACTGTGTAGGTGTCACAACACAAATATACCAATCAGCATTGATCAACTTTTGTAAAAGTAGGCAACCTCTAACCAAACACAGCAGTGTTAATGTTGATGTTTACTTCAGTTAAATGTTACAAGTAAAGTTTCTTAATAGAAACAAAAATATAAATGCATTTGAACCACTTTTATTTCAAATTTAATTGGCCATGATTTTGCAATAAAATTTCAATGTAGATTTGCCACATAATATTTTCATTTTAGGCATTTAAAAAAAGAGCACGATCTACTATTTTATTAGATCATCTATCAAGCATTGGTTGATCATTGGCATATTAAAGATAGTACATGTATATTAAGAATACATACGGTTAAATCGAAGTTATTTTATTCTAAAATATCTATACAGTTCTGAGAAATGAAAAAATTGTGGTTGAATTGTTGAATTTATCCGGTTTTTTAATTGGTTTTATGTCATCTGATTTTAAATTATGTTCGTGGATATTTATTGTGCACTGAGCCCTCTGTTATTGATCTGACAGCGACTTTTTACGATTTTCTCACTTTATTTTGATATTTTTCGGTTCAAGTTTCTAATGGTGCGAAGATCTCACAACAATAATAAGTGATATAAGTTGACATGAAAAAACCGTACAAAATGTTATGTATAAGTGTTAAAAACATGGGTCAAAACAATCTGACTAAAATTAAGATCAATCACGACTCGCCTGCTCATATATCGCATGAGAATAACGAAATCAGAGAACTACATTTTAATAAGATTAGGGTTAACTTAATGAGATAGCTTGAAAGCAGGTATGTTCTGGTAAATTTAAAGCGATTACTGTTTTTAGCGCTATTTGAATACGTCTATTATGAAACAAATCCCTTCACGTATAACCTCCATATGTGCACTTTGAACTTCCATAATTCTGCCAAGCAATGTCGAAGGAATATTGCTCATAACAATTTTGAGACTAACATATGGATATGTGAATGGAAAGAACAAAAGAAAAAAAGACGTAAGGACAAGATGATTCCTACATTTCCGCTATATCATATAAAGATAGATAGAGATGGAGAGAGAACTACGAGGTCTATCACAACTGTTTTCCAATCGTTTGATGTGTTTCAGCTTTTGGTTTTGATATGTGATAACATACTTTCTGTTTTGAAATTTCACTTGGAGTTCGGTAATTTATGTTGTTTTACTAACTTATTTTTTGCATCAATATCTGAGTTTTAAGTTCTGTTGTCTTTTTTCGCTCAGCTTTGAAATTTATGGTTTTCATTTCTTTGATTGAAAGAAGGGATAAAAAGGGATAAAAGTCTCAAACCATGGTCGAAGAAAAACAGATGACAGCATGACCATGGCGAAAAAGTAAGACAAACAAATCTTCTTAAAACACTATACCGAATTGTGTGAACAATACATAAACAAGTATGGTGATTACAGTTGTTCATGAAGGTTATTCAATCTTAATTAATCTGAAATATTAATTTTCAGTCATATTTATTTAAACAACTAACAAAGTATATTATAATGTGTTAACATTAAAAGGAATTCGCCGGATTTGACATTGAAAAGCGCATGGTACAGACAGTTTTCTTTCGAACATTGAACGAGCAGAATCTTCATAACATGTCTTTCCACACCGGGAAACTAATATTTACCAAATATACTTCTTTTGTTCTTTAAAGTTCTTCCATAATCTTTTTTTTTAAATATGGTTGATTAATATTAGCTAGCAAAAAAAAAGCTAAATGATCCCCATTTGCAGATGGTGTTTTTGGGCAACTACAAAAGCTTCATTAGAAGACTGCATCTGGACCTACATCGTATTAATTGCAGTTTAAAATGATGAAAAAATTCCCTCGGTCCATAAACAATAAATCTATTCTATTTGTGACATACAAATATTCAAATTTCAGAAAACATTTAGATTTTATTGCAATTTTATCATTTTTGGAAGTTTTTCAAGAAATGCAATTTTTTGTTAATATAGCGCAATCAACATTTAAGTTTGCACTTGATTTGAAATCATGGTAATTTGTTTTATAAGGTTTAGATCAATTTTAGGGAATAAAATGCCATACAAGTACCTGAAAATGGCTTTTTGTGTAATTATAGCAAACATTTGGAATGCTCAGTTTAGACCTTTGACCTTGATTTAGCGAAAATTGCACAGTACGACTTATTGACGACCGGGCAAAAATGAAAGTACAGGTAATAAGCTTTCGAATGATATATTATATAGCCGTATGTTAGGTGGGTGCATTAAAGTCGTTAACTAAGCGTCTTTTTGAAAATTGTCACTCGCCTATGTGCACCTAATCCATGGCAGCATAATTAGCTGTATAATGAGGGCACGAATAACTTTTGATAACAAAATTGATTTACATATAAGAGTTCAAGAAAAATTATCAAAAAACTGAATCATGACTTTTTGTCCTGCGACTCTCTGTCCTACATTCTTATTTTTTTTTCACTAAGTAGGTTATTCTGCCCAGAATTTATATAATATAATTATGTTATTTTGTCAACATATGGTCAAGAACATGAACTCTTTAATACACGTGTTGTAATGCCCTATTTAGTCAAGCCTTTTATGGTTAAATACCTGTAAAGTCTTGAATGTTTCTCTATGTACATGTAGTCTTACAATTGTTTTGATATTAAATCAATTCACAAAACTTGTTATTGGCTAATCAGTATGTTTTGCGGCTAATGTTGCAGGGCATGTGGTTATAATTCTTTTACATGAGAACCAAATATATTATATATTGTTAATTGGCATTTTTAAACTTGCCACATACCACATATACATGTATATATCTGGCTGTTGTGAATATTGAATGAGGTGAAATAGTTCAGCCTGGTCAGATTGACAAAAGTTTATCTTTTAAAAGTCTTATTTTTACACCAATTTCAAAATGAAACAGGTTATTCATGTTGTTTGGTACTATTATTTCTTAATCACTTATGAATGTTCTTTTAACCTTAAAAATAGCAAATTTGAGATGTGATATATTGTCAATTGGACAACTACATGTATACAGCAAAGTTCAAATGAAACGGAAAAAAAGCAATTATAGACAATGGTACGACCTTCAACAATGAGAAAATCCCTACTATATAGTCGGCTATAACGAGCCCCAACATGAAATATATGAAACAATTCAATTGAGGAAAATAAAGCCTTATTTATAACAAAACAAGTCAAGAAAAACAAATATGACACACATGAACCAACAACAACCACTGAACTACAGGTTCTTGACTTGGGACAGGCACATATAGAATGTGACCGGTTAAACTTGTTAGAAGGAGCCAACCCTCCCCTTACTTGGGACAGTGGTGTAACGGCACAACACAAGATCAAACTTGACAAAACAATAAACGAAATACAAATATGAGAAACATCAATAAACGACAACCACTTAATTACAGGCTCCTGACTTGGGACAGGCACTTTTAGAATGTGGTAGGATTGAACATATTTGAAGGTGACAACCCTCTAATCTGGAACAGTGGTGTAACAGTTCAACATAAGATCAAACTATCAAAATCAGTTGAAAAGGGCTCAACTCATCAGATCGAAAAACCGAAATATTAAAACAGAACGTGGCATGGTATTTATACATCCCTAAAGACAAACAGTTCAGATCTGAGTGTACTTGCAATTACTAACAGCTAGCTATAGTTCAAAGCCAATAACAACTAACAAAAAAATCATGTATCTAAGAATAAAAACATAAACATGTTGGAAATACACATAAACATACATCATGGGAATCGAAAGTTTGTGTCAGATATTTCCCCATTTTTTAAATTAAATGTCATTTCACAATGGATCTGCAAAATATATATAGTACAAAAATCAGTGCAGATCAAATATTTTTAAAACAGTTATACTCTTGGAAATATCAATTTTAAGGACAATTGCATGTACGTGATATCATGTGTATAAATTTTGCAAGATTTTGATCAAATTTATATCAAAGGTTTATATAACCAATGTCTCGGACAAGTGTAAAAATCAGCACCGATCAAATATTTTTTAAAAAGTTATGCCCTTCGAAATATTAATTATATTTTCGAAATTGCTTTGTATTTGCTCTGAAGCCTTCATTTTTCTTAAGAAATTTCAAGTTTGTTTTTAAATTACACAGATGGTTATTAACTAGTTATTGATAACTGCCTTCCGTTAACTGTTTATATTTCATGTCAATCATCTACTGTCCAGGCAGATTATAACACTTTAAACCTTGAAAACATGTTTTGATGCCTCCGCTGTAGCGGAAAGGGGCATTAAGTTTTACCATTGTCTATCTGTACGTCCATACGTCCCAAAAGTTGGTTTCCGTTCTCTAACTTTTGTTTGTCTCAACCAGATGGTATTATCATCTAAAAAACAGTTTAAAAATAGATAGGATAAACAAGCATGATTTGCGTTAGTCAATTCTTTACGACCACATATAGCCCATTGTAAACAGGGAAATTGCCTTGGTAGTTTTATTTTCGCTTTTTTCGCGATAATAGTTGAAACACGATAATTGATATACTACGAGTATTTCAAGGCAAATCAATTTAAAGTTTGAAGACCATACATGAACGTTTACCAACAGGATATGTACGGAATAGTCTAATTTACATGGAAAGTTCTCCAGCGAAATTGTTATATAAACACTCGTTACAGGTTGGAAAATGACACAAATAAAAAGAAATATAACAAAAATACCGAACTTCAAGGAAAATTCAAAACGGAAAATGGCGAAATAAAAAGCTCAAACACATCAAACGAATGGTAAATAACTGTCATATTCCTGACTTGGTACAGTAAATTAGTCATTAAAATATCAAAACATCGTATCTTCTACAAGGTCAATCAGATCAAAAGATTTAATACATCATTTGAAGTTGAAGTTATCCCAAAAAGAACTTTCTCCTAGTTTATCTGAAACAAATACGCATGTCCATTATCTGCATTACAAACCAGCAAATATTTGAGTAGTTTATCAAAATGAATTGACGCAGGTAAATCTAAACCATTGGAACTGGTAAGTAATTCTGTCTGTCTGTTGCCATCTGAAGATATCACAAAAACATTTCGTGAGTAGAGACCAGCCAATTAAACATTGCCGCAATCATCTGTTGTCAAACCCTGCCGAAGAATTTGGTCATTGTTAAAACAAGTCCATATAACTCTTCCGTATAAATCACAACAATAAAGGCCTTCATGAAACCAATCTGTAAGAACAACTTGTCTTTAGTCACAGTAATGTTTTCTATTCCAGATGATGGACAACGGAAGGTTCGTATTATATTCCCTTCTAGACTGAACACGTCTATAGATTCAGCATTAACTACCACATATAATAGTCCGTCCATGTAAGATATCCCACTGCAATCTCTGCTTATTTTATAGACGTCTGTTCAACACCCTTCGACAGAGTGATAAATTTTATGCTGCTGCTGTCTGTCACAAAGTACAGCTACAGTATCGTCATCTATTGGCGATATCCTTAGTGTTTTGCAGGACAAGTTTATTTATTTATCAAATGTTCCATCAGTATCGTGAATAATTATCTTCAGAGTGTCAAACCATATAAAAAGCAGCTTATTTTTTTATTATAGCACAGTCAGTAATTAGTTTGTCGACATGATTTATTTCCATCTCGCAGTGTATATTCGCAAACAATGGAAGATTACGTTTTTCTGTGTTTAATGACTTGTGTGTAACGGTGTGGCCTGTAAAATTGAAAATACATGCATAAAAATAATACATATGAATCAATCTTTTAAAAGCTGATCAGTCATTGGTAGGTTACATAGCACTTTTTTTAATTTGAATTGTGGAATATGTTATACATTCGTATTTACTTATAAAAGAGTTTCGATTTCGCTGATTTATAATTTGATTTTTTAATTTGTTGCTGCTTTCTGTTTTCCATGGAGGAATTATTAAGTCTACCGTATGAATGGCGTTTTTTTTTGTCCTTTGATCTTAGTGGATGATCAGCTATATAATTCTAATTCTCCTTATTTCCCAATACATTTGATACACGTATTCATAATAGCAGACGCCTATTTCTAATATGCAAAATACAAACTATATCATATATACTACAGTAACATTACAAACTTACCATCTTAATTTTAAAAAAAGCTTCAAAAAAAGGCTACGATTATTTAAGTTGAAGTGATGTTAGATGTAACGTATAACGGGTCCAATTGAATTTATTTGTTAACTCTATATGTGTGTTGCTGTGCTACATGTAGGTCATGATTACCACTTACGGGTTCAATTAAATTTAGATGTGTTGGTATTTTTGTTATAAATTTTGTTCATGTTCAATAGAAACAAAAATAATGTTTTATTTGTTAACTCTATATGTGTGTTGCTGTGCTACATGTAGGTCATGATTACCACTTACAGGTCCAATTGAATTTAGATGTGTTGGTATTTTTGTTATAAATTTTGTTCATGTTCAATAGAAACAAAAATAATGTTCTCTTTGTTAACTCTATATGTGTGTTACTGTGCTACATGTAGATCATGATTACCACTTACGGTTTATAAATTTAGACATGATGTTTCCCATCCTGCAGCTATCTTTTCGTGTGGGTTTTCTTGCCTCTTAAAGTTCAAAATGTAAGCCCTGAGGAATCACAATGCCGTGTATCTATTACAATGAATTATTCATGTATATTTTGATAGACGATTCCAAATCCTAAACTGTATGCATACTGATAATTCTTGATTCTGTTATTGATATAAAATTAAGGAGATGTTTTATGATTGCTAATGAGACAACTATCCACAAAAGTTCAAATGAAGTGGATGTAAGCACAATTATAGGCAACCGTACGGCCTTCAACAATGACAAACTCATACCGTAAAGTCGGCTATGAAAAATATGAAACAATTCAATTGAGAAACAAACGGCCTTATTTATAACAAAACAATTTACGAAAAACAAATATAACAGATATGTTAGTGAGCGCTCAACCCTCCGCATAACCTGGGACAGTGGTGTTACAGCATAACATAACAACATTCTATACAAATCAGTTAAAAGGACTTTACTCATCAGATCGATACAAAGCATAAAAACATCTAACAAAAAGCACACTTTTAACACAAATTATTTCCCATGATCAGTTTTCGGCTAGCTGTAAGGCGTATTCTTGATAAATAATCTAGTGGGACAGTTGCCTAATCTCCGTAATTGAAGCGCATTGTGTTGTATCTATACTACTAAAATAACGAGGTCCAATTTGTTAGCCGGCATTACGTTAAAACGACAAATAAAAGAATTAAACTTTATTTATAACTAATATAGGACAAGCATTGTTTAAAAATGACACCATTCCAGACCAATTTGTTTTCCACATAATTAATATGACGAATAATTAACAAGTTCCAGGTAGAATCCCATACCGATACCAATAGTATATCTCACATGCAGTTTCCGGTTGTAGTTACCTGTTACCTTCTAAAAATCCCTCCTCTATCAGGAAAGCCTGGAATTCTTCCAGTAGTTGTTTTATATCTATGTTACACTAAAGTACACTATTTAATAAGTCTGTTTTCTTCTACCTCAATACCACTATTAATTTTGGCTAATTAATTAAAAAATCAAATTTAGTTTATAGCAAGTTTATTGTAGTAATAAAACCAGGACGGTGTAAAGCAGATTTTGAAAGCAGAGAAAACTTTTGCACCTTACAATCAGCATGACTATCAGATGAAAATACAAATACCAAAAATCCGAGCTAAAAATAAGGCATAGATACTTTAATTCAGTCATGGACCCGCGATGTTGCGGGTGTGTTCTAGTAAAGCAATATATGTGTTTTAGTATGAAAATCTGAAACTGTTTAAAACTGATTATACTGATTTAAACACGAAAACTGATGAATAAACTTACAGATAATGCTCACATTATTGACATCTGTCTTTTTTGTGAACATTATTTTAGTAAGAACATGTTAAAATCAAAAAAAAAAACAACCCGTGGTTTTCTATTTCCGCATTATTTCAATAACTACTTTAGCGATAGAGCGACGAAGATTAACTCAAGTCAATTATTATATTTAAGAGAAGTGATGTAAGTTTGACTTAACTAAAGTGTTCAACCTATAAGGCAGACATGAGTATTTACTGACTTTGGTATAGAAGATGTCATCTGTTTATCATTTTTTGTTTAATCGAGACTAAAGTTATAAATGGGAGATAATTAATAATGGACACACGTTCCGATTTGTCTTACTGTCAACCATACAACTGCTCTTTACTTTTAAAATAAAAGAAGACACATAAAAAAGTAATAACAAAAAAAAACGAACTCCAAAGTATATAAAAAAAATGGGGGAAGTCCATAAAACCTTACAAAATCAAAGGTTAGACTTTATCAAACAACGGAACGAAAGGAAAACAGCTATCACGTTCCTTACTTGGACATGGTAGAAGAAAAAATGCTCGTCTAATTATTATTTTTTTTCTCTTTCTAAAATGAATGAAACTATGGTTACTTGCTGATAATGTGCATATATTGCGGTTCCAAATTTAGTCTACGACAAACATCGGCGTAAAGTGGTTGCTCTATATTTGTACTTAAAGCAGAACAATATTTAAATTGACATGGTAAAGGAATTTCTATTGTTTTTTAGAAATATGCAGTTGCCTCCTTTGCAGTTTCCTATTGGTATAAGTGAGTCCATGGCAGTATAAAAAACATTGTTTTTTTTACTTCAATTAATCTGTACATCTACTGCAGATGTGGAAAACACGAAGGGTAAATTGTCGAACGTTATAACACATTAAAACACATTTTCAGATTAAAATACATACCCTGTGTCCACGCTTTTCTACCAATTACAACTTAAATTTTCAATTACAAACACGTGTTGCAGGATCTCAATATTGACGACTTCAAGTCTAAACCTCCTGATTGCACCTGTGCTTGGTCCCCATTAATATATAATCCCGCTGGCAACGTTATTACTGGTGACCTAAACATTGTCAATAACATTTCTCTGCGAAATGTGTTATCCAAAGGCCCGAAATATCGTGAGCCTAAATCCATCAATTGGAAACACAACTTCAAAATACTGATGGATTCAGTCGAGGATTATGCCCGCCAATGGGTTAAACTCGAGAAAGAAGACGTAGGTACTCTTTCCGAATGGATTACGGCTGTGAGGTCGTTGATACAAATCAAAATTAAGAAACTGAATGGGTGTATGAATACCCGTGCTACATCAATCTTTCAAGACCCAAATGTTGCAAAACACTTGTCTTACCTCCATGAAAGATATGTTGTTGTCCCCGCAGATAAAGCCCCAAACAACATCGTTTTTGTGTGTTAATCACATTACCTAAACTGCTTAATAAATGAATAAGGTATTGTCAATTCACATGGAAACTCAATATAAACCCCCACGACACTTACCAAAGAGGGAATCCTGGATAATCATAGGTCTGTTCTATGTTCCTTTGGAATTGCAACCAAATATGAAGAACTGGATCTTCCATCACTGTATTGGATACATAAACTACATAAGTGTCCTTACAAACAACAGTATATTGCTGGGTCTTCCAAGTGCTCCACGAAACCTCTTTCTAAATTACTAACATCAATTTTATCAGCATGAAAGCCGGGCTTGAAAGTTATTGTGAAAATACATATTCTAGAGGTGGCGTGAATCAGATGTGGATACTAAAACAATCCTTAGATCTTTTAGAGTACACACAATCTAAGACTCATTTATCTTGCAATAGTATTTAAACATTTGACTTTTCTACACTTTACACAAGTATTCCCCATTCCCAACTAAAAGACATATTGAAAGAGTTGGTCCTGCTTTGATTCATGAAATAGAATGGCCAACGTAGATACATGTATCTGTCTAAGGGAGGAATAAATCATACTTTGTAAAAAATCACTCTGATTCAAACAAAAAATTCTCTGAAACTGACATTATTAAGATGCTTGATTGCTTGATTGTCAATATATTTGTTTCGTTTGGAGGACGTGTTTTTCAACAAACAATTGGCATTCCCATGGGAACCAACTGTGCCCCTCTTCTTACCGACTTGTTCCTTTATTCATATAAGGCTGACTTCATACAAGAACTTCTTAGAAAGAAAGAAAAGAAGTTAGCAATATCCTTTAACTTTACTTTCCGCTATACAGATGATGTTCTCTCACTAAATAATTCAAAATTTGGTGACTATGTTGAACTCATCTATCCCATCGAACTTGAGATAAAGGATACAACAGATACAGTTAAGTCTGCCTCATATCTTGACTTACATCTGGAAATGGACAATGAGGATCGGTTGAAAACTAAACTTTACGACAAAAGAGATGATTTCAGCTTCCCAATCGTGAACTTTCCATTTCTATGTAGCAACATTCCAGCAGCGCCTGCATACGGAGTATATATCTCCCAGTTGATACGATATTCCAGGGCTTGTATTTCCTATCATGATTTCCTTGATAGAGGGTTGCTGCTCACAAGGAAGCTATTAAACCAAGAGTTCCAAGTGTTGAAGTTGAATCATCCCTTCGTAAATTTTACGGACGCCATCACGAGTTGGTTGACCGTTATGGAATACCCGTTTCACAAATGATGGCGGATATGTTCCAAATGTCGTAACTACAATCCCGACCCCTTTTCCCCGAATGTGACCTACCGAATTAGACTTATTACCGGGTTTGTACTAACACGAGCAACACGATGGGTGTCACATGTGGAGCAGGATCTGCTTACCCAGTGGCCAGTGGGTCAGATTTGTCTAACTTAATTATTTGATTAATTGTTTAAATCAGATAAAACGTTTTCACTAGTAGAGAACCAGTGAGTGAGTGGATTCCATGCTTCTAATTGGTCAATGATTTTGTGGGGTCAGCACGAGTTACCGTCTATGTGCTATATATGAGCTTCCTTTTATCATCAGCTTTTGACGTGATAACTTGTAATTCTTAAAAAAGTAAAATAACAAAAATACCGAACTCAAAGGGCGAAATCAAAAGCTCTAACACATCAAACGAATGGAAAACAATTGTCATATAATACATTGCGTGAAATTTAAATTCCCGCCCGCAAACCTCCCTTTATTTTATCTTTAGAAGTTGATGTGTAAATATATATGATTTTTTAGTGGGGCAGATTTTTCTCCCCATCTTTGCTATTCTTTGTCTTTTATTGTATTGATATGATTTTAGTTGATGTAATTTTGTATTAATTATGTATTATAAATGCATATTAATTATGAACTTTTATGTCAAATGTTTTATTTGCAAATTGTATTTTTTTTTTACATTTTATGATTTTGAATACATTTTTTGTCAATTTTGTTTTTATATCATATAGCGAAACAAGATCAGACTAAATTACTTATCGTATGTTTATGGTATCTGTCAGTAAGTCTTAAATTAATCTGCCATACTTATTTTTCAATTAGTCAGTCATACTATACGAGAGTAAATACAATTTCTTTTTTTTTTTCTTTCTATTTGCGTTTGGTTAATTTTAAGATTAAAACAGAAATACAAAATTGTATTGAAATCGATTAGCTCTTCTTCACTTTTGTTTCACTGATAATAAAAACAAACTTTATTTTGAACGAATATGTACTTGAAACATGCTTCAAGCCTTATCGAACTCACAACGTTAACGACTTTTGGCAGTGTCAAATCATATACAAGGTTGAAGTCATGATAGTCTGCATTATATATGTGTCAAAGATTAACTTATTGCTAACTACGTCCAAGTATAAAGATAAGAAATTACTTGTTCTAAATTTTAAATGATGGAAAATATGGCTTTGATAGTCGCATTACAACTCATTTTATACTTCAGAACGTGTTTAATGGAAGGATTGGGAGAGATAAATGAGATCCGTGGATCAAAACGATTACTACTAAATGACCCAGATGCCATCAACAACAGATTGAATAATTTGGAAAGGTCCTTACAACAGCAACAAGCAACAATTTTACAACAACAGGCAACAATTCAACAGCTTAAACAAAATAACCCTCAAGGTGAGTACAGTTGAACTACAAGTAAAACAATATTCTATATATATAGATATAATACTTACCTCTGATTATTTTCCTGAATAAGAAACACACTCTAGTACCGGCTATTCTTTTACCCTGTTACCGACAGACGCAAAAGATAAAACAGATCAAAATCTGCTGTACAAGATTGCAAAATTCATTGTATTGCAACAGCAATCAGAGAGGCAGAGAACAAAATGCTAAACATGAAATGGGAAACACAGATCATCGTATCTGCCGTATATACCAATAGTCGTTCATAAAGGGTAGTAAAGGATAAAAAATGTACATTTTATGTCAACATTTACAAATATGGAGAATTATTTCTTTACTTGTTCTTATGGTAACAGAAGCTCATCCACGAGATTATCATTATCAAATATTTTCATAACTTCCATAAATAAACTTTATTCACGATTACCCTTGGTATCTGAAACCATACATCTTTATTACTATATTCGCTAGATCGGCAAAACTGACTTTAGTGGTTATACTTGACATACACGTGTGCGATGATTGTTCCTATAGTGACCGGACTATTTTGAATTAGATAAATGAGCCCATTTTTTTTAATATGAACATTTTATATTTTTTTTTACTCATATGGACACCTATTAATATTTTTTTAATCCCGGAATTGCTTAATTGGTTATAAATATATCAAAATCGAAAAACAAAACATTTTCATTCTTTGTTATTCGTTTTTATTTCTTAGTTATGCACGGACCAGAAATCCTGTTTTGTTTGTCTTTGAGGTTTATTGTGTATAAGGCCTCAAAGGAATACAAGATACAGTCATCCAGTAGCGATGCATAATCAGTTCAAGCCACCAACCACAACAAATATAATAATTGTCATTCAAAACGTCGAGCATCTTGGTGAAATTATTTTTGGTGCATATCAAATTTGTGTAACCTTAAACAAGTGAAATTGTCCTACGAATCCTATTTTTGTAGAAAGGCGTTGTTCAATTTGAAGATTTTTCAATTTTGTAAGATGATTAATAGTGTCGATTGAAGAGAAATAAAAAAATGATATTATTGCAAAAGGATTGTGGTTGAAGATTTTGAAGAACCAACATATGCTTGACATTGCCGGTTGAGTATATTGCATAAGATTAGTTTTGACGACCATCTTTTACTGTAGGAAATTTAATATATGGCCGGTAATATGTGTTTTGTTTACTGTTGTTTTCCTTTGAACGTTTTTCGTTTTATGCCATGGCATTTTCAATTTGTTTTCGACTTACGAGTTTGAATATCCCTTTGGTATATTTGTCTTTCTTTTGAAACAGACTTACACATAGGTAACTCTAGCTGTTCATATAAAAAGGAGAGAACAGAATGTGTTTATCTGAAGGATGCAAACGGATATTCTTTTGTTTAATAATGGCCTGGTCTGAACATGTGATCTAATCATGATAACTTCTCCCTTGACGAATGTTTTCATTAAGATTCCCAAGTATCTATGACATGTTTAATTTTATCTTAACTTTTAGATCAGGGATCTACTTATATACAGTGGGGAAAGACATCCTGTTCATCCATGGGAACAGAAACTATTTATTCAGGTATTCCAATATTAATATAATGCATTTCTCTTATGTCTGAAACTTTTATAAGTCTATCGTCTCAGTATATTTTATTCTGATACATTGCTGATATGTAGTTGCTTGATCGTATAAGACATATAACTAAGAAAACCAAAATGAAGTTATATTCAACATAAAAGTGAAAATTTCATTAATGTTTGTTTTAATATTTCAAAATAATTTAAAAAAAAACCACGGCCACAGTAATATAAGTTTTGTAATGTGAAGTAAACTCCTACTTTTACCTAGAAAATGTAATGTGTTTATTTTGATCGCATCAGTTCATTAACAAAATATGACTTGTTGGTTGCTTCCAGCCGTGAATAGTAAAACACATATATATTTCAAATTATTAGAGCACATCTACAGATTGAGAAAGCTACCTCTGTCTGAGACAGTAAGCTTCCATTCTTAGTGAGATTGAATACCATCATTTTGATTTGACAACAGTTGCCCGAGTTATGGGTCTTTGACTATTCCTGTCTTGTTGAACCGTACCTTGTTAACGCTTCTGCTCAGAGACGATTGTCCTGAAAAATTGGTTGCACTATTTTGTATCATGTTGAAAATAAAAGAAGAGGGTATCAGTTATAAAATACTGTAATTGTTAAACGTATGGTTTATGGCAAAAAACGTTAAAAAAATCATAGAAAATTTACAGTAAATGTATAGTTAAAAAAGGGGGGTTTATGTCTCAGGCGCCTGTGGTCATGTGTAGTCCAACATAATGAACGACCATTTTTATGTGACTTTTTTTTTTAAACAATTTATGGACTATTGTAGTATAATGAAACGTTTCAAACGCTACTTTTGTCAAAAAGATAAGTAGTAGTTTTGTCATTACATTTATATGGTAATATTTTTATTTTGAAACTTTTGAAATTATCGACATGATTATTGCCATTTCCTTGGTAGGTGTGAAGGTGTAGTACCACAGTCTACTCTTGAGACCAGTATTATCATACTTTATCACAACAAACATTCGTTACGATGTGGAAATCTTGTTATTGTTCTAATAAAATCCATTATCACTTTTCGTTTTCATCACTTGTATCTAAATGTATTACTTTGTAGGATATGCTGCTGGTCAACTATTTTATTCCGCGTCATCATATCCAAACAGGTTAGGAGGAGCAGCAAATATGCTATGTCTTCCTAATAATCCAAAACTAAGTAATAAAACAGCCGGGGGATATAGCTTAATATACGGTTCAGAGTTTGAGGAAAATTTTCTTAGAAGTGACGCAGTCGATGAAGATATTCCATGTGCATTTTGCAGAAGTTTAAATACAACTTCTTCTGAAATGTTTCCAGGTCGAAATGTTTGCTACCATGGATGGAAGACGGCGTATGAGGGATTTGTCATGTCCGGATACTGGGGACATAGGGCATCGTCTTTTATTTGCGTTGATCTGCACCCAGATTACGTTCCAGGTGGTAAAGCTAATGTAGATGGTCATCGGTTATACGTGACTGGTACAAAATGTGGTTCTCTCTCTTGTCCTCCTTATTACGACAATCTGGCTCTCAATTGTGTTGTTTGCTCCAAATAAAATTTAAACGCCGATTATTGCAATGAAGTGTTCTTACTTTATTAACCCTGTACATTTACATATACTCAGATCTTTTTGACTAATAGAAGAAGTGGAATTTGTATGATTTTACAATTGCATATAGTTTAATACTAGACATCTATAAAGCAGAAGAAGAAAGTTAATATAATGTACACTTGGGATTCTACTAATAGTAGGAACAACCATCGCAAGCAATTTCTGTGGAAAAGCAAGCGAAAAATATAAAAAACGGCAGATGAACAGTTCAGTCATTTCGGAACAATTACACTTCCATATAATCAAGAAGTCAACCTTCCTTTATATAGTCAGATACATATGGGAAACGTAACAACGAGACAGCATTAGGGCAAAAATTATGGTCTTTTATACTAGTCTATATCTATATATCACATGTCATACTATGAATCGCCACTCGATCTCATATAGACAAGCCTTGATTTTGCCATCATAGTTCTTTACTACATCAGTATCAATAGAGGAATTTAATCAATGTAAAAGTATTTGACAAGATGCTTCTGTTTCTGTAAATTTACTGATTATTAATTACTCGAAATACTCCTATGCATAGGTCATTGTAGATTTCCTTATCCGGTTTTTATGCACACTTTTTTTTTGGATTTTTCGGTTTTTTGATTGAGAACAAAACTTTACGACAAAAAAAATGATTTCAGCTTTCCAATTGCACATTTTTCATTTCTATGTAGCAACATTCAAGCAGCGCCTGCATATGTCCCAGTGGAACTGGCATTGCCTCATAATGAATTCCTTGATAGAGGATTACTGCTCACAAGGAATCTATTAAACAAAGAGTTTCAAGAAATGAAATTGAAATCATCCCTTCGAAAATTTTAAGGACGCCATCACGAGTTGGTTGACTGTTAGGGAATATCTGTTTCACAGATGATGATAGATATGTTGCAATTGTTGTAACCACAATCCCGTCCACTTTACGTCGAATGTAACCTACGGGATGTGTGTTTTAAAATTTTGGTTTATTTGTATTTTTCGGAGTCATTTTCATTTCACTGAACTAGTATAAATTATTGTTTAGGTGCCAACGGAATCCCGCCTCTAAGTGCGGGATTTTCTCGCTGAGTTGAAAACCCAATTGTGGTCTTGGGCTGTTTTTTGCTCTTTGGTCCGGTTGTTGTTTCTTTGACAAAATCCCCGTTTCCATTCTCTATTCTATAATCACTGGGTTTGTACTTAAATGAACAACACGACGGGTGCCACATATGGAGCAGGATCAGTTTACCCTACCGGAGCATCTGAGATCATGAACAACTAAAATTTGCTTACGCAAGTTTGAAGATCTAACATTGTTGGGCTAAATTTGAGACGAAATATATATATATTATGGTGTTAACCCCGTATAACCACGGTTAACCGATCTTTCTGGTGGGCAAAATGTTAAATTGCGTATGTAAAATGAAATTTATTTAGGGGGGTGTTGACAAGATGCAATGTATTTTTCAATGGGAAATGGAATTTAGATGAAGTCAAGTCATTTAATGTGGGAAATACATATTGCAACTTCCATGATTCTTCTTCTGGGATGGGAACCAGGATCGCTTGGTTATCAGGCCGAAATGTGTTCTTTCAGCTACGGAACCAGACTGAAAAGTATTCTTAAAAATCCTTTTGTAGATGTTATGTAATACAGTTTCCCTTTCTCCTGCATGACATACATAATCAATATTAAGATAGAAAAAAATGAAAATAAGATGTAAATATAAGTTATGTTTGTTAAAAGAAAGGGGATGTACCTGATTTATGTTCGATTTATTTTTGAAAAAGACAGACCATTAAATTGCAAAGACAGTTGGTTATCAGGCCGAAATGTGTTCTTTCAGCTACGGAACCAGACTGAAAAGTATTCTTAAAAATCTTTTTGTAGATGTTATGTAATACAGTTTCCCTTTCTCCTGCATGACATACATAATCAATATTAAGATAGAAAAAAAATGAAAATAAGATGTAAATATAAGTTATGTTTGTTAAAAGAAAGGGGATGTACCTGATTTATGTTCGATTTATTTTTGAAAAAGACAGACCATTAAATTGCAAAGACAGGCAACAGATTCAAGAGGTTACAGAAAATGCATTTTGTGTATTCTGTTTGTTCTCTGGGATCTCAATTTGCTCATGTTTGCACGTATTAGAAGAAGTTTTACATGATCTAAGAAACATATACTGAAACAAGCTAACAATTTAACCATGGATACTATTTTGTCCCGTTATTAGAAGCTTTGATGGGTAAATATACAGAAATTCATTTTTAAGAAAAAACACACAACTGAATGGAAAATATCAAAGAACGATTGATTAACATGGTTATTTTTGCAAAACTATAACATTTTCAAAACTCCAGATTTCGAAATTTACGGTTTTTTTTCTCTTTAAAAATAATGTTGAATTTAAAAAGAATATATATTGGTATGATAACGATTCCATTTTCCTAAAGAGGGCAATTCGAAATGAAACAACAGACATTTTGAGAGCAGCTGAGATTAAGAGGTTTCAATTTTGACCTTTGTCTCAAAATGAGGCTATTTGAGCAAATATTTTTTAGTTTTGCACAAAAATAAAACTAGAGGCTCTAAAGAGCCTGTGGCGCTCACCTATGTCTATGTTTATCTTCAACAATGTACACTCTCCATCATTGTGGATTAGAAAAGAATGCGTGACAAAAATCTCTTTTTTGTTGATCTTGTATTGCTGACATTGTTTAATGTTTACAGTTTCTATCTTCTTTAGTTTTTGCCCAAAAACTAAAAGGGTAGAAAATCGTAATTTGAGGGCAATCACTCCTACAAAGTTTCTACTATCGATTTCAGCAAACTTTGAATTATTTGTAGATCTTGTCTTACTTATATTTTTGGTTATTTAAGTGTCAGTCTATCTTTTATAGTTTTCAAAATAATAGGCAAAAACCCAAAAAAAATTATAAACATTTTCTGTAAAGAGCAAGAAGACCAATAAAGAGTCTACTGGCGATTTCAGCAATGTTGACTTATTTGTGATCTGTTCTTTCTCATCTTTTTTTTATTTAAAGTGTCTTTATATCTAAGATAGTTTTCAAGATATAAAGCAAAAACGCAAAATATGGTTAAAATCGTCATAAAAGGGCAATAACTGCAAAAAGGAGTCGATTCGGCCAAGTCCAAATTTATTTGTAGATCTTGTCTTGCTGATAATTTTGTAGATTTAAAACTCCTCTCTTTCTATTATAGTTTTCATGATAATAGACAAGAAGGAAAATGTTTTGATGTAATGAACAATAGATATATGTCAGTATTTTGAACATTTTTGCCCCTAACGGGTTTTTTAAATTTATAGCGGTTTTCAAGATAATAGACAAAACTTGTATTTGACCCTACATGTTTTTCAGTCATGTCGGCCATTTTCGTTGGCAGGCGTGGTCATTGGAAATATTCTTGAAATTGGATACCTTAAGAGTCATTCTCTGTAAGCATCAAAATCATGTGGAAATGACATGTCACAGAAATGGTTCAAAATTTGTAAAAATGTTCTAACAATTGAGATATACTGAAATATCCATCAAGTTTCACTTAAAATTTTGCGGTTGCTATGGTAACCGCTTGAACAGTTTTTGGTCAATTTTTGTAAGTAAAAAAAGCTGAAAATGTGCAATTACAGTTGGATGTGTATGGCCTTTTAGAGAATAAAAAAGAAAATTGTGTTAGTTGTTATGACTAAGTATGGTTGTGACATATTCAAAAAATGCATTTAGAAAAAAAAAATATTTAGCAGTTATGTCAAGAACCTAGCCCCAAAAAGGGTCAAATTCCTTGTGTATTGAGAGTTCCATTTTACCATGTTTTGAAAACTTTGAGAATTTTAAACCCAGATTTTCCCGATATGGCTAATATAATTTTTAAATAGTTTAATTATTGCTTAATCAAAATACAAAAAATTGAGAGGGGTATAATTGAAAATTTTGCATAATTCAATTTTTCGAAACCATGGTTTTTCGAAATTACTGTTTTTAATATTGTTACAAATCGAATACTGAAATTAACACGAACGCTCTATTTGTCTTCAAATACTTAATCCTGCTCTTAGAAATAATAAAATGTTTTCAAATTAAACTTAGCAACTGCTGAATTATTAAATCTCAATTACTCGCCCCTTTTAGTTACCCCTGTGTAGCAGGAGTAGCTTCCCCTTGATTACTCTTGAGACTAGAAGACACAAACGTTATATGTATGTCTACAGAAAACAATTCCACATAGATAGATGACAAAATGTATTCCAAAGTACTATAAACATAATAATATGTGTTTCGTTTGCCACTCGAGGTTTAACCATAAACAAGACTGTTGAAAAAATTCCCAGTGCTCTACTGAACTTGTGAAATTGAAATCATTTCATCAATCAGATTTTCTGATAATTTTAACTGAGGACAGTGAAGTAGATCTTTTACTAGCAATTGTAAATGTCTGAATTTTCCGTAATGTTTAACACATTCCCAAAAACTTGGTCAAGCAAAATGGAGAAAGGAAAAGGAGGACTCTGTGCATGGTATCCAGGGCAATTAGTACACCCAAATGTAGACCATTGAAAGAAGAGGTCGGGTCGAGCAGTATCTGCTGTGAACCTGGTGGACAAAGAAAATGTTCTAAACGCCTATCAGAAAAAGACATACTTGTGACACGAAAACAATATGGAATCATTTAACTCTATGAGCACAGTAAGTAGAAATTATTGATACATGTACATATGGGGTGGAGACGAGGAGCTGGACCCCGAGCCGAGAGGAGGGGCTTATAGTTTTACCTTTGTCCATCTGTACGTCCTACAGTTGGTTTCAGTTCTCTAACTTAAGTTTGCCTGACCAACACGTTATGAAACTTATAAAAAATGCTTATTACCACTAAACACAGATCAAGTTTGAATTTCGGTGGCATTACTTTAACCATTCTAGAGTTATGCCCCTTTAAAAATGGATTTTTGTTCTCTAACTTTAGTTTGCCTCAACCAAAAGATATGAAACTTAAACAAAATACTTATACCACAAAACACATATCAAGTTTGAATTTTGGTGGTGTCATTCTTACTGTTGTATAGTTATGCCCCTTTACAAATGGAAGAATTGCTGAATTTAAGGTTTCCATTCCATAATTTTGGTGGTGTCACTTTTACTGTTCTAGAGTTCAGCCTGCACAATACACTTTTGAGGAAACCAGCCTGAAGCTAAATTGTTTGAAAATTTAGTTGGTCTGTTGGCTTGTAGAGATAAATTATACAAGTCTGGGCCGTAGGTCTTGTGGTTAAGCGTGAAGACTGAAAGTTATGCCCCTTTACAAATGAAAGAATTGCTTAATTTTTCGTTCCAGTTCTCTAACTTAAGTTTGCCTCAACCAAATGTTATGAAACTTATACACGATACTTATTACCACAAAACTCAGATCAAGTACAAATTTGGGTAGTGTCACTTTGAACGTACTTCAGTTTAGTCCTTTTATAACTTCATATGACATGCAAGTGGGGGCATCATCTGTTTCCATATACATATTCCCCATTTATTTAAATAATGAAAAAAACGTTGCTTTCACGTTTTCTAAAAATTACCAGATTAATAGGACTAAGACCGGGGATAAATTTGTTATCTACGTTCATATCATTATCTGTAGATATGGATATGAACATAGATACATTTGTAACTTTTAATCTTACTGACAATAAACTGAAGATTAAATGTATTATTGGCACACTGTTAAGTTAAATATTTTTTGAAAGGTTTGAAAGATCAGTTTATCATTCAAAGCAGTATAAAATGAACTTAGTTGTCATTGATTGATGGTTGTTTATGCCATTTTCAGTAATATTGTGATATTTTGAGGCGTTTTTGGATGCAACTAGGTGCCAATATATCAGATGTCAACCAATCAGAATCAACATTGAATATTATACATTTGTTTCCTTTGTCTGAGGGAGATATGAGATTTGTTCAACTGATAAATGCCCGAGTGAATTATGACTTTTTTTAGGGTGAACAAATCTTTATATCACCCTCAGTCAATGAAAATTATTTCTAGTCTAAATTTGTTTTTTTTTTAACTTTCTGAACATCAAGAAAGTCTTATCTGCTTGATATAATAAAAAAAACCATGACTTAAACATTGAGCATAAGGTATTAGTCCACTTAATATCTTGTATTCAAATGTGTATATTTTTTTCAGGAAATGTAATCTAGAATCCTACTTATTTAAGTGTGCATGTTCCTTCTTTGCAAGACCAAGTGATGAACATTCATAACATAATGACAGTGTCACTAGACAAACAAACAAATCTTGTGTAAAGATAGTTCCGTTTGCTCCAACGATCATGCCATGCCTTTTTTCGTAACACATTGAATGAGAAATGGCAGAACAGAACTGTCAACTTCAAATTGAGAAAAAAACAAAGTTGAAGCAGTCAACCTTTATGTTGATATAACTAAGAAAACAAATAGCAATTGCCTCTACTAGTGCACCATTTGTTTATCAACATATTACCGATGGACTTGGAATTAAAGGGAGGTAGACAAAAATGTTATATTCACTAATCAAGAAAAAAAGTAATTTCTTATTCCAAAATTTAGCAGTGGAATATTGTGTTTGTACCAAGTACACCATAAAAGTGTATGAAAGTACTTGATATATTCGACAAATTCCTGATAGCAGTAGAATGTTTGAAAGTTTAAAACATTTCAACAAATAATAACCGTGTTTTCCCGTCATGCAAGAAAATGTGGTGCGTCTACCGTGCAATATATTACAATAATGTTATAGCTAACTATGCGGTATGGGCTTTGCTTATTGTTGAAGGCCATATGGTGACTGAGAGTTGTTAATTTCAGTTTTCTTTGATCTCTTGTGAAGAGTTGTCTCATTCGCAATCACACCCCATCTTCTTTTTAGCTCACTGTTCCGACGGAAATGTAAGCTTTAGCCATCACTTGGCGTCCGTCGTCGTCGTCCGTCTGGTGTAAACTATTTCAAACATCTTCTCCTCTGAAACTACTAAACCAATTCCAACCAAACTTAAGCTGAATGATCCTTAGGGTATCTAGAATAAATTTGTGTTTTATTTTCTGTTTCGTCAAAAAACATGGCCACTATGGCTAAAAATAGAACATAGGGGTAAAATGTAGTTTTTGGCTTATATCTCAAAAACCAAAGCAGTTAGAGCAAATCTGACATGGGGTAAAAGTGTTCATTAGGTAAAGTTCTATCAGCCCTGAAATTTTCAGATGAATCTAATAACCCATTGTTGGGTTGCTGCCACTAAATTGGTAATTTTGAGGAAAATTTTGCAGTTTTTAGCTCACCTGGCCCACAGGGCCAAGTGAGCTTTTCTCATCACTTGACGTCCGTCGTCCATCGTCGTCGTAGTCGTCTTCGTCGATGTCCGTCGTCGTTAGCTTTTACAAAAATCTTCTCCTCTGAAACCACTGGGCTAAATTTAACCAAACTTTGCCACAATCATTATTGGGGTATTTAGTTTAAAAAATGTGTCTGATGACCCCGCCACCCAACCAAGATGGCCGCCATGGCTTAAAATAGAACATAGGGGTAAAATGTAGATTTTGGCTTATATCTCTAAAACCAAAGCATTTAGAGTAAATCTGACAAGGGTAAAACTAATTATCATGTCTAGATCTATCTGCCCTGAAATTTTCAGACAAATCTGACAACCCGTTGTTGGGTTGCTGCCCCTGAATTGGTAATTTTAAGGAAATTTTGCAGTTTTTTGTTATTATCTTGAATATTATTATAGATAGAGATAAACTGTAAACAGCAATAATATTCAGCAAAGTAAGATCTACAAATAAGTCGTCATGACCAAAATTGTCAGTCGACCTCTTTAGGAGTTATTGCCCTTTATAGTCAATTTTTAACAATTTTTCATAAATTTTTGTAATCTTTTACAAAAATCTTCTTCTCTGAAACTACTGAGACAAATTTTACCATACATGTACTTGGCCTTAATTATTATTAGGGTATCTAGTTTAAAAAATTTGTACGATGACCCCGCCTTCCGACCATCATGGCCGACATGGTTAAAAATAGAACATAGGGGTAAAATGCAGTTTTTTGTTTATATCTCTGAAACTAAAGCATTTAGAGCAAATCTGACAGGTAGCAAAAATGTTCATCAGATTTAGATTTATCTGCCCTGAAATTTTCAGACGAATCCGACAACCCGTTGTTGAGTTGCTGCCCCTGAGTTAGTAATTTTACAGAAATTTTGCAGTTTTTTGTTATTATCTTAGATATCATTATAAAATCTTATATCTAATACTATTAATTTATGATTTCAACCTTATTTTACATGATTTCCAAAGCATCAGTAAATACACTTGAGCGACACAGGCTCTTGAGAGCCTCTAGTTGGTTATTATCTTGAATAGTATTAATGATAAAGATAAACTGTAAACAGCAAATATGTTCAGCAAAGTAAGATCTACAAATTATATATATATATTTATAAGTTAATATGACCAAAATTGTCAATTGACCCCTTAAGAAGTATTGCCCTTTGAGGACAATTTTACACAATTTGTTTATCATGTTTTCTAACATTAAAAAATCTTCTCCTCTGAAACTACTGAACCAATTCCAACCAAACTTAAGCTGAATGATTCTTAGGGTATCTAGAATATAGGTTGTGTTTTATTTTTTGTTTTGTCAACAAACATGGCCGCCATGACTAAAAGTAGAACATAGGGGTAAAATGTAGTTTTTGACTTATATCTCAAACACTTAAGCAATAAGGGCAAATCTGATGAGAGGTTCAAATGTTCATTAGGCCAAGTTCTATCAACCATGAAATTTTCAGATGAATCTAACAGTCAATTGTTGGGTTGCTGCCACAAAATTGGTAATTTTAAGGAATTTTGCAGTTTTTGGTTATTATCTTGAATATTATTAATAATAAAGATCAGCTGTGAATATCAAAAATGTTCAGCAAAGTAATATCTACAAATAAGTCAATATGACCAAAATTGTCAAATGTGTCCTTAAGGAGTTATTGCCCTTTAAAAACAATTTTTCACAATTTGTTCATCTAGTTTGCTTACTTTAAAAAATCTTCTCCTTTGAAACTGCTGAATCAATTTCAGCCAAACTTGGACTGAATGAGATTCAGAGTATCTATTATAAATTTTGTATTTTATTTTCTTGTACGTCAAGAAACATAGCCACTGTGGCTAAAATGGAACATAGGGGTAAAATGTATTTCTTTGCTTTTGAAGAAAATATGACAGCTACAAAGGACATTTCAATGGAATTTTTTTTTAAGCCACTCATTATTATTTATTTAAAAAACAAAAATAATCATTGATGAAAGATTTAAGCAAAAAATTACAGGTGAGCGATTCAGGCTCTTGAGAGCCTCTTGTTTAAGATTATTATAATATATTGATAATAATTGTGTCAAGTAATTTAATCAACAAACTGGCATTTTATGATATAAAAACAGAAAATCCCTCCCCCACCTAAATAAAACAAGAATGAAATAAGACAAAAATAAGCAACCCACTTCGATTAAATAGATTTATAGAATGTTACATATGTTAGTCTTTCCACTTAAATCTCCAAAATAATAATACAGTCATATCTAGTAAAAGTTGTATTATTGTTTCACATCAAATAGTTTAAGAAATAAAACCAATGTTATCCATATTCATTTCTCTGCCTGATTTACTTGTTATCCTATTATAATCATTGCTGTATCAATGCAACTTTGTAGAACTTAAAATATTTCTTTAAATTGAAACTACAATCTCTTAATCTTACTATGTTCGATTTAAGCCTAGTACATGTATAGTATTTGGATCGACAAATGTATGCATAATTCGACAGAGATCAGTGGCCAATAGATCAATCAGTAGGTTACTCCTACACTGAAATTAATAATATAAGTTAGCAGATAGCCAAATTCTAAATCAAATTATTCATGAGTACCAAACCATTTATGTATACTCATACAAAATAATGCTTACAAAATTTTGATTTAATAGTTTTATTTTTTGTTAACTTCCATCAAGTCAAGTTATCGAAACATAAATTTTGATAGCAATCATCGTTAATATGTTTATGAAAATAATTGCGACACCTATGTAAAAATAAAAGGCAGCTAATTGAAACCTTTAAATGCAGTCATTCACTATAATGTTACCAGTTTCATACAACTTGCATGCAAAATGTATATTTGAGATGTCGAATCAGAGAAAATATGAAAAAGTCAACCGACCAAGATCATCGAAGGAGAAAATCTGGTTTTAGTCACCTACCAATGAAGTCGAAGGATACTTTAGGTTTGCACTCTGCCTGTCTGACTGTCTGGCTGGCTGGCATATCAGTTATCCACACTTTTTTCTTTATGCTTGAAGATATTGTTTTGATACCATGACAAGTTACAGATCAAGTTCGAATTTTGTTCCTGTTTGAAGATTTATGAGAGTTATGGTCGTTGACTTAGAAAATTCCCTTAAATAATCGGTTTTCTGCACTTTTTTCGTCATTCTTGAAGATATTGATTTGAAAATTGGTATAAAGTTTTATCATGACAAGTTCGAATTTTATTCTGGTCTGATGATTTTGTGCAGAGTTATGGTACTTGGACTTAAGTAATCAGTTTCCAACACCATCTTCGTCATGATTGAAGATATTGACTTTATATTTTTTTATATAATTTACACCATGACAATTTATTGATCAAGTTAGAATTTCGTTCCAAAACAATGTATTTTTAACCTGTAGGGGACTATGTTTTGCCATGCAATACTCACAGAATGCTTGTTTTTATCATTTTTCGTATTTAGACATGATATTTATATATAAGTATCATAACTGATCATTTAATATAAAAATGATTGCATGAATAACATTTTTGTCCAAATTTTTTTTTCTAAGATTTGAGAAAAAAAAAATTTAAAAATTCAAAAATGACCTTTTTTCAATCAAAATTTTAATTAAAAACTAAAAATATACCCTCTCAGATTTTTTTGTCAAAAATGCCTCGGATGCAATATGTTTTAATGGTGATATTCATTTATGCCACAAAATCTGGATTACAAATTTTTGAAGCCATAAAAATGGGTTATTTTGTGAATTTTTGCAAATATTGATTTTTGGAAAAACATCCAATTTTAAAATTCCAAATTTGTACTTTAGAGGAAAGAACTTTCTAAACTTTCAAATATATTTTAAGACACTAATATATAATAGTTTGATAGCAAAAGAAAAACCAGGGATAAATGTTTCCATTCTGTTACAAAAAAAGTGGTAAAAACAGGAAAAAATGCACTTTTTATCGTGCATTTTTTACGTTTTTTGAGCAAATTCGAAGTAACTTGTTTCCATGGCAACCAACACTTCAACTTTTGAAATTATTATTATTTTTGTTGTCAGTGCACCATGACAAACCCATGATATGAAAATAAAGAAAAACCAGGAGTATGCATTTCTCATTTTCTTTGAAATTCTTTGATGCTTACAGAGAATGACTCTTAATAATGATAGTGGTAAAATTTGGCCCAGATTTTTGAAAAAATTAACGGAGAAGGACGACGGACAACAACGGTCGAGAAAGGACGACCGTCAACGGATGACGGAAGCCAAGTGATGAGAAAAGCTCACTTTGCCCTTTGGGGTAGGTGAGCTAAAAATATAAATACTCTTGATGACAGTCTTATATCTAATGAACATCTGAAGTTTTGCGGCTTTCTTATGAAATTCTGATACCTTTTTCTTTTCAGAATGTCTTCATTTTAAGAAGGCAATTTGCTTTAAGCTTTACAGAACTGATAAGCAGTTCGATATGGCAGCTATTTTCCGTATTCACCAAACATAAAGATTGTAAACGTCTATGACAATTGCAATACAAAAATACAGTTATGGCGAAACAATACTTTATTAGTGTATGCATACTACATTGAAATAATCCATAACCGTTCAGATTCCTAAACGGCAAATTTTCACAATGGTTTCTCCCTTTAACTGGATGAAATAAAATAGTGTATTGTATTCTTCGAAAAAAAAATGTTCAAAGATACCAGGCTTTTAATTTGGTACACAAGCCTCACGTTTCGTCTACAAAAGACTTATCAGTGGCGCTCGAAACAAAACAGTTACAAAATCAATTATATCATGTGTATGGGAAAGAGGAACGTTGTATTTAACCTTTTAATTATAACTAATGTGAACACTCGTTAAATCTTTACACGTGAAATATAGTAAGTAGTCACACATTTGATAGTACGTAAAACAGTTAGAAGTACATTTCATTCCGTTTTTAAAGTTATTAGAACAAAATATCAAGAATTGAAAACTGTCCTGACATTTGAAGGTATTATTTTTGGTACTACAAGGTCAAGAGTAAATACACGACCATTGTTAGAAAACAATTAGTCTGCGATTACTCACACGGCATGTTTTGCAATTTTTGTTGCTGACGTTTGGTGCCAAAGCACAATCTATAAAGAAAACCCAGAAATTTCAAATCTATAGTTGGTCGGCATATTTCTGTTTCTGGATCGATTAAATACATTGTCAAGCAGAAAACCAGACACCATTTGTTCCCTTGTTCATTTTTCTCAACAACATATTTACATCTTATTTACAAACAACCCCCTGTAGCAAAAACGAAACTGTCAGCTTCGTATAAGTTGTCAGACATTTTTCTTATGTAGAAAATGAACATGTATGTTTACAGTTTTTGCTACTGGAAAAACATCCAATTTTAAAATTCCAAATTTGTACTTTAGATGAAAGAACTTTCTAAACTTTCAAATATATTTTAAGACACTAATATATAATAGTTTGATAGCAAAAGAAAAACCAGGGATAAATGTTTCCATTCTGTTACAAAAAAAGTGGTAAAAACAGGAAAAAATGCACTTTTTATCGTGCATTTTTTACGTTTTTTGAGCAAATTCGAAGTAACTTGTTTCCATGGCAACCAACACTTCAACTTTTGAAATTATTATTATTTTTGTTGTCAGTGCACCATGACAAATCCATGATATGAAAATAAAGAAAAACCAGGAGTATGCATTTCTCATTTTCTTTGAAATTCTTTGATGCTTACAGAGAATGACTCTTAATAATGATAGTGGTAAAATTTGGCCCAGATTTTTGAAAAAATTAACGGAGAAGGACGACGGACAACAACGGTCGAGAAAGGACGACCGTCAACGGATGACGGAAGCCAAGTAATGTGAAAAGCTCACTTTGCCCTTTGGGGTAGGTGAGCTAAAAATATAAATACTCTTGATGACAGTCTTATATCTAATGAACATCTGAAGTTTTGCGGCTTTCTTATGAAATTCTGATACCTTTTTCTTTTCAGAATGTCTTCATTTTAAGAAGGCAATTTGCTTTAAGCTTTACAGAACTGATAAGCAGTTCGATATGGCAGCTATTTTCCGTATTCACCAAACATAAAGATTGTAAACGTCTATGACAATTGCAATACAAAAATACAGATATGGCGAAACAATACTTTATTAGTGTATGCATACTACATTGAAATAATCCATAACCGTTTAGATTCCTAAACGGCAAATTTTCACAATGGTTTCTCCCTTTAACTGGATGAAATAAAATAGTGTATTGTATTCTTCGAAAAAAAAATGTTCAAAGATACCAGGCTTTTAATTTGGTACACAAGCCTCACGTTTCGTCTACAAAAGACTTATCAGTGGCGCTCGAAACAAAACAGTTACAAAATCAATTATATCATGTGTATGGGAAAGAGGAACGTTGTATTTAACCTTTTAATTATAACTTATGTGAACACTCGTTAAATCTTTACACGTGAAATATAGTAAGTAGTCACACATTTGATAGTACGTAAAACAGTTAGAAGTACATTTCATTCCGTTTTTAAAGTTATTAGAACAAAATATCAAGAATTGAAAACTGTCCTGACATTTGAAGGTATTATTTTTGGTACTACAAGGTCAAGAGTAAATACACGACCATTGTTAGAAAACAATTAGTCTGCGATTACTCACACGGCATGTTTTGCAATTTTTGTTGCTGACGTTTGGTGCCAAAGCACAATCTATAAAGAAAACCCAGAAATTTCAAATCTATAGTTGGTCGGCATATTTCTGTTTCTGGATCGATTAAATACATTGTCAAGCAGAAAACCAGACACCATTTGTTCCCTTGTTCATTTTTCTCCAAACATATTTACATCTTATTTACAAACAACCCCCTTGTAGCAAAAACGAAACTGTCAGCTTCGTATAAGTTGTCAGACAATTTCAATCTTTGTGCTTTTGTTGTTGGGGTAAAGTTATGCATATGACCAAGTGAACAGCATTTATTTACAATTTTTCTTGATTAGTCATTAGTATTTTATGTGGAATGCAATGTGGACCAATAGCGCCTGTCAACTTATGTACGCATATTATCGACCATTATTCCAAGTTATATGATGAAATTACGTAAATTTCTAAAACTTTAACAAAAGCAAATGCACGTCATTAAAAACAGAAGATTGAGAGAATTAAGCATTTGTTTTTGCTGCAAAGGATTAATAAGTGAAAAAGAGATAAGTTTTTATATTCGTAAAAAAGATAAGAAAACGAACCGTAGAGGCCATTTGTCTGCTTTACAATGGTTCTTTTACTATTTTGACACAGAATCTTGTCCAAACATCATGGACATAAAGAACGCCCGTGAACGAATTTGGAGCTGGAGCAAATAATAATAGCCAAAAGTGAAATACTTATACTGTTTGCCACCAGTTGCAAGAAACACTTTGTTTTTCTCATAGCTTGCCAAGTCATAGTCGAGCCATCACGTCCATACGGTGTTAGCATATAATGTTTAGTTTATTGTGCAGTGTATTTGTATAACTTTCAGATAAGAAAGTTCAACCGTCCTAATTTCGACAGAAATGATAAAACTTGACACGGAAATGTCGTGGATCTTTCTTGTACAGTTTATGTTTTGTTTCAGTAATGGTAGAGGAGAAGAGAGATTGGAAAACGGAAACGGAAACAAAAAACGTTTACTACTGAATGACCCAGACGCCATCAACAATAGGCTTGAACATTTAGAACGATCACTTCAACAACAACAAGCAACAATACTTCAACTAACACGCAATATGCCTCTCAGTAAGTATCTTTACGTTCACGGTGAAATGATTTTGTTAACAGTACGTTTACGGTGAAATGATTTTGTTAACAGTTGACCTTTTAATATTCCCAGAAGTGTTTGGAGGTTCAAAATAAAAGACTTCACTTTAACTGCACCTGACAAAATAAAATCTATTCAAAGGCAACTTTTAATTAAATATTCGACACACAAAATGTTTAAAGTAATTGTAAATGGAAAGTGAAAATAAATATTCATGCAGTATTGTCTGGATAAAAAATAATCTTTCCTCGCAATTATTGAGTTTTGGTTTATGCGTAGCAAAATCCTGCATTCCCCACAAAACATTAAAAAATAGTCGGTCACTACTGTCGAATATTGTATATATCTATACTGCATAATAAAGCTCAATTGTGTTACAGTTAACTAAATCCTTATTAACAACATGTAGCAATTTTGATACAAAGAGAAAGGTAGTACCCAGACCTACTTTTAGCAGTGATTTAGTGTCAGAAACCCTTTCGTTTTTATAATAATAACATACTATATGTTTCTCTCGTACTGTGTGTTACTATATTTGGATTTAATTGGTCCGTTGTGTTGTATGTCTGTTAAAAGTAAAACAACAAAAATATCGAATTCCAAGGAAAATTCAAGACTCTTATCTAATAGCAAATACAAAAGTTCAAACACATCAAACGAAATGAAAACATCTGTCATATTCCTGACTTGGTACAGGCATTTTCTTATGTAGAAAATGAACATATATGTTTCGATTTTTGCTACTGGATACCAATTATGATCACATTAACCAAATATGTCTGTTTTGGTTCCTGGTCCAATTCTAGCTATAAATTAGTCAGTCCTGTTTAGCCCTGTCCACTCAATGTTGAGACTTATCCCCTGCCGTTAATTCAGTACTGTTCAGATAATTTGCTTGCAGTAATTTCAGTTCTGTTCAGTAGCTGTTCAGACAACCAGTATGATGCTATTGTGTGCAGATGAATTAAAACTACTGAATAATCTGAACATAGACTACACAGATCTTAATGGACTACAAGCGAATTGTCAGAACGGTACAAGAACTTACCGCAGTGGATAAGACTGAAAATTACTTTCTATATACTGTTCAGTCTGTTAAGATTTTTTTTAGATGAAAAATGTTTTACCAGTGAAGGTGTAGATGATCTTCCAATTTAGATTGTTAAATATCAGTTTCGAGTGTGAATTATTCAAAAGTTTTGATTTTGTTGCAAACTTGTAGTGAATATGACAAAAAACATAAGAATGAATTTTTTTATTTTATTACTTGCAGTTCACACCTCTTTGCAGCCATATATTTTTATTAAACACAATTTTTATAATTTATCAGATCAAGGATCAAATTATATACAGTGGGGAAAACTGAGTTGTTCAGCTGCAAGTGCAGAAACCGTTTACTCAGGTATAGTTTCTTTATACTTATTCAAAATTAAGGAATAACAGTACTGAGTTTGAAGTGATGCAACCGTCAATTGGTGATTTGACGATCGGTAATATAGTTTTTATCTGGTAACTCGGAACGGAGTCAGTAAAATGGATATTTTGCGCGATTGTCAATCTCTTCAAAACAATACTGTAATTCCTATTATAGTGTAGTACTAGTAAAATGTTTAAAATAAACATTCGAAATATCCCCGGAGTATCGTCTGTGCTTTGTACAAAGTTGTTGACAATTACTCATACCTTCAACCGTGGACGCAATATGTTAAAATCAAATGTTATCTAATAAAAATGACGATACATTTCATACTGAATTACTAGGATTATTATACAATATTGTTGTCATTATGATCAATTGCTATGCAATCTTCAAGGTTATTCATTATAATATATTTCAGTAATTTCTGTTAATTGTATAGTAATGTATTTAAGATACATTCTAATGTTTCCGAACAGTATTATTTTATAAATATGAGTAGAAAAGATTTTTGATATACGTCAAGAAAAACACTGGGGTACAAATAATGGTTTTTCTGAAATAGACACATGTTTTTACAATAACTGGAACTCTAAATGAATGTCAGATAAGTATAGAAAAAAAATAGAAAATGACCTCACGAAATAGGATGAAGACTAAATATTTTAGAAAATGTTAAGCCTTCATCTTATGCATATTTTATCTCAAGTGTCTTGCGGCCTTTCTACAGTGTTTGAACTGTTAGTATCATAACAATTTACTAAACGTAAGTGTTGTCAAAAGTTAACCGGTTAACTTTTTTCATTTTTTTCAATTTTGATAAAATGTGAACTGAAATCATAGACATAAATAGCAATATCTATTTTTCATAATCAACTAGCACAAAAGCATCTAGTATATCAACTTGGGGCAAAATCTAAAGTAAAGATAATGTAAATTGTACAATTGTAAGGATAGAAATTAAAAGATGTTGTATGATTTCCAGTTAATCAACTCTCCACCAGAGACCAAACGACGTAGAAATTAACAATTATAGATTATCGTATGGCGGCCTTTGACAATTAGGAAAACCCATACCGCATAGTAAGCTTTAAAAGGCCCCGAAATGACAAATGTAAAACAATTCAAACGAGAAAAGTAACCGTCTGATTTATGTACAAAACAATAAGCGAAAAACAAATATAATATACAGCAACAAACAACAGGCACTGAATTACAGCATCCTGACTTGGTACAGGCACATACTGAATGTAACGAGGTTAAACCTGTTTGATGGCGCATAACTGTCCCCTAACCTGGGACAGTGGTGTAACAACCTATAAATATCAGTTGAAAAGGACTTAACTCATCAAATCAATACAAAGCACATAAAAACCTAACAAAAACACAAAGGACAGATCTGAGAGTACTCTCAGTTACTGAAAGCTGGTCCAAAGCTAATAACAACTAATAAAAGAAAACATGTATCTAAGACTTAAATATAAATCAGTTCACATCAAACATCCAATGGATTTAGTGTAAAGATGTCATTAACGACATGACTTTATGCAATGCCAAAATTGATATCGATTGTAGGACCGTGAATTTACAAATGTGTGTAACAATAATATTTAATTTGGTTTTAATTTACTGATAACAAAATCATTATCTATACCGATAAAACAATATTAAAAAATCTAATTACAGTGTTGCATTTATATCTATTTAAAATAAGTTTAATTAATGTGGTGGGTTTTTTTTTCGAGCGTCACTGATGAATCTTTTGTAAACGAAATGCTCGGCCGGCGTACAAAATTTTAAGCCTGGTATCTATGATGAGTTTATTCGTTTATAAGTATTGCTGACATTCTATTTGAACATCAACTTCAAAATCGATTAACATAAGGCAGTCATTTCGGGGCCTATTATAGCTGACTATGAGGTGTGGAATTTTCTCATTGTTGTAGGCCGTACAGTGTCCTATAGTTGTTAAATTCCTGTGTCATTTGTTCACACATTGTTGTCAATATAATGGAATTCTATGCGACTGTCATATAAGTGAGAGGTTTAGCTAGCTATAAAACCAGGTTTAATTTACTATTTTCTACATAAGGAAATGCCTGTACCAAGTCAGGAATACGACAATTGTTTTCCATTCGTTTGGTGTGTTTGAGCTTTTGATTTTGCCATTTGATATGGGACTTTCCGATTTGAATTTTCCTTGAAGTTCGGTATTTTTGTTATTTTACTTTTGGTCTCTTGTGGAGAGTTGTCTCATTGGCAATCATACCACATCTTCTTATTTTTATAGTTAAGTGGTCATGAATTTTAAATTGTTATTAAGGAATTTATTGTGAGGTTTTCATGAAGGTAAGGTATCGCTCGCATAACAATATGAGGTAGGACCAATTTCCCCCTCAATTTATTTCCCACTAAGTTCCTTTCATAAACCCCTCCAAGGTTTACTGAAATTCTCTATATGACAGGTGCATACACAATATATGTGTACTTTGTGGTTCTAACATTAATGGTCCTAAATGTATATTATACAAAATTGAATTTTTTGTAGATTTTGGCAAATTTTGATTAAATTTCAGAAAAATGAATAAGGAGAGCAAACTTAATCAAAACCAAATTTTTATCAGCGAATAAGTTTTGTCTTTTCTGTTGAGATACACATCAATTGAAGTTGGTTAATGATATCCTTCAATGTTAAAGGATTTGGTTCACAATCTCATATTTTTAACTCAGATTATGCTGTTAAAATTCAAATCTTGAAATGTCAAACTGTTTCCGTTTAAGAAGACATTCATCAATTGCGTCATTAGTCAGTGTACTTGTGACATCATAAATGAAAAGTAAAATAACAAAAATACCGAACTCCAAGGAAAATTCAAATCGGAAAGTCCCTTATAAAATGGCAAACTCAAAAGCTCAAACACATCAAACGAATGGAAAACAACTGTCATATTCCTGACTTGGTACAGACATTTCCTTATGTAGAAAATGGTGGATTAAACCTGGTTTTATAGCTAGCTAAACCTCTCATTCGTATAACAGTTACATAAGATTCCGTTATATTGACAACAATGTGTGAACAAAACAAACAGACATAATAGGTAAAAATGTCAAAAATAGGAGTACAGCAGTCAACATTGTGTTATAAACTTAATCACTATAAAAACAAACAAACATGTTAACAAAGAAAAACAAAACGGCACACAGATACAGCACACAAGCAAAAACGAAAGACAAGAACAAAGTTTCTTTAAAACCTGATTTTTTCAGATTTGGTAAAACTAATGACAGTTTCTGAAAAAGTAACGCCACCAATCGCCCATAGATATCTTTGCTTAAATTCTTTTACATATTTTAATACCATATTGATTACTTTACAACCAATAATTCAATGTGCGAGTAGTCGAAAAAGGTGACAAATTTGAAGAAAAATTTATTAACATGAAATATGTTACTATTTTATAAACATTTGAAGCATATATACAATTTTTCGTATTATACTTTTCAAATAATACATTAAGTAGTACATACACATAAGATTTACTAAAACAGGTAACGTTTAAAAAAATTCTCATTTACATGGCCGTTTGTTACTGGCTCTACTCCTTTTACACAAACATTTACGATTTGCAAGGATGAATCAAAACTGTCTTCCGCAACAATCTCTACATCATAGTATCACTTTGATCTACATGTTTGGAATTATTGTTAAAACTGTTATGTATATTATGTAGACTTTCAATTTTTGAATTCCAATATGTTTTAATATCTTTCAGAAACATTGGAGTTACATTTTTCCAATTTAGATAGAACCCCCCTTTGTAGAATAAAAAAGGTTTGAACAAAGATTTATCAGAAAAATATATATCAGAAATACAAAATAGGAAAATAAAGTTGACAACAATGATAAACTTACATGCGTTTGGCAAAGTACAAAGGCATCTATAAAATGAAAATGAATAAATCTCCAGGTTTTGAATTTTATAGATTTTTTTAAAATAAACTTAAAAAGTTATTTAGTAAATGTCCTAAATACTTGGTACGATAGAAACAGCCTATCATATTCAAAACGTACTAGTATATTAACTTTCATATTCAAAAAGGAGGACACTTTATTTTTGGAAAACTATCGTCTTTATAGATTTTACGAAAGCTATTGATTCGTTAGATTTGGGGGTTATGCTTGCAACTTTGAGACGTTTTGGTTTTAATGAATTATTTATTAAATGGGTTAAAACTATGTATACAGACGTTCAAACATGTGTCATGAATAATGGGTGGGTATCATAAAATCTTAAAAATTCACGAGGAAACAACAAAGATGTCCTTTATCAGCTTTATTGTTTGTTTTGGCTGTTAAAATCATGGCTCTAAAATTGAGAAATAGCAAAGAAAAAAGGAATCACTGTTACGCTAGATTGGGAAAGTCACAGCATTAAGATATCGCAATTAGCTGATGACACAACATTATTTTGTAAAGATAGAAGCGATGTAATATCTGCAATGAATGTGATATAAACTTGTGTCTCGTTTTCATGGTTATTGATAAATAGAACTAAAACAAAGGAATTATGGATTGGGAAATTGAAATCATGTAAGGGTAAAATTGCCGGGATTAATTGAGGAGATAGACATACTAAATGTTTTTCGGCCTCGATAAAGAGGAATGTCAAAGTTTAAATTGGGATTGTAAAATAGAAAAAAATTTAAAAATGTTTAAGACATGGGAAAAAGAAATCTTTCATTTTAGGGAAATTACTAATTATAAAAACATTAATCTTGCCTTTATTTACATTATTGCGAAGTGTTTGCTAATTCCCAAAAGCTATCTTAAAGACCTAGAAAAAAGAAGCTTTAAATATATTTGGGGTGGGAAAAGTTAAAAAGTAGAAAGAAACCTGATAGGAAAAACGTTTAACAAAAATAAGTAAGGGGTGGGAGTCCATAAAAACTGACAAAATCAAATGCTATCAATCAACAGAACAAGTTAAAAACAACTGCCATATTCCTGGCTTGGTACAGGCATTTTCCGAAGAAAATGGTGGGTTAAACCTAGTTTTATAGCCAGTTAAATCTCCCACTAGTAGAAGTAAGTCCATTTGACAAAGGGGGTTTACAAATGGTCGATATTAAAAGTTATTTTGGGTATACAAACTTGTTATTGGTAAACTTTCCAACTGGAAGCTTATATCTTTTAAATATATTAAGGTGTCTATAAATAATATGTTAATATATTTAGCATGAATTTAAATGATATAGAAAATTTCGAGTATTTCAAATGTGTTCCAGAATTTGATAGAGAAGTAATAAAGTTCGAGATTTAGACTGGTGGTGGGCAAACAAGCAACCAGTTACATTTGTTGATATTAGAAATCAATCAATCCTTTAAATGAATTTATTTTAAAAGGTTACCTATTGAACACTATAAATAAATCTTTGAATATTGTTTTTATTGGTATAAATATTGATTTGGTTATCAGTAAATTTAAACCATACTAAATATTACACATATTTACTTTCACGATACTACAATCTGTCGATACCTATAGTTTGACATTACACAAGGTCATGTTTTTCTCTGACTGTTAATGACGTCTTTACACTAAATCCATTGGATGTTGGATGTGTACTGATTGATATTTTAGTCTTAGATAAATGATTTTTTTTATGAGTTGTTATTGGCTTTAATTAGCTGTCAGTAACTGTGAGTACTCTCAGATCTGTACTTAGTGTCTTTTTGTTGTGGGGATGTATAAGTACCCGTCCACGTCCACTCTGCGTTTTTGTTAGATGTATTTCTATTTGTATCCATCTGATGGGTTAAGCCATTTTCAACTGATTTTTATAGTTTGTTCTTATGTTGTACTGCTACACCATTGTCCCAGGTTAGGGGAGGGTTGAGCGCTCACAAATATGTTTAACCCCGCCACATTCTTTATGTGCCTGTCCTAAGTCAGGAGCCTGTAGTTCAATTGTTGTCGTTGGTTCATGTCTGTCATATTTGATTTTCGTAAATTGTTTTGTTATGAATTAGGCCGTTAGTTTTCTCAGTTGAATTGATTCATATTTTTCATGTCGGGGTCTTTTATAGCCGACCATACGGTATGGGTTTTTCTCATTGTTGAAAGCCGTACGATTGCCTATTATTGCTTACATCCACTTCATTTGAACTTTGGTGGATAGTTGTCTCATTGGCAATCATACCACATCTCCCTATTTTTATATATTTGAAAACTGGATTAAGAGTGATATATTAAACTTAAATGTTATTCCAGATGACACTGGATATCATTATCAAAAAACTAAATTTTAAACAAAGTGAAGTGTTAGGTAAACTGGATTGCTGAATTTCATAAATAGAAACAATCTATTCCAGAAAATTGGATTCACATCGTTAAAAATGAAAATTCTGTTAGAAGTACAGTACATGTTCAATAGCAAGATCGTTATTTTGAGACTATATTTTGTAATAAAACTACAACACCTAATATTTGGATACAAAATCACCGACAACAAGCATTACTTCGTCATTTTTTAAATTACAATACTTAGTTTTTCTATATATGAGTCATGTTGTGTATCGGAGCAGAAAACAAAAAATGTGGATGTTTACAGAATTTTTGTGAATGAATATAATAAAAGAGTAAACACCAAAATTAATGGACATAAGATAGCAAGTGCAATGTTATCAAAAGGAACATTAGCAATGATTTATTATTTAATTAAAAATGTATATGTCAATAAATCTAATCAGCTGATTATTCCATAGTAGACAGTGGAATGTAACAGGGTACGTCAAGAGAAGCTTGGAATCTTGATGGTTTTGTAACAAACAAGATTTGATGAATAAAACTATATTGTTGTTAAAAAAAATCTCTGAGCACCAATGTAAATATTTTTTTTCAAATATTGTCGTTTACGTTTTTTATTTTTTTCTATTTTTCTATCTCTTATTATCGAACTCATTTCAGCTGATTAAAATGGTTTGCATTTTATAGGATTTGCCACTGGGCAGCGCTATGATACAACAAAGTATACAGACAGGTTTGGTGGACCAGCGAACTTTCTTTGACTACCTAATAATCCAGAATTAACTAACAGAACAATACCGGGTAACAGTTTTCTGTACGGAACTGAATACGAAGAGAACTTTTTGCACAGTGACTCAGACGGTGAGGATGTCCCGTGTGCGTTTTGCAGAAATACCGGTTCAGCTTCGACAGCAATGTTTCCAGGAAGAAAGACCTGCTACGATGGATGGAAAATGGAATATTTGGGGTATATTATGTCTGGGTATTTCGGTTATAGAGCCTCATCTTACATCTGTGTTGATATACATGGGGAGTATGTTCAAGGTGGTAAACCTAATATTAACGGCCAAGCATTGTATGCAACGGGTACGAAGTGTGGAACACTCCCTTGCCCACCGTACGATGACAATCTAGCCGTGTATTGTGTGGTTTGTTCCAAATAAACACGTGACATACAAATATTTTTTGTTGTGATGTTTTTACGAGTATTTCATGCATTTGTATAACGATAACCTATTAATGAGATATTAATTCACTTAGCTTTTACTCAAATTTGATATACATCCTGGTTTGAAGGTTTTTTTGTGAGAATCGTGTTGCTTAATGTTTTAATTTTTGTTGAATTAAAAATTGGAATCCTTATCACTTTAACGACGGTATCAATATTCCTTGACAGATTGTCGATATAAAAAGAAATTTCATTCACATAGTGATACAGCTTGTGGACTGTTAGTTCCCAAGGGTATCACTAGCTCGGAAGACTACTGACATGTTTAATCACATATATGTGCAATTCAATTTCAATTCTCCGTTGGTCAATTGAGAAATTATAAAAAAAACTACGGTTCCAACTCCCTCAACCAAATTTGACCTTTTAATGGATTTGGTTATTCTTTTAGCCCCTTTTGATCATATAGCTCTTCATGTATTTAGTAGTTATACATCCTTGTATTTTATTTATCTGTGTATGAGCGTTCCTGATGAAGGTTGATCCAGTTAAGCGCTTCGGACGCAACCAATCTAGAAAGTGTTGTTATCAAAATTTATATTTTTTAAAAGCATAATCGTTTGCACAAAGTCAACGAAGTACACAAACAATGCAAATGTGTTAACTAATATGGTGGGCGGAGTTAATAAAAATAGAATCTTGGGTTTCTTTCATATGGCATTGGTTACTTTTATTTGTATAGGTTGATTTCATACAAAATGAATGAATATGACGAAATCATACAATTCGTCTTTCAGTCAAAAAACAAAGATGTATGAAATGAACACCTATTATAAATATACTGACTCCGTGGTCTCATGGTAGTCCACTCGTCTAGTCTAAGAGTTCGGGAGGTCGTGAGTTTGATCACAAAGACTTTAAAATTGGTATTTGCTGCTTCTCTAATAAGCACGCGGCATTTACGAGTAAAAGCAAATACTAGCCGGCTCGGAGTCAGCATAATGTGTTAAGGTAGGATGTCATGTCTTCATGTGGACTATTAGCTTGTGAACTAGCACCTTAAAAGTACGACTCAGCTTGTCGATCTAGCACAAAATAGGGTCTATATTCATATCACATTATCATGTTCTAGTCCTGAATATGCATTTTATTTGCCACTGGATATTCAACAGCTATCCATCCGTCAATCCTATTGTAAATATGAGTCATTAAGGAATCGGACTTGGATTTGTTACTGAATTCATGTCGAAACTTATGTATTACTATCGCTAATCAAGATGAATCTGCCGAAATTCTAAATTATTAGGAAATTATTATGAGATGTCATGTTGCAGTGCTTAATTGAAGTTGTCGTTTAAGGTAACATTTTCCTTTACAAGCTTCATCCGTGACGCTAATCAAAAACCAATGTATGTGTACCGGATATATTTATAAATGATTTTCTGTAAGTTTTGATTATGTTTTGAAAAAGTCAAATCAACCTTTAGTCTTTAAAAAAATCGAAATTGTAAAGGGATTAGAATATTTATTTTCAAGATCTTTTGAAAGTTGGGAGCATATTAAGAAATGATGTATTTCTCGTATTTTTTCGCTTCACAATATTTTGGTAAAGGGATCAATTTAGAATGCAATGTACTAACTAGAAGCCAAGCTTCCTAAGCACACAGCGATATACTTGTAACTGTTGAACATTCATCTTCTTGAAGTATGAGCAGGCAAATGTTATTCTTTGAATTAAAGTGACTGTATCTTTTCTTAAGTCATCTATTCACTTACTTACAGGTACGAAAGTAATAATGCACTTAAATTTAGTTCAATACGTGCTATAGTGATATCTTATCCGACATTGTAAAGATTAGGTGAACATTCCTTTAATTGTTCTACCAAATTATGCCTGTATTAAAAGTTCTTACTATATATGTCGTTGTGGCTTTAACACTAGGACATAATGACGACACTGACGATATAAATAAACGTCTGTTGCTGAATGATCCAGATATTGCTGCAACCAGACTAGCTAACGTAGAAGCTGCAATTCAGAACTTAAAGGGAGAAGTTTCTAAGCTGAAGGTAGATCTTCAAACGGAGCAGACAAGAAATGTTCAGCATGAAACGAAAATTTCACAAATGACACAATCGCTTAGAATGATTCAAGGTATGTTCAAATCGACGAAGTTATATACCGCCATCAAAAACTCTTTTTTCTCTAATTCTCAGCGCATCCATAATTCACCAAATCATTAGGTTTATTTTTAATCAACCTGTGGTTCACTTGTACCATATGTTTTGCGTTTACAGTAATACTGCATTTACGTCCGTTAAATACCCGCTTGACCGTGGCAACTCTTCACATTTAGAATTGTCAGTCCTTATAAATATTTTCCGTTTCTTATTCAATTTAAACAATCAGAAAATCTTCACTGAAGCTATCAATAAAAATTGTTGAAACAAAAGGGACTAGCCTTCTCATGATCTGATAAATTGATCTATTGAGCGATGACACATAAAAGTGAGGTGCTTTCGTCAGTAGATTAGCCACTCATTTATCCATTATCTTTTGACTTGTATTGCAAAACGAATTTTAAGCATAATGTTTAAATTCAAGATCAACAGTTGTATACGTGTATTTTTTTAATTAACTACGCAGTGTTAATTGATCAATAAGACTTGTGTCACAATAGTAGTTGGTGTGGTTACCCTACATTCCCTTTTGATTGCCCATCACTACAAATTAACTATAATCTGGCTCAAGCTTTGCTGTCCATCAAATGTTACTCTATTGTGCAAGTTTTTTCAATGTCTAAATAACAACCAATCTGTAACGTTGCGTTACATTTTATTTTTAGTTTGGCGAACGTTTTGCATTTTTTGTTCTTTTCGTAAAGTTTTGTCTTTGTTCTCTTTGATCATTTAGGTTAGACAAATATGTTTGTATGTTAAGGGTTTTCTTTAAAAAAAAATAAGATGTATTGATTGGATTTTTTTTATATTTTGAGAATATTAGGAAATGTGCTTTGTCACGTTTCACTACAGAAAATACCATTAGAAATATTTGGGCATAGACAATAGGGTCGATAGGGAAACCTTACACGCAATTTTTTTTTTTTGTAATTTTTGTGTCATCTTTCAATTTACAGTTTTCTTTTTTAAAATAATTAGGTCTTTCCACTTTTCGAGGGAAATGCCTTTAGGATGTGTTCTGATTATTATTTTCTTCCACCGCTTTTTGTTCCTGCACATGTTTTTTGTTTTTTTGTTTTGCAAAACGTCCTTTCAATATTTGGTATATGATACAGTTATTACCAGATATATAATTTCACCCTGTTTGACCGCTTTATCTCCCCGAACACTGTTTTTCTTGTTATTACTACTCCATCGCAGCCATAAAAAAAATTGACAAATTTATTTTTCCAAATTGCTTGCTATATCCTCGGAATTGACCGTTCAATTTCGGCCGAAGCTGTACGGAGATTCCATATGAGAGTTATATCCAATAATGTATTCAACTTAAGTGAAATGTAGTTGTAACTAATAAATGTACGTTAAAGGGACACATGTTATTTTGGTTTGTGGTTCAATTTACACCAAAAAGAAATAGGAGCAAGGTCACAGGTCAATGTCATGTTCTGAATTTGGATTTCTGAGAAACTGTGAAAGTTAAAGAAAAACAATTTCCCCAATATTATTAGTTGAGATAGGCAATACATTCAGGTCTAAGTGGTACGGTGACCACTTTTAGGATCTTTTCCCCTGGGATGTTTGAAATAAGCTGTATGATGATATAAATCATATAAACATACAAAGGAAAGACCTAGGATTTTTTATTCGAGATTCCTTTGACCTTGAAATTATGTCAAGGTCAAAAGTCAATCTGGCGTTTAAGATTTTGACCTTATTTAATAAAAAAAAAGTCATAAACTATGCATTTTTGGAATCAATAGGAGGATGAGCTATATTCTTACACAGGAAATGACATTTTAAACGGGAAGTGAACATTTCTCAATCAAAGATGTGTATTTGAAGTGAAGAGACCTTCAATTGTTCTCTGAACAACTGGTTTCAAATTTATTTCAATATTTGTTTTATATTATTAATCAAATTATCATATAATGATTCTTGAAAACTACAGAGTATGTACCGGCATATTAATGTGGCTTTGGAAATACACACTCTGTACTCTGAGCATCGATTTTCGATACTGCATAGTTTTAATCGTTTAATTTCAATTTATTTTTTAGAGTACGGTTCTTCTTATATCCGTTGGGGAAGAACACAGTGCGATGGAACAAATTCGGAACTTGTTTATTCAGGTAAATACAAAATATCACCATATGGTAGGCCCAAAATTCATTTATCATAGCTTATCAATCGAGCGTTATACGTAATCGTTGTGTAGTATATTTGTAACAGGAAAACACTATAAATCTATACAGATTTTTGAATTGGTACTGATAACTATGGTGGCCGGATGCGGCCATTTCGCTTTTTCGCGTTTTCGCGTTTTCTCCTTTCACTTTGCAAACGCGAAATCGAGAAAACGAGAAATCGGGAAATCGGGAAATCAAGAAATCGAGAAATCGAGAAATCTGGAAATCGAGAAATCGAGAATGCAAAATTGAGAAATCTGGAAATCTGGAAATCGATAATTCGAGAAAACGAAACCGAGAAATCGGGAAATCGAGAAATTGAGGAAGCAAAATTCAGAAATCGGGAAATCGAGAAATCGGAAAATCGGGAAATCGAGAATTCGAGAAAGAGAAATCGAGAATTCGAGAAAGAGAAATCGAGAAATCGGAAATCGGGAAATCGAGAAAGCGAAAACGCGAAATCGAGAAATCTATTTCCCGTTATCGCGTTTTCGCCTTCGCGTTTTCTCGTTTTCACTTTCTTGATTTCTCGATTTCTCGATTTCTCGATTTCCGATTTCTCGATATCCGATTTTTCGATTTTTCGATTTCTCAATTTCTCGATTTTGAAGAAATCATATCGAATTAAAAATTGTCTTTAAACTGAATCCATTGGATGTTGGATGTGTACTGATTGATGTTTTAGTCTTAGATGCATAATTTTTTTATTAGTTGTTATTGGCTTTGAACTAGCTGTCAGTAACTGTGAGTACTCTCAGATCTGTACTTAGTGTCTTTTTGTTGTTGGGATGTATAAGTTCCCTGCCACGTGCACTCTGTGTTTCTGTTAGATGTATTTCTGCTTTGTATCGATCTGACGAGTTAAGCCCTTTTCAACTGATTTTTATAGTTTGTTCTTATGTTGTACTGTTACACCAATGTCCCAGATTAAGGGGAGGGTTGGCGCCTTCAAACTAGTTTAACCCCGCCACATTCTATATGTGCCTGTCCCAAATCAGGAGCCTGTAACTCAGTGGTTGTCGTTTGTTGCTGTATATCATATTTGTTTTTCGTTCTTTATTTTGTACATAAATCAGGCCGTTATTTTTCTCGTTTGAATTGTTTTACATTTGTCATTTCGGTGCCTTTTATAGCTGACTATACCGTATTGGTTTTACTCATTGTTGAAGGCCGTACGATGACCTGTAGTTGTTAATTTCTGTGTCATTTGGTCTTTTGTGGAGAGTTGTCTCATTGACAATCATACCACATCTTCTTATTTTTATAGACTGTAATGTTATTTCACTTGTAGTCTACTTGTAAAATCTTCGTGTATTAACTAAAACTTGCAATATGGACAAGCGAATGCAAAAGACAATCTATTAGCATTTAAGCCGTTATACAGACATTTGCTGTGACGTAAGCCTGTTCATTTATCGCGATACTTAAACATGTCTTATAATGAATAATGAATTCATACAGGCCGCCTACGGACACCTTAAAGAGTTGTTAAAAGGGTTATATAATCACCTAGTACAGAATGTGACGCTTTGTCTATATGAGACATCGACGGCTTGTATCTCCTCATTCTCATTGGACATGGCTGCGTCCATACATACCACAGAGTAAAATGCCCTCTCCAAATCCATACGGATATTGGGAATCGTCAGGGGAAGTGAAAGTGAAAAGAAAGTGTAATTATTATTTTTAAAATTTTTCAGGATATGCAGCTGGTCAAATATACTACGACAGTAAGTATACAACTCGCTTTGGCGGTCCAGGAAATATGCTTTGCCTTCCGAATAATCCAGAGTTAAGTAATAGGACTGGACCTGGAAGCAGCTATATATATGGATCAGAATTCGAAGAGAGCACATTTGGTCCGGGCTCACCACAAGAGGACGTACCTTGCGCTTTATGTCACAGTAGAAATAGCACTACATCAGTAATGATTCCTGGGCGCAAAACTTGCTATAAAGGTTGGAAAAGAGAGTACGATGGACTATTAGCTTCTAACTGCAATACATGTAAAGCTTCCTCCTACATCTGTGTAGATATGAATCCTGAATACATACCTGGTGGTGAAACCAACGACAACCACAACCTCCTATACACAACTGGTACCATCTGTGGATCATTACCGTGTCCTCCGTACCACAATAACCTGGAACTTTTTTGTGTGGTTTGTTCAAAATAACAATGTGGCATGGGTGATCTCATGAATGTATGGAGACATGTCTTCATTTTGTTTAACTGGCCATATATCAATCAATCAGTCAAAAACAAAGTCACTCACTCACTATTTCTATAAAAAGAAGTTTAGCAGTAACGGTTCTAGATTTCTATGAGCAAATTTAAAGCAAGAAATTCTGCATCGGCGTAATTTGCCGTTTCAAACTCTTATGAATTCAGGGTAATATTTTCAAAAGTGTACAGCAAAACGTTGTGAGGGTCTGATACCGTCTTAAGCAAGTGAAATTCAACAAATGACGTGGCGTTATTTTCATTTTGGGGTACGAACGTTGAAATTACCCAAAATTTAAGACAACGTTGTTACTACATCAGTACATGTAACGTTTTGAAATATCAGACTGTAAATAGAGCATAATCAAATTATTGTTTGGAACGCATAATGTTAATATTTCTATGTTTTCAGTTTTTTTCTAGATATTACATAGTATATAGATATAAGAAGATGTGGTATGAGTGCCAATGAGACAACTCTCCATCCAAGTCAAAATTTATAAAATTAAACCATTATAGGTCAAAGTACGGTCTTCAACACGGAGCCTTGGCTCACACCGACCAGTAAGCTATAAAGGGCCCCAAAAATTACTAGTGTAAACCCATTCGAACGGGAAAACCAACGGTCTAATCTATATAAAAAACGAGAAACGAGAAACACTTATGAACCACATCAACAAACGACAACTACTGAACATCAGATTCCCGACTTAGGACAGGTGCAAACAAATGCAGCGGGTTTAAACGTTTTAATGGTACCAAAATGTATTCCGAACAGCTAGTTGTTAAAGCATTTTCTTTGATGCTGCTGTAACAACATTTACCAATAACATCAACAGTTGAATACAAATTAAAAAGAGGCGAAAAATATCAAAGGGATATTTAAACTCATAAACCGAAAACAAACTGATTAAAAGGATGTTTAAAGAAACATCTGTTGTGGACATCATTATATTTTTTTTTAATATCTGCTTTTTGTGTTGAGTGTTTGTTTGTTTGTTTGATTGCTTATTTTGTTTTTGTTATTTTGTTATTTGATATTTTGTTTACTTTTTGTTTTTTCTTTATTGGAGGGGATAGATTTATTTTACAACTGGTTTCCACTGATTCATTTTAACAATCATCAAAATATTTGCAATCAATAATACAAGCTGGACCTTTGTCATGACTGGTCCATAAACATTATGAAGTTGTCAATGAATACATAAAAATTGTCAATATCCGTTCAAAGTAATATAAAACAATAGAATTTAAAACAAGCAATGACGGTCCCAGAGCAAAACATAAATGTAAAAACTGATTTCTGATAAAAGATACAAATATACATTAAATACATCAATAGCAGTTGGATCTATATATAATGCATTCTCCCAGTTGATACCTGACAAGTTAAATACATTATGGTATGGCTTCAAAGGAGGCGTCCACTTGATTGTTTGACAGTTAAGGTCAAAGAGGTCATAGAGGGTGAGAGGGCAGGAGGATTTTGAAAATAAACGACTTGACATCATTGCAACTGGCAAACATAAATAATCTCCTAATAATATGTTTCTCGCAATGCTGTAACATCAATGTTTGTACAAAAGAAAAATCCTCCGGCTACGTCTCCCTCTTTTCCAAGAATATAAAATGGTCGTCCCCTTGTGTTAAAAAATGGTCCGTCCTTAGATGTTGTCTGTTGTTCTAAGATTTATACTTCTTTATTGCCCCTTGGTATCTTCTGACTTTTTAACTTTTTGCGGCACTGACAAATTTTTTAAACCTTCAAAGACAAAATTTATTAGTAAAACTTATCTTTCCTTGTCACACTAGGAAAACTGGCCCCGGTTTGTCACAATTTTTAAAAGCAACAAGCTTTTGAATTTCAAATAGTTTAAAGCATGCTGTACGTTATAAATGATATTTTCGTACAATTTTAGAAGTTATAATGTAACATACCTTTCTTAAATTCTCAGTTGATATAATATTTAGAAGTTATCAAAAATATAAAGCGAAGTTGACCTGATAGATGGATTTGGCTATTATTTCTATGTCCCATTTGGTCATATAGCTTATCTCGCATTCAAGTACTTATACATCATGTAGGGGGTTTTAACGTTTCTGATCTTTGTAACCCCATAAAAGCGCTTCAAATTTTTAAAGTGGTGTATTTATTATCACTATATGTTTACAAACTGTATATACAAACAGAGAGCCGTGGTATGATTGCACAGAATACAACTAACCATTAGACCAAAAGGACGAGGATGTTAACATTTATAGGGCGCGCTACTACCTTCAACAATGCGCAAAATCAATACTTTGTAGAAAGCTATAAAAGGCCCCAGTATGACAAAATGATTAATCATTTAATACAGAAAACCAACGCCTGATCTATGCTGAAAGTATCCTGTCTTTTTTGTTTCGTTTTAACTTCAAAAGGTTCTTTCTGCACTAGATCTAATGAACTTAAAGGCTAAAACAAACCGATTACTAGTTATGACAATAAATATATAGGAAATGACAAAGTTTCATTTTTTACCAATCTTTTTCATTTTATTTTAAAATTTAAAACAAACCTCTTAATACCTATTTCATGTTCGTTATCCTTTTATAGAAAATAAATTGTCAAACTGTTCATGCCAACCTAGTTGCATTCAGTAAGAGTGGGATAAGAGCTTCTAGTAGTCACCGAACAACAAAATACACGATTTAATTTTAACCGCGATATCTTTAATGTTATATAATGTCTTCAAACAGGACATTTTAAGGGGTGTTAAAAACTAGCAATATGGGATCGTTTAATAAAAAATAAGCATAAGCATAAAAGATTTATTTAAAGTCGGTTACACATATAACAATACAACATAAGCTCTGTAGAGCTTTTATCCGACATACATATATGACAAGCATAATACATAAAACACATAAAACGGTAAGCACATCATGCAAAGCATAAATAATAATGTTTTCAAGCACAGCAATTTGTAAGCAAAATTAAAGCATATAAAGCAAACATAAAATGCAGATAAACTAACATTCATGTAATAGCTATTATATAAAGCACTAAAAGTAATTCAAGCATTTAAAACACAAATAAAAAGTTATGCATCAAATATAAAAGCCAGAGTATACAAGATAAATAAATAAATAAATGATCTACAACTCACTGAGATCTGCAGGAGGAACACTGACACGAACTGCCCTCCCAATTACCAACCAAACTTTTAAACTGACCCAAAGGCATTTCTTCCCTCATCTTATTCGGCAGCTCGTTCCAGAGTTTGGCTCCTGCATATCTGAATGAGTGTAGCCCATGGGTAGTTGTCCTTACCCTGGGAACATCTGCTATGTTGTTATTTCTAAAAGAGTAATTACATTTTTTAATTTCAATAAGTTCATGTAGATATAATGGACACTGTTTATTAATAATTTTATACACCTCTATTGCTATCATTCTAATTCTTCTGATTTTTAAACTTGGTAATTTTGATTTAATTAACAGTTGTTGATAAGTACTACAATAGTCTTCATATATAAATCTTAGGGCACGCTCCTGTATTTTCTCTATTTTTCTGGTATTACAATCACCACAGAAGTGCCATATTACAGGACAATAATTAAAATTTGACATGATAAATGAATAATATATAGTAAGTCTACCTAATTTTGTTAAATGTTTACCAATACGTTTAAGTACATGTAACTGTCTTGATGCCTTAGTACAAATGTTAGAAATATGGGCATCAAACTTAAGCTGATAGTCAATTGTTACACCAAGTAATTTCACTTCTTTTTCACAGTGTATGATATTACCATCTAGATTAAAAGAAATATTTTTATTTTCAGTTTTCTTGCCAATGGCTATTGCCTGAAACTTGTCAGGGTTGGCCTTCATATGATTTAAACTAAACCAATTAATTAGCTCTAAGCTTTCTTTTTCTAAAATATTTACAACAGTGTCTATATCAGAATGTGAATATGACAAAGTATTGTCATCTGCATAATTATACAATGAACTGCTTGATACGAAATGAAAAATATCATTCAAGAAAATATTAAAAAGTACAGGTCCTAATATATCTAGCCTTGCGGCACACCTTTATATATATCTTTCCAGGTACTTATATCTATACCAACTTTTACACATTGTTTTCTTTTACTTAAATAGCTGTCTATCAAGCTTAAAGCTGATTCAGATAATCCATATGCCTTTAGTTTTAAAATTAATAAATTATGAGGACTCATATGATGAAGACATAATCTTTTAATCAGTTTAATTGAGGTCTGGAGGTGGCATGTCAGTAACTGCTAGTAGTCTGTTGTTTTTTATGTATTATTGTCATTTTGTTTATTTTCTTTTGTTTCCTATTCTGACATCGGACTCGGACTTCTCTTATACTGAGTTTTACTGTACGTACTGTTGTGCGTTTGTTTTTTCTACATTGGCTAGAGGTATAGGGGGAGGTTGAGATCTAAAAAAAACATGTTTAACCCCGCCGCATTTTTGCGCCTGTCCCAAGTCATGAGCCTCTGGCCTTTGTTAGTCTTGTATTATTTTTAATTTTAGTTTCCTGTGTATAATTTGGAGTTTAGTATGACGTCCATTATCACTGAACTAGTATACATATTTGTTTAGGGGCCAGCTGAAGGACGCCTTCGGGTGCGGGAGTTTCTCGCTGCATTGAAGACCAATTGGTGGCCTTCGGCTGTTGTCTACTCTATGGTCGGGTTGTTGTCTCTTTGACACATTCCCCATTTCCATTCTCAATTTTATTGAAACATTAACTTGCACATGCAGTCATTAGATCTCTATGTCGTGTTTTGTAGACTGTTGTTTGTCGTTTGGTCGCTTTTCGTCTTTTTTTTTTATTTTGATTTGACATTGACCGTTTATTTTGATTTGACATTGACGGTTTATTTTGATTTGGCATTGACGGTTTATTTTGATTTGGCATTGACAGTTTATTTTGATTTGACATTGATAGTTTATTTTGATTTGACATTGACAGTTTATTTTGATTTGACATTGACAGTTTATTTTGATTTGACATTGACAGTTTATTTTGATTTGACATTGACAGTTTATTTTGCTTTATTTTGCTTTGACATTGACAGTTTATTTTGCTTTGACATTGACAGTTTATTTTGATTTGACATTGACAGTTTATTTTGATTTGACATTGACAGTTTATTTTGCTTTATTTTGCTTTGACATTGACAGTTTATTTTGCTTTGACATTGACAGTTTATTTTGATTTGACATTGACAGTTTATTTTGATTTGACATTGACAGTTTATTTTCGACTTATAAGTTTTAATATCACTTTGGTATACTCCGTCTCTCTTTAAGAAACAAAAAAAAAAGAAAATTCTCTAAATTTGCAGCCACATTCTTTTTTGTCGACGTTAGAATGATGGGTTTATCTATGTGACCCATTGCTGTTCTTTAGAAGGTAGATGCAACGAAAGATTCTTTAGGGCTTGCTTTTGGACTTAAAGATTCGTAAGACACAATTCTGGCCCAATCCAACACATCTTTCGTTTACATACTTCATAGTTAGATAATAAAAAACATTCAACCCCATTTGGAATGTTCGTTCCATAAACTTCACAAATCCTACCAATGGACATACATATACATTGTATTTTTTTTGTTCTCGTTCTGAATATGCATGGGTTATTTGGAAAGATGTTTTTTATCAGTATTCATATTGGCGGACCTTAAAACGCAACACTAGATTGTTTTTTTTTTTTTATTATTTTTATTTTCTAATATGCAATACATGAAAGATACATATACAAACATAAATTGCATTCATTACTTCATCGTCTTAATAAAGTTTGTAACTCGAAATTTGAATAAATTAAATGATTTTAAGATCACATCAGATGGCATTCACTGACAACATGTTTTTAAGATCAATTCATATGGCATGCACTGACAACATGTTTTTAAGATTACATCATATGACATGCACTGACAACATGTTTTTAAGATTACATCATATGACATGCACTAACAAAATGTTTTTAAGATTACATCATATGACATGCACTGACAACATGTTTTTATGATTACATCATATGACATGCACTGACAACATGTTTTTAAGATTACATCATATGACATGCACTGACAACATGTTTTTAAGATTACATCATATGACATGCACTGACAACATGTTTTTAAGATTACATCATATGACATGCACTAACAAAATGTTTTTAAGATTACATCATATAACATGCACTGACAACATGTTTTTAAGATTACATCATATGACATGCACTGACAACATGTTTTTAAGATTACATCATATGACATGCACTGACAACATGTTTTTAAGATTACATCATATGACATGCACTGACAACATGTTTTCTCTTTTTAATGGGTGTGTCAATCGTCAAAAGTAATGACAGCATGAAACTACGCCTAAATGATTTACAGAGAAATCGACTAGGATGTTTTTAAATTAGTTTTTTTCCCTGCTGAATGAACCTTTGTCTTATCCATTGCAGTGTGGGTTTTGGGTTTTTTTCTTTTTGCAATTATGCAATTAAAGCTGGAAACCTTAAAATGGTTGGATTTGCTGGATTCTGTGACATTTAAGTATACGAGAAACATTTACGGCGTGAACCCGTCTTCCATGAAATCAGACAACTTGGTGAGCAGTTGACTTTGCAGTCGTAAATATATCGCGCGAATTGCTTTGCCTGTTGAAATTTTACTGACATGGCATTGTCACTACAGGTTGACCTATTGTTGATGGTCATTTATAAATCCCGTCTGCCTGTACCACTGTTGTAAAGAATGAAATGGGAATTTCTTACGTGAAATTGTCTTGCATAAAAGTATTAACAAAATTACCGAACTCCAAGGTAAATACAAAAAGGGGGAAGTCCATAAAATCTGACAAAATAAAAAAAACAAAACGTTAGAATGTATCAACCAAAGGAACAAATGGAAAATAACTATCATATTTCTGTCTTCGTATAGGCATTTTCCGAAGGAAATTGTGGGTTAAACCTTTAATTTTAGCTAGCTGAACCTCCCACTTGTATGACAGTTACCTATACATTGTAGTTCCGTCATAATGACAAACTTGGGTGAGCAACCCAAAACGACATAGTTGGTTAGAGTGACAATAATCAGGATCAAGCAGCCAAAAACTGTGTAAACATTACATCACGGACATATAACACAATTTTCTAAAAAAATTCAAACAAACATACAAGCCAAATAAATCTGACAAACATACAAATGGTTAAATAGTGTGTACCGCTGTGCAATATCATTTTAACACATTACAATAAAAATACAGTTGAAAGGTGTGAATATCACACATATTAGATTTAGGTACAGATATGATACTGACATTTTAATTATATAGTTTTTTTTACATAAATTAGAAAAATTGCAATTAGAGGCCGGAAGAATTGTAACAGGTCTACCAATTTTCACTAAAAAAAGGGCGGCTTGGAATATCTTTTTGTGAGAAGAAGAAGAAAATTACAGATGTTTTATAATATGAAACAAAGACATGCACCAGAGTACCTATGTAATTGTATTCCCCTGTGTGTACAAAGTACAACCAACTATCTGTTGCGAAATGTTCATAATATTATTGTTCCATTTGTAGAATTTCCTTTACTACTGAATCGTTAATTCCCTCCACACTACGTGATTGGAATCAGATTGATCCAAACATTTTCAACGTCGACTCCATATCTAAATTTAAGAAAGAATTGAAAAACGATAATTCCCTAAGTTAAGCTGAAACGATTTATTAGTACGGTCCGAAGAAATTGAGTATTATTTTCACTCAATTGCGATGTTCCTCTTCATTCTTAAACTAGGACCTTTTTCGAGCTAACATTATACTTGATCCTTCTTGTCAATATGGGTCAGATATTGAGGATGTTCATCATTACGTTTTCGTATATCCAAAATACACTCATGTAGAGAAACTACTAAATAATCTTAATTGGCTTTCCGAAACCTTTTTCTTTTCTTTCCTTTTTTATCCTGGATATTCTATACAATGCTATAAACTTTTTACTTTACATGCAGGCTCATTATAATATAATTGCATATATTCATATTGTATCATGAAGAAGATTTTATAAGTAATACCTCTGGACGTTAAGCAACCACCAATAAATCTATCATAAGTATGATTTACTTATGTCTAATCCATTTTGCTTTAATTTGATGAAATACGTTTAAACTAAACAATTAAACTTACAATTTAATCTCATTGTCTGTCAATATCAATGTACATACAATTCTGATTAGAGCCAAATTAGATAATGCTGTAACAGCGTCATTGCAATGCGGTCACCGTTTCGCTTGAAGTAGGAACATTGTCATTAAATGTTATTAAAGTTTCCCGTGTAACTGAAATATCGAAATCGGAGGAAATTTAAATAAAGCAAGACTATTATTTATTTTAGATTGATTTAAGTAACTTTCTTTGAGTTCATTTCCGGGGTATAATTGCAGAATTATTGATTACAATTAGCAAGAAATCTACAATGAATATGAAAATAAAGAGATGTGGTGTTATTAACAATGAGACAGCTATTTTAACAGATACCAATGAACGATAGTTTACAATATTAATGAGGAAACAGATGAAAACTTTCTTTTTGGCGTAAACGTTGCAAACAAGGTCCGCTGTTCAAGTTTCTGATAGTGGCTTATCTATGACGTCAATTGGATTCGGTGCTAAAGATTATTACAACGTTTTCACTGTCACAAATATCCGTGTTCCCTACTTCATCACGCGTCGCTAGATTAACTTAATTTGTGACGATAAAACCTATGTTTTATGTACGCCAATCTTAAAATTTTGTACAGTTATCTCCCTGAAATCATTTTTTGTGACAAAGAGAATGAATTGGAAAATGATACTATACACGTTTATATTGGTCCAAATTGAATGTTTGCTACCTTTAATTCGTCCATTGAATATTAGAATGTTTAGTTACAGGATTATCTTAATTCATTCTAGTCAGTACATAATTCAAGTACAGTAAGGTCATTATAAAAACTAACATGACTGGCAGTTTGATTACTTGGCAGTGCTCGAAATTACTAGAGAATCACTTTGTCCTGCTCCACAACAAAGAATGCACTTAAAAGCTTTCCGGAAAGAGGAATTTTTCACTCCAAATATAATCCAGTTTAGTCCACTGTTTGTTTTAGGGGCCAGCTGAAGGACGCCTTCGGGTGCGGGAGTTTCTCGCTGCATTGAAGACCAATTGGTGGCCTTCGGCTGTTGTCTACTCTATGGTCGGGTTGTTGTCTCTTTGACACATTCCCCATTTCCATTCTCAATTTTATTGAAACATTAACTTGCACATGCAGTCATTAGATCTCTATGTCGTGTTTTGTAGACTGTTGTTTGTCGTTTGGTCGCTTTTCGTCTTTTTTTTTTTTATTTTGATTTGACATTGACCGTTTATTTTGATTTGACATTGACGGTTTATTTTGATTTGGCATTGACGGTTTATTTTGATTTGGCATTGACAGTTTATTTTGATTTGACATTGACAGTTTATTTTGATTTGACATTGACAGTTTATTTTGATTTGACATTGACAGTTTATTTTGCTTTGATATTGACAGTTTATTTTGCTTTATTTTGCTTTGACATTGACAGTTTATTTTGCTTTGACATTGACAGTTTATTTTGATTTGACATTGACAGTTTATTTTGATTTGACATTGACAGTTTATTTTGCTTTATTTTGCTTTGACATTGACAGTTTATTTTGCTTTGACATTGACAGTTTATTTTGATTTGACATTGACAGTTTATTTTGATTTGACATTGACAGTTTATTTTCGACTTATAAGTTTTAATATCACTTTGGTATACTCCGTCTCTCTTTAAGAAACAAAAAAAAAAGAAAATTCTCTAAATTTGCAGCCACATTCTTTTTTGTCGACGTTAGAATGATGGGTTTATCTATGTGACCCATTGCTGTTCTTTAGAAGGTAGATGCAACGAAAGATTCTTTAGGGCTTGCTTTTGGACTTAAAGATTCGTAAGACACAATTCTGGCCCAATCCAACACATCTTTCGTTTACATACTTCATAGTTAGATAATGAAAAACATTCAACCCCATTTGGAATGTTCGTTCCATAAACTTCACAAATCCTACCAATGGACATACATATACATTGTATTTTTCTTGTTCTCGTACTGAATATGCATGGGTTATTTGGAAAGATGTTTTTTATCAGTATTTATATTGGCGGACCTTAAAACGCAACACTAGATTGTTTTTTTTTTTATTATTTTTATTTTCTAATATGCAATACATGAAAGATACATATACAAACATAAATTGCATTCATTACTTCATCGTCTTAATAAAGTTTGTAACTCGAAATTTGAATAAATTAAATGATTTTAAGATCACATCAGATGGCATTCACTGACAACATGTTTTTAAGATCAATTCATATGGCATGCACTGACAACATGTTTTTAAGATTACATCATATGACATGCACTAACAAAATGTTTTTAAGATTACATCATATGACATGCACTGACAACATGTTTTTAAGATTACATCATATGACATGCACTGACAACATGTTTTTAAGATTACATCATATGACATGCACTGACAACATGTTTTTAAGATTACATCATATGACATGCACTGACAACATGTTTTTAAGATTACATCATATGACATGCACTAACAAAATGTTTTTAAGATTACATCATATGACATGCACTGACAACATGTTTTTAAGATTACATCATATGACATGCACTGACAACATGTTTTTAAGATTACATCATATGACATGCACTGACAACATGTTTTTAAGATTACATCATATGACATGCACTGACAACATGTTTTCCCTTTTTAATGGGTGTGTCAATCGTCAAAAGTAATGACAGCATGAAACTACGCCTAAATGATTTACAGAGAAATCGACTAGGATGTTTTTAATTTAGTTTTTTTCCCTGCTGAATGAACCTTTGTCTTATCCATTGCAGTGTGGGTTTTGGGTTTTTTTCTTTTTGCAATTATGCAATTAAAGCTGGAAACCTTAAAATGGTTGGATTTGCTGGATTCTGTGACATTTAAGTATACGAGAAACATTTACGGCGTGAACCCGTCTTCCATGAAATCAGACAACTTGGTGAGCAGTTGACTTTGCAGTCGTAAATATATCGCGCGAATTGCTTTGCCTGTTGAAATTTTACTGACATGGCATTGTCACTACAGGTTGACCTATTGTTGATGGTCATTTATAAATCCCGTCTGCCTGTACCACTGTTGTAAAGAATGAAATGGGAATTTCTTACGTGAAATTGTCTTGCATAAAAGTATTAACAAAATTACCGAACTCCAAGGTAAATACAAAAAGGGGGAAGTCCATAAAATCTGACAAAATAAAAAAAACAAAACGTTAGAATGTATCAACCAAAGGAACAAATGGAAAATAACTATCATATTTCTGTCTTCGTATAGGCATTTTCCGAAGGAAATTGTGGGTTAAACCTTTAATTTTAGCTAGCTGAACCTCCCACTTGTATGACAGTTACCTATACATTGTAGTTCCGTCATAATGACAAACTTGGGTGAGCAACCCAAAACGACATAGTTGGTTAGAGTGACAATAATCAGGATCAAGCAGCCAAAAACTGTGTAAACATTACATCACGGACATATAACACAATTTTCTAAAAAAATTCAAACAAACATACAAGCCAAATAAATCTGACAAACATACAAATGGTTAAATAGTGTGTACCGCTGTGCAATATCATTTTAACACATTACAATAAAAATACAGTTGAAAGGTGTGAATATCACACATATTAGATTTAGGTACAGATATGATACTGACATTTTAATTATATAGTTTTTTTTACATAAATTAGAAAAATTGCAATTAGAGGCCGGAAGAATTGTAACAGGTCTACCAATTTTCACTAAAAAAAGGGCGGCTTGGAATATCTTTTTGTGAGAAGAAGAAGAAAATTACAGATGTTTTATAATATGAAACAAAGACATGCACCAGAGTACCTATGTAATTGTATTCCCCTGTGTGTACAAAGTACAACCAACTATCTGTTGCGAAATGTTCATAATATTATTGTTCCATTTGTAGAATTTCCTTTACTACTGAATCGTTAATTCCCTCCACACTACGTGATTGGAATCAGATTGATCCAAACATTTTCAACGTCGACTCCATATCTAAATTTAAGAAAGAATTGAAAAACGATAATTCCCTAAGTTAAGCTGAAACGATTTATTAGTACGGTCCGAAGAAATTGAGTATTATTTTCACTCAATTGCGATGTTCCTCTTCATTCTTAAACTAGGACCTTTTTCGAGCTAACATTATACTTGATCCTTCTTGTCAATATGGGTCAGATATTGAGGATGTTTATCATTACGTTTTCGTATATCCAAAATACACTCATGTAGAGAAACTACTAAATAATCTTAATTGGCTTTCCGAAACCTTTTTCTTTTCTTTACTTTTTTATCCTGGATATTCTATACAATGCTATAAACTTTTTACTTTACATGCAGGCTCATTATAATATAATTGTATATATTCATATTGTATCATGAAGAAGATTTTATAAGTAATACCTCTGGACGTTAAGCAACCACCAATAAATCTATCATAAGTATGATTTACTTATGTCTAATCCATTTTGCTTTAATTTGATGAAATACGTTTAAACTAAACAATTAAACTTACAATTTAATCTCATTGTCTGTCAATATCAATGTACATACAATTCTGATTAGAGCCAAATTAGATAATACTGTAGCAGCGTCATTGCAATGCGGTCACCGTTTCGCTTGAAGTAGGAACATTGTCATTAAATGTTATTAAAGTTTCCCGTGTAACTGAAATATCGAAATCGGAGGAAATTTAAATAAAGCAAGACTATTATTTATTTTAGATTGATTTAAGTAACTTTCTTTGAGTTCATTTCCGGGGTATAATTGCAGAATTATTGATTACAATTAGCAAGAAATCTACAATGAATATGAAAATAAAGAGATGTGGTGTTATTAACAATGAGACAGCTATTTTAACAGATACCAATGAACGATAGTTTACAATATTAATGAGGAAACAGATGAAAACTTTCTTTTTGGCGTAAACGTTGCAAACAAGGTCCGCTGTTCAAGTTTCTGATAGTGGCTTATCTATGACGTCAATTGGATTCGGTGCTAAAGATTATTACAACGTTTTCACTGCCACAAATATCCGTGTTCCCTACTTCATCACGCGTCGCTAGATTAACTTAATTTGTGACGATAAAACCTATGTTTTATGTACGCCAATCTTAAAATTTTGTACAGTTATCTCCCTGAAATCATTTTTTGTGACAAAGAGAATGAATTGGAAAATGATACTATACACGTTTATATTGGTCCAAATTGAATGTTTGCTACCTTTAATTCGTCCATTGAATATTAGAATGTTTAGTTACAGGATTATCTTAATTCATTCTAGTCAGTACATAATTCAAGTACAGTAAGGTCATTATAAAAACTAACATGACTGGCAGTTTGATTACTTGGCAGTGCTCGAAATTACTAGAGAATCACTTTGTCCTGCTCCACAACAAAGAATGCACTTAAAAGCTTTCCGGAAAGAGGAATTTTTCACTCCAAATATAATCCAGTTTAGTCCACTGTTAATTAATCCAAAGCATGCCAGGCACTTCTTCGCCATTTCAAGATTATCACTAGGTTCAAGGAAGAGTGTTTCGAAGATTAATGTGACACAATAAGGCCCCCAGCAAACTGCAAAAACTCCGAGTACTAATATCATCATTTTTGTTTTCTTAATATTGTTTCTCTTAACGCGGACGTGCCGAAATGTGTCGTCTGTCATAGCAGATTTTTCTGATTGTATTGCATTGATCTGTGTAAATGCAATTTTAACAACTTGTACATACATAACGAAATTAGCAATGATCGAGCCGATGAAAAATAAAAAAACAAGCCCCTTATAGCTCTTCGGGTTTATGTACGTTGGGTCGCAGGGTATTCCAGGATACCATGAATTCCATCCCATTAGCGGGAGACAGGCCACAAAAATAGAAATAATCCAAGATGATGCCATCAAAGAAATCAACCATCGTCTGGTCGCACGACTGGCATGTTGTAGAGGATACATTATCGCAAGGTACCGTTCAATAGAAATCACGAAGAGGTTTAATACAGAGGAGCCAAGAAACGATGTTTCCAATGTGAATCGCAACAAACAGGTATATTTATGATGTCTCATTGGAGCATTGAAAATGAAAAATAAATCATATGGTATCATCACAGTTCCAATTAACAAGTCCGATGTGGCTAAATTGGCAATCAACATGTTAATCCGTGTTCTCAGTCGCTTGAATTTGAATATACTTATTAAAATAAGAGAGTTTCCAAATATCATAGGAAGGAAAAGTACAAGTTCAATGAATAAAAATATTAATCCTAGGTGAATATATTCCAAACGCCAGTGTATTGTCTTCCTAGATATGTCGGTGGTCAAAGAAGATCCATTATTAATTGAGACTGTCGTTGTTGTAATATTAAACACATGTGCTGGTGCAACACTAAAATTTGCCATTTGAAGAATGTAATGCAAAAGTATTTCCAATAATTGTATTATTATTTTCTTTCTCTCAGCTTAACTTTCATATCCAAATTTATATTTTCGCTTTGATTAACACAGAACCCAAAGCTAAAATGAGCCGTTTCAATTCAAGCTATGCAATAATATCCTTTCGCATTTAATCAGCATTCTATTATTTTTATTCGCCTTGTATTATTATTAATTATATTCTAAATTTATCATTTCCATCAGTATTTGGGGCAGATGCATATATAATAAAATAAGATCCTTTAGGCATTTTTTTTATCATATAGGATGATCACTTTCAAGTCATATGCGTCATTTTGTTATTAATATCGATTTCGTCAGTTGTGATTAAGACTTAATCATTACAAGAACACACCCGCGGGCATTAAGAGCGTGGTTGAAAGTATGTAAACTGTTGTAGGATGATTTTTTGTAAAAGATTTTATGACTAGAGAATTTCAGGAAAGGTATCAAAAGTCATAGGTACTTGGGGACAGGACAATTTGTTTTAGCCCTCCCCCCTTTTTTCCAAAGTCCATTATTTTTTTCTGTTAATTTCAATTATTTTCGCGTTTTTCTGTATACTATGAACATACATAAACTATAAATAAAGTGTATTTGCTATTTACTATCCATGGCTGTCTATATAATATATCAGTGACAGCGTTGGATAGTAAACTTGGAATTGATAGTAAATAGCAAATAAACTTTATCTATAGTATATGTATGATCATAGTATACAGAAAAACGCGAATATAATTGTCCTGAGTACTTATGATAATTATGCGTATAAATTTTAAAACAGTCCATAACGGAAGTCTTGTCTATGACTTAAAAGTCCGTTCGATGACGGAAACAATATCCGGACGCCTTTATTTTCGTTTTCCTCCCAAAATATACCAAACTGAATAATCATAAGCGAGGATGACAAATGCGACTATGCATGGTACCTATAGGACAAAGAGGCATGACGATTAATTTTTTGTGGAAAGAAGAGAAGCGACACACAAAATGAGGTCTTCTCATTTAAATATATAGAAGATACATATTTTGAGGCCATTGATTTCCTAAAGGAAAGTTGGCGTTTAAAAATACAGCGGAAATTTGATCTAATTCTTATTCTACACTAGTATGAAGGTAAGAGATGAGGAGATCTTTATTTCTTTATTCCTTAATTCTTTATGTCAATTTTCTCCATAATCTCTTTAGCTTGGTTATCATCCTACGTTTGTTATATTTTAGCACCACATTATTCTCTATTCTTAATGTTTGTCCAATTTGTCTCTTTTTCTCGATTCATTAGGTCTTTTATTTTCTGTTTTGTAAACCCCACCCAGACACACCATTAGAATAAATGTGTGATAACAATTGCAGTGCGCATGACAAGTGTTTCCGGAAAAATCTCGAAACCAAAAAATTGAAAAGCAGTATCGACCACGCTAAAGCGGTATTTTGTTTAGTGCAAAGATTTTTTGCCATATTTTATAGATTTTTTTTAATCTAGAATCTCATTTACTAACATTTAATTTACATATATGTGTATGCAAAAGAGGCAAATTGATTTGTACTTAATTCGTTTTATTGGACGACAGTTTCATATTGAGGGGGGAGTTAGTGGGTTGTCGGCTTTTTCGCGGGCGGAATATTTATTGGCACCGCGCGGACATTTATTTTCGATTTTTACAATTCTTTCTGGACCCATTGTTTAAAAAAAAATCAACATGTGGTTGCCAAGAATCTCAGTAGCTGATTGATTAAGTCAAAAGGTCACAAAAGAGGGGCAAAATATACCAGATGGACATTCAAACTCATAAATCGAAAATATACTGACAACTGACAACGCCATGGCTAAAAAAGAAAAAGACAAACAGACAAATAATAGTACACAAAACACAACATAGAAAACTAAAGACTAAGCAACACGAACCCCACCAAACACTGAGAGTGATCTCAGGTGCTTCGGAAGGGTAAACAGATCCTGCTCCACATGTTGCACCCGTCGTGTTGCTCATGTTAGTACAAACCCGATAAATAGTCTAATTCGGTAGGTCGGTCCGTGTATATTTGTGTCCATCCGTTTTTCGTTTTGAGATATCAAAAACAAAAAACGAAAAACGAAAGTGTTTTCATTTTTCGTTTTTGATTTCTCAAAACGAAAAACGAATGGACGCAAATATACACGGACCATCAATTTTGTAATTGTATGACGTTGAAATCATGCAGAAATGTCGAGGCACTCGAAGGGGATTTTGGTTTATCAAATATGAAAATGTATTTGATAATCATTAGATAAACATATATTTACATAGTTATACTCATGAATTATTTGATTCTTTCAATCTCGATAATTAAATTATCGAATTTAAAAGTCCTCGCCGTGGTTCAGACTTAAAAAAATAGATAACTTAACTTAAGGTTTCTCGACTGAATAAATCCGATTATCCACTGGTACCAATGTAAGAATATATATATATATATAGCATGCATCTTGTCATTGTTTATTGAACAGAATATTCATATCCATTATCTATTTTCCGACGTTATTACAAGCTAGGCCAGCATATTTATATCCATTATCTATTTTTCGACCTTATTACAAGCTAGGCCAGCATATTCATATCCAAAATTCTCCTGCCCCCAGAATATCAAAGGATCTTCTCCTTATACATGTTATATGACATATATGTGTTGCGCAAAATATGTTGAAGATCAGTTCCATTTGAAATAATGATATAATTTTTTATTACATACTTAGTAGTAAATACAGATAAATTGTATTTGTAATACGATCAATGACAATAGTGCTGTATCAGCCCTCCGTGATGATATCAGTCACGGTTGCAAAAGCTTTATCACACCCCTTATTTGTTATTGCGTTACATCATGTGAAAACCATCTTCTTGAGGTATATAATAAAGTGTATATGATATGGCCTTTTCAATATCACACACCATATCAACACTCAACCAATATAATCCCTCAGAGCTCTTGGGATTATCATGATGTCTCGGGTTGATACGGATGTGATATTGAAAAAAAAAACATTGCCCATAAATAGAGAAATTGCATGGCATCGATTTAAAATATTTCTATTTAGTCTTTAGATCACATTATGTCCCATAAAAATGTCAAAATGTTCAATTTTTAACTTCCAAAAATCGCATTTTTCCAAAGCTTATTGACAAAAATGAAGAGCTAGTAAAACCCAAAAGGATAAAAAGTATTTCCAAAAACAGACAAAGAGTCAGATATTTGCATGAGAGATATATATTCCTTAATTTAAAATAACTTCCAAAATATTTTAACAGCAAATTTCAATAACACAATATCCATATGTTCATGCCAGTACATAAGTACTGGCGACTGGGCTGTTGATACCCTCGGGACTAATACGAAAATACGAAGATGTGGTATAATTGCCAATGAGATAACTATCCACAGGAGACCAAATGACATAGAGGTTAACAACTATAGATCACCACAAGGCCCTCAACATCGAGAAAACCCAATACCACATAGTCAGCTATAAAAGGCCCCGAAATGACAAATGTAAAACAATTCAAACGAGAAAACTAACGGCCTGATTTATGTACAAAACAACGAATGAACAACAAATATGATAAACAGCAACAAACGAAAACCACTGAATTACTGACTTCTGACTTGGGACAGGCAAATACAGAATGTGGCGGGTTTAAACAAGTTTGCTGACGCCAAACCCTCCCCCTAACCTGGAACAGTGGTGTTACAGTACAATATAAAAACAAACTATAAATATAAGTTGAAATAGGTTTAACTCATCACATCTAGCAAAAACACAGATCGAATGTGGCAGGGTATTTATACATCCCCAAAACAAAAACAACACTATATAAAAGGCACGTAGCTAAGAGAATCACCAAATGTGAACTCAAAAATGGCACGTCGTTTTAATATAAATGCTAAAAGGCAAAATTTCCGATTCTACAATAGAAAAGAACAGAATGAATATAATATGCAGCAAAGAGCTGCATATGCAAAAACATGTAGCTAAGCTATCAAAACGCAAATTATCAAATCAGGAATATATTCTGTTGGCAAAAGGCTTGAAATTCATACCAACGCCGTAGAGCAAAAATGAAGAAAATGTCTATACTAAAAGACTACAATAAATTTGCTAGAAAAATCGATGTCGATATATGTACAGTCAAGAAAAAACTGACCTTCATCCATTTCGTAGCAATACAGGAAACATGTATAAACCTGCTTCTACGTGCCATACTTTGGAAAATTATATCAATTTGATAAAGCTTGAATCATCTTTTCTACCAATAGAAAAAAATGTAAAAAACAATCTTACTAAGGGCGAAAGAATAGCACTACGCAATTTGAAAAATGTTAAAACAACTACTAGTATAGTAATAAATAAAAAGGCAGATAAAAATTCAAATTGCATTATTTCAGACATGCTAGACTACAAAGCAGAAGTCACAAGACAACTGAATACTTAACATTACTGCCAATTAGATTTATGTCACATAGCAGAATTGAAAACCCAGGTCATTGAGTATATTAAATCATTATAAGACAAAGGCATTATTGACAACATATCATTTGAATGTTTAACAAATGGTCAAAAATTAAGAGATGCACGTTAAGGGAGAATTTATATTCTTCCAAAAATTCAACAAATACAACATGATGGATTAAATGAATTAAATGTAATTCCACCTGGCAGACCAATAATATAACAGTGTGGTTCCGTAACTGAACTTATCGGCCATTATGAATATTATTTTCTTCTAACTATAGTTCACAATCAGTCTATATATATAAAAGATACTACATCTCTAATTAATATCATTGAGAAATTAAAACATATGGCAAATAGCATTTTGGTTTCGTAGATATAAAACAGATGTTTACTAATCTTCCTCAAGCTGCGTTATTAAGTGCAGTTGAACGAGTTTATGACAATTTTGATAAATCAAACTTCAAAGTCAATGCTCCACCGGTCAATCTATTTATACATCTGTTGAAACTCATTTTAGAAAGCAATATATTTGAATTTGATGGGATACTATATAAACAAATAATAGGTAAGGCAGTTGGTGCAGTCCCTTCACCGAAAATCTGTGACATAATTATGTTCGAAATAATGAATCAAATAATTTCTGTATTTCAACATAAAGGCAAAAAATTCTATCATGGCAGATATAGGGACGATGGAGTCATAATATATGATGGAACATCAGATAAAAAAACAGATTTTTTTCGTCTAGTAAATAATTATATAAATATATATATACATATATATATAGAACCCCTTATTGAAGTTCACCTATGAATTCCCAAACGATAAAATGTCGTTCCTATTTGTTGATGTAATTAAAGGTCAAAGATTTACCACATATGACATTGAATTTCTTGACCTTGAAATACATTTTAAAGAAACAAATTCTTATCTCTATCTGCACCGAAATAGATGTCACTCACAGCATGTATTCCGAGGATTTAGTAAACGTTAAGCAATACGGCAGATAAGAAAGTGACCATAACAAATTAATAAACAATCGAACTAATTTCAAAGTGAAATTATTAGATAGGGGTTATGATAACGTCGAAATAGATGATAGTATTACTGATGCTTTATCAATTGACCGTACTGAATCATTACAGCAAAACAAATCGAAGGAAAAAGAAAATATTCCGTTAGTTTTAATAACTAAATATAACCCATATATACGTTAAATAAAAAAAACGTAGCATGAAACACTGACATTTATTGCAGTTTGACGAAGAATGTGTACAAGTATGCAATGCGTAGAGCAAACATCAAAGTGCAGGAGACATGTTTACTAGAACAAAGTTAAAGACTTTAACATAACATTGACAGTTGTACCCCTGATGATGGCAGATCTGATCTAGATCTATTGATGAAGAATTAAAATACAAATATATCAATATATGCATGAATAATTTTCATATTTGTTTATATTAAAGTAATGCATCTTAGGATGACCATCCCAAGCTTTAAGTGCCGAAACACTAAAATAGTGTCGGGTCCTATCCGGCAATGCGGGATGCTTTGTTGCATGGGTGTTTTATAATAACAAAATACTGACAGCTAGTTCAAAGCCTATAGCAACTAATAAAAAAATCATGCACCTAAGACTTAAATTATACTAATCAGTACACATCCAAATTTCAATGGATTTAGTGAAAAGACGCCATTAACAGTCACAGAAAAACATGACCTTGTGCAATGCCAAGATACAGGTATCGATATATTGTAGCATAGGTATGAAACAATAATTTTTAGTTTGATTTTAATTACTGATAATATTTCAACAATAAAACAATATTCAAAGATCTAATTACAGTGTTGATTGTGTAACCATTTAGAATAAGTTAATTTTAAGGATCGATAATTTAACTCGGATTGTATCTAAATTTCTGGGCTCGGTAAACAACATCTCCGTACAAATTAGGATGTGTTATCCCGTTTGAAATAAATTTCGACAGGTACAGCCAAACTTCAAAACCAAATTTTTGTATCTATGGAAGAATTTAGTAAAGGTTTTGAGTAATTTGTGGTAACGAAATCCCTGACAGGATAATTTACCAGTAATACACAGATTACGTGCATTGAAATCCAAAACGTCACTACAGACACGAGCATAGCGAACGAGCTGTAATATAAACATCTAAAGATATTATTATTTTGTATAGAGTTTCCCGTATAAAACTGAAATATCTAAATCTTGGAAAGGAAAGTTAATACCGTTTATATTTAAATTATTCAAAGTAACTTCATTTGGGTAATTTTCGGCAGTATATTTAGAAAATGTTTGATTACTTAATGAATATTTAACGAAAAAATATCATCAAGATAACGGTAAGTGTTGTTGAATTTATCAATTAAATGCGATTTATACGGATCTTTACTGAGGTTGTCTATACACTGTTTTTCATAACAGTACAAGAACATGTCTGCTATTAAAGGAGCGCAATTGTTGCCCATAGAAATACATACAACCTGTCAATACACTTTATTGCCGAAAAGTACATAAATGTAATCAAGGAGAAATTTAACAGCTTCAATCTTCGAAGTGCAGTGAAAAGTGTTGAAAAGTCAAAACTGTCAACAAAACCAAAAGGACCATCAAAAGCACATAATTTATAAAAAATATCCAAAAATTTTTTTACACTCCAAAAATAGTTAACTCCACTATGTTTATATATTTTATTACAAAAGTTAATGGTAATTTTTTTGATAGTAATTAAGAAAATTGTTAAAGCACTGAAAGATTAGTTGTAGAGCACTTAATAGATGCCGAGATGAAACGATAGTTTACAGGTTTTTTGTGTAGTTTTTTTAAGCAATACATAGTAGAGACCTTCAAATGATCAGAAGAGACCTTAAACTGTGATGTGATGTGGTTATGATATGATTGTTTACTATATGACTCTCTCTGGAGCGCACGGACTTGAATGTAGAAGAATTTAAAATTTTATTCTTGAGAACTTCCGTGTAGTATTTACGGCATACAATATACCAACGCTACATATTGTTGGCTGTTTTGTCGGCCGATACAAACACAAATCGCTTTGCGCGTACTTGAAATGTGTTTCCTATTCTGGAAATAGGCGTATTATGCATCTTTTATTTATTTCTGAATTATTTTCAAAATGTGATATTCGAATATCCACAACATTCATACATTTATCTAAATAAGAATCAAGAGAATTTTTATCAGATTTTCCCCGTTTACGCCAATTTTTTACAATACCATGAAATAACGTCTATTATGACCTGACGACACTGTTTCGAATCTATTTTAGATGGAGGACGTTATTTTGGTCCTTTTTTGAAAAAAGTTATTAACCGCTCGGTCTTGAACAATGTTGAGGTCCCCCGTAATAACATGGCCATAGGGATCATATCTAAATTTCGACGATCCACAGTCTCAAGTTAGAGGAGTATTATTTTATACACTGACGTCTGATGTTTCTGACGTATAATTAAAAATTAAATTTTTCTGGTTTTTATACGACCGCAAAAAAAATTTAGGAATAAGGGGCCAAAAAGGGGCAAAAAAATAAGCATTTTTTTAGTTTCCAGACAATAACTTGTGTTCAAATGTATGGATCTCTCTGAAATTGTACTGCAAGGTACCATACCACAAAGGGAAGGCTGGGATTGATTTTGGGCGTAATTGCCTCAAAATTTTAGGAATTAGGGGTAAAAAAGGGGCAAAAAACAAGCATTTTTCTAGTTTCAGGACAATAACTTGTGTGTAAGTGTATGGATCTTTATGAAATTGTACTACCCGGTTCCATATCACAAAGGAAATAAAATTGAGAATGGAAATGGGGAATGTGTCAAAGAGACAACAACCCGACCATAGATCAGACAACAGCCGAAGGCCACCAATGGGTCTTCAATGCAGCGAGAAACTCCCGCACCCGGGGACGTCCTTAAGCTGGCCCCTAAACAAATATGTATACTAGTTCAGTGATAATGGACGCCATACTAAACTCCAAATTATACACAAGAAACTAAAATTAAAAATGATACAAGACTAACAAAGGCCAGAGGCTCCTGACTTGGGACAGGCGCAAAAATGCGGCGGGGTTAAACATGTTTTTTGAGATCTCAACCCTCCCCCTATGCCTCTAGCCAATGTAAAAAAAAAACAAACGTACAACAGTACGCACAGTAAAACTCAGTTCAAGAGAAGTCCGAGTCCGATGTCAGAATAGGAAACAAAAGAAAATAAACAAAATGACAATAATACATAAATAACAACAGACTACTAGCAGTTACTGACATGCCAGCTCAAGACCTCAATTAAACTGATTGAAAGATTATGTGTTCATCATATGAATATCAGGCACAATCCCTCCTGTTAGGGGTTTAGTATTTTACCGTCATAAATATATGAGAAAAACATAACCCGTGTCATGCCAACAACTGGTTTTAGAATAAATATGTTTAATTCCGATGCAAAGACCCTATAAGTGAACCAATATTAAAGCCAAAATATGCAATCTTTAATGACCTGTCAACAGTATCGTAACTATATCCCTTCTTAATAAGTCTGTTTAAACGTTTTGTTAGCTTTTGAGGTGAATACTGACATTTTTGTGCTTTGTAAAGAATATTACCATAAAAGATTGGATGTGAAATACCCGAACGTATAAGATGTCTGTTTGTTGAGTATTATTTACGAATGATGTCCTTATACCAATGATAAAATTTAGTAAATGTTTTGACTAGTTTATGATATCGAAAACCCTGGTGTAATAATTTTTCAGTAATACATAAATTTCTTTCGCTAAAATCTAATACGTTGTTACATACACGAGCGAATCGATTTTTTTTCCTTTTTTCCTTTTTTTTCTTTAAAATTTTCCATTTTAAATTGGTTATTTCTGATTTATATATAAAAGCAAATAATAATGATATGGTTTGAATAGGTAAATTAAAAAAATTTAAGTTCTTAGACCACATTCATTCTGTGTCAGAAACCTATGCTGTGTCAAATATTTAATCACAATCCAAATTCAGTGCTGTATCAAGCTTGAATGTTGTGTCCATACTTGCCCCAACTGTTCAGGGTTCGATCTCTGCGGTCGTATCAACGTTGCGCCCACCGGAGCATTTTATTTTTTGTATGTATCCGAAATAATAGGGAGTTCTGTGTTATCAAAATAGGGAGGTATAAAATTTTGAATGGTACAGTCATTAAATATATTAGATAAGTTGATGAAATCAATACCTTTGTTAATATATTTAATTTTCAGAAAATGCCGTTTATGATCATCATGTTTATCAATACACGGGAACAGCCTATGGTGACAAAAAGCTGTTATTATACGCGTACATTCATAGAGTTGGCTGAAAAACGAGATTGTGTCGAACTCCTTGAAAATATCATGTAATTTACCAATTGGTATTTGGACCAAGTTTGCATAATAATTGATACCCCTACCATTTTTTTTTAAATATTGATAGATCATCAAGTGTATAATTTTTACGATGTTTCATTCGTTGAATCATGAGACCTACTATTTATTTGTTTTTTATCAACAATATTCATGATATCAATAGAAAAAGTTTTAGGCATGTTCCATTGTTCCATTATATTGTTATTTAGACCAAGGGGATATGATGTATGCAGTCGTTTAATCAAAGACAGTTCGATAATTGTTTATGCGATTGTCCTTGTTGTTTCTGGATCGTTTTGAGTGAATGGAATTTTATAAATTTAATGTTGTGATGTTGTTTCCCTAAATGTTGGTAAATTATGCTTTTGAATTTTGAATCGGAAGCGGTATAGACACATGATAGATGTTCCTGTGTTCGTCTAAAAAATTCCGTCCTGTTTGTCCTACATATTGTATATCACACTTTGGCTTTGTTCAAGTAACCAGATAAATGAGGCTTTGAGTTTTTCATGTTATGTCACAAGAAAAGGAGAACATAATAGTTCCCTCGTTCACTGTTGACCTGATAGTATTGTTAGAAGATAACTGGCACGAGAATTCAGTTATTTTGTAGTGCATTTCATTTAGACAATAAACGCAAATTTATAAAAATCGCACCTGCTCTATCCAAAAAAGACTACGGTGTAGTGTACTACATTTTGGACAAACTATATTAAATTATAGAATAGTCTATCGGCTGTAACTCAAAATATGTACAATTCTATGTTAAGGGGTATATAATGCAGTTTTATTACTTTAACTAAAAATTCATGCTCCAAATTATTTATTATTTAAAAGTCCACTAGCAGAGGTATTGAAAATCATAACATTTTCACGTCAGTAAAAATTTGGAGGCAAAACATCTGATTTAACAACCCGAGTATTAATTAGGACAACACTAACAGTATGGACTTTTCTTAACGAAGTTAAGTCTAAACCATCAATCGAAGACTAAAATATTTCAAGTTTGATTTGAAGAGAACATCTCGTGCTGGAAACAGTCCTCCAGTTTGTATGTCTTGATGCCTTTTTGTACAGTATATGTTTGTAATGAATAATTGAGTATGAAGATACATATATCTGGTTTGAAGAATAAACCAATCATACTAAGTAACAAAAAACATACGGAATCAAACAAAACATTGTCTTAAATTGACATTACGATGTCTGATTTTTTTATTGATAACATATTTTTTACGTTTGGAATACATGTTTTTCAACAGACAAGCGGCTACTGGACTACACTTCTTGTCGACTTTTTATATATGAGATAGACCATCAAACAGGAGTTTGTAAAAAAGAACGAAAAGAAGCTAGCACTATCCTATGTTTCAGGTCCCACTATATAGATGATGTTCTATTTCAAAATTGCAATTGGACGTTAAGCAACCAACAATCAATCAATCAATAATAATTAAAACTATGTTGAATATTTTGATCGTAACTTTTTTAATACCTCATTAAAGAACAAGGCTTATAATTTGGTACCCAAGACGCGTGTTTTATCTATATTATCAGTGGCGCTCAATCAAAACAGTTAGAAGGCCAAATCGAATACTAATTTAAATGGCATTAAACATCGAAAATTCCAAGTTGTGCCATAAACGACGACGCCAATCTATTCATGGCGGTAGTCAAACCTTACTGTTGCGAATAATTCAACTTTTTATAAACAGTATATTAACAGAAAATCAAGGAAAACACACAGACAGATAAGTCTGCTTCATACCTTGACACTTTGTATCTTGACACTTCATATCTTAACTAACATCTAGAAATAGACGGTTGAAAACTAGTAATCTATACAACAAAAGATAAAGTTTCAGCTTTCCATTCGTCGCAATTTCTTTGTTGAAACATTCCAACAGTGTCTGTATTATGTATTATATATCTCTCAGTTGATACCACAATCAAAAGCTTGCTTGCCATAGAACGAATTCCTTGTTATGGGGCTGTAGCTTACAATGAAACTATTGAACCAAGGGTTCCTAATAGTTAAGTTGTCATCCCTCGAAATGTTTACTAACGTCGCCATGATTTGGTTGTGTCACAGATTATCACAGATATATTCGAATTGTAGCAAAAATTCCATCCGATTTTCCTCAATTGAAGGTGACTTATCAGCGAAATTTCTACTGTCTTGAACACAATAGGTGCCATTAATGGAGCAGGAGTTCAAAAGTTTCAAAGCGTATGAGATCAGTCCCGATTATTGGTGGGATTCGTGTTGCTCTGTCATCAGTTGTCTGTGCCGTGTTTTGAAGACTCTTGTTTGTCTTTTCGCCGTTTTTCAATTTGATCATGGTATTGTCTGTTTTTTCTTCGACTTAAGGTTTATGATTTTTCCCCGGGGTATCTTTCTCCTTTTTCTTCCATTCGAATTGTCATTATCTGCATAATTACTTAAAAAAATATATATTGAAACATTTAATATTTGAATTCAAGGATTTGCCGTTTTAGAATCCGAAACTCTATATTCGGAAATTTTATCGTGTAAGCAAACAACTGGAGTCCGAGTGTTATTTTTTTAATGTCTCATATACACGTTTTTTCTTCGTATTATTTCGTTTACTGGTCCTGGGAAAAGCGTTATTTTGTTCAAACGAAACTAATACTGAAAATTGCACGATTTATGCCGTGATAATGAAAGTGGAATTTTACAATAATGCAATGTTTAATCATCTAATGGATTACTTTAAAGATATAAAATCTTATAGCTTTAAGGAAACTTTGGATTGAGATGCAACCATAAATTGCTGTTAGATAAATTATATTATTGTAGATAGAAAACTCATCAAGTATTACACAACTTATATCTAAGTATTATTCACAAAGTATACACTCGTTTTCGTATTTACCTTTGTGCTTGCTTGGTCGTCTCGAGATTGGGAAGTTGTAGGTTCGATCTCCTTCCAGGTCAAACGCAATATTTTTTTTAAAACGTAGGTCGTATATTCAAACTCCTTTCAAGTCAAATGGAAGAATTTTAAAAATTAGATAGTAGGTTCGATCTCCTTTCAGGTCAAACGAAAGAATTTTAAAACGTAGTCGTAGGTTTGATCTCCCTCCAGGTGAAACGGAAGAATTTTAAAACTTAAGTCTTAGGTTCGATCTTCGTCCAGGTCAAACGAAAGTATTTTGAAACGTAGATCGTAGGTTCGATCTCCTTCCAGGTCAAACGGAAGAATTTTAAAACTTAGGTCTTAGGTTCGATCTTTGTCCAGGTCAAACGAAAGTATTTTAAAACGTAGATTGTAGGTTCGATTTCCTTCCAGGTCAAACGGAAGAATTTTAAAACTTGGGTCTTAGGTTCGACCTCCTTCCAAGTCAAACGGAAGAATTTTAAAATTTAGGTCTTAGGTTCGATCTTCGTCCTGGTCATACGAAAGAATTTTAAACTCAGGTCTTGGTTCGATCCCTTTCCAGGTCAAACGAAAAAAATTTAGAACTGATATTTGCCGGTCCTCCGCTAATTTAGAGATGCATTGACACACAAGCAAAGATTGTTTGACTGAGAATCGGACTTATTTGACTAGGTGTTGGGACATTTCCCTCTGTTGACGATACTTTATTTGGTATCAATATTGCTCAGTTTGTTATCTAATACTACACACTAGTGGAATAACTTGTGACTAAGAGTAAAATATATCTAAAGTTATAAGCATCACAATCACATGCTGTCTGAGCTTCAGATCAGTGGCAAATCTTGTGACAAAAATATCACCTTTTCAGGTGAAAGTTCAATGTTCGGTTCTCTGATAGGACACAAATGATATCAAATTTACAATTTTTTTCAAGGAAATAGTAATAAATGAACTATAATGAGAAGAAGAAAAAGCGTTATCATATTATTAGTTACATAGTGTGCTAGTGACCTAATACGGTATATATGGGGTCAGTAAATTCCATATGGGGTGAGAGCGAAGCTCGAATCCCCATATGGAATTTACTGACCCCATATATACCGTATTACGTCACTAGCACACTATGTAACGAATTTATATTACCGACTATCTTAAATTGTGAAATTTAGACTAGTGACCTATCAACATGAGCAAGGCTTCAATGCCGTTAGCATTAAGAAACTACTTCCATTGATCCTACAAAAACAGATGCCAACAATAACAACTTGTTAGGTTTAAATGTGTTTTATGAATTTATTTCGGGTGAGAGCGAGCTCGAACCACATATGGAATTTACTGACCCCATATATAGCGTATTAGGTCACTAGCACACTGTGTATCGAAAATATCTTACCGACTATCTTACCATGTGGCATTTAGACTAGTGATCTAGAAAAGTGATCAAGTCTTCAATATAAAGAACCTACTTCAATTGGTCTATACAAAAACAAATGCCAACAATAACAACTTGTTAGCTTTTAATGTGTTTCGGCATTTATTTCAATCGTTCATCATCAATCCTTCGTCTGTTGTCCTGGCGAAACGTTTCAAATTTTTCCTCAATGTCATGTTGTATTTATAAAGGAACGTAACATCACTACTAACCGTGTATTAAAATTAACCACGCCTACTAACCCCATTTGAAATATACACGGTCTCCACGCGGTCGCTTTTAACCAATAATATTCCTAGAAATGTATAGGAGGTAAGATAAAATGTTTTATTATACTTCATGTCAAAATGCCAGATTTTGATTGGTTAATACGAGGGAGACAATTTACTCTATCCCATGGCAAGTACTCTATTACCCTTTACGGAGACGCTTGATCAAGTGTGCGCTTTAATAAATACGGTTGATTGTTATATACTTTATTACTTTGAATTTGAAACTTAATAGACAGTAATAACAGAACATTCAGTATAATAAATTAAATAACACATAGCTGAGAGGGTGATAGAGCAGATTGTTACCCTTCGAAAAGACATTGTCAACCTTGGCTTCGCCTCAGTTGACAACGTTTTCTCGGGGTAACAATCTGCTCTATCACCCTCTCAGATATGTGTTATTTATATAATATTCTTCCCCAAAGCAAAAGACGAGAACAGGAGACTAAAGGAGTTTTGTTTAAAATCTGTTGAAAATGTTGCTAATGCAACAAATTAAATTCCACACCAATATACCAACCTCAATTTATCTTGTATTGGCGTTATACGACACAGAGAAACGCTAAGTATCCGTATATATTTAGAAAGCTTGAAATCGAAAACACTTTTGAAATAAAGTCACAAGGCTAATTTTAACACACCTTATTCGAAAATAAACATTTAATTTGAATTAATCGAAAAGACCATGCATATACATGTAAATACCAAAGTGACACTATCGAAAATAGATTTTGAAAATATAATAAAATCTTTCAACATATAATCCAATTGTAAAAGTATTGTCTTTTAAAACTTTAATGTGACAATAATGTTATATCAGTGTAAGTTCCTGTTACAATAGACCGGTGCGTTAATTGTTGAATTTATGTAGATTTATGGAGTAATTGTATCATGCGTAAGACTAGGCAAAAAACTCTGAAAATTAGCTTGTAGAAAGAGATAAAGAGTCTGTTCGATTTTAATTTTCATTGTAGTCAACGTTGAACAATATGCATAAGAATTGATATCTTTAACATATTATTGTAACAAGCTTCTAATGCAATTTCTCGATAGATGCCAATGCATAATGCAATAAGCGGATGCATCTATACTTGTCGAATAACTTATCCAATATTTGAGATATAGAAAAGTACAAACAAATGTATTCAACGAGTGACCGAACAATGCATTTATTGCTGAATGTGTGTAGCGCATGAGTTAATTACCAGTCACTTATTGACCATTGAATGTTTAATTGAAATAAAGTAGAAATGGAAGGAACTATATCTGTGCGTATGCATTCTTAATTCCTTTTGATGTAATATCAACAGCTTTGTCTTTACAACACCATTTTTGTATGATCTCAAAGGAGTAATTAAAATTATCCGTGCTAGTCAAAAAAGAAACGTTACATCAGTATTATTAATTTTCGAAAACTTCGTGCATAATTAAATTATCTTGTGTCTGAACATTTAAAAGTTATGCCGTACTCTTATCGATTTTGGTCGTTTGAATATGTTGTTGAATGTTGTAACGTCGTTTTCCAAAATTGACATTTTTTTACTAATTTCTAAATTAATCTTCATTCCGTAGTGTTTTAATTGTTATTAAGGTCACAAATTGTGTCGTTAAAATAAGTTTACAAAAGACGAATTTGAAAACGATAGAATTTTACACGTAAGTCAACAAAACCGCTCCCCAACGTCTACGTCAAAATGAGAGACACCGGCACACCATTTGATCGCCCGTATTCCAGGGGACTTCGAGCTACGACGTTATGACAGGCAAATTCGTATGATGCATCTGCGCAATCGTTTGGAGACTGCAGTTGCTACAGCCAGGCATATACCCGGAGGAGCCAACAACATAGTTTCATTTCAAACTGTCCGAAATCGTCTGCTTTAGTGTAAAATTCGAGGACGTCGTCCATTGAAACGACGTCACAGAGTTGCCCGGTTTCAATTGTGTCTTTATCTTTATAGAGGTTGATTCTTGAAATATTTGTTCATTTCAAATAATGCTGTTATTTCATAAATTATATGACATGAAATTAGTGTAACGTTTTTTTTTTTAATAGTATATTTCAATATTGCAATTTTTCTCCGTTCCTGACATAAACAAGTACGACGTTTGATTCCCCATTCCAAACTTAAAGACAAATTGAAAGAGTTGGTATTACTTTGTTTCATTAAAAAGAATGGCAAACGTAGATACAATTATCTTGTCTTGGGGAGGGATAAATCCTACTGTGTAAAGAATCACTCTGATTCAAACAAAAAAATCTCTAAAACTGACATTATCAAGATGCTTGATTTCTTCATTGACAACATATTTGTTACGTTTGGAGGACGTGTTTGGAATTCCAGTGGGAACCAATTGTTCCCCTCTTCTTGCCGACTTGTTTCTTTGTTATTATAAGGCTGACTTCATACAGGAACTTCTTAGGAAGAAAGACAAGAAGTTAACAATATCCTTTAACTTTACGTTCCGCTATATAGATGATGTTCTCTCACTAAATAATACAAAATTTGGTGACTATGTTGAACGAATTTATCCCATCGAACTAGGAATAAAGGATACTACAGATACAGTTAAGTCTGCCTCATATCTTGACTTACATCTAGAAATTGACAATGAGGGTCGGTTGAAAACAAAACTTTACGACAAAAGAGATGATTTCAGCTTCCCAATTGTGAACTTTCCATTTCTATGTAGCAACATTCCAGCAGCGCCTGCATACGGAGTATATATCTCCCAATTGATACGATATTCCCGGGCTTGTATTTCCTATCATGATTTCCTTGATAGAGGATTGCTGCTCACAAGGAAGCTATTAAACCAAGAGTTCCGAATGGTGAAGTTGAAATCATCCCTTCATAAATTTTACGGACGCCATCACGAGTTGGTTGACCGTTATGGATTAACCGTTTCACAGATGATATCGGATATGTTCCTTATGTCGTAACTACAATACCCTTCCCTTTTCACGAATGTGACCTACCGAATTAGACTATTTACCGGATTTGAAATAACATAAGCAACACGACGGGTGCCACATGTGGAGCAGGATCTGCTTACCCATCCGGAGCACCTGAGATCACCCCTAGTTTTTGGTGGGGTTCGTGTTGCTTAGTCTTTAGTTTTCTATGTTGTGTCATCTGTACTATTATTTGTCTGTTTGTCTTTTAATTTTGACCATGGCGTTGTCAGTTTGTTTTCGATCTATGAGTGTGACTGTCCCTCTGGTATCTTTCGTCCCTCTTTGACATAGTATGAGGGTCTGGATGGAGTTTACAGAATAGAGATAAGGGCCAAAAAATAAAGAATAGACACAATTGAGCAAGAAATATAAGATTAAATAAAAAAATGAATTCCGAAAATAAAAGAATTAGGAAATAAAATACTGACAACAAAAATGAACGATGAACTGAATAAAGAAATCATCGAATTACTGAAAAATTTAATAGTAAACTCATTTTCGTGAGTTTTACACCGAATATTCGTTATTTCTAAAGATAAAGATAAATTCCCTAAAAAATTAAAGAAAACAGAAATAAAGGACCCCCTCCCCCCTCCCCACCCCCACACACACACAATCCAGACCCTCTCAAAGTATGACCAATACATTGAGTGCAGAAACAGCTCGGTCTTTTAATCTGAATTTCATAGGGTATACAATACTAATTATTCGACTAATTATCCGATATTTTGACTTAATGGTATTTTACAACTTTTTTATGTACTCCTCTGTTAATCATTTTTTATTTCCCTTTTGGAATATTGCTATAAACGTAATATCTAATGCGACTACATTTTAACATTAACACTGTCACAATACTGCCTGACTTAATTAGTTTTATAAACTTTGATAGTACAAGAAAGTTTCATATATATCATGATGCTCGCAGATGGAGGCAATATCTAATGGTGTAAACCCTGAATTGTTACATTTTGAAGGATCTGCACCGAAATTTAATAATGCTTCGACAATTTCACAAATACCAGAGCCAGCTGCTCGATGCAATGCACTTGTGCCAATTGTGTTTGCAATATTAGGGTCTGCATTGTTTTCTAAAAGTAACAAAACAATTTCGAAATATCCATAGAATGATGCTTCGGACAAAGGGGAATTATCTGCATTGTCAGATTTGTTGACGTCAGCATTGTTAAGAAGCAAAGTTTCTACAACTTTAAAGTTTCCTGCACGTGCTGCGCGAAATAATGGTGTTTCTCCTAACTTGTTTGTAGAATTGATATCGGCTTTGTTTTCGAGTAAAATATTCACAGAATCTTCTCTTCCATAGAAAGCTGCTTCCGAAAGGCATGAATTTCCATGGATATTACATACATTTGGATCGGAATTATGTGCAAGTAATATATCAACAACCTTTGGATTAGTACTTCTGACTGCTATATTCAATGCTGTTTCGTTGTTAACATTTACACATTTGGTATCAGCATCATTCTCAAGTAAATACTTCACTAAATCAACACGACCACAATATGAGGCGATTGACAAAGGAGTGTGCAACTTTTTACTGCACTGGTTGATGTTTGCTCCGAATTTAAGTAAAATGACCGTAATATCGAAATTATTAATGGAGGTAGCCAGAATTAAAGGAAAGTTGTCATCTTGGTCACTGACGTTTGGATCCGAACCATACTCTAATAAAACTCGAACGACGTCTATGTGTCCTCTTTCTACCGCCTCACAAAGACAATAACGTCCGTGTAGTAACTCTTTAAAGTTTGCATGATGGTCGAGGAGCATCTTCACAATTTCTGAATGTCCTCTTGAAACGGCTTCAAATAGTGGAGAGACACCATAGTTCTTTTGCAAAATATTCGGATCCGCGTTCTCTTGAAGTAAAAGATTAACGATGTCAGTGCTTCCATTTCGACAAGCAACAAACAGTGAAGTCCAACAATTATTGTTTTGTAAATTAACGTTTGCATTGAAGTCGCATAACACTTTTACTACATCAGGAAATCTATTATATGATGCCCAATATAGTGGGAACACTCCTGCAAGACTACATTTATTTGGGTCTGCACCATAAGATAACAACATCTGGCAAAGAGGTGGTTTGCCCATTCCTGCTGCAACGCATATAGGGGTAAATCCTTGCTGGTCGGCAATATTTGCATCAGCTTTTGCCTTCAGCAAGATCGATAATGTTGAAGTGTATTCATTTTCGATTGCTATACTGACCATACTGCGACCAATCACATCCCGGATGTTAACATTCATATCAAAATCTATCAACATTTCAACAATGTCGTCATAACCTGAAGTAACAGCTATTACTAAAGGGGATTTTGTTTCGGATTCATCGAACTGTCGTAGCCTTTTAAAGATGTCAAACTTGTTGGTATAGCAATAAGAAGTAAATTTCTTTCGATACAACTCGAACGCAAGCTGTCTGTTATCGAAGGCCTTGTCAATATTTCGAAGTATCCTATTAAAGTATTGACCCTCTTTTTCAATTGGAACTATTATATAACATTCATTGTTATGTTCTTCTAGGGATTCAAACTGATACCGTTCAGATATAAACTCTATATTACCATATTGGAGTATAACATCAAACAGCTCAGTTCCAACAAAGACAGCCAAGATATCAAACACTTTGTCGTGCAGCGCCTTATACTTGTTTTCATCATGTGTGACGTACGACCCTAAAAACATTTCAAACTGACGTTTTAATGTCTTTCTTGACGGCACGCAATTCATCTCACATTCCTCAAATAAAAGCTGTACAAGTTGTTTATCTTCATCTGATAAAAAAGAGGACAGCCAATTGTCTTCGATGGCGTTGTTAAAAAGGACCAGAAGTGCTAATGAACAAAATGACATTTTGTCATTTTGTGATTGTAATTGTGTTAAATTTTCTTCTATTGCATGAACGGGCCTTGTGAAAAAGTCTTTTATGTCATGCTGTCGATGTTCGGGGTATAATTTACACAAAAGAGGAAAGAAGTCATAATGTAAAGAAAATGAAATTTCTTTAACAATATCTGCCTCGGTGTTTGACAAATACACGCTTGCGATCTTATCTAAATCTTCGGTTGACAAAGCAAGATTTGCAGACGACAGGTCACATACAGATGATATCAACAGCTTTAATTTCTGAAAACCTTGACTTCTAAAAATGTTAGTTCTGCATGACAATAGTATCTTGGTGTCATATGTTCGTAAAATATTTTCAATATCGTCCTTGTACATTTCCCACGACTCGGCAAGCAGAGTACTGACAGAGTATTTACCGCACACATCGTCGATAATAAACACCTGACTTTGATCCGGGTTATTGTAATTTATAATATCTAATGGCAAATGAACGGGTATTATTTCGTAATTTTTACTTTGATGTAAACACATTGCTACGTAATGAATTAAAGAGGATTTTCCAATTCCGGGGTTTCCAATTACAGTCACCATGCTATTCTCCCTGATGGCGCTAAGTAGAAATTTGGTCGCCTTTGTTTCGATGAATACTTTATTTTCGGTCTTCCATGTTTCTACTTTTAAGTTCATTATTTCTGGAAAAAAATAAACGTATTGATAATATCAATTAAACTGCATTGTAATTATAAACACAACATTTGTTAGTGTTCAAAAAACAAAATGTCTTATGAGAAACATTAATAAAGGGCTTAATTTTTAAGTAGCTGTTTTATAACATTGATCAGAATCAAAGAATTCACACGAGAAACCATATATGTTTAGTATAAAGGGTACCAGTTTATAGCAACATTCATTGTAAACTTTAAAATGTGTATCTAATTATGGCAATAGTATACTGTGTAAACCCACCGAAAATAAGTGTAATAGAAAATGCTAAATATAATTCTGTACACAAAATATTCTTTAACACTTTCATTGAAACAAACTAGGTCGTTTTTCTATAAGAAATTTTAGATACAAGATGTCTACCCCGTTTATATGTAAGATATGGTCTATGATTTGATATATGAACCCTACATTTATTTGCCATAAAAAACTTTAAACTCTATGAAGGTTTCAAGTGAAGTCAAGTTTCATATAAATTTGAAATAGATTTGATGTTCGAGGAATAGCCGTGTACAAACGGACGAACGACTGCTTTAGTTAGTGGGGATATAAAAACTAGCAACGATAAGCAATATTCAGATGACTTTTAATAAACTATTTATACGTAAGCATGTAAATCTGTTGCAACATTTGCTAAACATTTAATCTGTTATAATATTCTAACAATAGTCATTTAAACTTATTTTCTCCTTATACTAGTATAACAAAATCCTAGATAAATGAACTGTTCAAACTTGACTTTATAAAACTAAATTACATCTAAGCTCTTGAATACCGAATGAGTTAGGAGATGTATATCCCATATGGCATATGCAGTCGAAGTTAATGTTGGTATATTACTGCTAAGGTGGGGGAAATTTATAATTTCAAAATAAAAATCGTCTCGTTTGTCATACTCATAGATTCTGGTACTGAGATGACCGCTTATGTCAAATTCGAGGTATAAGTCTAAAAAGAAGCCGTGTCTGTTGTTCCTCTAATTTCTAGTTCTGGAGGACATATTAGTGGAACCCAATCAAGAAAGTTTTGATTGTAAATGGAAAGAATATAATTAATATATCTGAATGTGAAATTAAATGATCTGGCTTCTTTGATCTTCTTGTTTTTGACAAGCGTCTGAAGGAACTCTGACTCATATGAAAACAAGGTAAGGAGAGTCGCACAAGTCGTTCCCATAGAAATGCCGACAATAGTTGAAAAAGTCTACCTTAAGATTCAAGAAATGTGTTGTCAATGAGAAACTACAGCTTACTGATCACTTGTACTTCGGTGAAGCATGTTTTACCTTTTTGTTCACTAATTAACAAAATATGCCGCATGGTATCCCAAAGCAATACATTTATAGCGTATGCTACCATTTTCATATTGAAAAGCATTGTTGATTATTTCTTTGAGACGATTTTCAATTTCACACGGGGAATGGTCACCGTGCTATAAAGGGTTGAAAAATCAAAGGTTTTGATCGAATTAATTTCAGAAAAAAATAGAGATTTGAAATTATCCAGAAGTTCTTTAGAGTTTTTTTAGAATCCACATATGGTCAATACCACTAAGCGAGTAAACAGTTTCACAGTATTTCTGAAGACCTTCTTTCACTGCGGACAGAATTTTTGTCAATCTAATGGACAATTCCTTTGGAGAACATGCAGATGAGCCGGCAATGTACCGTTGTTTGTACGGAATTTTTGAAGCTTAGCAATCCAATACAAACAAGGTAAGTCCTCAGATTTGCTATTCAATATAATGTTCATTGAAGCCATGAAGGACTTATGATTCGCCAATCATCTCATCCTTGTCCTAATATAGCAACGACAACAACAACTATATATGCATTTGTTAAAAACGTTTTTATGGTTACCATAAGATAAAATCTGTGATTTTTTTATTTTCATTTCAACGAACAGGTTTACAAGTGAACGCATTTCGGCTTCAACATTTACATTAAAACAAAACGATATTGACCAAACGTTTACTGTACGTGCTATCCAAGATTGCGGATGTTTACCATACTACCTAAAACTCCCTGAACATTGCCAAAAACAAGATTATTGCGACGAAACATCATCTGTAAACTTATCGATGAAATGGTGCTAAATGGAAATTTAAAAAATATTTACCTTTAACGTTTTTCGGAATTGGGTTTTTCAAACTGTTTACAACTTCATTAAGGTTTTGTATTTCTGGAGTATTCTGTCGTATTTCCAGTAACAACTCTTTATCATGTTGGTTGAGACTGGCTACTTTGGTATCAAAACATTCTTGAACGAATGACTGGCCACCTAAACGAACTATCGCCTGAAAATATAGTAAAACTTGATGATAAAAATGACTTCAGTTATTAGAACTTTCAGTTTCCCAGTCTGATGTGACTCTTAATGACTGAGATGTGTTGCAATGTGCATTAAATGGATTAAATTGATTTAAATGTCAAGATGATGATGGATAGCTGTTAGACGTACAGTGGCAAATTGAATGCACATTCAGTACGGGAACATGTTTACGGAATGTAATATAAATATAAACTCTACTTTGTGCCAGACCGACACGCTAAGCCGCATTTGTAATGTAATAGTACACACGGAAACAGTCCAAAAGGACCCACGTCACCCTACCAGGACATAACTCAGAAACGACCAATACTTGTTCTTACTCCTAAGTGCCGTGTTCTTAGCGGAGAAGCAGCAATACCAATTTTAAAGTCTTTGATTTGACCCAGTCGTGGATCGAACCCACGACCTCCCGTACTCGAGGCATGCAATCAACCACGAGAACACATAGACCGTTATAATATTGTCATTATCTGCGAAAACAAATGCACGCGATGTTTGAGGATATAAACCACATGATGCTTAAACATGTTTAATGATTACACAAATGTGTATCCTATCAATGCTCTTTAACTTCGTACTTCATTCGGTCTTTTTTGGCATGATGTAGTAAGAATATGATATTAAGAAATCATTTTTTTCAGTTGAAAGAGAATGAAGATGGATTTGGTGAACACTGCAATGGTAACATGTGCCGTCTATATTTCTATCACATGGTCGGCACAGATCTAATCAACCGTCCGATATTATATTTCACCCAATAGCCAGTTTATGCAATCTAGTCTTGTGTAATTTTTAAATGTTTTTTTTTAGTATGATAATTCAAATTCATATACTTGTTCCACAACGAAAATTGAAAATTGCTACTCCTTTGGATAAAGTCTACGTAACGCCAATATGTTTCTAACTGTTTTCTTTTTGTTTGTTTTTTTCGATTTTTTTAGGGGAAATTGATGCTCTGAAAAGTTTCAAGTATTCGACTTTAAAATCAACAGTGGTTCGAGCGCTCCCCATCTGATGAATGCTTTTACAGAAACACATAATGCACACTGATATCGGTATTATATGTTCCTTTATAGCAAAAATAAAAAGAGCGAAAACTAGAAATTTTGCAATGGCAAATAAATAATACAAATACCAAAACATTACCAACGGGCCAAATGGTACAGCGGTGGCGATTCATTTGCAAAATAGTGATTGATTTTATCGTAGGTCTGTTTTACATGTAGAAATATACTATGGGAGATAAGAAGAACTCACATTTGTCAGATCATCCCAAGATTCGTTGAAATTGTTTTGCGAAATTTTTCCATCTTCAGAATGCGCAATCTGATTTCTAAAATGTTTTATTCTAGAAACGTCAGCACCAGGAGACGTGTCAGTCTTACTTGGCATCGTGTCTTGAATAGACAGAGTAGTCAGATTCCTCAATAAACATATCATCAGTGTTATGTCGAACTCGCTAGAAGTTATTTGAGAAGTCTCTGAAAAGACACCATTTATATATTTACTATCTAAAAAACTTATATACAGAATGAGGAGGCATGTTTCAGACAACTAATTAGTTCTTAGTACCTGAGCTATAATGCACAGTATAATTGATATCGGAATGTCCTTCTTGTTATTCCACTCCACAAACTCAAAGAATGACATACCACAACGTTTACTAAATGAAACAAATGTGTTTCTAAAGCCTCCCAGGAGTTTCAACCAATAATGTTTCCTTTAAATTTGTACGAGACAAGCAATATTTAGTCTATGATAAACGAAATATTAAACCAAAAAACCAAGACGTAAATTTATAGTTCTTTTACTTTATTACTAATAACAATGCATGTATTTTATCAGTTGACAATCTGCATTTTGAGAAGAAAAAAATCACTTTCTAACATTATATAAACTAATCATAAATACCAGGCTTACAATTTTGTACGCCATACTCGCGTTTCGTCTACAAGACTCATCAGTGACGCTCGAATAGAAATAAATTAAAAAGGCCAAGTAAAGTACGAAATTGAAGAGCATTGAAGACCCATAATTCCGAATGGTTTTGCCAAACACAGCTAAGGTAATCAATTCCTGGGGTAAAAAATCCTGAGTAATTCGAAAAATTCAAAGTTTTGTGAACAGTTAATTTATAATTTTGACAATATCAATGATAATTCATGTCAACATAAAAGTGCTGACTACTAGGCTGGTGATAAATTAAATATATCTACGTCGTGTTTTGCGAAAACTAGCCACACGTAGACTGAATTACACAGTTCTAAAACACTATTATCAACTGCACAAAGTTGTTGAAGCCATTTTCAACACGCATTCAATATCTTAGTAAAATTTATCCCTATTTTTCTACATTAAATTCCTTTACGTACTTAGTGTACCGTATAAGAGGTTCCATTGTGCTTGGTTCATAATTCTCTTTTTCTTTAACTTTTCGAGCGAAGTTTTTTCCATGTTTAAAACTGTCTGTAATCCACCGGGAGGGAAGAATCGGTCAAATAAAACACGAACAGCTCTAGGAGCAGTCTTCAGCAAGAGAGTAGATAGTCTCAGGTGATTTATCTCTGCGGTTGACAGTTTTGTCGCCATTGTTGATGAAACTGTAATGCATATTGAAAAATAAATGAATAGTTCATAAAAAAAATAACATGATCAATGCAAAGAACAGAACATAATTCCCATTTTTTTTTATAATTTAATCAGTTTTTAAAATCCAAATTTCATTTCAGATGACCTAAAACAAGGATAAGTTTCGTTAATTTTTTTTATAGGTATTTTTTTCACAATGAACAGCTGCAGCTATATTGGTATTTTGCAACATGATCATAAATGTATCTATCCTCGAGTTATTAATAACTTCATATTGACAACCACTTCGAATGGTTGACAGGATATTATTTGAGAGATACACCAGTGGATTATATAAACAACTGTCAAATTATAGTCAGTATGTCCTCACGATCCTGACTGTCATCTGCAGCCTTCTTTAACTTAATGCAATGATTACAAGCACACTATTAAAAAGCTCAAAGAATAGTATGATAATCAAGAAATAAAAAAAAAACTATTTCCAAAAGTTTTAAAACAAAGACTAGGATTTGTTTTTTTCTATTTTTTAAATAACATGAAAAATCGACAAAATATTGGAGTAGACATCCGCCTTTTCCAAAATTAAACATAAATCTGTGATTTTTTTTCTTTCATTGTCGATTTGTATTGTGCTTATTGTACACACCCTATTATCGGCTATTTATTATGCAGATTAAAAACAGTTTTCCTATTGTGCACATCAGATTGTTTGTCTGCTGTTCCGATTGCCATTGCAATGTACAATATGGATTGTGCCACCGTGCACATCAGATTGTTTGTCTGCTGTTCCGATTGCCATTGCAATGTACAATATGGATTGTGCCACCGTGCACAGCAGATTGTTTGTCGGCTGTTCCGATTGCCATTGCAATGTACAATATGGATTGTGCCACCGTGTACAGCAGATTGTTTGTCGGCTGTTCCGATTGCCAATGCAATGTACAATATGGATTGTGCAACCGTGTACAGCAGGTTGTTTGTCGGCTGTTCCGATTGCCATTGCAATATGGATTGTGCAACCGTGTACAGCAGATTTTGGTCTGCATTACTGTTGCGTTTGCAATGTCTATGTATATATAGTCTGTTATAGGGCTGGTATACCCTCGCAACAGCAACACGGGTTTAGGAAGCTCATATAGTCGGACATGGTCCACAAAGATGTCTCTTGTTAGATTATGTCGGGTCTGTTAAAGTATCAACTTTAATGTATCACTTTCCTTAGTTTGACACATTACAATGACATGAAGATATTAGGACTAGTGTAGTTTGTGTGTTTGTGTATTTTATTTATCCTGACTGAATATTTGTTTGTGTGTTTTTCTCAGCTGTCGTTTTAATTTTATCATAATTTAAATAATGATTAAATATTGAAAATAAATAAAAACTAACCTTATCTGAGCATATCGATGTAATTGTAAACTGTTATGATAAAATTGATGTAAACACTTCCGAACAATATTACGCATCAAAATTTAACAACCACTTATAGCTTGTCTAACAAATAGGTTATACATTTCATTTAGGCAATACGCTTGTTTATTATAATTTTTCAGTTTACGGAAAGGCGAACCGAGAAATGGGTGATTGATGTCTGTAATTCGGCAAGATATCCAATGGAACTCCCTTTATGCATGTTTGTTTTCCGTCAACAGAGGGTCCATTAATCATGGTTATAACTGGTGCTCTTTGCGAATGATAAAAACAGCTGACTTGCGTTAATCGCAGCAGCACTAAACTCAATTGTTTTACAAATAGGCTCGCAAACTTTAAAAATGTTCATCATTTGTTTATTCACACTTTTCCTACATCGATATTGTAATTGGTTACATGAATATCCTTTTGAACTGTATAACATTCGAGTTGAAAGAGGGGAAAACTATTGTCTCCCTTAATGTACTCGTCAATGGTTGCTTATGGGAGTATGTCTATGTTCAACCTTAGGTATACTTTTTTAATGCATTTTACTGGGATCATTTATTGATTTTTGATGTTTTTGGCACAAACATGTTTAATTTGTTTATATGACAATAAAGATTATTATTGCGTTATTATGATAAAAATTATATGACACTGAAAAATGTCCATAATCTTCTTATACATGTTTTATTATTATATTGTCCAAAGATGGATAATTTCTCAATATTGATGAAAATTCTACACTGTTTTTTACATTTTGTTTATTTTATATAAACCATTTTTCAATCGAAAAAAAAATCTTTAAAGGAAGATGTAGTATTTTCTTAGTATGTTTATTGAAGTTTGACCTAATAATGTCCATTGAGAAAAAATACATTTCCTGAATACCAAATAAAATGTATAAATATCTTATACTGTAAAATTATAGCAATATAATGGGGGATAAACAAATAAATTTTATTGCAGAAAATGCTCATGTTAGAGTTATGGAATTTTGTGTATTGTTTCAAGCAAATTATTGATAATTGTAACTGAAATTAACCTACATTATTGACCAATATCAGATTATTATCATGGCACTGATTTTACAAGTAGAATAGACCCTGCTTGGATTTTGATACATATTTTTTTTTTTTGTCTTTTCTTTAACAAATCGTTTTATTAATCCTTAATCATTCATCTTTGATACATAGATTACATAATACTTCCATATAGTGTATTATCAAAATGTATTATAGGTATACCATTACGCATGTTAAGGTCAAGAATTGTGTACTAAGTTATGTGTTTAACTGGATAATAACGTGTCTATATTCCAATTAACATATAATACAAGAGATATTTACTGTGGTCAATTAAGACTGGCATTAAAGAAGAGGTATTTCCAATTAATACTCACACCGTTGAGTGTTATTGTTTGTAAATCATGATATTTGTCAAGCATACTGGTCTATTATCAGTACTCTTATTTGCCTTGGGAAAGAATTGGAATAGAAGCATTTGAAAAATAGTGTGTAAATCCACTTTGATATCATTAAACACCTTGTACCAAATTTTATTCAAGTACTTGAACCTGAAATTACTATAAGTGAGTTTACTATACAATATATATGTGCCAATCATAAGATACTGAAAAAATACTTTCATAATTCTTCTAAACTGCTTATATTTAATATACTATCTTTTCATATGAGTTCATCAATAGTAATATATTATAAATTTTGATTTACAAAGGAACTATATGCAATGGTATATCTAAAATTGGGGCCTCTGTGGTCGAGTGGTCTTATTAGTCGAGCTAATGTATCGCTAGGCTGTCAACACCGAGGTTGTGATTCGAATCCCGCACATGGCAGGTGTGCGCTCGACTTCAATCTTAATTGACTATGGTTGTCCGGTTTCCTACCGAAGGTCGGTGGTTCTCTTCGGCTTCCTCCGCCAATAAAACTGACCGCCACGAAATAGAACAATAGTGCTGAAAGTGGCGTTAAACACCAATCAATCAATCAATCAATCAATCAACAAATCAATATATCTTAAATTTAGAAGAGGTTCGGCCTCTCTTTTCTTAATATAATCAGAGATAACATGTCAAAAGTTGACATTAGATAATAATAATTGAAATGCATGGTGTATAAGTCATTAAACACATCATTAGTTTCAAGATATGTCTTCAACTCAGAATTAAACACCATCTTAAAATCCGGAGTGATCACAACTCCAGGATGACTGGATCAAAAATCGAACATGCATTTGCTGATTTATGATGCTTATCTACTCGACACAGTTAAATATTCAAACTTCCAAGGCCTGCATATATATAGTGTTTTAAATATTAAAAAAAAAGAATAAAACAACACATTCTAAATTTCATTCGTCCAAGGCTCTTTTCTGGATTTACCTTCATCAGGAACGCTCAAAGCCGAATATTTGAAAGCCATGAATGTATAAGAACCGAAACAGTTGAAGAGCATTATGACCAAAAATGACCTAAAATATAGCCAAATTCATTTAAGGTCAACTTTGCTTGAGGGAGTTGAAAGCTTAGTTTCTTTTTAATTTCAAAATTTATAAACGTACAATTTTAGAAAGATTTGATATAAATAATGTCAGTACCGAAATACTGACTACTGAGCTGATGATACCCTCGGGGACTGAAAGTCTACCAGCAGAGGTATCGACCCAGTGCTGTAAAAAATAAAAGCAACACGTTCTAAATTTAATGCGTCCGAGGAGCTTCCTGCATGTATTTACCTTCATCGGGAACGCCCAAAGCCGAATATTTGAAAGCCATGGATGTATAAGAACAGACACAGTTGAAGAGCATTATGACCAAAAATGACCTAAAATATAACAAATATAAAAAATAAGATGTGGTATGATTGCCAATGAGACAACTCTCTACAAGAGACCAAATTAAACAGAACTTAACAACTATAGGTCATCGTACGGCCTTCAACAATGATCAAAGCCCATACCGCATTTAAGGACAACTTTGCCTGAGGGAGTTGAAAGCTTAGTTTCTTTTTAATTTCAAAATTTATAAACGTACAATTTTAGAAATATTTGATAAAAATCATGTCAGTACCGAAATACTGACTACTGAGCTGATGATACCTTCGGGGACTGAAAGTCCACCAGCAGAGGTAACGACCCAGTGCTGTAAAATATAAAAGCATGACGTTCTAAATTTCATGCGTCCGATGAGCTTTTCTGTATTTACCTTCATCAGGAACGCTCAAAGCCGAATATTTGAAAGCCAAGGATGTAAACTATAGGAACCGAAACAGTTGAAGAGCATTGTGACTCAAAAGGACCTAAAAAATAGCCATGTCCATCTAAGGTCAACTTTGCCTGGGGAGTTGAAACATTAGTTTCTTTATAATTTCAAAATTTATAAACAGACAATTTTAGAAAGGTTTGTTATAAATCACGTCAGTACCGAAGTACTGACTACTGAGCTCATTAAATGATAACCCTCGGGGACTGATAGTCCATCAGCAGACGTATTAACCAAGTGCTGTAAATAATGAAATTAGCACGTTCTAAATTTCATGCGTCCCGAATTAAGAAATATCGTATTCCACTTAAAACAAAAGAGAAATATATTTCTCTGATGTGCCAATTATAATCCTGGTATCAATGATGAGTTTTAAATTGCACTGAGCCGATGCCACGGCTGTTGTGCGTTTAGTTGACTGTTCCTGGGTGTATCGTCACCTGTCCAGAAGTCAGCACTCCTGTGTTGATATAAAAGATATCATAATATTTTATACGGTCATTTTTCTGTACATTTACTGTTTATAACATGTTCGCTTATTCCATGCAATATGTTTTTAACCCTAGACAGACTGACTTATGTCGATTTGACACCACTTGAGACTGCTAAACTACATATTTATAGTTACTGTAGTCTCTTACACAGCTTTATAAAAAGTTTCCAATGCTCTTTGTTTTTGTATGTGATTTTGACTTCAAACTTTTGGGCTGATCGTATCTCTGGTGAGTTTTTTTTAAAACAAGATATGTAGCCGCACACTTTATTGCACCATTTTAATACATCCTCATCATATTTGCTTGTACCGCATATTTAAATAAGAAAGTCAACCCGTTTGCAATCTAACATGGTGTCTAAGGGAACTAACTCCAACTAAAATTATCCATGAAAACTTTTATCTGAAACACAATGCATCGTGTTAACTTCGACAGAATTAAGTTGAGATTTTGGAACTCACCTCTAACTCGTTGAGCTAAATATTGAATATTTTTCCAAAATCTGTCAAAACTGCAGTAATAACAAAACCTTTACGTCGGTAAAAAAACAATGAAAATGGTTCACGGAAGATCAGATCAACACAAAATGAAAGAGATGCCACTTTACTTTGAATCTCTAGCCAAAATATACTTAACCTATCGTTTATAGCATAAATGTAATACATCTATGTTTATAGTAACTGAAAGACTGATCTTGAAATGAAAGAGGTGCCACTTTACTTTGAATCTGTAGCCAAAATATACTTATTTTTAGTGAAGAAAAACCTGAATTTAAAATAAACGGATTGGAATGTGTATGGGTCAAAATTCATGTTAAAGGAATAGATATATTGTTTTGGAATTTTTATAGACCGCCAGATTCAGATAGCCAAATCTGGGAAAAAATAAATTATTCAATAGATCTCGCCATAAATTCGAATGCAGATAAAATTATAATTTGCGGTGATTTTAACGATGACCAACTTAATCATAGCAAACAAAAGTTAAGAGAAATATGTAACCAAAATAGCTTATATCAAATAATAACTGATGCTACATATTTTTGTGAAAGGTCAGTGTCGTTACCAGATCTAATTATGGTAAATGATCCGGATATAATACTGTACTCAGAAGTTGGTGAAAACATCCTTGAAAATTCTGTACGCTATCATTGTCCTATAAGCGCAGTAATAAATATCGAAAAACAATTAACAAAATCCTTTAAAATTTGGCAATATCACTTAGGCGATTGTGATTTGTTTAAAAACGAACTCCTTAAAATTAACTGGGATACTCTAATTGATAATCAAAACATAAATACCGCGGCAGTAAATATTACGGAAAAAATTCTTGAAGCGGCAGAAAAATCAATCCCAAACAAACTGGTTCAGGTTAGGAAACATGATCCACCTTGGATGAATTCGAATATAAGAAAAATCATTCGAAAGCGTAAGAGATTACATAAAAAAGCTAAAATAACAAACAATGAAATTGATTGGACAAATTTTCGACGAATAAGAAATAAATGCATAAGCTACGTTCGATCAAGTAAAAAAAAAATCTTAGAAAAGCAAGTCAATAAAGTTGATAGTATACACACAATGAGCACAAAACAATGGTGGAAAACCATTAAAAATTTGATCGGATTACCAAATAAAAAATCAGTCTATCCTACTTTAATTTTCAGTAACCAATATATAGAAAGTGATTACAACGAAGCTAATTATTTTAACGATTATTTCTGCGCACAGTCTTCTGTTGATGATTCAAATACTGTATTACCAATATTAGAATATGATGAAATTAAAAAAACTAGAGGAACTGATTATAAGTGAGCAGGATGTTGAAGATGTGCTTGTAAATCTTGATATTTCAAAAGCTACAGGGCCTGATTTAATCAGTCCAAGACTCCTGAGGTCGGCAGCAACTGTCTTGAAGTATCCGTTTACAAAACTTTTTAATGTATCCCTTCTAACAGGGAGATTTCCAGATGTGTGGAAACTAGCAAATGTTATCCCTGTCTATAAGAACAAATGTGGCCCAGAATTTTTACTTAATTATAGACCAATATCTTTGCTGTCTAAAATTGGTAAGACAATGGAGAGATGCATTTTTAAATACCTTTTTAACTTTGTTATTACAAATTCTTTATAAACAAAATTCCAGTCTGGTTTTATCCCTGGTGATTCGACGGTAAACCAACTGCTATGTATAATTAACGATTTTGGTAAAGCATTAGATGCAAGGAAAGAGGTAAGGGTAATTTTCTGTGACATAAGTAGAGCTTTCGACCGAGTCTGGCATAAAGGCTTACTCTGTAAGCTTAAAAAAATCGGAATTAATGGGAAATTGCTGCTTTGGTCTGAAAGCTATTTAAACTCAAGAAGGCAACAGGTTGTCATTTGCGGAGAAACGTCCAACAACGAGCATGTCTCAGCTGGGGTACCCCAAGGGTCTATCTTGGGTCCTATTTTATTTCATATTTATATAAATTACATAGTTAATGATATAGAATGTGATATTAAACTTTTTGCTGACGACACTTCAATTTATATAGTGGTTGATAACGAATATGAAGCGGCAGAAAAGCTAAATAAAGATATTGAGAAAATACATAATTGGTCTAAGCAATGGCTTGTCAATTTCAACCCAAACAAAACAGAAATAATGACCATTTCAAAAAGGCACTGGCTACGGCTCATAATACAAATCCTTGTTTAGGGGTTATTATAAATGAAGATGGAAGCTGGAATAATCATGTAAAAACGATTATTGATAAAGCTATTCCAAGATTAGCATTATTCCGAAAGCTAAAGTTTAAACTTAAAAGGAAAAATTTAGAAACTATTTATTTATCTTTTATACGCCCAGTCTTAGAATATGGGGACATTGTCTGGGATAACATACCTGATTATTTAAAAACATCTCTGGAAAACTTACAAATAGAAGCAGCAAGAATTGTTACAGGTGGTACTAAGATAACATCGAGACAGTTGCTGTACGATGAAACCGGTTGGGAAACTCCCCAGTCTCGGCGTAATAAACATAAGTTATTAAAATTTCACCAAATGTTTCACGGAGATTGTCCTGATTATCTTTCTGTATTAGTTCCAAATCAGAGGCTTGATCTACACGGCCACAGGACTAGGGGGTCTTCAAATTTACAAACTATATTATGCAGAACAAGCTATTACCAAAAGTCATTTCTATCAGCCGTTATAAACCTTTGGAATGATATTCCAGACGACATTCGTTTAAATCAATCAAAATCGGGTTTTAAGACGTATCTCTCTCAAAATATTAATAAAATACCTTTGTATTTTCACTTAGGCTGAATAATATCCCGAAAACAAACTGATTTATCCCGAACAAGATTTTAAATGGTGTTATACTGCTTAAATTAGTGTAACAGCATACAATTATAAGGTTTAAGACGTTCTAGTCGTGTATAATCAATAAAAGTACAAGTTATCTTCAGGAATTCGATTTGTATGTCTTGTATGCAAATTCCTTGTTGAAAACAATATGGCGGACTGATTATTCATAAGGTAGATAATTCGACTTGAAAGCAAAGTACTGTGGTACTGTTGCCTCTCTGATGATTTTTGTTGTTGAATTTCGGCAATTTATTTGTGATTTGATGTATTATCTAATTGTGATAATTTTGCAACTGATCTGTGTTGATGCTATTTTATTAATGTTAATGAATGAATTTATGTTTGACTCATTGACATAATACCACAATTACGTATGTTTCTCTCCGGAGAGTACCCTCTCCGGATATATCAAATAAGAAATATAGAGATCAGATTATTTATTTCAAGTACAAATCCAATGTATACAATGGTATAATATACAAGAAATTTATCCAAAAAAAAATGAAGTACAACATATTTTTACATAGTCTTTTCAATCAAAATAACATAATTTGTTTTAAAAATCTAGAAATTAAAAAATGTAACACGTCAAACCCATACAATTATTAATAGTCCTAAATAAAATATTCAAAATTTAGCATCTATTTTTTTTCTTAAAATTTTGATAAGTGTTCTCTATTATTTATTCCCTCATGTCAACATCTTTCTGTATAATACACATATACATACATATATATAAATATCAATTCATAGTTTTCTATTAGATTTCAGATATATATACAATAGAATTTATTTATTCACATGACCATTAGAGGTACAGAGAGTATGCAAAATATGTACATGAATATGCATCTATTTACAAAACATATATACAATACAGTGGCTTCAAAATAATATACATTTTAGCCAGGAGGACTCAGATGTTTAATTATACACTTTATCCTACAATTAAATGTTATTTACATGAAGCAAGTGACTAATAAATATAAAATATTTATTGAAGCAAATTGTAATTTGTTTCTTCTAATTTTGAAAAGAGATCAAAGAAACAGTTATGTATTTTTATTACACCATAGATAGAATTTTACATAAATGAGTTTGATTCTTTTTTTTTTCAAGAATTTGAATGATTGTTTTCTCATTTTGTATTTTCTATATCTAAATTATATACTTCCAACTTCTATATTATTTATTTTATTAAAGAAATTTAAAACTACAAAGGTACCCTGCACAAGGCACGGGCATACCATATGCAGTCCTCGAAAATTATTTATTTTATCTAAGAAAATTTAAAACTACAAAGGTACCCTGCACAAGGCACGGGCATACCTTAGGGGACGACCATTTGATATTCTGGGGGGGGGGGGGGGGGGGGGGGGGCAGGAGGATTTTTTTTGGGTCGGTTATTTATTTTTGTAAACTAAGAGGACAGATTATTTATTTTCTGCACTGTTGAAGCAAGATTTTTCATTTTCATTAAAACAAGGGACTGATTATTTATTTTCATAACTATATTAATAATATTTGAAAACATACAATTTTTAAATTTATTTTTTATTATAAATAATACATGTACAGTCAAGTCATTAATGTACCATTTAATCAGAATTAATCATCATCCTCTGCGGAAATGAATCTTCTGAATTCCAAACTGCATATACATGTATTGCATACATACACGGTATTAGAGTTGGGCTGTGACTAGCCTCTTTTAAAAGTATTGCCAAATATATTTATGCCGAGCGGAGCGAGGCAAAAAAATTTTGAAGGGTTTTGAAGCCGCTGAAGGCCCAAAGAAACTATAGAACAAATGATGCAAAATCGTGCTTTCTGGGTGTTCCCAGACCCTTTCTTATTCTGAAAACGCAAGTTCTGTTTTAATAATTTTTTGACAATATTTTGGTCTCAAAGCAAAATGTATAGATTCAGCGTAAGACTTAAGTTTTTATGGACAACATCAAAAGACCAATATGAAGAATAAAGTAAAAAAGTAATTCACATAGTTAAGTATGTGGCTGCTGGTTTTTTTTTTTTTTTTTTTTTTTTTTTTTGTTGTTTCGGCATGCAGAATTTAAATCTTTTATACCTGTAAATTATATGGGGTTTTATTCAAATTAAGATAAGAGGGGGCTGATTATCAGTGATATAACTATGTCAAGTAATTTTTAATAACACATTTCAATTACAACTTGATGTAGCTCTTAACTGGGATATAATTTAAAGTAGTTAAGTTGTAAAATTAGCTAAAAAGTCTTAAATAAAATAATACTCATGATCAAGTTGAAAACAAAATTACTAAATCACAAAAGGAATGCAACACTAAGAGAATACAGAAGGGCAATCAATGAACAAAAGACAAATTTAAAGAAACATTGATCCCGATAAAACAGGTGCTATGTCCAAGGGAGAACAGAACTTGCTTCTTGCAAACACTCGCTGTGAAAACAATTTGATATGATGAAGACAAGCTTTTGGTTTTAAAATTTCCTACATAAAGGCATTTGCCTCAATGTAGTTACAGCCCTGTAATAAAAGTGAGGTAAGTGTTCCTGAGCCAATATACCTCAAGTTAAATGAAACCCATTTTCAGACATTTCAAGTATATTTAAATAATATTTATACCTTTATTATTAAAAGATTTGGGAAGTGTTTCCCGAATTTTTTTTTGAAAAAAGATGAATTTTATGAAGAATGTGGTGCCACCTCATACTTTCGAATAGCATTTATAAAATGGCTTAACGACCTGCCGAGTTATTCATTTTCAATACATTGTAAGTCAGGTTATTTATTTTCGAACTACCACAGAACAAACCATTTATTTTTGTGATTATCAAGGCTGAGTTATTTATTTTCAAAATCCTCCTGGCCCCCCCCCCCCCCCCCCCCCCCCCCCCCCCCCCCCCCCCCCAGAATATCAAATGGTCGTCCCCTTATGCAGTCCGCGAAAATTATTTATTTTATCAAAGAAAATTTAAAACTACAAAGGTACCCTGCACATGGCACTGAAAAAATCACTCAGTTGGTTTTTTAACCGTGTTAGTAGACGAATTGATAGATTTTTTTAAAGCGACGTTCCAATGACAGTTACTAAAATGTAAATATGTAATTTATGCTGTAAATACGTTTTTGTTTTATTTACTTTATTATTTATTAATATCGTTTAATGATTATACAACACATAAAAATCGAATTCTTGAAGTGGAATTGCATTTTTATCGTTGAGTAAAAACGAGTAATATCTTTAATTAATATTCTTTAATATTGATAACAGTAGTATAACACCATAAAAAATCTTGTTATCGGGATAAATCTGTTTGTTTTCGGGATATTACGTTGTTCTTGTACTTCTCGGGAAATCGTGGTACCGGAAGAGAACAGATCTGTTTAGCAAGACTCAGACTCCAAGGGTTTATTCCTTGAATGCCAACATCCTTTGATCTACCGACGATTTACCTGTAAAATTATGTTGGCGTTCAAGGAATAGGTGTAAGTAGTTATCACAACAAAAGTGCATGCTTATCAAAACAATCATACTAATTAAACAGATAGGTAAATTACAGGTAGCTAAATCTAATTCATGTTTGTCAAGTTGTTGAATATCATTTTTTGCTGTTACTGCTTGAACAAATATGGATTCTCTTAAAATGAAACTTTGAAAAGTGTTGCATCACAAAGTGAACATGTGCATATTGTCAGGAATTCCAGTTTGCTCAAATTCTACAATAGCCTCTTTAGTCTTTGAAGTTTTTTTTTTTCAATATTTCTATAGTTGTGTGTGCTGTAATATCCTCCCATATTACTTGATGGAATTTCTTGAAACTTTGTATCACGTGTTAGATTACAATGTTTTTATTTTTGTTCAGTTTGTTCAGGATATTTTTCTTGATAATAATACTACACCTTTTTTTGATTGTAATTGATTCATAAAATAATATTGTTTAGGTGTTTAAAATGTTCGCAACTCATCGGAATTCTTGTTTCCCCATTATTATGGATTTTCTTGAAACTTTTAAAGTTTCCAGCTTCGAAGTTATCAAATTTACTTAATAAGTTTTGATGATTTTTGTCGAGCATGCGACTTTTGTCGCAGAAAGCTCGACATAGGGATAGTGATGCGGCGGTGTTAGCTAACTTCTTTAAAGATTTGTATTTTAGAAGGTGGAAGACCTGGATGCTTCATACTTTGTATATAGATGCCTTATGTTACGAATTTTCCGTTTGTCACATGTCCATTGTCCATGACCTCATTTTCATGGTTCAGTGACTACTTGAAAAAAGTTAAGATTTTTTGTAATGTTAATTTCTCTCTTATAATGAGTAATAGGATAACTATATTTGGTATGTGCGTACCTTGCAAGGTCCTCGTGCCCATCAGACAGTTTTCACTTGACGTTGACCTCATTTCATGGATCAGTGATCAAGGTTAAGTTTTGGTGGTCAAGTCTATATCTCAGATACTAGAAGCAATAGGTCTAGCATATTCGGTGTATGGAAGGACTGTAAGGTGTACATGTCCAACTGGCAGGTTTCATCTGACCTTGACCTCATTTTCATGGTTCAGTGGTTAAAGTTAAGTTTTTGTGCTTTGGTCTGTTTTTTCTTATACTGTATGCAATAGGTCTACTATATTTGGTGTATGGAATGATTGTAAGGTGTACATGTCTAGCTCGCAGGTGTCTTCTGACGTTGACCTCATTTTCATGGTTCAGTGGTCAATGTTAAATTTTTGAGTTTTGGTCTTTTTTTCTAATACTATATGCAATAGGTCAACTATATTTGGTGTATGGAATGATTGCAAGCTGTACATGTCTGCCTGGCATGGTTCATCTGACCTTGACCTCATTTTCATGGTTCATTAGTCAATATTTAGTTTTCTTGGTTAAGTCTGTATCTTAGAAACTATAAGCAATAGGTCAACTATATTTAGTGTATTGAATGATTGTAAGGTGTACATGTATTTCTTGTTTGGTTTATATGACCTTGACCTCATTTTCTTGGATCATGTTAAATTTATGTGATAGTTGTAGTAAAGCTTTATATTTAGAACTATCAACATAATATCAATGATTAGTAAAGAAGGCGAGACATTTCAGCGTGTGCCCTCTTGTTAAAGTTTAATTACTTACTAGTATTCAATTGAAATCTTCATTTAGTTCATATTAACTATAGTCTATATAATATAATATTTAAAATGATATGGAATTAAATAAATCTCTAATATCATTTTTTTAATGTCTTATGTTAATAAGCATTTCCATTCTCAAAATATCTTTTTTTTTAATAAAAAGTAATAAAAATGTTTTCATCTTCTTTATTTCTTTAAAATTCATAATAATTTTATCCTAATGTCTACTATTTTTTCTTATCAAAAAGTGATAAAATGTTGCAATTTTATCAAGTTCACTAATTATTTAACAGTTAAATACTTATAAAAATACCTATTGTTATTTTATAAACATCCATTGAAATATTTTTGTTGGCATTCAAGGAATAGGTAACATATAAAATGTTGGCATTCGAGGAAGACACCACTCCAAGTAGTGTTCTAAGGGACCATCTATTTAAAAAAAATCTTATCGAAAACGCACTGTGTTCCTGTGGTCGTGTAGAAACTACCTCTCATTACTTCCTCAAATATCCAAAATATAATGAAATTCGAAGGGATACTATCGGGACGGTCTCTTGTTTTAATCTTAAGATTATCTTATATGGGGACAGTTTAAAGTCTGACGAGGACAATATGCAAATATTTCATAAAGTTTCTGAATACATAAATAAAACAAAACGTTTTGAAAGTTGATCTTGTATATATATATATATAAAAAAAAACGATGTAAAATCGAGTGGATTGTCCGTCGTAAATGACTATAGTCGGACATGTGTGTTGGTTTCAGTGACTATCTATCAAGAAAGTAAAGTAGAGTCGACTGTTTCATTTTTTTTTCATTTTTTTGTTTTGTTTCACATTTTCTTTCTTTTAATTTCTTTTATTTGTTAGTTGTATTTTTTTTATTTTTTTTTTGTGTGTGTGTATTTATTCAATTTATCATATGCTACCTTAAACTGAATATACTGTTGGCACGTAATATTGTTTGTTAAATAGATATTTTTTTTTTTGGGAGACGGATTTATATAAGTTTTTCCAAACTTGTTTCCGAATCCCATATCTGAACTTTATCTAACATTGTATTGTCATATTATATTCTTGAAAATTTTTTCATTAATAAATACTGTTTAAACTAAAATATACTTAACCTATCGTTTATAGTAACTGAAAGACTGATCTTGTTTTTATGTGCATTATGCACATTCATTATGTGCCTGTCCCAAGTCAGGGAGCCTGTAGTTGGGTGGTTGTCGTTGGTTCATGTCTGTCTTATTTGTTTTTCCTAAATTGTTTTGTTATAAATTAGGCAGTTAGTTTTCTCAATTGAATTGTTTCATATTGTTCATGTCAGGACCTTTTATAGCCAACTATACGGTATAGGTTTTTCTCATTGTTGAAGGCCGTACGGTATAATTGTGTACATCCATTTCATTTGAACTTTGGTGGATATTTGTCTCATTGGCAATCATACCACATCTCCTTATTTTTATATTATCAGAAAACTTTAAGTAATGAGTCATCAAAATGGATGATTTTTTGCTTTTTTTTAAGGCTGTTTTGTGTGCTTTGTACTAATCTGATGAGCCAGGCATTTTCCAGCTGATTTTTATAGTTTGTTTTTATGTTGTGTGTTTCATCATTATCCCAGGTAAAGGACGAATGAGCACTCACAAACATGTTTAACCTTGCAACATTCTTTGTGTGCATGTCCCTAGTCAGGTGTTTGTAATTATGTGGTTGTTGTTGGTTGATGTCAGCCTTATTCGTTATTCCTTTGTTGCTTTTAGCATAAATACGGTTATCACTTTTTAATTGTTTCCCACAATGCCATGCCGAGGACTTTTAAAACCTATTACATGTATTATACGGTATGGGTTTGATAACTTACTATAAGGTATCGGTTTGAGAACCTACTATACAGTATGGGTTTGTCTCTTTGGTGACGGTCGTACAGTAGCCTATAGTTGTTGACATCCTTGTCCATTTGTCTCATTGGCAATCATAACACATCTATTTATTTTTATGTTAAATATACCCAACATCTATAATTCATATTATAGTATATTGATACATTTAAAATTTGTATTCAAAACTCAACATTCAGTGTAGTTGTTCACACCCTTGTCCTTTGGTCTTTGGTGGATATTTGTCTTATTTGTAATCATACCACATCTCCCTATTTTTATATAAATAAAGATTTATATAGTAAGATTCTTACTATATAAATCCTTCCTTGAATCTGCATCAGGAAGCTTTTGAAAGAAAGGTTAGAAGTTTCCACAATGTATAACTGAATAGGATTGACTGATTGATCATTTGCTTAACACCCAGTGGCAAATATTTGATGCATGTTCAGAACAGAATAGGATTTTACTTGCAAAAGGGAGTTGCTACTTTAGTTTCTGAAAAAATTCACATATAAATCCACAAAGATAATGTGAGACAGCAAGCCAAATAATTCTGGAGGTCAATATGCAGTATTTAACAATAGACAGGCATTAGCATCAGATGAGCCTTAATTGTTTATCGTCATTCGTCAAATCTGATTTTGTAGCTTATTTTAACAAATATTTTACAGTCATTCATCATGTGGGCTACCGCATTCCTACCCTCATGTAAGCTCTAAATCACCCAAGTGTAAAAACATTTTAACAAAGACTGTCACAGATTAATGACTTATATGTTATAAAAACCTGCCTTTGCTGAAATTCATAAGATACTAGATAAAATCTTCAATCAACTAACTCGCCTTCCATTTATATATAACTAAAATCCAATGATTTTCAGAACTGAAACATAGTAGTCCAACATGTCTTATTTTAGGTATAACATTAAATAAAGGTAACAGAAGTATACCGCTGTTCGAAACTCATAAATCGATAGAGATAAAAACAAATCCGGGTTACAAACTAAAACTGAGTGAAACGCATCAAATATAAGAGGAGAACAACGACACAACAAAAACACAACATTAAAATGTAACACACACAGAAACGAACTATAATATAACAATGGACATTTTCCTGACTTGGTACAGGACACTTTAAGAAAAAAATGGTGGGTTGAACCTGGTTTTGTGGCATGCCAAACCTCCCGCTTTTATGGCAATGTTAAATATAATAATAAAATGACAACATTACATGACATGACTACAATACAAATAAATGGGAATACATATAGGACAAAGAAACACACGAATAATAGCTAAAAAAAGGTACTAGGTTTAGAATTTAATACGCCAGACGTGCGTCTCGTCCACACAAGACTAACCAGTGACGCTCAGATGAAAAAAGTTTGAAAGCCAAAACAAGTACAAAGCTGAAGAGCACCGAGGACCAAAACTTCCAAAAAGTAGAGCTTAACAAGGCCAGGGTTTTCTGCCTGGGACAAGAACATCCTTATTATTTAGAATAATATATACTTTTGCAAACAGTAAATTTTATAAAATGACTATATAATAGATATACATGATAAAACCGAAGAGGGGACTAACTACAGAATAAAAACGTATACATTACATAAAACAACTTAATCCAACACATAAAAATACACAGCCGAGTTAGTCAAAGCCTCAACGCACATAGTGACGTCACATTTGAAATTCTAAAAAAACACACAAAGTGACGCCACATTTGAATTTGTAAAAATATTTCCCAAAAATAAGATAGAATTAGGATTGATTCAAGATTAGATCTGTAATACTGACATTACATTTATTAATAACAATGAAAATTACAATACTATTAATATCAAATTGTGGTAGTAATTAGATAATTAATTGTATTATCTAGCTATGTCGGTGTTTCTTCTGAATCAAACTGTAAACCAAATATATCTTATAAATTTCGTTGAACCAAACTAAAATCTAATAAATGAAGAGGGTGATTAATTATCTTTACCATAACACACGAATATAACAGAAAAGACGTTAAGACATTTGACAAAATCCGACGAGAATAACAAATATAACATCAAAATTAAATACATGAATTTGGGATAGAAAAGTACCGTGACACATCTTATAGCAATGCGGTTTCACACTCAGCAAAACAGTCACAATCGGGGATAAGTCACGTTCGGTAATTAAAAGATCAGACGACGTAATGACAAACCACAATCTAACACGTGGTAAAAATGTCCTTAGTTAGTTTGGACAAAGACACATCGTATGGATCAACCAATTCGTGATGGTGTCCGTAAAATTTACGGAGTGTCATTTTTAATCTGTCCTCCTCATAACTTTGTTGGAGCAGTTTCTGCGTAAGGAGCACACTCCTGTATATGCATACGTTTAACTGACTTCAGTGTCTATAACTAGAGATTTATAAAGGACAAGGGGCAGTGAGGCTATCATATTTGGCCCAAAAATTCATAAATTTGTCTGAGCTATACATTATGCATTTCCGAACATTATGTGCAAATTTAAAATAGTCCTCAAGTAATTTAATTTCTTTGGTACTCCTTTTCAACTAGGATTTGTATTTCTTAGTTTGAGATTCTCATTAATTTTATAAATATCCTGTTGAAACATGGTAGAATTGTCCAAATACTTGAATTTGAGATTAACTGTGATAGATTTCAAGTGAAGAACTGTCAAAAATCTTGAGTTTTATAACTCTGGACAGGAGACTTATATGTATAAAAAACTCAATCCTGTCAATAAAATAATATAATCTATTTACAAGTCTATTTACATAAACATAAAATAATTCATGTATCATCATAAGACTTTAGATATAGCGGTTTTGATTGTTCTAACATCCTTTTCTGAGCTTTCTTTAATTTCTTCCCTGTGGGTGGTAATAATGTCTGAGGTAAATTCATCTGAAATACAATCAAAAGTAATGAACTGAATACCGGTACTTCTTTTGTATACTTATTGTGGTGTCCATTTTTGTATGACACACAGTGCTATCTGAATAAATTTTAAAATTTAAAATGTATCATAAATTCCGTACAATAATTTCATTGTAACGGGTCTATTTCAAATTCCATGGTGATATTTAAAAAGAATGACCGTAGAAAATACTTATATCACAACTGGGTCTGTTGAGTGGGTTATTGACTTATTACAGTTTACTCCACATCTCACACACACGTTTCTATTAAACAAATTGAATTTCCATTCATTATGATGGTAAAAAAGATTGATTGTGTCAGCAGTGTTTTCAGAGTTATCTGAGCGCTACACTTATTAGCAGTTTCAGAATCCAGTGCATTTTGGGTAAAATTGTCAAAAATGTAGTGATCGACTACTTCAACATCGGATATTTAAAAAATAAGGTAACTTGTATGAATTTTGGTTTCCAACAATTAGATTTATACCATTAATTCTTCAGATTCTGAAACAGCCAATCAATAATATTTTATACAAAAATGTGCACCAAGTTTTCTTGCGACCTACCAATATAAATTAAAACAACTGCGTACAACAGGTTATGTTGGAATATTTAAACTGACTTGCAGACATGAACAGAAAGGTTACAATGTGTCCTCTTGAGAGTGTTCTTTGTTTGAAATCACTTTCAAATATGTCCACAAGGCACAGTCTGATGAATTGACATTATAAAGTTTTATATTAAGCTGTATTGATTATCATTCCTTAATCAACTGGAACATCTGTAAGCCCACCCGAGACATGTCATGTGTCAATCTAATAAGTAATGTTCCATTACAATGAATGTGGGAGGGTATGTAGAGAAGTCACAAGCAGCTGGTCATGAGTCATTTATTATTGTATAGGGATAATGTCCATTTGATTAACATAGTTACTCAAAGAAAGTATTTTGGCTGAATGGGGATTTTAAAATGACCTTTCCTTCCCACCCTCATCATTTTAATAGAGAATAGCCTTTAGTTAACTAAGATTGCCATAAACAGTAAACTGTTATCTATATTACTATAAACTGTGAAATTTTCCATCATACTGAAAGTTAGATTTCCAATTTAACAAGATTGATTTACGTTTGACATTTTTGTGTGGTAACACCAACCATTAATCTTTAGTGGGACAGGGTGTCTTTTCTCAGGGGAAGTCTGATTTTGATAGAAGCTGAAAAAATTTTTTTTTTTCAACATTTATCAAAAAGAAAGGATTTTTTTCAAAAACCTACAGGAACAAGATTTTTTTTAAAACTAAATGTTGTATTTATTTTTCCCTCATTTTTAATACAAACGCACTATTTTTTCCTTCTCTTTTTAAACAAATTTTTCGTTTCTTTCAAGAAATGTAGAATCAAACATATATTTAAAAAAATAAAGTCCATGCAGAAGATAAATATGCCTTAATAATAAATTTCTTTTAATTTGAAGCAATGAATACACAGAAATTTCAGAATACGATCGAACTATTCAAGACCTTAGACATGTTAGAAAATGTTCATACATACTTAACAAAAATAAAGGTAAAATAAGATGTATCTGACAGGGATGCGGTGTAAGGATCTTTATATTGCTGTTCATAGTTCATGTAATGATACTAGACTGTTTGAATATTGTATTCTTCTTTTCATCCATTTTTTTTTTTTGAGAACAACTCAGTGATTTCTTATGTTCAATCCTTCGTAAATGTGTTTTCTTTACGATCAAAAACATAATTGTTTGATCTGGTTTGACTTTGTAATAATGTATAGTCAATATGTGTTAGTTAATTAATTGATAAGATAAATATTTAGTTAATTAGTACATGTAGTTAATGAGCAATTAATCATGATATATAAATCCTTCTATTAGGGTCTAGGCCCAGATAATAATTTGTCTAGGGTATTAAGTCCATTAGACAGTGACCCACAACGCATAAAACGTGTATATTTTTGAAAATTATCCGAGCAAGTACTGGCCTGGATCAGTAATTCTTCACTAATTTTACTTCCCTATATTATATGAGGGTGGTAAAGGGTTATGTTTCTTGCAACGTGTTTTGCCATTTATATTTCACGTGCAGCCGTGAAAATAGTTCGTTTTTTACCATGTTTCGTGAAATCGGTAAAAGATCAAGGTGCAAGAAATTTTTAAATTGTTCGTTCATCGTGAAATGGCAATTTTATTTCGCATGCAGATAACCCCCCCCCCTTTACGCCCCTCTTATATACATACATGGTACTTACAGGTCTTGGGTATGGCATCTTGTAATGTATTGCTGAAAAATAACACGCCATAAAGAATTATATATAGTCATGATAGTTGGCATTACTTACTTGAAGTAGACCTTTATTTTTCCATGACCTTATTAAGTAAAATAATGCATGTGATCTCAAAAAACTTTTTTAGACCTTATTTATTTAGCAGTTTGTTATAAAGTTAAAATTAGTCATTGATACTGATAAGTTATATAAAATCAAAGCATCATCATGATCATTGGTGCTGTGATCCAGCCATTTTTTTAGCTACATTGTACATGTAGTCGGACATTTTTTGTTTTATCTCATTTTCATTGTATTGATTGGTGATAATTTGTATAACGATCAAGATTATTATTTCAGTTTGACTACCACATGTCAAGATAAGAATCATTTGACATCTTACTGATGAAGGATATTAGTTATCCAAAATATTTAACATTTGTTGTACCCTTTTAGACTTGCTTATTATATATTATATGTTGTAGTGTACTGTATCATAATTATATGATCCATTTGATTTACAAAAGAACTATATACAAGTGTATATCTAAAATAAAGTAGCCGTTCGAACAACATTTTCTTAATTTAAGGGCAAATGACATGTAGAAAGATTGCAGTAGATGATTGAAATGTTGTATAAAGTTTCTGCAAGTTATAAAAACACATAATCAGTTTCATGATATGTCTTCAACTTAGAATTCTGCACCATTTCAAAATCTGGAGTGATCACATAGATCTAGCATGGCTGAATTGAAAATTGAATGGAAAGCTAAAAATCGAATTTTAACCATATTGAACAATAGGGTAAAAGTGTATCCCAACAGAACACAGAAATTGTTGTGACAAGAACAATATATATAATGTTTTGACATTAGGGCTATTCCATTAAAATGTATGTGGGAGGGTAGGAAGGGAAGTTTAATTATTGAATGTGGGTCATGGGTCTTTTTTTCAGTATGCGTCTATTACTATTATGCAAAATTTCTAAAAACTGGTTGTTGGTTGTAGGGATATTTTGAAAGTCCCTTCCTACCCTCCCACATACATTTTAACGGAATAGCCCTTACAATTACAGCAGACAATAACTTTGCATACATTTAGAGATTGTAAAAAACAAGTTACAATTTTATGACACAATAAAAAATGTCTGCTCTTTCTTAGTATTTTGCAAAGTTTGGAAACGATTTATAAGTTAAATCGAAAAAACTACATGTATTATTTACCATAAATAAGGTTTAAAAAGAAATGTTTAAGCAGAAGTCATGAAGAACACCAAAACTAGAAATCTGGTAGTCCATGTGAAAATTAGACCTGTATTTGCAATTATATTTTGTTATCAATTATTTCCATAGTTACAATAACATTAACAGTAGCAATTTTATTGCACCATATGTTTATTGCACCATATGTGCATTTCGACAATAAATGTCTCTTCAATTAAAATATTTGAAAGTCCAAAACCTAATACAAACGTGGAAGAGCTGATAAAACCAGAAAAAGTCAAAAGTAAAGCCAAACCTGGACAAGGAATCTGAGCTACAGTATGCACAAGTACAAATAATATTAGGCCATTTGTTCAATAATAATATCTTAGTTTCTGTCAATGTGCTAATGAGTTAACATGGGTTGCTCATTTTTAATATTGACCTCAGCTGTTCATTAATTATAGATGAGTCGTCTAGTTTTCTAACTCAGTTTCTGTGCAAAATAAAAGTTTCAGTAAAAATCCTTAAGATTTTTAAAACATACCCATTTCTAATCTTGTTTCTGCTTCTTTAATGTGCATTTTTATCTCCTCCTCATTTTGTAGCTGTAAAGATAAATTAAATCTTGTAATGGCTCAATTGCTGTATCTGTTATGTTTGAATTATTAGGCAATAATCAATATGGGATTACACAACAGTTTAATTAAAAATGAAAATATGCCATCATGGGCCCAGTCTTTGTAAATTTTAATTGATGCTAAGAACAGCTGTAAACTGTGAAGTGAAAGTGATATTTTTCTCCTAAAACATATAAATTTTATTATAGTAATGCTAAAAAAAATCAGGATTTCACAGAAATTTGCATGCTCCAAAATGATCACAAAGACGTCTATAGTTCCAAAATGATTCTTATACTACTACAAGAAGGAGGGATGGCTTACCCCTTTTTATGGATTCAATATAATTTATTTTAACCATAAGTTCATAAAGTTATAGTCCCCAGCACAACAAGTTGCAGGGGACATAGAAATACCGTCATCTGTCTGTCCAGTCTTGATAGGTTTCTTACATGTACAATTCTTGCCAGATTTGTATGAAATTTATATCATATGTTTATATCAGCAATGTTATGGCAAGTTCTTAATCAATGACAAACAATTATTTTTAAAGGAGATAAAAATTCTAAAGAAAATTGCATTGTAAGCACTCTCAAGGGTTCAATTCTTGCCATATATTTAAGAAATTCATATCAAAGATTTATATCAGCAATGTCTCAGACAAGTTTAAATTTTAGTCAGTGCTGATCAACTATTTCTAATACTGTAAATTCAGAAATTATTGTGTGCACTTCTTATTATGATTTTTGAAGAGTGGACATAAATGCGAGATGAATTATTGCGATTTTAGGAAAATCTGAATACAGATATATGTATCAGATGTCAGAATGCGAGTTCTTATTATTGCGATACTCACCAAGTCGCATTATTTCCATTTAATAATAACAAGAGTGCACACGCTGAAATGTCTCACCTTCTTTATTAATCATTGATATTATGTTGATAGTCCTAAATATAAAGCTTTATTACAACTGTCACATAAACTTAACATTAACAAAGTTAACTAAACATTGACCAATGAACCATGAAAATGAGGTCAAGGTCAGATGAACCATGCTAGGCAGTCATGTATAGCTAACAATTCTTCCATACAACAAATATAGTTGACCTATTGCTTATAGTGTAAGAAAAACAGACCAAAACACAAAAACTTAACACTGAGCAATGAACCTTGAAAATGAGGTCAAAGTAAAATAAAACCTGCGTGACTGACATATAGATCATAAAATATTTCCATACACCAAATATAGTTGAACTATAATTGCATATAGTATTAGAAAAAAAGACCAAAACTCAAAAACTTAACTTTGACCACTGATCCATGAAAATGAGGTCAAGGTCAGATGACACCTGCCAGCTAGACATGTACACCTTACAATCATTCCTTACACCAAATATAGTTGACCTATTGCATACAGTATAAGAAAAACAGACCAAAACACAAAAACTTAACACTGAGCAATGAACCTTGAAAATGAGGTCAAGGCCAAATAAAACCTGCGTGACTGACATATAGATCATAAAATATTTCCATACACCAAATATAGTTGAACTATTGCATATAGTATTAGAAAAAAAGACCAAAACTCAAAAACTTAACTTTGACCACTGAACCATGAAAATGAGGTCAAGGTCAGATGACACCTGCCAGCTAGACATGTACACCTTACAATCATTCCATACACCATTTATAGTTGACCTATTGCATATAGTATTAGAAAAAAAGACCAAAACTCAAAAACTTAACTTTGACCACTGAACCATGAAAATGAGGTCAAGGTCACATGACACCTACCAGTTGGACATGTACACCTTACAATCATTCCATATACCAAATATAGTAGACCTACTGCTTATAGTATCTGATATATGGACTTGACCACGAAAACTTAACCTGGTTCACTGATCCATGAAATGAGGTCGAGGTCAAATGAAAATTGTCTGATGGGCATGAGGACCTTGCAAGGTACACACATACTAAATATAGTTATCCTTTTACTCATAATAAGAAAGAAATTAACATTACAAAAAATGTTGACTTTTTTTTCAAGTAGTCACTGAACCATGAAAATGAGGTCAAGGACATTGGACATGTGACTGACGGAAACTTCGTAACATGAGGCATCCATATACAAAGTATGAAGCATCCAGGTCTTCTAGCTTCTAAAATATAAAGCTTTTAGGAAGTTAGCTAACGCCGCCGCCGCCGGATCACTATCCCTATGTCGAGCTTTCTGCGACAAAAGTCGCAGGCACGACAAAAAACTCACAATAATTTCTGAATTTACAGTACGCCCCTTGGAAATATTCATTATATAGAAAATTGTAGTGTAAGAGCTCTCAAATCTACATTTCTTTTATAATTGTTATGAAATTTTTATCACAGGTTTACATCAGCAATGATTATGACACCTTCAAATATCAGTACCAAACAAATATTTTTGCAGGAGTTATGTGACAATGTCCCTTAAAAATAAAAATTCTATTGAAAATTGCATTGTAAGCCCTCTCAAGTGTACAATTCTTGCCATATTATATATTTAAGAAATATATGTCAAAGGTTTATTTCATCAATGTCTTGGAGAAGTTCTAAAATCAGTGCCAATCAACTATTTTCAAAAGCGTTATGTCCCTTGGAAAAATTAATTATAAAGAAAATTGTATTGTAAGCACTCTCACGCTTACATTTTTTGTAGGATTGTTAAGAAATTCATATCATAGGTTTATTTCAGCAATGTCTTTGGTAAGTTAGAAAATCTGCACTGATCTATTATCTTTACAGGAGTTATGTCTCTTTGAAATGTAATTTATATTGAACATTGCATTGTAAGCACTTCCACACTTTTTTATCATTTCTTATCAAATGTTTGTGAAGTTTATATCAAAGCTTTTGTCAGTAAGGTCTTTGAACAGTGTAGGGCCTTGGTGGTTTAGTGGTCTAAGTAGTTGAACTACTATATCACTATCCTGTCAACACTGAGGTTTTGAGATCGAATCCTGCCTGTGGCAGGTGCACTTGAATCCAATCTTAATTGACTAGGATTGTCAGTTTTCCTACTGGAGGTTGGTGGTTCTCTTTGGCTTCCTCCAACAATACAAACTGACTGCCACAAAATAGAACAATAGTGCTGAAATTGGCATTAAACACCAATCAATCAATCTTGGAAGAGTGCCAACCAACATTTTACAAATAACATGAATTATTCCCCCTGGAAATAGAAATATGTGGACAATAACATTGTTAGTGATCTCATGCCTACATTTCATTAAAAAGTTAAAAGATTTTTTGTTTGTTTTAGTGATGACAATGAAATATGATCAACAAGGAGGACATTGGAAATCTATTTTTTTTTTATAAGTTAATGCTAGTTTATTCATACAACACTGATGAAAGTTAGAAACTGTTCCGTCTGCCCTCTTTCACAATTTTAAATCGTTAATTACAAGATCTCTTTTTACCCTTTATTTTTCTAGTCATGACATACATGTAAGGTCAGTCAGTTACTGAGGATTCCATGTAGACAAGGTGATTAAAGGTGGCAATTGGGCATCACATATTCAAATGGAATTTATAGACAAATATCTCAGGGTGAAACACCATCACTTGCATGGCTGGATTGAGCATTCACTTTGAAATTTTACCAGAAAGAATTTTTAAGTGAATCACTTTTTGTGTACTGTAAATAATATGTACATTGTAATAGTTCTATTCTTTTACTTTCAGGTGTGGATCCAGGATTTGAAAAAAACACACATTAATCCACCTTACATTTTTGTTTTTGTGAAATAATGTTCTAGCTTCATTTTGGATGTAAATCTTTTCTGTGGCTGAATCTTCAATGCTAGCTGTGATATTTTTCCATTGGCTGGATAGTCTAAATATTCTTCTATAAAGTGAAAGAACTTCTCCTCTTAATGACATCACTGGAAATATATTAAGTCATATTTTAGAGTGATTTCTTCAATGAGCATAATAAGACAATGACAAACTCAATGCAATAGAACTATATATTTAAATTTTGAACTTTTAGTTTTTCAAGAAATTATTGACTATATTGAATTTGTTGGATTTTTGTTCGTTTTTTTTTTTAATCATGTCTAAAATACTATATATATACAAAGATGGCTATGATGGGAAACTGCACAATGAAAAACTGTACATGCTGTATGCACATGGAGATCTGCAAATAACTTACTTTTATTTTTCTACATGTTCTAACCTGTTTCTGATATCTGACATTGATATCTGACATTTATGGCAGATTTTAAACCTTAATATTACATTTGTTTTTGTACTTAAAGAAATAGAGTACCAGATCAAGATGAAACAAATAGTGCAATGAGACAAGTCACTGTCAGGATCAGAAATAATATATATATATATAATCATGTAATTAGTTTGGTCTTTGGTATGATATCATTATCATGGTCTGAGATATGTCTAAGTCGCTTTATTGTAGTTTTGTTGTAAACTGTATCTGACTGTTCTGAGTTATTTTCAATTTCTGCATGTGTGTATAAAGAGATCCGTTTCAAATGTTTGTCAGTCTAATGATGATCCAGACCGACTTGTTTCAAGATTTCTTAATTTTAGTCGAAAAATTAAGAGTCATTTAAATCAGCTATATCACATGGAAATTTATAAATGAATTAAATAACTTGATTCCATAAAAGAAGTCATTGGCTTATATTGTAGGTATTACCATGATTGGACTATTCCAGAAATAGTTGGATCCCCCCACCCCCTATGGAAGATGCTGGGATTCCAGACATTTTTTTATGCTTAAACCCTATGGAAGATGCTGGATTTCCAGATTTATTTAGACACAAGACAAAAATTTGGTTATACAAATAGGTGGAAATCCAGTAATATTTGCGAAATCTGACAAAAATCTAGGATTTTTTTTTTTACTTTGCATGTCTTCCATGTTTGGGGGGGGGGGGGGGGGTCAAAAATTTCTGGAAATTATAGCCCATTGCAGGCATGTAGTAATTATTTGGACTAGTAGTCTTCTACTACTTTTTTTTGGAAAAATGTTGGAATGACGGTAGTTTTACACAAGATGATATATCATGATTAAATGCAAGGATTCAATAATGCAACACAATGTTGGACATTGAAATTAATGAGGGGTTAAATGACTTCATGAGTTTGGTCATGATATTACGTTGTCTGTCAAAGTATGTGAATGCTATCAATCATTGCAAACCCGTTACAATATCGTTAAGGTAAAACTTAGAGATTTTCCGAATAAATTTAAAATCTAACTGAAGACCGAAAAGAAAATTTACAAGAAAGTGCACTGCTTAATATCGTTTGCTAAAACCTTGAAATACTATCATATTATATCCCTTCTTCTTCTTCTTCTTTAGGTCAACAAGGCTTCAATACTGAAGAATACATGTTGTTGCGCATGCGTGATTGACAAATTTTTTTTTTATATGAATTAATAAAAATATTTACTAACAATTAAAGTGTTTGTATATACAGATTGTGATTAAAAAATATGCAATTTATGTACATGTTTTGGTTTGGATTTGTTTATTTGAAGCTAGAGAGAACAGCTGGTGTTAGCTGATCTCTAAAGCTGTCAACAGTGGCGGTTTCAATAACAGTTTGTGGTAGTAAGTTCCACTGAATAATTGTTCGCGGGAAGTACGACCATTTGTATGTGTCCTTGGAAGTTTGGATGTGTCTATATGTCTGAGTATGGTTTTGTCTTGTTCTGCTGTCTGTTTGTTCAAGAATATGCGATGGAATGGCTACAAGACAGTGTATTACTTTGTAAAATAGTTTTTAGGCGTCTCTCAGCTAGTGGTGGCCATTTCAACTGATTTAGCATGTTTGTGACACTGCTCGTGTAATCGTAGTTGTTGTGTACATAACGAGCAGCTCGTCTCTGCACATTTTCTAATTTTATCTGTTGATCTTTCATATGGGGGTCCCAGACACTACAACTATATTCTAGTTTGGGTCTTACTAGTGCCTGGTATGCTCTTGACAAGTTTTATTTCTGTGTTAGTAACTTTTAAATTTCTTTTTAAAAAACCAAGTGATCTGTTCCCATTTGATACTATACTGTCTATGTGCTTGTTCCACTTAAGATTGGATTGTAAGGTGATGCCGAGGTATTTTGCAGATGTTACTGATTCAAGAATGTGATTGTGGAGGATGTAATTATGCCGGTAGTTATTTTTCTTTTGTGAGATGGTAAGGTTGGTACATTTATCAGGGTGAAATGCCATGAGCCAATCTGACTCCCATCGTGCTGCTGAGTCTAGATCTAGTTGCAGATTATGACAATTATCCTGTGTTTTTATTTCCCTGTAAATTATGCTGTCACATACCCAACTATATCAGTCCTATTCAGGACCGATAACTCTGTCGATAAATATTGTCGGGTATACAATGTTGTTGAAATCAGAGCAATTGTATTATATGTCTCTGTTGAAATGTATACAATAACAAATTTTTTTACACAAGTTTAACTTTATATCGATTTATTGAATGCCTTGATTTTGCTTAAAATATTGAATTAAAAAAATAAATAATAAAATCATATTCAATGAAATCTCGTTTAATTTTTTACGAAATAATACAAAATAAAGAAACATAAATATTAGTTTGATTATCTTTTAAAGCAAAAATTATTTTTTTAAAGATTTTTTTTTATAATATTCATATTTTCTTTAAGTTTATTATGATACATACTTCTTCTGGTTTGACACGGGGAAGAGAAGATATTTATTTGTACAGTTATGAAAACTTTTGTATATCACAAAATTTAAACTCTGGTAATACATGTATACACAGGATGTTTAATGTCACCTGGTTGCTTTTGGTTTGCACGTCTACCTAACAATATATTGTTATGTAACATTACATCCAAAGTCAGAGTTCACCTGTTCGTCAAGTGATGGGATTTTGAAGGTATGGAATATTTATCTATAATAATTGTTGGGATTTTTTCTCTCTTGGGACGTAAATATTTTTTTGTTCTAAAAGGAATGTATAAATATATTTCTAAAGAAAGATAAATTATACAGAAAACAGGAAAAAAACCTTTTAAAAAAAGAAGAGAAAAAATTTTATTATAAATTTTATTGTTAACTATTATCTGGTAACAGTATATCCTGGATATCTGTCAAAATAAAATTTTCCCGTGTCACACTTAGAATAATATTTTTTTAATCAATAAATTTTGAAATCAATCATATCGAAATATCACCAAAGAAAATAACAGAAACATCAGAGATTCTACATGAAAATTAAATTAAATCAAGGAAAGTCTTACTATACAAATCCTCGATTTGATGCAACATTTCCATATACATCATCCGCCATTTTGAAAAATCCCGAAATATTCACTTTTTTAAATCGATTTTTGACCGAAATTGCCCAGAAATTAAACTGTTTTAAATAGTATTTTTCGCCAGATATATGTTTGAATATACTTAATCGAGTTGCAAAGTTTTATTTTTATTAACGGAATTTCTTTATTTGTTATACAAGTAGACATGGGTATCGGTAATTTAGCATTGAGTCAACGGAGAAATAACGAGAAAAAGTACATGTTTTTACCTGGGAACAGTATATCTAACGGGAAATGAATCTAATACGCTTTTCAGTATAAAATTGATAAAATCTCGGACTCCCCGAGACTTCCCGAGATTTACGGATTTTGGTAGCGTCTGACTGAAAAACTATCAGAACTGCTCAACAAATAAACAACATAACTCTAATTGTAAATAAATGCAAGTTTTATCATTTAGTAGATATATTTTGTCATATAAAATTACCAAAATAAGTTTGATTTATTTGATGTGAAGTGTTTTATAATAGTTTGGGAATTTGTAAATCATCGCGGCAATGGCCGCCATTTTTTTATTACCTGATTGCATTCTGCACAATCCTGTGATAAAATGCTTGCGATTTTAACAAATTTGAAGTGACAGAATACAAGTTTGATACACTAGCATCACTATAAAACTAGTTTGAATGACATTTTATTGATAATATCAGAAATTATTAGGATAATAGCGAGTCCGTTTTTAACACATGTCCGTTTCTGTATCGTATCTTTATTAACTATGGCACGACGATAAAATCGACTACAATCAGGTAGTGTCAAGTCCCGTCAATATATATGTTCCTGTTTTTACGTACTCCAGTGACCGAATTTAATCAAAAATTAAACTGTTAGGACCAACATTGTTTGATAGAAATATGTTTGAATATCAAGGATTGATTTGCAAAAGTTAGAAAACGGGTCAGGTTCATGAGAAAACTCAACTTTATTGAAGCACCTATGCATTTTATATGGGGCAATATAATACAAAATGGCGGCTAGTATACGTCACAAAAGTCACGTGATGTCTGACTTAGTTGGATATGTCTGCAAAGAGTCTTAGCTTGCTGTGTTGTAAATATTCAGGTAGGTCATTTATATAGATGAGGAACAGTATTGGGCCCAATACTGTTCCTTGTGGTACACCAGATGTTACGGGTACTGAGGTGGAAGAAATGCCATTGATGACGACTGTTTGTGTTCTGTCATGTAGAAATGCCTGAATCCAATTTAGTGTGTTATTTTCAATACCATAGTAGTTGAGCTTGTATAGGAGGCGACGATGTGAGACTTTTTTCGATAAGCTTTGTTTTTCTTGTTTATAAGCTTACGTAGTTTGTCTGTTACCCAAGGTAATCTATGTTTGTATGTGATCATTTTGTGTGGTACATTTTTTTCTATAGATTTTATGAGGTCTATCTTAAAATTTTCCCACAATTCATCTACATTACTGAGTTTGTATTTTTCTTGTATTGTTGTTAATATTTCAATAAGATCTTTTTTAATGTTTCCCCAGTTGGCTTTATTGAATTTCATGATTTTTCTAGGTAGTTCCCGTACGTACCCTTTTCAGCCATGTGTCAATCTCAAGGTATACTATATCATGGTCTGCCTTACCGATTGGTGGTAAAGTTGTCATTTTATTTACACTAGATGGATTATTAGTGAAGAACAGATCTAGAATTCTGTCTTTGCGTGTTTCTTTGTCTACCATTTGTTGTAAATTATGGTCAAAAGCTATGTCTAGGAGTTGTTGGTGTAATTTTTGTTCTGGTTTTCCAGCAACAATGGATGGAATTGACCAATCAATATGGCCTAAGTTAAAGTCTCCCCCAAGCCATATGTTAGAATTTGAGATGTTTTTAATTTTTGTTAAAGAAATATTTAAATTTTCAAGAGATGTTCCATCGTCTGATGGGGGTCGGTAATAACATCCGACAATGATCTTTTTGGTGCCTGAAATGTTTATTTCCGCCCACACGCTTTCGCAATCTGATTGGAATTCATCTATTTTGGAGCTGATAAACTCTTTAGTAATAGCAATTAATACTCCGCCGTGACTTTTTCCTTTGTCATTTTGTGTTCTATCTTTTCGGTACACATTGTAAAGGTTTGGTGGAAATAGTTCATGAGATGGTATATTTGGATTTAACCAAGTTTCAGTGCCTGTGATTATATCAGGTTTTGCAGAGTTTATAATTTCTTCAAGTTCTGGTTTTTTATTACAGATAGATTGAAAGTTAATGTTTACCACTCTAATTGGTCTTTTAAATTTAGACGAGGTTGTTTTAGATGGGATGTCTTGTTTTTTTTTCATTTAGTTTTTGGTGATGAGGTAGCCACTGGGACACCAGGGCTACTGACCAAAGAACTTGTGCTTAAGATTGAGAACTGATTTTCTGTTCCAATACTATAGGTGGAGTTAAATAAAGCAGTAGAAAAATTTGGCATTCCACAATTGATACATTCCGCGGACACATTACTAGCATCCATGAATCTGAACACACCTGTGTGGATATGTTGGCATTCTATGTGGAACCATATATCGCAATTATCACAACATACTGCCCTGGTCTTCCAAGTTACAGCCTTGCCACAAGTACCACAGGGCCATTTTGGTGTTCTGGGTCCTGGGTTAGTTTCTGTGTCAAAGGCATTGGCTAATAGTAAGATAAAAATGTACTTACTTACTGGTCTACTTTTGTTTACCTTGAGCTGGGTGGCAAGTACACCTGTTGCTCGAATGTTTGATTGGTTGGTGATAGAACGAGCTTGACATGTATATACTGGCTTAAATATATCTAGTTGGGTAATTACTAATAATGTGATGGACAAGATCAACGGGGTATAATGTAGATGCATAATGCTTACCTTTTACCCAGCTAAAATTGGATTTGTTAATGGTTCTATATATATTTTTTTGAGAGAGGATACATTTGAGTTTCGAACAGTTTTATACCCTATTAAATTCAAATTCAATTATGTTTCGTTATTATTCCTATCATACTTACATCTACACAATACTTCTTACTGACTTCAATATGTTAAAGATTACAAGAAAACACCGTGCAAATGCTATGGATTTTTTTTATCTGAACATATTTACACTAGATTACAAAAAAAACATTTTATTTTCTTTTTTTTTTTTTTTAATTAGTCATTAATAAAAACATTTATTTGTTCTGGAAATATATTTGGGATTTTGCACCAGACTTAAATACATCCAAGTCTTGGCTACTGGCTACCTGGTTTGGTAAGGAATTCCACAACCTTATTGTTCTAGGAAAAAATGGAAATAAATGGTAATTTGTGGGAGATAATGGTTGTACAAGTTTATGTTCTTTTGATGTTACTAAGTATTGCTTGTTTGATATGGAAACTAATTGATGTTGAATTTTGTAGAGCATGGTGCCGACTGATGCAAGATTTCTTCTTTGTTGTAGAGTTGGCCAGCTTTAGTTTTTTATGCTGTTGGTTTTTACATTTCTTTTGATAAATATCAGTGATGCATTTGATTTATTTGTGATGTTATTTACACATGTATATATGCAAGTTCCATGTTAGATCATCTGTAATGGTAACACCAAGATATTTTGCCTTGTTTGATGATTTTAATATGTGATCCTGTAGTGTATATCTAAAAATTATAGGTTTTCGCTTTTTTATTATGTGGATGATTTCACATTTGTCTTGATTAAAGGACATTAAACATTTTTGTTCCCACTGTTCCAATTTACGTAAGTCTGATTGAAACCTGGTATGATTTCCAGTAAGTGATGATGTTTTAAGATACACAATGTTGTCATCTGCAAAGAGGCGAACATTACTTTTGAGCTAGTTTGTCTGGCATGTCATTTGTGTTAATATAAGGAAAAGACATGGACCAAGCGGAACAGAGCCTTCAGGGTCGCCTGACAATCTGACAGGACAACTATTTGATGTGTGTCTGTCAACAACTACTTTTTCAGATCTGTACTATAACCATGCTTCTTTTTCAGATATCCATACCAACTACGTCAGTTTGTTTAACATTTACCATATCATCTGGAAGTATTTGTTGGGTAAATGTTGGTATACATATAGTTGTGTTTCACAGCAAATTTTTGATCTGAAACCATGCTGCAATTGGTATAGTGAATTATGATTATCTAAAGGTGTTTCATTATATACTGACCGACCTTAAAAACGCAACACTCATTTTGTTGATATTTTTTTTTATCAAATCATGTTTGATCCTCATACAACTACTATTCAAGCTTATACCATACATCTTTCTCTTGAGAAAAAGTCAACATCCCACTTACCTGTGGTTATTGAACATACCGGATTATTGAAGTCGCATGAATTTCGTAAAGCGAAATTTGGAACTCATAAAAGATTTTTTCAGTTTTTTTTTCTCTTTGTGAAACAGTTCTTTCAATCCTTGGCCACACTTGAAACAGTTAACCAATGTTCCATCTCCATATTGCCAAGACTGAGGAATAAAAGACTGAATCAGCCCATAAGAATATTGCAAACAGGAAAACGTGAACGTGCTGCAACCAGACAATTTGACTTCAGAAACTCGTCTTACTGTCTTTCCGACAACGATACAGGTAGACGGGGTTTGTTGAAGACCACCAATGACAGATCAACATGTAGTGACAATGCAACGTCAATAGAATTTGATTTCGCAACGTCATTTGCGAGACATGTTTACGGCCGCAACGTCAACTGCTAATCAAATTGCCGAATGCCATTGCACACAGATTCATGCCATAAATGTTTTCCATCAACTGAACAACCAAAGAATAGAATGCAGAAAAAACATTTAAATCCCTAAATTGTCAAGCGCATTATTGCCAAAAACCCATTGTAATGGGTGGAACAACTGCAAAATCAGAAGGTGCAAAACAGAACATTAAACATGCCGAACAGAATTGGTTGACCTTTCTCACAATCATTTTGGCGTTGGTTACAGGCAGTCATTGCTTTTGACGTTGACACGTTCATTGGTAAGTTGAAAAACAGGGTTTCAGTGTATACCACAAGATTTGAACATTCGAAATGACGTTATCAATTCAACTTTCGAACTGCCAATTTTTTTTAAACAATGAAGTAATGAAAGAATTTTCTGTTCATCAGTTTGTTTAACAAAAAATGCATATTTAAAAATGGGAAATTAAAAAAGAATAATCTAGTGTTGCGTTTCTAAAGTCGGTCAGTATAGATGATAAAATTATGTGTTCTAATGATTAACTAAGAACTTATTATATACTTGCTTTATATATCTTTGATTTTATCTTATAGAATTAGTCTGATTGCAAAATTCAAGTGTTGTATTTGATATCCTGCTGAATACACTTTAAAAATGGCCATCATATAATTCATCCTAATGAAATGTTGATCCAAAGTAAGGAAATAATTCAACCATCTAACTTACAGGAGTAAAAAAGTAACACTTCAAAGATACAATCTAACTAAAATATAGATCTCTGATTTCTTTATGCTCCGACAAGGACGCGAGTTACTATGGATCTGTATTTTAATCAGATTGCCAAAGATACATACAGACGTGCATTCCATCTTCCCGATTACAATTATACTACCGAATGGAACTAAATACCATCTTTCGGATGTCTTTTTTTCCCCCGAATAACAGCTGGAATGACCATATTGAATATATTACTATAAAATCATACAAATGAATAAGTATAATGAGGAAAGTGAAAAATATTCTTGACAGGTTTACTCTTGAAAATTTTTATATATCATTTATTCAACCTGTATTGGAATATGCAGACGTTGTATGTGATTCTCAAAATCAAAGTTTAATCAATCATAGTAAACTTGAGAATATCCAGCTCGATGCAGCGCGGATTGTTAAAGGTGGGACCAAACTAACTAGGATTAATAAATTGTATATTGAAACTAAATGGGAAACATTGTCCGAAAGAAGATCCAATCATAGATTAGTCCTTTTTCATAAAATTTTGAACAACAAACCACCAGATTATCTTAGAGACGCTATGCCCGATTCAGTGGGAAGTAGACATGACCATTATACAAGACAATGTAATAATGTTATTCAATATAACACACGGACCCGTTTATACTCAGAGTATTTTCCCCAGCGACAACCACTTTATGGAACAGACTACATTGAAACGTTAGAAAATGTGAATCTCTTTAAAATTTTTAAGAAACAAATTTGTACTAAAAAAAGTAAAGTCCCTCCTTAATTATTACTATGTAGGAAATCGATTTGGACAAGTTCTTCAAGCTCGCTTAAGGATGAATTCGAGTTCATTAAATTCTTATCTATTTCTACGGAATTTAGCAAATTTATATATAAAAACTATCGTTGTGGTGACTTGGAAACACATTCTCATTTCCTATTATCCTGTCCAATATATACCAATTTAAGGCAGGAACTTCTGGCTTCAATTCCAGATTTTCCAGTTCAATTTGACATTAATACCTTGCTATTTGGTTTAAACGTACTATCGGACGAGCAAAACAGCCTTTTATTTATTTTGGTACAGAAATATATAATAAAAACCAAACGATTCAATCCGTGATGCAAATGATCGATCGTTTATAAAACCTAAGCATTTTATTCTGCACACAACACTCTATACTATTTACCACGTTTTTTTTTATAAAAATTCAATATCTTATCTTTTTTTAACAAACTGACTATTTCAGAACATGCCATACTTAATTAAAATGACCATATAAGAAATTTAATTGAATACTAGGAGACAGATTAATAAATGAAATGTTGCTTGTTTCTGAATCCTATTTATTCATTTCATGTATCAGAATTATATGCTGTGTATTAATTTATTTGAATAAATATTGTTTAAACTAACAAATTTAAGAATTTCACTAATTCCGTCTACACCAGTTGACTTTATCAGCTGGCCGCTCTAAAGAAATACTCAACACTGCATGCTGTTTTTTTTAACGATACATTTATTTGAAAACAAAAGTTCTCCTGCATGTTCATAGTCTAAACGACCTGATTTGTTCTCTGTGCTATCTTTAAAAAAAATGTACAATATATCAATAAAGTGTATGTGTTCTATACACTTATGTACCTTTACACCTAAGTCTATTCTATAGCTTATATAGCTCTTCTGACTTATAGTATCAATTTTAAATTCGAGATTTTTTAAATTTCATCTAAGTACATTCTTAACGCTGTCAGTTAAATGAACAAAAAGACGCTTAGAGAATTGGATACTCATTGATGGTCGTTGCGATGATACCTTGCTAAATTTTATATATCGGTTTTTATCAGTAATTTGACATCGGGGCAATGTTTTAGGTTTTTGCAACACCTATGAAAAAATTCCGAATGATAACAACTTCCGGTTAAAAAAATGTAGAAATCCATTTTCATAACCAACTTTATCGTGATATGGCTGCAACTAGACTTGCAAATGGATCTGTTGGGTCTCCTCCTAGATTAGGGGTACGGTATCACTTTTAGAAAAATAAGATATTACGGATATTTGATCCTTTCTGTATGTGGAAGAGGAAGGGCTCTGGACACAATCTCCTTTCAGATCCCAACACGAATTAATTGTCACTTCGGTACCTGGTTAAATCGGCACCTGGCAGATCTGCCAACTATCCCGATTATTGTACTCGTGTCAACTATTCAGGGTTCCCCCTTTAATTTATTTGAAGGTGCACTTAATTTTGGATTTTTTTTAAATATGGGGGGGGGGGGGGGGGGAGGGCATGTTAACAATATAGTTATACATCTTGTATATCTTGCTATTTTTTATAAATTACAATTCTGATTTCTTTGATTATATAATTAATGCAAGAATAAGGATTTACAAAATCTTCCTCCCTTTTTATTCTAATGAAAAACATTCATGTTACTCGGCAACAATTTAACTTCAATTATTTTTTGAAAATTTTCACATACAGATTGAATTAGCTATAGAAAGTATCTTCCTTTGCCCAATTTGTTTTATTAAATTCTAAAATCACATATTCACTTAAGAATGAGAAATTAAAAGACATAAGACATCTGGACATAGTGAAAACAAACAAAAAAATAATTTCTGAAAAAAATCCTGTTATTTGTTGATATAAAAATAAGGAGATGTGGTATGATTCCCAATAAGACAACTATCCAACAAAGTTCAAATGAAGTGGATGTAAGCAATTATAGGCAACCATACTGCCTTCAACAATGAGAAAAACTCATACCTTTAGGTCGCCTATAAAAGGCATCTACATGTATGTAATTGTCTGATTAGAGCCTTTTTCTTCTAATTTACATTCGTTGTTTATATAACACACATGTATAATAATATTCTTATGTCACTTAGGTTTTTCCTAACAAATTGTCTGTATTATATTTTTCAAAATCACGCATTGAGCTGAACTGATGGCTTGCCTGTTTGTCAGCTTTTCTGTTTTATGTTTTTCAGAGTCATGCATTGAGCTGGACTGATGACTTGCCTGTTTGTCAGCTTTCTGGGGTTGGATTCTCAACAAATCAACTGTACAGAGAAGACGGTTTCAGACAAGAAGAACATGAATTTGAAGATAGAAGTTTTCATTTTAGGTATTACTTAGCTGATTTTTCCAGACGTGGTATACATGTACATGTATAGCTTTACTTCCTGGTATACATGCACATGTGTAGCTTTAATCCCTGGTATACATGTACATGTGTAGCTTTAATCCCTGGTATACATGTACATGTGTAGCTTTAATCCCTGGTATACATGTACATGTGTAGCTTTAATCACTCTGTATTGCAGTTGATGAAGGTTCTTATTAAGAAAATTAAATAGTCAGATTTTTATTGTACTGTGCAACAATTAGAAAAACTAACATTATTCACCTACATGTAAGGCTTTTACTTACAATCACCTTTTATTTTAGAATAAAGAATTACATCCCTCAGTTACATCTTTGGCGTTCCAAATCAGGGGAAAGTTATAAAGTAACGGTATATATAAGATACCATACAATTACTTTTTTTTTTATGTCAGAGGTAAATATGTGGTTTTATTGACTTTTGCATGTTTTGTAATAAAACCATTATTCACTGAGGCCAACAGCCAAAGTGAATATCCGTTTTTCAAAAGTCAATTAAACCACATATTTACCGAAACAAAAGACAGTGATTGTTTTATTCCGTATTCAGAGAACAGTAATTGTTTTATTCCGTATTCAGAGAGATTTCTGAGAGAAATGTATGTAATGACAATTATTTACCAAAACCAATTGTACATCAAACGATTTTAACATAATTATACATGTACATGTAAAAGCAAGCAACATTTTGAGTTGTGAATATACTTTTTCTGCAGGTGATTATGCTAATTTGTTCAAAATCAAATTCATATAGAAAAACCTACTGAAAATATGGAATAAAAGATATTATATAAGCCAATTATGACACCCATTGCTGAGCTAGCTGTGATATTTTTCCATTGGCTGGATAGTCTAAATATTCTTCTATAAAGTGAAAGAACTTCTCCTCTTAATGACATCACTGGAAATATATTAAGTCATATTTTAGAGTGATTTCTTCAATGAGCATAATAAGACAATGACAAACTCAATGCAATAGAACTATATATTTAAATTTTGAACTTTTAGTTTTTCAAGAAATTATTGACTATATTGAATTTGTTGGATTTTTGTTCGTTTTTTTTTTTAATCATGTCTAAAATACTATATATATACAAAGATGGCTATGATGGGAAACTGCACAATGAAAAACTGTACATGCTGTATGCACATGGAGATCTGCAAATAACTTACTTTTATTTTTCTACATGTTCTAACCTGTTTCTGATATCTGACATTGATATCTGACATTTATGGCAGATTTTAAACCTTAATATTACATTTGTTTTTGTACTTAAAGAAATAGAGTACCAGATCAAGATGAAACAAATAGTGCAATGAGACAAGTCACTGTCAGGATCAGAAATAATATATATATATATAATCATGTAATTAGTTTGGTCTTTGGTATGATATCATTATCATGGTCTGAGATATGTCTAAGTCGCTTTATTGTAGTTTTGTTGTAAACTGTATCTGACTGTTCTGAGTTATTTTCAATTTCTGCATGTGTGTATAAAGAGATCCGTTTCAAATGTTTGTCAGTCTAATGATGATCCAGACCGACTTGTTTCAAGATTTCTTAATTTTAGTCGAAAAATTAAGAGTCATTTAAATCAGCTATATCACATGGAAATTTATAAATGAATTAAATAACTTGATTCCATAAAAGAAGTCATTGGCTTATATTGTAGGTATTACCATGATTGGACTATTCCAGAAATAATTGGATCCCCCCACCCCCTATGGAAGATGCTGGGATTCCAGACATTTTTTTATGCTTAAACCCTATGGAAGATGCTGGATTTCCAGATTTATTTAGACACAAGACAAAAATTTGGTTATACAAATAGGTGGAAATCCAGTAATATTTGCGAAATCTGACAAAAATCTAGGATTTTTTTTTTACTTTGCATGTCTTCCATGTTTGGGGGGGGGGGGGGGGGTCAAAAATTTCTGGAAATTATAGCCCATTGCAGGCATGTAGTAATTATTTGGACTAGTAGTCTTCTACTACTTTTTTTTGGAAAAATGTTGGAATGACGGTAGTTTTACACAAGATGATATATCATGATTAAATGCAAGGATTCAATAATGCAACACAATGTTGGACATTGAAATTAATGAGGGGTTAAATGACTTCATGAGTTTGGTCATGATATTACGTTGTCTGTCAAAGTATGTGAATGCTATCAATCATTGCAAACCCGTTACAATATCGTTAAGGTAAAACTTAGAGATTTTCCGAATAAATTTAAAATCTAACTGAAGACCGAAAAGAAAATTTACAAGAAAGTGCACTGCTTAATATCGTTTGCTAAAACCTTGAAATACTATCATATTATATCCCTTCTTCTTCTTCTTCTTTAGGTCAACAAGGCTTCAATACTGAAGAATACATGTTGTTGCGCATGCGTGATTGACAAATTTTTTTTTTATATGAATTAATAAAAATATTTACTAACAATTAAAGTGTTTGTATATACAGATTGTGATTAAAAAATATGCAATTTATGTACATGTTTTGGTTTGGATTTGTTTATTTGAAGCTAGAGAGAACAGCTGGTGTTAGCTGATCTCTAAAGCTGTCAACAGTGGCGGTTTCAATAACAGTTTGTGGTAGTAAGTTCCACTGAATAATTGTTCGCGGGAAGTACGACCATTTGTATGTGTCCTTGGAAGTTTGGATGTGTCTATATGTCTGAGTATGGTTTTGTCTTGTTCTGCTGTCTGTTTGTTCAAGAATATGCGATGGAATGGCTACAAGACAGTGTATTACTTTGTAAAATAGTTTTTAGGCGTCTCTCAGCTAGTGGTGGCCATTTCAACTGATTTAGCATGTTTGTGACACTGCTCGTGTAATCGTAGTTGTTGTGTACATAACGAGCAGCTCGTCTCTGCACATTTTCTAATTTTATCTGTTGATCTTTCATATGGGGGTCCCAGACACTACAACTATATTCTAGTTTGGGTCTTACTAGTGCCTGGTATGCTCTTGACAAGTTTTATTTCTGTGTTAGTAACTTTTAAATTTCTTTTTAAAAAACCAAGTGATCTGTTCCCATTTGATACTATACTGTCTATGTGCTTGTTCCACTTAAGATTGGATTGTAAGGTGATGCCGAGGTATTTTGCAGATGTTACTGATTCAAGAATGTGATTGTGGAGTATGTAATTATGCCGGTAGTTATTTTTCTTTTGTGAGATGGTAAGGTTGGTACATTTATCAGGGTGAAATGCCATGAGCCAATCTGACTCCCATCGTGCTGCTGAGTCTAGATCTAGTTGCAGATTATGACAATTATCCTGTGTTTTTATTTCCCTGTAAATTATGCTGTCACATACCCAACTATATCAGTCCTATTCAGGACCGATAACTCTGTCGATAAATATTGTCGGGTATACAATGTTGTTGAAATCAGAGCAATTGTATTATATGTCTCTGTTGAAATGTATACAATAACAAATTTTTTTACACAAGTTTAACTTTATATCGATTTATTGAATGCCTTGATTTTGCTTAAAATATTGAATTAAAAAAATAAATAATAAAATCATATTCAATGAAATCTCGTTTAATTTTTTACGAAATAATACAAAATAAAGAAACATAAATATTAGTTTGATTATCTTTTAAAGCAAAAATTATTTTTTTAAAGATTTTTTTTTATAATATTCATATTTTCTTTAAGTTTATTATGATACATACTTCTTCTGGTTTGACACGGGGAAGAGAAGATATTTATTTGTACAGTTATGAAAACTTTTGTATATCACAAAATTTAAACTCTGGTAATACATGTATACACAGGATGTTTAATGTCACCTGGTTGCTTTTGGTTTGCACGTCTACCTAACAATATATTGTTATGTAACATTACATCCAAAGTCAGAGTTCACCTGTTCGTCAAGTGATGGGATTTTGAAGGTATGGAATATTTATCTATAATAATTGTTGGGATTTTTTCTCTCTTGGGACGTAAATATTTTTTTGTTCTAAAAGGAATGTATAAATATATTTCTAAAGAAAGATAAATTATACAGAAAACAGGAAAAAAACCTTTTAAAAAAAGAAGAGAAAAAATTTTATTATAAATTTTATTGTTAACTATTATCTGGTAACAGTATATCCTGGATATCTGTCAAAATAAAATTTTCCCGTGTCACACTTAGAATAATATTTTTTTAATCAATAAATTTTGAAATCAATCATATCGAAATATCACCAAAGAAAATAACAGAAACATCAGAGATTCTACATGAAAATTAAATTAAATCAAGGAAAGTCTTACTATACAAATCCTCGATTTGATGCAACATTTCCATATACATCATCCGCCATTTTGAAAAATCCCGAAATATTCACTTTTTTAAATCGATTTTTGACCGAAATTGCCCAGAAATTAAACTGTTTTAAATAGTATTTTTCGCCAGATATATGTTTGAATATACTTAATCGAGTTGCAAAGTTTTATTTTTATTAACGGAATTTCTTTATTTGTTATACAAGTAGACATGGGTATCGGTAATTTAGCATTGAGTCAACGGAGAAATAACGAGAAAAAGTACATGTTTTTACCTGGGAACAGTATATCTAACGGGAAATGAATCTAATACGCTTTTCAGTATAAAATTGATAAAATCTCGGACTCCCCGAGACTTCCCGAGATTTACGGATTTTGGTAGCGTCTGACTGAAAAACTATCAGAACTGCTCAACAAATAAACAACATAACTCTAATTGTAAATAAATGCAAGTTTTATCATTTAGTAGATATATTTTGTCATATAAAATTACCAAAATAAGTTTGATTTATTTGATGTGAAGTGTTTTATAATAGTTTGGGAATTTGTAAATCATCGCGGCAATGGCCGCCATTTTTTTATTACCTGATTGCATTCTGCACAATCCTGTGATAAAATGCTTGCGATTTTAACAAATTTGAAGTGACAGAATACAAGTTTGATACACTAGCATCACTATAAAACTAGTTTGAATGACATTTTATTGATAATATCAGAAATTATTAGGATAATAGCGAGTCCGTTTTTAACACATGTCCGTTTCTGTATCGTATCTTTATTAACTATGGCACGACGATAAAATCGACTACAATCAGGTAGTGTCAAGTCCCGTCAATATATATGTTCCTGTTTTTACGTACTCCAGTGACCGAATTTAATCAAAAATTAAACTGTTAGGACCAACATTGTTTGATAGAAATATGTTTGAATATCAAGGATTGATTTGCAAAAGTTAGAAAACGGGTCAGGTTCATGAGAAAACTCAACTTTATTGAAGCACCTATGCATTTTATATGGGGCAATATAATACAAAATGGCGGCTAGTATACGTCACAAAAGTCACGTGATGTCTGACTTAGTTGGATATGTCTGCAAAGAGTCTTAGCTTGCTGTGTTGTAAATATTCAGGTAGGTCATTTATATAGATGAGGAACAGTATTGGGCCCAATACTGTTCCTTGTGGTACACCAGATGTTACGGGTACTGAGGTGGAAGAAATGCCATTGATGACGACTGTTTGTGTTCTGTCATGTAGAAATGCCTGAATCCAATTTAGTGTGTTATTTTCAATACCATAGTAGTTGAGCTTGTATAGGAGGCGACGATGTGAGACTTTTTTCGATAAGCTTTGTTTTTCTTGTTTATAAGCTTACGTAGTTTGTCTGTTACCCAAGGTAATCTATGTTTGTATGTGATCATTTTGTGTGGTACATTTTTTTCTATAGATTTTATGAGGTCTATCTTAAAATTTTCCCACAATTCATCTACATTACTGAGTTTGTATTTTTCTTGTATTGTTGTTAATATTTCAATAAGATCTTTTTTAATGTTTCCCCAGTTGGCTTTATTGAATTTCATGATTTTTCTAGGTAGTTCCCGTACGTACCCTTTTCAGCCATGTGTCAATCTCAAGGTATACTATATCATGGTCTGCCTTACCGATTGGTGGTAAAGTTGTCATTTTATTTACACTAGATGGATTATTAGTGAAGAACAGATCTAGAATTCTGTCTTTGCGTGTTTCTTTGTCTACCATTTGTTGTAAATTATGGTCAAAAGCTATGTCTAGGAGTTGTTGGTGTAATTTTTGTTCTGGTTTTCCAGCAACAATGGATGGAATTGACCAATCAATATGGCCTAAGTTAAAGTCTCCCCCAAGCCATATGTTAGAATTTGAGATGTTTTTAATTTTTGTTAAAGAAATATTTAAATTTTCAAGAGATGTTCCATCGTCTGATGGGGGTCGGTAATAACATCCGACAATGATCTTTTTGGTGCCTGAAATGTTTATTTCCGCCCACACGCTTTCGCAATCTGATTGGAATTCATCTATTTTGGAGCTGATAAACTCTTTAGTAATAGCAATTAATACTCCGCCGTGACTTTTTCCTTTGTCATTTTGTGTTCTATCTTTTCGGTACACATTGTAAAGGTTTGGTGGAAATAGTTCATGAGATGGTATATTTGGATTTAACCAAGTTTCAGTGCCTGTGATTATATCAGGTTTTGCAGAGTTTATAATTTCTTCAAGTTCTGGTTTTTTATTACAGATAGATTGAAAGTTAATGTTTACCACTCTAATTGGTCTTTTAAATTTAGACGAGGTTGTTTTAGATGGGATGTCTTGTTTTTTTTCATTTAGTTTTTGGTGATGAGGTAGCCACTGGGACACCAGGGCTACTGACCAAAGAACTTGTGCTTAAGATTGAGAACTGATTTTCTGTTCCAATACTATAGGTGGAGTTAAATAAAGCAGTAGAAAAATTTGGCATTCCACAATTGATACATTCCGCGGACACATTACTAGCATCCATGAATCTGAACACACCTGTGTGGATATGTTGGCATTCTATGTGGAACCATATATCGCAATTATCACAACATACTGCCCTGGTCTTCCAAGTTACAGCCTTGCCACAAGTACCACAGGGCCATTTTGGTGTTCTGGGTCCTGGGTTAGTTTCTGTGTCAAAGGCATTGGCTAATAGTAAGATAAAAATGTACTTACTTACTGGTCTACTTTTGTTTACCTTGAGCTGGGTGGCAAGTACACCTGTTGCTCGAATGTTTGATTGGTTGGTGATAGAACGAGCTTGACATGTATATACTGGCTTAAATATATCTAGTTGGGTAATTACTAATAATGTGATGGACAAGATCAACGGGGTATAATGTAGATGCATAATGCTTACCTTTTACCCAGCTAAAATTGGATTTGTTAATGGTTCTATATATATTTTTTTGAGAGAGGATACATTTGAGTTTCGAACAGTTTTATACCCTATTAAATTCAAATTCAATTATGTTTCGTTATTATTCCTATCATACTTACATCTACACAATACTTCTTACTGACTTCAATATGTTAAAGATTACAAGAAAACACCGTGCAAATGCTATGGATTTTTTTTATCTGAACATATTTACACTAGATTACAAAAAAAACATTTTATTTTCTTTTTTTTTTTTTTTAATTAGTCATTAATAAAAACATTTATTTGTTCTGGAAATATATTTGGGATTTTGCACCAGACTTAAATACATCCAAGTCTTGGCTACTGGCTACCTGGTTTGGTAAGGAATTCCACAACCTTATTGTTCTAGGAAAAAATGGAAATAAATGGTAATTTGTGGGAGATAATGGTTGTACAAGTTTATGTTCTTTTGATGTTACTAAGTATTGCTTGTTTGATATGGAAACTAATTGATGTTGAATTTTGTAGAGCATGGTGCCGACTGATGCAAGATTTCTTCTTTGTTGTAGAGTTGGCCAGCTTTAGTTTTTTATGCTGTTGGTTTTTACATTTCTTTTGATAAATATCAGTGATGCATTTGATTTATTTGTGATGTTATTTACACATGTATATATGCAAGTTCCATGTTAGATCATCTGTAATGGTAACACCAAGATATTTTGCCTTGTTTGATGATTTTAATATGTGATCCTGTAGTGTATATCTAAAAATTATAGGTTTTCGCTTTTTTATTATGTGGATGATTTCACATTTGTCTTGATTAAAGGACATTAAACATTTTTGTTCCCACTGTTCCAATTTACGTAAGTCTGATTGAAACCTGGTATGATTTCCAGTAAGTGATGATGTTTTAAGATACACAATGTTGTCATCTGCAAAGAGGCGAACATTACTTTTGAGCTAGTTTGTCTGGCATGTCATTTGTGTTAATATAAGGAAAAGACATGGACCAAGCGGAACAGAGCCTTCAGGGTCGCCTGACAATCTGACAGGACAACTATTTGATGTGTGTCTGTCAACAACTACTTTTTCAGATCTGTACTATAACCATGCTTCTTTTTCAGATATCCATACCAACTACGTCAGTTTGTTTAACATTTACCATATCATCTGGAAGTATTTGTTGGGTAAATGTTGGTATACATATAGTTGTGTTTCACAGCAAATTTTTGATCTGAAACCATGCTGCAATTGGTATAGTGAATTATGATTATCTAAAGGTGTTTCATTATATACTGACCGACCTTAAAAACGCAACACTCATTTTGTTGATATTTTTTTTTATCAAATCATGTTTGATCCTCATACAACTACTATTCAAGCTTATACCATACATCTTTCTCTTGAGAAAAAGTCAACATCCCACTTACCTGTGGTTATTGAACATACCGGATTATTGAAGTCGCATGAATTTCGTAAAGCGAAATTTGGAACTCATAAAAGATTTTTTCAGTTTTTTTTTCTCTTTGTGAAACAGTTCTTTCAATCCTTGGCCACACTTGAAACAGTTAACCAATGTTCCATCTCCATATTGCCAAGACTGAGGAATAAAAGACTGAATCAGCCCATAAGAATATTGCAAACAGGAAAACGTGAACGTGCTGCAACCAGACAATTTGACTTCAGAAACTCGTCTTACTGTCTTTCCGACAACGATACAGGTAGACGGGGTTTGTTGAAGACCACCAATGACAGATCAACATGTAGTGACAATGCAACGTCAATAGAATTTGATTTCGCAACGTCATTTGCGAGACATGTTTACGGCCGCAACGTCAACTGCTAATCAAATTGCCGAATGCCATTGCACACAGATTCATGCCATAAATGTTTTCCATCAACTGAACAACCAAAGAATAGAATGCAGAAAAAACATTTAAATCCCTAAATTGTCAAGCGCATTATTGCCAAAAACCCATTGTAATGGGTGGAACAACTGCAAAATCAGAAGGTGCAAAACAGAACATTAAACATGCCGAACAGAATTGGTTGACCTTTCTCACAATCATTTTGGCGTTGGTTACAGGCAGTCATTGCTTTTGACGTTGACACGTTCATTGGTAAGTTGAAAAACAGGGTTTCAGTGTATACCACAAGATTTGAACATTCGAAATGACGTTATCAATTCAACTTTCGAACTGCCAATTTTTTTTAAACAATGAAGTAATGAAAGAATTTTCTGTTCATCAGTTTGTTTAACAAAAAATGCATATTTAAAAATGGGAAATTAAAAAAGAATAATCTAGTGTTGCGTTTCTAAAGTCGGTCAGTATAGATGATAAAATTATGTGTTCTAATGATTAACTAAGAACTTATTATATACTTGCTTTATATATCTTTGATTTTATCTTATAGAATTAGTCTGATTGCAAAATTCAAGTGTTGTATTTGATATCCTGCTGAATACACTTTAAAAATGGCCATCATATAATTCATCCTAATGAAATGTTGATCCAAAGTAAGGAAATAATTCAACCATCTAACTTACAGGAGTAAAAAAGTAACACTTCAAAGATACAATCTAACTAAAATATAGATCTCTGATTTCTTTATGCTCCGACAAGGACGCGAGTTACTATGGATCTGTATTTTAATCAGATTGCCAAAGATACATACAGACGTGCATTCCATCTTCCCGATTACAATTATACTACCGAATGGAACTAAATACCATCTTTCGGATGTCTTTTTTTCCCCCGAATAACAGCTGGAATGACCATATTGAATATATTACTATAAAATCATACAAATGAATAAGTATAATGAGGAAAGTGAAAAATATTCTTGACAGGTTTACTCTTGAAAATTTTTATATATCATTTATTCAACCTGTATTGGAATATGCAGACGTTGTATGTGATTCTCAAAATCAAAGTTTAATCAATCATAGTAAACTTGAGAATATCCAGCTCGATGCAGCGCGGATTGTTAAAGGTGGGACCAAACTAACTAGGATTAATAAATTGTATATTGAAACTAAATGGGAAACATTGTCCGAAAGAAGATCCAATCATAGATTAGTCCTTTTTCATAAAATTTTGAACAACAAACCACCAGATTATCTTAGAGACGCTATGCCCGATTCAGTGGGAAGTAGACATGACCATTATACAAGACAATGTAATAATGTTATTCAATATAACACACGGACCCGTTTATACTCAGAGTATTTTCCCCAGCGACAACCACTTTATGGAACAGACTACATTGAAACGTTAGAAAATGTGAATCTCTTTAAAATTTTTAAGAAACAAATTTGTACTAAAAAAAGTAAAGTCCCTCCTTAATTATTACTATGTAGGAAATCGATTTGGACAAGTTCTTCAAGCTCGCTTAAGGATGAATTCGAGTTCATTAAATTCTTATCTATTTCTACGGAATTTAGCAAATTTATATATAAAAACTATCGTTGTGGTGACTTGGAAACACATTCTCATTTCCTATTATCCTGTCCAATATATACCAATTTAAGGCAGGAACTTCTGGCTTCAATTCCAGATTTTCCAGTTCAATTTGACATTAATACCTTGCTATTTGGTTTAAACGTACTATCGGACGAGCAAAACAGCCTTTTATTTATTTTGGTACAGAAATATATAATAAAAACCAAACGATTCAATCCGTGATGCAAATGATCGATCGTTTATAAAACCTAAGCATTTTATTCTGCACACAACACTCTATACTATTTACCACGTTTTTTTTTATAAAAATTCAATATCTTATCTTTTTTTAACAAACTGACTATTTCAGAACATGCCATACTTAATTAAAATGACCATATAAGAAATTTAATTGAATACTAGGAGACAGATTAATAAATGAAATGTTGCTTGTTTCTGAATCCTATTTATTCATTTCATGTATCAGAATTATATGCTGTGTATTAATTTATTTGAATAAATATTGTTTAAACTAACAAATTTAAGAATTTCACTAATTCCGTCTACACCAGTTGACTTTATCAGCTGGCCGCTCTAAAGAAATACTCAACACTGCATGCTGTTTTTTTTAACGATACATTTATTTGAAAACAAAAGTTCTCCTGCATGTTCATAGTCTAAACGACCTGATTTGTTCTCTGTGCTATCTTTAAAAAAAATGTACAATATATCAATAAAGTGTATGTGTTCTATACACTTATGTACCTTTACACCTAAGTCTATTCTATAGCTTATATAGCTCTTCTGACTTATAGTATCAATTTTAAATTCGAGATTTTTTAAATTTCATCTAAGTACATTCTTAACGCTGTCAGTTAAATGAACAAAAAGACGCTTAGAGAATTGGATACTCATTGATGGTCGTTGCGATGATACCTTGCTAAATTTTATATATCGGTTTTTATCAGTAATTTGACATCGGGGCAATGTTTTAGGTTTTTGCAACACCTATGAAAAAATTCCGAATGATAACAACTTCCGGTTAAAAAAATGTAGAAATCCATTTTCATAACCAACTTTATCGTGATATGGCTGCAACTAGACTTGCAAATGGATCTGTTGGGTCTCCTCCTAGATTAGGGGTACGGTATCACTTTTAGAAAAATAAGATATTACGGATATTTGATCCTTTCTGTATGTGGAAGAGGAAGGGCTCTGGACACAATCTCCTTTCAGATCCCAACACGAATTAATTGTCACTTCGGTACCTGGTTAAATCGGCACCTGGCAGATCTGCCAACTATCCCGATTATTGTACTCGTGTCAACTATTCAGGGTTCCCCCTTTAATTTATTTGAAGGTGCACTTAATTTTGGATTTTTTTTAAATATGGGGGGGGGGGGGGGGAGGGCATGTTAACAATATAGTTATACATCTTGTATATCTTGCTATTTTTTATAAATTACAATTCTGATTTCTTTGATTATATAATTAATGCAAGAATAAGGATTTACAAAATCTTCCTCCCTTTTTATTCTAATGAAAAACATTCATGTTACTCGGCAACAATTTAACTTCAATTATTTTTTGAAAATTTTCACATACAGATTGATTGAGCTATAGAAAGTATCTTCCTTTGCCCAATTTGTTTTATTAAATTCTAAAATCACATATTCACTTAAGAATGAGAAATTAAAAGACATAAGACATCTGGACATAGTGAAAACAAACAAAAAAATAATTTCTGAAAAAAATCCTGTTATTTGTTGATATAAAAATAAGGAGATGTGGTATGATTCCCAATAAGACAACTATCCAACAAAGTTCAAATGAAGTGGATGTAAGCAATTATAGGCAACCATACTGCCTTCAACAATGAGAAAAACTCATACCTTTAGGTCGCCTATAAAAGGCATCTACATGTATGTAATTGTCTGATTAGAGCCTTTTTCTTCTAATTTACATTCGTTGTTTATATAACACACATGTATAATAATATTCTTATGTCACTTAGGTTTTTCCTAACAAATTGTCTGTATTATATTTTTCAAAATCACGCATTGAGCTGAACTGATGGCTTGCCTGTTTGTCAGCTTTTCTGTTTTATGTTTTTCAGAGTCATGCATTGAGCTGGACTGATGACTTGCCTGTTTGTCAGCTTTCTGGGGTTGGATTCTCAACAAATCAACTGTACAGAGAAGACGGTTTCAGACAAGAAGAACATGAATTTGAAGATAGAAGTTTTCATTTTAGGTATTACTTAGCTGATTTTTCCAGACGTGGTATACATGTACATGTATAGCTTTACTTCCTGGTATACATGCACATGTGTAGCTTTAATCCCTGGTATACATGTACATGTGTAGCTTTAATCCCTGGTATACATGTACATGTGTAGCTTTAATCCCTGGTATACATGTACATGTGTAGCTTTAATCACTCTGTATTGCAGTTGATGAAGGTTCTTATTAAGAAAATTAAATAGTCAGATTTTTATTGTACTGTGCAACAATTAGAAAAACTAACATTATTCACCTACATGTAAGGCTTTTACTTACAATCACCTTTTATTTTAGAATAAAGAATTACATCCCTCAGTTACATCTTTGGCGTTCCAAATCAGGGGAAAGTTATAAAGTATATATAAGATACCATACAATTACTTTTTTTTTATGTCAGAGGTAAATATGTGGTTTTATTGACTTTTGCATGTTTTGTAATAAAACTATTATTCACTGAGGCCAACAGCCAAAGTGAATATCCGTTTTTCAAAAGTCAATTAAACCACATATTTACCGAAACAAAAGACAGTAATTGTTTTATTCCGTATTCAGAGAACAGTAATTTTTTTATTCCGTATTCAGAGAGATTTCTGAGAGAAATGTATGTAATGACAATTATTTACCAAAACCAATTGTACATCAATCGATTTTAACATAATTATACATGTACATGTAAAAGCAAGCAACATTTTGAGTTGTGAATATACTTTTTCTGCAGGTGATTATGCTAATTTGTTCAAAATCAAATTCATATAGAAAAACCTACTGAAAATATGGAATAAAAGATATTATACATGTGTTATATAAGCCAATTATGGCACCCATTGCTGAGCAAAGTAATCATTCATAACAAAACAAAATAAATACATAAAACAAAATTAAAATGTTTGATTGTCAATGATTGGTTAGAATGAAAGAAATGTATACATATGAAAAAATCAGCCATTTACTGCATGTATGTATATGAAAGATTTTTTAAGTTTGTCATGCATTATATGGGACTTACCCATTGTTAGAGTAAGTGGCTATAAAATAAGGAGATGTGATATCATCGCCAATGAGACAATTGCAACTACACAACTGAGTAAAAAAAACATGGATTTAAGCAATTATATGTCACTATATGGCCTTCAACAATGAGGAAAATCCATACCATATAGTCAGCTGTAAAATGCCCTGACGATGACAAAATATGAAACAATTGGAGCGAAACAACTAGGAGACTGTTAAGTAACTTTGGAATGTGTGTTCTTGTTAACTTATGCTGTTGTCCCTGGACTCTTTATAAATGTATATTTGATTCCACATTTGTCTTTTTCACACACATATTTTGAATGGTCCAAGCATCGGTTTGTCAATATGGACTTAGTAAATGACAGAAAAGCTAGACAGCCCCAATAAACACTATTTTAAAAGAATAACCCTCATTGTATAAAATTAAAGTGATAAGCTAGTAGACAATTGTACTACTTAAATGCACAAAAGAGGATTAACTTATAAATCAGTCTTGCTGGTGTTGACTGAAGCACTATGAAGCAAAGTTATAGCTGGTGGCTAAAAGGTAATAACATTTGGATTTAGTACCCTGTCATCAGTCAGGGATATAACTCTATAGGGTTATTACAGAAAATAACTTGCATGTGTTATGTTTGTATGTATGTATGTATGTATATATGTTTATTGTGCTAATACATGTTGGCCACAAACTGTAAAGTTTATACGACAATAAAATATTTGATTTGATTTGATTTGTTATTACAGATACTTTCTTGAGTTGTCTAGTCTTTAATCCTTAAATTTCCTAAATCTGTAATAACATATGTTTGTTATTTGTAAAATAAACCATACATAATTTGATTTTAAGTGGGCTCTAGGGAACTCTGGAAACTTTGCGCAGAAAATAAATGCATACCAGTAGCCTTGATAACTAATTTTTGAATTAAATTACCGGTAATACATTTTTCATTAACCATGGTAAATCAATGAGACAAGGCTTGTAAGGGATAAACTTAGCTGTAATAACAAGGCTTAGTTATTAAAGGCATGTAACTTGTTATATGAGAGACTTGAGAATTACTGGGAAGCTTGCGCAGAACCTCATTACATGCTCTGATAATTATTTCTTACAATAAATTAAAATTCATTGTAATTAAGCATGATGAATGTCTGAGCAAAAGCTTAGGAGTGATGTAGAGAAGCTGTAATAACACCCTTTAGTTATTATAGGCAATTTTTTTCTGTAATAACATAGGTGTACTATGCATGATTGGCAAACTATGAACTGTTATATCTTTCTATAGTTAAGTAATTACATTAAGACAAAAGTAATATCAATAGAACTTGTATACATTTTAACAAAACTAATGATGTATATTGTCCCTTTGAAACATGTAACATACATATGTTATCACAGTTCTTTGATTTTTTAGTCCACAATAACAAATGTATGTTATTTTTCTCTAATAACCCTAGCCTAAAGAGTCATGAGAGTTATATCCTTGACTGGTCATATACTACAAAAAATGGAATATACAGACAGATATTTAACCAACTAATGATTTTCTTATAGATGTATTATGGATGTGATGCTATAACTTCCAGAAAGTAGATGATATTTAAAAATTCTTCATTTACCAGGCATGTGATGTGGTTCATAAGTGTTTCTCGTTTTTTATATAGATTAGACCGTTGGTTTTCCCATTTGAATGGTTTTACACTAGTAATTTTTGGGGCCCTTTATAGCTTACTGTTCGGTGTGAGCCAAGGCTCCTTGTTGAAGACCGTACTTTGACCTATAATGGTTTACGTTCATAAATTTTGACTTGGATGGAGAGTTGTCTCATTGGCACTCATACCACATCTTCTTATATCTATGCCAGGATGCTTCATGTATATGAAATTTGGGGGGGGGGGGAGTGGAACACTGATTTAGCTATATATACAATGTACATATATTTGAGTAAATAAAAACACCTATATTTTGTTGAAACAGAAAGAACATGATTTTATATCTTTAAACATGTTAAACATATGTATATAGAATAACCATACATTGTCTCGTAATATAAATTTTATTTGTACAAGGCTTAGAAACAGGTAGAAGCGAGGCTATGCCGAGCAATTCTATCTTGTTTTGAGCCGAATACAAATAAAATTTATATTTCGCGACAATGTATGGTTATTCTTTATATACTGCAACTCCTACAACTGTTCCGAATTAAATATTTAGGGGAAAAACCCAACATTTTTTTAATTTGGAGCAAACGACATAAAAATTCCGTGAACTTGTACTTTTAATGACGTCATAAATAAAACTCTAGGGAAACCCATCGCCAACCTCATAAACATTCGATATACGGTCATTGACTGTATATATATATATATATCACAAATGATTATACGTTCAATGCAATTTGACTGCACAAATAGCACAGCTGCAGTATATATTATAATATATTTAATTTTCTACTAACTAATATAGATTACTAGATACAGAAAGCTTTTTATATGGAGTTTTTGATGGACATGATGGTAGTCGAGTGGCCAACTTCGCTGCACAGAGAATGCCAGCTGAACTACTTCTTGGACAACTGAACAACAACAATACTGATGATGAAATTAAAGAAATACTTTATCAGGTAATAATTACACTATAATTATCAATGGTTCTTTTAAATGTAGTGTTTGTTGGTAGCAATTTAATAAAAGGCTTGAGTTTAGATAAAAGAACAGTTTTTTGTTGGTTTTTTTTTGTACTTATACTCATATGGAAATATGATAATGAGGTCTACCAGTAATAAAGTTGGATATGCAAACTTCATTATCATTCTATAAACTCTCACAGTAACTGAGAAACTGATCAAATAACAAAAAAACTATATAAGTGTGTTATACAGGACCAAAAAAATGAAGTTATTGACAATCTGCATCAAGGGAAACAGCCTCTACAGGATTATACCCTTGATGAGTAAATTGGCAATCTGATTAAACTTACAAGAATCTGAAAAAACTCCATTCTACTTTCTGTTTTAACAACTCTTCAGGAGCCTCTTGTTTTGTCGTAATGATACACACTTTCAAAAATTTGGAGACAGAAATTCCCTGGGTTGATATAAAATTTATCAGAACAGAAAGTAGGAAGGAGTGTTAGATCCTTGTAAACAAAGCTTGGACACAGGATCTTTATTATACCCCACGCAAATTTTTGCGTCGGGTATAACGTTTTTGACACGTCTCAATCTGTCAGTCCGTCTGTCAGTCCTGTTCTTGTCATCACAACTGCTCTGAAACCACACAACAAAATTTCATGAAACTTTGTAGATAATAAGGACATACTATGTAGACGTGCATATCGACAGGAAATTATGATTCAATTTTTCTTCTAGGAGTTGTGCCTCTTAGCACTTATTTGCCTCAATATACTACTGCAACAGTTTGTCATCTCAACTCCTCTGAAACTACACAACAGAATTTCATGTAACTTTGTAGATTACCGGTATAAGGACATAATATGTAAATGTGCATATCAACAAGAAATTTTTATCAGTTGACTTTTGTTGGAGTTATGAGTCTTTGAACTTAGGAACCTGATGAGATTTTGTGTACCCAGTGACAATGTGGGGGCGTGGGGGTATGTGAGCATGCTCACTAAGGTTCTTTAATTTTAATCAGATTAGTAAGTTGGTAAAGTAAAGGTTTCTTGAACAGGTAATACATTTCATTAGTATAAGTTTCTTGAACAGGTAATACATTTCATTAGTATAAGTTTCTTGAACAGGTAATACATTTCATTAGAATAAGTTTCTTGAACAGGTAATGCCTTTCATTAGAATAAGTTTCTTGAACAGGTAATGCATTTCATTAGTATAAGTTTTTGCCATTTTGGTATATATGTAAGCACTAAACATTAAGTTATGATTTTTGTTCTGATTTTCAGGCCTTTATTGCTGTTGAAAAGAGTTTCTTTGAATCCATTGACCATATTTTTGCTGAAAAGACCACAATACAGTTACAATTACCAGAGGTAAAAATCATTTTATGGGTACAAATATTTCAATAATGTCTACTCCAGGAAAAATGTTTGACACCACAATAACATTTCTGTTACAAATGAAAATATGAATTATGGGTGGTGGAACATAAAAAAGTGTATGTTTATTTTATGTATGTAAAATTATTAAAAAGAATATGTTAAAAAAATGAAAACAACACGTTTAATAATTTCATGCGTCCGAAGCGCTTTTCTGGATTTACCTTCATCAGGAACGCTCAAAGCCAAAAATTTGAAATCCAAGGATGTATAAGTACCGAAACCGTTGAAGAGCTATATGACAAAAATACCTAAAATAAATAGCCAAATTCATCTAAAGTCAACTTTGCCTGAGGGAGTTGAAACCTTAGTTTCTTAATAATTTCAAAATATTGTTTGGGAATATTAGTTGTCCATTCTGACCCACCCACAACCATTTTAATATAATAGTCCTGAAAAGGATGTTATGTAAAAAATCATTATCACTCAAATGAATAAGCTAAGTTTAGTTTCAAGACTTTACCTCAGACTTACCTGTGCAATTTTGGTTTAAAGACAAGGTAATTCTTGAATTAGCTCTACAAAATGGAAATAGAATTGACCACCTGCGAGAAAAATGGTTTACAGATTTTTGGTTTAAAAAAATAATAAAGGACTTAAAAGCAATATATTTAAAAGAGGAAAAAGATTTTAAGAAGTGTTTCTTAATAGAATTTATTTTTGTCTCGCCTTGACAGAGTCAAAAAGTGAGACTTAGACATGTTGTTTCCTGCGTTAGTGGTGGTCGCGGGGTCAACAATTTGCTTAAAGTTTGTGATTAGGTAAGATTTAAGGGAACCACTTATAATGTCAGATCAAGGTTATTTGGTTTGCAGTTATGTAATTGTTGGCACATATCATTTCCACAGATAGTATTTTGCCCTGCCCCCTCAGCTACTGTCTCAAAATTAAATCAGTCTTCTTTATTATTCTAATTCCTGAAATCACTCCCAGTATCAACAAGTCCTGAAATCACTCCTAGTCTCAACAAATCCTGAAATCACTCCCAGTCTCAACAAATCCTGATATCACTCCCAGTTTCAACAAATCCTGAATTTCTCCCAGTCTCAACAAGTCCTGAAATTTCTCAACAAGTCCTGAAATCACTTAAAATATCAACAAAACTGTTGCACATTCGATTTTTCAATGTTATTCTAGAATGAAATGAACTATTTTTTTACATGTAGATGCTGTCACCTGACATAAAATTAATTTTGGTAAATGTTTGATTAAAATTAATAACAACTTTGGTTCACTTTCACATATTTAAATTTAACATGTTTAACAGCAAATGTTTTGTACTGTCTAACATTCTGTCATCTTTGTTTCACGTACACAAATTGTTTACTTACAATTTGTTAAATAGTTTTATAGGAAACTTTTATAGGGGTTCATTTTCAATATTTGTGCCTAAATAACCATTAGCATAACTGTAAATTTGAGACCTGAGTTGGTATAAGAAGCAATTGTCTTTTCCCATCAAAATACATTTCATGGACCTCTACAAAAGTCTTGTCATAGGCAGTGATATCTATTTCAGATATGATTGAAAAGTTCTCACTATGGATACATTGTGTTTGGTGGGGTATCAATTGATTTCTTGGGTATGGCCCCCCTGGTGAACCATGAATTTAAAGTTTTCAATAATATAAAACTTTCTATCTAGGTTTAAATGCAGAATTTGTAAAAACAACAAAATCTTGTATCCACGGAAAAAAATCAATTTGTTTAATCCTTAAAAATTGGTATCCACAAAAATAAAGGAATCCACACTATATGGCATTTTTATGGCCCTGTTTTGGAGGAGGGGGCATTAAGTTTTAGCATTGTCTGTTAGTACATCTGCAAGTCTGTCTGTCTGTTCGTCCCAAAATTAGTTTTGCCTCAACCAAATGTTATGAAACTTATACACAATGCTTATAACCACCAATCACAGATCAAGTTTGAATATGGGTGGCGTCACTTTTGCCGTTCTCGAGTTATGTCCCTTTATAAGTCTAGTTATTTCCCTTTATAAATGGAAAAATTGGCCAATTTGCCATTTCCATACTCTAACTTTACTATGCCACAACCAAATGTGTCCTGAAACTTAAACACAATGAGTATTACTACCAAAAACAGATAAATTTCGAATTGCAAGAACAAAAGTGAAATAGATACATTCCCTGTTACTGTTTTTTATTGATCAATGAGAGAATCCAAACCCTGAGCAATCTCAAATGACAAAATACAGAAACAAATGTCATTAAGTTTCAAAGTAAACAAAATGTCAATAGGTAAGGTTTGAATTAGTACATTGACTCATGCATACTTACAAGTGGGGGCATCTGTGTCCCATGGACACATTCTTCTTTTATTAGTCCCCTACCGATGAAGTTGAAGGGGACTTTAGGTTTGCACTCAATCTGTCAGTCTGTCTATCCATCCGTCAGTCCAGCATTTCAGTTTTCCACACTTTTTTTCATAGTGCTTGAAGATATTGATTTAATATTTAGTATATTGTTTTATCATGACAAGTTACAGATCCAGTTCGAATTTTGCTTTGGTCTGATGATTTTGTGCATAGTTATGGTCCTTGGATTTAGAAAATTCACTCAAATAATCAGTTTTCTGCACTTTTTTTCATCATGCTTGAAGATATTGATTTGATAATTGGTAAATAGTTTCATCATGACAAGTTATAGATCAAGTTTGAATTTTGTTCCAGTCTGATGATTTTGTGCAGAGTTATGGTCCTTGGACTTAGAAAAATTCACTCAAATAATCAGTTTTCTGCACTTTTTTATCATGCTTGAAGATATTGATTTGATAATTGGTATATAGTTTTATCATGACAAGTTACAGATCAAGTTCGAATATTGTTCCAGTCTGATGATTTTGTGCAGAGTTATGGTCCTTGGACTTAAAAAATTCACTTAAATAATCAGTTTTTCTCTCTTTTTTTTTTCGTCATGCTTGAAGATATTGACTTGATATTTGTTATATAGTTTACAGCATGATAAGTTATAGATCAAGTTAGCGTTTTGTTCCAGTACAATGAATTTTAACCGGTAGGGGACTATGTATTGCCATGCAATACTCTCAGAATGCTTGTTTTCTTAAATATATATAGTTGGAAATATAAAAAAATGGTTTCCTCAACTATTTCTTGAATAATGAGGAGTTTTAGAAGCATATTACAGTAAAGCCTTTCTTAATGAAACACCAAGTAAAACAATATGGATGAGGCTTATATTCCATGTTTACCGTACATAAAAAACTCTGAGTTGGATTTAAAAAGGTTTTACAACTGTTCAGTTTCCGTAAAATATTTTGATTAATATTTCATGATTCTTTGTATTTCTATTGGTTTAAGGTTTGATACCTTACATTTACTTATTTTAATTCTCACAATTCCTCCTTTGTCAACCTTTAGTCAGTTTAATTCTCACAATTCCTCCTTTGTCAACCTTTAGTCTGTTTAATTCTCACAATTCCTCCTTTGTCAATCTTTAGTCAGTTTAATTCTCACAATTCCTCCTTTGTCAACCTTTAGTCTGTTTAATTCTCACAATTCCTCCTTTGTCAACCTTTAGTCTGTTTAATTCTCACAATTCCTCCTTTGTCAACCTTTAGTCAGTTTAATTCTCACAATTCCTTCTTTGTCAACCTTTAGTCTGTTTAATTCTCACAATTCCTCCTTTGTCAATCTTTAGTCTGTTTAATTCTCACAATTCCTCCTTTGTCAATCTTTAGTCACTTTGTCAACCTTTAGTCAGTTTAATTCTCACAATTTCTCCTTTTTCAACCTTTAGTCAGTTTAATTCTCACAATTCCTCCTTTGTCAATCTTTAGTCTGTTTAATTCTCACAATTCCTCCTTTGTCAACCTTTAGTCTGTTTAAATCTCACAATTCCTCCTTTGTCAATCTTTAGTCTGTTTAATTCTCACAATTCCTCCTTTTTCAACCTTTAGTCTGTTTAATTCTCACAATTCCTCCTTTGTCAACCTTTAGTCTGTTTAATTCTCACAATTCCTCCTTTGTCAATCTTTAGTCAGTTTAATTCTCACAATTCCTCCTTTGTCAACCTTTAGTCTGTTTAATTCTCACAATTCCTCCTTTGTCAATCTTTAGTCAGTTTAATTCTCACAATTCCTCCTTTGTCAACCTTTAGTCTGTTTAATTCTCACAATTCCTCCTTTGTCAACCTTTAGTCTGTTTAATTCTCACAATTCCTCCTTTGTCAACCTTTAGTCAGTTTAATTCTCACAATTCCTCCTTTGTCAACCTTTAGTCTGTTTAATTCTCACAATTCCTCCTTTGTCAATCTTTAGTCACTTTGTCAACCTTTAGTCAGTTTAATTCTCACAATTCCTCCTTTGTCAACCTTTAGTCAGTTTAATTCTCACAATTCCGCCTTTGTCAATCTTTAGTCTGTTTAATTCTCACAATTCCTCCTTTGTCAATCTTTAGTCTGTTTAATTCTCACAATTCCTCCTTTGTCAACCTTTAGTCTGTTTAATTCTCACAATTCCTCCTTTGTCAATCTTTAGTCTGTTTAATTCTCACAATTCCTCCTTTTTCAACCTTTAGTCTGTTTAATTCTCACAATTCCTCCTTTGTCAACTATTAGTCTGTTTAATTCTCACAATTCCTCCTTTGTCAATCTTTAGTCAGTTTAATTCTCACAATTCCTCCTTTGTCAACCTTTAGTCTGTTTAATTCTCACAATTCCTCCTTTGTCAATCTTTAGTCAGTGAAATATATAATTCAAATACAAAGCTACGTAAGAACTATGGGCTCACTGTCAAACAAGAAATTTAAAGATTTTTACTGGATGGAATGTCAGATTATCTTATATCATAATTAGCATGTTTAAAAATCTTTAAAAAAAAATATATACTTTGTTCATGAGAGTTGTAAAAAATTTGCAAACTGTGTGCTTTGTTCTGTTAACTACTTATCTTTATGTTATTTTCATTACAGGGTATCAGTCACTATGAAGCCTGTAAACAGTATCCAGACACCATGAAACAGCTTGACAACTTAGAAAAAGAAATATCAGGGGGAACAACTGCTACAGTCTCACTTATCTACAAAAATAAGTTATTTGTGGCTAATGTAGGTGGGTATTAAAGTAAAGTCTTATGATACCCCTGTAAACAATGTAGGTGGGTATTAAAGTAAAGTCTGATGATACCCCTGTAAACAATGTAGGTGGGTATTAAAGTAAAGTCTTATGATACCCCTGTAAACAATGTAGGTGGGTATTAAAGTAAAGTCTTATGATACCCCTGTAAACAATGTAGGTGGGTATTAAAGTAAAGTCTGATGATACCCCTGTAAACAATGTAGGTGGGTATTAAAGTAAAGTCTGATGATACCCCTGTAAACAATGTAGGTGGGTGTTAAAGTAAAGTCTGATGATACCCCTGTAAACAATGTAGGTGGGTATTAAAGTAAAGTCTTATGATACCCCTGTAAACAATGTAGGTGGGTGTTAAAGTAAAGTCTTATGATACCCCTGTAAACAATGTAGGTGGGTATTAAAGTAAAGTCTGACTATACCCCTGTACACAATGTAGGCGGGTATTAAAGTAAAGTCTTATGATACCCCTGTACGATACCCCTGTAAACAATGTAGGTGGGTATTAAAGTAAAGTCTGATGATACCCCTGTACGATACCCCTGTAAACAATGTAGGTGGGTATTAAAGTAAAGTCTGATGATACCCCTGTAAACAATGTAGGTGGGTGTTAAAGTAAAGTCTTATGATACCCCTGTAAACAATGTAGGTGGGTATTAAAGTAAAGTCGGATGATACCCCTGTACACAATGTCTGGGGGTTATATAGGAATCACCACGTCAGTTTGTCTGTTGGTCCATCCCCCTTTTGTCCAGTTCATAACTTTTGTACCATTGAACTTAGGTTGATCAAACATGGTATGCAGAAGCATCATGGGATGGGCTAGTGGTGTGTCATATACCAAACTCGACTCTGACATTTGACCCCTATTTAAGCAAATTCTTGTTGAATCATGTCTGGCTGATAACTTTTGTACTGTAGACCTAATTAGGTTAACCAAACTAGGTATGCTGATGTATCATTGGGGGGGGGGGGGGTCGTATATCAAAGTAAGGTAAATCTGAATTTGACCTTTGACCTAGGCCTCTATGATGGAATCCAAATATTTATGGTAACCATTATATAAAAAAAAAATAAGTCAAGGTAGTAGTGCATTCTGAGTTTCATTTATATTTGTTTATATTTTTTTTTGTGGTCGTAAACATCTTGTTATTTTGATGTACAGGGCTCGACAATAACGCTTGTCCGATTGTCCGGTACCAGAGGAAAAAAAGGTCGGACAAGTAAAAGCTAGATCAAAGTTGTCCGACGGGACAAGTAAAATCATTTTGTAGAAAATAAATTTAATCCAACTTTGATGAACAAAGTATTGAGTAATAAACAAAAAACAAGAAAAGATAAAAACAAATATTAATTTGACATGTTTACCATGTTTACTTGCAATCGATAATTTAAAACTGGTTCTTTGACAGATACTTTATAACAGATAAAACGCGTAATATTCTGGAAACCAGTCTTAGATGAAATCAAGAATGCGCTTTGTAGATAAGGTAACAAGACAGTTTGGCACCGGCACGGAAACCAATCCTTCCATGTTTAATAGACAGTATGGCACCGTAGGAGACATTTCGGGACCAAGCCAACCAGTACCTCATTTCCCTACCTTTTTCTGTTGCTTATAATAAATATGATAAATTTTATTTAACAAAAATATTTTTTAAAATAAAAAATGAAGAAATTATTGACCATATCATAAAATTCACAGAATCATATTTGATCATATGTAGACAAAACAATACTTGATTGCGTTTGAATAAACATTTTAATATATTAAAAACAAAGCTGTTTGTTGTAAGGCATTAATCATAATAATCAATATTTTACCAACATGAAAGACCAGGATACAAACCAAATGAGTGTAGACTGACAGGCCTACCAGACTGTGCCTCATGTGCAGAGTCTGATGAGACTTTGGCATTGATGAAAACTATAACCTAAATCCTGTGACATGACTTGATTCAGTTGTTCTCGACTCATATTTTTGAAAAGTATATCAAGAGATATTAATCAAATTCTATTCTTATGTTCATTGAATCAACTTAAAATGCAAAAAAGGTTAATATTAAGTTTTTTTTTGGACAAGTTACAATTTCATTCGGACAAGTAAGTTTTGATGTGTACTTGTCCTATTGGGCAAGTTGAAAAAAAAGTTATTGTAGAGGCCTGATGTAATTTTTTGGTATCATCATTTATATTTCCATTCAAAGTATTAACCATGTCAACTGAAAGTTTGAATTTTGTTGAGAATTTAATTTAATTTTGTAGTTTTCCACAATCTTCAAAATCAAGGAATATGGGTATCCAACTAATATAAAGGAATCCAGGGTATGAAAAGAATTTAGCAGACTATTTCAAATTCTATTGCAGGTGATACAAGGGCCTTGCTATGCATCACTGACCAAGAGGGCATGCTTCGTGTCATGCAGTTGTCAGTGGACCACTCGTTAACCAATGAAGAGGAATGTAACAGGATGGCATTGTTAGGTCTAGACATGGAGAAACTGAAACAACATAGACTGATAGGAAGTTCTGACAGTACAAGATGTCTAGGAGATTATCATGTGAAAGGAGGATATAAAGATATTGACCTATTGACGTATGTATGGTTGGTTCTTGACCTCATTCATTACAAAAGTTACTTCCCTTTGAATAGTCTTACAAATGATGTCTTTCTTGGGAGCAGGTTCACTGAAAGGGAAAAGGGGGGAGAAACCAAGCGGTCAATAAATCAGAGTCTTTAAGTCAAAGAATAACAGATGGCACCATAGCCAACAGGAAAAAATATTTAAAAGCAAGCAGTCTGCCAAACACAGCAAAGAAAACTTGAGATTGAGCAACACAAACCAAGCAAAACAATAGAAGTAACCTGTGGTATAAGGGTAAGCACTTTGTCACATCAGGTGCATTGATAGTCATAAATGAAAAAAGCAGGATTGGAATGTTGCTAGGAAAAATGGAGCATATCTGTGGTCATCTATGACAGATGTTACATAGCTATCAACAAAACAAGATGGTGTCGATAAAACTTAAAAGCTGACTTAGCTTTACTACAAAAATATTATAGCTCCAAGTCATACAATTATGGAATCATTCAAAGAGAGGACGATTTCTAGGTTTTTTTTTGCTCAACTTTTGATTTAATACTTGCTTATATTGACTTGTTTTAATTCATTAATTTGCCTTATAATAAATATTTGAGAGAATAGGAAATAAATGTTGCATGGCATTAATCACATAACTGTCTTATGCATATAGGGTAAAACCCAAAGAAATCGAAATTTGTTTACCTATTTACTATCAATTAAGTTGTTAAAGCAGCCAATTAACTTTCTAATGATTGCATATCAATGCATTGAAATTGATCATTACATTATGTAACACACTGGAAACAATGTTAATGATTGTAGGTGGATAAAGGGGGGGGGGAGTTAATTTGATGATATATCCAGAGTTAAAAAGATCATTCCAACCATGGCAACTGAAGAATCCCAATAATTCAAATAAGACAATACAAATTAGAACTATTTGGGTAACTGTAGTATGGACTCAGAACAATTTGGGTAACTGTATTATGGACTCAGAACTATTTGGGTAACTGACTGTATTATGGACTCAGAACTATTTGGGTAACTGTATTATGGACTCAGAACTATTTGGGTAACTGACTGTATTATGGACTCAGAACTATTTGGGTAACTGTATTATGGACTCAGAACTATTTGGGTAACTGTTTTATGGACTCATTATGAGTTACTGTTCCAGGGATCATCAGAATCAGCTGTGACTCATCACTTCACAACATCCCAGGACTCCTAGTGAGAAACATGCAAACATTTCTATTTGGTCCCCCTCCCGATGAAAATCTATTGTAAGGTTCATACCCCGTAAGTTGGTATTTTCATGCAGACGACATTCTGTTGATTGAATACTGCATAGATTTCTGACAGAATAAAGGACTACCTCGGAATTCAAGTATTTGTACAAAAGAGAATGAATCCCAAAACAGTGCAATTGTCTCTTGAGTCTATTTTGATTATATAACTTCTGTGGATTACTGAAACGGATTTTTTTTGGAGGGGGGGGGGGGGCCTTATGAAGCTACATATATATGGTTGATTTAATAACAAATCATGAGTATTCTGAAGTGACTTTTCCATCTTCTTTTCAGGGATGCAAGCAGGGAACCAGTGATTGCTGATCCTTATGTTCATGGAGGTATACCTTTGGACAAATCCTCCAGTTTCTTGATTATAATGTCCGATGGATTATATCAAGCTTTACAAGATGCCATCCAGTGTGATCGTGTCAATGTTGAAGTGGCTCGCATGGTGGCAGCAGAGTTTTCAATTCAGGGCACACTGCATGGTGTTGCACAGGCTGTTGTTGACAAGGTTGTAAGAATGCATCATGATGCATATATGACTGGCACCCCAGAAATAAAGAGTCTGTGTAAGAAACGAGGGGACATAACTCTACTGGTTCGAAATTTTAATTATCCATTAGCAAATGCAATTAATTCACCGAACCGAACTGGACCTTATAATCCATTGTCTCCACCAACTCCAGCAAGAATCCCGAGTCATTTACCGCTGACTCCATCTATTAGTATAGAACTGTCAGATCACAGCAGTTCCCAATCCCCAGCTGGAACTCCCACTCCTACAAAACAGAGGTCACCACCTAGAGACATCATGTTAACCACAACAAGTACACTAGCATCAACCTTACCTGACTCAACATTGAATACCAGTAATGGGGGTACCAGTACAGAATCATCAACACAAAGTAGTGGAGATACCAGGTTTCCTAGTCGATTTTACCAATGTGCTAAACTAGAACTTGATGAAGATGGTAAAATTGAACCATATGTTGATTTTTCAGACTTTTATAAAGCAATTGCAGAATTAACAGAAGCACAGAGAGAGACATTGAATGCAGAGACTAATCCCAAATCTGGATATGAGACAATAACAGAGGAATCTGAGACTTCACTTACGTCAGGACCAGAAAATTAAAATTTTATGATGTACTTCTGTTTTCTTGACAGATTGTTTTATATGATATAGGTCTGTGTTTGTATCTTAGTTTGTTTGTTGGATAAGGTTTACTATGAAAATAACACTATACAAATCTTCTTAAAGACAACATAAGGATGTTCGCTACTCTGTTTCAAAATAACAAGCTTTTTAAAAGACTATTATAAATTGATAGTATATAGACAAAGGAACTATAAAAGCAGAAAAAAAATGAAGGGTCCTTGAGCTTTCTTTTGAGATATAAGCCATTGAAAATTTAGCGGGAAATAATTCTCTAGATTTTTCATATATTTAACATTGGCACCTTTTTTCTGTCAAAAAGTATGAAAAAATAACAAGGATTTAATAAGATTTTCAAAAGATGGCATTTTAAACTATATGTAATCAAATTATGAAAAGAAAAGAAGGGGTTAGTGGGCAAAAATTTTCAATGGCACTACATGGATAAAACCAGAGGATTCTGAATATCTGGCAAAAATTCAAAAACAAGAAGAGCGAACATCCTTAAGTAAGCCTTTTTTCACTTGAGTCACAATTGATTTAATAGCTGAAGGTTAATTTAGAATTGAACTTATAGTTGCAAAAATATAAAATAACATATGGCATATTTTAAATAGTAATATAATTTTGATGTCATTTTCAGTACTTGTATATGATTTCTTGGTTGTCTATTGTATTTGATAATGAAACTTGTAGTCCAAAGTGATAAACAAATTTCCTAAGGCGAGTTTATTACAAACAGAGTGCATCTTGTCTGATTATTTGAAATTACTGTTCTCAAAAACCTTGTAAGGGATCTGTATACATTTGCAAGGTTTTTGGGGTAAAGATTGCATTCATGAAATCAAAAAACCCTTATGTGACTGGCTTGGTAGTTACAAGTTTTCCAGATTTTATCACCACTTTTTGATATACACAAAACATAGATCACAACATTCTATACATCCTACCTATGAGAATTTCAAGAAATTTACATTGCAATGTCTAATTTTTAGTTTCCACTGTAAACTGAATGCAATCTTTACCCTTCAGTGCTCACAAAACAACTTTGATTATTAATGCGAATAATGCAACTGGATGAGTATAGCTATAGATAGAACTCGCATTCAGATATCTTAATACATTCATCTGTATGCAGGTTTTCCTGAAATCGCAATAGTTAATCTGACATTTGATGGTTCCTAGTTGTTGACAATGAAACAGTTGATGGTTCCTAGTATCATGTGATCAATCTCCTGGATATTTACAGACTTTATTTTTAAAGTTATTGTACAATACATATAGTTTTATAACATTGATATTTATTCCAATGGAAGCTTTGTTGCCAGGATTTATTTCTGCAAGCTAGGGTAATTTCAGGTTTAATTTAGAACAATACTAGTTGCTATTGTAAGTTTTAATAAAAAAAATTTATGGATAATTTATTTATAAGATTTTTGATCGATGCATACATTTTCAGATTAACTACAGTATTTTGAAAATAAAGCATATGAATATAAAATTTTAGCTCTAAACAGTAGTATGTTCATCCGATGGATTTTTTGCAAGAATGAAAGCATGAAAACATTATGGAACTTTCTAAATTAACAGTAATTCATTTTTAGTTACCATAATTCTTGCATTTCAATAACACTTATATTTTGAAACAATAGTGCTGCTTTCTGTATATTCTCTAAAAGTTTAGTATGTAAATTGTAAGTTGTATACAAATTGCTACCTTTGAAACTAAGATGAATGCAATTCATTATGTAAAAAAAGTTTTTAATGAATCACAATATTTATGTTTACATGATATCATTGCTTTGTTACACAATTTTTATTACTGAAAGCAATGAAAAATAATTGTGATATTTTAAAACAAAAGTGAAGAGCTGGTGCTTTTAAAAATAAATTAAAAAGCATTTGTAAATAACTTGTTTTAAGTATTACCCATTTGAAATATCAATATTATATTGGTAGGAAGATAATGTGTTGGTTAAATGTTTATTGAAAATTCCTTAGTGCTGAGCATTTGAAACAGGGATATTATTTCTGTGACTTCTTCATGTTCTTGCAGAACAGACAGTAAGGCCTATAAACAGGGACTAAATGTTGGTACCCTATACTTAATAAAAAGCAGTAGTCTACTTCTATTTTGACACATGCTGTGTAGTGTAAAATAACACATTTTAGTGCTAGGTTTTCATAGTGTTTTATAGTTGGGGGGGGGGGGGGGGGGGGGGGGGTGTTAGTTTGTGTTTTCAACAGGGATTCATTTGAACTTAAAATTTCATTCGGAAATTAATTGCAGTTGTATTTGTATATTTGATGATATGATTCTTAAATTTCTATAGGACAATCGTCCTGAACATACATGAAATGTTTGCCACTGGATGTTAAACAACCAACAATCAATCAATATATAGGACAAACAAAGATAAATGGTGATCTCTAATACACCTTTGTTAGTCCATTGATCAATACTTAAAGATGATTGGTTGAGATCTAAAAAAAAAGAAAACCAAGCCCATACCATAGACTATGACAAGCTCTATGTTGTCTCATTTCTATCATTTGTCTAAAGAAGTTGGTAATGAATTAAACACGAACTATCTATAGTTATGCCAGCATCTCAAATTTCTGAAAGGGGCCTCGGTGGCCGAGTGGTCTAAGTAGTTACTACTGTAATCACTAGCCAGTCAACACTGAGGTTGTGAGTTCGAAACCCGCTCGTGGGGGTGCACTCGACTCCAATCTCAATTGACTAGGATTGTCAGTTTTCCTATCGAAGGTCAGTGGTTTTCTCCGGGCACTACGGCTTCCTCCACCAATAAAAACTGGCCGCCACGAAATAGCCCAAAAGCGGTGCTTAAAAGTGGCGTTAAAACACCAAAAATCAAAAAATCAAATCAAATTTCTGAAAGGGCAAATGTTGTTTAAGGATAAACTGTTGATACAGAGATATGTATCACATGTATGTTGTTTCAATAGTAAGTATAATGCAAATGATGAAATATAAATGGCAATACTTTAACATTTAAACAGTGCAAAACATGTAAAGTCAATACACCATGACAGAAGGTGCAGGGCCAAATAATCTCTATGAGATATGTGTATGATAACTCAAATGCATACCATATAATTATGATTAACTTTTCATTAGGGCACTTTAAACTAACATAATTACAAACTTTTACAAATTGTTGACGCCGGAAAGCTGGGAACTGGTTCTCAACAACACCAGGGACTTGGCAAGGCCAGACGAGATACATTTGAACTTTAGAGGAATGCTACTTTGAGAACCGCTCAACCACCTCTTGCTTTTTACAATTTGACTTCTTTGTCCTGAAAATGACAGTCATACAACAACTGTTCCTGGACCAGTGTTATTTTTGAGAAAAAAAAAATCCCTAGATCGGACTGTTTATGTGTAGACGAAATCCTTTAAATCGCTCACTGATGGCAAAAGGACATGAAGCATGCTCGCTAATTTAAGAATTAGTTTTTCCTATTTCTTGGCGTCTGTCTTCGTTTGCTAGCTGGTTTAAAAAAATAACCTTTTTGATTAACTGAACAAATTGAATCAAACTTGAGTTTGTAGTTTAAAATTTGATCTGGACCTTTATGTCTTTGAATGTGGTTGCCGTTACTTAATATGGAACAGGGGTAAGCTAAACAGCAGATTTTTTTGTATACATATTTTTCTCAATTTTAATCATATATCCATGATGAATCCCTTTTTTTTTGTGATAACATTTAGTAAAACTTCTTACCAATTTTTGTCTCGCCTTGGCGGAGTCATAAGCGAGACATAGGTATGCTGTTTTCGTCGTCGGCGACGGCGGCGTCATCAACAATGTTTTAGTTTGTGATTAGGTCTAGTTCATGGTGAACCACTAGTGGTAGGTCAATGATATTTGGTATGCAGTTGTATTAGCATTGGCACATCTCATTACCATGGAGATTATTTGGCTCAGCCCCTCAGTAAAGGTCTATTGACTTTGAAACTTTGCTTAGTTTACATGTATTAGTTTGTGATTAGGTCAGTTTATGGGGAACCACTAGTGATAGGACAATGATATTTGATATCAGTTGTATAAGCATTGGCATATCTCATTTCCATGGAGATTATTTGGCCCCGCCCCCTCATTCATGGTCTATTGACTTCGAAACTTTTGCTTAGTTTTCATGTATTAGTTTGTGATTAGGTCAGTTTAAGATGAACCACTAATGTAAAGTCAATGATATTTGGTATGCAAATGCATTGGCATTTGCAAGTTTCATTTCCATGGAGATTATATAACCCCACCCCTAATTATTGGTTCATTGACTTTGAAACTTTTACATAGTTTACAAGTTAATGTTTGTGTTTAGGTTTGTCTAAAGGGAACGACTTACGAAAAGACAATGGTATTTGGTTTGCAGTTGTATTAACATTGGCACAACTCATTTCCATGGAGATTGTTTAGTCCTGTACCTTCAGTCATAGTTCATTGACTTTGAATATTTGCATAACTTACATGTTAAAGTATTACTATTTAAATTTCAACATTTGCATTATCAAAATAACAAATAGGCGAGACATATATCTCTGTGGTAACAGTTTTTATTAATATATACATTGTATATATAAGATTCAAATCTATGTTTGACCTAAAATCTCTGGTCCATGACGCCTTGGCACTCAAATCTCGGGCCCGTTTTCCAGTCCCAAAATCTGTGTCCTTTCCTCAGAAATTGTGTCCTGTGACGTCATGACACTCATTGTTTATTCAAATCTGTGTCTTTCACAAAAATAGACACAGTTTTGTATCTTGACTTGGGACAAGCACAGAATGCGGCCGGGTGAACCCTACCATAATCTAGTACAGTTGTGTAACAACACAACACAGTACATGAAACTTACTGAAGATCAGTTGGAAAGGCCTGGCTTGACCTATTAGATCGACACAAAACAACTAACAAAAAACAACAAAAATACAAAATACACAAATTTATTTTACCGCCATAACGAATCCTTTTCCCCTCCCCAATGTGTATTACTGATGAATGGTTTCCATCACCTGACTCCCTTTTCGCTCCTCATTACTAGGTTTCTTTATCCCTGTCGAAGCCCCTCTCTGTTAATAGTTTAAGACAAATTAACTTTTCAATTGCTTTAACTGATATCGGAATAATTCGAATATTAAAGTCTTTGACAACAAACTTAATACCTCTAAGGCGTTTTGATAATTCTGACGCCAACACATAGGACAGTGCATACCATGACATCAACATAGAAAAAGACACCGATTTTGAGATTATAGAAGACAGATTTGTGACGTCTATTATAAGTTATCGCACCGCGGGTAAATTATCACGTTGTGATTGGTTTAACGCCGTCACGTGGTGACCCCCTATGGATCCGTAGGGGGTTCACGTCTACTGTTAATGGTGACGTCATCTATTAATGTTGTGTGTTTCATTGTTTATTTCTCTACAAAACGCAGCGGAAAAAGTCTCACGGGAGAGAAATTCGTTATACGGTTCACTACTGACTCCCTACGGACCATAGAGGGTGAATAAAATCCATAGGAGATTCGGCCTTCGGCCTCATCTCCTATGGATTTTACTAACCCTCTATGGATCCGTATAACTTATATTATATGGTTCGCTACTGACCCCCTACGGATCCATAGAGGGTTAGTAAAATTCATAGGGGGTGAGGCCGAAGGCCGAATCTCCTATATATTTTACTCACCCTCTATGGTCCGTAGGGGGTCAGTAGTGAATCGTATAACGAATTTATCGCACGCGGGACTTTTCCTGCTGCGTTTTGTGGAAAAAAAAACAATGAAATACAACGACATTAATAGATGACGTCACCATTAACAGTAGACGTGACGTCATAAACCCCATATGAAATTTACTAACCCCCTACGGATCCATAGGGGGTCACCACGTGACGGCGTTAAACCAATCACAACGTCATAATTTACCAGCGGTGCGATAAGACCCAATATAGAATAGGACACATATCTATGACGCAATATAGAATAGGACACAGATCTGAGGAACGCACAGATATTGTGACGTCTATAACGCAATATAGAATAGGACACAGATCTGAGGAAAGCACGCATATTTGAAGCTGGACATAGATTTGAGACTTACATATGTATAACTCTGTTGTATAAATTATAGTGATGCAATTAAAACGTTAATGAAATCCGAGACGTCACTGCAAACACCTGAATATCAAACCAAATAAGAAAAATGTATATTCCATAAGAAGACAACGGAACATGAGCATCGTCAACAGAAAAAAAGATACCGTGAGTGCTCTTAGATCGGTACTTTGCGTCTTCATTGTTTTTGTAAGTTGTTTGTTTTGCTTTGTATCGATTTGATAACTCAAGTCCTTTTCAACTGATTTATAGTTTGTTCACAACAGTCCAGTTTAGGGGAAAAGTTGGGCGACCGCAAACATATTTAACCCCGCCACATTCTGAACTATCTTTTTACCCGGAAGTAGAACAACTTGTTTTAATATGTACAAAGTTTCTGTACAGAGTACTACATTGTGATACCAGTTATAAATAGTATTTTTGTCGGCTCACTTCGGCCATCGTACTTATCATTTAACAATTTAATTTTTCCACTTTAAAGCAAATGAATGATTTTAAGTCTTGGATTAGAATGATTTCATATTGGTTTGAAGGTTTAATGCAGTTGCCTGTTTGTCTTGCAGCTGTTTGTTTGTGATAGTATTTTCTTTTGCGGCATTAAAGAAAGTTGATTTCTCTTTCAATTACAACAGAGAATGCAGGATGCATCACTTTATTAGATACATAATTCAGTTTTAGTCTAACCAAAAATGCATTCTTTTCCAACTTTTATGATTTGTTTCAAAGCGTCTGTTGAAAGAAGATCTGAGAAACTCAAAACTTTATATAATGCCGAAATGTTAGATGTATAGACATCACAGAAGCCACAATCCAGGTAGCACTTAACATGAGTGTCAAATGCATACGTCTTCAACTGATTACATTTCTGTCCTGGTCCCAAAGATTCTTGATATTTTCCTATCAGAGCTTTTGTTAAACAAGGCCTTACACAGTCGATCCATTGTTTCCCAGCTGTGGTAAAACTAGAATACAAACTTTTGAATCTGTTACAATACTTGTAGCCATATCCAATAAGATAACCAGATTTACCACACTGTCTTTGCTGTTCAAAACATCTGTAAAATTGACAATCGCCTGTATTTGCTTTAGCGACACAGTTAGGATCAACCGATGCTGAAATAATGAAATAATTAAGTTTTTGATCATTTGTAAAAAATTGAAAACAACACGTTTAATAATTTCATGCGTCCGAAGCGCTTTTCTGGATTTACCTTCTTCAGGAACGCTCAATGCCAAACATTTGAAATCCGAGGGATGTAAAAGTACCGAAACAGTTGAAGAGCTATATGACAAAAATACCTAAAACAAATAGCCAAATTCATCTAAGGTCAACTTTGCCTGAGGGAGTTGAAACCTTAGTTTCTATATAATTTCAAAATTTATAAAAGTAATGCGTATGTCAGTGTGTATCTATTAAATATGTTGAAGCAGAAAAGGTAAAAACCGATGATGCCCTTAGCTGACATTCGTCTTCTCTGTTACGTTTGTTATCATGTTTACCTTCTGCTTACAGTGAACTTCAAACAAATTGTAATGCTTGATTAAAAGGAAATGGAGACGGACAAACAAAAAATTAAAATACTGCCACATTTGTACCATCTCATAAATAAAAAGTCACATGGAAAATGATCAAAACTAACAACAATCAATGCTCAGTCATGCCTTAGTTCGGAGCGCTTTACAAGATATTGTTTACTGTTTACATTAATTTTATTTCTTGTAAAGGTTCATTTTAAATCTATATTCTTTCGATGCGACCAATTGGATTTTTAATTAGATTGCCTTACACAAATCAAAAATTCGAGAATATTAAAAATGACAGTTATTATAGAAATAAGAAGATGTGGCACGCGGTACGATTGCCTATGCGACAACAGTTACTATCCACCAGAAACAAAATGACGTAGAAGGTAGCAACTATAGGTCATCGTACTGCTTTCAACAATGAGTAAAACTCATACTTTATGTATAATCAAACAAATACGATGCCGATTTAATTTGTGAACGGTTTCCAAAATGAAACTGCTCACGTGTTTTTCTCTCTCAATTAGTGTATATAAAGTGCGAATTCAGTTAGTTCATTTTCACTATCGTATGCGAGTATGTCTATTGTAGTATAAAGGATGATGGGAAAAACTGAGTTTGTTTACATTTTGTAAATACAAAATAAATGATTTGAAAGTACTTTTAAACACAATTTCATTAGAATGTATCTTTTTAATATATAATAACAGGATTAAAGTCTAAAAAAGTGTAATTAAAGCAGCAGAATCCATAATATTGATTACTGAATGCGATTCATTTAAACCATAGATGCGATGAATTATCACTGTAAGTGCAATCATTTCTGATGTGGAATTTTTGGAGGTGCGATGAATTTTCATTGTTGTTTTATATGATAATTCGACATGCGACAACTGAAAATAGTCTTTTAATGACTTTAATATTGATGGTATTTACAATTCGAAATGCAAGCTAGCCGTAGATGCTTACTTGAATATACACGGGTTAACCAACGTATGCGGTTGATTGTGGACGTTGTGCGTTATGTGCCGTTCGTTGATTTTTTTCTGTACGTTCGTTGCGGGATTTCGTTATAACTACACCGTTCGTAAGTAAAACATCGAGAAAATAATTTGCTGTTTCTATTGAAACTAGAAAACACCAGCGACATCGTGGTTCCGTAACTGAATTAGAGTATCTAATTATATATAAGCCTTTTTTTTAGCCTGGATTTTCAGTACTCGTATGTCATCCGATAAAGTCATGCTGCTTAAAGATGCATGGTCTTCTCTGCTTTCAAAATCTTTCTGTTTTAACCCGTCGACCTGGAACTTATTACTTATTTGTAATATCAGTTATTTGGAAAACAAAAGGGCCTGGAATGGTTTTATATTTAATCAACACCATTGTCCTATATTAGTTATATATAAAGTTGAATTTTTTTATTCACCGTTTTTATGTCATGCCGGCTAACAAATTGGAAACTGTTCCTATACGCCTATACTATTGTAAGTTTGGATGTTTAGTATTCGTAATGTCATCTTATAATGTCGTACTGATTTCAGTACAATAGGAAACAATGTGGTAATGCTTGAATTCAGTACGTCGACTGAGCATGCGCGAAAGCGTATAAGACACGGATCGATAACGGTCTCCGAATTTGGATATTTTCTCAAAAATTGGCGTTTTCTGTGGAAAAAAAGATTGTCTTAAAGACAAATTTAGGAAGTACAAATTGCTACATTTATACGTAATATTACAAATATTTCCGACTCTGTATGATTTCAGAGGAGTTGCGGCTCGGTGAAATCGGTCTCCTCCTTTAGTATTATTGATACATATCTTTTATTATTTTTAGCAAGCATTTGCAACAACTATAACTATTTGACATTTCTAACATTTCCTATTGAAGATTAAAACAACATAAATTTTGTATTTGTTTGACGTGAATCAGAACTTACTAGAGCAAGAGAAGCCCACTCATAGGGCCTGATTGCAATCGCGTTTCTAAGAAATCCAGTATTTTGATCTTGAAGTCAAAGGTCAAGCTCACACAAAGGTCGGGTGATATGCGTCACATCGTTTTAAGGTGATACACGTTCATATCTTGCGTATTCAAATATTTAATCCGAAAATATACTTGAGTAAACCATCCATGAATATAACGTATTTTTATGACGAAATTTTCCTTGAAAAGGTTTAGTACTTTCTTGAAAAAGCTTTGAATTTATCACGCCGTTTCTAACACATTTCTACCATATTGATAGGCTTCGTACAACGAACAGTACACGAATTTACAACGAACGGTACTAAAGAAACAATCAAACTCCAAAGAGCATGTATCGTACAGTGCCCAAATTTTGAGTTCAGTTTTTTTCAATTAAATGTCTGCAAATAAATACAACAACGGGTTTCTCATTCGCATTATCTATTTTAAACAACAACAAATCACAAAATACACGGTCGCATTTAGTGTAAGAGCCAACCAATTAATATGCTTTATTTGTAGTTGAATCAAGTTTGAGTTACACATAATGGTTGTTTCGCGATATTTACAAGTAATTCACAGACCTGTATTTTTAAAATATTGACAGGGTGTTCATGTAAAACAAATAATAAACAATTCTGTCAGGAACACAACTTTGTTTTCATAAACATTGAATACTTAACTGAACAGTACGTCAATTAGTCTTTGGTGAAAATATTAGCATAATAGGACTCACAAAGTATGCATATATAATCAGTCCTTCTAACTTCATACATTTTGTCAGAGAGTCGGCTGAATTAAGACTTTATATGATGAAATTAATTTATTTCCTTCTGTGAAAATACATCGCATATACAATAGAAATGAATCGCCCTACAGTGAAAATGAAAGTCAAGTATCATTATTCAACAGTAAACATGAATCGCACAACGAAAACAGCTATAGTGGAATTTAATTCAATATCAATAAACTAAGTAATAAAACCTGTTTTAAGTAATACAACATTAAAAATAATGTTAAAAGGTACATTTTTCTGCAAATGTAACTTAACTGCTGCTTTTAAATTAAATCTCTTGCACGCTCTGTTAGTGAACTATTCTTAATATTTATCTATTTGTGTATCAATTTTACACCTGGGTGGCTATATGCGCGATGAAACAACATTTGCATCTCTTATCTATATCATGAATTTATAAAAACAGTATATATTATGTATTATTTCGTATTTTATTCAAAAATCATGAATTTGTCGTCTGTTTATTTATCATTCTACATCAGAAATTCATAGCGGATACAGTGAAAATGGTATTTCAGGATTCGCACATTATATACACTGTCAATAGGATCCACATTTAACGTAAAACTATTGTTGCGACTTTGAAGCATTCAAATTTGAACCGCGCTGACTGGGTCTAAGTGACTGAGAACCAAGCCCCATTAAAAAAACGTTGAACTGAAATAGATACTTATAATTTGTTTTTATGAAAATATAATAAGGAACAACTTATTAAACCTTTGAATAAAATTATTCTTAAAGGTTTTCTATTTAACAAAATAGTAAGATTTTTGAATATTGTCTTTATCGGCACTAACATCAATTTTGTTATCAAAAACTATAAACATAACTAAATATGTATTGCTATACAGTTTAAAAAAAGTGTAACAAAGTTACCGAACTCCAAGGCAAATTAAAAAAGGGGATCCGGAATTCCATAAAAACTGACAATATCAAACGCTTTCAACCAACGGAACAAGTGATAAACAACTGCCATATTCCTGACTTGGTACAGGCATTTTCCGACGAAAATAGTATGTTAAACCTGGTTTTATAGCTAGCAAAACCTCCCACTTGTATGACAGTTGTTTATATTTCCGTTAAGTTGTGATCTTTTTTGAACTAGTTTTCAGTAACAGTGTGGTCTGTACTTTGTGTTGTATCGCTTTGTCGCTTTGTTATTTGATCTTTTTTGCTTCACGCCGATCTGATAAGTCAACCCCTTTCATTTGATTTTTACAGTTTGTCCTTACGTTGTACTGCTGTATCACTGTCCCAGGTTAGGGCTGGCTTGAGTGCTCACAGGTCCACAGTCATATATGTTATACCGGTATATGTCTGTCCTAAGTCAAGTCCCTGAACTTCAGTTGTTGTATTTTTTTGCTGTCTGTCATATATACTTGTTTTTTGTTAATTTATTTATCTTAAATCAGGCTGTTTGTTGCTCATTGTTGTAGACCATACGATGACCTTTAGTTGCATGCATATTTCCACTTCATTTGGTGAATTTCTGTCTCATTGGCAATCATACCACTTTTCATTATTTTTATACATTTTTTCCAATACATAAAACAAAATTTACCTGTAGTAAATGTTTTTAGAGTTACAATAAGAATAAACACAGACTTCCACAGAGTAAGATCCATGTCCCTAAAGCTAGATTTGTGTGCAGTGCAAATTCAATGCAATTTGAGTAGAATAATCTTCCGGAGAATCCAGATTTTTCATTTATATAGGTTCTTACTAACCAATTAAAAACTTGCATTAATTTAATCTTTTAAAAGGGTGAATGTCAACATTAAAATTATGTTACAAAAACAAATCTGAGACTTAAGTATGTTTTTTTGTCACGTTTTTACATGTTATTGTTCATATGTTGTTTTCACTTTATCCATGTTTATGTAAATGTTGTCACAACATCAAAGAGAATTAATGGTTAGGATGCATTAATAGGACTTGTAAAATTGTACAATAATGTTTACATCTTTCTACAGGTAGTTCCATAGTCTAAGGTGCATGATTTCCCTTTAGAAATTTGTCAACTACGTAGTTAAATTGTCTCAACTTTCTAGCCATTAATGTAAAGTTGATTTTATTTTATTCCCTACAACCTCAATGAGATAAAAAGTTCATGTGTTTTAAAAAAAAAATGAAAACAACACTTCTTAACTTTTATGCGTCCGAAGCGCTTTTCTGGATGTACCTTCATCAGGAAACAGTTGAAGAGTTAATTGACCAAATAGGACCTAAAAACAAAAGACAAATCCATCTAAGGTCAGAGGGAGTTGAAACCTCAGTTTCTTTATAATTTCTTAACTTATAAACGAACATTTTTAGAACGACTTGTTATGAATTATGCCACTACCGAAGTACGGACAACTGAAATGATACCTTCGGGACTAATGGTCCACCACCAGCGATATCAACCCAGTATCGTTAAAAAAATAAAAAAACAACACTCTATAACTGTCATGCATCCGAAGCGTTTTCCTGAATTTAATTTTATCAGGAACGCTCAAAGCCGAATGTTTGAAAACCAAAGATGAATGTGAACCGACACGTCTTGTATGTTTTTATAATTTTGGTTCATATATATGTTTCGGAGTTTAGTGTGACGTTCATTTTCGTTGAACTAGTATACATTATTGTTTAGGGGCCAGCTGAAGCCCGCCTCCGGGTGCGGGATTTTCTCGCTGTGTTGAAGACCCATTGGTGGCCTAGTGCTGTTTCCTGCTCTTTGGTCGGTTTGTTGTCTCTTTGACACATTCCCCGTTTCCATTCTCAATTTTATTTACAGTTGAAGAGCGATATAACCAAAAAGGACTTAAAAAGTAATAGCCAAATACATGTACATCTAAGATCAGCTTTGACTGATAGAGTTGAAACATTAGTTTCTTTATAATTTTTTTAATTTGCTAATTTATAAACGGATAATCTTAGAACGGTTTTTTAAAATCATGTCAGTACCGAAGTATTGGGTACTGCGCTGATGATACCCTTTGGAACTGATATATCGAATTAATAATGATACGGAGAAGTGGTGTAATAAAACTACAAGAAATAATGTCGTTATCATCATATTAGTATAATCATGATTTTTCTCTTTAAAAATTAACATTATACGTTATTACTCTCTACAAATTCTATTGTAATATCGTAAATAGATTTAAAACCTCTAAAGTTTATATCTAAAGTTCTTACATCTTCCGATAGCAAAGGTTGCAGTTGTAATATAGGTCGTAGTCGGTACTAGCTAACTCAGTTATATACATCTTCCGATAGCAAAGGTCGCAGTTGTAATATACCGGTACTAGCTAACTTAGTTACATACATCTTCCGATAGCAAAGGTCGCAGTTGTAATACTAGTATACCGGTACTAGCTAACTCAGTTACATACATCTTCCGATAGCAAAGGTTGCAGTTGTAATATACCGGTACTAGCTAACTCAGTTACATACATCTTCCGATAGCAAAGGTCGCAGTTGTAATATACCGGTACTAGCTAATTCAGTTACATACATCTTCCAATAGCGAAGGTCGCAGTTGTAATATACCGGTACTAGCTAACTCAGTTACATACATCTTCCGATAGCAAAGGTCGCAGTTGTAATATACCGGTACTAGCTAACTCAGTTACATACATCTTCCGATAGCAAATGTCGCAGTTGTAATACTAGTATACCGGTACTAGCTAACTCAGTTACATACATCTTCCGATAGCAAAGGTCGCAGTTGTAATATACCGGTACTAGCTAATACAGTTACATACATCTTCCGATAGCAAAGGTTGCAGTTGTAATATACCGGTACTAGCTAACACAGTTACATACATCTTCCGATAGCAAATGTCGCAGTTGTAATACTAGTATACCGGTACTAGCTAACTCAGTTACATACATCTTCCGATAGCAAAGGTTGCAGTTGTAATATACCGGTACTAGCTAACACAGTTACATACATCTTCCGATAGCAAATGTCGCAGTTGTAATACTAGTATACCGGTACTAGCTAACTCAGTTACATAAATCTTCCAATAGCAAAGGTCGCAGTTGTAATATACCGGTACTAGCTAACTCAGTTACATACATCTTCCGATAGCAAAGGTCGCAGTTGTAATATACCGGTACTAGCTAATTCAGTTAAATTTCTTATTTGTTCCGGTGGTGTTACCATTTGAAAAGCATGCTGGCCTCTCAAAATTGCTAACGATTTTAAAGACATGCTGGCCTCTCAAAAATGTTAATGATTTTAAAGACATGCTGGCCTCTCAAAAATGCTAACGATTTCACTTGAATTATATCAGATTAATTAAACCTATTGGGAGTGTTGTTTGATTCTTTTTTAAGACAGTGTTCAAACGAAAGGTGTGGCTGGCTTCTTGTAGTACCGAACACATTATTATCCTGCTTTTTAACTTTCGTCGTCTTTTAAGACCTTGTGATCGTTAGTAGATATATTGTTGATAACTGGACTGTGCAGGTTTTTTGTGTGTTTTCTTTATAGGACATATTGTCTAGATTACCTTGTAAAACTGGTTCAATACAACGACAGGTTGAACCAAGTCAGGCTGCCTGGGCCATGTATTGTTCGTGTTGTTGGTCTTTGTTTGTGCGTCTATTTTCACGAAGTGGTTTACTTTGCTCTATCAATCCATTTATTTTTCACGTGCTCCATAATTCTGTGTTTATCTAAATGTCACAATCCGATAAACTTCGACAACAAACTTGAAAGTTAGTTAGCTTGCAATCAATAATCATTGAATGCAATATTATTTGTCGATAATACTTTATAGATTCCTAATAAATGTAAAAACGAGCATATAGGACTTAAATTAGTATATATGCATGCACATTTGGTTCAATAATTTCATGAACATTAAAATTACAAGAACTCGTTTCATATGACTTTAAAATTGTTATCCATAAATAGCGTTTATTTTAACATCAATCTGTTTAATGAAATAATTTTAATTTGATGTTAGAAAAGTAACGAGGAATACAATTTAACAAACTAATGCAATGACTCATGATCTGTAAAAGATGCATAATTGAGAGAGGAGTATCAATAAGGGTTGGGGGTCAAAATAGTTTTCCATATTCAAACCTTATACTATTACGTGTATCTGTAAAAGTGGGAATAATAATTTAAAAAAAAAAAAACAGCACTTGATATCCCTGTGCTTGTAGTGTATGCCCTTATATTTTTACGGTTATGAGTGACAAGCTCTTTCTGTGAATTTATTACCGAGTAGTAAATTTGACAAGACGCGAACAAAAATCGTTTTGTAGTTGATAGTAAATTGACAAAGGCGTCGATAAAAAAGATTTTGTAGTTGATAGTTTATACCGTATATAGTAAAACTGTATACACTTTCTGGATAACATGCATAAAGCAAGCATTAAATAAAATATAAATACAAGGTAAACAAGTTGCTTTCTTTAAAAAAAAGAAAAGCAATACGTGAACCCAAGACCGATGACTGCATGGTCACCGAAAAATTGTTGCTGAATTTTTTTGGCTTTTGATTTGAAATAATTGACTGTGAATAGAATAAAATAATGATGATGTTAAAACACATTTTTGAAAATATGTAATTGTGTTCAGATTCTTGCACAAGTCAATTGAAAGCAATGTTGGATAGTTGTGAATATAAAAGTGTACATATACAGCTACTATTTGAATTTACATTTTAAGGCTTGACTATTTTATTTATTACTTGGGAGTGCAAATCATTTTTTCATAATCCTATTGCAAATCCCAGTTTCTGCAAACCGGATGTCTAATGCAAATTGAACAAACCAATCGCAATATAAATTTAATCACTCAGTTTGCTTTATAATCTGGATGCATTTATTTTATCTATCATACCTTCATATTTTGTTTCCTGGATGCCTTCAATTATTCTTATACTCGTTATTGAAGCTGTCTGTTCTCATGGTAGATGTAGTATAGATAAATTTAAAGTCCAATTTCCATGTGAAGTGAAACCCTGTGCCATGCAACTTATAAGGTTTCGTATATTTTTCTCGAGAGTAACACACCAGCTTCATTGGGACCTCTTATATACTGACAGTTATTTTGGTTTCATAAAACATCTCAAATTTTAAGGATTTCCTGAAGTTACTTAAATCAATCCAAATGTTCTTCAGGAAAACTTGGCTTTGAAGAATGTCTTATTTTCAGAAGTTTTATGAATACCTGAACATACTCTCAAAAGAACCAATCTATATAAAAAGATACCAGGATTAAAATGTTGTACGCCAGACGCGAGTTCAGTCTACAAAAGACTCATCAGTGACGCTCGAATAAAAAAAGTTAAAAAGGCCAAATGAAGTACGAAGATGACAGGAATTGAGGACCCAAAATTTCGAAACAAAGGGTTTGCCGAATACATCTAAGGTAATTTATTCCTGGGATAGAAAATCCTTAGCATTTCGAAAATGTCAAAGTTTATAATAGGACAGACAGTCACTCAAAAAAGGAAGAAAAAGAACAGAGAAACAGCTAGAGGTCAGAATACATTAAGTAATGATGACCATGCTTGAAAGTCACATGTCAAGCTCTTACTGCCGTGTCCTGAATTTAGATAAGAAAGCGAAAACTCACATTTGCGAGTGAAATTAATATTTCTGCATGCACGTGTTTATTTTGCGCAAGAAATACTGAATAGAAAGCATACGCACTGATACTCTAGATAAGAATACGCATTTACGTCATCACATATACAATGTATTAATCTAGACTAAAATCTAATGTTTAATAGTTGAATTCGGATGTCAAACTACCTACCTCGAGTGTTTTGACTCTGGACTCATTGCCATTTAATTGTGAATTTGTGTGAACCTAAACGGATAGTGTGTCGTGTGAACAGGGTGATATATAATGTAAATGAACCAAGACGTGTAGGATAGCTGGTCAACGTATTGAATACAATTTTCAACATCATACCATATTGCAAAGATTTAGATGCTATAAGGTTGAACTGTTAGAATATAATATCAATAAACACAAACATCAAGTTCTTACTGATTGACATTTTAATTATCAAATCAATCTCTTCTTAAAGTCTAACTTTCCACTATATGAAGTATAGACATGTTCTGAACTATTTGAAATGTTATATATAAAAATAGAAATATGTGGTATGAATGTCAAATTAAGTAACTCTCCACCAGAGACCAAATGACATAGAAGTTAACATATGAATGTGTTACAGCTACAAATGAATCGAATAATTCACAAATCGGTGTTACATGAGGGTCTGGATGGGGTCCTTCATTCAGTCTGTATTCTTTAATTTCTTAAGTCGTTTTTTTCTATTCTTAATACTTTTTGCCTAGTATTCTCTATTCTTTTTTTTTTGTCCATTTTTTCTCTATTCTTTATAGTTTGTGCCCATTATTCTCTATTCTGCAAACCCACATCCACACCCTCTCACATTTATTGCATTTGTGTGTTAGGTTTTTTTTTTTCGGAATTTTTAAATTATTTTTCTATCTTTTATCATGAATGATCTTATAGGTGTTTAATAGAATCATAGCGTAGTCGGAAAAAAATATACATATCTCCAAATTTGTTTCAATTATTATATAATCAGTGTTTTGAATATATTATTTTTAATAGGATTCCAATTACGTTAACTGACACGAAATTTTGTAAGAAATTGTGTATTTAAAAAAATACTCATGTGGAAAACGTCGTCCTCCTCTTTAAATTATATTGTCATGATTGTTATATATACAAGTAGGTACAAAAATGTCTTGAATAGTTTTAATATTTTATATATATATATTTTTTTACATGTCATAGGAAGATTTTTGCAAAGATTCATATAGGGTCAAAATCTAAATCAAGTTGAGGTTTTTATGACGTATTTGAAATATTTATAATGGGACTGATTAAATGTGTCACATTTAACAGGTTTATATTTTTTTAATGATTATGTATTCGAATTAACATAAAACAAATATAAATTGCAAAGTGAATGAATGTACTTTTATTCTCATAAATCATAGTCACAGAGAAAATTGGTATTTACAGTAACAAAATATATTTGACATTTGCGATTTATTCAGCAAAATATATAAAGTCATAAAATTATAGAACCCGAATTTTACTGAAAGCGGAGATTGCCAGTTTAAAGGTTTGCAGTGTCAATAGCCGTTTCCGTCGTTAAAGCTAGGTATATAACGTAACAATTTGTACGCAATTCCGACAACAGATTTCATTTTCATTGTAATTTATAATCATTTAACTTTCAAACATATTTCATTTTGGACAACTGAACAAAGCAGAAGTATTTTCACGGAAAGAAATCAACATCATTGAGAAATCGATCAATGTACTGAATATATTTAATTTATGTTGAAATGAAACACAGGTTAATTTTATCCATACTATTTTCTGTGCAAATGGAAATAACTCAAACTGGATAAATAGTTCTCTAAAATAAGATATGATGCAATTTTTCAAATTATAATCAATAATATAATAACAACAACCAGTGATGACTAAGTTCTCTAAAATTAGATATGATTTAACACTCAAACATTGTTAGAATCAGCATATCAAAGAACCAAAGAATTCAATATTTGATGAAATTAAACAAAAGTTTAATTTAGGACCCTTTGGACCTCAATGTTGTATTATCTTATTAATAAGGAAAAGCTCAACCGTTTACAAGTTCTCAAACAGGAGGGGGTATGGTGACCCAAGGGGACTCACCTTATATTTCATTTGATTTGTTTTATTGTCCCATACAAGAATATATATGGTTTCGGGGTGGGGATCTTGACCATTTACAAGTTTTCAAAAAGAAGGGGGGTTGGGGTTACCCCAGGGGACTTCCCCTCAATTTCATTTGATTTGTTTGAATGTCTCATTCAAGAATATATATGGTTCAGGGGTGGGGATCTCGACCGTTTACAAGTTATCAAAAAGAAGGGGGTGGGGTTACCCTCATGGACTTCCCCAATATTTCATTTGATTTGTTTTATTGACCCATACAAGAATATATATGGTTCAGGGGTGGGGATCTCGACCGTTTACAAGTTATCAAAAAGAAGGGTGTGGGAGGTAACCCCCTGGACTTCCCCTATATTTCATTTGATTAGTGTTATTGTCCCATACAAGAAAATATATGGTTTAGGGGTAGGGATCTCGACCGTTTACAAGTTCTCAAACAGGATGGGGTGGGGGTGACCCCAGTGGACTCACTTTATATTGCATTTGATTTGTTTTATTGTCCCATACAAGAATAAATATGGTTTCAGGGTGGGGATCTTGACCGTTTACAAGTTTTCAAAAAGAAGGGGAGTGGGGTGGTCCCGGGGACTCTCCCAATATTTCGTTTGATTTGTTTTATTGTCCCATACAAGAATATATATGGTTTAGGGTGGGGATCTCGACTGTTTACAAGATAAAACTCAAATTTATTTCCATGAACCAGTTACAAAACACCAAAATAATTCTCTAAAATTAGATATGACTTAACCACTCATAAATCTCTAAAATTAGATATGATTTTATATCTATCAATTAAACACATCACTTTTCAAAACAAATAACTCAAACTTATTTCCATAAACCAGTAAAAAACAAGCAAAATACTTCTTTAAAATCAGATATGATGTTATATCTATTTCCATATTATAATCAAATTTAATTAATAGTTGCTAATATTGTTTCTTTCGTGTGTCAAAAAATAATACAGATCTGCAACTTATCTATCAATGTCAAAAACTTTATCTCATAATAAAAATAGATTATTATCTAATTAGAAACAAGTTCAGATTCAGCACTTGAAAGAACCCTATATATATTTAATTTATGTTCAAATATAACACACACAAACTAATAACGGTAATTTTTCCCAGGGGACCTGCCCTTTATTTCATATGATTTGTTTTTTTGTCCCATACAAGGATATATATGGTTTAGGGGCGGGGATCTCGACCATTTACAAGTTCTTAAACAGGAAGAAGGTGGGAATGACCCCAAGGAACTCACCTTTTATTTCATTTCTTTTGTTTTATTGTAACATACAAGAATATATATGTTTCGCGGTGGGGATCTTGACCGTTTACAAGTTTTCAAAAAAAAAGGAGAGTAGAGGTTACCCCAGGGGACTTCCCCTCAATTTAATTTGCTTTATTTTATTGTCCCATACAAGAATATATATGGTTTAGGGGTGGGGATCTTAACCTTTTTTAAGTTTTCAAAAGGAAGGGGGTAGTGTTTACCCCCGTGGACTTCCCCTATATTTCATTTGATTTGATATATTGTCCCATACAAGAATATATATGGTTTGAGGGTGGGAATCTTGACCGTTTACAAGTTATCAAAAAAAGGGGGGTAGAGGTTACCCCAATGGACTTCCCCTATATTTCATTTGATTTGTTTGAATGTCTCATTCAATAATATATATGGTTCAGGGGTGGGGATCTCGACCGTTTGCAAGTTCTCAAAAAGAAAGGGGGGTGGGGGTTACCCTCATGGACTTCCCTATTATTTCATTTGATTTGTTTTATTGACCCATACAAGAATATATATGGTTCAGGGGTGGGGATCTCGACCGTTTACAAGTTATCAAAAAGAAGGGTGTGGGAGGTAACCCCCTGGACTTCCCCTATATTTCATTTGATTAGTGTTATTGTCCCATACAAGAAAATATATGGTTTAGGGGTGGGGATCTCGACCGTTTACAAGTTCTCAAACAGGATGGGGTGGGGGTGACCCCAGTGGACTCACCTTATATTGCATTTGATTTGTTTTATTGTCCCATACAAGAATAAATATGGTTTCAGGGTGGGGATCTTGACCGTTTACAAGTTTTCAAAAAGAAGGGGAGTGGGGGTGGTCCCGGGGACTCTCCCAATATTTCGTTTGATTTGTTTAGTTGTCCGATACAAGAAAATATATGGTTTAGGGGTGGGGATCTCGACCGTTTACAAGATAAAACTCAAATTTGTTTCCATGAACCAGTAACAAAACACCAAAATAATTCTCTAAAATTAGATATGACTTAATCACTCATAAATCTCTAAAATTAGATATGATTTTATATCTATCAATTAAATACATCACTTTTCAAAACAAATAACTCAAACTTATTTCCATAAACCAGTAAAAAACAAGCAAAATACTTCTTTAAAATCAGATATGATGTTATATCTATTTCTATATTATAATCAAATTTAATTAATAGTTGCTAATATTGTTTCTTTCGTGTGTCAAAAAAAAAATACAGATCTGCAACTTATCTATGAATGTCAAAAACTTTATCTCATAATAAAAATAGATTATTATCTAATTAGAAACAAGTTCAGATTCAGCACTTGAAAAACCCTATATATATTTAATTTATGTTCAAATATAACACACACAAACTGATTACGGTAATTTTTCCCAGGGGACCTGCCCTTTATTTCATATGATTTGTTTTTTTGTCCCATACAAGGATATATATGCTTTAGGGGCGGGGATCTCGACCATTTACAAGTTCTTAAACAGGAAGAAGGTGGGAATGACCACAAGGAACTCACCTTTTATTTAATTTCTTTTGTTTTATTGTCCCATACAAGAATATATATGGTTTAGGGGTGGGGATCTTAACCGTTTATAAGTTTTCAAAAGGAAGGGGTAGTGTTTACCCCCGTGGACTTCCCCTATATTTCATTTGATTTGATATATTGTCCCATACAAGAATATATATAGTTTAAGGGTGGGAATCTTGACCGTTTACAAGTTATCAAAAAAAGGGGGGTAGAGGTTACCCCTGGGGACTTCCCCTCAATTTAATTTGATTAGTTTTATTGTCCCATACAAGAATATATATGGTTTAAGGGTAGGAATCTTGACCGTTTACAAGTTATAAAAAAAGTTGGGTAGGGGTTACCCCAATGGACTTCCCCTATATTTCATTTGATTAGTTTTATCGTCCCATGCAAGAATATATATGGTTTAGGGGTGAGGATCTCGGCCGTTTACAAGTTCTTAAACAGAAAGAAGGTGGGGATGACCCCAGGGGACTTGACTTTTATTTCATTTTATTTGTTTTATTGTAACATACAAGAATATATATGATTTCAGGGTGGGGATCTTGACTGTTTACAGATTTTGAAAAAAAAGGATTGGGGGTTACCCCAGGGGACTTCCCCTAAATTTCAATTGATGTGTTTTATTGTCCCATACAAGAATATATATGGTTTAGGGGTGGGGATCTCAACCGTTTACAAGTTTTCAAAAAGAAGGGGGGTGGGGTTTACCACCGTGGACTTCTGTTAAATATCATTTGATTTGTTTTATTGTCCCATACAAGAATATATATGATTTCAGGGTGGGGATCTCAACCGTTTACAAGTTTTCAAAAAGAAGGGGTTGGGATTTACCCCCCGTGGACTTCATCTATATTTCATTTGATTTGATATATTGTCCCATACAAGAATATATATGGTTTCTGGGTGGGAATCTTGACCGTTTACAAGCTATCAAAAAGAAGGGGGTGGGGGTTACCCCAATGGACTTCTCCTATATTACATTTGATTTGTTTTATTGTCCCATACAAGAATATATATGGTTTAGGGGTGAGGGATCTTAACCGTTTACAAGTTCTTAAACACGAAAAAGGTGGGGTGACCCCAGGGGACTCGACTTTTATTTCATTTGATTTGTTTTATTGTAATATACAAGAAGAAAAATGGTTTCAGGGTGGCGATCTTGACTGTTTACAAGTTTTCAAAGAGAAGGGGGTGGGGTTTACCCTCGTGGACTTCCCCTAAATTTTATTTGATTTGTTTTATTGTCAAATACAAGAATAAATATGGTTTAGGTGTGGGGATCTCAACCGTTTACAATTTCTCAAACAGAAGGGGGTGGGGGCTACCACAATGGACTTCCCCTATATTTCATTTGATTTCTTTTATTGTCCCATCCAAAAATGTATATGGTTTAGGGGTGGGGATCTCGACCGTTTACAAGTTCTCAAACAGACACGCTGGGGGTGACCCCAGGGGACTCACCTTTTATTTCATTTGATTTGTAACATACAAGAATATATTTATGGTTTCAGGGTGGGGAGCTTGCACACTTACAAGTTTTTAAAAAAAGGAGGGTAGCTGTAAACCCGAGGACTATCCCAATATTTCATTTGATTTGTTTTATTGTCCCATACAAGAATATATATGGTTTAGGAGTAGGGATCTCAACCGTTTACAAGATAAAAGCACATTATCAAATTGAAAGGGCATAGGGGTAAGAATATATATGATTAACGGACACTTAATTATCTACAAAATGTCTAATAATGAACAGTAAATTCCAAACTTCATTTATACAGTAATACTAGTAAGTTTCAAACTGTATATATACAGTCCTACAGATCTTATCAGAAAACAGAAAATTTTCAAATAAATCTGTCACTCCAATGATTATCATATGCTAACATATTTCCAAGATCTAATTAATAATGAAAATAAATCATTATCATATGCTAAAATATTTCTAATATCTAATTGAACAGAACTATGGTTGTTTAACATAGTACTCTAACATAATTAATAATGTAATAATCTTCAAAATGTCTAATGATAAAGCTTATAATCATTACCACTTAGAAAATAGATAATTTTCAAATAAATCTGTCACTCCAATTTTTATTCTGAGATAAGACAAATCATAACATAATAACAACAGTAGAATATTTAAAAATGCTACTTTTGGATATTAAAAATGGCGATAACTCACAAAGGAGATATACTAAAATCTTGAAAATTAATAGAGACCTTCATTAAGTCTCAGGAAACAACATATTCAAATTTGAAAAAAAATTATTAAAGCGTTTTCATGTTATTGTGCGGACACTGTTTGGCAGCCGCCAAACCGCACAGCCGCCCGCCGTATATCACCATTTTAATAACCGATATTTCCTTCGAAAATCCGGTTAAAAATTATAGTCAAAGCTCGAATAAAGGGAGACAAGCCTTATAAATCTGCACAAACTATTTTATGTCAAAATTGATAGATTTACCTGGCACTGAACACTACTGAAAATTCTCAAACAACTATTTTATCGATGTACTGATTTGAACGAAAACGTTCTTGACGCTACTGAATCAAATGCAAGGCGTTTTCTCTTAATTACCTGAACCAGTACTGTACTGTACTGAATCTACTGCGCGGGTCAGGGTACTGAACATGTACTGAATAACTGAAGAAGATCTTGACATTTTTCCTTGTGGTAAATTCAGGCATTTAAGAGTTGTTCAGTTTAAAATGACCGTTCCAGTAGTGAAAACAGTTACTAGTGTATTGTTATACAAAATATAAGCAGAGAGTTATAAATCCATACTAAAACAGTATAGAATGATTAACGTAGCAATTAAATGTTTTTATTATTATTGTAAAATATAAATTACGTTTTTTGTGAGATGCAAGAATTTAAAATCCTTGTGAATTGAAACCATGCAAGTATTTTTTTCATTCACTACCGTTTAAAATTTAGATACTAACTGATTATACCCATCCCGGCTCATATGTTACATATAATTTTCATAAATGTATTCGCTGTTCAAACCTGTGGGACACAATCCATGTATATATAACATTTTAAATTACATTCTATTAAGGATAAATTTAGTCTCAGTTTAAACTTTATAATTTTTATGAATAATCTTTTGGTCTGATAGTATATATTAACGAAATTAAAAAATTTTGACACAAAAATCCTTTTGTTGAATTTCCTTAAAGTTTCTGCTTTCCGACCACTATGTTCCGACCTTAGATAATTAAAATATTTATAACAGAAATATCGTTTTGTTAATTTTCTTCATGATTTCCGACATTTTCTCAGGTTATGATTGAAATACAAAATATCACATGATAAACGTTCAGAAATAATCAATTTATTCTGGGACATTATATATTAATAAACTATTCCCAGGTTTATTGTCACAATGCACAACAGCACGCTGTATTAAATTTTACACACACAACGCGTACAGGGACCGTCTCAAAGCATGAATTATATAATTGTGTTATCATTATACTTGATATCTAATAAACATTCGCATTATTAAAAACACATATGTTTTGTCAAAAGGCAAATAGGTTCTAACATACAACTTACAAAACAAAAATACAAGTAAAATATTGCTAAAACTACACTCGATCGATTCGCGAAATACTGAAAGCAAGCTGACAGTATTAGAGTTGACGCTGTAGAAATGGGGCTCCAGTAGGATACCCCCATTAAGTCACAAGGTCACACGTTTAAAAATTGCCCCAGGTCACCATGTCACTTTTAGGCAAACGACACAGTTCTAACCTAATCTAATTCTCGTTGTTGAACATTTTTAAAGGTCACAGATCCTTTTAAATTAGACATCATGTCACAAGGTCGCCCGTCTAACCCTCAAGGTCGCAGGTCGGATTTTACCATGTTGGAGTCACAGAAATCAAGACTTCATATATAAAAATGTCGACAGTTGAATGTCCTAATAAATTTCCAACAGCAAGGTTATCAAAAGTACATTACAAATACAATGTTCTGTAATAACCAACTTATATAATTTGTGAACATAAATTTTAAATAAATGGAAAATTTAGGACACGATTTCACAACAATATCATATAAATTAAATGATTGGAAAGTTAAGTTTTACACTGTATCCTTGACCTAGCTATACTTATTATAAAGATATCCTTGACCTAGTTGTACTTATTATAAAGACGTTAATGTGACAGCAACCAAACAGCCAACGTTAATTTGAAAAAAAGACATACAAAATATCAATTAGAGGAATCATACTTTTAAAATATTTGTTTATGATGAAAACCAAATTATCCTGTAGTAAATATTGGCACAAGTGACAAGTTACAAGAAAAACAAGAACCAACTTCCACAGAGTAAGATACATGTCCCTGACGATGTTTACATGTATGTATTGTGAATAGAATATAGTCTAGGTAGAATATTGTACCCTTTTATATATGTCATTAACCAATATAATTTTATAATTAATCTTAACAAATGACAAAATTACAAAGATAATGACTTAACTTGAAATCCTTGTGTCGTGCGCATATTAAGTAGCTTTCGTGTTCTTCGCATTTATATGTTGTTGCTTTAACAAGTGTGGACACAGATCAGTTTGGATGTTTGACAGTGTTTTCTGACAAAAAGGGTTCTCTTTTTTCCCCATAGGGCTCTTTGTTAAACTGTGTTGCACAGTGACAGCCAACCTGTACCAAACACTAAAAATTAGCAGTGTCGTTTATTTAATATCTAGCTTGTTCAAGACTGTCATGGAGGAGACACTAATTTAATTGCTTTAACTATATAGCTTTTATTGATGTTTTATATGAATGTTGTCACGATGTGTAAGAGGGTTAATGGTAAAAATGCACTTTCTTTGTAATATTTATATGAGTACGATTTATTAAATTAGAAAGAAATGATGTTGCGCATCCTTTTCACAGGAAGATTGATTTCTTTACGAAGGTGATTTCTTTTATACAATTTAAAAAAAAAAAGATTTCGGTGGCTCAACTTTCAAGACAATGATAACAAATTGATTTTATATTTTATAGATACAATATCGGCAATGCTATCAAGTTATTTAGACATTTGATAAGTCTTCTTGTTGAACACATATTTAGTCTTCTCGTTGCCCACACATTTAGTCTTCTCGTTGACCACATATTTAGTCTTCTCGTTGACCACATATTTAGTCTTCTCGTTGGCAACATATTTAGTCTTCTCGTTGGCCACATATTTAGTCTTCTAATTGACCACAGATTAAGTCTTCTCGTTGGCCACGTATTTAGTCTTCTCGATGGCCACATATTTAGTCTTCTGGTTGGCCACATATTTAGTCTTCTGGTTGCCCACATATTTAGTCTTCTCGGTGGCCACATATTTAGTCTTCTGGTTGGCCACATACTTAATCTTCTCGTTGGCCACATATTTAGTCATTTCGTTAGCCACATTTTTAGTCTTCTCATTGGCCACATATTTAATCTTCTCGTTGACCACATATTTAGTCTTCTCGTTGGCAACATATTTAGTCTTCTCGTTGGCCACATATTTTTGCCTAAACGTTAACTGACTAGAGCTAGGCTCATATAATCCTATATTTCTAATCTGTCATCAATTTGTTACACTTGCAAGTGTTGTACCAGCATTCAAATACCGTTGGCCTTTTTTTTTAGATGTTAATGTGTAAGACTTTTTATGTATGTTTCCATCACAAAACGAGGACTAAGATATTGACATTTTGAACTGAATGAGCCTAAAGTGTATTCCATCATGCTTACGGATTCGGACAATTAAAATAAAGGTGACGTAGTGCATATAACAAAAAATGAAAAATACATGCAGAGGACAAATATCTCTAGTTCAATATGATGAGATCAGAAGACAAATTGCTTAAAGGACATACACATTAGGGAATAAATTATTCCATCCACTGGCGTGATTTCTTATTGGGGACTTTTATGTGTGGCAGATTAACCCTATAATGATACACGTCTTGTTGCTTATGACAATTTCACCAGGAAACAAGTCACGTGACAAGCCATGAGCGAGGAAAGGAGGACAACGACTCATATAAACTTATTGTTTAAATAAACTCATTGTCAATTAAGCATTGTAGAAGGATCTTTGAATATTGTCTTTATAGGTACTCAAATTAATTTTATTTTTAAGAGTTTAACACATATCCGTCCATGTATTGCTATTTAGGTATTAACACGTATGGCCCTATTTTCTATCGTTACTTATATTTGGTATTCGACAAGGTCGTGCTTTACTCACAGTGTTTATGTCGTCTTTAAACTAAATCCATTGGAAGTGTTCTGATTGACAATTACGTCTAGGAGAATACGGCATGGTTTGTTTATATGTTGTATTTGGGCCTTTGACTAGCTTTTAGTAACTGCGAGTTTTCCAAGATCGGTCCTTTGTGTATTTTTTCTCTGTGTTATTGGTTTTTTGGGCTTAGTAGCAATCTGATGAGTCAAGCTCTTTCCAACTGATTTTTAATGTGTTGTGTTGTTACACGATTATCCCGAATTAGGATGAGGTTTGAGCGCTCACAAACATGTTAAACTCCTCCAAATCATATAGGTGTCTGTCCAAAGTCTGAAGCCGTTTGTTTCTGTAGTTGTCGTTAGTTGCTGTCTGTCTTATTTGTTTTTCGTTTATTTTTGTCTTCTAAATCAGCCTGCATTTCTAATTTGAATAGTTTCACGTTTTGTCATATCAGGGCCTTTTATAACTGAATATACGACAGTGGTTTTGCTCATTGTTGACGGTCGTACAGTGACCAATACGGTCTTAAATCCGCTTCGTTTGCACTTTGTCGGATAGTTATCTCCTTGGCAATCATAACACGTCTCCTTTTTTTTTATTATTATTAACCCTGCGACGTTGTGTTTGCGCATGTCGTCCCAAGACAGGAGCCAGCAAGTAAGTGGTTTTCGTTTGTAATGTTTGTTGCTGTCTGCCATAACTTTGTTTTCGTTTGTAATGTTTGTTGCTGTCTGCCATAACTTTGTTTTCATTTATTGTTGTAGTATGAATCAGGCCGATATGTTGGTCTCTTTTGAATTGTCTGCCATTTTTTCATCCTGTTGACTTTTATAGCTTACTACACGGTATGAGTTTTGCTCATTGTTGAAGATCGTACGTGACCTTTAATTGTTCACATTTTTGTCCTTTGGTCAGAAAACATTTATTACTAGTCGTGTCATTGGCAATCATACTACATCTGTTCTCTTTATAAGAGAAGGCATGTTTATACCACGATAACGATTCGTATCAATGGTAAGCTAAACATCGAAAACTTCAAGGTATAATTGATTTTTTCACCCAAATTTTATTATAAAAAATAAAGCGACTATAGTGAACAAATATTCCAAATTCAAGATTACAAAAACAAAAAAAAACAGAATCAAGATATACCACATAAGAAAATATGTTAAAAAAATCATACATTTTCAAGACTAACCAAGTTATCGCAAACGTTTCCAAGATAGTTGTTGTTTCAATGTGGAATTGGAAAAAATTGTATCACGTGACATTTTTCTATGTAGATTTACACTTGTTCTCTTTTTTCACCCGATTTTTTTAAATCATGTGGTGAAAATACGAAAAAAAAAATGAAACATAGTATAATTTGTGTATCAAAGTGGCTGAAAAATTTGCAGCAATTATTCATACCGTCATAAAATTCGGATTTCAGGGATTTTGCTTTCAGTATTCATTTAAATGTGCAGGTATGTCTGACAAATTCAAAATTAATCATATAAAGAAGGCCAAAATATTTTAATGCTGGGTGAAAAAGACGGTTACAAAAATATCATTATAATGATTTCAAAAAGCCTTGGTTTTTTTTTAACCCTTTCACAATTTTTAGAAACAGCAACGTGATAAACCTGTTTTCGTGTTACAGTTATAGAAAGGAGATGTAATAACATTGATAAATAATAGCAACAAAAAAAAGTTAATTACGATACTACAAATGTGTGATTTGTAATAATCCAACAGTTTCCCTCTATATACAAATACAATTATAAACACAGAATAATGTCTCACATGTACAATTATGCATCAAAACAGTTGTTAATAAATGACGATCTGAAACATTTTTTTTTAATTTCGTAAACTTTGTATACATTTGTATTTGAAAAAAGGATTCAAATATATTTTAAAATTACAAATGACTTGTGACATACTCGAAAACAATGATTTCTTTTGTAAATGAAAATGACCATATACGCTGTCGTAAATAAAAAGACCATGCATGTTTTCCTAAATGAACTAAGACCATGAATGCTTTTAAACAAAAGATAACAATTTCATTCTTAAATAATAGACAATCACCACGAATGCTTTCCTAAATACATGTAATACCCAAATGCTTGTGTGAAAGTAAAACAAAAAAATCTTTGTGAAAATACATACAATATAAAAGACCCTGAATGCTTTCCCCAAATAAAGGCCAACAATGCGTCCCCTAAATAAAAAAAAATCCCAATCAGAATGCTTTTCAAAATTAAAAAGACCATGAATGCTCTCCTAAATAAAAAAAAATAACAATATTTGCTTTTCTATATGATCCACAATATATGTGTTAATGTAGGCAACTTAATGAACATTCCCGCAATAAATAGCACAAAGGAAACATGTAATATGTCCCACAATGCTCTTTTTTTTCTACCATTGAAATGAGATAATGCCGCTTTCTACCATCTTTTTTAAGAAATTAAAAAGACGATTGTACCACTTTCCTTTTCCTTTGTTTCTAAAAAGAGAGAGAACACTTTTGAATTTGTAAGAACACAATTATATTTACTACATGTATGTACCTGTTGTTATTCCATGAGGGTCTGAATGGGGTTTGTAAAATAGAGAACAATGGGGTGCTGAAATTAAGAGAATAGAGAATAATGGGTGCAAAATATAGAAAATGGAGAATGATGGACAAAAATTATAACGAATGGAAAAAGAACGACCTAAATGACTAAAGAATACAGAAGTGAAGGACCTCATTCTGACCCTCTTCCATTGATCTCGATTAAAAGGGTCAAGATCTGACCTAAATTCTTACTTAACCCTGCTAAATGTTCCTGACTAAGGTTAGAACAACGTCATCAGTGATTGTCTTAAGTTATACTTTAACGTAATTGTCCATTTGGGGGTGTATGTAGAGAATTCGTGTTGATAACTCAGAACATACTCACCCATTCTCGTCCAATGGAAAATCAGTATTTTGCCTTCTATTTTTCATAGTACATGGCTTTCCATGCACTATAAAATGCTATACATGAATAGATTAATTACGAAAGTGAACGCTTAAAAACTGCACAAACGAAGTGTACAATCCCCTGAGGCAATTTCCATAGAAAAAGAGCAAAGTAAAAAAACACGAGTACTGTTGTTTGTCTGAATATATTAAATGATAACAGGAGAATAGAACTATAAAAGCATGCTAAGTTGAGATTTTAATGTTGTAAACGTTATATAATTATACATTTAAGAACGAAAACAAAAAAAAAGGGGGCAAATGTGTGGGTAAAATAATATTTAATCTAACTTGTATACGAGACCTTAAAATCAATGGGTTCTTTTTAAGAAAAAAAAAAGATATTGTTGATCTAAAAAGAAAAAAATATACTGACAAAAAAGTAAGCTATTGATGTTGAAACGATCGTCGGTTTTAAAATGTATTGATGAGTTTTGACGTTATCAAAAATTAAGCAATTTTAGAAAAACTGATTTATATAACATTGTGTTCTTTTTAAAATGAAGGAATTTTAGATGTATGAGTATTAATTGTACCTGAAGCGGAAGAAATCTCCATTTTTTAATAATTTATCCTTTTTAGTTATCACAAAACTATCTCATTGCTATTTCATTCCATCTACCATGTTAACACTTAAGTGAGCTCATATTAAGGATTGATTATTACAACGGGAGGTTTATTTTGTACTGTCTCTCGAAGCTGCGAATATGTTCTAAATTGGTCTGACATTACTTGGTCATGTTTTATGAACATTTAAAACCCTCGGCTATGCCTCGGGCTTTAAATATTCATAAAACATGACTAAGTATTATCCAATCTGTACATATCTTTGATAGTCTCAATAAAATACATTCACAATGTCCAGACTGCGAGGAAATCTCAGAATGTGAGACACTGGATATGCTTAGCCGGCGACAACGGCTTAAACTACTTACATAAAGTTTGATATTTAAGAAGGTAAACAAAGCATAGTTAATTCGTGGACAATTATGGCGAAGTTGTTGTCACTTGATACTTAACCTTTACGTTACGGTTCATTGATCAGCTTAATGTATAAGCGCTTATGTCAGTACTGTAAACAACAAAACATTTTACGTCATTTTTTAACCAAATCAATTTTCTGATTTTGACAAGCACTATTGGAAGCAGAATTCCTTTATGATTCTTCCAGCTAGTTTTCATGTGCAAATGAGAAAAACGCTTCTGGTCAAAGACACAAAAAAAAATTAAAGCAGTTATTGAAGCGATACTATATTTTCTGTATTTACCAAAAAAAAAAAATTATAACGATCGTTAAGGATAAGATATTTTCAATTTTTAACAAATACCGAAAGGAAAAATCTGCCTGAATTTCAGCGTCTACATGTTTAAGGAATGGTGGTGTAGGTGTTAAATGCGCCGTTTCTACGTGCGATCGTTTACTTTTCCCAAATCCAGTTTAACGGGTTTTAATTCGGTTGGCATCCAAATCGGTGAAATCGCTTTGGACTCTAAATCCCTAAAGGGATTAGTCTGCAAAATGAAAACTTTCATAATTTTTTCAACAATTAGCAGGCGAATGTACCACACTTCATTCGGATCGACCCATTTGGAAAAACCTACCGTTACCAAGCAGCAATTGATACTTTAATAAATTTAAAAGAGGAAATGGAAAACAGCATCACGATAAAAAAAAGACTAGAGGCTCTAAAGAGCCTGTGTCGCTCACCTTGGTCTATGTGCATATCAAACAAAGGACACTCTCCAACATTGTAGACGAGAAAAGACTTCTTGGCAAAAATCTCTATTTTGTTGATCTTGTATTACTGATCTTTTAATCTGTTTAGTTTCTCTCTATCTTCTTTAGTTTTTGCTCAAAACACAAAAGAGGGTAAAAAAAAATCCTCATTTAAGGGCAATCACTCCTATGAAGAGTGACAGTCTACTAACTATATCGGCAAAATTTGACTTTTTAATAGATCTTGCCATGCTGATCATTTTTGTGATTTTAAAGTGAAAGATATAAGCCAAAATCTGCATTTTACCCCTATGTCCTATTTTTAGCCATGTCGGCCATGTTGGTTGGTAAGCGGGGTCATCGGACACATTTTTTAAATAAAATACCCTAATGATGGTTGTGGCCAAGTTTGGTTAAATTTGTCTAAGTAGTTTCAGAGGAGAAGATTTTGTAAAAGATTACAAAAATTTACAAAAAATTGTTAAAAATTGACTATAAAGGGCAATAACTCCTTAAGGGGTCAATTGACCATTTTGGTCATGTTGACTCATTTGTAGATCTTACTTTGCTGTACATTATTGCTGTTTACAGTTTATCTCTATCTATAATAATATGTAAGATAATAACCAAAAACTGCAAAATTTTCTTAAAATTACCAATTCAGGGGCAGCAACCCAACAACGGGTTGTCTGATTTGTCTGAAAATGTCAGGGCAGATAGATCTTGACCTGATGAACAATTTTACACATGGCAGATTTGCTCTTAATGCTTTGGTTTCAGAGATATAAGCCAAAATCTATATTTTATCCCTATGTTCTATTTTTACCCAAATGATGACTGTGGCCAAGTTTGGTTAAATTTGGGCCAGTAGTTTCAGAGGAGAAGATTTTTTTAAAAGTTAACGACGACGACGACGACGGACGACGGACGCCAAGTGATGAGAAAAGCTCACTTGGCCTTTAAGGAAAGGTGAGCTAAAAAAACTACACAAAACAAACGTCAGATAATAAAACAATACACAGAAGAAAAACGTATTTCGGAATTTGATTATATTTTGCATGCATTTAGACATTTAGAACTCATTGAACCGATGTAAATAATAGAAAAAAGTGATACATGTAGCACTTATACTTCCAGTGATACAATCTATAAAATTTGGTAAAAAAAAATACATTACATGTATATTATGTACGTACAATGCGTCGAAAAATGCATTTTTTTACTTTTCTGTCTATAGCAGTGTTTAAAAATGATACGTTATTAGTTTTGATATTTCCGTTTTATGATACGAAAATATATAAGAGGGTCACCAGATTCGTTTTTTGCTGTTTTTTTCATTGGTATAAAAACAAAGTTTAATAACCAGAAAAACGATTTTGAAGTCGCTCGCCGTCACGACGTTACTATAAGTTATCTACGTTCATATCCGTAGATATGGATATTTTAACACCCTGAAGTATCCAAGTACACCCTGAGGCGAAGCCGAATGGTGTACAGGGTACTGAAGGGTGTTAAAATATCCATATCTACGGATATGAACGTAGATAACGAATTTATCCCCGGTCTTAGTCCAAATCTGGCCATTTTTAGAGAAATTCGACCACAAAGTGTAACGTGAAAGCAACGTTTTTTTCATTTTATATAAATCTTATATTGAAATTTGGGAATTCGACATATTTTTTACGGGGTGTAGGGTACCTGTGGTAGAACCCTACAGGTATTCAAATATAAGACGTTTTTAATCCGGAGACAGAGAAACTGGAATGGGTCGAATTTGGCGCTCAATGTTGTGAGAGTTACATCATAGACGGTGTGGGTCATTTGCATAGCTAGGTCAGTAGTTCAATTCAATGACAATGTGGCAGCCAAGTGATGCATTTACTTAAATGAGTGCAAATGATCGACATAATAAGATAAAATCGTTAGTTGATTAAATATTTAATTACAGACATCATGGATATTCTACAGAATTCTATATTTCACAAGGAACAACCATGGAACTAAGGAAAACGCGCGTGACGTCCACCGGGGTAATGGATAGCAACGTCCGGGTATATGGGTTAGCAACACCCAGGGGCTATGGGTTTTGTAACGACGTGCGTTAACCAATCAAAATCCTAGAAATATACTAAGCCGGGGATAAATGTTTTTCTCTCTCCGTGTGGGACTTTTTTGAGACTAATTCATTTCTACTAAAAAATGAATTGGGCGACCAATATAAAGACCTCAGTAACACCTAATTCGAAGTCGGGTTATATAAATGCGTAAAATGAACACCCATGATATCGACTTTGGCTAACAGTATCAATGTTTTCCGATTCTTACTATATAAGACATAGCCAGCCGAGATCCGAATGGTAGTACGGAGGACAGTAAGTCTGGTCTAAAATCGATAATCTTATCAGAGGTTTACCTTTTACTCAAAAGGAGTCAGTAGAGGAAAATGGTAGACAATTGATGAAAAATTAGTTCAATAAATAGAGAATATTATATGGCTTTTCCAATATCACATCCGTATCAACCCGAGACACCAATATAATCCCAAGAGCTCTGCTCGAAGGATTTTATTGGTTGAGGGTGGATACGGTGTGTGATATTGAAAAAAAACATATCATATACACTTTATTATATATCTCAAGTAGAATTTTTTTATGTGACGTGATGTCATACAGATTAGAGGTTTGATAAAGCCTCTGCAACGGTGACTCTTGTCGATGACATGACGTCATACAGATTAAGGGTGTGATAAAGCCTTTGCAACCGTGACTGATATCGATATAATCACGGATGGTTGATACAGCACGATTGCCATTGATCATATTACACATACAATTTACATGTTTTAACTACTAACTAAGTAATATATAATTAATGAAATTAACACTTTTTTTAATTTTAAATGATACGTTATTAGTTTTGATATTTCCGTTTTATGATACGAAAATATATAAGAGGGTCACCAGATTCGTTTTTTGCTGTTTTTTTCATTGGTATAAAAACAAAGTTTAATAACCAGAAAAACGATTTTGAAGTCGCTCGCCGTCACGACGTTACTATAAGTTATCTACGTTCATATCCGTAGATATGGATATTTTAACACCCTGAAGTATCCAAGTACACCCTGAGGCGAAGCCGAATGGTGTACAGGGTACTGAAGGGTGTTAAAATATCCATATCTACGGATATGAACGTAGATAACGAATTTATCCCCGGTCTTAGTCCAAATCTGGCCATTTTTAGAGAAATTCGACCACAAAGTGTAACGTGAAAGCAACGTTTTTTTCATTTTATATAAATCTTATATTGAAATTTGGGAATTCGACATATTTTTTACGGGGTGTAGGGTACCTGTGGTAGAACCCTACAGGTATTCAAATATAAGACGTTTTTAATCCGGAGACAGAGAAACTGGAATGGGTCGAATTTGGCGCTCAATGTTGTGAGAGTTACATCATAGACGGTGTGGGTCATTTGCATAGCTAGGTCAGTAGTTCAATTCAATGACAATGTGGCAGCCAAGTGATGCATTTACTTAAATGAGTGCAAATGATCGACATAATAAGATAAAATCGTTAGTTGATTAAATATTTAATTACAGACATCATGGATATTCTACAGAATTCTATATTTCACAAGGAACAACCATGGAACTAAGGAAAACGCGCGTGACGTCCACCGGGGTAATGGATAGCAACGTCCGGGTTTATGGGTTAGCAACACCCAGGGGCTATGGGTTTTGTAACGACGTGCGTTAACCAATCAAAATCCTAGAAATATACTAAGCCGGGGATAAATGTTTTTCTCTCTCCGTGTGGGACTTTTTTGAGACTAATTCATTTCTACTAAAAAATGAATTGGGCGACCAATATAAAGACCTCAGTAACACCTAATTCGAAGTCGGGTTATATAAATGCGTAAAATGAACACCCATGATATCGACTTTGGCTAACAGTATCAATGTTTTCCGATTCTTACTATATAAGACATAGCCAGCCGAGATCCGAATGGTAGTACGGAGGACAGTAAGTCTGGTCTAAAATCGATAATCTTATCAGAGGTTTACCTTTTACTCAAAAGGAGTCAGTAGAGGAAAATGGTAGACAATTGATGAAAAATTAGTTCAATAAATAGAGAATATTATATGGCTTTTCCAATATCACATCCGTATCAACCCGAGACACCAATATAATCCCAAGAGCTCTGCTCGAGGGATTTTATTGGTTGAGGGTGGATACGGTGTGTGATATTGAAAAAAACCATATCATATACACTTTATTATATATCTCAAGTAGAATTTTTTTATGTGACGTGATGTCATACAGATTAGAGGTTTGATAAAGCCTCTGCAACGGTGACTCTTGTCGATGACATGACGTCATACAGATTAAGGGTGTGATAAAGCCTTTGCAACCGTGACTGATATCGATATAATCACGGATGGTTGATACAGCACGATTGCCATTGATCATATTACACATACAATTTACATGTTTTAACTACTAACTAAGTAATATATAATTAATGAAAATAACACTTTTTTTAATTTCGTGCGTCTAGAGCGCTTTTCTGAATTTACTTCATCAGGAACGCTCAATCCCAAACATTTTAAAGCCAAATATGTTATAAAACCTAAACATGCGAAGATCTATAGAACGCTAGAGGGCGCAGCCTTTATCGGGCGTATCCTTAAGTTTAACTCTTTGTTTAAACAGAGAACCACATTTTGTCCACCGAATTTCAATAGTAACTTACCCATATTCTGGGGTACCTGTAATTACAATCCCATGATGAAATTAATGTAGATTCATCAAAGACACATCAAACTTATTAAATAATACTGTATATACATCAGGAGATGAGGATTGACGGCAACATATGACAGTTTTTATGTGGAGAAATTCTAATAGAGCTTTTTACTGGACATAAAAAGGTTTTCTATGGTCTCGGATTTGACTTTTTCTAACTTTTGGCTTTGTTAACGAAAATCTCGTCAGAGTCAAACAGATAAAGGACAGGGAACCAGTCTAAATAACGTAGATGGTATTTGGTTGTTCGAGTCGTTACTTTGCCGTCTCATTAACGTAGATGGAATTTGGTTGTTCGAGTCGTTAATTTGCCGTCTCATTGACGTAGATGGTATTTAGTTGTTCGAGTCGTTACTTTGCCGTCTCATTAACGTAGATGGTATTTGGTTGTTCAAGTCGTTAATTTGTCGTCTCATTAACGTAGATGGTATTTGGTTGTTCGAGTCGTTACTTTGCCGTCTCATTAACGTAGATGATATTTGGTTGTTCGAGTCGTTACTTTGACGTCTCAATAACGTAGATGGTATTTAGTTGTTCGAGTCGTTAATTTGTCGTCTCATTAACGTACTCACTAGATGGTATTTGGTTGTTCGAGTCGTTACTTTGACGTCTCATTAACGTAGATGGTATTTGGTTGTTCGAGTCATTAATTTGCCGTCCCATTGACTTATTCCCTTACTTTCCTTTTATTCATAATTATAACTAAAAGTCCGTCTGTTATAAAAAGAGTTCGTATTGCCTAAGCTAAAATCTTAACCCAAAGAAAAATCTAAAAAAATACTTTAATCCAGTCAACTATTTGGTTGTATCTGTGTAAAGTAAGGTACATAAGTAGCGGTTGTCTAGTACTAGAATTTATTTGTTTCAATGTTCGATTTTTAAATTTTTTGTTGATGTACTTTTTTACTATCTTATAAATTTGATGAACTACAAGTACTTATCTAGAATTGGTCTTATTGCGCCTACGTAATGAATGATTAATCTAAAATCGGGTAATTTAGCTTGTCATATGGGAAAGACAATGTCAATTGATTAAGACAGTATTGTTATCTTGAGATAATTTTTGTGCCAAATACTGTTGGGTTGCTACTATATTGGAGTAAAACTAAAACAAATCCCAGTGATTTTACAAGCAAATTATTTTGCATGGATTTGTTCGCAGTGAATTAGAACCAATGACAGGACATTTTCCACCTTCCTCTCTAAACATGATAAACGTTCTGAAGGAATTTAACATTTTTACTTAACTTGTAAACAAATGTATCGAATAATTTTTCATTAAATTGAACGTTGACCCGAATCTTTGAAAATCTAGCTGAATCATCGATTAGGCGTTCCATCCCATGAAAATATTATATATAACACGTAACATCAGTACATTGGATTTACACTTCAGCTGCTTATATTAATTCATACCTGGACAGTGTTGTTCCTGACAAGATTTAATCTGCTGATAACTTCCCTGACATTCGTCACCACCATGAGCTGGAGGAGGATTAGTGCATGTTCTAGTTCTGGACTGTTGTCCTCCACCACATGTTTTAGAACAAACTCCCCATGGTCCAAAATAAGTCCAACAACCATAAACTATACAATACATTGACACGAATAATATAAACATATGATATAAGCTCTACAGGTATTTTCTCAAATAAGACTGGTCAAGTGCCATTATATTTATTTGTTTCTAGTTTGCCTAAATAGCCCTGATCAGTCATTTTATCAAGTAAGATCTCTGACAAAATACAAGAAACATTTCGGCAACTAATCTCCGATCCACAAAAATATGAAATGAATAAATAAAGTTATGTAAAAAAAGGACAACCAAATTCATCCAAGGTCAATTTTGTCTAGGGAGTTGTACCCTTAACGTAAGTACAATTACATACTACATAAAATAATTATTTTACAACAAAATGTTCCATTTGAGCGGGTAACTAAGGGATCTAAAAGTCAACATTCGACTGAAGGGTGTACTATAAATAATATCTGTTTAGGGGCCAGCTGAAGGACGCCTCCGGGTGCGGGAGTTTCTTGCTCCATTGAAGACCCATTGGTGGCCTTCGGCTGTTGTTTGCTCTATGGTCGGGTTGTTGTCGCTTTGACACATTCCCCATTTCCATTCTCAATTTTATGATATCGATTTTTAAAAATGTGCAAGATGCATTTTTCTAGGATACTCTTCATCCAGTACTCTCAACCGGCAATTGTTCATTTAAGTAATAGTTATTAAATTACTATTATTACTAGAACTTGTTATCAAATTTCTAGAAGAAACAAACAAACAATGTTGGAGGTTAATCTAGTATACAAGGACTGTTGTACTCTCTTGACCACAATTTTGGGCCCACGGGATTCGCATACTTAACCATTTAGAAGCATCAAGGCCAAAAGGGCATCAACACAACCACTACATTTACCAATTGTTAACCTTGCTACAGAGAACTATTTTGTTTGTCTTATGTCAGAAACATGAGCAATTTAAAATCTTCATTTGCAAATCATCCGTGCAGGTGAATCGTCAATAACTATAACAAAAGCTTCATGCAAGAAATTACATATCAAACTTGTTTGAATTTCTTGAAGACACATATCAATTTTATATTTTTTTTCAGAGGGTGAATCGAGCACAGATGAAAAGTAACTTGTTCGTGATTGAAAGAAAAATAGGAGTCTTTCATCATCTTGAAAATATATTCTAATCACTAATTAACTTTACCGAATTCAACCAACATAGTACGTGCAAGGAGGAAAATATACTGCCATGTTTTAGTTTACAGAATTACTTACCTGGAGGAGGACACTCGGTTACAGTAAATGTTTGGATTACTGTTGACTGAGATTGATGTCTACATTTACCATGAACTTTTATTGACGGATTCTGTTGTATCCATGTGATAAATCTTTGTACTTCACAGCATTCCATGGTGTTCTCGTTATCTTCCAAATCTCTACAGAATTTTGTAAAGATTAGATTGGCAGCATTTAACTTGACAACAAGGTAAACCAAGGATAGTTCTACGGACGCATAAAACAAACTGTTATTTACATTCGTGATAGCACTGGGTCTATACCGCTGCTGGTGGACTATTAGTCCCTGATGTATTACCAGCTAAGCAATTAGTGCTTTGGTATTGACATGACCTATAACATAACTTTCTTGAATCTTCCTTTATGGATCAAAAACATTTTAAGAAACTAAGGTACCAACTTTCTGAGGCAAAACTTTATGAATTTGACATTGTTTTAAAGTCCGTACTTAATTGTCATAAAGCTCCTCGTGTGTCTTTTTACTTATACATCCTTCGCTTTCAAATATTTGCTTTTGAGCTTTCTGATGTAGGTCAATTAAAAAAAGCGCTTCGGACGCATACAATTTATAAAGTGCTGTTTTCATTTTTTGATGATAAGTAATTTACTTGGGCATATTTGTCAAATTTTGTATGGTCAACACAACATCTCGTACCATGGGTTTTCTTAGAATGAATAGTTAAAAGAATGTGCCGGTTAATATCTTTTCCGAACTGATCACATGATCATACATACTTAGAAAGAACAATATAAGAATAAGAAGATATGGTATAATTGCAAATGAGACAACTCTCAGCAGAGACCAAATGACATACATGTAGAAATTAACAGCTATAGGTCATCGTATGGCTGTTTCTGTAAATAGTTAGCTGTTTCTTTTTATCATACAAAGTGCAATAAGTAGGGAAAGATTATCTAAGTTTTTAATTCATATGTACGTTGAAATTAACTGCCACTCCTTTTCTTTGAAAAAGCCATGACATGTAATGTCCTATCATTATCTATGATGGGAATGTAACACAATAATTCTGGAAACTCCAACATTTTCTTATAATTGTACCAATAACGTTGGATAGTAACAGTATTTTTGTACTTCTGCATACATTTGAGAAGGTAATACTTTATATATTTTCTCAAGCCGAACTTTACATTTGTAGAGAGAATTGATATTAAGTTAATATTTGCAATGACTTAGCTGTTAAACTTTTAATATAACCACCACGTATTTAGATGTGTATCCATTAAGAAAATAGTATTTCTCTAACATTGACTGAAAAGTGCTGTAAGTGTAGCGATCATAAGAAGTCGGTATTTTTTTTTACCTTTTGTAATTACTAATGAATAAATTATGGCTAATAAGGTATGCTCGATGCCAAATAAATAAAACGTTTGTGAGCAACACTTTCATTCTAATAGAATAACTTTCAAATATTCTAGTCGTAACCATACCGCCTTTACTAATTCTAGACAAGTGTGCCCTAATAGCGACGTTCAGACAAGTTTATCCTTGCAATGACTTTTTAGCAACGTCGTTCTCATAATAATTTAGTAATAAATCCATCAAACACCTGTTGTCCATTGAAAATTTGAAAGACAATGTGAAATAAGTTAACGAAGACTAAGTAAGCCAAGTCGACCTGAATATGCTAATAAGGCAACAAATCTATGAATAATTGAAATCGACCTGGCTATGTCACCAAGACAACGATCACCTGAAAAAGCCCAGTCGACCTGAATAATCATTGAAGTCAATGTTAATCTGAATAAACCTTCATGGACAAAAAAAGTACCATACGTAACGGTTAGTGCAGTATACATCAGCAATTTTATATTACTAGACGCTCACTAAATTGATGCTTATACACTATACTTACATCTCTTTTAAATTTGTTAGCTCAGCAAAAGTTCCACTGCATATAGACCTAATTGAACTTTCTTGAAGTCGGCTAAAAATTAACAAAATACGTATACAATTTCGTCTATTAGTAAATACTACAAAACGAAATATGAAAATATTTTTGTGACAAATGTAACTTTAAAAACTTTAAAAAGTAATGGCTATTAATAATACTTAATATTAACATAACATATCTTGTTTTATTTCCTTGATTTATTTCCATATCGTTTCTTCTCTCTTTCTTACTCAGTTCTATCTTCATTAACCCTCAGAGGGGCTTTTACTTTAATCATTTTTTAGACAACAGTTTGTTTTTAACAGAATCAAAGTGGTGAGAATTTGAATTATTAAAACAACTAGCTAAATTTATCTTCTTGTTCTTCTCATATATTACAGTACCACCATTTCTCTTAAGACAATCTGAAAAAGTTTAGTTATCGAATTTATTTCTCACAATGAAAAAGGAAATGATAAAGAAAACATCTACTATGCAAAACTATGCGGTATGGGTTTCGATCATTGTTGAAAGCCGTACGATGAACTATAGTTATTTCACTGTGGTGGAGAGTTGTCTCACTGGCAATCGTACACTATCTTCTTTCTTTTATATGAAGCAACTATACAGCTGTAAACATTTACGTTATAATTGAAAGAACAAGTTATTAATAAATTCAACAAACATATGCCTAAATTTTACTGGAAAATAGACAGGAAGAGCAAGCGACAACTGACTGGAATTTGGGAAATAGAACAGCCCCCTTAGATCTTAAACGATGTAAAACTAGTTTATGAATACTCTACAGAGTATTTTAAAGTGAAAACGAATACTTTTTCTCTTAAAATGTAAGTCAAATTTAGAAAGTTGAATATTTTCTCATAAATGATATGGTCTATTCTAACATTTTTAATTTGTTACAATTTTAAGAAATTCATGTTGGGGTTCTTATAATTATTGTGTAAAAAAGTGATAATGTTATATTAATTTGTAACAACACTTACTAATGAACCAAGATTATATATAATAATCCAGGTTAAACTTGTGGTTTATGCTTTATGAGCAAAAAAAAAAAAAATTCGAATAGTACAATGTTATACATGATTAATAGTAATTATTAGAGATGAAAACATTTAAAAAGTTATGATTAAATAATGTCAAACGACAAGAGAGGAACATTTACACAGTATTTAATTGTCATTGAAACATACCAATAATGTTCCAGAGGCACTAACCTCTGATTGAACACAGCACTAAATTGTCACAGATAATTCTATGTTAATTATGCTCAAATTACTTGGCTAAGATTGATCAAATAGTTATATTTATTACTGCAACATTTATTTTCAAAATATTTATGATTTTGTTATTATAGTTAATCATTTTATACGCCCGTTGTCCGTCCGTCTGTCCGTCCGTCCGTTGTCAACATGTCGGACGATAACTCAAAAACGCTTTAACCAATTTGCATGAAACTTTGGTGAATTGTTTAGATCTATTGACGTGAGCTCCTTTTCGATTTTTATAAATTTTAGATTTTACGTTTCCGAGTTATGGGGTTTTATTCATTAAAAAAGGGGGGATTTTCCAGTTTTCAGACAATAACTCAAAAATGCTTTGAGCAGTTTTCATGAAACTTTGATGAATTGTTTATATCTATTGATGTGAGCTCACTTTCGGTTTTTATAAGTTTTAGATTATACGTTTCCGAGTTATGGGGTTTTATTCATTAAAAAGGGGGGATTATCCAGTTTTCGGACAATAACTCAAAAATGCTTTGCGCAGTTTTCATGAAACTTTGATGAATTGTTAATATCTATTAATGTGAGCCCCCTTTCGATTTTTATAAATTTTAGATTATACGTTTCTGAGTTATGGGGTTTTATTTATTAAAAAAGGGGGGTTTTCCAATTTTCGGACAATAACTCAAAAGTTCTTTGAGCAGTTTTCATGAAACTTTGATCAACTTTGGTGACTGGTTTTTATCTATTAAGATAACCTCCCTTTAGTGTTTTATAAATTTCTGATATGACATTGAGGAGTAATGGAACTTTATTCTCGTTAAAGCGACGGGCGTATCATGCGCTCATGGCGCAGCTCTTTATTAATTATGAAATCCTTTTAGAAATAAATAATAACGTACTGATAGTTGAGAATGGTTTTTATTTAATGCTGAAGCTGGTATTTTAGTTTAGTTACGATTAGATAATTTAATTCTCTCGTCCTTTTGAATAATGCAATTGTTTTATGAACGCTAAAATTGTAACATCTTGAAAATTTGTTTTCCCAAAAAGAGTAAATATTATTTATTATTTAATAAAAAGTTTTAAATGTATTATCCATTAAAGAAATTTGAACGCATTCTCTTAACTTTAAATATGTAAGTTTACCTGATATTCAATAGACACTAATGACTTAAACAACATATTTTGCAATAAGAACAATTTTCTTTCCTTGTCAGAAAAAAGATAGATTAGGAAATTTCAAAATGTTGGGATAGCCAGAGGACACCATAAGATATATGTTCACATGGACTCGGTTACAGAATACATTTTATTAATCGTATTTTCTTTTAATGTTAAGTCTAAAATTTACAAAGTTATAGCAGGTGCAAATGATTGTTGATCTTAAAACTGCACCCTCATAAATTCTTTTTACACTAGAAGATAGGCGATTGTTATAAGTTTCTTGAGAAATTAAATCGTAGAAATACGCAAAATGAGTAAATCGTGCACACCTTTCACGTCCATGCGTGTTTGAATCGACTTGTTTGGCCTGATAAATAACAATTAAAAAAATCAAAAGACGAGTAGATCATCTCGTTTTGAATTACATAAGTTTTAACCTTTCAAACCAGATATTGATTTAATAGATTGACGAAAAATATGGACCAACTGAAATGCCTAAGTAATGAGCGGTTCATTCGATTACAAGAAACTAGATTATTTCTTTAATATGAAAATTGTTAAAAAATTGTAAGCGTATACATATTGTTGTTAACTGTAATGAATTGGTAAATGTAGAATAGAAATTAAAAAACCAGGAACGATGGTTACATCTGTTTATTTTTTATGCAGCAAAAATACTGCAATCTGATTGGTTAATTACCCCGGTGCAAATAACACCCCACCCTTGTTCACCCCGGGATAAATAAAATTTTTGCCAAAAAATTTAAAAAAAATAAAATTTTGCCAAAATAAAGAAAAAAAGATAAAATGCAAAAAAAAAAAAAAAAAAAAAAAATTAATTAAATTTGAGGAAAAAAATTGAAAAGAATAAAAAAAAAATATTTATAAAAAAATTTTTTCCCGAAAATTCAAAAGAAAACACAAATTTTCTGAATTTCCCCCCAAAAAGAAAAAAAGTATTTGACAATTCGAAGGAACATCGACGTTGAAAAAAATGTTACACTGCAAATTTTTCATTACCATTTTTCAATTTTACATCCTGGTTTAAAAATGAGTAAAGGAATTGTTCGCAAGAAATAAATTCGTTATCTTGGTGAAATAAGGGGTGTACGGAATTTTACACCGTTGTTGAAAATTCATACACCCATTCGGCTGCGCCTCAGGGTGTATGATTTTTCAACAACGGTGTAAAATTCTGTACACCCCTGATTACATCAAGATAACTAATAGTATCCAGTGAAAGGGTTCCTGTTATAGATTTATAATATCTGTACTTATTTGTTTCGAAGATGACATACATTTTGAAAAATGTCAAGTGCATGCTCATTTTGAGTTCTCACAATCAGTCTTACCTCGCTATATGTTTAAGGGGTTGTTTATGGTGTGATTCAGTTGTCGCTTACATAGTTTTTCCTTTTATAAGAATTTGTATACATAAATGAATGTCTGCGGTCACTTGGACATTGCTTAAGGCCGAATGATTACCTCTAGATGTCATCTATTTTTGTTGAATTATGCTTTGGTATTTCGCTTATTCGTTTAAAAAGGGTTGCTCACGTGTTTTCTGTCAATGTGCAAAAATATACGATAGTTAACATATAAATAGTTAAAATTTTGTTTTCAGTGAAAAGGTGCCTGTTATTACTTTATCAGATATACAAACCATTTCAAAAAATGGTTTACATTTTAAAGAAAAGTGTATTCGTTCGCATAGTCAAGTTCTTTCTTTGAGTTGCACACCAACTAGTCTAACCGAACTATTTGTTTAAGAGACTGTTTAAAGTTTGATTCAGTTATCTTTTTTTTTTTCATAAAGAATTTCGTGACATTTGTGTCTGTGGTCATTCGGTCATGGCTAAGACCGTATTGTTACCTCCAGATGTCTATTTAGGTTAATTTGTTTTGAGTCTTCCGTTTATTCGTTTAAAAAGGGGACCACGCGCGTGTTTATTAAAGTAGCTGTATTCTTTATAATTTTGATTTCAATGTGCAAAAATAAACTTTACAGTTTTTTATTTTCAATTATTTTTAAAGAACAAAAAGGATGAGATAATAAGGCAGCGAGCTATAAGATTTTGAGTGGACAATGATAAGTTTGTAGACCAAGGAAAGATCAATGGGAAAAGATAGGCGATAAAGATTTAATCGGACAAACTTTATTAAAGTTTTATAAAGTTTTGTGTTTAATTTGTTTTGTGCATAGTTTAACTGAACATATTCTTTGTTCTATAATGATTCTGTACGATATATCATCGTATTTGTTCGTATTTTCTACAAGCCTCATGAGTAAACAGTGGGAGGAAGGATAAAAATAAATGGACGCGGTAGTTATTTTGTACTAGATTATGTAATCTTTAGAATTTCCGGAATGAGAGTTTGAAGTAATGCTGCATAAAAATATGATGTAATCTTAATGTTCAACTTTTTTTAAAGTTATATAGATATTTTCCGACTAACACTTTGACTTTTATATTGATGAAGTTTTCTGATATAAACTGTAGTTTTTCATTTCTGCACCTAAATACTATAAAAATAAATTAAAAAAAAATCTAATATTAAAAACCAAGCTTATATAATGTAAAATAATCGAACGTTCAGCTGCAGAGTATAGCATGTATAGTGAAAGAAAACAAACTGTCATAGTCTAAACCATATCGGCATATGTAAAACCTTTATCAGGGTTGCGTTCAATATCGTAGTGGCTACGTTGTGCTACGTAGATTTATGACTATTGAACGAGTAGCTAGCCTAGCTGCTATCAATATCTATGTAGCATCTAGGCTAGCTTCACGTTCAATAGTCATAAATCTACGTAGCCCTATGTAGCCGCTACGATATTGAACGCAACCCCGGTAATTAATTCAAAGCATATTCCAAAACGAGGTTTGATGTTAAAAAAAATAACTAAATATAAGGAAACATTGAGCATCCGTGGTGAATACAGATTTTTATACGGAACATATTCAATCTAATAATACTGTGGGCGCATTATATTAGTCGAGTAGTAATTTTCGTGGACTTCTCGTGTATAAGTGAACAACGAATTTTAGTGTCCAAAAAAAAAATCTTGTAACATCGAATTCCCCCGCGCCACTTAATCTTGGAATACTGGTGTCAATGAAAATAAAGGAATATACAGTATAGTATATCACGCTTACATTTCGTTTACATTGGTTAGTCCGGTAAACGTTTTATTGCATATAGAAGTTATGTTGTTCGACGACAGGTCCCTAAAAGATAAAAACATTGATAAAGGTGTAAAGATTATACTTATGTAATTGAGCTGTCAAATTATTATAAAATAATTTCATATTGTCTGAAATAATAACATAATTTGTATGAGCAAGACTAATATAAGAAACAGTTAGAATGGGAAGTTCTGATAAGTAATTTCATTAGAAGTTTTGTTGCATTATTATAAAAATGGAAATGATCATGTTCATACAAGTTTAACGCTTTTGTCATAATAAATAAGAAGATGTGGTATGAGTGCCAATGAGACAACTCTCCATCCAAGTCACAATGTATAGAAAGTTAAAAATTGTAGGTCAAAGTACGGACTTCAACACGGAGCATTGGCCCACACCAAACAGCAAGCTATAAAGGGCCCCAAAATGACTAGTGTAAAACAATACAAAGAGGAAAACCAACGGTCTAATCTATACAAAAAACGAGAAACGAGAAACACCTATGAACCACACCAACAAACGACAACCACTGAACAACAGGCTCCTGACTTAGGACAGGTGCATACAAATGCAGCGTTTTTTTTAGAGTATTCCATGTAGCCATGAACATGATACAATGTCCCGAATTGTACTTAATTCCACAAGTGTGCATGAATATGATACAATGTCCCGAACTGTACTTATTTCCACATGTTTGCATGAACATGATGCAATGTCCCGAACTGTACTTATTTCCATATGTTTGCATGAACATGATGCAATGTCCCGAACTGTACTTATTTCCACAAGTTTGCATGAACATGATACATGTACAATGTCCCGAACTGTTCTTATTTCCACATGTTTGCATGAACATGATACAATGTCCCGAACTGTACTTATTTCCACATGTTTGCATGCACATGATAAAAAGTCCCGAACTGTACTTATTTCCACATGTTTGCATGAACATGATACAATGTCCCGAACTGTACTTATTTCCAACTATTCCAGGTAGCCATGAACATGATACAATGTCCCGAACTGTACTTATTTTCCACAAGTTTGCAAGCATTCCGGTCGACTAATTAATTGTTACCTGAACTTTCAATATCAACATATTTAAACAAAATGTCTGTTTTGGTATTCAAAAATATACGGGAAAATACTTTAACAAATGACTATCTTTAAAAGATTTTACTATGATTACTAATTTGAAGAATAGGTCGTCTCTTTGTTTTGTACAAACAGTTGGAATCATTTTTAACCGGCCTTAAAATTTGTAAGGCACTTGTCATGTGAACTGTTCTCCTGACACCTTTGGGGTTTTACCCTTGATCAATTTTAGTCAGTTCTTACCAGGATCAGATTCTGACAGTTTACCCTAGAACGGATTAAGACAGTTCTACCCTAGAACGGTTTAAGACAATTCTATCCAAGATCAGTTGTTGACAGTTCTACCTTAGAACTGATTCTGACAGGTCTACCCTAGAATATTTGTTTTTCGTAAATTATTTTGTTATAAATAAGGCCATTTATTTTCTCAATTGAATTGTTTCATATTTTTCATGTCAGGGCCTTTTATAGCCGAAAATACGGTATGAGTTTTTCTCATTGTTGAAGGCCGTACGGTTGCCTATAGTTGCTAACATCCACTTCATTTGAACTTTGGTGGTTAGTTGTCTCATTGGCATTCATACCACATCTCTTTATGTCAAAACAGTTAGAAACGGATTGATTCATGAGATCGGCACAAAACACAAAAAAGCAAATAAACAAAAAAATCAGAAAGTCAATCGACAACAAGTGCCGATCTTAAAATACTCGCAGTAACTGAGTTAGTTGAAATTCAAACTGAAGAACTGTGGTATGACTGCCATTGAGACTTGAGACAACTATCCAACAGATAACCGTATAGTCATCTATTAAAGGCCCCGACATGAAAAATGTGAATCAATTTAAAAAAGAAAACTAACGGCATTATTTATCACAATTCAATTTACGAAAAAAACACCAACATGACAGATATGCACCAATAATAATTTGGTATGGTGTTGTGGTCTGCATTGTAGACAGAAACTCTGACGACATAATGGTGCACATATCGATACGAAAATATAACTAGAATAAACATCTAAAACGCCATGATCTTTTACATGTAAAAATCTAAACTTTGAATGGCAAATTCTCATCATAATGAACCCTTATAGTAAAGTTTATCACAACGTCAGGACGATTAACAATTTTCAATTTGATCTATTGTGAACACATTTGAATGAACAATCATGAGTTTTAATTATGACCCCTATGGGACTTATCGCAAGTTTGCGGCTGATACTTAGCCAAACTGTTCAAATAACATGGTAGCCAAATGTTTGATGAATGCATTAACATGAACATGATAAAGTTGTAGTATTTGAATTCAAAGAGAGACCAAAAGAGGATTGGAATATGACTTGTTACGTATCTAATGTCACTTAATGTTATTTTAAAACAGATCAAGATGATTATTTATAGTATAACAATGCTTAGTAATTCATCAAAAATGGAAGTATTTGATTAGCAAATTAATAGATGTCACAATACCTGTCATTAAGGTGGTAGGGTATACAAAAGTGCATTGTAGATCGAAACAATGGTCTATTAATGATGTACATATGAATAAGAAACAATAACATTATAATAGACATCGTAAACATCAGGATCCTTTACATGAAAACTCTAAACTTTGGAAGGTAATTTCCCACCATGATGACCCCTTAAAACAAATCTTATAAAACGATATAATGAAGATTAACAGTTTTCCTTTGTATACGGTCCAGTGCTATCACATTTAGATGAACATTTGTGAATTTTGATTTTGATACCTATGGGACTAAGCGCAGGTTTATGAACTAAACGAATTCGATATGAGACCAAAATGTTTAAGTAACGTGTAGTTAAATGTTTGATGAACGCATTGAAGTAAAGTATTTGGATTTGAACTCAAACAAGGGTTAAAGGGGCTTGGGATATGACGTGTTCCGTTTCTACAGGCACTCAGTATAGTTATAAAACTGGTCAGGATAACTCTTATAGTATAACAAAGCTTAGTGAATCATAAAAAATGAAAGTATTGTCCGATTAAGTTGCAATTTATAAAACAAAAATACCGAACTCCAAGGGAAATTCAAAAAGGGGAAGTCCATAAAAAACGACAAAAAATCAAACGCTATCAATCAACGGAACTAATGAAAAACAATTATCATATTCCTGAATTGGTACAGACGTTTTCCGAAGAAAATAGTGGGCTTAACCTCCCACTTGTATGACAGTTGTTTATAGTTCCGTTATATTGACAAAATTATTCAATTTAGGTGTCATAGTTGTTTGGCTTTGGATACGTGGGGCCATTTATCCCTATTATTATTGTTATACTGATTACTGATGTTATTTTAACGGTTTCATAGTTCCCTTGAAGTTATGTTTGGTAAATAAGCATGTGCAGTTATAAATATACAGTGCATTATTTTCTATAGAGGAGATATTGTTACCATTTAGATCTATGCAAATTAAATAACCTTATTAAACAGTCTCATATCTAATGGCAACTTCATAAGAATAGAAACGGAAAGCGGAAGAATCATTAGAGGTTATCTTGATTAAATGAAAATATTACTTTATTTTGCACCTTAAACTACATTGAATAATTTGGCATACCCAATTAGCACATTAACATAGAACCAGTTGATACTTATGATTTTTGACTGCTAGTCCTTGAGGGTATCATTAGACCACCGTTTCAGTGTTTCTGTACTGTCATGAAAATACGGATATGTTTTATTACATTTCCTGTTAAAAATCAGCCGAAATATTGAAATGAATCTCACTTAAGCTAATCTGTACTTTCGTGTACGATTTTGCCTTGATATTCTGTAGTTGTGGATAAAATTATCATTTTGCAACTTTGTCTTTGATTTTGGTTTTCCAGATATTTTGACCTCGCGCCCCTGTAGAAACATGTGTTGTCCTATGATCATCTAGTGCAGTAAATATGATGACGGGAAATACTCATAGTAACTGTAGAGGATAAGTCAACGGTTCAAATGTAGATAGCGAGGTGATAAAGACAAACTTGAATTTCTTGACTTAGATTGATATAAAACATCTGCGTACCCTTTACCCTTCTGGAGCACGTGAGATCAACCAGATTTTTGGTGGGGTTCGTATTGCTCAGTCTTTCTATGTTGTGTATTGTATAATGTTGTTTGTTTTTTGTTTTTTTTTTTCTCCCTATTTTGCCATGGCGTTGTCAATAGATATAAGAAGATGTGGTATGAGTGCCAATGAGACAACTCTCCATCCTAGTCACAATTTGTAAAAGTCAACCATTATAGGTCAAAATACGGCCTTCAACACGGAGCCTTGGCTCACACCGAACAGCAAGCTATAAAGGGCCCCAAAAATGACTAGTTTAAAACCATTCAGTTTGTTTTCGACTAATGAGTTTGAATGTGACTTTGGTATATTTCGCTTCTCTTTTGTCATACAATTATTCAAGATATAAACTTATCACAGAAATTCATATGTATCCCTGTACTCTTTATTAGGAAATGTAAATATTAAAAAAAAACCAAATTATTCTTTTGCTATGACTTTGATTAAGTATTAGATATTTCAGGTACTTACAGCTCCTCTAGAGACATCAATTCTGAAAAGGCACCTTCTTCTATGAAATTCACTTCATTTTTACCTATATCTCTGTAAAATTTAATGTCGTGTAAAATAGAATCGTTTCGTTTCTTTTGTATATTGGATATTTTGACTTAAAATCATGGCTTGATCACGACAAGAAGATTGAGATAAGAAATTTCTTTATGCAGATGATTTTCGATCAAACTTGTTTCTTTATTTATTCTTGATGTTTAATTTCATTCTATCTCTTTCATTCTGTGGTTTACATGTTGTAATGTATATATATATTTATTTATGTATGTCTCTGTCCTGAGTGTTCTTGCGTTTAGTTGTAATGTATTCCTGTCACGTAAGGTTGTCATTTTAGCGGTATTTTTAACATTGCCTTATAAGCGGGAGGTTTGGCTAGCCATAAAACCAGGTTCAACCCACCATTTTTTCTTAAAATGGCCTGTTCCAAATCAGGAATATGGCAGTTGTTATCAAATAGTCCGTTTCTATGTATGTGGGTGTTTGTATTTGTAGCAGTTCAGTGTTTTTGCTGTTCCGTTGTTTTCCTCTTATTTATTTGCATCTATATTATGACATACAATGGGTTTACATATACCTTAGATCTCTACAATTTAAATAACCTTATTAAACAGTATCATATCTAATGGAAACTTCATTACTACCTATATCTTTTTTTTTCTTACACTTAAATGAAATACCGGATTTGCTAAGAAAAAAGCACATAAAACTGTTATCCTGAAAGAAAAAAAAAACTAATCTATCGAAGACACTTTTCTCTTTAAAAGTGAAAACCGATAAAAACGAGACAGTACATAAGAAGTTTTATTACAAATAACATTGGATTTGAAACACTTACAAATTCCTTAAGGATGCAAATCCATCAAGATCACCATACTCTAAAGAACTTATCTTATTAGCTTCCAATCGTCTGCAAAATAGTATCATTAAAATGAAACACATTAACATTGGTACAAAGCTTTAGCATGTAAAGTATACATACCTTTTAAGAGAGGCTGGAGATACTGAAAGGATATCCTAATTCATAAATCGAAGACAAATTGACAACGTCATGGCAAAAAACAAATTGACCAGAAGACAAACAGCAGTATACAAAACACAGCATAAAAAACCAAAGACTGAGCAACACGAACCCTACCAAAAACCAGGGGTGATCTCAGGTGCAGTCTTTAACTTATATATGTTCATGTGCAAAACCCTGCTACGTATTAACTAAATGGGTCTGTACACTTTAATCGATTAAGAAATTCCCATTTTTGGAAGCTTCTGCATTACTATTGCATAATATCTTTAAGTTGTTATACATTTTGCAGGCATGTTATATATATTAGATTGAAATCAATCTGTTTCGCTAGCTTATATTTACATTTCGTCTACATATGGTTCTGCCAAGTGCTTGAAAATATTGCGTATTATCCAAATATTTTGGTTCATTAATTTTAGTGTAAAATATTTATTTTATATATATATATATATATATATATATATATGTTATATTGAAAACAGTCTGTTTCGTAAGCTTTCATTTCGTCTACAAATGGTTCTAAAAAGTATTGCATATTATTAGAATTACTTTGTACATTATTTATTTGACAACGAAGGAAAAAAATGTTGATGTATCCCTAATGTGAATTATTCATAACACGTAAAAAGGATAACAGGAATAAGTCAAAACACTGGAGGGTACAATAAAGCATATCAACCAACTAATTGGTACTTGGTATTCTCCACTTAGCACACTTCCTTAGGAGTAAGAGTAAAGACTGGTAGACCAGAAGTCAACTTAATGTGTCTGAGTAGGTGGACATGGCTTCCTGTGGAGTGGTAACTTGTTAACTAACACGTCAAATATCCCACTAAGTGTGTCAGTCTAGTATAAAGAAGGGTTTATACTCATATCACATTAACATGTTCTCGTCCTGAATTGCCACTGCACGTTAAACAGTCGTCCTCCTCCTCCTCGTAATCATCATCATCCGATACAGATCCTATGCAGTGAACAAGACATGATATTATATTATTTCGATTTTCCCATGGCGATCCTGTTAACTTTCAAATTCAGTGCAGCAATTTTCAAGCAGGTCTTTCATATGGAATATGTTCCAAGTAATATCCCTGAGCTTGCGTATCAGATTTTCCTCGATGGCGGATTGCTGATTGAGAGAAAACAACTTAACCAAGGCTACTTAATAGAATGTTAAAGAACATAAAGAAGTAAAACGGACGCTTTCATAATATGGTTAACTGTTGATAAATATATATAATGTCATAGATGTTATGTTTTACTTGTCGTAGCCACAATCATATGCTCCTTTTCTCATTGATAACGTCACCAAATGCGACTAATCACCGGTTTTTTATTTGAAATGAGACACACAATGAATGCGTCTTATGTGTTGGTACTGTAGTGTATTTGAAATGAAACACACAATGAATGCATCTTATGTGTTGCTACTGTAGTGCATTTGAGATGAGACACACAATGAATGCGTCTTATTTTCTTTTGTTTATTTGTTCTCCATTTTCTTCGGTAATGGTGTATTCTGTCTTTCTTCTACTTTTCCTGTTTTTCACTATGTCATGTGTAATGTAATATTGAATTTTTAAAACTTACAACTTATGCACGTATAGGTTTATAAAGATAAATTAAGGACCGTTGTTCTGGGTTATAATAAAAATATATAAGGAGATTGGTTATGAATTCCGATGAGACAACTATCCATTGGAGAGAAAATGACGTGGATGTTAGCAACTATAGGTAACCGTACGTCATTTAACAAGGAACAACACTCATATCGTCCAGTAAGCTTTATAAGCACACGACGTGACAAAATGTAAAAACGTTCAAACGAGAAATCGAATGGCCTGATTAATAATAACACAATGAACAAAAAACAAATATGACGACAGCAACCAAACAAAACCACTAATTTACATGTTACCTGACTTCAGACAGGCCCTTACAGAAATGCAGCGGGGTTGAAACATGTTTGCGTTCATCTTTCCCCCTAACCTGGGACAATGGTGTAACAGCGCAAAATAAGAACAAACTGTAAAAATAAGGCGACGCCAAAAATTTAAGTATCGACAAGATATATGGCCGTAAGTGTAAATAAGTTTACTTTATACAAAGTTAATTGGAGGATAAGTCTGCATTTTAATACCAGACATCGGAATTCGTCTGCTTTTAAATTATTTCAACCAGTTGAAGGGCTGATCTGAACAGTCAAGAAAACAGATGAAGTAAATCAAATTATGCGATAGCAGTCAAGACGTCAGCTCAAGTCAAATTAGATATGTAATACTTCCAGATGTATTTTCCAGAATAACTAAAAATTTAACTTTAACCCAAAATTATGCATACCTTCGGAAAGAACTAGCTCTGTCCTCTTTTGACATTTTATATCGGTTATTCCTCCATTCATTACAATTTTGAGTTCAGGGATTTTACACAAAATTCAAAGAGAAAATTATTTATCAATATATGCATTGATGCAGAATTTTGTTTACTTTTATTGTTAGTGGTTTCTAAAGGTCCGATACTTCTACTGTTATACTGTTAACAACATCTAAAGGTCCGATACTTCTACTGTTATACTGTTAACAACATCTAAAGGTCCGATACTTCTACTGTTATACTGTTAACAACATCTAAAGGTCCGATACTTCTACTGTTATACTGTTAACAACATCTAAAAGTCCAATATTTCTACTGTTATACTATTAACAACAGCCAAACAGTTTAGTGTCTCCGTTCACACATGAAATATAAATAGGACATTGTATTTAACTCCATCAAAACTGTGAAACGTCGTCTATTTTGGCTATACTTGGAATTTCAATTCCCCAAATTATTTCTTTAAAAAGCTAGACAACATGTACTTACAACGTTTGTAAGGATGACAATCCATCCAGAGAACCATTTTCTAGAGAGGAGATTTTGTTAAGACTGAGATCTCTACAAATTAAACAAGGTACTATAAATACTCTTATTATACTGTCACATATTTGATAAAAACTTCATAAGAATAGACGCGGAAAGCGGAAGAATCATTAATGGCTATCTTGATTTAATGACATAGTTACGTTATTTTCATGCTTAAACTACAGTTAAACATTTGAATTGCCTGATTAGTTCATTGACCAATTGATACATCTGAATGTGGACTGTTAGGCCCTGACGGTATCATGAGATGAGTTCTGTTCATTGCTTCCATGCTGTCATGAACAATACAGATAATTTTAAGATTTTCAAGTAGAAAACAATTTAAAAATTTGGAATGCATCTCCCTCAAGGAAAGCTAAGAATTCTTGTACATTTTTTTATCTGTATTTGGAAGTTGTCGATTACATCATTTGTTAAACTCTTTTCTAAGGTTTTGGGTTTCCAAACTATTTGGCATAAGGTATCCACGAAGAAACTTTCGTTGACGAAGTGGTCATCTGATGCAATGAAAATGATTGCGCTCCATGTTCGTAGCAGCTGCAGAGGACGACTCAACCACACTTATGTATTGAGGTTGGCGGATGTAGATAAAAATGGATTTCTAGACCTATATTGATATAAAACGTTTGTCATACAATTATCCAGTATAATTGTTTTTACAGTAACTTATCTCAATCCGGTACCCTCAACCAGGAAATTGAAAACATTTAAAAGATTTTTTAGCGAAGCAAATTTTGATCTTATGTCTTTTGCTGTGATGTTTGATACAGTATATTGTGTAAATGAAGAATTAAAAAATATGCATGTCATGAAAAGATGAAAAAAAGATAGGATTGCTGAATTTTTTACGAATTCAGACTACTTTTAATAAAAATTCGCTAAAATATACAAAATCAGTGTTTTAAATGACGAAAGACAAAACAAGGAATGAAATATCTCGATAATTTAGATAAGATATCTATTTTTTGCTATTTTCATGCAATCGCTTTATTGCATGGTAATTCATCGCCATGCTATTGCAAAATCTGCGGCGGTCGACTGATTGTTAATAAATAATGTCTCATTGACGAGTACCCATTCATCGGCTTTTTTTTTGTCCAAATTTAATTGATAGAAGCAAAATTGAAAACTTACAAAGATATTGTGTCTATAGGAATTCCTTGAGGTATCACATCTAATCTTTTGTTTCGACACGATATTTCAGTCGTCGAACAAAAACATACATCACAAACTGTAACCTGAGCATCATGTAGAGAAAACATTGAAAGACTAACAGCTGTGATGAACAGGATGCTATTCATTTTGTCTAGATATTACTACAAATATAAAAAAAATAATAATAAAGGATACCAGGCTTATAACATAGTATGCAAGACGAAGTTGATCTTTATTTGGGATAAAATATGATAAATGCATGATATCCAATTACATTTACCAACACTGTAGTGTAAATTTATTTATATTTAAAAACTATTTTGAAACTAAGGTGAAAGCTATCATTAATAGTTATAGTATCACTAACGGAAGCCACACCACACGTAGAGAATGATCTGCTTATCCTTCCATAGCTCCTGAATTCACCACCAGTTTTTGGTGGGCTTCGTCTTGCTCAGTCTTTAGTTTTCAATGGTGTGTTTTGTATATATATATGCTGTTGTATGTCTTTTGGTCTTATTTCTTTTTTTGCAATGGCCTTGTCAGTTTATTTTCGACTAATGAGTTTGAGTGTCCTGTTGGTATCTTTCGCCTCACTCACTTTTGTTGATGGGTTGAAGGAAGAATACATTTTAACACCTCTGAAAGAAAAACCTCCGTTACTTCACAAATACAGAATTTTGCACTTCAACTGCACTTCACTTCTCTTAAAACAGAAAATAATGTTAGACGGGATAAGTTTGTTTTGCTCGCTTGATTGACGTCTGTGTTTGAAGTCTATTATTTTTTTGATAATACATTAAACTTTTATTCTGAAAATTTCGTCGATCTGATCATAAATTCTTCGACAAAATGCATGAATATATATGTGACATAATGAGACATCTAAAAACAATCAGCCAATGTCAATGTCATAAAATAATTTGATATCACCTTTAATTTGGTTTTAAAGAAGAAAAATCGTATAGAACACTGCAAACTGCCTTTATATGCTTGACTGACACTGCTGCTGTACATTTCCTAGAATACTAAGACTGGCCTGTACCACCTGTTATGATTGCTATTACTAAAGTTAATGGAAAAATGATGAAATAACATGATTGATTGATTGGTGTATTGTAGGTGTTTTACGCCACTTTCAGCAATCTTGGCAATTTTATTGAAGTATATTAAACATGTTCATCTTTTTTTGTTAAATTCGAAGGATCAAATGACTTGTAATTATTTGAATTTGTGTTTCGTTTTAAACAAAGGGTTGATAATTTGTTGAAAATTAATCCGTCATTAGTCATTTGAATACAGATTTGATAAAATCATTTCATCTATTTTCAAATGAATGCAAATTAATTAATTTCTTTTAGATTTTTACAGTCAACGTCGTGTTCATAACGCATGTCCGTATTTTAATGCTTTTCAGTAAGAAGTGATATCTCTGTTCTATTGATTTGTGATCAGGATAAAATCGGTATTCTTCCATATATTTGAATAAAACATTTCTAGCTTAATTGAATTCAGTTAAAAGTACAATAACTAAACTTAGGGCTATTTGTCCTTTGATTAATTGAAGGGAAATGTATATTTCGGTGTTGAAGCATCACTGAACAGGCATTATTTGTCGAAATATTAGTATCAACTTTGATATCGTAAAATGTTATTTCAATAGTTTCGAGTTAAATCATTAACTAAACTGTCCCTACCAAATATTAATGTTTTAGATTTTAGTATGCAAATAAAAGGTTTGCATGATCATCACAAAATAATAAATACATTCGATCGATCCTATTTATCATGTGTTCAAAGAAAAGCTATTTTATGTGGAAATTTAAGGGCATTTAGAAGTATTTGTCACTTTAATTTTTGTCAAAGCACAACATATATGTGCGGTCCTATGACCTATGTCAAGATAACATAAAAAGCAGACTTGTCCTAGGACTCTTTTTCATGACAATGAAAAAGAGAACTTTAAACAGGGTCGATACTGTAGTTATCTTAGGGATAAGTTAACTTTGAAACCATTGATGCACATAATTTAATTTCGACCCTGATACAGCTGATCGAACCAACTCTACTTCAAAGTAAACTTTAAATCTGGTCCGCACCAAGATTTATAAAACTTAAGATCAGGAGAATTTGGCATCGATTGGTGAAATATTACAAAATGTCCTTGTTTTCCCATATAAACATTTAAAAAAATATTCTGATGTTCTTTAAAAAAAGATAGAAAAATATATTGCATGTATTGGTTGCACTGTTAAAAAGACAAACCAGCTTACTGTCAGAAGCAGATCTGTCCTCATGAACGATCAAACGCAGACCTGTCGTTAGAACTGGTAAAGGGCAGATCCGTCAACAGATCTAGGGGCAGGTATCTCGAAAGGACTGTAGCTGTCCTAGAAAAGCAAACATAAGTCTGGTCTGCCACAGATAAAGTCAGCTTGATTGTCTACTCGAAAAATAATCCGTTTACGTAGATAGCATTCGAAATGTCTGCTAAATTTGTTTTACAGGTTATGATCACTCCCATCTGTGCATTTTCAGTCTCAGGTGATAAATATACTCATGCCTTTGACTTATGCAATCCGGCAATAAAGCTATTGCTTAAGTTCCGAGACAGTTCGGCTGTATAGAATGCATGAATATGAAGTTACATCCGGTTATAATGTGGACTTTTAATCCAAAACACCAATACAGAGAGTGCTTTTAATTCATTTGTTTAAATCCACGGAAAGATACATTTGATATCTTCACCCGGCCACAGTATTTTGAAGAAAAAAATCCACAAAGTGGGAAATAATCCTACAGAAAGAGAAAGTCGTGTTAACCTTTTTATATTCAGCCGTGTTTTCGTTTGCTGCATTCTGCCTAAAAAGTATAAAACGATGTGCATCATCTCAGCTTCTAATTTCGTTATTTATTATGTTTCTATTAAAAATTGTTGAAATAATACCATTCACAATCCACATTTTTAGAAGAACAAGTGACTTATCATCGAGTTTAAGTTCAAGATAGAGTTTGAGTTGAGTTCGAGCTGAAGGTCGATTTAAAGTTCGACTGATGCTTCGAGCTGTTTTCTATTACACTTCCAATCACATTTTGATATGAGCTTTGATTTCAAGTCACAATTCGAGTGTGAGTTCGAGTTAGAATTCGAGTTATAAATCGAGTTACTCAATTGGTAATAGTATCACAAATAATAAAGTTTTAATCGCATATCTATGTCATTTTAAAAACAAAAGGAAGAGAAGGGACCTGCCAAAATTACAAAAAATTGGTACGAAAAATACAAATTTTCGCGACACGTTTATATTATTATTTGTAAACATATTGTTAACACTTGATTCTTCATTAGTATCCTCGTGTATTGTATTTTCGACCTACTAACACATTTCTCCGAATTCCCCTTTTATCTGGTTGAACCCAGACATGCCTAATATTTTGGGAGTCACTAGTATACATGTGCATAAAATAATTGTATCTGAAATATATTTCGATCTTAAATATTTTTTTTTATTTGAGTTCATTAGATCGATGTCACCTTTGTGTTTTTGACCTATCTAATAAACGGGTCCAAAGTCGGAAATGACATGTCGTACAAATCCGGAATTGATTATAATTTGATGCCAATGTATATATCAAATTATTTAAAGTGCAAGAGGGGATCAAACTTATGACTTAAGGAATTAAATGGTAACATATACAACTATGAGATATGAAATATTATTTTGATATCTTTATTTGACTATTTATACACTTTTCACATATCACTCTTTTATACTTTAGACATGGAAGTCCATGGCATGGACAATAAAAAATACTATGACGCCTAAGAACATTCACATTTCAACAAAATCTCAGATGGGTCCAGTGGTCACATTGAGGATACATACATTTACCCCACTGAGCAAAAACAAGAGACACACACTGTCTCAATGCTTCTGGGAAACGTTTCTTACATACACAACATGGTGACTCATCAGTATCTTCAACACTGCATGTGTCATCAAATGAGTCATCATCTGAAATAACCAGTTTCTGTAAACCAGAAGTACCAGGTTTTGGTGACATATTTTTTTGCTTTAGCAACAACTTTAACTTCTTTTGCTTTCTTAGGTTTAGTAACCTTAACCATGTTAACATTGTTTTCCACACATGCTTTAGTTTTTTTACATTTACTTGTATTATTTACACTCTTTGGTTTCTTTTTGTTAATAACTTGTGTACTCTTTGGCTTTTTACAATGTGCTACAATATCAGCCATAACATCATCCGCAGTTATAGCTTTACCAGAGGTAATATTTGACAAATACTTCCTCTTTTTTGCTTGTTTTTTTACAATACCAACATTTTTCTCACACTGTTTGAAAAAAACAGCTGGACTCTTCTGTATTTCGTTATTCGTCGAGATGTCTGTCTCATCGTCGTCAGGCAATGGATCTGCCTCATCAATCAATGTGATGTTTCCAGTGACAGGTAAGTCAAGTCCAGTGTCAGGTAAGTCAAGTCCAGTGTCAGGTAAGTCAAGTCTAGTGTCAGGTAAGTCAAGTCTAGTGTCAGGTAAGTCAAGTCCAGCGTCAGGTAAGTCAAGTCCAGTGTCAGGTAAGACATGTCCAGCGTCACTGTCAACAGATGGAGAATTCTCACTGTCATGGTTAGTTTGTTTGTTTTGTACAGCGTTGTCAGGGTCAACTGTGTCTGTCGTAAATAAAGTTGACGGAAGCAATGTGATGGCAGGCACACAGTTTTTTCCAATGGATATATTCCTGTTTTTTCAAAGGAAGTTTTTAAGTTATGTGGCGACAAAGCCTTCACATATGCATCTGTAGCAAGTTAACCAATATTGTACCTATTGATTGGTTCTCTATGTTCACGTAAATATTTATGACAGGAATTATCTAAAATTCTGCTGAGGGGCCCAAAGCAGCCAACATCTAATGGTTGTAGAATGTGACTGCAGTGGGCTGGCAAAACTAAAATTATAAAATTGTGAGCCTTTGCCCATTCAATTACACTTAAAGCTACATGTGATTTGTGGCCATCATAAATCAGTAGAACAGGCTGGTCATCAGTTAATCCTTGGGCATATTTTATAAAATGTTCACCAAGATATTTATAAAAAATTTCAGTGTTTGACCAGCCTGATCCACTAACACTACCTGATGTACCATTTGTACAATCTTCAATAAGACCATTATTCATTCTAGCACCTGCAAATATAAGATATGGGGGTATTTGGGTGCCTAATGCATTTCCTGCCCCTATTACCGTAACCGTTGGGGATCTCTCTGAAGTAATACCAGGAGGGTTAGAATCTTTTGCACCAACAACATTTGGTGGCTTATGCTGAAAATGTACCCCTTTTTCATCAATATTGTATATGCATTGAGGTTTATCAATAAGGTTATATTTTACAAGAATTGTTTCTAGTTCCTGAAAATAGCTATTAATATTTTCTTGTGATGCAGATTTTGCCCTTGATATGGCTAAACCCCTGGAATTGATGGTTTTAAGCTCTGGCCATCTAGACATGAATGAGTAGAACCAATTCAGGGTAAATGGTTTGGTTTTCTCTCTCAGCTCCATGTACACGTCATTATCTGTGGCCAAGTCAACAACTTCAGATTTTGTGTATCTGCAATAATAATAATAATAACAATAATAATAATAATAATAATACTAATAACAATAATAGTAATAGTAATAGCAATAAATATTATTACAGTAATAAATATTATTATAATAATATTTGGAAGAAAAAAGTATGTACATGCATCTGACACAAATTATTTAAATAAATATGAAAATTAATTGAATCCAAAAATATATTTTTCAATGAAAAACATTGAAGCTGTTAGCATTTAAAAAAGAATTAATAAATTGAAACTCCTGATATATTTGCATTTATTTCCCCTCTTTTTAAATTTCAACTAACCCGTAACCAAAATTTGCCATCATTTTTATGTGGTCAACCAGTCTTGCTTCTTGCTCTATATCCAATGTTGGGGCAGGGCCAGACTTCACTACATCTACACCAACCCTTCCAGAAACTATATCAAGGAGGGTTGACTTTGGCACTCCATATACTTTGGAAGCCTTGTAAACAGTCATGTTTTTATTGAAGACTTTAGTCAAGGCATTGTGAAGTGAGGTTGGGGAGTATTGTCTGTAATCTTTCCTAACAGACTGTTGTTTCTGTAATTCAAAATTAATTAATATTTTATTTTTCAGTAAAAAACTGAAAGGAGCATGCAATTTTCCGGATTGAAAATAACTTTTAAGTTTGACGACTAACCACATGACAGTCACGTGACTTAATGACCTGGATGTAAACTTCTTGTGCAAAAAATCTTTAGGCATATTTATAGAATATTTATTTATTTTTAATAGATTCTTTTGGAGGGTAGAAAAAGTATTAGTGAAAGGGTACAAAAATGTGGTATCAAATAGGAAAACAAATACTTACTTGTAATAACTTTACTTGGAACATCTTCGCCACACGTGGAATTATTTGTTATTGTTACTAAGTATGGCAGCCGATTATGACGTCACGCGGGCACGCGAAGCATACGGGAAGTGAAAGTAGGATTAGGTCGAAAACGTAAGACGGTCGAAAACACAATACGAGACGATATATATAAAAAATAGATGATATTTCAATTTAGCTCGATGTGTGTCAGAAATTTCAATTTATCAGAATAAAAGGGCAGAAAAAGAAATTTGTTAAAATATCATATTTCCAACAACCATGCATGCTGAGTTTATATTCTCGTTGTTTTGTGCAGTCTTCCAAGTTCATCAAAAACAAATTATCTCAGATAGTAACTTGATTGTGGTTTGACTAAAATAACATTCGTGATACAACAGTTTATACTTTTCCTGAAGTTTTCATACAGTCAAATACTCCTTTAAAAATGATTTTTTTCTCTTCCAAAAATCAATTATATTAAGTCCATAATGTTTTAGGTTTAACTATGTAATCATCTATATGATAAGAAAAATAAAATTCAAAATTATTCGCTTTGTAAACTAAAAATCATTTGTATACATTTTTGTGTATTTCTTTATTGTTTTGTTAACCCAAATACAACAATAGAGACGTATTGTGGTGTTCGGTTAGGTTTTCAATCCGTTTATTCGTCAATCTGTCCGTTCATTCGTCCAATCGTCGGCAATCCTGTATCAATTAAAGATTTGGTTTTAGGTAGTTTACCATAAAGTTGTGTGCTGAAATCAAATCTAAATCTATTGTTGGCGTTCGTGTTGCTCAGTCTATAGTTTTCTATGTTGTGTTTTGTGTACTGTTGTTTGTCTTTGTTTCGTTGTTTGCCTTGGTGGCTAAAGGTATCAAAGGGATATCTAAACTCATAGGTCGAAAACAAACTGACAATGTCAGGGCAAAAAACAAAAAAACGACCAAAAGGAAAGAAACAATACACAAAACACAGCATAGAAAATTCAAGACCAAGCAAGACAAACCCCACCAAAAACCGGGGGTGATCTCAGGCGCCTACCTCAGAAGGATAATCAGATTCTGCTTCCCATGTGACACTCGTCGTTCTACTCATGTAAATACAAACCCAGTAGTAAGTTTAATTCGGTAGGTCACATAAGAGGAAATCAAGCATGGATTTTGGTTACAACAATTGGAACATATCCGTCCATATTATTCTAGAACGATCTACCAACTCCTGATGGCGTCCGTAAATATTTCGTAGAGATGATTTCAACTTTGCCACTTGGAACTTGTAAAGTTGTATTCAAATCTTGTTGAAATGTTAATTATAAACATGAATAGATAGCTGAACTAACACACATCTGAGATTGTAATCATGTTAACTATTTAATCCTTTGTATCCTAAGCCCCCTGTTCGAAATCAAGACCAGAGAGCTACTTTGGTTATCTTCATTATGGACTGTTTTATACTAGAACAGATTTGGACCCATGCCAATAAAAAATTGAAAACAACACGTTTAATAATTTCATGCGTCCGATGCGCTTTTCTGGATTTACCTTCACCAGGAACGCTCAAAGCCAAACAATTGAAATCCGAGGGATGTATAAGTACCGAAACAGTTGAAGAGCTATATGACAAAAATACCTAAAACAAATAGCCAAATCCATCTAAGGTCAAATTTGTCTGAGGGAGTTGAAACCTTAGTTTCTTTATAATTTCAAAATTTATAAACGAGTAATTTTAGAAAAGTTTGTTATAAATCATGTCAGTACCGAAGTACTGACTACTATGCTGATGATACCCTCGGGGACTGATAGTCCACCAGCAGAGGTATCGACCCAGTGATGTAAAAAAAAATGAAAACAACACGTTTAATAATTTCATGCGTCCGAAGCGCTTTTCTTGAATTAAGATATCAGTTTATAAATTTCGTACGTCCGAGGCGCCTTTCTGAATACACTTCATCAAATTTGGACAGTTCTATCATAGAACTGCTCCTGACAGTTTCACTTTAGAAAAGAACTAGTTTGAAACAATTATACTATAGAACTGATGCTAACACTTCTATCCATGAACTGATCTGACAATTCTACCCTTGAACTGATATTTCTAGTCTAGGTTTTGTTTAGTACAGTTATACATGTATAAAAGATTCCGTGAAAGTTTTAAATGTGGATCATACTTTTTCTATAATTTCGTTTTGTTTGGAATTCTTTTTAACTTTGAGTATTAAATGAGAATAACACTTTATACATTTCGTGCGTCCGTAGCCCTTTTCTGCATTCAACTTCATCATAAACACCTTCAAGTAAACATTTGAAAGCCGGTGTGTTTGATTACGTCGGTTTCTAAATTATTCCTAGTTGTAACAGATCATTTTAGTGCAACATCTGAGCTAATGATACCTTGGGGACTAACAGCTCGCCAGCAGACCTAGGGCTAGGAAACGCAATTTTCACTTTATAAGTTTCATGCGCCTTTCTAGATTTCTCTTTTCGAGGAACGCTCAAACAATAACATTTAGTACTGATTAAATAAAATAACATTCGAGTCTCTTATTTCAAACTTGAAATTCAACTCGAACTCTTACTTTGAATTTGACTCGAGCTTGAAGTTTAGGTCAAATGTAAATTGAAAAACAACTCGAACCTTGGTTCTTATTCGAATCTAATGCATGACTCGAACTCCAACTTCAACTGGAACTCGAATATAAACTTTAACTCTACATCGGTGGTCAGCAAAATCCGTTTTGACATATTTGATTCGTTTGCATAACAAAATATCAGTGTCCTACTCTTTTGTTTTATATTTTAATGCATTTTCTACTCGTAAACTTATTTAATTTTCTTTGATATATTGTCAAGTTAAAAATAGGTACTTTTAGGATGTAATGCATGAGCATGTAATATAGAAAGAAAATTCGGCAAACCGTTCACTGACACCTACTTCAATGTCTGACAAAAACTTTAACGAAATATTACAACATCACTTTTGGATCTTGGAAATAACAAAATTGAAAAAATTGTATGTTATATGTGGCTTGTACTCATAATGTTTTGTAGCATTCCCTTCCACGAAAGATTTTGTCAGTGTTTCATTACAGATTCAAAATGTTGTCATGACAACCAATCAGACAATAATTTAATGTAGGATTAAAGCCCTAAAATATATCAAATTGTACTTATTAGTTATAAAAAACAAGTTATGCTTACAAAATTTCAGGACACTCAAAGTGAATCAAAAGTTCTGAGAAAGATTAATTTTTGTTGCATTATTGTGTAATGGAATGATTAGAAATATCTATTAGTTTCAGGTAAAAAAATTGTCCGTTTCTATGTTATGTAGGAAGTATGGGTTAAAACTACTAAAGTTGATTTTGCTAAATTGAATTAAAACACAATTTAATATGTATTACTTTCCTGGTATGATTACTTATTGGTCTATATCATATCGATACTTATATATCAAAATTGCACTAGGTCATGCTTTTCCCGAGCGGTTAATGACGTCTTTATACTAAAATAAATTCGATCGAATGTATACTGATTGATCTTTACATCTGATTTATTTGTTAGTGTCGTTGTGAGTTTTCACTATTGTGTTCAGTAACTGCTAATCGCTGTCGTTTTGTTAGTTGCTCTAGTGTTTCGCATTATCCAGATCAGTCAAGCCCTTTCCAACTGACTTTTATAATTTGTATAGACATGATAGATGTTACACTGTTACCCTGGTCAAGTGAAAGGTTTCATGTATGCGAAATCTGTAAATTAGTGGTTTCTGCATGTACTTTAAGACCTATTTTTTTATTTAAGCATACTTCCGTTATCTGGTTTAATTGTATGAATTGTTTACATTTTATCATGACTAGAATGGTTCAAGTTGTCTTTAATATATATATATCTCCATATTAAATATATATATATATATCCATATCGACATGTCATTGTCTGAAGAACGGTATGCAGTGTCTCTCAGATAGGCATTCTGGCATGTCTATATATATAGACTGTCCAACTTGTCTCCACAGACGGCCCAAGTTGTCTTGTACTCGGACCTGACGAAGTTTCGTTTAACAGCGGGAGGTTTGGCTAGCCATTAAACCAGGTTCAACCCACCATTTTTTCTTAAAATGTCCTGTACCAAGTCAGGAATATGGCAGTAGTTCGTTTCTATGTATGCTGGCGTTTGTTTTTGTTGCACTTCAGTGTTCCTGTTGTTCTTTGTTTTCCTCTTATAGTTGATGTATTTCCCTCGGTTTTAGTTTGTAACCCGGATTTGTTTTCCCTCAATCGATTTGTGACTTTTGAACACCGGTATACTACTGTTGCCTTTATTTAAGATTTTGTGAAAGTTTCCATAAAAGCGTTTTAAGTGGCAAGATATATTTGTTTTCCCGAAATAGCACCAAAAGTGCACTGAATATGATGGTTTTACGCATTATACCACGAGCTTGCATGAACAAAACGTTCCTATATAATTTGAATAGAATTGAGGTTAAATGAGAATGTTGATGATAATTATCAAAAGATTTTAACTCGGTAGTATTTAGAAGGGGTAAAACTATTTGCAAGCAACGAAAACAGCGTAATAGAGTAAGCAAGTGCTTCTCGTTCTTAAGTAATGATTCTTTTCATAATATAAGGATTTGTTATGATATCAGGTGAATAAAATTACCAGTTTGACAGCGCGTCATCTTTACAAAAGTTTCTTTTTCCTGACAAAATCAAAACGTATGGGTGGTTCGGATTTGGGGGGGATTCTAATGATGAACAAATCTGCCTGGAGTGTTTGAGTGATGTATCATTTCGAGATTTTTTTCAATATTTCTAGGTGATTTTTTAACGTTTCGAGCACGAGTGAATGTCTTATGCTAATGAGCTAGTTCTTACTTCATTTATACGCAAATACTCATGTGTCAATTTCGAACCAAACTTGTTTGTATGTGAGTTTTTGAAAAGAGTTATTTTGTGGTTGGATTTTTTTTTTTGGTATGGTATTTATTTTTCAAAATGTATTTCTGAATTTATTGACCGATAAATTTCTTCATACATTTAAAGCTTTATGATAATTTACAGTTTAATGAAGCATGCATTTCTTATTTACTCTCATTTTCAGTTTTGAAAAAAAAAACACGAACCTCGCAGAGGACATCTATTGTATTGCCATGTATTTAAGAAATAAATGCTTATTTTTTTAATTTTCTTGACATGTTAAGGTGTTGACCGAAGCACATTTTGTTAAAAATGGATTACCACTTTTCTTAGAGATGGCCGATGGCTATCCCCGGGCACAGCAGCTTTATTCACTTCTTAAACATGTCAGCTATGATATAGAAGTCAAGAATGCTCAAAATGGCGTTAAAAATCAACAATCAATCAATCAATCAAGAAAATGCCTGTACCAAGTCAGGAATATGACAGTTGTTATCCATTCGTTTGATGTGTTTGAGCTTTTGATTTTGCCATTTGATTAGGGACTTACCTTTTTGAATTTTCCTCGGAGTTCAGTATTTTTGTGATTTTACTTTTTTCATATAAAATTGGGAGTATCCACAGTATGTAAATCTTTACTATAATAATTGTTGTTATTTTTTTTTCAAGATTTACTTTTTAGATTTTTTTCCATAAAGAAAAAATTATAACAGTATTGAAAACAATCTTCAATATGATTTGCACAATGAAAATCAAATAGAATCCTTAAAATTTGACAATAAGTACTGCTAGATAGAACAAAAATATTTTCAAAAATCATTAATACCAAATGTCAAAATGATAATGAAAAATAAACACAAAGATATAACATAGGGAATAAAACCACTAATTCATAGCCCAATTGTTTGCCATGTTAAATTCTGCAATATCAAGCATTCATAGCTACGATGTATTAATTTTAAATAATTCAAGCTTTCATTTGATACCAAAATTACTCCAATATTTTACGTAATTACAAAGTAACAGCTATGCATACGGAATATTATGTTTAATGTATGAACTACTTTCTTGAGTATTCTTGACCAGGCCCTGAATAAATAGTTCTGTACTATAAGAAAATCACAGACGAAAATTCTTATTTAGACAGCCACATTAAACGCGGCAGTGATTCATAACAGTACAGGCATAATCCACAATAAAAATGACATAATAGGAAGCGTTCATCAGTATACCAATCACATGGCAGTATATATTTATTCCAAAAGGACTTTAGCTTAAAAACACAAATGCTTTAATTATTTCTGTATAATTTTAGTGATTTTGTTGGTCATGTTGTTTTGCTAGTGTTATATCTGAAAAGTAAATCGTAGCGATAACAATAGATAAAGTTTCTTCCAGACATATCGAAATATCAGTTTATTAAAGAAGATTTGGTGTAAACAGAAATGAGACAGTAACAAAACGACAAAAATATTTTTTCAACAGACAACTGTCTATAAAGGCAACAGTAGTATACCGCTGTTCAATGGTCATAACTCGATTTAGCAAAAACAAATCCGGGTAACAAACTAAAACTAAAACCGAGGGAAACACATTAACTACTAAGTATAAGAGGAAAACAACGGAACAACAGAAACACTGAACTACAACAAATTCAAACGCCAACATATATAGAAAAGGACTGTCAGATAACAACTGCCATATTCCTGACTTGGTACAGGACATTTTAAGAACAAATGGTGGGTTGAACCTAGTTTTATGGCTAGCCAAACCTCCCGCTAATATGGCAATGTTAAAAATACCGCTGAAAAGACAACACTACGTTTCAGTTACAGTACAAACAAACGCAAGAACAATCAGCACAGAGAAATACATAAATAAATAATATAATATTACATTACAACATGTAAAGCACAGAATAACGAAGGCCATATACAATATCTTAAACTCTAAATCTTCCCGAATCAAAACAAATAAGATATGCAGAGATTGAATTCAACAGCTATTTATTATGTTCATGGAATGGAATAGTGATACAAACATGTAGCGGGGTTAAACTGCGTGTAGTATTTCTATACCTCATCCCTCCGCCCCTTTGTTTTATCTCAAAACAATCGTTTCATCAAACAGGGAAAGATCTTGGTCCAATTTTCCTTGAAATAATTTCACCCTAAGCAATCATATTCTTTAGTAAAATCCTATTCATGACATATTCCTGTGAGTTCTTTAATTTTCTTACAATATAATGGTGTCATGCATATGCAACTAAATTATCCTGCTTAAAAATATCTCAAAACTGCAATTCTCATAGCTTTAAAAACAACCTTTAATTTAAATTATTTCTCAAACGCGAAATTCAATTTTACTAATCTTTAGGCAAGATATAATATATCGAAGTTAAAAATAATCCCATTTTAATTCAAAGCTTTAATCTGTACCGAATTGAATTTATGTCAACTGAAATCGAACTCACAACCTCAGTGTTGACTGACTAGTGATTACAGTAGTTGAACTATTTAGACCACTCGTCCACCGCGGTCCCTCCTTTAAAGGAAAATTTAAGTCCAAAGTAAGCTTTGCTATTACTTTATCTGAAAACTGTCAGTTTTCTAAAATTGAGGGCGTCATAAAGTGATGACGTCATGTCCCCTTATGCGTATCTTTCCACGACGTGGTAAAAGATCCAAAAAATCAAGGTTTCCGAGTTTTGATTGGATCAAACAAAATCAAGTTTTTAAAAAAATAAAAAGAGTATTTTTATCAAGATAATAGCAGTTTGCCGTATTTACGCAATGCTTCCGTTTCAAACAATGCGGAAAAAGCCATTGTAAATGCTGTAAAGTCGCCAAGACTGAAAACTATTTCACCAGCACAGTAACAAAGCAGCGATATAACATATATGTAACATCTAATTGTAAAGCGGAAAATAGTATTTAAATTCTTACTTGTGGAACTTGCAAGATGCAATATGTTGGCGAAACAGAAACTAAATTCATCATCAGACTTAATAATCACCGGTCATTTTATACCAAAGGAAGAAACTGCCCAATCACGAGAACCTCGTAAGAACAGGACTTTTGAAAATATCACCTTTCAAATAATAGAGGTAAACCATAATTTGGACACTCAAAGTAGAAAACAGAGAGAGAGAGGTTTTGGATGCACCAGCTACGTACTGTTGAACCTGATGAACTGAATGAGAGGGGTGAAAAACAGTTTTATAAAAAATCAAAGGAATAAATCTTGAACTTCATAGTATTTAACTAACATAATTATTTGTTTTGAATCTGTTAATCGTAATGTACAATAAGCTGCAAAAATATATCTAAAGGATATGTACGATAAGCTACAAAAATTTCTTAACAGCATCCGATTTGACCTGGATGGCTGCACGCGCCTGATGAAGCTAATTTGTTTAGCGAAATATTGCGTGAATATATAAAATATAACAACTGTTTTTATAACACTCATTAACGTGTCTAAAATACATTCTTAGTCATTTATTTATATATATATATATATATATAATTCGTCTCAAATTTAGCCCAACAATGTTCTTCCCTCAGCGAGATTCGAACCCTTGTATCTGTGACATCATGGCAACGTCTAAACTTGTGACAACTTTATGACAGACAATCTCCATCGAATAACACGTGGTGATACAGGGCTGACCACATATATATATTATAATTCGTCTCAAATTTGGCTCAACAATGTTAGATCATCTACTTGCCACTATAGATCATGTACTGTATTACAACCCTAGATAAAGCTGAAAAGGCATTACATCGACCACCGAAAGCTACATTTTATGTAACCTAGGTGGTGGAGTGGTCTATGGCGCTGGACACAGAGCAGGCGGTGTTGCCACGATGTAACAGACGCAAGGGTTCGAATCCCGCTTAGGGAAGAACCAAGATCTAACATTGTTGGACTAAATTTGAGACGAATTATATATATATGGTGTTAGCCCTGTATAACCACGTGTTATCCGATGAAGATTGTCTGTCATAAAGTTGTCACATGTTTAGACGTGTATGATAAAATTAAAAATTTGATGTGGCGGCATGGTAATTAACATTATCATCCTTTACGACAGACAAAATAGCTGATCTGAAAGGTACACCATCTACTTGCCACTATACATCATGTACTGTGATACAACCCAAGATAAAGCCGACGAGGAAAGGCATTACATCGACCACCGAAAGCTATATTTTTATGTAGCCTAGGTGGTCGAGTGGTCTAGGGCGCTGGACACGGTGCAGGCGGTGTTGCCACGATGTCACAGACGCAAGGGTTCGAATCCCGCTGAGGGAAGATAAAAAATTGGCTAACGCAAATTTGAAGATCTAACATTGTTCGGTTAAATTTGAGACGAATTATATAAGTATATGGTGTTAGCCCTGTATAACCACGTGTTATCCGATGAAGATTATCTGTCATAAAGTTGTCACATGTTTAGACGTGTATATATTATATTTATAATAACAACAAGTCTAAATTGAAAACAACGTTCAAACCTATGATTGCGTTGGATAAAAACCGCAATTTTTATACGTGTGCATGTAAAACAAATTTCTTGATAGAGGGGTCTAAATACAGCACAATATAATATATATATAAAATGCCTGAATAATAGCCAACGATAAATCTTACGGGGCGATGAATCATATAATTATGATACAGTTCACTACAAAATATAATATATAAAAAGCAAGTCTAAAAGGGTACAACATCACCAAAAAAAAAAAAAAAAAAATCATGAACAAATGTTAAATATTTCGGATAACTAATATCCCTCATCAGTAAGATGTCAAATGGTTCTTATCTTGACATGTGGTAGTCACACTGTAATAGTAATCTTGATCGTTATACAAATTATCACGATTCAATACGCTGGTAAATTTTTTCAATATTGATGTTTAGGAGGAGGAATAAATTCCTTAAAAATGTAAGAGTCCTGTACTGAAGCCTGAGTTACTGGAAACTAGTGATGGTAGGGACTCATTCTATGTTTTTTTATTAATGCCCTCTGGGGAAACTGTCCTTAACTTCCTTATCCAAAAACTTTCCCGAGCAAGTCTATATAATTATATAAACATAGCGTCCATAGACTTAAAACCCTCTGAATCACGTGATCGTGAAAACCAATGAAAAAAGAAGAACTTTACCAGATTTTGTTCATTAAGTAAAAATGAAGTGTTCGAAACATAACATACATAAGTAGGACTTTGTCCCTCTTTTTGTCTGTAAAATTGAAAAAGGGATGTTATTAGTAAAACCATACTTATGTGGTAAAACATGAATAAACAAGACCTGTTTAATTATCTATCTTGCAGCTGGGAAACTTGCTTAACTGTTTGGCAACTGCATTTCAGATGATATTTTGGAATTTTTATCTTAGTATATACCAATTGCCGGAGTTATCAAATTATACAGTACGAAACCCCTTAAAACATGAAAAATCACGAGATAAATTGACCAAAAAGCTATGTGTTTACCATAAACCAGTCATAATAAACATGTTCAATTGATTTCAATCTAAAATAATGCAAAAATTGAAACTTCAGGTTATTACTGAAAAATTGGTAGAGTAAATGTTATTTAGTTTTAACATAAAGTTGATTTAATTTGATTACTAACAACAAATATGTCCAAGTTGGAAATTAACAGGAATGATTTATAAAATAAGAATTTCAAGTTTTTCAGTAATACCGGTACCTGTAGGAATAAAATCACTTATTCATGGCGTCATACTTTTATGTGCATAAAAGAACACACCGGTACCCAAAAAGTTTAGTTGTACAAAAAGCAGATACTTCCGATCTGAGAAACAAGCAAAATGTACCCTCCTTTTTCAATTTCAAATAATTGTTCTACAGTGATACCAAGTCTTAAGGCTTTCATTTGATACTAAATTAAATTTAAATATGTTACTACTATAATAAGAACTATTATGTTTAAAGTTCTGTGTGGATGCAGTAGAATGTGTCCCCGTGCTTGTGGTGTATGCCCTTTTATTTTGCAATTATGGGTTGTTTGCCTGTGAGAGAGCTTTCACATGTTTATTATATCTTTGTTCTTAATTGTTTATTCAATATTAATATTATGGTGTTTGGATGTATAAATACTCATCCACGCTTGCTGTTTTTATTATTGCCCCCTGCTATGGTTTTCCTTAGATTTATTATAATCTCTGTTTTTGCCCAGTGTTTGTTAATATATGTCTGTTGTGTAATACTTAAGTCTTTGCATCGGGCATTTTATAACAGTTTTTGTAAGAGTTCTTTTACTGCTTTGCCTATTACTTGTATGGAGAGTTGTCATTGGCACTCATACCACATCTTCTTATTTCTATGTACTGCTTTCTTGGTATACTTTTTGACTGGATGAATACAACAAGGCAATTAAAGACGATATACCTGATTTTGAAAGGCACATGAAAAAACGTGGTCTATATGCATAATCTACAACAAAGGGGCATAATAGGAAATGTCAATCAGTACACCAATCACTTACCAGTAAAGATTTATTATCAGACCAAAATAAAATACGAATGGTTTTAACTATTTCTGTGTAATGTCATTATGGCACCCTCAACGGACTTGGGTGACATATTGTTATTCTACGTTTCTTTTTCGTCTTCTTATTATTTTTCTTCCACTTTTTTTGTCCAGCTTATATCTCGGAATTGTACAAACTAATGTTAATGGAACTATACCATAATGTTAACCAGCATGTGCAGATTTGCAATCGGGGTATGGCATTTCCAAGATGGCAACCGTTATCATGGAAACAACAAAAATGTCAAAAATTTCAAAATGCTCCAAACTTAATGAATCTTTACTACAATGTTAATTGGCATGTGTAGATACGCTGTTTGACTTTGGAATTTTTAAAAATGGCTGCCGTTACCCTGGGAATGGGGGTACGAGGGTGCCATTCGTTATTGCTAGCAATTACAAATCTAGTTGTTTTTGTTTTGCTAGTGTTATTACTGAAAAGGTGATTATAGCTACTGCAATAGATATAACTAGAAAATACCCGCGAAATATACGTTGGTTCATAATTTGAAGATATATAGTTTTGGTATAAGGCGATATTAAAATCTTAAATCTTTTTGAAGCGTGTCACAGACGAAATACCACCACTCAATATGACACTCAAAAGAAAAGTCTTCCCGACAGAAACTATTGGCGTTTGTGATCTAATCATAGCTAAAAATGTTATACATTAATATATGAACGGGGGTGGTTCACATTCCAGCCACTCTTCGGTACCCGTTTATAACCGAACACTGAAGTAATCCACCCAACATTTTCATGTTGAATTGATGCGGTTCCCCGGAAGGAAAAGCTCTTGACGTGTAAAAATCTGTTGTTAAATTGCTTAGAGCGTCAAGGGAATGTGTATCACATGGTGTTTCAGTGTAAGGTCAATATTTACCGTATCTGCTACGAAATAAAATTTAATTTTGCCGGGCAGACGTGCAATGACGGAAATGATGACGGCACGTAAATTTCAGAGCCGAACGTCGTGAAGGACGGTCGATCCGAACTGGCTTTATTTTCCCGATTTTAACCCCCAAATACCCCCCAAAAGATCTTGAAATGAACACATAATAAACTACGCTGGACATTACCCCTTTGTGGTATAAAACAATATTCGTGGATTTTATGTGAAAGAAGAAAACGCGACACCCAATTTCAACTCTATTCATTTAGTAATATAAATTACACACAGACTTTTTGAAATATGTGTTAAATGAGATGTGGGAAAACGCAAGTGAGATAGGAACCCAATGACAAGAAATAGCAAAATCATCCACAGGGCAAAATGCATTCTTTAGATATTAACAGCTGTCTATATACAATAAGTAAATTTAACAGAAATAATCAAACATCTGCAATCCACTTCCAGTACTCAAAATAATAAAGAAATCCAGAAGCGGAAACGAAAACTACTTTATAGGTTCCTGACATAGAACAAGCAGACAAAAATGTGGCGGGATTAAACTACATGTTTTATCGCAACCCTCCACCTTTGTACCCTCAAACAGATCACGGTATTTAACAGAAAAGAGGAAGGATTAATTTTCCTCGATATATTTTAAAACAAAGCTATCCTATTCTTTACTAAAACCCACGTCATGACAAGGTCGCGTGAGTTCTTAAAGTTTCTTACAATATCAGTTTGTAATTAAGACAGAAACACCAACTCTTGAAGCATAAAGATGTCTCCAAACTGCTACTTTTGTACCTCGAACTCTTTTTCTAGCACGAGTCCTAATTCGATCTATAGATAGTTTTTTGAACTACATTTTTTAGTTTTACAATGTTGAGTGTACGCATGCAAGTTTTCATGTTTAACATTTGTACTTTTTAACAAAATAATATCAAAAATTTTAAACTCAAATCCGTTTTCAGGTTTCAAATTCTTAATCTTTAGCCAAGATTTTAAATTCTAAAATTTAAAACAATCATCAAATTCTTTTCATTTGATAATCTTCATGAAAATAACAACCCTCAAACATAAAATAATTGAATAATTGTAGTATTGCCCTACCTTCACAATCTAGCAGATATAGCGACAATGCATTAACTAGAAGTAACGATCCCTTTTCGTTGCAAGCTAAAGCAACAGACTGTGAAAAGAAAAAAAAATCGACAGCTTTAAGATCGACGTCAATTTTCTTCCTTACAATATTTTATCTTAACAGATATAAAAGATAAAGATTTTAAATTAATATTTCAAATGCATTCTATTTGATAAGGAGATATGCATATTTTGTTTTCCCTATTGCATCATCAGAGGGGAACAAGATTTTTTTTGGTAATGTAAACAAATCTTTGTTGTTCTTAATTCTCTTGTTTAAAGAAAATTATAAGAATTATAAGCCGTAAAATAGGATTCATATAGGGTTTGCTTTTCGCAATTTAAATCATTAATCAGTAAAATATAAATGACCTTGCCATATGCACGTCAACACGATGTCTCGTATGGGTGTAGAGTGTAAACAATCAACACTGTTTACTTTGTGCGATATTAATTAAATATTTGGAACTACAACTAAGGGGTTTATCATACATGTTGTGTGAAATGATGATGAACGGGGATAATGATGTTTGGTGCATTTATACGACCAAAGTTTGACCCCATTTCTTAAAGCAACAGTGGGCGAAGAGGGATAAGACATTAAGGGGTCAATTACAAACCATATATCGAAGACAAACAGCATGTTTGAATAAAAATGCGGAAAAGATAAACTAGTCAATAAAAAACACATAAGAATCAAAATATTGAACAACACGATCGCAGCGTTCACATAGAACAAGGGGGAACTGAAGTCTTCCGGAAGGGTAAGAAGTACTTGCGCCACCCGTTGCATTTTGTGGGTAGTTAAAATTCGGTTTTGTCACAATTTGTGAAAAGAGCCAAGTGTGTGTGTGTGTGTGTGTGTGGGGGGGGGGGGGGGGGGGGAGGGAACGGGATTATAGTTACGACAATTAGAACATATCCATCGTCATCTGTGAAAAGATATATTCCATAACGGTCAACCAACTCGTGATGGCGTCCGTAAAATTGACGAAGGGATGATTTCAACTTCACTTGGAACTCTTGATTTAATAGCTTCCTTGTGAGCAGCAACCCTCTATCAAGGAAAGCATGATAGGAAATACAAGCTCTGGAATATCGTATCAACTGGGAGGTATATACTCTGTATGAAGGCGCTGCTGGAATGTTGCTACATAAAAATGGAAAAGTCACAATAGGAAAGCTGAAATCATCTCTTTTGTCGTAAAGTTTTATTTTCAACCAACCCTCATTGTCAATATCTAGATGTAAGTCAACATATGAGGCAGAATTAACTGTATATGTTGTATAAATAAGGTAAGTAGATAGAACATCCAAATATTTCACTTCGAATACCAATTGCCGTACAAGTTTTCAATGTTCAAGATGTTCGTTTTCTCGTTTGAATTGTTTTACATTAATTATTTTGGGTTTTTTTATAGCTGACTATGCGGTATGAGTTTCGCTCATTGTTGAAGGCCGTACGGTTACATATAGTTGTTAACTTCTATGTCATTTGGGGTCTGGTGGAGAGTTATCTCATTCGCAATCATACTACATTTTCTTATTCTTATCCTTAAAGAAAAAAAAAATATTCTTCGTCTTGAAATGCATTGCATATTATTTAAATTACACGGATATTCATTATGTTTTTTCAACAACAAAAATTACGAAACGCATGGACACATTTTGCTGTTGAGTACACATACCATGCATTATGTAAAAGTTTAAATCACGTTTGTATTTCACAATGTTTACAAGTAATTAATACACCTGTCTATTTTTACTGTAATAGTCACATATCATAGTTACACATGTTAAAAGATCGACCTCCGACTTTTGTCGCTGTACGGTTTGTTGTCTGTTTATCAACCTATGTCTCAAACTCTTGTACTGGTCGTTGTGCATGAAAAACATTGTTGATTTTTTGGGCATTTTTTGTGTCCGGAATAATATTTTCATATTCGCCTTAATGAGATATTAGTTTCAGTCCACTTCAAAACAGTTCATCCCAGTTATTTCTGTCGTCACACTTTTCTTATGACGCAAGCTCTTTGTTTATTTTTGTCCAATTAAAATAACTTCATTTAAAAGGTTTCCATATGGCTTGTCGATGTCAATTACAAAAAGAGTCTCGCAAAACATAAAAAGACATTAAAAGGAAGTACCAGCAATCTTCTCTTGCATTGTTTATGGTCATGTTTTTGCGTCTATATATAAACATTGATGCAACACATTAGAGACATTCATGCAAAGAGGGTTTTTAGTTGGCCTTGTGGAAAAGCATTTGCTTTTAGATCAACCCTACAATACCATATAAGTCTGCTGGCAAAGATGTGTTTAGTTTTATATACATATTTATTTATACTTTGTTATTGCATTTTTTATGATTTGTTATTCTTTAAATCTTCCTTATAACAGATTTCAAACTGGTTTGAAAATTTGAATGTATTTCAGACTTAGGATATACATAAATCAGTGTAAACAAGATCATCTCAAACGTAAAAATATTCTTTTCGAGCACTACCATTCAAACAATCATCTAGCATTCCATCAATTGCAAAAGATATATTTAATACTATTCATTTCGATTCCTCAACAAACATGTGGTAGAATTTTCGACTTATCTATCAATAATCCAAAACAAACAGCATAGGTTCTTATTATTGCTGTTTTATTAACGAACGGTACAGTGTCATTCGAACGAACAAAACTATTTGACGTACGATACAGACTATTTTGTAGAGGAAATCATCATATTTATAATGAAATGTGTATGCGGGATTTATTTTTGAAGGAAGATAGGCTTACTGTACGTGTATCAGTTGTAAAATTATTTATAGTTTTTAATATGTATTTTCGAAAGATTTTTTTCTTTTTTTGGGGGGAGGGGGGGATTTAAGACCTTTGTGTACGTGCGTATATTAAAAAGTAAATATAAACACGGTGCGGGACAAATTCGCCATTTCAAAATTGGCAAATCTGACTTTGTTGTTTTACAAGATAACAAAAATATTTTTTTGGCCAAGCGATAGATAATTAAGAGAAATGAATTTTCCCATATGTCCCAACATGTACAACTAAGTACATTTCCCATGGGAAATTTAAGAATTTGCAGTTCGTTATGCTACAATTGTAACCTTTAATTCAAATATTTTAACATTTGTGTCGAGGAACATATACAAGTGACATGAATATTTGCATTGCTATGTTCTAGACTAAAAAAGTGAGCGTATGTTGGCAATATATAAATAACACATAGCTGAGAGGGTGATTGAGCAGAATGTTACCACGAGAAAAAACATTGTCAACTGAGGCGAAGCCAAGGTTGACAATGTCTTTTCGAAGGGTAACAATCTGCTCTATCACCCTCTCAGCTATGTGTTTTTTAATTTATTATACTGAATGTTCTGTTATTACTGTCTATTAAATTTCAAATTCAAAGTAATAAAGTATGACGTCTTGTACATAACAACCATCCGTATTTAATAAAACGCACACTTGATCAAGCGTCTCCGTGAAGGGTAATAGAGTATTACCATAGGATAGAGTAAATTATCTCCCTCGTATTAACCAATCAAAATCTAGCATTTTGACATGAAGTATCATAATGGGTTATGTCTTCCAGAAGACATTATTGTGAATTCAAGCCAAATTAACCTATGTTCCAACTTAACTCATTAATACTGCGTGCTTGTGGAAAAGAAGAAAATACCAATCTCGATTGAGCGTGTTTGGTTTTTGAACAAAAAACCTCCCGAACTCGGGGAGAGCAAGCTGCCAATACTACCATTGCTAATTGTTAGGAATATCGTGTTATTTCATAAATCAAAACATGTATGCTGCTGTTTTCCCAAAAAATATTAGAATGTTGAATTCTAGGAATAGCCTAATTTTACATATTGTATTTTTCTCTTTTGGTTACGATTGGTATCATCATGCATTTCATGTAATATTGTTCGCTGAACGGCCAACGATCAGAGCCAAGCCTGTGTATTTCGGAATGTAATTTATAGATAAAATTGATAAATCTGTATGCATTTATGTACATGGGAAATCATGAATCGTATTTTATGTTGTTTTATAGCTATAATCCTTGAATTTATGAAACTGACATGATAACTAATATTGATATAATTATTATTAAAAGATGTATAAGGAAATAAACCTGGCCATAAAATCATTAACGCGGATCCATGCTTTTAAAAAAGGGGCCCACCAATCCAACATTAGTAGTAGGACTTGTAAAATGTCCCTGCATTAACCACAACTATAGCTCCATAAAGGTAGCCCTGTACAAACCTTTATCCGCCCCTGATAACTAATTATCTAAATAGCTGACTGATAAAGGTAGCAGATAAACTATTTATGACCTGTAATGCTGAACTAACATATCTAGATACAAATTTATCTCTTTTTAGACCTAAACAAAGAGCGTACTCCTGTGGAAAGTAAGCAGATCAGCGTGACATTTTTGATAAAATAACACAGTCTTAAAACAGTAAAACTATTATCCGATTTAAAATGAAAACGTTTTTCTATAAAAGATTGTCGAACAAATTTTACATTTCATAATTCATGAATATTTGTTTGTTTTCTTTTACATGATGCAATTGGTATTACATGTATTATAACGAATCTCTAATCAGAATTTTTAAACATCTTCAGTTTACAAGCAATCGATTGCACAATGTACGATCCGATATATTATGATGTGTATACATCACTCCTGATATACACCATAAAACAAATATTTTCTTTTGATGAACACATTAAAGCCTTTTATTCGCCTAGTATTGAAATACAATAAGCGATTATAATAGAATATAATGTCTCTAAAAATAAATTAGCAGGTAGACTAAAATAGTCTTTGATATCCCCACCCAAAAAAAACACTGAAGGAGTAGGCAATCTGGATCATAAAGATAAATTATATTAGTCATTTTTGTCCCAGGTGCAACAAATTGTCATTGAATAAATAATAAAAAAAACTTTAAAAACGATTTTAAAGAGAATAATTATTTTACACACTTCGACAACTCGGAGTTTGGAAAACCCACTAGTTTATCTTCCGAAACTAGGAACCAGATAAATAAATCAAATTAAAATTTAAAGAGTGTTTTTATTTATTTTTTCTGATATCAATTTGAATATTTGTTAGATAACATCAAAAAGACTAATTTAGAAATACGGGATATAGCTATAGTGTCACACTCAATTTTTTTATTTTTATTTCACTATTCACCGCTTCAACTTGAATATATATAATGAAACATAAACTATTTCATTATTCAATATTCATCACTTAACATTGAATAGTGAATAGTGAACTATTTCACTATTCATTATTGAATTTTGAATAATGAAAAATGAATAATGGACGTACTTCAGCGTGGTCTATTAATGACAACTCGGAGCAGTTTGAAAAGACGACTTAAACCAATTTGAATGACAACTCGGACAAAAAGTGCAGAATAAAGGAAAAAAATAAAGAACAGAGAAAAATAGGCCAAAAAATAAAGAATAGACAGAATATGGGCGTTAAGGATGTATTCTTCTGACGTTACAGTCTCGTTGAAATCTCGTTCTGGAATTATTTCCAAAACATGTGATACAAGTGGAAAACATCAATGACTTTTAAAATTCTTATAATCAAACTCAACTCTGTGAAAAAATTGTGTATTTACAATGAGTAGTTTTTGAGTAATCAATTTTTCAAATTTTATTACCAATCAAGTCAGTTTTTTTAGCCGAAATTTTGAGAAAATGGGTGAGGGGTACAAGAAATGATTTTACCAGAAACATGTACATCCCATATCACTTTTTTCTTTTCAAATTTCTTAGATATGTATTTTTTCAATCATTTATAACAAAGAATCTGAAATAATATGCATTTTGTTCTTAAAACAGAGAAAAATCACAAATTTACAAAATTGACAGCATGGTTAATTTGACACAAAAAAGCATCAAAATATAATAAAACTTTCTTATATAAACACCTACCTATAGTTTTTTTTAAGTTAAACTTATTCAGATTGGTCCACTTCATCTTTATTGAAAGTATGAAAAAAAGATTGATTGTGGAAAAGTGATTTTTTTCACGATGATAGCCCAAAAATAGGTAAAAGTTGATGAAAAATGGGAAAATCATCAAAATTGGGTACTTTCAAAGGGCCGTAGCAAAAAAAGACGTGCACCACCATATGATTTTTTCTTCACCAATTATTTTTTTACAGTCATATAAACCCAAACATCAGGTTAAGAAAAAAAGTTTAATTCTAGAAATTTTTGGCTCCTCAGAGGTGTACATCATTAATTAAGATATAAGGATTGGATAATAATGGGGAAAATAGATAGAGAATAGACGGGGAAATGCTATAAAAAATAAAGAATAAAGAAACAAATATAAAACAGTTGTAATAAGTAGTTCAAATTGTCTTTCAAACTGGTCCGAGTTATATCTCTAAGTTAGTCCTAGTTGTCTTTAAAAATGGTCCGATTTGTTTTTAAATTGGTCCGGGTTGTCATGTATTTGCTTGCAGCATACAAAGAAAATGTAATAAGCTTATTTTTAAAGTGTGTATAGTTGAACTTTCCTAAAAGAATTTAAGTTGGAATGCATTGATTAAGTATCTTGGGACGAATTAGTTTGTACGAATCGGAGTTGGAACGAATCATCTAGATACCATTTTAAGTTTCGCGGGATGTTTAGTCAATGCTCACACGGCTTCGTTAACAGGTAATACTGGCTTTTCGATGGAAATGGAACCAACATTGAAATCAGTTTCATTATCTTTAGAAGGTGTTATAATCTTGAAAAGTTGTTTTCATTGTCATGCTAGATACAATCTATTTTGAACCTGTATTAGATCTTATACATTTAAATAAGGGTCGTCTTTAAACTGCAAATTTTGATATTTGCTATAAGGACTATACAGAAAGGGATAACAAAAAGTGTTCATACAGGACTAGGATGTTCATCTGCTTGGGTATTCATGCCAAAAAAAGTACATTTGAATCATTGACTCTTTCCTCATTGTTGGAACAGTTAAGATAACAAAAACATAGTCTCACACTCTTACACCCCAGTGAATCTGCTTATATTCAAAAGTTGCTCAAGAATTAAGAATTGAGAAACACCAATGGTGTATGTCAGATTATACTCAGTACAAAATGAAAACAAATGTTGATCTTTCGAAAAAAGAGAAAAGGATGGTTTGTTTAAAATATACGAAGACCCATCACACATTTTCTATAGGCTTGTGAACAGGCTTTTGTAAATCCACGAAATATAAAAATCCACGAACATACAATGTTACCTACTTTCCACCGTCATTGATCACTAAGGTTTAATAGATCATAAGATTAATGCTTGTCTTGCTACAGCTGTCAATGTAGCCTAAACTTTAAAATCGGATATAGACAGCAAATGTAATATTGGAAAATATTACCTACTACCATCCTGCCAAAAAAAAAAACACAGAAAATCTTTGCATCTCTAAATGAATTAGAAATATGAAACGCTGTTTGCACCTCAACTAATCAGCAGACCTTTCAATCAAAGAAAGCCAGTATTTTGTTGACTTTGGAATTATTCCTACATGATTTTATCTTGCTGCAATTTAAGATAAAAAGACAGCTATTGACATTGTTATTTAATTAAATTAAAATACTCCTAGTTTGTCATGCTGTTGTCTTTTGTCTGTTAAAAGACGAATACGTTTGGAGAAAAATAAAAGACTACAGTGGAAACGCTCAAAGAAAAGCAGGTCATTCTGTCGTCTACCAATAAAGGCAATAGTAAAATTGAGAATGGAAATGGGGAATGTGTCAAAGAGACAACAACCCGACCATAGAACAGACAACAGCATAAGGTCACCAACAGGTCTTCAATGCAGCGAGAAATTCCCGCACCCGGAGGCGTCTTTCAGCTGGCCCCTAAACAAATATATACACTAGTTCAGTGATAATGAACGCCATACTAAACTCCAAATTGTACACAAGAAACTAAAATTAAAAATAATACAAGACTAACAAAGGCTAGAGGCTCCTGACTTGGGACAAGCGCAAAAATGCGGCGGGGTTAAACATGTTTATGAGATCTCAACCCTCCCCCTATACCTCTAGCCAATGTAGAAAAGTAAACGCATAACAATACGCACATTAAAAATCAGTTCAAGAGAAGTCCGAGTCTGATGTCAGAAGATGTAACCAAAGAAAATAAACAAAATGACAATAATACATAAATAACAACAGACTACTAGCAGTTAACTGACATGCCAGCTCCAGACTTCAATTAAACTGATTGAAAGATTATGTCTTCATCATATGAATATCAGGCACAATCCTTCCCGTTAGGGGTTTAGTATCATATCATCATAACATATATGAGAAGAACATAACCCGTGCCATGCCAACAACTGGTTTTTAAATAAATGTGTTTAGTTCCGATGCAAAGACCCTATAAGTGAATCAATATTAACGCCAAAATATGCAATCTTTAATGACCTGACAACAGTATCGTAACTATATCCCTTCTTAATACGTCTATTTAAAGGTTTTGTTAGTTTCAGAGGTGAAAACTGACATTTTTGTGCTTTATAAAGAATATTTCCATAAAAAATTGGATGTGAAATACCTGAACGTATAAGAAGTCTGCATGTTGAGCTATATTTACGAATGATGTCCTTATACCGATGATAGAGTAGTATACCACTGTTCAATAGTCATTATTCGATTAAGCAAAAACAAATCCTGGTAACAAACTAAAACCGAGGGAAACACATCAACTATAAGAGGAAAACAACGGAACAACAGAAACACTGAACTACAACAAAAACAAACGCCAACATACATAGAAACGATCTGTCTGATAACAACTGCCATATTCCTGACTTGGTACAGGACATTTTAAGAACAAATGGTGGGTTGAACCTGGTTTTATGGCTAGCCAAATTACCTCCCGCTAATATGGCAATGTTAAAAATACCGCCAAAATTGACAACACTACGTGACAGGAATACAGTACAAACAAACGCAAGAACACTCAGCACAGAGAAATACATAAATAGATAATATAATAGTGCCTTACAACATGCAAACCGCAGAATAACAACGGACACATCCCATGAATTTACGACAGCACACCAGGACACCACAAACGAAATATAAACTGCGGGTCACATGAATGGATCAACGTCACAAAAAGTGACGTATTTTACATGTTTTATGTGATGTTTATATTATCACATGTAAATTTCTAAAAATAAAATAGATTTGTTTTATCTATGGACACGAACAAGAATATTAAATTGGGATTGAGTTTGTAATGGTGTTATTTTATTATTTTCTAACCATGACAAGCATATTAAAATGGAATTGTGTTTGTAATTGTGTTATTATTTGTATTTTCTAACTATATTGGTTTTTCTTCTAAAGGAAAACTGTGTAAAAACAAAACAAATCCTGTACTTATAGATGCTTTAAACTTAAAACCATATGAGTGAAGTAGCTGATTTTTTATCTAAACTTTTACATACATATAGAAAATAAAAATAAAATAATTGTAATATAAGGCAAGATCATATAAGACCAAACAGTAACCACACATGAAAACAAACAGCATAAAACAAAAACCCTGTAGACGAACCACGAGTAACTCGACTATACTGACAAATAAGACATATGTGAAATGTACCAAAAATACAGAATTCAAACTACAAACGAATTAAACAGACAATAACTTAGCACAACCCATGCTTTCCCAATGAAGACCAGGTTGTTCTGTCGTCTACCAAGAGGCAGTCTTAAACCACTGCTGCATCAACTCATGCTTTCTCAATGAAGAATGACGTCAAGTTATTTTGTCGTCTACAAAGAGGCATACCTTAACCACTGATGTATCAGCCCACGTTTTCTTAACGAAGAACAGGTCATTCTATCGTCTACCAAGAGGCAGACTGAAACCACTGATTGATGAATCAACCCATTTTTTCTCAACGAGCAGGATATATTGTCGTCTACTAAGAGGCAGATTTAAACCACTGATGTATCAATTCATCCGTTCTCAATGAAGAACAAGTTATTCTGTCGTCTACAAAGAGGCATACCTAAACCACTATGTATCAACCCACGTTTTCTCAACGAAGAACAGGTTAATCTGTCGTCTACCAAGAGGCAAACTTTAACTATTGATTATCAACCTATGTTTTCTCAACGGAGAACAGGTTATTCTGTCTTCTACTAAGATGAAAACCTAAACCAATAATGTATAAACCCATCTTTTCTCAACGATGAACAGGTTATTTTATCGTCAACTAGGAGGCAAACCTAAACCGATGATGTATCAACCCATTTTTTTTCTCAACCAAAAACAGGTTAATCTGTCGTCTACCAAGAGGCCGACTTTAGCCACTGATTATCAACCTATGTTTTCTCAACGAAGAACAGGTTATAATGTCGTCCAGCAAGAGGCAAACCTAAACCATTGATGCAACAGTCCATGTTTTCTGAAAAAAGAACAGGTTATTATGTCGTCTAGCAAGAGGCAAACCTAAACCACTGATGTATCAGCCCATGTTTTCTCAACAAAGAACAGGTTATTATGTCGTGCAGCAAGAGGCAAACCTAAACCATTGATGTATCAGCCCACGTTTTCTCAACGAAAAACAGGTTATTATGTCGTGCAGCAAGAGGCAAACCTAAACCATTGATGTATCAGCCCACGTTTTCTCAACGAAAAACAGGTAATTATGTCGTGCAGCAAGAAGCAAACTTAAACCATTGATGTATCAGCCCACGTTTTCGCAACGAAAAACAGGTTATTATGTCGTGCAGCAAGAGGCAAACCTAATCAACTGATGTTTCAGCCCATGTTTTCTCAACAGAGAACAGGTTATTATGTCGTCCTGCAAGAGGCAAACCTAAACCATTGATGTATCAGCCTATTTTTTCTCAACAAAGAACAGGTTATTATGTCGTGCAGCAAGAGGCAAACATAATCAACTGATGTATCAGCCCATGTTTTCTCAACAGAGAACAGGTTATTATGTCGTCCTGCAAGAGGCAAACCTAAACCATTGATGTATCAGCCCATGTTTTCTCAACAAAGAACAGGTTATTATGTCGTTCAGCAAGAGGCAAACATAATCAACTGATGTATCAGCCCATGTTTTCTCAACAGAGAACAGGTTATTATGTCGTGCAGCAAGAGGCAAACCTAAACCAATGATGTATCAGCCTATGTTTTCTCAACGAAAAACAGGTTATTATGTCGTCCAGCAAGAGGCAAACCTAAACCACTGATGTATCAACCCATTTTATCTCAAGGGAGATGCAGATATCAAACAAAAATAATACTAATCGATCATTAGTTTAATAAAAAGAATTAATATTAGTATTATTATCAAAATATTCAAAAATATTTATCAAATGACTGTAAATTTAAATTTGATGAAACTAAAAACAAAACAAAACAGTAACTACGTTTTATATAAAAATTCAACCAATTATTTGTAAGTAGTGACAATCAAATACAGTCGCTTTAAATCATAACACATGTTTCAGTGACTGAATTCAAAGTGTTACGTGTTCCTGCTTTACAATGTCAAAGGCAAATTCCACTCATTTTTCAAGCAAGAACGGAAACCATTTATTATAATCTATACTTATCCCGTGCAATGCCAAAAAATGACTAACATGTTTTAGATTAACTTCTCAAAATACTGTAAGGTCAACAGTGAACGGGAAAACTTTTTCGCTCTCCTTTTCCTGTGATATTACCTGAAAAACGCAAAACCAGATATATGTGGTAACTTGAACCCAACCTAAGTGTGGTATTCAATATGTGGGACAGACGGGACGACAGTATTACAAAAGAAATCAAGAACACCATTACCGCTTTCGTAGACCCAAAAAATTCAAAAGTTTGGTATATCAACATTTAGATAAGCATAATCACAATCTTCGAAACCGTTCAGAAACAACCAGGAGAATCACACAAGCAATTTGAAAAATCACGTGAAGTTCGCGAATTATTTTGGATAAAAAGACTTCAAACAGCTTATTCTCTCGGTCTCAATGACAAAATATTAGGACAGGGGAACATATCTAAAACTTCTATCGATGTCATTAATATTGTTGATAAACGACTTAGAAATAATAGGTCTCATGGTAAACGCAAAACCGTAATCAACGTATTAAAATCGTATAAATTATACACTTGCTGATCTGTTATCTATAATAAAAAATAATGGCAGACATCAAGTATTATGCAAACTGGGTCAGATACCAATAATTAAATTATATGCTATTTTTCTGGAGTGTGATAAAATTTCTTTTGTTAGCCCGTTTTATGAATACACCCGTATTATTACAGCCTTTTGTCATCACAGGCTGTTTCCTAGTATCGATAAATCTGAAAATCATAAACGACATTTTCTTAAATTAAAATATATAAATAGAGGTATAGATTTTATTAACTTATCTTACATATTCAATGACTCTTCCGTCTATAGCCAAATACCTCCATATTTTGATAATATTTATTATTTCGTATTCTTATAAAAAGCCGAGCAGAAGTTTGATTTTTAATTATACGTCAGTTACATCAGACGTCAATATAGAAAATAATGTTCCTTCCACTTGAGACTGTGAAACATCTAGTTTTAGATATGTTCCCTATGGTCATGTTATTACAGGAGACCTCAACATCGTCGAAGACCGTGAGGTCAAAACTTTTCTAAAGAAAGGACCGAAATACCGTCCTCCATCTATAATAGATTGGAAACAGTGTCGTCAGGTCATTAAAGACGCTCTGTCTGCCTACTGTAAAAATTGGTGCAAACGTGAAAGATCTGATAAAAAAGCTCTAGACAGTTATTTGAATAAAATTATGAATACTGTTAATATTCGAATATCTCATTTTGAAAACAATTCTGAAATTATTAATAGGGTCCATGATATTCCCATTTCTAGAATAAAAAATAAACTCGAAGTACTCATAGAGCGGTTTGTGATCGTACCGGCAGACAAGGCAGCCAATAATGTAGTGGTAGTATGACGCATATACTACACGGAAGTTCTTCAAAACGAAATTATCAATTCCTCTACATTCAGGTCCGTACGCACCAATGAGAGTCAAATCGTTAACAAGCATATCACTGCCACTACCCAGCTTAAAGCCTCTTCCGAACATTTGAAAGTCCCTACCATGTACTGGTTACCGAAATTACACAAAAAACATTTAAATTCCGTTTCATCTCCGCATCTAGTAAGTGTTCTACTACTAATATATCAGTGCTTCTTACTACCTCCCTTACTACTATCAAAGAACTGGTTATTAACTTTTGTAATAAAGCTTATGAAAATAATGGTATTAATTATTTTTGGGGTGTTAAAAATTCTTTAGAGGTTTTAGATAAAATACATGCTTTTGATGGTCCTTTTGGTTCTGTTGACAGTTATGATTTTTCTACTCTCTACACTACACTTCCACACAATCTAATAAAGAAAAAAAATTCATATTTAATAAAATGGTCTTTCGAAAAATCTCATTGTAAATTTATTTGCTGTAACTCGTTTAAAGCCTTTTTAAAAGGAAAGTATGCTAGATACACTTACTGGAAATGTGAAGATATGATTGAAGCTTTAAATTTTCTCCTAGATAACATATATGTACGTTTCGGCGATAAAGTGTATCGTCAGGTAGTAGGTATTCCTATGGGCACTAACTGTGCCCCTTTAATAGCAGATTTATTCCTGTATTGCTATGAATCTCAGTTTATGACCAAACTCAGTAGAGACACATCATTGTTACATTTGGTTGATACATTAAACAATACCTACCGTTATCTGGATGATATTTTTTCGTTAAATAATCCAGAGTTCTCTAAATATACTACCGAAATTTACCTAAAAGAACTTACTTTAACTAAATCTAACATAAACAGCAGCAGTTGTCCTTTTCTAGATTTAGACATTTCAATTTCTAAAGGGAAACTCCATACTAAAATTTACGACAAAAGAGACGATTTTTCATTCCCTATTGTTAATTTTCCTTTTTTAGACGGCGATGTGCCTTTGGCTCCATCATACGGTGTTTATATATCCCAACTCGTTCGGTATGCCCGTGTGTGTAGTGATGTCAAAGATTTTAACGAATGTAATCAATGCATCACTGGTAAATTATTAAGTCAGGGATTTCGTTACCATAAATTACTTAAAACCTTTACTAAATTCTTTCATAGTAAATTTGGCTGTACCTGTAGAAAACTTGTTAAAAATGGTATTTCACATCCTAAATTTTATGGTAATATTGTACTTAAAGCGCGGAAATCATTATGTGATCCATGTAAACTCATCGAACCTTTAAACAAACTTATTAGTAAGGGTTATCGTACCAATGTTATAATTAGATCTCTGAATATAGTTTACATTGGCACTAATATCGATTTTGTCATTAGCAAATTAAAACATAACTAAATTTGTATTTTCTTTTCAAACGGGATGTATAGAGACACACACACGTTCATTTTTATCTATAAAGAAGTCACTCCTAACTATCCTACTACCTGTCGATACATTTATTTTTGGCATTGCACAAGTCATGTCTTCTTTGACTGTTCATGACGTTAAAATACTAAATCCCTGGGATGTATTTTAGTTGATTTTAGTCTCTGATGCATGATTTTTTATTATTAATTGTTTTGGCTTTGAACTAGCTGTCAGTAACTGCGAGTACTCTCAAATCGTACTTTCTTTTTAATTTTACCTGTTGATACTATTTGTAATGCTTTTTTGTTATTTAATGTTAACATGGATCTTGTCTATATACCAGCTTTGATTATTTGGTATTTAATTACTACAAATTTTCACTTCTTCCTACTATGAACATCAAAATTATTTCATTTTTCCTTAGAGGCTATTCTTGGACTTGTACAGGAAGTTTTATCTAGCACTAATTAGTATATTTTTATTGTTGATATTCACCCCATATGTACCAAGTGTTAGATTAGTTTTATTGATATTAAAGAAATTTCTTGGTATTCCTAAACGGAAGATGTTATACACACAGAAGAAGAAGTATACATAACAACAAAATTATTTTCATTTACCTGTGTATAATATGACTCAGGTTTCTTCAAAAGTGATGATTTTCTATAAATTGTTTGAAAAAATTTCACAGTGATAACATACTCTAACTTTGTTTAAACCTGTTTATTTACTTTTGACTTTAATTATTTATCCCTTGTAATTTTTTATTAACTGTGTATTTGCATTCAGGTGTCACAGGTCAAATTTATTCGTTCATTGTGTGTTAATTTACGTTTTTTGATTGAGTTAAGCCTTCCAATTGATATTTTATAGTGTGTTTTTCTATGTTGTGATGTTATACTATTGTTTCAGAAAAGGGAGAAGGTTTGGTACCATTAAAACGTTTAATCCCGCTGCAAATGTTTGCACCTGTCCTAAGTCAGGAATCTGATTACAGTAGTTGTCGTCTGTTTATGTAGTTCATACGTGTTTCTCGTTTCTCGTTTTTATATAGATTAGACCGTTGGTTTTTCCGTTTGAATGGTTTTACACTAGTAATTTTTTGGGGTCCTTTATAGCTTGCTGTTCGGTGTGAGCCAATGCTCCGTGTTGAAGGCCGTACCTTGACCTATAATGGTTTACTTTCATAAATTATAACTTGGATGGAGAGTTGTCTCATTGGCACTCATACCACATCTTCCTATATCTATTAAGTATACTATCAATGTCATCCAAATAGCTCAGTTAATTATTATATTCAATAAGCAGTATAATTCTACCAAAATTATTTGCCCTTCTCCTTAAATAAACGTATATAGACGGTGGTAGCTTGGTTTACAATTTCATCATCACAAATAGATCCTAACGTTAGGACCATCCTAAGATCATCTAAAGACATCTAAATTGGTGTTCTAAGCTTAGGACATTTTCTTTTAAATTTCCTAAGTTACGAAATGTTTAATAAACCTAATTAGGAAAAGAATATGTCCCAAGATGGTCTTAGGAGTCACAAGACATGTCATCCTAAGACCACTTCGATAAACATGCCCCAGGCTTATAATTTGATAAGCCAGACGCGCGTTTCGTCTACATAAGATTCATCACTGTCGCTCACAAAGTAGAAGGCAAAATAAAATATGAGGTTGAAGAGCATTGAAAACCAAAAATTCCAAAAAAAATGTCCCAAATACGACTCAGGCTATCTAACACCAGAGTTCTTGAATGTTATAGGTCACCAATTACTGCTTCAGCCCAGTTTGTCTTGGAGTTTTTCAATGTCAATGGCCAGAATGTCGTCTTTTTAAGCTTGATTTTAGTTCTGTTCGTTGCTCGTACTATATTGTTCAACTAAGCGGATTGCCAGAAAGTGGAGGGCATCTTGATGATATCCAACTCCGGCCCTACAAATGCACGAATGGAATTTAAGGGGCTAGTTCTTCCCTAAGTAGACGTTTTTATACTTTCCGGTTAAATGCATGTTTGATTATAAAAAGCACGGGAGGCAAGACTGTTGACTCAGCATTATGCCAAAGTGTATTATCCTTTGTACGAAATCATTAGTATACACTTTAAAGCAAATGAGATTAGTATCAATGATTACAAGAGAACGGTTTGAATGAATAGTTTGCTGATAATTAAGCTTAAAACGTACTCAGAAGGAGATATCTTGCAAATTTTAGTGAATATTAAAAACATGATGTTGTAAATGATATATATAATTTAACTAGATGTCTACCTTTTAGCTCGATTGATTTTGACAGATGTCGAAAAAAGTGCTTAAACAATTAAAAGCTGCTAGTTATTTATATGAGACCAATTTATCAACCATCTTATTTTCCATACGTACGTCTCACAATTCCGCTTGCAGCACATAGAAATCGTGTGTTTCAACATGTGACTCATCAAATGCTTACAGTTACGCTGGTTTTATAATGATCAAGTTTTGGCGGCAACATTTTAAAATGTATTATCTTTCATTTTTCGTTAATGAATCGATAGTAATTGCCCATTGACAATACCAATATTCTAAACTACTACTTTTTAGCGGAGCGCCTCCTTTATGTCTACTTTGAATTATTGATCTAGTATTTTATCCCCAAAGCCACACAACTCTCCAAACATTAATAGTAAAATAGTGTTCACTTGTTCGTTTTCATGAGTAAATTATTTTTTAGAAACATTGTAAAATAAATTGTCTTAAATCATAATTAATGTTTAAAAATTTATATTCAGGTTCACATTAATTACACAATTAACATTCTTCGAATAATTTCACGAATTTTGTTCATGACATCAAATAGTATAAGATAGATAACTCTGTTTTAACAAGCGTTTTGTTTTAAAGAAATAAAGTTGTTGATACAGTGTAACATGGTCTCCATTGCAGTTATCTCTCCTTAATCTCGACGACTTCTGTGAAAGTAGGAGCCAGGAACTGAATAGTAATGTTGTTGGAAGATAAGCTGGTTATAATGCCGTGTTTATGTATTGCGGCATTGCCTCCGATGTATTGCGACATTCTACCGATGTTGCGCAATTGCTTCGGTCGGAGTAGAGACAGGACGAGATCGACTGATACCTAGCATACGAGAAGTGTTCAAATTGACAACAACTCATAAACGTAGTCTTTTTTAAGTTCTTGCCTGAAATAATGATAATCTGTTTGTCTTGAACGTCATAACCAAATATGATAAGATAAAGAAGTACAGACAAAATAATAATTTCTATAAGATACAGGTTTAATTATCATCAACCCCAAATGTGTTCTATTTATAATAAGTATTGTTAAACATAAGTAATTTTGACCATGTTTTGATGCACTTTACCAAAAAGACATTCGAGATGTATGATATAAAAAGCAAAATAAAAAGATACCAAACTCCAAGAAAAATTCAAAACGGAGTCCGTTAACAAATGGCAAAATCAAAAGCTCAAACACATGAAACGAACGGAAAAGAACTGTCATATTCTAACACTTGGTACAGGCATCTCCTTATGTAGAAAATGGTGAATTAAGAAAACAGCTCATTTTGTACTGACGAAGATATTGTCAAATCCGATAAATCAATATTTTCTTGGGAATAGTTTATTTAATTTCTACCAGTTAATAACGGTATATTGATATCAGTCATACCTTAGTTTATCATGAAAAAATTAAAAAATAGTTTTCAACCTATCTATACTACTAAAAAAACGAGGTCCAATTTGTTAGCCGACATGACCTAAAAACGACTAATCAAAGAAGTCAACTTTATATATAACTAATATTGGACAATGGTGTTGTTTAAAAATTATACCATTCCAGGCCCTTTTGTTTTCCAAATAATTAACATTACCAATAATTAACAAGTTCCGGGTCGAATACGATACCGATACCAATAGTATACATATGTCACATGTAGTTTCCGGTTGTAGTTACAAGTTCTGTAATCGTCTTCTATCTGCCAGCCCCCACCCTTTGTGGGAAAAATTTGGTTGATTATATTGGGAATCACTGAAGCATGTCTAAGCGGGTCCCCTCTAATGACAGTCAGTTGGTCCTTTTTTATGAAAATTTCTGGATCCGTCACTGTCAATTTAGGTTAATTAAATCAAAAATATATTTACATGTAGTTTATAGTAAGTTCATTGTAGTAAGAAAACCAGGACGGGTTCAAACAAAGATTTTGAAAGCAGAGAAAACTGTGCATCTTACAATAATCAGCATGACTTTATCAGATGAAAGTACGAGTACTAAAAAAACAGGCTGAAATTAAAGCATAGGTACATGTACTTTAATTCATCCACGGACCCGCGATGTCACGGGTGTGTTCTAGTTTATCAGAAAGATATATCAAATATTTTACACTAAGATAATACAAGATCAATTAAATTATCTGATAGCACCAATTTCGGTTTGCATATACGTCATATTGGCACTTTGCAAGGGAAGACACAAATAAGTGGGGATTATCTAAAGTGGAGTAGTAAATTTTGACTGTCATCATTTGATTTAATATAAGTAGTTATACTATCAACTTTGTTTCATCGTTGTCTCAATTGAATCATTCAACATCTCCTTACGTTATATAAGTATATAAAAGTCCATATCCAAAATATATATTCATACATTTCATCTGGTTATTTCGTGTCGTCGGGTTGCTGTCTCAATAACTTATACTCAACATCCATTTTCTTCCAAAAATAACATTAAGTTTATTACTCGAAAAGATCTGGCGGAATCCACAAACTCATGATAAAAATATATATTACACTTACATTGTAATACTAACGCCACAAGTTTTAAAATCACTTTAGTTGAGAAAATCGTCTATTTTTGCCCGAAGTTTTAAAAAATATTAAGATTTTTTTTTTTTTTTTTTTTTTTTTTATTTTTTTTTTTAAAACATCAATAAAGTTTGAAAGATAGAGTATCAAACAAAGATAAAAAGATAAAACGAATAAAAGTAAAATAAAAAATATACAGGTATATTTTTCCATATTTGCATTTGAAACTCTCTTGAAGAATGACATTTTCATTTTTTTTTTATTAATTATCTTATGATGTCCAAACTATTTCTTTACGAGAGTCTACAATAGGTAATTGCCAATCTTACGGATATAATGAATTTCGTGTACTGACAAAAGTGACAGTATACGGCGATGATAAGTCTGTTTATTAGATATAAGGAAGCTGTAAGTGATAAATATGTCCCTAGAAGACGCTTTATACAACAATATGTGTGTGATTTAATGTATTTACCAAACTGTCACGTGAAAAATTTTTTTTCTGGCTTCCGAATGTTTATACTAATCTGGAATGTTATGTTTTATAAAAAAAACCTCAAATCGTAAAATTCCATACCGAGTACAAGTGGTTGATTGTTCAATCAACAGTCTGGGAAAACCCAAAGACTTGATAAGTGGTATTAACTGTTTCTTCGCCAAGCAAGTGTTATTTAGGAGAAAGAGCAAACAACTGCTAACTGCAATATGATGCCATATGCTTTCCAAATGCGTGTGGTTCCGTCCAGGCACTCTGGCCTCCTCCACCAATGAAAACTTGCATCAACGAAATGGCCAAGAGTGCTAAAAGTGGCGTTAAACACCAACAATCAATCAAATATATATAGTGGGTACAATTTCCTTACTTTAATTGTTGTTTTTTTTCTTGCATGTGAGTTTCTCATCGTAATCGTAATAATTGTCTACAAAGCCATTAAAAACATAATATTATTGTCTTCCTATTCAGTTTCTGTGGAATGACAAAACAACAAAACTGTAAATTTTATATTAAGGTCAGGACACCTTTTTTCAAGTTCATCCGATAACCAACATATATACCAAACGACGTCATTTAAAAATTTAAAGTAAATGGGGAGTACTCTTAAAAAACAGAACCTTAACGTGCGTAGTCAATGTTGGGTGATACCTATTAGACTTATATGCACTTCTTTAACAGAAGGTACATTAATTTTACTAAATGTAGATCTAATTAAGTAAGTGTCAGTCTTTGTAAGAATCAAGCAATTTAGAAGATTTCAAAACAAGGCCGAAAAAACCCACCCACCAAGCCATTATTTTGAAGTTACCCTCAAACTGAGTAAGAAATGGCGAGTCTTTCGTTTCTGCGTGTCTGGTAATTCGAGAAATATCTAGATAACTTTTGGTTAGGATGATTGCAAATTACGGAATTACCTCCCCTTAATTGATAAATTCTGGTGTATTTCAACTTAAATTATATCTTGAAATACCAGAGCAGGAAAAGGAAACGAATTTTAAATGAGTGAACTATTATACATTTTGAACAGAAACTAATGTAAACTTGAGTGGAGTTTTTGTTTGTACCACCACTTCCTGATTCTTAGGCAGATTGGCAGAATAAGTTGTTGCACTTTGATCCGTCAGATTTGTTTGTCGCTCGAATATGATCTGAAAACACCCAATATAAGGTCATTTTTGGAGGATTATTTGGCAAATCTTTAATCAACTAATCATTTCGAATGACGCCCGGCACTTTGATTACCAATCGTCTTCCCGCAAACTTAGATTAACGCAATTGGATTGAAAAAAGATCGCCGTTATAACAATAAAATGTTGTATCAATTGACAATTTATAATTTGATAAATAAATTATAAAACAAATAAACTTTAACAAACGTATATACCAATTAAATGTATCATCTAACCTAATCTTTCCCTTATTAAATGATTCTTTACTTCATTTATCAGCGTGTTAATTGAACTAACATGAGCTTCACGACGGTGACACATGTGAAGTAGGTTTTTTGGTTGGGTTCGTGTTGCTCAGCTTTTAGTTTTCTATGTTGTGTGTTTTAGACTGTTGTTTGTTTTTTGGTCGTTTTTTATTTTCTATGCCATGTCATTGTCAGTTTGTTATCGACTTAAGAGTTTTGATATCCCTTTGGTATTTTTCGCCTCTCTTTCACTGTTTTGTTGAGTTGAGAAATGTTGAAACAGTTCGGTGCATTAAATCAAAAATAAAGTACCCGACATAATTTTTGATACTCCCTAGTCAAAAATACCGAGACTGTAAAGGGAAAGATTTGGTTATATGCTTAACTCCCCCCCCCCCCCCCCCCCCCCTTTCCCCTCCGGTTCACTGAACATAATCCCTTTATTTTTAATTTGTTAAAATATCAGCGTTACCAGCTTTCTTACACAATTCTCTCGATCTATAATGAAAATAATTAACTAACTTTCAAACATAATGGTTACCAATAAAACCAAACTTCTAAGTCATTGATCACAAGAGGAGGTACAACCTATAAATAAGTGTTCTCGCTTCTACAGTTCACTTACTGTTGTGACAGAATCCTCTGCGCTGTCCTGGTAGCATACAAAAGATTCACAATGATTTCTTTTCGAGGATTAACAATCTTCTCTATCAACCCTCAGCTTTATTTAATTTATTAAACTGAATGTTCTGTTATTATAGACTATAACTATGACGTCATATGAACATAAGAACCATCTGTATTAAGTAAAGCGCGCAATCGATAAAACATCTCCGAGAAGGGTAATTAAGAAATAATTAATGGGGGCTTGAATATATCGTGATTTTACCACGGGTTGGCCCTTTATGACAAATATTTTACCCTGAGCGATAGCGAGGGGTAAAATATCGGCATAAAGGGACAACCCGCGGTAAAATCACGATATATTCAAGCCCCCATGAATTATTTCGATTCTAATAGGACAAATACGGCAATTCTTTTAGATCGAAGTGGTCTAGGTAAAGGCATTATTTGCCATTCCCATAAATAAACGCACTATTAAATTGATGTAAAAGAACGGAGCAAACTGAATAAATGGCATGCTTAAACTATTTACAATGACATATTTAGATAGGTTTGGATAAATCTAAATGATAATTGTATTTATATGTCTTATATGTAAAAAAAAAATGGCTTATATAACACATTATAGCATCGTTTGTTTACGTTTCCTTGTTGTGATGATTTTCGGTTTCACAAGCGTGTATTTTCCCGTAAAATGCTTATATTCTTACGTCATCATTCTATGACGTCGGGTAGCTCATTCATAAAAAAGCATGTGACGCGGGAGTACGATCGGAACAGCTCAAACAATATATTCATATTTTACCACGGGTGTGTACTCAAAGCGTTTGAAGAACGTCATGTTAGAATACAATATAAGCCATGGGTTAGAGTAGAATATCTCCCTCGCATTAGCCAAACAAAATATCACGTATAATAAATACAAAAACAATTTCCGGTGTGCTATAGTATACATGGTACAATAATAACAGGATTTCAAGTCCTAAAGATAAATATTTTATTATATTGACAACAAGTATGCAACGTGTTTGGCAAACATATTAAAAACACAAAAAAACGAACAAAAAACAACAACAAAAAAAAAACAAAACAGGCACCAAGTGTACATGACTGCACACTTTTATATCATTTTCAGTATATAACTTCATGACAGATGACTATAGTTTATTCATTTTATTTGAATACTGGAGATCATTAAGCAGACATAAGATACACATATTGTATTTTTTGCTTTCTTTGTTTTTTCAGATCCGATGCAAAGTTAACATAAAATATAATCAAAGCATCATGACCAAGTCCGTATGACAGTTATTCCATTATCTTCTCAGGTGGTGGTATTCCTTAATGTCTTATTCGTGATTTTAAGTTAGGGAGATAATGCGATTGTCATGACAATATTTTTTCTCTCAACCAACTGCCAAATAAGCAATAGGATTTCTATAACAAGATCTTACTCAGGTGTTAAAAGTTAATTGATAATATGATAATCATTTATGGCGATTTGCGGATTTCATTATGAATCAGATGCTGATATTGCCTTACATTTCATGCTATTGTATAGGATATATTCCATGTCATTATATGGACAAAATTTCATGCCATTGTATGGACAACATTTCATGCCATTGTATGGACTAAATTCCATGCCACTGTTTGGACTAAATTTCATGCCATTGTATGGACTAAATGTCATGCCATTGTATGGACAAAATGTCATGCCATTGTATGGACTAAATTTCATGCCATTGTATGGATTAAATTTCATGCCATTATATTGAATAAACAATGTGGCAAGTTATAAAGATAGGTAATTTTGGAATTGTTACTTTACTACTGTTGCTTCATGGTTGCTCCATATACATATTGATATCTTCAAAAGAATTAAGAAAGAATCATTTCGTGGTATTAGTTTTGTATCTAAGTCTCAGTGATATCGCATTAGGTCTAGAATTCATCTATCATAATATTCTGCGTTTAATGGATTCAAAAAGTGCTACATTCCAATACCAGTGCATGATGTTGACGCATCTAATATGTGGAACACTATTGTGGTCTTTTATACAGACTTTATTGATATGCCTCGAACGACTTAATGCAACATTTACACCAAAGAAAAGAATATTGGCGCATTTAACCAGTAACAAATCTGTTGTACTTTGTTGTATACTTTGTCACATCATTGCTTTGATGAGATTTGGAATAGAAACAATTGGTGGACCTATTGCCTGTGAACCTAAACACACCGCTGTTCCATTGATTCTTTTTTCACACGACATTCCTTGTCTCTGTGTTTTTGTTTTAATTACCTCTTGTTACGGAGTTGTGGTATATCGGATAACTAATTCACATAAAAATTATCGAATTAAAGTATTTACGGTCAACAAATTGACAAAGGAAGATAAAGTAAGGATGCGTAAAAACTTAGTAACGCTTGGTCTGATAATAACACTTCTTTTAGTAGTAGTTATACTACGAGGTATTGCTGTAGTCCTTCTCTACAAGGGAAATGGATCTGAAATAATTGATACACTATTTATAATTTTCAACAATGTGTTTGCATTGTTAAATCCTCTACTAGATCCGGTAATCTATGTATTGCGGATCAAGAAGTACCGTGATCATCTTCGATGTAAATGCCTCAAAAGAAATTCAGTTTCTGATGTGATCTACTTAGCCCAAAGCTCTTAAAAGATGTATACTGATGAAAACGAAAACGTTTGGAACACTTTTCAACAAAACAACGGTGTTTATGGGAAGATTGTTTTCATAATTGTTTTAATCGAAATATATTGATCACGTTTAGAAAGTACAAGTGAGGTAAAGTTCAGCATTCACTTAGTGGGATTATATTATTATTTGTGAGATTATATATTAAGTGGCGATTGTGATTTTTGAATCTTCAGACATCCTTTATTCTTATTAAATTTTAAAGACTCATTAGGTTTTTTTCTGAACTAGGCACTACCAGATACGCTTAGATACGAACCTTTCTAAAGGTTGGAAGCAAAGTAAAAGTAGACGAAAATAGATAAAAACAAATCAGCAATATTGTAGCAACTAAACAAAAACCGATATTGGCAGTGCCTAGCAATACTTATTAGTGATAACTTTTTAAATGATGCTCAATCTAATATATAAAAATAATTTTTCATTTTTCATTTCTTTATGTTTTCTACCAAAAAAAAAATACTATTACCTCGGTATATACTTAAAATCTCTTAAACACTCATATTATTATAGATGTATTTTGTATATTCGACAGAGTTTGAAAGTTAAAGATAACCTCCAAAGATTTTTGCGCGAAATGTGTACATATTAAATAATAAATGAAATTATATACTTTGTATGCGTAAATATCTACCATTGATTCCAGTGGAGTATTTCATAGATTCAAAGAATAACGCAGAAGTAGGTTTGGATGTACCTGTATTAAACTTATTACAAACGAGATTGTACATCATAATGTTACGGTGATGTTGTTTACCAAGCCCGTAAACTAAGATACGATCCGGGACTTTTTATAAATTATTTAAATAAATTTATTCTAAAAGGTTATCAATTCAACGCTTTAATCAGATCTTTGAATATTGTTTTTATCGGTATAAATATTGTTTTTGTTATCAATAAATTAAAACCCAACTAAATATCATTGCTATGCACTACTATCTGTCGATATCTATATTTGCCATTGCACAAGGTCGTGTTTTTCTCTGACTCTTTATGACGTTTTTAGGTTTGCAGTTAAAAATTTGTTGAGGACTTTTCCGCCATTACTGCCGTTACTGCAGAAAAAAAACAGTGTAGTGGAAAGGCAATGTTTTATCACTTTTAATCATTTCCATGATAAATGTCTATTTTTTGTGATAAATTTAGAAAAATGTTTTGACCGATTTTTAATATGTGTATCCCAATTAAAATACAAGACGTAACTGCAAACACATCCACTTCAAACCAAAGAAAAACTTTATAGCCAACGGAACATTGACATCAACATCATGAAAATTTAAAAATAGGAAAATAAAAATAGGAAAAGTCGTTCCATTGTCAATAAATTTGTCTGCAGATTAATTACCAAGAGAAAATGTTATATTGAGGTAAAAAAGGAAAGTCATCACTATTAATGTTTGATTTAGTTAGAATGAAATCAGGGGGTTAACATTCATTTATATCTTATTTCTATAATTTGACAAATTTGGGTTATTACAAAGAATATGTCGTTTACATTTTCGCTGGTATTTTGCAAAATGTCACCATAGAGAATAGGATACAATCAGTAAATTTACAGATCTGATGTCTATGCTGGTATTTAAAGAACATGTCGTTTTTGAGTTAAGACGCAGGCACATCGTATGAATTCGTGATGGTTAAGATATTTTTGTTAATGTTGTGAAACGGATGAAAAATCAACTGTTTAAAAGAGAGGCGAAAGATATCAAACGGACATTCAAACTCATGAGTCGAAACTAAACTGACAAAGCCATGGCTAAAAAAGAAAAACTACCAATATTCAAACAACAGTAAATAAAATACAACATAGAAAACTATAGACTGAGCAACACGAACCCTATGTTAAGCTACGATTGATATCTGATACACATACAAAGGAAAATTTCATTCGTGTGAATCTCACGTTGAATTCGCATATATAAATTTCATCTCAAATAAAACGAGCTATTACGTGAAACTCACGTAAAAATTTACGTGAAATCACATGAATTTTTTCACGTGAATTTCAAAATAAAGTTATTCAAAAAACATCTAAATTCAAAATTTGTATTAAAGTCATGAAAAATATAAAAAGACACTTCTGGGGCGGGGGTTTAAGTTCACGTGAATTTAACGTAAGAAATTTCACATGAGTTAAACGTATAAGTTTGTTTTGAGGTAATTTCACATGAAATTTTCAATGTGACATTCATGTGAAATTCAAAAGAGCAAAATTTGTCTGTGTACATGCTGATCTTTCGTCCAATACTTATCTGACAACTCTAAAACAAAAGAACCCAATAAGGGATGGGGGGATTCCCTTAGCACATATATTTTGCCTTTTTCTGAATGTAACCATTTTAATTCCGCAACCCCTTTTAAACCCCTTATTAGGATTCTCAGAGTTTCAACAGTAAAGTGCCATTGTTTACCCGTTTTGTTTTGTTATCCAACTTTGGTGTGGCGTTTTCCTTTCGATAACATGAATTTTGCCATTGCTTTTTCTTGAACCTTCAGCCTATTTTACCACTGTGAACCTACTATACTCCAAATTACTTACTATGGGGTTTCCCTTGGCAAATGATGGGTCATTTTTATTTCTCATAAACAAATACTGCAATGTTCAAACTGTCCAATTCCATTCAAATTTGTGATTTTTAAGGTATATAAACAATAATTTTTTCAATAATTTTTTTCCAGGAATAGATAAAACAAAATCTGGCAGTGTTTGCAAAATTAGATATTATCTTTAAAAGCCTAAACTTCCGACATGATCTGTAATCTGTAAAAGAGAGTCAAAAGATACCAAATGGACATTCAAACTCATAAGTCGCTCGGGAAGATTAATCTGTATAACCAGTACTGCAAGTCAATGCACACCTCCATAATCTGGAGTGTGATATCCACCACTTCACGCGAATACAAATCATAAAAATGTTTTTGTCACACTATTAAAAGTTCTATCCACACTATTAAAAGTTATATCCACCAGAATATCGTATGAGAATTAATTTTCAACCATTGATATACATTGATATACATTCAGACTAAACCATTCCATGGTGTATATTTAGGAAAAATGAAATTGGAGGAAATTAGTGTACATAAGCCTAACTCTTTATTTCGTTGTCTTTGTGATCTGAAGTGGATACTTTTGAAAATTCTATCCACCAGAATATCGTATGAGAATCGATTTTCAACCATTGATATACATTCAGACTAAAAGTATTAATGTGACTTTTCAGATTTACTTTAGATAAAGGCAACAGTAGTATACCGTTGTTCAATAATCATAACTCGATTTTTTACGACAACACATGTTAACAGTCATTGCTATTATTTTTAAGAAACGTGTTTAAAAAAATGTACGCCTGCAAGTATGATCGACTGGTTTCAAGTTGGTGTTCGCTGTTAGAGACGACGTGGTTCGGTATTTATATATCCCGCTATCGAGCATTTTGTTGTTTCTTTCTTATACGTGTGGGTCCGGTGGATAATTTTATGCTGAGTTGTTGTCTGTTTATTTCGTTTATGGTTTGAATTCTGTATTTTCGGTACATTTCACATATGTCTTATTTGTCAGTATAGTCGAGTTAATCTACAGGGTTTTGTTTAATGTTGTTTGTTTTCATGTGTGTTTTCTGTTTGGTCTTACATGATCTTGAGTTATATTACAGTTATTTTATTTTTATTTTCTATATGTATGTTAAAGTTAAGATAAAAAATCAGCTATGATTTTAAGTTTAAAGCAACTATATGCACAGGATTTTTTTGTTTACACACAGTTTTGATTTAAAAGAAAACCAACATGGTTAGATCATACAAATAATAACACCATAACAAACACAATTCCATTTCAATATTACAGTCATGGTTAAACAATACATAAAATAACACCATTACAAACTAAATCCCGATTTGATATTCTTGTACGTGTCTATAGATAAAACAAATCTATTTTATTTTTAGAAATTTACCTGTGATAATATTTACGTCACAAAAAATACGTCACTTTTTGTGACGTTGATCCATTCATGTGACGCGTAGTTTATATTTCGTTTGTGGTGTCCTGGTGTGCTGTCGTAAATTCATGGGAAGTGTTTACATGTTATAATGTACTAATATATTATTTATTTGTGTATTTCTCTGTGATGAGTGTTCTTGCGTTTGTTTGTTCTGTGTTCCTGTCATGTAGTGTTGTCGTTTTAGCGATATTTTCAACTTTGCCATATAATCGGGAGGTTTGGCTAGCCATAAAACTAGGTTTAATCCATCATTTTTTCTTAAAATGTCCTGTTCTAAGTCAGGAATATGGCAGTTGTTATCAGACAATCTGTTTCTATGTATGCTGGCGTTTGCTTTTGTTGTAGTTCAGTGTTTCTGTTGTTCCGTTGTTTTCCGTTGTTTTCCGCCTATAGTTGATGTGTTTCTCCCGGTTTTAGTTTGTTACTTTTTTAATTTGTTTTTGCTTCATGGAATTTTGACAATTGAACAGCGGTATACTACTGTTGCCTTTATGTAAGGGTACTTACAAAACTGGTCATATTCAGTTTTCTTTTAACATAAAATGCCACAATGAATATCAACAAGACTTGAAAATCATGCATGGACGCATTCCCATTCCATGGTGTAAATTTATGAAAAATGAAATTGGAGGAAATTAGTGTACTTAATTAAGCCTAACTCCTTATTTCGTTGTCACTGTGGTCTGAAGTGGATACATATGTTATATTAAACTTTGGCAATTCATAATTCTACTTTGTTAAAATGATTTTAGGAATTGCCAAAACATTTTTTTTTATATAACACATATATAAGTTTGATTAAGGGGGTACCCAACACTTTGACTAAAATAAATTTGGCTCGTTTAATTTTCATAAAGTTTTGACAAAATATTTACTTTGACCTGTTTACAAAAATATGAAATTTTTTAGAAATTTGAACCACACAATTCACAGGAATAATTTGGTTGGATATATAGCAATTTGACAATCACAAATTTTGATCGTTGAAAAGCTTGATTTCTCCTTACTAATAGTATGTGATTAAAACGCTCAGCTGATATTAAGGAGTTAACTCCCTTAGGTGTTCTGTACCCCCTTAAGCCATTCTTCGTAAATATAAAGGAAACAGCCTTAATTGAGAATATGTCCATGTCAGATAATAGGATTATAGGTACCAAAACTATTATTACAGACACCTATTTTCCAAACCTCACAGGAGATCCTTATCATGTTCACGATTTAATTGGTTCCACTTTAAATGACTGATTTTAAGTCTTAAATTTGAAGGGTTTCTTTTTGGTTTAAATCTTAAATCCAGATGCTTATTTGTGTTGTTCTTGTTTGTGATAGTATTTCTTTTGCTGTAAGAAGTTATTGGTTCTCTCTCAACTACAACAAGAAATGCAGTATGTATATTTTTATTGGATACATAATTAGTTTCTGTTTAACCAAGATTGCACTGTTTTCCTATCGTTAAGATTTGGTTCCAAGCTTCTAATGTTAAAGGATCTGAGGAACTGTAAACTTTACGCAAAGCCGACAAGTTGGATAAATATACATCACAGGATGCACAATCCCGGTAGCATTTAACTTGTGTGTCAAACGCATACGTCTTCAACTCATTACATTTCTGTCCTGGCCCCGCAGATTCTTCATATTTTCCTATAAGAGCTTTTGTTAAACAAATCCTCACACAGTCAATCGATCTTTTTCCAGCTGTTGTAAAACTAGAGGAGAAACTTTTTAATCTGTTACAGTACTTGTAGCCATATGCAATAAGATACTGAGAGGAACCGCATTGTCGTTGTTGTTCAAAACATCTGTAAAATTGTCAATTGCCACTTTTCGCTTTAGCAACACATTCAGGATCAACCGATGCTATAATGATAAAGGGATACAATGTTTAGCATTGCTAATACTAATGTGTAAGTTAGTATGCGTTATTTTAATATGTTACAGCAGAATAGGTAGAAACCAATTACATTAAGATATTTAAAACTGACTTTCTTTTCGAACTTCGGTCATGCTATCTATATGTAAATATAAAAATAAGAAGATGTGGTATGATTGCCAATGAGACAACTTTCCAAAAGAGACAACATGACACAGAAATCAACAAATATAGGTTACCATTCGGCCTTCAACAATGAGCAAAACCCATACCGCACAGTCAGCTATAAATGGTCCCGAAATGACAAACGTAAAAAAAATCAAACGAGAAAACTAACGGTCCGATTAATGTACAAAATAATGAACAAAAAAACAAATATGTTATACAGCAACAAACGGCAACCACTGAATTACAGGCTCCTGACTTGGAACAGGCACATACAGAGTAAGGCGGGGTTAAACCAGTTGGAAGGCGCGCCAACCCTCATCTAATCTGGGACAATGGTGTAACATTACAACATAAGAACAAACTATTAAAAACCAGTTGAAAAGGGATTAACTCGTCAGATACATAGCAGAACTACATCTAACAAAAACAAACACAGAGTGGACGTAGCAGGGTACTTATACATCCCCACAACAAAAAGACTATATATACAGATCTGAGCGTACTCGCAGTTACTGACAGCTAGTTCAAAGCCAATAACAACTAATAAAACAAATCATGCATCTAAGACTAAAAGTACAGTTCAGGGCGGTTTGAAATTTACAGGTATAAAGGGGTTTGTGCCATGTCCCATTTTTGAATTACTTTTGTTATCACTTCTGCTAATAGTACATATAAATAAACTCATCATGATACTAGGAACAAAATTGTGTACATCAGACGCGTGATTTGTCTAAATACAAAAGACTCATCAGTGACACTCGAATCAAAAAAGTTAAAAAGGCCAAATAAAGTACGAAGTTAAAAAGCACTGAGGACCCAAAATTGAGAAAGGTTGCCAAAAAATACAGCTAAGGTAATCTTTTATATTACACAACTGTAGCAACGGGATGTTTCTCAGACAAAAACTGTCACTTAAAATTTCCATAGCATTATTTGTCTGAAGCATTTCCAGAAATCGAAATAATTAATCTCGCATTTGCGTCCATTGTTTAACATTAAAAATACTTAATATAAAAATAAGAAGAAGTGGTATGATTGCCAATGAAACAACTCTCCATAAGAGCCCGAATGACACAGAAATTAACAACTATAGGTCACCGTCCAGCCTTCAGCAATGAGTAAAACCCGTACCGCCTAGTCAGCTATAAAAGGCCCCGAAATAACAAATGTAAAACAATTAAACCGAGAAAACTAACGGCATGATTTATGTACAAAATAATGTACGAAAAACAAATAATGCATACAAACATGTTTGAAGTTACATGATTAATGCTTGAATTAAAGTCTTAGTATCGATTTACTACAAGATAATGTTAACATTTCAAAGTTAATTCCTTTCTCAATCTATATTTGTTTTATGTCAGCATGTTTAATTTCTGATCGGCATTACACAGAACAAAATACTAACGAATATTAAGAAAAAGGTGTTATATAATCAGAACAAAATAGGTTCAATTTATTCTGTGAATGGTTTCCAAGAAGAGTTTCCAAGAAGAAACTTGTATTTTCAATAGGGTCAACATATCTTGTAAAATTGTGGAGGCGACTTTGAAGGAATTAGATTTGAACCGGTGACGACTTAGCTTGTACCAAGTGACCGACAACCAAAACATCAACAACCGTTGAATTGAAATAGAAATGTATGTTTTTTTAATTGAAATATAGTAATGAATAAATTTTTGCTAGGCAAAACTACAAAATTAACCTGAAGTAAATATGTAAAAAATTATTTAAATATAAAAAACTAATACAACCTTCCACAGAGTTAGATCCATTACCCTAAATTTTTGTTTGTATGGTAAGTATAATGTTGTTCGAGTAGAATAATGTTCCGTAGAATTCAGATTTTCCATTTATATATATTAATAACCATTGATATTTACATTGATTTAATCACTTAAAAGAGTAAATTTTAAAATTAAAAAGATCTGTTATATAAACGAAATCCGGGATGTAAGAATATTTATACATGTTAGATGAAAGGTTATTTACATACAATTGTTTTCATTTTACGGATTTTATTTATCGTAACTACATCTATTATATATATAAAGAAGATTAATTGAATGACATCACTAACAGGACTTGTTAAATTGTGAAATAATGTTTCCATCTTTGTATAGGTAATTCTATTGTCTAAGGTGATTTCCCTTTAGGAATCCTTTGCCAGTGGTATGTAATTGATTTGTTTTAATAGTTGCATATCGGTGACGCTATCAACTTCAGTTTCCCGGATATTCCTTACAACCCCACTGAGTTTATGTATGAGATATACTGTAGGCCATTTTAGACAAATTATAACTAATATCTTAAATTCTGCATTTCACAGAGTGAAGAACGGCATGATTTCATATCAGCAGGTTAAGTATCTTGAGATTGTTTTTGTAACAGCGAGCATTGATGCATTATAATTATGGTTTTACCGTAGTTGTATTTCCTATCTGTTTTCCGCCATTATAGACTGCTTTACACTGTTGAGTGTTTTCCTTTGCACGGATTTTCATTCAACGTTTTTTTTAATTTTTTATATATTTTATGTCCCCCTCCGCTGATCGTGATTAAAAAGGATGCGGGTTAGACCTTAAAAAATAAGCATCCTCAAGATGTGCATGTGCTTGTCTTAAGACTGTTATCTTGTCAGTGATTATTCTTTGTGCAGGTCTATATTATGTGTCTTCATTGCTGTATTATTTAGTTTTATGCGATATTTATCTATTTATAATATTTATTGGCAAATTATTTTTTATTCCTCATATTTTAAAACTATATGATCATGATGATAATCTACTTTTTGGCCATTATTCTCTATTTTGTAAAACCTTCCACACTCTCTTTTGTTATATCTTATTATTTTTGTCCATTTGATGACGATGGCAAAATTTTTTTATAGTCTGTGTTAATTTTAATCATTACTGTTTTAGAATCCGGTGATTTGAAGGTTGACATGTCTGTCTAGTGTTGTGAATGCATGTTGATCCCTTAGACAAGACGGCCTTTGTGTTTTTGTATCGTTGTGTTGCTGTATCATTGGCATACAGCCATCATCTATTATTCATATTTCAGATGATGTTTTTATTCTTGATATGTATACCATGTGATATTCGAGTACTGGTTCCTACTAACTGATAATCTCGAGTGTATTAAACATCATAAATATATTTATTTAAAATAATGTTTAAACATAACTGCATTAATACAAGATGACAAATTTCAAAATATACAACAAAGGAGATGATTTCAATTTTGATTTTGCAAACGTTAAAACAAAGGGTTCTTTTACAGAGTGACATGTTATACAGAATGTAACATGTTGAATAATTTCTAAATAACTGCACTGTCGCTACCAACATCTTATCTGCAAATATATTCTGTTTCTCGTTAACATAAATAGTTTTAGACGCAATTTCTCGTCAATCTTTTTTTAATGTCGTAAATAGAATTACAACCTCGAAATATAGTGCAACAGCTAATCAGCTAATGTACAACTATAGCACTTGTGGTGGTGACCTTGAAAAATCGAATTTGCACAGGGAAGGGCAAGTTCCAGGTGCATAGGAACCAAACCATTCAACAAATGTTGAAATAGATATCTATAAACTTTTAAATAAAGAAATTATATTTAAAAAATATTTGTCTTACATGTAAATAAAACAAAATTTACGTGTAGTACATATCGGATAAGTCACAGGAAAAATAAGTACAAACTTCCAGAGTAAGATCCATGCCCTAACTGGTGTGCAGTGTAAATAGAATGCATCCGAGTAGAATATTGTCCCGGAGATATTCGGATTTCCTATTTATATATCTAACTGATGAATAAAAAATTATTTGCCATTAATTTTGATTAATTTGAATTGTAAATGTCAACATTAAATAAAAGTGACAAACACAAGTAAAAAAAAATCCGCTATGTTTTAAGACTATTCAAATAAAAATTATTTTATAACGCACTTACATATATATTGTGTTCACATTTATATAATACAAACAACAACATAAAAACATTTAAAAAATCCGGTATTTTGTAAAAATATTCAAATAAAATATCATTTATTATGCATTCATGGTTTTCGAACGTAAAGGAATAGGATATAATCAGTAAATCTACAGATATGACGTCTATACTGGTATCTAAAGAACATATCGCTTCTGCATTAGGACGCAGACACGTCGTATAGGTCGACGAATTCGTGATAGATAAAATATTTTTGATAATGTATTGATATCGATAAAAAATTAACTGTTTAAAAGAGCGACGAACTATACCAAATATTATTATAATGGCAAAATGTGCCATTCAAACTCATAATTCGAAAATAAACTGACAACGCCATGGAGAAAAAATAAAAAGACCAACAGACAAACATCAGTATACAAAGCACAACATAGAAAACTTAAAACTGAGCAACACGAACCCCACCAAAATCTGGGGGTGATCTCACGTACTCCGGAAGTGTTACCAGATCTTGGTCCACATGTGGCACCCGTCGTTTTGCTCATGTTAGTACAAACCCGTTAATAAGTCTAATTCTGTAGGTCAAATTAGGGGAAAAGGAGACGGGATTGTAGTTACGACATTTGGAACATATCTGCTATCATCTGTGAAACGGATATTCCATAACGGTCAAACAACTCGTGATGGCGTCCGCAAAATTTACGAAGGGATGCTTATCTGTGGCAATTTTTTCAGCTTTTGCTGTAGGCCCATCATTCATTTTTTGAAGTTCAGGTTTTTATACTGCTCATACAGGAGTTGGTGGCACCGGATCCTCGTCAAGAGGAAGAGGTTGAATTATTTTATCAGTCATACACGACATACACCAGACAGCAGTGAACCAGAAAGCCGAACACAAAAAAAAAAGAAAGCATAAGAGACTCAACAGACTCATTGCAGAATACAGAATCTCCGTTTAACATGTTATTGGCGAATTGGAATGTTATAAAGTCATTGGAACTCGTATGAGGCTTCCTCGTCTCACACCTAGTTAAAGATTGCGGTTGTCATTGTTTTGTCAATCACCGAAATCAACTTTTCAATTAATACTATAATGATTAAAGTACAATGTTTACAATAATTTTATTATTTTGAGATCGCCCCGTCATTTGAACTGGCTTACACTGGCTCGTATTCGGACTCGGGTCCTACATTTATTGTAAATCTCTAGTAAGAGGTCACTTTCGGATGCCTACTAGCCAAATTTTTTTAATCAACTAATCATTTTGAGTGACACCCGGTATTTTGATTTCAATTGTATTCCCGCAAACTTAGATTAACGCAATTGGATAAAAAATTTCGCCATTATAAAAAAATGTTGTATCAATTGACGATTTATAATTTGATAAATGAATTATAAAACAACTAAACTTTAACCAACGTATATATCAAATATCAACTTACCTTATCTTTTCCTTCTTAAATGATTCTTTATTTGACTTTTCAGCGTCTATGAACTATCACGAGCAACACAACGGGTGACACATGTGAAGTAGGCTCTATTTGCCCTTCCGGAACACATGAGATCACCCGAGGATTTTTGGTTATGTTCGATTTGCTCAGCCTTTAGTTTTCTATGTTGTGTTTTGTAGACTGTTGATTGTTTTTTGGTCGTTTTTCATTTTTTATGCCATGTCATTGTCAGTTTGTTATCGACTTTTGAGTTTTGATATCCCTTTGGTATTTTTCGCCTCTCTTTCATTGTTTTGTTCAGTTGATAAATGTTTCAACAGTTCGGTGCATTAAATCAAAATTAGTCCCTAGTCAAAAATACCGAAACTGAGAAGGGAAAGATTTGGTTATATGCTTAACCCCCTTCTCCAACCCCCTCGATTCACTGAACATAACCCCTTTATTGTTAATTTGTTAAAATATCAGCGTTACAAGCTTTCTAATACAATTATCTCGATCTATAATGAAAATAACTAAATAACTTTCAAACATAATGGTTACCAATGAAAACAAACTACTAAGTCATTTATCACAAGAGGAGGTACAACCTATAATAACTGTTCTCGCTTCAAAAGTTCACTTACTGTTGTGACAAACTCCTCGGCGCTGTCCTGGTAGTCCACCAAAGATTCACAATGTTTTCCTTTCGGGGATTAACAATCTGCTCTGTCAATTCCAAGCTTTATTTAATTTATTATTCTGAATGTTATTATTGACTATAACTATGACGTCATATGTACATAACAACCATCTGTATTTAGTAAAGCGCGCAATCGATAAAACATTGCTTTGGGATAGACAAAATATCGCGTATGATAAATACAAAAACAATTTCCGGTGTGCTAAAGTATACATGGTATAATAATAAACGGATTTCAAGTTATATTGATAAATACTTTATTATATTGACAACATGTATGCAACGCGTTTGGGAAACATACAAAAAAACACAAAACCAACAAAAACAAAAACAGACACATAACCAAAAACTTAAACATACATATATGCGAACGATAAAAAGGCACCTCGTGTATATGACTGCACACTTTTAAATAATTTTCAGTATACAACTTCTTGACAGATGTTGTTCTGAATTGACTATAGTTTATTCATTTTATTAGAATACTGGAAATCATTAAGCAGTAATAAGATACACGTTTTATGTTTGTTGCTTTCTGTGTATTTTCAGATCCGATGCAAAGTTAACATAAAATATAATCAAAGCATTATGACCAAGGCAGTATGAGACTTATTCCATTATCTTCTCCGGTGGTGGTATTTCTTGATGTTTTATTCGTGATGTTAAGTTAAGGAAATAATGCGATTGTTATGACAAATTTTTTTTCTCTCAACCAACTGCCAAATAAACAATAGGATTTCTATGATAAGATCTTACTCGTGTGTTAAAGGTTAATGGATAAAATGATAATTATTTATGGCGATTTGCGAATTTCATTATGACGCAGATGCTCATATTGACTTACAGTTCATGCTATTGTATAGGATAAATTCCATGCCGTTGTATTGACTTAATTTCATCCCATTGTATAGACTAAACTTCATGCCATTGTTTGGACTAAATTTCATGCCATTGTATGGACTAAATTTCATGCCATTGTATGGACTAAATTTCATGCCATTTTGTCTTCGATGTAAATGCTTTAAAAGAAATTCAGTTTCTGATGTGCTCAACATGGACCAAAGTTCTTAAAATGTGAAAACTGATGAAAAAAAAACGTTTAGGACACTTTTCAACAAAACAACGGTGTTAATGAGAACAAAATGTTCTTTCCCTTTAGTTTCTTGTTTATTTTAATTAGAATAAACTGACAACGCCATGGCTAAAAAAGAAAAAGAACCAACTGACAAACAGTACACATAACACAACATAAAAAAATAAAGACTGACAATTCAAACCCCACCAAAAACTGGGGGTTGTGGCTCAGGTGCTCCGGAAGATTAATCTGTATAACCAGAACTACTAGTCAACGCACAACTTCAAAATATGGAATGTGATATCCACCACTTCACGCGAATATAAACGATTTTTTTTCACACTATTAAAAGTTATTTTCACACTATTAAAAGTTATTTTCACACTATTAAAAGTTATTTTCACACTATTAAAAGTTCTATCCACCAGAATATCGTACGAGAATTAATTTTCAACCATTGATATGCATTCAGACTAAAAATATTTTCAGATTTACTTTAAGATTTTTTTCGACAACGCATGTTAACAGTCATTGCTATTATCATTGAGAAACGTGTTTTAAAAAAAGCACAACAATGCACGCCTGCAAGTATGATCGACTGGTTTTAAGGGTACTTACAAAACTGGTCATAAAATGGCACGATGAATATCAATTAGAATTTAAAAATCATGTATGGACGCATTCCCATTCCATGGTGTAAATTTAGAAAAACGAAATTGGAGGAAATTAGTGTACCTTAGCCTAACTCCTTATTTCGTTGTCATTGTGGTCTGAAGTGGATATATATGTTATATTAAACTTTGGCAATTCTACTTTGTTAAAATAATTTTGAGCTTTTGATTTTGCCATTTGATTAGGGACTTTCTTTTTTGAATTTTCCTCGGAGTTCAGTATTTTTGTGATTTTACTTTTTTAAGAATTGCCAAAAACTAAATTTTAATATAACAAATATAAAAGTTCGTAAATATAAAGGAAACAGCCTTAATTAAGAATATGTCCATGTCAGATAATAGGATTTTAGGAACCAAAACTATTATTACAGAAACCTATTTTACAAACCTCACAGGAGATCCTTATCATGTTCACGATTTAATTGTTTCCACTTTAAATGAATGATTTTAAGTCTTAAATTTGAAGGGTTTCTTTTTGGTTTAAATCTTAAATCCAGATGATTGTTTGTCTTGTCGTTGTATATGATAGTATTTTGCTGTAATAAGTTATTGGTTCTCTCTCAACTACAACACGAAATGCAGTAATTTATGTTTTTATTAGATACATAATTAGTTCCTGGTTAACCAAGATTGCACTGTTTTCCTATCGTTAAGATTTGTTTCCAAGCTTCTAATGTTAGAGGATCTGAGAAACTGTAAACTTTACGCAAAGCCGACAAGTTTGATAAATAGACATCACAGGATGCACAATCCCGGTGGCATTTAACATGTGTGTCAAACGCATACGTCTTCAACTCATTACATTTCTGTCCTGGCCCCAAAGATTCTTCATATTTTCCTATCAGAGCTTTTCTTAAACAAGTCTTAAAACAGTCAATCGATCTTTTTCCAGCTTTTGTAAAACTAGAGGAGAATAGTTTTATTCTGTTACAGTACTTGTAGCCATATGCAATAAGATACTCAGAGGAACCGCATTGTCGTTGTTGTTCAAAGCATCTGTAAAATTGGCAATCGCCACTTTTCGCTTTAGCGACACATTCAGGATCAACCGATGCTATAATAATAAAGGAATACAATATTTAGCATTGGTAAAACTAATGTGTAAGTTTGCATGCGTTTGTTTTATATGTTACAGCAGAATAGTTAAAAATCATTTATATATTCAGGACTGTCTTTCTTGATGAACTTCATGCTACTTACATGTAAGTACAGTTCAAGGCGGTGTGAAATGTACAGTTATAAAAGGGGTTTGCCATGTCCCATTTTAGAATTACTTTTGTTATCACTTTTATCTTCTGCTCATAGTAAATATTAATAAACTCATCATAGATACCAGGAACAAAACTGTGTACGCCAGACACATGTTTTGTCTATATACAAAAGACTCATCAGTGACACTCGAATCAAAAAAGGTTTAAAAGGCCAAATAAGGTACGAAGTTGTAGAGCAATTAGGACCTTAAATTGCAAACAGTTTTGCCAAATACAGCTAAGGTTATCTATTCTATTAAACAACTGTAGCGACGTGATGTTTCTCAGACAAAAACTGCCACTTTAAATTTCCATACCATTATTTGTCTGACGCATTCCCAGAAATCAAAATAATTAATCTCGCATTTGCGTTCATTGTTTAACATTAAAAATACTTAATGCATGCAAACATGTCTGAAGTTACATGATTCATGCTTGAATAAAAGTCTTAGTATCGATTTACGACAAGATAATGTTTACATGTCAGAGTTAATTCCCTTAAAGATCCCTTCTCAATCTATATTTGTTTTATGCCAGCATGTTTGATTTCTGATCGGCATTACACATAACAAAATACTCAGGAATATTAAGAAAAAAGTGTTATATAATCAGAACCAAATATGTTCAATTTATTCTGTGAACAGTTTCCAAAAAGAGTTTCCGTAAGTAAAATTTGTAAAGAGTTGCAATATTAAAATTAGAACAAACTTTCACAGAGTAAGATTCATTTCCTTAATGATTTGTTTGTATAGTAAATATAATGCAGTAAAAGTAGAGCAATATTTCGGAGAATTCAGATTGATAATATTTACATTAATTTAATCACTTTAAAGAGTAAATGAAAATTTTAAAGATGTTACAAAAACCAAATCCAGGATGAAAGAATATTTATACAAGTTATATGAAAGATTAATTATATGCAATTGCTTTCACTTTAAAGATGTTATCAATGTTTTAGGTAAATATTATCACCACATCTGAGATGATTAATTGATAAAAAGCACTAATAGGACATGTTAAATTGTACAATAATGTTTAAATAATTTATTAGGTAATTCCACAGTCTAAGGTGACTTCCCTTAAAAAATTATATCTAGTTGTTATCAGCATCTTATCTGCAAATATATTCTGAATCCCGTTAACAAAAACAATTTGAGACGCATTTTCTCATCCCTCATTTCTAAATGTCGGATTAAATTTACTAACTGGCCTCACTTGAATCGTTTCACCATTTGATCTGAATTGTATAAGAAACCTCCATGAAACTTGTTGGGAATTTTTTTTCTCATTTTGTTTAAACAATCGGTTTTCAACCAAAAGCTATGGCTCGCTTCCTGTAGTAGCACATTTTAATTCTCCTTATTTAATTGTGTGCAGTCTTTAATTTCCTTGTTTTTGTATTTGGGCTATATATAAGAAGATGTGGTATGAGTGCCAATGAGACAACTCTCCATCCAAGTCAAAGATATAATAGACTGGGAAGGGTTTTAGTTGTGTGTTTTACTTGTTCGATATATGGTAAAGTTAAACGTTGGTATCGATGATGAGTTTATTGGAGATACGTACACACGTTAAAGTGTTTTACCACATTGTCTCCCAATTACCAAGTCAAATCATCTGTGCAATGCTTTATTCGTTGTTGTCTGTCTTCGTTTGGACGTCTATTTTCTGAAGGTATTGGTTGTCAGTAGTTGGTATGGTCTGTTGTATTGTCCAATATTTGTGGTCATTTATGTTATCCTTTTTTAAGTATTAAGGATTCAATTTGAAGCATACGCAGTTTAATTAATAGATACCGAACTTTATATCAATTCATCTGCTAGATAAGAGTAAATTCAGTTGTAAATGAACTAGTCAATCTTTCTGTATTTCTAATGTTATCAATCTCCAAACGATTAATAGGATTGATTATAATGTCAAGTTCAAAAATTAATTTTCAAGTAGAAGCGCGCGTCTGGTGTACAAAATTTTAATCCAGTAATCTGGTATCTATGATGAGTTCATTTCCCCCCGAAATAAATGTTAAACAATGTCAACAGTAATCATCATTGTTTATATTCAGTATGAATTTTAATTAATTCGAACACTGCTTTATCTTAGTGAAATTGTACAGCAATCTTATATTTTAATAAATACATAATAGAAAAACAAAGGATATGGGGTATCCTTCCATGACACAAACTCAGTACATGCACAGCAAAAAACACACAAAAAGCAAAGGAACAGCGCTTTTATTACTGTTCTTCATCACAAAGTCACAGTGAGCCCTTCAACACAGAGCAAAAAATCAAAACCGTGTTTTTTTAATAGTGTCAACAGCTAATATACAACTGTCACAAGTGGTGGTCATCTTGAAAAAAATAGAATATGCACACGGGACGGCAAATTCCAAATGCATAAGAACCAAACCTTACAACAAACATTGAAATAGATATCTATCAACTTTTGAATGAAGGCATTATATTAAAAAAAATATTGTTCTTACATGTACAGAAAACAAAATTTACCTGTAACAAAGTCAAAAGTCACAAGAAAAATAAGTACAAACTTCCACAGAGTAAGATCCATGCCCTCACTTGTGTGCAGTGTACATAGAATGATTCAGATTAGAATGTTGTCCCGGAGAATTCAGATTTCCTCTTTATATATCTTACAGATGAATAAAAAAATATTTGCCATTAATTTTGATAAAGTTAAGTTGTAAATATCAGCATAAATCAGATGTGAAAAACACAATAAAAAAAACCAAATCCGGTATGTTTTAAGACTATTCAAATAAAATTTTATTTATTACGCACTTAAATATATTGTGTTCACAATTTTGTAATTCTGACAACAACAAAAAACAGTAAACAAATCCGGTATTTTGTAAGAATATTCAAATAGAATATCATTTATTACGCATACATGATTTTCGAAAGTATTTTTGGACTAAAAAGAGAGCCTTAAGATACCAACAGGGACATTCAAACTCATAAGTCAAAAATAAACTGACAACGCCATGGCAAAAAAATAAAAAGACCAAAAAACAAACAACAGTATGCAAACACAACATAGAAAAATAAAAACTGAGAAATCTAAGATGGTCTTAGGACATATTTCCTTCCTATGTGATATTTTTGAAAGTGCCTCAAGTTAAGAAAAATTCTAAAGTTATGACACAAAAATGCATGTCTTAAGTTGGTATCAGGATGGTCAGAAATATTTTTCCTTTAATATTATCCTGTAATGTGTATATGTTTTCCATGAATTCATCCAATGGTTCAAATGAAATGTTTAGTACACGTACATGTCATAAAGAGCTGTTCATACTGATCATGAAAGGAGCATATGGAAAAATTGGTCGTTGATGGAATATGTTCGTCGTTGTTCTGCGGTTTGCATGTTGTGTCGACTATTAAATTATTTGTCTGTGCGTTTCTCTGTGATGAATGTTCTTGCGTGTGTTTGTGCTGTATTTCTGTCACGTAGTGTTGTCATTTTAGCGATTTTTTTTTTAAATTGTCATAAAGCGGGAGGTTTGACTAGCCATTAAACCAGGTTCAACCCACCATTTTTTTCTTAAAATGTCCTGTTCCAATATGGCAGTTGTTATCGAATAGTACGTTTCTATGTATGTTGGCGTTTGGTTTTGTTGCACTTCAATGTTCATGTTATTCCCTTGTTTTCCTCTTATAGTTGATGTGTTATCCTCGGTTTTAGTTTGTAACCCGGATTTTTTTCCCTCAATCGATTTACGACTTTTGAACACCGGTATACTACTGTTGCCTTTATTTATGCTGCACATGTGCATAAGCACGACGTGCAAAAATTGTACCCTGATTTTCAAAGTCCCTGGATCCTCGATATCTTTTTAAATATAATTTTTCCAAAAAATGAAAGACTTCAAATATAATTTTATATTATATTACTAATATCTAACCACAAAAACGTCAATTAAACAGCAAATTGATGGCTATAATGACTTTTATTTATTTATTTATTTATTCTGCTTTTATATTAATTTTATTATCGTTTGAATCATCATATGAATTGTTATTATTATATAATAACCATAGTGTTATTATTAAAGTAAATTAGATATGGTGTTTCAGTGTAGACGAAGAAAGAATGAACAGTCTCCGGGACAAGTTTGCACTTCCGCTGAGTGCAAAAGTTGTCACCTTAATTTTTGGAGTTAAGTCAAAATGAAGTTGATAACTTGGTTGGTATTGGTTCCCTGATATTTGTCCTAAAAAATTTTGGCTCTAGCACCACTGTTGAAAAAGTTATGCCCCTTTTTTCAACAATTTCCTCAGAGGAAAAGTAGTTTTCCTCAAGAGAAATCAAATTTCCCTGAAGGAAAAAGATTTTTCCTTAAGGGAAATTGTATATTCCTCAAGGGAAAAAGATTTCCCTTAGGGAATTTGCTGCATTAATATTTCCTTTGAGGAAATTCTATTTCCTGTGAGGAAATTTGCGGCTTCAAATTTTCCTTTGAGGAAATTCTATTTCCTCTGAGGAAATTTGAGGCTTCAAATTTTCCTCTGAGGAAATACTTTTTCCTGTGAGGAAATTTGCAGCTTCAAATTTTCCTTTGAGGAAATACTTTTTCCTGTGAGGAATTTTTGTCAACAGCAATTTCCTGTGAGGAAATTTTTGACAAACACTTTTCCTTGAGGGAAAATTCAAGACCACAAATTTCCTCTAAGGAAAACATTGTTCTCCAAATTTCCTCTATGGAAATTTCTCTCATTCAATTTTCCTCTATGAAAATTTCATAACAGTAAAAACAGTATGAATATAATTTTTCCTGAGACTGAATAATTGATACAAAAGATAATTAAAACTTTAATAAAATGTTCACTGATGAGTAACATGACATACAAAAACAATAGGCTAGCTGTTTGAGACAATACAATAATAAGCAAAACGCTATGAATATCATACTATTTGTGATGTTATTAATATTGTGCTCATATTTGCGGATTAAATAAAATAACCACTTTTCATGTTAATTTAACTTTTCTGCTGCGTACAATTATTCAATCCCCTACAAAACAGTTCAGTGCATAAATAATTCCATCCACCAGACATCTTCCTTCAATTGGTAGAGAATACATTTTTGCAATTTGTTCTTCAAACATCTTCCTCTATATAGTTGATATGACAGAGCTATGTACATGAATGGATAAAGCAGGTGTTTATTTCGACAAAAAAATACTTTTTTTTCTACATTTCTCCCTAATCCTTCAGTGTAGGTTGTTGCAATTACACAATTGTGTTCTTGTGCATCTATAATTGTACTCCATTTTGTTTACAGCCATTTTGTAGAAATTTCCTATTTTCTTTTTCCAGGTAAGCACACATTTCATTTCACATTAATCCAATTAGCACACAATGTAGAAAAGTATTAAAGGGAAAATTCGCGATTTTTTACTTATCATCTTATTATGTTCATAATACCATTAAAAACATATTCACCAAGTTTTATCTGGATATGAAAACTAATAAAGAAGAAAATTGGGAATTATTAATTCTATTTATTCAAACTTCCTGACTTATGTGACGTAGTTTAAGTCTTTTTGCATGCCGGGAGTGGATTAATCTCATTTAAAGTCTTGTTCGTTAATCATCTAATAACGCGATTTAAAGCGCATCAACGACTTTTGGTGTAGCTATTAACCAACTAACAATTCAGAAAGAAAAGTGATTAGCCGTGCATTTTTTTTAAATTAAAATTTACGATTTATATATTTAGGGTTTCTGATATGATTATAGTAATAAAAGCAAATCATGCAATAGATTTTTTTTATGATTTTTTTTTCGACGGATATTTTGAACAACATATATAACTGATAGTATAATAGAAATTCACGTTTGTATTCTCCCCTATTACTTCAGTCGAGGATTTGTCTTACTATACAAATCCTTGCATCAGTCTAGTACTGTGTAAATACAATGCATGTGTATTATGCTGACACCACCTGGTAAAGGCGTGGTTAAATTCACGGTAATTAAAAGATTAGCATTATGTAATGTTAATCCTTTGATCTTCACTAGAGTGGTGTTTGTCCTCAAGGGTTCACCGTTGCAGGTATGAGACAGATTTTTTTAATTATTAAGGGAGGAATATAGTGGCAAAATACCTTAATCGCCGTTACATATATATTTTTTTAACATTTTGCATTTGCTCAGTTTTTAAATAAATAGGTGAGTATTTTGTTGTAACATCGAAATTCTGAATCACTTTTAATAAAATAATTATATAAATATTATAAATGGCACACGAAAACGAGCGTATATATCAAAACAGTACTATTTTAAATTATCATCGGTAACCTTGAATATTTAAATGTGCAGAGAAAATTATCAGTTACAAAAATATAGTTTTGTCGTCCAAAGCGATCTTCATTTACCTAATCAGGAATGCCCTTATTAAAATATTATAAATCTCACAACGTATTTATATAATTCTTAAGCTATTTGACCAACGATGTTTAAAAAAATAACAGAATCAATCTAACGTCAACTTTCCTTTTTTAAATGGAGACAGAACGTCGAAATCAATTTTCAATGTGCTTGATATCTTGTACCTTTGTAAGACTTATCATTCATTCATAAACCCACTCTAAACCAGAGACATATATACGTCTGTTTAAACTGACAAGAAAACTCCTAAAGCGGACAAGCAGTATATTCTGTAAATTTCTGAGATTTAATACAAAGAAATAAAAAAAATCCCGAAATGAATTTGATCCTGGAAAATATTCACATCCTCATTCGGTCTGAAAAAAAGATACGAATTTGGTATACAGAACATGCAGAAGTGTGAATGTTATAAAACCTAATTGTTATATCAGAAACCATTATAAATATGAACATGTATACGTAAGACCTCATGGGACGTCACCTAACCACACAGTATATCTTACAATGTGTATATTCCTGCAAAAATAAAAATAAAATAAGAAAAAAGAAAGAGATGAACGGTAAGTCACATCAGATTCAGATATTTATATAGTTGCTTGTCGTTAAATAGAGATCTAGTGTATACATGTCTCTGCGTTAACTTATAAAAATAACAGGAAATAATAAATTTGAAATATATTTATGATGAATACTTTGCAACTGCGACACCCCTTTTTATCACAGCGTACATGCATGCATTTAAATGACTGTCCGTTATGCCATTTAGAATGACAATCGTACGTACAATCCTATAGTTCATGGTGAGTCCTTTTCTATCAGATATGCGACTTTTCGTATTTATATTACCGGTACTGTCATTTAATATCTAATGCATAAGTGCAATATTAAGAGTGGTTAAATCCCCTACAAGCTAACTAAATAAATAAATCAACCCTCTAGCTGACCAGACGTTAATACAACTACCATCAGTCTATCCGGAGTGAAGTTTCTTTATTTCTTCAAATAGGCTTTTGGGGATCATTAGTGCACGTCCAGTGGCATATATATATAACATGCATGTCGGACCAGGAAAATGTGATGATGACGAATTTCTTAAACTGTTCGAAATAATCTTATTGAAATATAAATCTGTGATTTTACTATGTCTATAGCTTCGATGAACCAAAGAAAGTTAGATATCGACCTGTATTTAAATCAGATTGGTTCTGGATGTTTCTCTCGTATATTCAATATACTTGTATGATATTAGTTCTATATTGCGACTATCCATAGTTCCGTATTAAACCTTCCATCTAGGCGTATAAACCAATAATCGACAAGTGCCGTACATTTTGTTAAATCAATATTTGTATGTTTCAAAGTGTCCATAATTATTGACGACGGGTAAATATACTTACATTTTCCCCAATTTACCCTTGGAAAATGTGTTAATAGATTTTTATTTCATCAAATTTTTTTTTTCTATTATTTAAACTTTCATAAATATCATTCTTTACACCAAAAATGTTATTTATAAACAAGCGTATGAGTTTAGCAATGACTAGTATATCACTATCGGATACGCTATACAAAGTTGTATATTACACCTGATAGATTCAAAATGGAAGTTACATGTTATCGGCCGTGTACACTGATCAATACCCCCAGAAAAGAAGTGATGCACGAACTTGTTTTATGTAATTGTGTAATAACAGTTTTAAAGCCCGACAGGAAATCGCTTGAATACCTGTACGTGTCACCTCACAATACCTCTGGGAACAATTCCTTTAGCCATTCTGGTGATCAGGTAAGGGAAGGTCCGAATTTATTTTAAAAAGTTTATTACATAAAACAATTATGAACAAACTAGATTTTCAAAAACAATTTTACACGGAACACTTATTTATAACTTTGACTTTTTAACTAATTTCAATTTATTGTTTTAAATACTTCGTAAACAAAACAGTTTCAAAACGACAGACCACACTATTAGTACTAGTTATTTAAAAAATAATATATATAAAATTACATTTTCCGTATCAAGTTAGTTAGGAAAGGTTGCACAACCATGTCTATCATAATCTTTTTTGTGACCCGGGAAACTGCTTTCCTTGTCGGATAAAACAACCGTACGCTTGACAAGATATCGACACTCAATTACGGCTACGTAAGGTTACTGCTTGTTTTGGTCCTTTGTGGTTTATAGATATATCGTGGTCAATATTCGGGGAGGATGTCAAAATGGCCGCATGCGGAGAATTGATACTCTAAATTTAAAATCGATGGTGATCTCTTAACTTGCAGAATAAAACTTTAATATCTATGAATTTGTGCTTTTTTATACATAATGAACAGAATATGAATTTTTCATTTTTTTGCGAAGTTTCCCTTTAACCTTAAGTTTCCTCTTCTGTATTGATCTGTTGATGATCATGAAAACCAAGAAGTCTCTGCACCTATAAATACACAAAATATAAATTGAGAAAAAAACAACAATATGAAATAAGCTTATTTTATCATGTTTAATATGAACATTTTGAGAAACTTAAATTTGATATTCCTACTAATCATGATTATGAGTTCTGTTATTTCAGTGCTTTGTGTCCACGACTTAATATCAGTCGTTTTAGTGCCTTGCAGTGATAATGAGTTGAGCCACTTTCAACAGTTTTTACAGTTTGTTCATATGTTGTGCTATTTGAACCACTGTCCTAGATTATGGTTAGGTGGAGTGCTCACAGACATGATTGTTTTCTCATTATCGAAGGCCGTCATTGGTCTTTAATTGCTTGCATCCACTTCATTGAACTCTGGTGGATAGATAACTCATTTACCATACCACATCTTCTTACTTTTATAATAGTCATCATTCAAGGGCAATCACTTTTATTATATAGAAGTGGTCTTAACATTTAGGCCTTGTTGTCTTCTGTTTATCTTGTTTTGCCAATCATTTCTACTGTACAGTTGTAATTGTTTATATTTTTCTTTATCTTCTATATTTCTTGCCCTAAACTTAAAAAAGGTAAAAACTATAATTTAATGACAGTCACTATAACTATTATGATACATCAGTATGTGTTTTTCTATATACCATGATATAAAAAAGAATGAAATATTTGTGCTATTTCATTTCACAGACTATTTGCCAGTCAACAGTTTCAAAGACATAACCACGGTCAATAGTTTAACAAACAAACATTCCTGTACTTTGTCATCGTGTTCATACTAATTTTTCAATGGACAACAATGACGTGATTAACTATTTTTCTATGATTTGTGTGCTTGACAACATTAAACTCTGAAATATTGTTAACAGTATAATCTGTATGTGTCTGTTGTCAAAATTTCAAATTAATATATAACTTACAGAAGCAATTAAAACAAGAGGCTCACAAAATGAATGTGGTGTAACAACTTAAAAATTTCTAATTTACCTATTCAAACTGTATCATTATTATTTGCTTTTATATATAAATCAGAAATAACCAATTTAAAATGGAAAATTTTAAAGAAAACAAAAGGAAAAAAAGGAAAAAAAATCCCCCCAAATTTTTTGAACCCCCTTATGATTCATCACCCCCAAACTCAATCCCAGCCTTCCCTATGTGGTACGGTACCTTGCAGTACAATTCCAGAGGGACCCATACACTTGAACACAAAGTTATTGTCTGGAAACAAGAAAAATGCTTGTTTTTTGGCCCCTTTTTGGCCCCAAATTCCTAAACTTTTAGGGCAATTACCCCCAAACTCAATCCCAGCTTTCCCCCTGTGATATGGAACCTTGTAGTACAATTTCATAAAGATCCATACACTTACACACAAATTATTGTCCTAAAACTAGCAAAATGCTTGTTTTTTGCCCCTTTATCCTAAAATTTTGAGGCAATTACCCCCAAAATCAATCCCAGCCTTCCCTTTGTGGTATGGTACCTTGCAGTACAATTTCAGAGAGATCCATACACTTGAACACAAGTTATTGTCTGGAAACTAGAAAAATGCTTATTTTTGGCCCCTTATTCCTAAACATTTTGGGCAATTACCCCCAAAATCAATTCCAGCTTTCCCCTTTGTGATATGGAACCTTGTAGTACAATTTCAGAAAGATCCATACACTTACACACAAGTTATTGTCATGAAACTAGAAAAATGCTTGTTTTTTACCCCTTTTTTTTGGCCCCTAATTCCTAAAATTTTGAGGCAATTACCCCCAAAATCAATCCCAGCATTCCCTTTGTGATATGGAATCTTGTGGTACAATGTCAGAGAGATCCATACACTAACACACAAGTTATGTCCGGAAGTTACAAAAATGCTTATTTTTGGCCCCTAATTCCTTAACTGTTGGTACCATAACCCCCAAAATCAATCCCAACCTTCCTTTTGTGGTATTGAACCTTAAGGTAAAATTTCATCGAGATCCATTAACTTCAACTTAAGTTTGAGTGTGAAAACCAATGTGTCTTTGGACGACTATGATGCCGCCAACGTCAACGTCATACCAATATTTTGACCACAAAATAAAAACTGCAGTTTCCTTAAAATTACCAATCTAGTGGCAGCAACCCAACAATTTATTGTTAGATTCATCTGAAAATTTACTGGCTGATAGAACTTGACATAATGAACAATTTTACCTCACATAAGATTTGCTCTAAATGCTTTAGTGTTTGAGATATAATCCAAAAACTGCATTTTACCCCTATGTTCTATTTTTAGACATTGCAGCCATGTTTATTGATGAAACAGAAAATAAAACACAAGCTTTATTCTAAATACCCTAAGGATCATTCAGCCTCAGTTTGGTTGGAATTGGTTTAGTAGTTTCAGAGGAGAAGATTTTTTAAAGTTAGAAAACATGATAAACAAATTGTGTAAAATTGTCGTTAAAGTGCAATAACTCCTTAAGAGGTCCATTGACAATTTTGGTTATAGAAACTTATCTGTAGATCTTACTTTGCTGAACATTTTTGCTGTTTACAGTTTATCTTTATCATGAATAATATTAAAGATAATAACCAAAAACTGCAAATATTTCTTGAAATTACCAATTAAGTGACAGCAACCCAACAATCATGACAATGGGTTATTACATTCATCAGAAAATTTCAGGGCTGATAGAACTTTGAATACCTAATGAATAATTAACTCTGTGTCAGATTTGCTCTAAATGCTTTGGGTTTTGAGATAAAAGCCAAAAACTGCATTTACCCCTATCATGCCTATGTTCATATTTAGCCATGACAACCATGTAACAAAACACAAACTTTATTGTAAATACCCTAAAGATCATTCAGCCTAAGTTTGGTAGGAATTGGTTCAGTAGAGAAGAAGATGTATGAAATAGTTTACACCCGACGGACGCCAATGGTTGACGAAAAACAACGACAGACGACGACGGACGCCAAGTGATGGCAAAATCGCACTGTTCCTTCGGAACGATGAGCAAAAAGGCAAATTTAAAAAATTGCGCTGGCTCTATCCAAAAGAGATTTTAACAGTGTAGTGTACTACTTTTGGGACAGGACATATTAACATAATAGAAAAATCTATAAGCTATAACTCAAAATATGGACAATTTTATGTTTAAAGGGTCTTTAATTTAGTTTGACAACTTCACAGACATACTAATATTTGACCTTTTCAAACTATACCAAATCACTACTTAGGCCCCAAAAAATATATGTCTGTTTAAGGTTACATACTTTAAAAAAAAGGCTAGGTAGGTCGGTATTTCCATTTTATTTTATTTTTTCATTTTATTTTTTGCGACATGATTTTGAGTCATGCCGTTTCGTCTTGTCGTGGTCTGAGTTGATCCTTGGCCAATTTTACCCGTTATTTTAATGATTGGATTATTTCCCTTGGTTATTGGTTGGGAAAAAAATGGCGGCAAAGTGTTTATTTCATCACATGAGTCACGAATTTCCTTATAACAGCTGTCATATTCACGATTGTGAACATTGGGATGTATCAGGCAATTGATTTATATTATTGGCAACACAAACTTCATTTTTGACACGAGTTCAGTTAATTTTTGCTTTTACGACGGAAATAAAATGACTTAGGGTCGGCGCTCAAAAGGACGGTCGGTCGGGTAACCGTAAACAGACATATATTTTTGTTTGGCCTTAAGGATGTTCGCTACTCCGTTTCAAAATAACAAGCTTTTTAAAAGAATATGAATAAAGGAACTAAAAAAACAGAAAAAATGAAGGGTCCGTGTGCTTGTTTTTAAGATATAAGCCATTAAAAATTTGGCGGGAAGTGATTCTCTCTAGATTTTTCATACACTTAACACTGGCACCTTTTTCTTTCAAAAGCTATGGAAAAATAACAAGGATTTTATAAGATTTTCAAATATGGCTTTTTAAACTATGTAATAAAAATATGAAAAGAAAAATAGGGGTTTGTGGGCAAAATTTTTTAATGGCACTGCATGGATAAAACCAGAGGATTCCGAATATCTGGTAAAAATGTCATTCATCCGCAATAAATTTGGAAGGAGTATGAAAATAGTTTGCAAGTTATACACTATATCCACACTAGAGACCTAATAGAGTAGAAATACTAATTTTAATCAAACTTGGCATGAACTAAGATTAGAGAATTATAAGACAGTTTACCTAGTTTCATGGCAATAGCATATATACATTAAAGACTATAAGTTTGAACTTTGGGTGTTAATTTTTTGCCGTTTAAAGTTTAACGTTTAACTATCAAAATTTGGGCCTACATAATTTAAATATTGCAAAAAATTGCTTTTTAAATGTCTTTATAACTATTTATATATAATTGTGTATGTCACATGTATGTACATAATGTATTTTAATGTAAAGCAGCTCAATACTCATTTGCTGTCTCAGATTTATTTCAATTCTTCAAAAGTCGAATTTATATGAGCCTATGCCTAAAATTAAGAGATTTCAAAATTAAGGGGGGGGGGGCGGCTAATATAAAAATTCTTCATGTATATTTAAAAAATTATTTGTATTTCAAAAGGAAAGAAAGTTACTTATCTGCTTATAGCATACCACATGAGTAGAACTATTAGGCCATGGAAGACTGAATAACATTTAAGGTCAATATATAGGCAGGAACACATTTTTACATGTATATGAAAAGGCATACACATAAGCTAGAGGAAATAAAAAAGTGTTTCTTTTTGGTAATTTGTAGGCTAAGGTGACATCATACAAGAAGTATGAGTGATTCTCAAACTAAAATAAAATAATTTCATCCCCCTACTTCATTGTACTTACTTTTTATGCATAAAAAATACAAATAAATAAATTTTAAAGTAATACATGGTCCACACTAGGAAATCTTTTTGTAAAAAATGAAAATCAACGGATGATAACTGTGTACTTGGACTAACAATTAAGATTTCACATGCTGAAATGTCTCGTCAGTCCAATCTCAATCAGTGAAATAAACTATTGTTTGGTTTTTTTTTAAAGTCATATGGAAGTAGTCCAAATAATTATGACGCATTGCAAGGCTTTTTTTTCTCTCTCTGACGCCGTAGGAAGGAGAAGTGAGTTGACATAACATGTATGTTATCATGCAAAATCAACAGTAATGAGTATACCTTTGATTGTCATCGTCACTGCAAATGGATCATTATTACTAGGGGGAATGGAACCAATAAATTGATCGGATCCGATATGAAGTTCCCAGTAACGGAGAACCTCTAACTTTGAGGTAATATTATTAGTGTCGGTGGTCTCACAAATGAATCAGGGTGAATTGCAGGTACATTAATTAGCAGAGAATAGACAATTATCAACTTGTTATTCATTATCTCGCAGTTATTTACGGTTAATTAGCTGTATATATCCCAAAACAGGTGCTCGGAGCTAGTACTAGTCTATGACTTTTAAGTAACAATTATATTTATATTCACAATCAGTGGCGGATCGAAGGGGGATGGGATCCGGGGGTTTGATTCCCCTTTTTGTGAACGATCATTGCATTTAATCAGAGACATATATGTCTCTGATTTAATGGAGACATATATTTCAGTGGCGGACCCAGAACTTTTTGTAAGGGGGGGCTGACTGATCTAAGGGGGGCCCGCTCCAGTCATGCGGGTACGTCTATACACTGCTCAGGACCTCCTGAGTGCACTCAGGACCCTTTATAGGCATCGTATTTGCACACAGGATGGCTGTATATTTTCGTTACACGCTACTTATTTAAGAGTTAAATTTTGGTAGAATTTGAAATCGAAATTGATAGATATGTCAATTCTTATAAAATAATGAGAGCACGTGTCACTGATTACACAACTACTGAGCCGTGAATTATTCAATCAACAAAATTGATTGGATTATCTTTATTTTTGTTTATGAATTGTGTTGTAAGAACAGTGTTACGTTTAAAATTAATAACACGATGTTTTAAGTTTTAAGGGATTGTTTAATGTAGTTAAATTTAAATTATGCATAGTAAATTTTACGTTTATGGAGAAAAAATTTAAAAAAAAAAACATTTCTATGGATACCTATGGATCTTCAGAACGCTGGCACTGTTGTACCATTATATTCTGCTCTACTTCATCATTGTTGTATTTAATTTTATTTAAATTATCATATTTGGGTATTATTCGATGTACTTTTTCAGTTTATTTTTCATGATGACGGTTAAATTATTTTTTTGTGGTCTGCAGTTCATGCATAAAGAAAATAAAAAAAAAAAGTTGTGTTTTATAGTTGCCGTTTTTCTGTAACAAGTTCGATTTTTTCTTCGGGATTTTTTTTTCTCTCTCTCCAAATCAACTTAATAAACAAAAACAATGTTTGCTGAATATCAAATTTTATTGAATTTGTATATCTTTATTCTGAATAAACCATATACATATGTATAGAGAAGACAATTATGTACAATATTTACAATGACAATATTTAGATGAATTTATTTATATGATTTGCTAAGTCTAATATCTTGGCTGCGTACATGCTGTCCTTGGTCTTTTTCTTTGGTTTGGCTTACGAGCAAGTTTCTGGGGTTTTGGCACTTCAAAATATGTGCACGAAGACTAAGTCGTGGTTTGAACGGATTTCGTGTCAACCAACAGTCTCCGAAATAGTCTTTCTCGCTGTTCTTTTGTTTTCGAAAACCAGCATTGAAATGATACATCATGTTTTCTGTACGGACCGAAATATTCATAATTTTTTTTACAGTAAAATACCAAAATATGATAAATGGCGAGAGTTCAATATACGATAGCACTTATTTAGGACAGTAAACTGACAAAAATAAACATGGGAAGAACTGAGAAACAAAATTAAATATTTTTTTCTTTTGTTTTACAATGAAAAAATCAATTTTTGAATTTAGTTTAGAATCATTCTACAATCTTCCTTACAAAATGTTTAGAAATAATACCCAAATATGACAATTTTCAGAAAACGGAGACAAATTCATTTTTTTCAGAATTTATTTACACATTGAAATTCGTTCTAGGCTTGTATTACTGGATGGACAAGAACGATTTAAATGAGAAATAAAATCTTACTAAATGCTGATTTGTTAAACATTCGTATTACTCAGAAATAAAATTTAGACATTTTCTTTTCACTGTTTTACAACAAATCATTCTTCAGAATTTATTTTAACATTAAAACTGCTCAAGGAATCTTAATACTGGACAAGAACGAGCTCAATGTAAAACCAAATCTTACTACATGAAATTGTTTAGAAATAATCGCCACATTTTGCAATAATTTATATCTGCATTTTTTAACGATTTCAAATGAAATGAATTGAATTAAAATTTCCCAACAATATGTAGATTTCTTATATTTCTCAAATGGCTTCAATTATTACAAACAAAACGAAAAGTTTATTTAACATTTTTTTTCTAAAACAATATATCTTCATTGTTCTTTATTTTTCAAAAGACATCTTGGTTTTGTTTGTTTGCCAAGCTTACTTGGATGAGGTTAGTACCATTACTTATCACTTCTAATTATTAAAGATCAAACGACATAATCAACATGATAATTGATATTCAATATAATCACCGGTCATGCCTGACATATTTCATAAATACGGCGCGTGCCAATGAAAAGTTAAATAACTTCTTAAATATTAAATTGATTTTATCAAAACAAAAATTATAAGATGGAAAATTAAATTGTCTATCGAATGCATACCTTCACTACTCACTAAAACAACTATTTCATGTCCTGAGTGCACTTTGTATGTCCTGAGTGCACTCAGGAGGTCCTGAGCGGTGTTTAGACGTACCGCAGTCATGCTTCAGTGATTCACTATATAATCAACCAAATTTTTCCCACCAAAGGGGGGGGGGGGGCCTCTGCCTATGTATTAAGACCCCCTTTATCCTGGCTAGAATCGCCCCTGATATTACATGTAAATCAAGTCCCGGGTTAATTACTGTTAGCATAATAGCATAACGGTAATCACAAAGAGTGTGGTAATTTTAAAAAGGACGAGGATTTATAAATAAACAATTCTTGAAGAGGGGGAGAGTGCACTTCACGGTGATCGAAAAAAAAGTGCCTTGCATGTTATTTTCATCATCTTGTCTGAAACAGTCTGAATAATGAGCTTCAAGGCGAAGCGCGAAAATAAGTCATGTGAAATACTAACGTTGTACGGACAAACCCTTAAATCCCTCAATGTTATGTCAAATGAATTATAGCGAGGAAAAGTAAATTTAATTTAATATCAAAACTAAATATTTGTTATATTTCGCTCCTGATTTCTCAAGAAATCATAGAATCAATCAATGTATAAATTTCAATTATGCATGTCGGTGTGAGATCCATTTCATGAGACCAAGGATTTCTATAAAATCCTTGATGGGACCCTTTATATATATATATGTCTCTGATACAGTTTTCTATTTTCCCCGGAAAAAATTTAAAAAATATATAATCTTTTGGGAAATAATCCGATTTTGTTGAATTATTTCCTTTCATAATTATGATAAATCCTTTTAGTTCTTCAATTTTAAATTAAAATAAATATTTCATTTTGATCTAACGACAAACTTTTTAAATTGTAGTGGCATGGTCAGTCAACTGATTAGTTGCATGGCTGATTACCAGTTTACTGGTGACCCAGTAATTTTCCATATGACAGTGGCGTGTACCCTTGGGGTGTGTATAACTTATTTTGAATACCTTAATTTTCTGGGGAACATCCTGTCCACGTGTTATACTTAGTATATATTGCAACAGATGACATTAAACAAATTTTCTTTGTAGCATCGGTGTCCATTTCATGTTCAACCACTCAAAATTTTCACAAAAAAGATAATATAATAAAATCATTAAAAAAAAAGATTAAAAAAACACTAGCAAATAAACTTCGCAATGAGTAAACGGGGATTTGTGTTTTAAAGGGCTTATTTCCAGTGAATATATTTTATACTAGATAACTAGACCTGAGATAACTTTTTTTTTGTAATATATATTTTATTATTTTCATATCATTCTCAAATCTCGATCATCTTAAATAAAGATGTATAAAAAATAATTTTGTTATAACTCATAAATATATGGTTAATCATAATTGTTACAAATTATAAAATGGTAAGTCAATGCCCGATGTGCCGCCGTCTGTTGCAAAACAACGATTTAATCTTTTAAATGAAAGACGTGCACTGCCTTCATCGGAATAGAGGAAAGTCTACCTAGTGTACATTAAATAGTATCCGTTTGTTATGATGAAAAAAAAGAGATCATCATAAACTTTTTAGCAGACCTTCTCGTGTAAAAAAAAACAAACTTTTAACTGAATTAAACAAAAAATTATCAAACAAAACTCATTAGAAAACTCATAGTAACATTTTGTTTAGACCTGAGATAACTTATAGTAAGATTATTTATATAGAACAATAAAAAAAAAATGTCCAATCTGATACACGTACCTATAATCTGGGACTATTATACTAACTATTTTTTTAGTATAATAGTCCCAGCTATAATGTACAAAATTTTGAACAGCTTCAAATATATGGCCTTAACATTGGTAATGTATCATATTTGTATCAGTTATTGCTGAACGTGTAACCAAATTAAAATGAAGAAATAGGCTCGAAACCGCATTTTTTAAAGATATTTTTTTCAATCCCAAAATAGATAATTTTAATGTGCGTATTGTTATGCGTTTACTTTTCTACATTGGCTAGAGGTATAGGGGGAGGGTTGAGATCTCATAAACATGTTTAACCCCGCCGCATTTTTGCGTCTGTCCCAAGTCAGGAGCCTCTAGCCTTTGTTAGTCTTGTATTATTTTTAATTTTAGTTTCTTGTGTACAATTTGGAGTTTAGTATGGCGTTCATTATCACTGAACTAGTATATATATTTGTTTAGGGGCCAGCTGAAGGACGCCTCCGGGTGCGGGAATTTCTCGCTGCATTGAAGACCTGTTGGTGGCCTTCTGCTGTTGTCTGTTCTGTGGTCGGGTTGTTGTCTCTTTGACACATTCCCCATTTCCATTCTCAATTTTATTTTAAGAGATATGCAGATTAATTAAAGTCCCGATGAGAAGATTCACTTTCTTTTCTACCGAAGTAAATATATTAACAAAGATTTAGGATATCAATAAATTATTAAATTCATCAATTTATTAAATTTGAACATGTGAACCAAACAACGAAAAAAAATAAACGGGAAATTGGCTATACCTTTTTGAAGCCATGTATGTACCAGCCATTTTAACTTATTGTTTTCTTAACCTTTAAAGAATACATTTTAAAATGAACTACTTTATTTATAGTAGTTCAAGAAAAATATATATATATATTAAAAAGTTTTAAATTTTGTCCATGCTGTGCATAAAATAGGGAAAAATAATAAGGCTGAAAATGCACCAAATATTTATATTCAATATGAATATTCACATTTTGTCTATTACAACAATTTTTGAACAACTTGTTGTTGTAATAGACAAAATGTGAGTATTCATATTGAATATAAATATTTGGTGCATTTTCAGTCTTATTTTTTTTCCTACATATATTATATGGCCTTCCAAATACCGTTTCGATCCCTAACATCACTGAAGAGACATTAAATGTCGAAATCCGGATATGGTGTACAAATTTTTGCACCTCATGTTTGCGGTATACCATCTTTTCCGTAAGTTTATTGTTTTCTGTTTGGTATTTAATTAATATGTAAGATCCATTTTTTACATCTGGTGATCAATTTATTTGGTAATAGCCAATGGCAGTCAGCAGGGTTTAAGAACATCAGTTGTTCGACCTGTTAGTCAAATGCGTTTTGTTAAAATATACTTTTTCACTTTTTGGTCTTTTGGAAAATGTTGTTTATGCTGTATTTAGACCCCTCTACCAAGAAATTTGTTTTACATGCACACGTATAAAAATTGCGGTTTTTATCCAACGCAATCATAGGTTTGAACGTTGTTTTCAATTTAGACGTGTATATATATTAGATAACTTTTTCCTTTATATTCAATGGAACAAGAAGCGAATTCGTTAGCGAACTAGAGTAACTATAGAAATAGCGTCGTTACAGGTCTTCTTCTGACCGGCAATAAATCCTTAGCAGTAATGATAGTGGAACGTCCATTGGGTTGTGCTCAGACACGTCCGAATGGGGACGCTGAATCCTTGCAGCAACTCTTCAAGTGGACTATAAGTAGCCTGGTATTAGGCCAATTTTCTGTCCATCCTTTTTCGTTGGCAGTCGAAATTTTCCGACCGTATCACGGGCGGTCTCAATTACAAGACCTACATGTACCTATCATATATTATTCGGTACGTCAGACACACCCGACATTAATCAACCAAAAACTCAATATTTTACAGTAGGGAATGAATATCTCCAGATGAAGATTACATTATGACGTATGTTTTTTTTTAAAGACCAACAAATCGATTTTTATCACCAAATTTGTCTTTGCTGAGATTAACACTAAAAAAGTATAACAAAACGTAACGATTGAAAACTCACAGTTCAGTTTTTAAGATATTTTTTTCTTTGGAAACTAACAGACTAATTTTCAAAAAGTTTTTTTCTTGAACCATTATTTATGAAAACGAATTGTAAACAAAAGTTATTCTCAAATATTAATAATGATCAATGATTGTAAAGAAAAAAATCCATCATAGTAGTTTGTTAATTTACTGGCTCCATGGTGTTAAACATGTCACCTTTCTTTTACAAATAACTGATTAAAAATATGAAGCCTTTACTGTAAAATAAATCATTCTAATAAAAATAAATTCATCCAGATTTTTCTCTCATAACCTTTCAACAGTTATTGTAAACTAATTTATTCGAACTATAATAGTCCTATGACTTGCTGTCCGTTTACCAATATTTATACTTTATAAAATGTTTTCATATTCATTGATCATTAACTTCATGTTTTGCGAATACTTATAAGGGGGTAATTATTATAGTCAGTAATAGCTAACAATTTATCTAAAGAAAACGAGATGCTATATTCAAATTCTGAGATATGAATCTAGTTCTTTAAAAAAAAATTCTCCACAACAAAAATTCTACACTTTCATTTATCTGGGTCTTTTTGTCTCCGCTTCGAAGCCGCCATCCCGTACCAGACATATTTATTCGTTTGGCAATATACAATCATGTAAGCAATATACAACAGGCAGTAGATCTGAATTTGTAAATTGTTATTTTGGATTTTACCTGATTAGGACGTGTCTCGTTGGATTTTCTAATAAACTTACACACACATAATCTGACTTTTAATCGTAATGTTATGAGATCTATAAGAACATAGAGCTACTGTATAGGCCTAGTTGCATGCAAGTCTTTACAAATTATATATTTTGGTATGCTATAGTTGTTTTTATAGACTATTTGTCATTTGGCCTTTTTTTGTTGTTGTTTTTTTAGTTTTTGACATGGCGTTGACTCGGGTTTGATATATTATGCATCTTTTGTGCTGTATTTTAACAATTATTTACAAGCATGCTGCATGTTTACACATACATCACTATACCGCATCTAAATATAGCTTTATTGTAAAAAAAATAAGGAGATGTAGTATGATTGGTGATGAGACAACTATCAACCAGAATTTAAAATACCTTATATAAGCAATTGTGACTTACTTTCTTTACTCAGAGTGATCGTAAATTAATCAGATAAGCTGGAGGAGGGGTGGGGGCTTCATATAGACCCATATTAAATGAAAAGAAATTAGCATTAGCTTTTTGTGATAAATATAATTATAATAAACTCACAGTAACAGAAATAGCTCTTGAAAGCTCTGTCAGATCCCGGCACTTTTAACTGTTTTTTGACACGTGCTAAAAAATGCAGCACCTGGTTACAAGGGCTTATTTGACAAATTATCATCTTTCGTAATCTAAGTTATAAAATCTAAATTTTAAGTGATCTAAAATGTTCATGACTAACGAGTATTTTCACTTGTACGATTTTTCTGTGAAATGAGTCTAAGAGTATATACATGTATATCAGGATACTGACTGCATAGTAAAATATTTATGTACCATTAGTTGCGACTCATTTTGGTCTTTTAAGTAAGTTTCCTTCCCCTGCATTACTTGATCGCTTTTGTAAAAAATAAACAGCACAACTCGCACAACAACAACAGCACTCGACGTCAGTATTGTACCATAAAAATGAAAAAAATATTCAAAAAGAAGGCTCATAAAATTCAAATATTGGTAAGCACACACACTAACTTGTCACTACAGACATGATCTTTTTGTTAATGTGCCAAACTCGTTTCGTCCACAGGACGATGTCGATGGTGGGGAAAACCTAGTCCAAATAATTATGACGTCTTGCAAGGCTATTTAGGCGTCCCAGAAAAAAAAATAGTCTTGCCAGACGTCATAATTATTTGGACTAGGGAAAAACCAACAAATCATTAGTTCCCCAAATGAGTATCCTAGTTTAAAGTTTTTTTTTTAATATATACATGATTTAGCTATTTCATATTGGAATGGCACATATTCATGAAAAATCAACAAATGATCTGAAAGTCGGAAAGATGAATATAGTCCTCTGACTTCACAAACTTGGAAACAGTTGTGATGTTGCTTCGCTGAGCTATAGATAACCGTACGACCATCAACAATGACCAAAATTCATACCATATAGACAGGTGTTTGAGGACAGGAGTCGAGATTCACGTTGATAGTAAACATGCATATTAAGAGTAAAAGTATGGTATATTAGTATGTATATGGTACAAATAAGTGATATATATTGAAAAATCTAAGATTTATGATAATAAGGGGGAGGGACTATGGGCGGGGCTCAAAACAGGATCCTGTCCTCAAGCACCTATGCATATAGAAAGCTGTAAATATAATAAAAGGCCTAGAAATGACAAATGTAAAACAAATCAACAAGAAGCCTTACATTTATAATTGAATTTAAAATAGAATTGAAAATAGAAATGGGGAATGTGTCTGAGAGACAACAACCTGCCCAAAGAGCAGATGAGTCGGTCACCAATGTGACTTCAATGCAGCGAGAAAATCCCACAGCCTGAGGCGTGCTTCAGCTGGCTCCTTAACAAAAATGTATACTAGTTCAGTGATAATGGACGTCATACTAAACTCCAAAATATATAAAAGAAACTAAAATTAAATATCATACAAAACTGACAAATGCCACAAATAGGCTCCTGACTTGGGACAGGTGCAAAAATATGGTGGGGTTAAAAGCCTATATACTGTAAATTTCAGAAATTGTTGCATGCATTTATTAATATTGCCAATTAACATAATCATGATAATTTCCCTTTCTATTTAAAAAAAAAAAATTCTGATTTAAGTTTTTATTGTATATTGAGACTTTGGATAGTCTCAAGAATGCTTTCACCAATTTTTATGAAACTTTGGTGAATTGATTTTAAATATTGACATAAACTCCCTTTACATTTTTATGACCCATAGTCATGTGATAGTGGGTCAACCCTTGACCGTCTGTCCGTCTGTCCCAAAGTCATTGGTTTTTGTTCTCTAATTTAGTTTGCCTCAACCAAATGTTATAAAACTTTTACAAAAGCTTATTACCACAATACTCAGATCAAGTGTGAATTTTGGTGGTGTCAGTGTTGCCATTCTAGAGTTATGCCCCTTTACAAATGGAAAAATTGCTGAATTTTTGGTTTCCGGCTCTCTATCTTTAACTTTAGTTTGCCTCAAACAAATGTTATGAAACTTGCACACAATGCTTATTACCACAAAAAACAGTTTGAATTTTGATGGTGTCACTTTTACTGACTCAGTCTGTTCTAGAGTTATGTCCTTTACAGGTGGAAAAAATGATGAATTTTACGTTTCCGTCCTCTAAATTAAGTTTGCCTCAACCAAATTTTATTAAACTTTAACGCAATACTTTTTATCACAAAATCAGATCAAGTTATAATTTTAGTAGTATAAATTTTACCGTTCTTCAGTTATCTTCCTTTATAACTTTATATGATATGCAAGCCGGAGTATCATCCCCTATTTATTTTTATATAAGATGCAGAGTTATGGAATTTTAGTTGTTGGAAAATTGTTTAAAATTGTCCATTTTCACACTTTGGAAGGTTTTAGAATTGTATTTGTTCAAAAATCACGGCCTTAAACTTACAAAATGTATATACACTTGCAATATCCCTTAAAATGGAGCCAAATTATTTTCATGTTTTGTTTCAATGAATACCACTCTGTGTGCATGTCCTCTTTTAGCTCATCTGGCTCGAAAGGCCAAGTGAGCTTTTCTCATCACTTGGCGTCCGTCGTCGTCCGTTTCCGTTGTTAACTTTTTACATTTTGAACTTCTAGAGAACCACTGAATTCCTTATGAGGTGCTGACCAAGAGTTGTTACTTTGTTGCCAATCTATCATCCAAAATGGCCGGCAGCGGGGGACTTAGTTTAAGATAGGACCCTATAGGTAATACATACAAATGTCTTCTTTAAGAGAACCGCTGAATGGAATGAAACCAAACATAGCATGAATGTTCCTTATGAGGTGTTGACCAAGTGTTGTTACTCTGTAGCTGATGCATCATCAAAGACGGCCGACAGCGGAGTAGGACAATATTAAACCAAATATGGCCTCAATCATTATTAAAGTATCTGTTATGATTTTTATCTTTTTTATATGATTTCAAAAACCCAAATAGAGTCAGGTGAGCCACACAGGCTCTTTAGAGCCTGTAGTTTTGTTTTTTGTAGGTGGGGGGGGGGGGTGGGGGGGGGGGGGGGGTCTTAGTTGCACAGTGCTCAGAGTTTTTCTATAATGTAGTTGATCATTAAAATTCATTTAAAGCATAAACCCAAGCTAAAAGGGCAACAAGCTTATCAAGCACTCATGGTACAGCTTTTTATTAAACACGTACATTTGTATTGATATATAATACATTAAACAGCAAAATAATTATTGATGCAAGATGTCATTAAATAATAATTTTTACTCTTTTTATGTGTAGGACAAGAACTATAGAAGATGCAGAGAAATTATAAACAGCAGAAATGATAGGCAATTTAAAATTTGCAGAAGTCAACAAAACCTAAATGGTAAGTAAACTCATCATAGATACCAGGATTAAATTTTGTATTTACGCCAGACGCGCGTTTCGTCTACAAAACACTCATCAGTGATGCTCGATAAGACTCATAAGGCCACTTTTATAAAGTTATTGCCCTTGAAAGATGATTATCATGATTATTATAAAAATAAAAAGATGTGGCATATTAAATATGAAAACTATTGATCATTGCTCTAAGAAAGCAATTATAGGCCAGTGACGGCCTTCAATAATGAGAAAGTCCATACCCTATTGTCAAAGTAGTCAGCTATAAAAGGCCCTCAGACGAAAAATTGAAATAATCCCAACTGTAGAACTAATTGCCTAGTTTATAACAAAACAAATTAAAAAAAAATAAATATGACAGATATGAAACAACTACAACCACTAAATTTGAGTGTCAGAATAAACTACAGGCTCCGAACTTGGAACAGGCACAATCAGAATATGGCAAGGTTATATAAAAATAAGAAGATGTGGCATGATTGCCAATAAGACAACTCTTCACCAGACAACAAATGACATACCGGTAGATTTCCTGCAAAAAAATAAACAGTCCGAACAAAGCAGGAAATGTATACCTTTCTCTTAATCGAAAAGACACAAAGATCTGTTAGTACTCACAGCTACTGACAGCTAGTTAAAAATCAATAAAAACTAATACATGTAATAAAAAAATCAGGTTTGTGAGCACTCAACCCTACCTTAACCTTGGACAGTGGTTTAACAGCTCAACATATAAAGAACAAACTGTAAAAATAACCGTTGCAATTGCCTCAACTCGAAAGATTGATAAAATGCACAAAATCAACTACCGGGGTAATATAAAAACCCATAGACAAAAAGCACGGAATTAAGAGAACTCACAAGTCATGCAAGAAAGAAATGAAATATTCTTAAAATGTTCATAAACATGACAAAATAAGCTTTTTTATTGCTGTTTCTCTCTCCATTTATAACATTTTATTTGTTTATTTTGTGTATTTATAGGTGATCAGACATCTTGGTTTTCATGATCAATAGGTCAATACTGAAGAGGAAACTGAAATTTGATATCTATCTACATGGTGCGCTAATTGGATTAATGTGAAATGGAATGTGTGCTTTCCTGCAAAAAAGAAATAGGAAATTTCATCATAATCACATGATAATGGCTATAAACAAAATGGAGTTCTATCATAGAAGCAGAAAAACACAATTGTATAAATGCAACAACATATTATATATATTCGTTGAAAGAAGGGAGAAATGAAGAAAAAAATAGTATTTTGTTGTTGAAAGGAACACCAGCTTTATCCACTCATTTACATCGCTCCCTCATATCAAATATACTGAAGAAGATCTTCGAAGAACAAATTGCAAAAATGTTTTCTCTAAGAATTGAAGGAAATTGTTTAGTGAATGGAATAATTTATGTTATGAACTTTTACGTAGTGAATTGAATAACTGTACACAGCAGCTGAAACAGAGGAAAATTAAAATTTACAAGAAAAGTGTTTATTTTATTATTTAATTTGCAAATATGAACGCATTCTTAAGAACTCCACAAATGGTATGACATTCAAATTGGTTGCTTATTAATGTATACAATTGAAACAATAACAAAGAAAACAGAATACTTTGCTTCAAAAAATATTTTAAAAATCAAAGTTAAAGTCATATAAAGTATGTACAATACCTTGACCTAAACAGTCAGACTCACTATATTGTTTTTGTATGTCATGATAATTTTGAGTCATAAATTTATTAAAGTTTAAATATCATTTGTATCATTTATTAAGTCTTGTAAACATTATGTTCATACTGTTTGTATAGTGAAGAAATTTACAATGAGTAAAAATAGGGGAAAGCATTTCCTACAGGGAAAGTTGATGTACAGAAATTTCCTTAGAGGAAATTTGGAGAACAATGTTTTCCTTAGAGGAAATTTGTGGTATTGAATTTTCCCTCAAGGAAAAGTGTTTGTTAAATATTTCCTCAAAGGAAATTGCAGTTGACAAAATTTCCTCACAGGAAAAAGTATTTCCTCCAAGGAAAATTTGAAGCTGCAAATTTCCTCAGAGGAAAATTCGAAGCCTCAAATTTCCTCAGAGGAAATAAAATTTCCTCAAAGGAAAATTTGAAGCCGCAAATTTCCTCACAGGAAATAGAATTTCCTCAAAGGAAATATTAATGCAGCAAATTCCCTAAGGGAAATCTTTTTCCCTTGAGGAAAATACAATTTCCCTTAAGGAAAAATCTTTTTCCTTTAGGGAAATTTGATTTCCCTTGAGGAAAACTACTTTTCCTCTGAGGAAATTGTTGAAAAAAGGGGCATAACTTTTTCAACAGTGGTGCTAGAGCCAAAATTTTTTAGGACAAATATCAGGGAACCAATACCAACCAAGTTATCAACTTCATTTTGACTTAACTCCAAAAATTAAGGTGACAACTTTTGCACTCAGCGGAAGTGCAAACTTGTCCCGGAGACTGTTAATGCCTTCAAATAGATAATATAACTTAGAATTGTCCATCCTTATTAGAACAGCTTTGATTTACAGTCTAAGACGTATTCTAGGATGGTCTTATGATATTTCTAAAATCAGTCATAATAAGTGTCTTAGGACATGTCTTACGATACTTTCGAAAAAGAAGTCCCCTGCTGGTTAAATAAGGTTAATGGTTTTCAATGTCATTTATAAGGGAATTTCGAATATTGTTACTAATTTAACAATAAATGGCAACACAACGTTATAAATTAAATGCGTCCGAGGCGCTTTTCTGAATTTATCTTTATAAGGAACGCCCAGAGTTGAATATTTGAAAGCCAAGGATGTATAATGAAACATTTGAGGGGCCAAATAACCAAAATGCACCTACAAAATAGCCAAATCAATTTAAGGTCAACTTTGCCTGAGGGAGTTGAAACCGTAATTTCTATATATTTTCAAAATGTACAAACGGAAAATTTTAGAAAGGTTTGTTATAAATCACGCCAGTACCGAAGTAATCAGTCTAACTGTTGAGCTGATGATACCCACAGGAACTGATAGTCTACCAGCAGAGGTATCGACCCTGTGCTGTGAAAAAAAAGAAGAAAACAACACGTTATAAATTTCATGCGTACGACGCACTTTTCTGGATTTACTTTCTTCTGGAACCCCAATAGCAGAATATTTGAAAGTCAAGGATGTATAAGAAACGAAAAAGTTGAAGAACTATAGGTGCTCCTCGTCATTTAATATTGTAACAACTTTACAAATACTGTGTACTCTTGGAATTTTCTTGTATCAACATATTTCGATTATTAAGTTGTAGTCACTTATACGGGACTTAGTTTAAACTTGACAACTATTCTTAAGTAGTCTTCCAACGTACTTTAATTTGTAAGTTTCCTACAAAGATGAAGTTTTGAAAGTTTTTCAAAAGTGATTTTATATATTTTTCTTTAACAATATATTTAATTGTTTTGTCCCCCCTATTTTTTTCGTAAGGTTTATCAGAATCAACATGTTCTTCTTCATCAATATTTAACTCTGTTTTGTGGAGGTATACATGTACTATGTATGTATTTCGACTTCAAGCATCGACTATTTTTTTTCTGAAATAAAAGCATCTTTAACAAGAGAATGTAAGTATATTATTATTGTTTTGATTATGCAGGCTTTTTTTTATCTATTTTTCCTGGTTTTATGTAGTTAAATAATTTTCGTTGAATTGTTTTTCCTGGAACTTTTCTTTACACACATGTACGTAAACAGGTTGTACGTAACTGTTGGTATTCAACTGATCGATAGAGTGGAGGTTTGATATAAAAAAACAACCGCTACTACATGTTGATGTGCCGGACTCATAAATTAATATGAATCATTTGTTTTGCTACTTATAAACAAGTCACAGGATATAGTTTGTCCTACCAGGGTGCGAAATCGATGAAAATAGATCGGTAATTGGCAAATAAACTTTTGATATGTAAAAGATACCAAACTCATCAATGACGCTCGAATCATATAGTTAAAAGGCCAAGAGCATTGAGGATCCAATATTCCGAGGTTGCCAAATACGGCTAAGGTAATCTATTCCTAGTCTAGAAAATTCTTATTTCGAACAATTTTATGTTTTGAAAACAGTTTGTTTGTAAATATGACCATATCAATGATATCACACAGAAGTGCTAACTACTGGGCTGGTGATACCCTCGGAGCGGAAACCTCCACCAGGAGTGACATCGACCCAGTGGTTGTGAATATAAAACTGTACTGTAGTCCCAGTCTTCCGGTTTATTATTAGTTGAAATTTAGCTTTGCAGTAGATTTGAGTTACTGTGATTACTCATAGACCGGTACTTTGTGTCTTTTATCTTTTTTATCGTTTTGACGATCTGATAAGACAAGTCTTTTCGAATTGATTTTTACAGTTCTTGTGTTGTATTGTTACATCACTATCACAGTTAAAGGTTAGGGTTGAGCTCTTAAAACATATTTAACCCCGCCTCAATCAGTATTTATATGTCCATAGTCAGGAGCATGACTTCTAGAGGTTTCGTTGCTTGTTTGCCATACTTGATTTTTGTTTATTGTTGTATTATCAATCAGACCGTGAGTTTTATTTATTGAATTGTTTCACATTTTGTGTAACGTATCATTTTATACCTTACTATATGATATGAGTTTTGCTAATTGTTGAAAGTCATACGGTGACCTGTAGTTATTCACATCTTTGTCCTTTGGTCTTTTGGACAGTTCTTTCATTGGCAATCATATCACATCTCTGCATTTGTATATACTGACTTTGTTTCCATACGATAATATTTATTCTAATTATGTCTTTCAAAATGCAAACAAGTTTGCACTTAATTCAAATTATACAGGAAGTACTTGTCGCTTGGCAACTAATAAAGCGATCTCACTAAAGTCGGTTTGATGCAAAAATGAAAATCTGTCAATTATGCAGTCAATCTATAATGTTATTTATGGTTCCCTCGCTCCATAGATGTGTCCATTACAATATTGCCTCATTTGTTTTCAAAACTAGGGGTGCAATAGTTACTTAAAAATCTACGATAACACTACATCAAAAATGACAGACTGAGGAATATAATATCATGCTCTTTGGAAGGATAATCAACTCGAGCTCTACTTTCTGTCGGTGGTCTGGTAAGAAGTATCAAAATAGAAAGTAGCACAGATTAAGTCTACGACAAACGTAACATATTATATATGCATTAAAGCCGTTCGCCTAATTCCGTAAACAATGGTAATAACAATGCGAATACTAGTATTGAACGTCCATATAATAACCGTTGTATTTTTCCAGTTAATATGTTTTAAAGACAATTTTATGAATGAATTTGTATCTGATTATACGATTAAAAGCAATTTTGCGATAATTTACGTTCGGACCGATTGTGAGCTGTGCGTATAGTTGATTCATTGCCATTTATTCATTTATTTATGTGTTTCATGTTATTTATTTTTCTATTTGTAATATATATATAAATTTCTATGTTTTGATCATAGAATTAAAACAAAATAGATATTAAATTACATTCATTGACACTGAGAGCTTTTCTTGCTAACTCTTGCAAGAAATGTGCATTCGGATTTTTTTAAGTTCGTACACTCCACCATTGTCCACTAGTTCGAAGAAAAACACCACAAAAAATGGAAAAAAATAGTTTTAAAAATTAGAAGATTTGGTATGGATTTGGTATGATTGTCAATGAGACAACTCTCCACAGAGACCAAATCACATAGAAGTTTACAACTGTACATCACCGTATGGCCTTCAACAATGAACAAAACCCATAGCACATAGTCCGCTATAAAATCCCCCCCCCCCCCCCCCCCCTTAAAAATAAAATGGTAGATCCCTTACCAAAATTTTGGTAAATTTACAAACAACCCTTAGTTCCTCACTTAATTACATACAATGTTTTGGGTAACTGAGCTATAGGAACCGGTATCAAACATTCCTTCGGGCCCTGGAAGCGATAAAAATCCGATTTCTTGGGACCCCTGGAACCGGTATATTATATAACCATGTTTTATTTAGGAAACAATTCATGCAAGCCATCGATTTGTTGAAAATTTCACATGGCCTGGGTCGTTATATTGGAATTTTATCCCGAGCGTAAGTAAGGGATAAATTTAACGAATATAACGACCTAGGCCATTTGAAAATGAAAACAAATCTATGGATTTAGTAAAGTTTCCCACTGAGAAAAAAAAGGCTTTTTTGTGCACAAATCGCAATGTGACGTCGTCGATTTATTGTGGTCACAGTGAGGTTTATTGAGTATTTTATTATGGTTCTATTCATAATTCAAATCTAATTTGCAAATATCACATAATAATCTGATTTCATTAGTGGAATCCTTTTCGAGTGTTTGAAATTGAAAAGGTTAACATATCGATTATTCTGTCTTCTGCACAACGAAATAAAAGCAACTCGCCTCCTAAACATAGTGCGTTCATGTTACTACAAATAGTTGACCTTTGCGTTGACATTCTTTAGATTTACATCCAATATTTTAAAGTGATGAAAAATTCAAAATGTTATATTGACATCAATTCATGTTTAGGATACTTTTGATACCTTTCCTGATATTCTCCAGTCATAAATTATTTTACAAAAATTCATCCTAAAACAGTTTAGATACTTTCAACAACCCTCTAAATGCCCGTGATTTCGCGGGTGTGTTCTAGTATAGTATGATATTAAAGGCCCCGGGATGACAAAATTGTGAAACAATTCAACTGAGTAAATAGTCTGATTTATACTAAAACAAACAAACAAAAAAATAACTATGACAGAGGCTGCACCATTGCAAATAATCTAGATTAGGGAGAGCATATTAACAACATCACAGGAAAAGCCAGCCGAAACCTGGGTTTCTTTCTTCGAAACCTCCACATTAGTTTAAGAGCATGCATTATAAAATATTAGTAAAACCACAAATTGAATACGCCACGACAGTATGGAACCCGTACCAGCAAAACCACATTGATAAAATAGAAAAAAAGTACTAAGACGAGCTGCACGATTTGTAACCAGCAGACATAGAAACAGATCAAGTGACAGCAATATGCTGTGAATTCATTTATTTTCGTGGGTACCAATTTTCGTGGATTGAGATAAACTTGTATTTTCATGGATATTAGATTTCGTGGTTTTGCCAAAGTCTGCATACATTCCTTTAGAAAATTTGTAATTCGTTGAACATTTAAATTCATGGTTCCTCTGTGCCAACGAAATCCACAAAAATTGGTATCCAACGAATATTAATATACAGTGATTACGAAATTTGGATGGAAAAGCCTGCAAACAAGAAGAGAAGAAGCTAGACTCATCATGTTTTACAAAATAACAAACGACCTTGTAGCACAGACACTTGTCACAGAAGTGTTTTCCTATATACCTTTATATGACACTGTGTTATATCAAGGTACATAGGGGGGGATCTAAGCCTGTGCGGGCTGTGCCTTGTATCCATAGACAAGAGTAAATACCTACAAAAACCAACAACAAGCTCTAGCGGGACAGGACATCAGGATGAAATTTGTTAAAAATAGACAGGACGGGGGTTTGGAGTTAAAAAACTAGAGGCTCCAAGGAGCCTGTGTCGCTCACATGATATTTTTATTTACAATTGATGCATGAAACAATGCAACCGTTTTACTTTTGCTCTAGTTTCAGCCATACAAGTCAAAAACTGCATTTTCCCCCTATGTTCTATTTTTTACCATGTCTGCCATGTTAGTTTACAGGCAGGATCATCGAACACCTTTTTAAAAACTAAATAGATATAGGAAGATGTGGTATGAGTGTCAATGAGGCAATACCCTAATATAAAAAAAGAAGATGTGGTATGATTGCCAATTAATGAGACAACTCTCTACAAGAGACCAAATTAACACAGTAATTAACGACTATTGGTCACCGTACGGCCTTCAACAATGAGCAAAGCCCATACCGCATAGTCAGCTATAAAAGGCCCCGAAATGACAATGTAAAACAATTTAAACGAGAAAACTAACGGTCTTATTTATGTACAAAAAATGTACGAAAAAACAAATATGTAACACATAAACAAACGACAACCACTGAATAAAAGGCTCCTGACTTGGGAACAGGCATTTTTACAGTTTCCAGACAATAACTTGTGTTCAAGTGTATGGATCTCTCTGAAATTGTACTGTAAGGTACCATACCACAAAGGGAAGGCTGGGATTGAATTTGGGGGTGATGAATGATAAAGGGTTCAAAAATTGGGGGGGGGGGGGGGGGTTTCCTTTTTTTTTCGTTTTTTTTTCTTTAAATTTTTCATTTTAAGTTGGTTATTTTATATTTATATATAAAAGCAAATAATAATGATATGGTTTGATTTAATCAAAAATTGAAATATTGGGGTTCTTTGATATGCTGAATCTAACCGTGTTTTTAGATTCTTAATTTTTGGTCCCGTTTTCAAATTGGTCTACATTAAGGTCCAAAAGGGTCCAAAGACTTAGTTTGATCTTAACAAAAATTGAATTCTTGGGGTTTTTTAATATGCCGAATCTAACCGTATATGTATTTAGTTTTTATAATATCAATTACAATATATTGTCGTTTATTTTTTAATTTTTGTTTCAATATTAAATATTTTTCTATATGTTACTAACCAAGGATATACTTTTGTAATTAATCTTAACAAATGTCAAAATTACAGAGATATGACTAAAATAGAAATCCGAGTGTCGTGTGCATATTAAGAAGCTTTCATTTTCTACGCATTTAAATTCTATTGCTTTAACTATATAGATGATATAACTTTTATTGATGTTTTATATGAATGTTGTCATGATGTGTAAGAGGGTTAATGGTAAAAATGCACTTTCTTTGTAATTTTTATATTAGTACGATTTATTAAATTTGAAAAATGATGTTGTGCATCCTTTTCACAGGAAGATCCGGAGTCCAAGGGGATTTCCCTTATAAAATTAAAAAAATGTTTTAGATTACAGTTCTCGTTGGCCTCATATTTAGTCTTCTCGTTGGCCACATATTTTTGCCTAAACGTTAACTGACTAGTGCTAGGCTTATATAATCCTATATTTTCAATCTGTCATCTATTTGTTACACTTGCTAGTTTTTTGTTTTTTTTCACCAGAATTCAATTTTAGATGGGCATGTTTAAAACACTTTTTAAGTACGTTCCTATCACAAAACGAGCACTAAAATATTAACATTTGAAAATAAAAGAGCCTTAAGTGTTCCATCATGCCTACGGATTCGTACAATTGAAATAAAAGTAACGCAGGGCATGTCAATGACAGCAATCTAACAACAACAACACAAAATGAAAAATACACGTAGAGGACAAATATTCCTTGTGTAATATGATGAGGTCGAAAAACAAATTCTTAAAAGGACATACACTGTAGAAAATAAATTATTTCATCCACTGGCGTTATTTCTGATTTGGGACTTTTAAGAATGGCAGATTAAGCCTATGATCTCGACCTTCTCATTTGTTATCTCCATCAGTGTACTACCAAAAACACAACGAGGAACGTACTTAATTATAACATATTAGTATCAAAGAATAGTCACAGTTACTGTAAACAAGTTTACAAAACCAAAGACACTGAAATCATGACATAAAACGCTCTAAAATCGGCAGATGTAAATCAGTTTAATTGAGGTCTGAAGCTGGCATGTCAGTAACTGCTAGTAGTCCTTTGTTCATTTATGTATCATTGTCATTTTGCTGAGTTTGTTATGTTACCTATTATGACATCGGACTCGGGCTTCTTATAAACTGAGTTTTACTGTGCGTATTGCTATGTGTTTCTTTATTCTACATTGGCTAGAGGTATATTGGGAGGGTTGAGATCTCACAAAACATGTTTAACTCCGCCGCATTTTTGCGCCTGTCCCAAGTCAGGAGCCTCTGGCTTTTGTTAGTCTTGTATGTTTTTAAATTTTAGTTCATTTATATGTTTTGGAGTTTAGGGTGACGTCCATTTTCACTGAACTAGTACACAATTTTATTTAGGGGCCAGCTGAGGACCACCTCCGGGTGCGGGATTTTCTCGCTGCGTTGAAGACCCATTGGTGGCCTTCGGCTGTTGTCTGCTCTTTGGTCGGGTTGTTGTCTCTTTGATATATTCCCCACTTCCATTCTCATTGTTTAGCAACTTTATTTAAGAATTGGCTGTACCGATCGACTAGGTTATTGGATCTTTTTTTAGTGAACGCATGTAATTTTTTTTAAGTATGACAATGTTAAGGTTCCTATTTTAGCGTGTTTGATCGTTGAGGTAAACCTGCTCTCTCATCGGAAGCGTCCAGATCGTTGAGGTAAACCTGCTCTCTCACCGGACTTGTCCAGAAACCAGTGCTTTGGTAGTGGCGGAACTCAAAATGAAATGCAAATAAACAACATCGTAAAATGTTTAATTGGTTTAGATGTAAGACTTGACATACCAAAGGTGACCCAAGAAGGTTTTAGCTGTTCTGTGTAGGTCAATTTGTTTATGCTCAAAATACGTTTTTTTCTGTATGTGGCTTCCCCAACTTTTGATCTATGGATAATTTCGTTCATGGAGCAAGTATCATGCACACTGAAACACGATATTACTGGGATTTTATTTTTAACTTCCGAAGGGATTTACTGCACTTGGAACTCAAATGGGTGCAAGCAAATAATACGGAAAAAATGTTGGGTAAACGTCACTGAGACAATCATCTAAAACATATTACAACCAGTAAAGACCTCGAGAAGTCTGCATATGGTCTTCAACATTTATGTAAGTCTAGTGTTAATCAAATGTGTCAACTTCTAATAGCCAAAGACATTACCACCCCAGGGGGAACTCAGATTCAGAAGTAGAAGAAGCGAAGACAATATCAGGTAGAAAGAAATAGACAAGAAGGTATACAAAAGACCATTAATGCATGACACTGAAAAAAGACACTTTGCAAAACGAATTCTAAAAACATCTCAATTTGACTGCATGTATTTCGAAACGGTGGGCTTTTCTTCCACTAGTGATACCTGTTTTGGTACTTATGACGATTACATAAGGTGATAAGTCACGTGACAAGCCATGAGTGAGGAAAGGAGGACAATATTGTAACTGTGAAATTTGTCTTTTCAAAACACAATTCATATAAACTTATTGTTTAAATAAACGCATTGTCAATTAAGCATTGTAGTAGGATCTTTGAATATTGTCTTTATTGGTACTTAAATTAATAATTTTTAAGAGTTTAACACATATCCGAACATGTTTTGTTATTTAGGTATTTACACGTATGGCACTATTTTCTACCGTTACTTATTTTTCGGTATTCCACAAGGTCGTGCTTTACTCACAGTGCTTATGTCGTCTTTAGACTTAACTCATTGGAGGTATTCTGATTGACAATTACGTCTACGAAAACATGGTTCTTTTATATGTTGTATTTGGGCCTTTGACTAGCTTTCAGGAACTGCGAGTTCTCTAAGATCGGTACTTTGTTTTTTTTTGTCTCTCTGTAAATGGTTTTTTGGGCTTAATAGCAATCTGATGAGATCAGCTCTTTCCAACTGATTTTTAATGTGTAGTGTTGTTACACGATTGTTCCACATTAGGACGAGGTTTGAGCGGTCACAAACATGTTTTGGGGAGGATTGAACGCTCACAAACATGTTTACATGTAACCCCTCCAAATCATATAATATGTACCTGTCCCAAGTCTGAAGCCGGTTTTTTCTGTAGTTGTCATTAGTTGCTGTCTGTCTTATTTGTTTTCCGTTTATTTTTGTCTTATGAATCAGGCTGTTTTTTTTTATTAGAATAGTTTCACGTTTTGTCATATCAAGGCCTTTAATAGCTGAATATACGGCAGGAATTTTGCTCATTGTTGACGGTTGTACGGTAACCAGTACGGGCTTAAATCCGCTTCGTTTGAACTCTGTCGGATAGTTATCTCCTTGTCAATAATACCACGACGTGTAGGATAGCTGGTCAACATAATGAATACAATTTTCAACATCGTACCATACTGCAGAGATTTAGATGCTATAAGGTTGAACTGTTAGAATATAATATCAATAAACACAAACGTCAAGTTCTTACTGATTGACATTTTATTTATCAAATCAATCTCTTCTTAAAGTCTAACTTTCCACTATATGAATATATTGCTATACAAAATATAAGCAGACTCTTATAAATCCATACTTCAACAGTATAAAATGATTATAGTAGCAATTAAATGTTTTTATGATAAATGTAAAATATTAATTACGTTTTTTGTGAGATGCAAGAATTTAAAATCCTTGTGAATTGAAACCATGCAAGTATTTTTCATTCACTACCGTTAAAAATTTAGATACTAATTTATGTGTACCAATCCCTGCTCATTGGTGCTCATATGATACATATAATTTTCATAAATGTATTCGCTGTTCAAACCTGTGCGACACAATACACGTATATATAACATTTTAAATTACATTCTATTAAGAATAAATTTAGTCTCAGTTTAAACTTAATAATTTTAATGAATAATCTCTTGGTCTGATAGTATCTATTAATGAAATTAATTTTTTTTTACACAAAAAAATCTCTTTGTTGAATTATCTTTCTGCTTTCCGACCACTGTGTTCCGACCTAAGATAATTAAAATATTTATAACAGAAATTTTAATGTTTTAATTTTCTTCATGCTTTCCGACATTTTCCCAGGTTATGATTGAAAATATCACGTGATAAACGTTCAGAAATAATCAAGTTTATTCTGGGACATTATATATTAATACAGTTGTAAACTATTCCCAGGTTTATTGTCACAATGCACAACAGCACGCTGTATTAAATACTACACACATAACGCGTACAGGGACCGTCTCAAAGCATGAGTTATATAATTGTGTTATCATAAAAATATACTTGATATTTAATAAACATTCGCATTATTAAAAACACATATGTTTTGTCGAAAGGCAAATATGTTCTATCATATAAATGATTTGTTGACTGCAACCTAGTCTTTATTTTTTTACTATCCGATCTACAAATGAACTTTGATTGTTGAAATATACAATGTCACGTAGTAGCCTATCCATAGAGGGACCGTATCAAAGACATAGATAACTACTTTTGTAAATGATAGAAAATTTTCGAGAGGTTCCGAGAATCTTGTTTCCGGAGATATCCGAACGGCCCTTAGAAGCTGCCAACACTCACCAATATATAGGCGTGAACACTTCAGGGGGTTCACGCAACAAAAAGAAAACAATGCTATTAAAAACCTTTTGCAACCAAATCGCACTTCAGGAACGACCTCCACCAGAGTCAAAAACCCGAAATGAAATGAAATATAATAGTACTAAGACAAATAAAGAGAAAACTGTAAATCAAATAAAAAAATACACAACTTCAAATAGAATCTATAACTCAGGACCATCTTGTAATATTTGTGAAGTAGACACTGACTATTTATCTATTGATTTACTTAGGTTACAGTTTAACTAAGAATTCTTATTTGTTCTGTGTTTACCCTGTGTCTGTTGTGTTTTAAACACGTCTTAACGTATAGGGTAGGTTGTTGCAGTTTCATTCGAGTTCTTCGACTGCACTACATAGTGCCTACATATTCCGTAATTGTGATCCTTATAATACTCGGGTGGATAGTTATCTCATTGGCAATCATACTACATCTGCTGTTTTTTTTTATATATTAGACATGTTAGAAGAAAGTATAAAAAAGGATGTAAAGACAAATCCCGTAACTTTACAATATCTTTATAGCAACTTACGAAACAAAAATACAAGTAAAATATTGCTAAAATTACACTCGATCGATTCTCGAAATACTGAAAGCAAGCTGAAAGTATTGGATTTGACGCTATAGAAATGGGGCTCCAGTAGGATACCCCCATTAAGTCACAAGGTCACACGTTTAAAAATTGCCCCAGGTCACCATATCACTTTTAAGCAAACGACACAGTTCTAAACTAATCTAATTCTCGTTGTTGAACATTTTTAAAGGTTACAGGTCCTTTTAAATTAGACATCATGTCGCAAGGTCGCAGGTCGGATTTTACCATGTTGGAGTCACAGAAATCAAGACTTCATACATAAAAATGTCGACCGTTGAATGTCCTAATAAATTTCCAATAGCAAGGTTATCAAAAGTACATTGAAAACACAATGTTCTGTAATAACCAACTTATATAGTTTGTGAACAAATTTTTTAAATAAATGGAAAATTTAGGACACGATTTCACAACAATATCATATAAATTAAATGATTGGAAAGTTAAGTTTTACACTGTATCCTTGACCTAGTTGTACTTATTATAAAGATATCATTGACCTATTTGTACTTATTATAAAGACGTTAATGTGACAGCAACCAAACAGCCGACGTTGATTTGAAAAAAAGACATACAAAATATCAATTGGAGGAATCATACTTTTAAAATATTTGTTTATGATTGAAACCAAATTATCCTGTAGTAAATATGAGCACAAGTTACAAGTTACAAGTTACAAGAAAGAACAAGAACCAACTTCCACAGAGTAAGATCCATGTCCCTGACGATGTTTATGTATTGTAAATAGAATATAGTCTAGGTAGAATATTGTACCCTTTTATAAATGTTATTAACCAATATAATTTTATAATTAATCTTAACAAATGACAAAATTACAAAGATAATGACTTAACTTGAAATCCTTATGTCGTGTGCATATTAGATAGCTTTCGTTTTCTTCGCAATTATATTTTGTTGCTTTAACAAGTGTGGACACAGATCAGTGTATATAGTATGTTTGGATGTTTGACAGTGTTTTCTGACAAAAAGGGTTCTCTATTTTTTCCCCATAGGGCTCTTTGTTAAACTGTGTTGCACAGTGATAGCCAACCTGTACCAAACACTAAGAATTAGCAGTGTCGTTTATTTAATATCTAGTTTGTTCAAGACTGTCATGGAGGAGACACTTATTTAATTGCTTTAATTGTATAGCTTTTATTGATGTTTTGTATGAATGTTGTCAGGATGGTTAAGAGGGTTAATGGTAAAAATGCACTTTCTTTGTAATATTTATATGAGTACGATTTATTCAATTAGAAAAAATGATGTTGCGCATCCTTTGCACAGGAAGACCCAGAGTCCAAGGTGATTTCTCTTATACAATTTAAAAAAAAAAAATTTCGGTGGCTCAACTTTCAAGACAATGATAACAAATTGATGTTATATTTTATAGATACAATATCGGCAATGCTATCAAGTTATTTAGACATTTGATAAGTCTACTCGTTGACCAAATATTTAGTCTTCTCGTTGACCACATATTTCGTCTTCTCGTTGGCAACATATTTAGTCTTCTCGTTGGTCACATATTTAGTCTTCTCGTTGGCTACATATTTAGTCTTCTCGGTGGCCACATATTTAGTCTTCTGGTTGGCCACATATTTAGTCTTCTGGTTGGCCACATACTTAGTCTTCTCGTTTGCCACTTATTAAATCATTTCGTTAGCCACATATTTAGTAATCTCATTGGCAACATATTTATTCTTCTCGTTGACCACATATTTAGTCTTCTCGTTGACCACATATTTAGTCTTCTCGTTGACCAAATATTTAGTCTTCTCGTTGGCAACATATTTAGTCTTCTCGTTGGCCACATATTTAGTCTTCTGGTTGACCACATATTTAGGCTTCTCGTTGGCCACATACTTAATCTTCTGGTTGGCCACATATTTAGTCTTCTCGGTGGCCACATATTTAGTCTTCTGGTTGGCCACATATTTAATCTTTTCGTTGATCACATAATAAGTTTTCTGGTTGGCCACATATTAAGTCTTTTCGTTGGCCAAATATTTAGTTTTCTCGTTGGCCAAATATTTAGTCTTCTCGTTGGCCACGTATTAAGTCTTCTCGTTGGCCACGTATTTAGTCTTCTCGTTGGTCACATATTTAGTCTTTTGGTTGGCCACATATTTAGTCTTCTCGGTGGCCACATATTTAGTCTTCTGGTTGGTCATATATTTAGTCTTCTGGTTGGCCACATATTTAGTCTTCTCGGTGGCCACATATTTAGTCTTCTAGTTGGCAACATACTTAGTCTTCTCGTTGGCCACATATTTAGTCATTTCGTTAGCCACATATTTAATCTTCTCATTGGCAACATATTTATTCTTCTCGTTGACCACATATTTAGTCTTCTCGTTGGCCACATATTTAGTCTTTTCGTTGACCAAATATTTAGTCTTCTCGTTGGCAACATATTTAGTCTTCTCGTTGGCCACATATTTAATCTTCTGGTTGACCACATATTTAGTCTTCTCGTTAGCGTGTTTGATCGTTGAGATAAACCTGCTCTCTCATTGGAAGCGTCCAGATCGTTGTGGTAAACCTGCTCTCTCACCGGACTCGTCCAGAAACCAGTGCTTCAGTAGTGACGGAACTCAAAATGAAATGCAAATAAACAACATCGTAAAATGTATTTAGTCTTCTCGTTGGCCACATACTTAATCTTCTGGTTGGCCACATATTTAGTCCTCTCGGTGGCCACATATTTAGTCTTCTGGTTGACCACATATTTAATCTTCTCATTGATCACATAATAAGTTTTCTGGTTGGCCACATATTAAGTCTTTTCGTTGGCCACATATTTAGTAATCTCATTGGCAACATATTTATTCTTATCGTTGACCATATATTTAGTCTTCTCGTTGACCACATATTTAGTCTTCTGGTTGACCACATATTTAGTCTTCTCGTTGGCAACATATTTAGTCTTCTCGTTGGCCACATATTTAGTCTTCTGGTTGACCACATATTTAGTCTTCTCGTTGGCCACATACTTAATCTTCTGGTTGGCCACATATTTAGTCTTCTCGGTGGCCACATATTTAGTCTTCTGGTTGGCCACATACTTAGTCTTCTCGTTGGCCACAAATTTAGTCATTTCGTTAGCCACATATTTAGTCTTCTCATTGGCAACATATTTATTCTTCTCGTTGACCACATATTTAGTCTTCTCGTTGGCCACATATTTAGTCTTCTCGTTGACCAAATATTTAGTATTCTCGTTGGCAACATATTTAATTTTCTCGGTGGCCACATATTTAGTCTTCTGGTTGACCACATATTTAGTCTTCTCGTAAGCGTGTTTGATCGTTGAGATAAACCTGCTCTCTCATTGGAAGCGTCGAGATCGTTGAGGTAAACCTGCTCTCTCACCGGACTCGTCCAGAAAACCAGTGCTTCAGTAGTGACGGAACTCAAAATGAAATGCAAATAAACAACATCGTAAAATGTTTAATTGGTTTAAATGTAAGACTGGAAATGCCAAAAGCAAAGTTGACCTAAGAAGGTCTTGGCTGTTCTGTGTAGGTCTATTTGGTTTATAATCAAAATACGTTTTTTTTACTATATTTGGCTTCCCCAGCTTTTGATCTATGGATACATTAAATTCGTTCATGAAGCAAGTATCATGCACACTGAAAAACAATATTTATGGTTTTATTTACCTCCGATGTGATTTATTGCACTTGGAACTAAAATGGGTGCAAAAATAAGGAAAAGAAATGTTGGGTGAACGTCACTGAGACAATAACCTGAACACACATTACAACCAGTAAAGACCTCAAGAAGTATGCATAGTTATGGTTTTCAGCAATTATGTTAGTCTAGTGTTAATCAAATGTGTCAACTTCTAATAGCCAAAGACATTAACACTCCAGGGAGGACTCAGTTTCACAAGTCGAAGAAGCGAAGACAATATCATGGTAGAAAGAAATAGACAAGAAGTTACACAAAAGTCCATTAATGCATTGAACTGAAAAAAAAGTCTCTTATCAAAACGAATTCTAAAAACATCTCAATTTGACTGTATGTACTCCGAAACGGTGGGATTTTCTTCCACTAGTGATACATGTCTTGTTGCTTATGACAATTTTACCAGGAAACAAGTCACGTGACAAGCCATGAGTGAGGAAAGGAGGACAACGATTCATATAAACTTATTGTTTAAATAAACTCATTGTCAATTAAGCATTGAAGTAGGATCTTTGAATATTGTCTTTATCGGTACTCAATTAATTTTATTTTTAAGAGTTTAACACATATTCGTCCATGTATTTCTATTTAGGTATTAACACGTATGGCCCTATTTTCTATCGATACTTATATTTGGTATTCCACAAGGTCGTGCTTTACTCACAGTGCTTATGTCGTCTTTAAACTAAACCCATTGGAGGTGTTCTGATTGACAATTACGTCTAGGAGAACACGGCATGGTTTGTTTATATGTTGTATTTGGGCCTTTGACTAGCTTTAGTAACTGCGATTTTTTCCAAGATCGGTACTTTGTGTATTTTGTCTCTGTGTTATTGGTTTTTTTTTGGGTTCGTAGCCATCTGATGAGTCAACCTCTTAATTTTCAACTGATTTTAATGTGTTGTGTTGTTACACGATTATCCCATATTAGGATGAGGTTTGAGCGCTCACAAACATGTTAAATCCCTCCAAATCATATAGGTGTCTGTCCAAAGTCTGAAGCCGTTTGTTTCTGTAGTTGTCGTTAGTTGCTGTCTGTCTTATTTGTTTTTCGTTTTTTTTTTTTGTCTTCTAAATCAGCCTGCATTTCTTGTTTTAATAGTTTTACGTTTTGTCATATCAGGGCCTTTTATAACTGAATATACGACAGGGGTTTTGCTTATTGTTGACGGTCGTACAGTGACCAATACGGTCTTAAATCCGCTTCGTTTGCACTTTGTCGGATAGTTATCTCCTTGGCATTCATACCACTTCTCCTTTTTTTTTTATTATTATTAACCCTGCGACGTTGTGTATGCGCATGTCGTCCCAAGACAGGAGCCAGCAAGTAAGTGGTTTTCGTTTGTAATGTTTGATGCTGTCTGCCATAACTTTGTTTTCGTTTGTAATGTTTGTTGCTGTCTGCCATAACTTTGATTTCGTTTGTATAGTTTGTTGCTGTCTGTCATAACTTTGTTTTCGTTTGTAATGTTTGTTGCTGTCTGCCATAACTTTGTTTTCGTGTGTAATGTTTGTTGCTGTCTGCCAAAACTGTTTTCATTTATTGTTGTAGTATGAATCAGGCCAATATGTTGTCTCTTTTGAATTGTCTGCCATTTTTTCACCCTTTAGACGTTATAGCTTACGATGGCACGGAATAGAAGTTCCTTCATAATATAAGTTCCAAATGGAAACAATATTCTGGAATATTATTTCCACTGAAATAAATATTACAGTAAATGTTCCTAACGGAATAAATGGTATAGAATAATTGTTCCAACAGGAACAGATATTATGACATTGTTTATAACAAAGTTTCCAGTGGAACTTCTGTTAGGCGGAACAAATATACGTTGACAACGACACGGTATGAGTTTTGCTCATTTTTGAAGATCGTACGTGACCTTTAATTGTTCACATTTTTGTCCTTTGGTCTGAAAACATTTATTAATAGTCGTGTCATTGGCAGTAATACCACATCTGTTCTCTCTATAAGAGAAGGCATGTTTATACCACGATAACGATTGGTATCAATGGTAAGCTAAACATCGAAAACTTCAAGGTATAATTGATTTTTTCACCCAAATTTTATTATAAAAAAAATAAAGCGACTACAGTGAACAAATATTCCAAATTCAAGATGACAAAAGAAAAACAGAATCAAGATATACCACATAAGAAAATATGTTAAAAAATCTTACATTTTCAAGACTAACCAAGTTATCGCAAACGTTTCCAAGATACTGTTGTTTCAATGTGGAATTGGAAAAAATCGTATCACGTGACATTTTTCTATGTAGATTTACACTTGTTCTCTTTTTTCACCCCATTTGTTTCACTAGTACTCATGTGGTGAAAAAACGAAAAAAAATGAAACATAGTACAATTTGTGTATCAAAGTGGCTGAACAATAGTGCAGCAATTTTTCATTCCGTCATAAAATGTGGATTTCAGGGATTTTGCTTCCAGTATTCATTTAAATGTGCAGGTATGTCTGACAAATTCAAAATCAATCATATAAAGAAGGCCAAAATATTTTAATGCTGGGTGAAAAAGACGGTTACAAAAATATCATTATAATGATTTCAAAAAGCCTTGTTTTTTTTTTAACCCTTTCACAATTTTTAGAAACAGCAACGTGATAAACCTGTTTTCGTGTTACAGTTATAGAAAGGAGATATAATAACATTGATAAACTTTCAAATTCCGACATTAAATTCAGGTACACAATATATTTTCAAAACAAACTTGATCGATCATTCCAAAGTACGAGCTCTTATGCCAATACTATAATAATAATAATAGTAATAATAATAATAATAATAATAATAACAAAAAAAAGTTAACTAAGATACTACAAATGTGTGATTTGCAATAATCCAACAGTTTCCCTCTATATACAATTATAAACACAGAATAATGTCTCACAATTATGCATCAAAACAGTTGTTAATAAATGACGATCTGAAACATTTTTTTAATTTCGTAAACTTTGTATACATTTGTATTTGATTCAAATATATTATAAAATAACAAATGACTTGTGACATACTCCAAGACAATGATTTCTTTTGTAAATGAAAACGACCATAAATGCTGTCGTAAATAAAAAGACCATGCATGTTTTCCTAAATGAACTAAGACCATGAATGCTTTTAGACAAAAGATAACAATTTCATTCTTAAATGATAGACAATCACCACGAATGCTTTCCTAAATACATGTAATACCCAAATGCTTGTGTGAAATTTAAACAAAAAAACTTTGTGAAAATACATACAATATAAAAGGCCCTGAATGCTTTCCCCAAATAAAGGCCAATAATGCGTCCCCTAAATAAAAAAAATCCCAATCAGAATGCTTTTCAAAATTAAAAAGACCATGAATGCTCTCCTAAATAAAAAAAAATATAACAATATTTGCTTTTCTATATGATCCACAATATATGTGTTAATGTAAGGCAACTTAATGAACATTCCCGCAATAAATAGCACAAAGGAAACATGTATTATGTCCCACAATGCTCTTTTTTTTCTACCATTGAAATGAGATAATGCCGCTTTCTACCATCTTTGTTTGAAGAAATTAAAAAGACGATTGTACCACTTTTCTTTTCCTTTGTTTCTAAAAAGAGAGAGAACACTTTTGAATTTGTAAGAACACAATTATATTTACTACATGTATGTACCTGTTGTTAATCCATGAGAGTCTGAATGGGGTTTATAAAATAGAGAATAATGGGGTGCTGAAATCAAGAGAATAGAGAATAATGGGTGCAAAATATAGAAAATGGAGAATGATGGGCAAAAATTATAACGAATAGAAAAAGAACGACCTAAATGATTAAAGAATACAGAAGTGAAGGACCTCATTCTGACCCTCTTCCATTGATCTCGATTAAAAGGGTCAAGATCTGACCTAAATTCTTACTTAACCCTGCTAAATGTTCCTGACTAAGGTTAGAACAACGTCATCAGTGATTGTCTTAAGTTATACTTTAACGTAATTGTCCATTTGGGGGTGTATGTAGATAATTCGTGTTGATGACTCAGAACATACTCACCCATTCTCGCCCAATGGAAAATCAGTATTTTGCCTTCTATTTTTCATAGTACATGGCTTTCCATGCACTTTAAAATGCTATACATGAATAGATTAATTACGAAAGTGAACTCTTAAAAACTGCAGAAACGAAGTGTACAATCCCCTGAGGCAATTTCCATAAAAAAAAGAGCAAAGGAAAAAACACGAGTACTGTTGTTTGTCTGAATATATTAAATGAAAACAGGAGAATAGAACTATAAAAGCATGCTAAGTTGAGATTGTAATGTTGTAAACGTTAAATAATTGTACATTTAAGAACAAAAACAAAAAAAAAGGGGGCAAAGGTTTAGGTAAAATGATATTTAATCTAATTTGTATACGAGACCTTAAAATCAATGGGTTCTTTTTAAGAAAAATATACTTACAAAAAAGTAAGCTACTGATGTTGAAACGATCGTCAGTTTTAAAATGTATTGATGAGTTTTAAGCAATTCTAGAAAAACTGATTTATATAACATTGTGTTCTTTTTAAAATGAAGGAATTTTAGATGTATGAGTATTAATTGTACCTGAAGCGGAAGAAATCTCCGTTTTTTAATAATTTATCCTTTTTAAACAAAACTATCTCATTACTATTTCATTCCATCTACCATGTTAACACTTAAGTGAGTTCATATTAAGGATTGATTATTACAACGGGAGGCTTATTTTGTACTGTCATTCGAAGCTGCGAATATGTTCTAAATTGGTCAGACAATACTTGGTCATGTTTTATGAACATGGCTAAGTATTATCCAATCTATACATATCTTTGATAGTCTCAATAAAATACATTCACAACTTTTATATACTCGCGATAAATAATTGTCTTTTGTTTAAGACTAACGTTGATCACTAAATATCTTTGTCCAGACTGCGAAGAAATCTCAGAATGTGAGACACTGGATATGCTTAGCCGGCAACAACGGCTTAAACTACTTGCATAAAGTTTGATATTTAAGAAGGTAGACAAAGCATAGTTAATTCGTGGACAATTATGGTGAAGTTGTTGTCACTTGATACTTAATCTTTACATTACGGTTCATTGATCAGCTTACTGTATAAGCGCTTATGTCAGTACTGTGAACAACAAAACATTTTACGTCATATTTTAACCAAATCAATGTTCTGGTTTTGACAAGCACTATTGGAAGCAGAATTTCTTTATGATTTTTCCATCTTGTTTTCATGTGCAAATGAGAAAAACGCTTCTGGTCAAAGACAAAAAAAAAATAAAGCAGATTTCGAAGCGATACTATATTTTCTGTATTTACCAAAAAAAAAAAAAAAAATTATAACGAACGTTAAGGATAAGATATTTTCAATTTTTAACAAATACCGAAAGGAAAAATCTGCCTGAATTTCAGCGTCTACTGTTTAAAGAATGGTGGTGTAGGTGTTAAATGCGCCGTTTCTACGTGCGGTCGTTTACTTTTCCCAAATCCAGTTTAACGGGTTTTAATTCGGTTGGCATCCAAATCGGTGAAATCGCTTTGGACTCTAAATCCCTAAAGGGATTAGTCTGTAATATGAAAACTTTCACTATTTTTTCAACAATTAGCAGGCGAATGTACCACACTTCATTCGGATCGACCCATTTGGAAAAACCTACCGTTACCAAGCAGCAATTGATACTTTAATAAATTTAAAAGAGGAAATGGAAAACAGCATCACGATAAAAAAAGACTAGAGGCTCTAAAGAGCCTGTGTCGCTCACCTTGGTCTATGTGCATATCAAACAAAGGACACTCTCCAACATTGTAGACGAGAAAAGACTTCTTGGCAAAAATCTCTATTTTGTTTATCTTGTATTACTGATCTTTTAATCTGTTTAGTTTCTCTCTATCTTCTTTTGTTTTTGCTCAAAACATAAAAGAGGGTAAAAAAAATCCTCATTTAAGGGCAATCACTCCTATGAAGAGTGACAGTCTACTAACTATATCGGCAAAATTTGACTTTTTAATAGATCTTGCCATGCTGATCATTTTTGTGATTTTAAAGTGAAAGATATAAGCCAAAATCTGCATTTTACCCCTATGTTCTATTTTTAGCCATGTCGGCCATGTTGGTTGGTAAGCGGGGTCATCGGACACATTTTTTAAATAAGATACCCTAATGATGGTTGTGGCCAAGTTTGGTTAAATTTGTCTAAGTAGTTTCAGAGGAGAAGATTTTGTAAAAGATTACAAAAATTTACAAAAAATTGTTAAAAAATGACTATAAAGGGCAATAACTCCTTACGGGGTCAATTGACCATTTTGGTCATGTTAACTCATTTGTAGATCTTACTTTGCTGTACATTATTGCTGTTTACAGTTTATCTCTATCTATAATAATATGTAAGATAATAACCAAAAACTGCAAAATTTTCTTAAAATTACCAATTCAGGGGCAGCAACCCAACAACGGGTTGTCTAATTTGTCTGAAAATGTCAGGGCAGATAGATCTTGACCTGATGAACAATTTTACACATAGCAGATTTGCTCTAAATGCTTTGGTGTCAGATATTTGCCAAAATCTATATTTTATCCCTATGTTCTATTTTTACCCAAATGATGACTGTGGCCAAGTTTGGTTAAATTTGGGCCAGTAGTTTCAGAGGAGAAGATTTTTTTAAAAGTTAACGACGACGACGACGGGGGACGACGGACGCCAAGTGATGAGAAAAGCTCACTTGGCCTTTAAGGAAAGGTCAGCTAAAAAAAACTACACAAAACAAACGTCAGATAATAAAACAATACACAGAAGAAAAACGTATTTCGGAATTTGATTATATTTTGCATGCATTTAGACATTTAGAACTCATTGAACCGATGTAAATAATAGAAAAAAGTGATACATGTAGCATTTATACTTCCAGTGATACAATCTATAAAATTTTGTAAAAAAAAAATACAATACATGTATATAATGTACGTACAATGCGTCGAAAAATGCATTTTTTTACTTTTCTGTCTATAGCAGTGTTTAAAAATGATACGTTATTAGTTTTGATATTTCCGTTTTATGATACGAAAATATATACACCAGATTCGTTTTTTGCTGTTTTTATCATTGGTATAAAAACAAAGTTTAATAACCATGCAGAAAAACGATTTTGAAGTCGCTCCCCGTCACGACGTTACATGTTTTTTCTCTCTCCGTGTGGGACTTTTTTGAGACTAATTCATTTCTACTAAAAAATGAATTGGGCGACCAATATAAAGACCTCAGTAACACCTAATTCGAAGTCGGGTTATATAAATGCGTAAAATGAACACCCATGATATCGACTTTGGCTAACAGTATCAATGTTTTCCGATTCTTACTATATAAGACATAGCAAGCCGAGATCCGAATGGTAGTACGGAGGACAGTAAGTCTGGTCTAAAATCGATAATCTTATCAGAGGTTTACCTTTTACTCAAAAGGAGTCAGTAGAGGAAAATGGTAGACAATTGATGAAAAATGAGTTCAATAAATAGAGAATATTATATGGCTTTTCCAATATCACATCCGTATCAACCCGAGACACCAATATAATCCCAAGAGCTTTGCTCGAGGGATTTTATTGGTTGAGGGTGGATACGGTGTGTGATATTTAAAAAACCATATCATATACACTTTATTATATATCTCAAGTAGAATTTTTTTATGTGACGTGATGTCATACAGATTAGAGATTTGATAAAGCCTCTGCAACGGTGACTCTTGTCGATGACATGACGTCATACAGATTAAGCGTGTGATAAAGCCTTTGCAACCGTGACTGATATCGATATAATCACGGATGGTTGATACAGCACGATTGCCATTGATCATATTACACATACAATTTACATGTTTTAACTACTAATTAAGTAATATATAATTAATGAAAATAACACTTTTTTTAATTTCGTGCGTCTAGAGCGCTTTTCTGAATTTACTTCATCAGGAACGCTCAATCCCAAACATTTTAAAGCCAAATATGTTATAAAACCTAATCATGCGAAGATCTATAGAACGCTAGAGGGCGCAGCCTTTATCGGGCGTATCCTTAAGTTTAACTCTTTGTTTAAACCGAGAACCACATTATGTCCACCGAATTTCAATAGTAACTTACCCATATTCTGGGGTACCTGTAATTACAATCCCATGATGAAATTAATGTAGATTCATCAAAGACACATCAAACTTATTAAATAATACTGTATATACATCAGGAGATGAGGATTGACGGCAACATATGACAGTTTTTATGTGTAGAAATTCTAATAGAGCTTTTTACTGGACATAAAAAGGTTTTCTATGGTCTCGGATTTGACTTTTTCTAACTTTTGGCTTTGTTAACGAAAATCTCGTCAGAGTCAAACAGATAAAGGACAGGGAACCAGTCTAAATAACGTAGATGGTATTTGGTTGTTCGAGTCGTTACTTTGCCATCTCATTAACGTAGATGGAATTTGGTTGTTCGAGTCGTTAATTTGCCGTCTCATTGACGTAGATGGTATTTAGTTGTTCGAGTCGTTACTTTGCCGTCTCATTAACGTAGATGATATTTGGTTGTTCGAGTCGTTACTTTGACGTCTCAATAACGTAGATGGTATTTGGTTGTTCGAGTCGTTACTTTGCCGTCTCATTAACGTAGATGATATTTGGTTGTTCGAGTCGTTACTTTGACGTCTCAATAACGTAGATGGTATTTAGTTGTTCGAGTCGTTAATTTGTCGTCTCATTAACGTACTCACTAGATGGTATTTGGTTGTTCGAGTCGTTACTTTGACGTCTCATTAACGTAGATGGTATTTGGTTGTTCGAGTCATTAATTTGCCGTCCCATTGACTTATTCCCTTACTTTCCTTTTATTCATAATTATAACTAAAAGTCCGTCTGTTATAAAAAGAGTTCATATTGCCTAAGCTAAAATCTTAACACAAAGAAAAATCTAAAAAATACTTTAATCCAGTCAACTATTTGGTTGTATCTGTGTAAAGTAAGGTACATAAGTAGCGGTTGTCTAGTACTAGAATTTATTTGTTTCAATGTTCGATTTTTAAATTTTTTGTTGATGTACTTTTTTACTATCTTATAAATTTGATGAACTACAAGTACTTATCTAGAATTGGTCTTATTGCGCCTACGTAATGAATGATTAATCTAAAATCGGGTAATTTAGCTTGTCATATGGGAAAGACAATGTCAATTGATTAAGACAGTATTGTTATCTTGAGATAATTTTTGTGCCAAATACTGTTGGGTTGCTACTATATTGGAGTATACACTATATAAAAATAAGAAGATGTGGTATGATTGCCAATGAGACAACTCTCCACAAGAGACCAAATGTCACAGAAATTACCAACTATATGTCACCGTACGGCCTTCAACAATGAGCAAAGCCCATACCGTATAGTCAGCTATAAAAGGCTCCGAAATGACAAATGTAAAACGATGTCTATTTCAATTAACATTGGATGACACTAAGGTACATGGAAATATATCTCAACTCATTTATGTAAAGAAAATTGCACGGAATGGCTGTACATCATGAACAAAACCATTATCATAATAATAGTAAATAGCCTACAAAATTTTGTCTTGTACCTGTTGTATACATTTTTCTACCTCTAACTATACCCTCAAAGCCCTCCCCTTCCCCCCTCCCCAAAAAGGTAAAAAACAAAACAAAAAACAAAACAAAACAAAACAAAACAAAACAAAACAAAACAATAAAAACAAAACAAAACTAAAACAAATCCCAGTGATTTTACAAGCAAATTATTTTGCATGGATTTGTTCGCAGTGAATTAGAACCAATTACAGGACATTTTCCACCTTCCTCTCTAAACATGATAAACGTTCTGAAGGAATTTAACATTTTTACTTAACTTGTAAAAAAATGTATCGAATAATTTTTCATTAAATTGAACGTTGACCCGAATCTTTGAAAATCTAGCTGAATCATCGATTAGGCGTTCCATTACATGAAAATATTATATATAACACGTAACATCAGTACATTGGATTTACACTTCAGCTGCTTATATTAATTCATACCTGGACAGTGTTGTTCCTGACAAGATCTAATCTGCTGATAACTTCCCTGACATTCGTCACCACCATGAGCTGGAGGAGGATTAGTGCATGTTCTAGTTCTGGACTGTTGTCCTCCACCACATGTTTTAGAACAAACTCCCCATGGTCCAAAATAAGTCCAACAACCATAAACTATACAATACATTGACACGAATAATATAAACATATGATATAAGCTCTACAGGTATTTTCTCAAATAAGACTGGTCAAGTGCCATTATATTTATTTGTTTCTAGTTTGCCTAAATAGCCCTGATCAGTCATTTTATCAAGTAAGATCTCTGACAAAATACAAGAAACATTTCGGCAACTAATCTCCGATCTTCAAAAATATGAAATGAATAAATAAAGTTATGTAAAAAAAGGACAACCAAATTCATCCAAGGTCAATTTTGTCTAGGGAGTTGTACCCTTAACGTAAGTACAATTACATACTAAATAAAATAATTATTTTACAACAAAATGTTCCATTTGAGCGGGTAACTAAGGGATCTAAAAGTCAACATTCGACTCAAGGATGTACTATAAATAATATCTGTTTAGGGGCCAGCTGAAGGACGCCTCCTGGTGCGGGAGTTTCTTGCTCCATTGAAGACCCATTGGTGGCCTTCGGCTGTTGTTTGCTCTATGGTCGGGTTGTTGTCGCTTTGACACATTCCCCATTTCCATTCTCAATTTTATGATATCGATTTTTAAAAATGTGCAAGATGCATTTTTCTAGGATACTCTTCATCCAGTACCCTCAACCGGCAATTGTTCATTTAAGTAATAGTTATTAAATTACTATTATTACTAGAACTTGTTATCAAATTTCTAGAAGAAACAAACAAACAATGTTGGAGGTTAATCTAGTATACAAGGACTGTTGTACTCTCTTGACCACAATTTTGGGACCACGGGATTCGCATACTTAACCATTTAGAAGCATCAAGGCCAAAAGGGCATCAACACAACCACTACATTTACCAATTGTTAACCTTGCTACAGAGAACTATTTTGTTTGTCTTATGTCAGAAACATGAGCAATTTAAAATCTTCATTTGCAAATCATCCGTGCAGGTGAATCGTCAATATTCAGAGGGTGAATCGAGCACAGATGAAAAGTAACTTGTTCGTGATTAAAAGAAAAATAGGAGTCTTTCATCATCTTGAAAATATGTTCTAATCACTTATTAACTTTACCGAATTCAACCAACATAGTACGTGCAAGGAGGAAAATATACTGCCATGTTTTAGTTTACAGAATTACTTACCTGGAGGAGGACACTCGGTTACAGTAAATGTTTGGATTACTGTTGACTGAGATTGATGTCTACATTTACCATAAACTTTTATTGACGGATTCTGTTGTATCCATGTGATAAATCTTTGTACCTCACAGCATTCAATGGTGTTCTCGTTATCTTCCAAATCTCTACAGCATTTTGTAAAGATAAGATTGGCAGCATTTAACTTGACAACAAGGTAAACCAAGGATAGTTCTACGGACGCATAAAACAAACTGTTATTTACATTCGTAATAGCACTGGGTCTATACCGCTGCTAGTGGACTATTAGTCCCTGATGTATTACCAGCTAAGCAATTAGTGCTTTGGTATTGACATGACCTATAACATAACTTTCTTGAATCTTCCTTTATGGATCAAAAACATTTTAAGAAACTAAGGTGCCAACTTTCCGAGGCAAAACTTTAGATGGATTTGACATTGTTTTAAAGTCCGTAATTAATTGTCATTAAGCTCCTCTTGTGTCTTTTTACTTATACATCCTTCGCTTTCAAATATTTGCTTTTGAGCTTTCTGATGTAGGTCAATTAAAAAAAGCGCTTCGGACGCATACAATTTATAAAGTGCTGTTTTCATTTTTTGATGATAAGTAATTTACTTGGGCATATTTGTCAAATTTTGTATGGTCAACACAACATCTCGTACCATGGGTTTTCTTAGAATGAATAGTTAAAAAAATGTGCCGGATAATTTCTTTTCCGAACTGATCACATGGTCATACTTAATTAGAAAGAACAATATAAAAATAAGAAGATATGGTATAATTGCCAATGAGACAACTCTCAAACAGAAACCAAATGACATACATGTAGAAATTATCAGCTATAGGTCATCGTATGGCTGTTTCTGTAAATAGTTAGCTGTTTCTTTTTATCATACAAAGTGCAATAAGTAGGGAAAGATTATCTAAGTTTTTGATTCATATATACGTTGAAATTAACTGCCACTCCTTTTCTTTGAAAAAGCCATGACATGTAATTTCCTATCATTATCTATGATGGGAATGTAACACAATAATTCTGCAAACCCCAACATTTTCTTATAATTGTACCAATAACGTTGGATAGTAACAGTATTTTTGTACTTCTGCATACATTTGAGAAGGTAATACTTTATATATTTTCTCAAGCCGAACTTTACATTTGTAGAGAGAATTGATATTAAGTTAATATTTGCAATGAATTAGCTGTTAAACTTTTAATATAACCACCACGTATTTAGATGTGTATTCATTAAGAAAATAGTATTTCTCTAACATTGACTGAAAAGTGCTGTAAGTGTAGCGATCATAAGAAGCCGGTATTTTTTTTTACCTTTTATAATTACTAATGAATAAATTATGGCTAATAAGGTATGCTCGATGCCAAATAAATAAAACGTTTGTGAGCAACACTTTCATTCTAATAGAATAACTTTCAAATATTCTAGTCGTAACCATACCGCCTTTACTAATTCTAGACAAGTGTGCCCTTATAGCGCCGTTCAGACAAGTTTATCCTTGCAATGACTTTATAGCAACGTCGTTCTCATAATAATTTAGTAATAAATCCATCAAACACCTGTTGTCCATTGAAAATTTGAAAGACAATGTGAAATAAGTTAACGAAGACTAAGTAAGCCAAGTCGACCTGAATATGCTAATAAGGCAACAAATCTTTGAATAATTGAAATCGACCTGGCTATGTCACCAAGACAACGATCACCTGAATAAGCCCAGTCGACCTGAATAATCATTGAAGTCAATGTTTATCTGAATAAACCTTCATGGACAAAAAAAGTACCATACGTAACGGTTAGTGCAGTATACATCAGCAATTTTATATTACTAGACGCTCACTAAATTGATGCTTATACACTATACTTACATCTCTTTTAAATTTGTTAGCTCAGCAAAAGTTCCACTGCATATAGACCTAATTGAACTTTCTTGAAGTCGGCTAAAAATTAACAAAATACGTATATAATTTCGTCTATTAGTAAATACTACAAAACGAAATATGAAAATATTTTTGTGACAAATGTAACTTTAAAACTTTAAAAAGTAATGGCTATTAATAATACTTAATATTAACATAATATATCTTGTTTTGTTTCCTTGATTTATTTCCATATCGTTTCTTCTCTCTTTCTTACTCAGTTCTATCTTCATTAACCCTCAGAGGGGCTTTTACTTTCATAATTTTTTAGACAACAGTTTGTTTTTAACAGAATCAAAGTGGTGAGAATTTGAATTATTAAAAAAACTAGCTAAATTTATCTTCTTGTTCTTCTAATATATTACAGTACCACCATTTCTCTTAAGACAATCTGAAAAAGTTTAGTTATCGAATTTATTTCTCACAATGAAAAAGGAAATGATAAAGAAAACATCTACTATGCAAAACTATGCGGTATGGGTTTCGATCATTGTTGAAAGCCGTACGATGAACTATAGTTATTTCATTGTGGTGGAGAGTTGTCTCACTGGCAATCGTACACTATCTTCTTTCTTTTATACGAATCAACTGTACAGCTGTAACCATTTACGATATAATTGATAGAACAAGTTATTAATTAATTCAACAAACATATACCTAAATTTTACTGGAAAATAGACAGGAAGAACAAGCGACGACTGACTGGAATTGGGAAATCGAACAGCCCCCTTAGATCTTAAACGATGTAAAACAAGTTTATGAATACTCTACAGAGTATTTGAAAGTGAGAACGAATACTTTTTCTCTTAAAATGTAAGTCAAATTGAGAAAGTTGAATATTTTCTCATAAATGATATGGTTTATTCTGTCGATTCTAACATTTTTAATTTGTTACAATTTAAGAAATTCATGTTGGGGTTCTTATAATCATTGCGTAAAAAAGGGATAATGTTATATTAATTTGTAACAACACTTACTAATTAACCAAGATTATATATAATAATCCAGGTAAAACTTGTGGTTTATGCTTTATGAACAAACAAAAAAATCGAATAGTACAATGTTATACATGATTAATAGTAATTATTAGAGATGAAAACATTTAAAAAGATATGATTAAATAATGTCAAACGACAGGAGAGGAACATTTACACAGTATTCAATTGTCATTGAAACATACAAATAATGTTCCAGAGGCACTAACCTCTGATTGAACACAGCACTAAATTGTCACAGATAATTCTATGTTAATTATGCTCAAATTACTTGGCTTAGATTGATCAAATAGTTATATTTATTACTGCAACAATTATTTTCAAAATATTTATGATTTTGTTATTATAGTTAATCATTTTTATACGCCCGTTGTCCGTCCGTCCGTCCGTCCGACCGTTGTCAACATGTCGGACAATAACTCAAAAACGCTTTAACCAATTTGCATGAAACTTTGGTGAATTGTTTATATCTATTGACGTGAGCTCCTTTTCGATTTTTTTAAATTTTAGATTTTACGTTTCCGAGTTATGGGGTTTTATTTATTAAAAAAGGGGGATTTTCCAGTTTTTAGACAATAACTCAAAAATGCTTTGAGCAGTTTTCATGAAACTTTGATGAATTGTTTATATCTATTGATGTGAGCGCCCTTTCGATTATTATAAATTTTAGATTTTACGTTTCCGAGTTATGGGGTTTTATTCATTAAAAAGGGGGGATTATCCAGTTTTCGGACAATAACTCAAAAATGCTTTGCGCAGTTTTCATGAAACTTTGATGAATTGTTAATATCTATTAATGTGAGCCCCCTTTCGATTTTTATAAATTTTAGATTTTACGTTTCTGAGTTATGGGGTTTTATTTATTAAAAAACGGGGATTTTCCAATTTTCGGACAATAACTCAAAAGTTCTTTGAGCAGTTTTCATGAAACTTTGATCAACTTTGGTGACTGGTTGTTATCTATTAAGATAACCTCCCTTTAGTGTTTTATAAATTTCTGATATGACATTGAGGAGTGATGGAACTTTATTCTTGTTTAAGCGACGGGCGTATCATGCGCTCATGGCGCAGCTCTTTATTAATTATGAAATCCTTTTAGAAATAAATAATAACGTACTGATAGTTGAGAATGGTTTTTATGTAATGCTGAAGCTGGTATTTTAGTTTAGTTACGATTAGATAATTTAATTCTCTCGTCCTTTTGAATAATGCAATTGTTTTATGAACGCTAAAATTGTAACATCTTGAAAATTTGTTTTCCCAAAAAGAGTAAATATTATTTATTATTTAATAAAAAGTTTTAAATGTATTATCCATTAAAGAAATTTGAACGCATTCTCTTAACTTTAAATATGTAAGCTTACCTGATATTCAATTAGACACTAATGACTTAAACAACATATTTTGCAATAAGAACAATTTTCTTTCCTTGTTAGAAAAAAGATAGATTAGGAAATTTCAAAATGTTGGGATAGCCAGAGGACACCATAAGATATATGTTCACATGGACTCGGTTATGAATACATTTTAACAATCGTATTTTCTTTTAATGTGAAGTCTAAAATTTACAAAGTTATAACAGGTGCAAATGATTGTTGATCTTAAAACTGCATCCTCATAAATTCTATTTACACTAGAAGATAGGCGATAGTTATAAGTTTCTTGAGAAATTATATCGTAGAAATACGCCAAATGAGTAAATCGTGCACACCTTTCACGTCCATGCGTGTTTGAATCGACTTGTTTGGCCTGATAAATAACAATTAAAAAAATCAAAAGACGAGTAGAAGATCTCGTTTTGAATTACATAAGATTTAACCTTTCAAACCAGATATTGATTTAATAGATTGACGAAAAATATGGACCAAGAGAAATGCCTAAGTAATGAGCGGTTCATTCGATTACAAGAAACTAGATTATTTCGTCAATATGAAAATTGTTAAAAAATTGTAAGCGTATACATTTTGTTGTTAACTGTAATGAATTGGTAAATGTAGAATAGAAATTAAAAAACCAGGAACGATGGTTAAATCTGTTTATTTCTTATGCAGCAAAAATACTGCTATCTGATTGGTTAATTACCCCGGTGCAAATAACACCCCACCCTTGTTCACCCCGGGATAAATAAATTTTTTGCCAAAAAATTTTAAAAAAATAAAATTTTGCCAAAATTAAGAAAAAAATAATAAATTGCAAAAAAAATTAAAAAAAAAAAATTAATTAGATTTGAGGAAAAAAATTGAAAAGAATAAAAAAAAAAATATTTATAAAAAAAATTTTTCCCGAAAATTCAAAAGAACACACAAATTTTCTGAATTTCCCCCAAAAAAGAAAAAAAATATTTAACAATTCGAAGCAACATCGACGTTGAAAAAAATGTTACACTGCAAAATTTTCATTACCATTTTTCAATTTTACATCCTGGTTTAAAAATGAGTAAAGGAATTGTTCGCAAGAAATAAATTCGTTATCTTGGTGAAATAAGAGGTGTACGGAATTTTACACCGTTGTTGAAAATTCATACACCCATTCGGCTGCGCCTCAGGGTATATGATTTTTCAACAACGGTGTAAAATTCTGTACACCCCTGATTACATCAAGATAACTATTAGTATCCAGTGAAAGGGTTCCTGTTATAGATTTATAATATCTGTAATTATTTGTTTCGAAGATGACATACATTTTGAAAAATGTCAAGTGCATGCTCATTCTGAGTTCTCACAATCAGTCTAACCTCGCTATATGTTTAAGGGGTTGTTTATGGTGTGATTCAGTTGTCGCTTACATAGTTTTTCCTTTTATAAGAATTTGTATACATAAATGAATGTCTGCGGTCACTTGGACATTGCTTAAGACCGTAGAATTACCTCTAGATGTCATCTTTTTTTGTTAAATTATGCTTTGGTATTTCGCTTATTCGTTTAAAAAGGGTTGCTCACCAGTTTTCTGTCAATGTGCAAAAATATACGATAGTTAAAATATGAATAGTTAAAATTTTGTTTTCAGTGAAAAGGTGCCTGTTATTACTTTATCAGATATACAAACCATTTAAAAAAATGGTTTACATTTTAAAGAAAAGTGTATTCGTTCGCACAGTCAAGTTCTTTCTTTGAGTTGCACACCAACTAGTCTAACCGAATTATTTGTTTAAGAGACTGTTTAAAATTTGATTCAGTTATCGTTTTTTTTTTTTCATAAAGAATTTCGTGACATTTGTGTCTGTGGTCATTCGGTCATGGCTTAGACCGTACTGTTACCTCCAGATGTCTATTTAGGTTAATTTGTTTTGAGTCTTCCGTTTATTCGTTTAAAATGATGTGCACGCGCGTGTTTATTAAAGTAGCTGTTTTCTTTATAATTTTGATTTCAATGTGCAAAAATAAACTTTACAGTTTTTTATTTTCAATTATTTTTAAAGGAAAAAAAGGATGAGGTAATAAGGCAGCGAGCTTTAAGGTTTTGAGTGGACAATGATAAGTTAGTAGACCAAGGAAAGATCAATGGGAAAAGATAGGCGATAAAGATTTAATCGGACAAACTTTACTAAAGTTTTATAAAGTTTTGTGTTTAATTTGTTTTGTGCATAGTTTAACTGAACATATTCTTTCTTCTATAATGATTCTGTACGATATATCATCGTATTCGTTCGTATTTTCTACAAGCCTCATCAGTAAACAGTGGGAGGAAGGATAAAAATAAATGGACGCGGTAGTTATTTTGTACTAGATTATGTAATCTTTAGAATTTCCGGAATGAGAGTTTGAAGTAATGCTGCATAAAAATATGATGTAATCTTAATGTTCAACTTTTTTTTTAAAGTTCTATAGATATTTTCCGACTAACACTTTGACTTTAATATTGATGAAGTTTTCTGATATAAACTGTAGTTTTTCATTTCTGCACCTAAATACTATAAATAAATTAAAAAAAAATCTAAATTATTAAAAAAAACAAGATGATATAATGTAAAATAATCGAACGTTCAGCTGCAGAGTATAGCATGTATAGTGAAAGAAAACAAACTGTCATAGTCTAAACCATATGTAAAACCTTTATCAGTAGTATGATATGAAGAATTACCTTTAAATACGTCATCTTAGGTAGCTAAACATGGTGAGTCACGTGATAAATACAATGCATGATACGTTTGTCCGTAGCATTATCAACACCATATCGGGTAATTAATTCAAAGCATATTCCAAAACGAGGTTTAATTTGATCATGTTAAAAAAAAAATAACTAAATGTAAGGAAACAATGAACATCCGTGGTGAATACAGATTTTTATACGGAACATATTCAATCTAATAATACTGTGGACGCATTATATTAGTCGAGTAGTAATTTTCGTGGACTTCTCGTGTATAAGTGAACAACGAATTTTAGTGTCAAAAAAAAATAATCTTGTAACATCGAATCCCCCCGCGCCACTTAATCTTGGAATACTGGTGTCAATGAAAATAAAGGAATATACAGTATAGTATATCACGCTTACATTTCGTTTACATTGGTTAGTCCGGTAAACGTTTTGTTGCATATAGAAGTTATGTTGTTCGACGACAGGTCCCTGAAAAAAGAAAAAAAAAACATTGATGAAGGTGTAAAGATTATACTTATGCAATTGAGCTGTCAAATTATTATAAAATAATTTCATATTGTCTGAAATAATAGCATAATTTGTATGAGCAAGACTAATATAAGAAACAGTTAGAATGGGAAGTTCTGATAAGTAATTGCATTAGAAGTTTTGTTGCATTATTATAAAAATGGAAATGATCATGTTCATACAAATTTAACGCTTTTGTCATAATATATAAGAAGATGTGGTATGAGTGCCAATGAGACAACTCTCCATCCAAGTCACAATGTATAGAAAGTTAACAATTGTAGGTCAAAGTACGGCCTTCAACACGGAGCATTGGCCCACACCGAACAGCAAGCTATAAAGGGCCCCAAAATGACTAGTGTAAAACAATACAAAGAGGAAAACCTACGGTCTAATCTATACAAAAAACGAGAAACGAGAAACACCTATGAACCACACCAACAAACGACAACCACTGAACAACAGGCTCCTGACTTAGGACAGGTGCATACAAATGCAGCGTTTTTTCTTTAGAGCATTCCAAGTAGCCATGAACATGATATAATGTCCCGAACTGTACTTATTTCCACAAGTTTGCATGAATATGATACAATGTCCCGAACTGTACTTATTTCCACAAGTTTGCATGAACATGATACAATGTCCCGAACTGTACTTATTTCCACATGTTTGCATGAACATGATGCAATGTCCCGAACTGTACTTATTTCCGCAAGTTTGCATGAACATGATACATGTACAATGTCCCGAACTGTTCTTATTTCCACATGTTTGCATGAACATGTTACAACGTCCCGAACTGTACTTATTTCCACATGTTTGCATGCACATGATAAAAAGTCCCGAACTGTACTTATTTCCACATGTTTGCATGAACATGATACAATGTCCCGAACTGTACTTATTTCCAACTATTCCAGGTAGCCATGAACATGATACAATGTCCCGAACTGTACTTATTTTCCACAAGTTTGCAAGCATTCCGGTCGGCTAATTAATTGTTACCTGAACTTTCAATATCAACATATTTAAACAAAATGTCTGTTTTGGTATTCAAAAATATACGGGAAAATAAATTAACAAATGACTATCTTTAAAAGATTTTACTATGATTACTAATTTGAAGAATAGGTCGTCTCTTTGTTTTGTACAAACAGTTGGAATCATTTTTAACCGGCCTTAAAATTTGTAAGGCACTTGTCATGTGAACTGTTCTCCTGACACCTTTGGGGTTTTACCCTAGATCAATTTTAGTCAGTTCTTACCAGGATCAGATTCTGACAGTTTACCCTAGAACGGATTAAGACAGTTCTACCCTAGAACGGTTTAAGACAATTCTATCCAAGATCAGTTGTTGACAGTTCTACCTTAGAACTGATTCTGACAGGTCTACCCTAGAATATTTGTTTTTCGGAAATTATTTTGTTATAAATAAGGCCATTTATTTTCTCAATTGAATTGTTTCATATTTTTCATGTCAGGGCCTTTTATAGCCGACTATACGGTATGAGTTTTTCTCATTGTTGAAGGCCGTACGGTTGCCTATAATTACTAACATCCACTTCATTTGAACTTTGGTGGTTAGTTGTCTCATTGGCATTCATACCACATCTCTTTATGTCAAAACAGTTAGAAACGGATTGATGATGAGATCGGCACAAAACACAAAAAAGCAAATAAACAAAAAAATCAGAAAGTCAATCGACAACAAGTGCCGATCTTAAAATACTCGCAGTAACTGAGTTAGTTCAAATTCAAACTGAAGAACTGTGGTATGACTGCCATTGAGACTTGAGACAACTATCCAACAGATAACCGTATAGTCATCTATTAAAGGCCCCGACATGAAAAATTTGAATCAATTTAAACGAGAAAACTAACGGCATTATTTATCACAATTCAATTTACGAAAAAAACACCAACATGACAGATATGCACCAATAATAATTTTGTATGGTGTTGTGGTCTGCATTGTAGACAGAAACTCTGACGACATAATGGTGCACATGTCGATACGAAAATATAACTAGAATAAACATCTAAAACGCCATGATCCTTTACATGTTAAAATCTTCACTTTGAATGGCAAATTCACATCATAATGAACCCTTATAGTAAAGTTTATCACAACGTCAGGACGATTAACAATTTTCAATTTGATCTAGTGTGAACACATTTGAATGAACAATCACGAGTTTTAATTATGACCCCTATGGGACTTATCGCAAGTTTGCGGCTGATACTTAGCCAAACTGTTCAAATAACACGGTAGCCAAATGTTTGATGAATGCATTAACATGAACATGATAAAGTTGTAGTATTTGAATTCAAAGAGAGACCAAAAGAGGATTGGAATATGACTTGTTACGTATCTAATGTCACTTAATGTAATTTTAAAACAGATCAAGATGATTATTTATAGTATAACAATGCTTAGTAATTCATCAAAAATGGAAGTATTTGATTAGCAAATTAATAGATGTCACAATACCTGTCATTAAGGTGGTAGGGTATACAAAAGTGCATTGTAGATCGAAACAATGGTCTATTAATGATGTACATATGAATAAGAAATAATAACATTATAATAGACATCGTAAACATCAGGATCCTTTACATGAAAACTCTAAACTTTGGAAGGTAATTTCCCACCATGATGACCCCTTAAAACAAATCTTATAAAACGATATAATGAAGATTAACAGTTTTCCTTTGCATACGGTCCAGTGCTATCACATTTAGATGAACATTTCTGAATTTTGATTTAGATACCTATGGGACTAAGCGCAGGTTTATGAACTAAACGAATTCGATATGAGACCAAAATGTTTAAGTAACGTGTAGTTTTAAATGTTTGATGAACGCATTGAAGTAAAGTATTTGGATTTGAACTCAAACAAGGGTCAAAGGGGCTTGGGATATGACGTGTTCCGTTTCTACAGGCACTCAGTATAGTTATAAAACTGGTCAGGATAACTCTGTATAGTATAACAAAGCTTAGTGAATCATAAAAAATGAAAGTATTGTCCGATTAAGTTGCAATTTATATAACAAAAATACCGAACTCCAAGGGAAATTCAAAAAGGGGAAGTCCATAAAAACCGACAAAATCAAACGCTATCAATCAACGGAACAAATGAAAAACAATTATCATATTCCTGAATTGGTACAGACGTTTTCCGAAGAAAATAGTGGGCTTAACCTCCCACTTGTATGACAGTTGTTTATAGTTCCGTTATATTGACAAAATTATTCAATTTAGGTGTCATAGTTGTTTGGCTTTGGATACGTGGGGCCATTTATCCCTATTATTATTGTTATACTGATTACTGATGTTATTTTAACGGTTTCATAATTCCCTTGAAGTTATGTTTGGTAAATAAGCATGTGCAGTTATAAATATACAGTGCGTTATTTTCTATAGAGGAGATATTGTTACCATTTAGATCTATACAAATTAAATAACCTTATTAAACAGTCTCATATCTAAGGGCAACTTCATAAGAATAGAAACGGAAAGCGGAAGAATCATTAGAGGTTATCTTGATTAAATGAAAATATTACTTTATTTTGCACCTTAAACTACATTGAATAATTTGGCATACCCAATTAGCACATTAACATAGAACCAGTTGATACTTATGATTTTTGACTGCTAGTCCTTGAGGGTATCATTAGACCACCGTTTCAGTGTTTCTGTACTGTCATGAAAATACGGATATGTTTTATTACATTTCCTGTTAAAAATCAGCCGAAATATTGAAATGAATCTCACTTAAGCTAATCTGTACTTTCGTGTACGATTTTGCCTTGATATTCTGTAGTTGTGGATAAAATTATCATTTTGCAACTTTGTCTTTGATTTTGGTTTTCCAGATATTTTGACCTCGCGCCCCTGTAGAAACATGTGTTGTCCTATGATCATCTAGTGCAGTAAATATGATGACGGGAAATGCTCATAGTAACTGTAGAGGATAAGTCAACGGTTCAAATGTAGATAGCGAGGTGATAAAGACAAACTTGAATTTCTTGACTTAGATTGATATAAAACATCTGCGTACCCTTTACCCTTCTGGAGCACGTGAGATCAACCAGATTTTTGGTGGGGTTCGTATTGCTCAGTCTTTCTATGTTGTGTATTGTATAATGTTGTTTGTTTTTTGTTTTTTTTCTCTCCCTATTTTGCCATGGCGTTGTCAATAGATATAAGAAGATGTGGTATGAGTGCCAATGAGACAACTCTCCATCCTAGTCACAATTTGTAAAAGTCAACCATTATAGGTCAAAATACGGCCTTCAACACGGAGCCTTGGCTCACACCGAACAGCAAGCTATAAAGGGCCCCAAAAATGACTAGTTTAAAACCATTCAGTTTGTTTTCGACTAATGAGTTTGAATGTGACTTTGGTATATTTCGCTTCTCTTTTGTCATACAATTATTCAAGATATAAACTTATCACAGAAATTCATATGTATCCCTGTACTCTTTATTAGGAAATGTAAATATTAAAAAAAAAACAAATTATTCTTTTGCTATGACTTTGATTAAGTATTAGATATTTCAGGTACTTACAGCTCCTCTAGAGACATCAATTCTGAAAAGGCACCTTCTTCTATGAAATTCACTTCATTTTTACCTATATCTCTGTAAAATTTAATGTCGTGTAAAATAGAATCGTTTCGTTTCTTTTGTATATTGGATATTTTGACTTAAAATCATGGCTTGATCACGACAAGAAGATTGAGATAAGAAATTTTTTTTCATGCAGATGATTTTCGATCAAACTTGTTTCTTTATTTATTCTTGATGTTTAATTTCATTCTATCTCTTTCATTCTGTGGTTTACATGTTGTAATGTATATATATATTTATTTATGTATGTGTCTGTCCTGAGTGTTCTTGCGTTTAGTTGTAATGTATTCCTGTCACGTAAGGTTGTCATTTTAGCGGTATTTTTAACATTGCCTTATAAGCGGGAGGTTTGGCTAGCCATAAAACCAGGTTCAACCCACCATTTTTTCTTAAAATGGCCTGTTCCAAATCAGGAATATGGCAGTTGTTATCAAATAGTCCGTTTCTATGTATGTGGGTGTTTGTATTTGTAGCAGTTCAGTGTTTTTGCTGTTCCGTTGTTTTCCTCTTATTTATTTGCATCTATATTATGACATACAATGGGTTTACATATACCTTAGATCTCTACAATTTAAATAACCTTATTAAACAGTATCATATCTAATGGAAACTTCATTACTACCTATATCTTTTTTTTCTTACACTTAAATGAAATACCGGATTTGCTAAGAAAAAAGCACATAAAACTGTTATCCTGAAAGAAAAAAAAAACTAATCTATCGAAGACACTTTTCTCTTTAAAAGTGAAAACCGATAAAAACGAGACAGTACATAAGAAGTTTTATGACAAATAACATTGGATTTGAAACACTTACAAATTCCTTAAGGATGCAAATCCATCAAGATCACCATACTCTAAAGAACTTATCTTATTAGCTTCCAATCGTCTGCAAAATAGTATCATTAAAATGAAACACATTAACATTGGTACAAAGCTTTAGCATGTAAAGTATACATACCTTTTAAGAGAGGCTGGAGATACTGAAAGGATATCCTAATTCATAAATCGAAGACAAATTGACAACGTCATGGCAAAAAACAAATTGACCAGAAGACAAACAGCAGTATACAAAACACAGCATAAAAAACCAAAGACTGAGCAACACGAACCCTACCAAAAACCAGGGGTGATCTCAGGTGCAGTCTTTAACTTATATATGTTCATGTGCAAAACCCTGCTACGTATTAACTAAATGGGTCTGTACACTTTAATCGATTAAGAAATTCCCATTTTTGGAAGCTTCTGCATTACTATTGCATAATATCTTTAAGTTGTTATACATTTTGCAGGCATGTTATATATATTAGATTGAAATCAATCTGTTTCGCTAGCTTATATTTACATTTCGTCTACAGATGGTTCTGCCAAGTGCTTGAAAATATTGCGTATTATCCAAATATTTTGGTTCATTAATTTTAGTGTAAAATATTTATTTTATATATATATATATATATATATATATATATATATATATATATATATATATGTTATATTGAAAACAGTCTGTTTCGTAAGCTTTCATTTCGTCTACAAATGGTTCTAAAAAGTATTGCATATTATTAGAATTACTTTGTACATTATTTATTTGACAACGAAGGAAAAAAATGTTGATGTATCCCTAATGTGAATTATTCATAACACGTAAAAAGGATAACAGAAATAAGTCAAAACACTGGAGGGTACAATAAAGCATATCAACCAACTAATTGGTACTTGGTATTCTCCACTTAGCACACTTCCTTAGGAGTAAGAGTAAAGACTGGTAGACCAGAAGTCAACTTAATGTGTCTGAGTAGGTGGACATGGCTTCCTGTGGAGTGGTAACTTGTTAACTAACACGTCAAATATCCCACTAAGTGTGTCAGTCTAGTATAAAGAAGGGTTTATACTCATATCACATTAACATGTTCTCGTCCTGAATTGCCACTGCACGTTAAACAGTCGTCCTCCTCCTCCTCGTAATCATCATCATCCGATACAGATCCTATGCAGTGAACAAGACATGATATTATATTATTTCGATTTTCCCATGGCGATCCTGTTAACTTTCAAATTCAGTGCAGCAATTTTCAAGCAGGTCTTTCATATGGAATATGTTCCAAGTAATATCCCTGAGCTTGCGTATCAGATTTTCCTCGATGGCGGATTGCTGATTGAGAGAAAACAACTTAACCAAGGCTACTTAATAGAATGTTAAAGAACATAAAGAAGTAAAACGGACGCTTTCATAATATGGTTAACTGTTGATAAATATATATAATGTCATAGATGTTATGTTTTACTTGTCGTAGCCACAATCATATACTCCTTTTCTCATTGATAACGTCACCAAATGCGACTAATCACCGGTTTTTTATTTGAAATGAGACACACAATGAATGCGTCTTATGTGTTGGTACTGTAGTGTATTTGAAATGAAACACACAATGAATGCATCTTATGTGTTGCTACTGTAGTGCATTTGAGATGAGACACACAATGAATGCGTCTTATTTTCTTTTGTTTATTTGTTCTCCATTTTCTTCGGTAATGGTGTATTCTGTCTTTCTTCTACTTTTCCTGTTTTTCACTATGTCATGTGTAATGTAATATTGAATTTTTAAAACTTACAACTTATGCACGTATAGGTTTATAAAGATAAATTAAGGACCGTTGTTCTGGGTTATAATAAAAATATATAAGGAGATTGGTTATGAATTCCGATGAGACAACTATCCATTGGAGAGAAAATGACGTGGATGTTAGCACCTATAGGTAACCGTACGTCATTTAACAAGGAACAACACTCATATCGTCCAGTAAGCTTTATAAGCACACGACGTGACAAAATGTAAAAACGTTCAAACGAGAAATCGAATGGCCTGATTAATAATAACACAATGAACGAAAAAACAAATATGACGACAGCAACCAAACAAAACCACCAATTTACATGTTACCTGACTTCAGACAGGCCCTTACAGAAATCCAGCGGGGTTGAAACATGTTTGTGTTCATCTTTCCCCCTAACCTAGGACAATGGTGTAACAGCGCAAAATAAGAAAAAACTGTAAAAATAAGGCGACGCCAAAATATAAGTATCGACAAGATATATGGCCGAAAGTGTAAATAAGTTTACTTTATACAAAGTTAATTTGAGGATAAGTCTGCATTTGAAAACCAGACATCGGAATTCGTCTGCTTTTAAATTATTTCAACCAGGTGAAGGGCTGATCTGAACAGTCAAGAAAACAGCTGAAGTAAATCAAATTATGCGATAGCAGTCAAGACGTCAGCTCAAGTCAAATTAGATATGTAATACTTCCAGATGTATTTTCCAGAATAACTAAAAATTTAACTTTAAGCCAAAATTATGCATACCTTTGGAAAGAACTAGCTCTGTCCTCTTTTGACATTTTATATCGGTTATTCCTCCATTCATTACAATTTTGAGTTCAGGGATTTTACACAAAATTCAAAGAGAAAATTATTTATCAATATATGCATTGATGCAGAATTTTGTTTACTTTTATTGTTTGTGGTTTCTAAAAGTCCGATACTTCTACTGTTAACAACATCTAAAGGTCCGATACTTCTACTGTTATACTGTTAACAACATCTAAAGGTCCGATACTTCTACTGTTATACTGTTAACAACATCTAAAGGTCCGATACTTCTACTGTTATACTATTAACAACAGCCAAACAGTTTAGTGTCTCCGTTCACACATAAAATATAAATTGGACATTGTATTTAACTCCATCAAAACTGTGATACGTCGTCTATTTTGGCTATACTTGGAATTTCAATTCCCCAAATTATTTCTTTAAAAAGCTAGACAACATGTACTTACAACGTTTGTAAGGATGACAATCCATCCAGAGAACCATTTTCTAGAGAGGAGATTTTGTTAAGACTGAGATCTCTACAAATTAAACAAGGTACTATAAATACTCTTATTATACTGTCACATATTTGATAAAAACTTCATAAGAATAGACGCGGAAAGCGGAAGAATCATTAATGGTTATCTTGATTTAATGAAATAGTTACGTTATTTTCATGCTTAAACTACAGTTAAACATTTGAATTGCCTGATTAGTTCATTGACCAATTGATACATCTGAATGTGGACTGTTAGTCCCTGAGGGTATCATGAGATGAGTTCTGTTCATTGCTTCCATGCTGTCATGAACAATACAGATAATTTTAAGATTTTCCAGTAGAAAACAATTTAAAAATTTGGAATGTATCTCCCTCAAGGAAAGCTAAGAATTCTTTTACATTTTTTTATCTGTATTTGGAAGTTGTCGATTATATCATTTGTTAAACTTTTTCTTAGGTTTTGGGTTTCCAAACTATTTGGCATACGAAGAAACTTTCGTTGACGAAGTGGGCATCGGATGCAATGAAAATGATTGCGCTCCATGTTCATAGCAGCTGCAGAGGACGACTCAACCACACTTATGTATTGAGGTTGGCGGATGTAGATAAAAATGGATTTCTAGACCTATATTGATATAAAACGTTTGTCATACAATTATCCAGTATAATTGTTTTTACAGTAACTTATTTCAATCCGGTACCCTCAACCAGGAAATTGAAAACATTTAAAAGATTTTTTAGCGAAGCAAATTTTGATCTTATGTCTTTTGCTGTGATGTTTGATAAAGTATATTGTGTAAATGAAAAATTAAAAAATATGCATGTCATGAAAAGATGAAAAAAAGATAGGATTGCTGAATTTTTTACGAATTCAAACTACTTTTAATAAAAATTCGCTAAAATATACAAAATCAGTGTTTTAAATGACGAAAGACAAAACAAGGAATGAAATATCTCGATAATTTAGATAAGATATCTATTTTTTGCTAATTTCATGCAATCGCTTTTTTTTGTCCAAATTTAATTGATAGAAGCAAAATTGTAAACTTACAAAGATATTGTGTCTATAGGAATTCCTTGAGGTATCACATCTAATCTTTTGTTTCGACACGATATTTCAGTCGTCGAACAAAAACATACATCACAAACTGTAACCTGAGCATCGTGTAGAGAAAACAGTGAAAGACTAACAGCTGTGATGAACAGGATGCTATTCATTTTGTCTAGATAGTACTACAAATATAAAAAACATAATAATAAAGGATACCAGGCTTATAACATAGTATGCAAGACGAAGTCGATCTTTATTTGGGATAAAATATGATAAATGCATGATATCAAATTACATTTACCAACACTGTAGTGTAAATTTATTTATATTTAAAAACTATTATGAAACTAAGGTGAAAGCTATCATTAATAGTTATAGTATCACTAACGGAAGCCACACCACCAGTAGAGAATGATCTGCTTATCCTTCCATAGCTCCTGAATTCACCACCAGTTTTTGGTGGGCTTCGTCTTGCTCAGTCTTTAGTTTTCTATGGTGTGTTTTGTATATATATATGCTGTTGTATGTCTTTTGGTCTTATTTCTTTTTTTGCAATGGCGTTGTCAGTTTATTTTCGACTAATGAGTTTGAGTGTCCTGTTGGTATCTTTCGCCTCACTCACTTTTGTTGATGGGTTGAAGGAAGAATACATTTTAACACCTCTGAATGAAAAACCTCCGTTACTTCACAAATACAGAATTTTGCACTTCAAATGCACTTCACTTCTCTTAAAACAGAAAATAATATTAGACGGGATAAGTTTGTTTTGCTCGCTTGATTGACGTCTGTGTTTGAAGTCTATTATTTTTTTGATAATACATTTAACTTTTATTCTGAAAATTTCGTCGATCTGATCATAAATTCTTTGACCAAATGCATGAATATATATGTGACATAATGAGACATCTAAAAACAATCAGTCAATGTCAATGTCATAAAATAATTTGATATCACCTTTAATTTGGTTTTAAAGAAGAAAAATCGTATAGAACACTGCAAACTGCCTTTATATGCTTGACTGACACTGCTGCTGTACATTTCCTAGAATACTAAGACTGGCCTGTACCACCTGTTATGATTGCTATTACTAAAGTTAATGGAAAAATGATGAAATAACATGATTGATTGATTGGTGTATTGTAGGTGTTTTACGCCACTTTCAGCAATCTTGGCAATTTCGCTTTTATTGATGGAGGAATCCAGAGTGCCCGAAGAGAACAACCAACCTTCAAAAGGTAAACCGGTACTCATAGTCAATTAAGATCGGAGTAGAATGCACCTGTCACGTGCGTGGTTCGAACTTACAACCTCAGTCTTGACAGGCTAGTGTTACTGTAGATGAACTACCAAGAAGGTGGCATAACAAATCAAGGGTTATAAAAATCGCAAGTAGAAGCAAAACAGACACCCAAATGGAAAGTAAAATGAAAAAGAAAGAACATTGGAGTACAAAACACTATAAAGAAAATTACAAGTGTCTGTGAAATAGAGTACGGAAAGACAACAATTAAATGAAAATACATTTGTAAAGTATTGGATAAAATACATGAAATACAAAGACTTTCTTTTAAACATGTTAAAAGAAAGTCTATGTACACTCATTTTACATAACAACATACCTATTGAAGTATATTAAACATGTTCATCTTTTTTTGTTAAATTCGAAGGATCAAATGACTTGTAATTATTTGAATTTGTGTTTCGTTTTAAACAAAGGGTTGATAATTTGTTGAAAATTAATCCGTCATTAGTCATTTGAATACAGATTTGATAAAACCATTTCATCTATTTTCAAATGAATGCAAATTAATTAATTTCTTTTAGATTTTTACAGTCAACGTCGTGTTCATAACGCATGTCCGTATTTTAATGCTTTTCAGTAAGACGTGATATCTCTGTTCTATTGATTTGTGATCAGGATAAAATCGGTATTCTTCCATATATTTGAATAAAACATTTCTAGCTTAATTGAATTCAGTTAAAAGTACAATAACTAAACTTAGGGCTTTTTGTCCTTTGATTAATTGAAGGGAAATGTATATTTCGGTGTTGAAGCATCACTGAACAGGCATTATTGGTCGAAATATTAGTATCAACTTTGATATCGTAAAATGTTATTTCAATAGTTTCGAGTTAAATCATTAACTAAACTGTCCCTACCAAATATAAATGTTTTAGATTTTAGTATGCAAATAAAAGGTTTGCATGATCATCACAAAATAATAAATACATTCGATCGATCCTATTTATCATGTGTTCAAAGAAAAGCTATTTTATGTGGAAATTTAAGGGCATTTAGAAGTATTTGTCACTTTAATTTTTGTCAAAGCACAACATATATGTGCGGTCCTATGACCTATGTCAAGATAACATAAAAAGCAGACTTGTCCTAGGACTGTTTTTCATGACAATGAAAAAGAGAACTTTAAACAGGGTCGATACTGTAGTTAACTCAGGGATAAGTTAACTTTGAAACCATTGATGCACACAATTTAATTTCGACCCTGATACAGCTGATCGAATCAACTCTACTTCAAAGTAAACTTTAAATCTGGTCCGCACCAAGATTTATAAAACTTAAGATCAGGAGAATTTGGCATCGATTGGTGAAATATTATAAAATGTCCTTGTTTTCCCATATAAACATTTAAAAAAATATTCTGATGTTCTTTAAAAAAAGATAGAAAAATATATTGCATGTATTGGTTGCACTGTTAAAAAGACAAACCAGCTTACTGTCAGAAGCAGATCTGTCCTCATGAACGATCAAACGCAGACCTGTCGTTAGAACTGGTAAAGGGCAGATCCGTCAACAGATCTAGGGGCAGGTATCTCGAAAGGATTGTAGCTGTCCTAGAAAAGCAAACATAAGTCTGGTCTGCCACAGATAAAGTCAGCTTGATTGTCTACTCGAAAAATAATCCGTTTACTTAGATAGCATTCGAAATGTCTGCTAAATTTGTTTTACTGGTTATGATCACTCCCATCTGTGCATTTTCAGTCTCAGGTGATAAATATACTCATGCCTTGGACTTATGCAATCCGGCAATAAAGCTATTGCTTAAGTTCCGAGACAGTTCGGCTGTATAGAATGCATGAATATGAAGTTACATCCGGTTATAATGTGGACTTTTAATCCGAAACACCAATACAGAGAGTGCTTTTTATTCATTTGTTTAAATCCACGGAAAGATACATTTGATATCTTCACCCGGCCACAGTATTTTTAAGAAAAAAATCCACAAAGTGGGAAATAATCCTACAGAAAGAGAAAGTCGTGTTAACCTTTTTATATTCAGCCGTGTTTTCGTTTGCTGCATTCTGCCTAAAAAGTATAAAACGATGTGCATCATCTCAGCTTCTAATTTCGTTATTTATTATGTTTCTATTAAAAATTGTTGAAATAATACCATTCACAATCCACATTTTTAGAAGAACAAGTGACTTATCATCGAGTTAAGTTCAAGATAGAGTTTGAGTTGAGTTCGAGCTGAAGGTCGATTTAAAGTTCGACTGATGCTTCGAGCTGTTTTCTATTACACTTCCAATCACATTTTGATATGAGCTTTGATTTCAAGTCACAATTCGAGTGTGAGTTCGAGTTAGAATTCGAGTTATAAATCGAGTTACTCAATTGGTAATAGTATCACAGATAATAAAGTGTTAATCGCATATCTATGTCTATTTAAAAACAAAAGGAAGAGAAAGGACCTGCCAAAATTACAAAAATTGGTACGAAAAATACAAATCTGCGCGACACGTTTATATTATTATTTGTAAACATATTGTTAACACTTGATTCTTCATTAGTATCCTCGTGTATTGTATTTTCGACCTACTAACACATTTCTCCGAATTCCCCTTTTATCTGTTTGAACCCAGACATGCCTTATATTTTGGGAGTCACTAGTATACTTGTGCATAAAATAATTGTATCTGAAATATATTTCGATCTTAAATATTTTTTTTTATTTGAGTTCATTAGATCGATGTCACCTTTGTTGACAAAAATTGACGTCTTGTGTTTTCGACCTATCTTATAAACGGGTCCAAAGTCGGAAATGACATGTCGTACAAATCCGGAATTGATTATAATTTGATGCCAATGTATATATCAAATTATTTAAAGTGCAAGAGGGGATCAAACTTATGACTTAAGGAATTAAATGGTAACATATACAACTATGAGATATGAAATATTATTTTGATATCTTTATTTGACTATTTATACACTTTTCACATATCACTCTTTTATACTTTAGACATGGAAGTCCATGGCATGGACAATAAAAAATACTATGACGCCTAAGAACATTCACATTTCAACAAAATCTCAGATGGGTCCAGTGGTCACATTGAGGATACATACATTTACCCCACTGAGCAAAAACAAGAGACACACACTGTCTCAATGCTTCTGGGAAACGTTTCTTACATACACAACATGGTGACTCATCAGTATCTTCAACACTGCATGTGTCATCAAATGAGTCATCATCTGAAATAACCAGTTTCTGTAAACCAGAAGTACCAGGTTTTGGTGACATATTTTTTTGCTTTAGCAACAACTTTAACTTCTTTTGCTTTCTTAGGTTTAGTAACCTTAACCATGTTAACATTGTTTTCCACACATGCTTTAGTTTTTTTACATTTACTTGTATTATTTACACTCTTTGGTTTCTTTTTGTTAATAACTTGTGTACTCTTTGGCTTTTTACAATGTGCTACAATATCAGCCATAACATCATCCGCAGTTATAGCTTTACCAGAGGTAATATTTGACAAATACTTCCTCTTATTTGCTTGTTTTTTTACAATACCAACATTTTTCTCACACTGTTTGAAAAAAACAGCTGGACTCTTCTGTATTTCGTTATTCGTCGTGATGTCTGTCTCATCTTCGTCAGGCAATGGATCTGCCTCATCAATCAATGTGATGTTTCCAGTGACAGGTAAGTCAAGTCCAGTGTCAGGTAAGTCAAGTCTAGTGTCAGGTAAGTCAAGTCCAGTGTCAGATAAGTCAAGTCTAGTGTCTGGTAAGTCAAGTCTAGTGTCAGGTAAGTCAAGTCCAGCGTCAGGTATGTCAAGTCCAGTGTCAGGTAAGACATGTCCAGCGTCACTGTCAACAGATGGAGAATTCTCACTGTCATGGTTAGTTTGTTTGTTTTGTACAGCGTTGTCAGGGTTAACTGTGTCCGTCGTAAATAAAGTTGACGGAAGCAAAGTGATGGCAGGCACACAGTTTTTTCCAATGGATATATTCCTGTTTTTTCAAAGGAAGTTTTTAAGTTATGTGGCGACAAAGCCTTCACATATGCATCTGTAGCAAGTTAACCAATATTGTACCTATTGATTGGTTCTCTATGTTCACGTAAATATTTATGACAGGAATTATCTAAAATTCTGCTAAGGGGCCCAAAGCAGCCAACATCTAATGGTTGTAGAATGTGACTGCAGTGGGCTGGCAAAACTAAAATTATAAAATTGTGAGCCTTTGCCCATTCAATTACACTTAAAGCTACATGTGATTTGTGCACATCATAAATCAGTAGAACAGGCCGGTCATCAGTTAATCCTTTGGCATATTTTATAAAATGTTCACCAAGATATTTATGAAAAATTTCAGTGTTTGACCAGCCTGATCCACTAACACTACCTGATGTACCATTTGTACAATCTTCAATAAGACCATTATTCATTCTAGCACCTGCAAATATAAGATATGGGGGTATTTGGGTGCCTAATGCATTTCCTGCCCCTATTATCGTAACCGTTGGGGATCTCTCTGAAGTAATATCAGGAGGGTTAGAATCTTTTGCACCAACAACATTTGGTGGCTTATGCTGAAAATGTACCCCTTTTTCATCAATATTGTATATGCATTGAGGTTTATCAATAAGGTTATATTTTAAAAGAATTGTTTCTAGTTCCTGAAAATAGCTATTAATATTTTCTTGTGATGCAGATTTTGCCCTTGATATGGCTAAACCCCTGGAATTGATGGTTTTAAGCTCTGGCCATCTAGACATGAATGAGTAGAACCAATTCAGGGTAAATGGTTTGGTTTTCTCTCTTATCTCCATGTACACGGCATAATCTGTGGCCAAGTCAACAACTTCAGATTTTGTGGATCTGCAATAATAATAATAATAATAATAATAATAATGATAATAATAATAATAATAATACTAATAATAATAATAGTAATAGTAATAGTAATAGCAATAAATATTATTACAATAACAAATATTATTATAATAATATTTTGAAGAAAAAAGTATGTACATGCATCTGACACAAATTATTTAAATAAATATGAAAATTAATTGAATCCAAAAATATATTTTTCAATGAAAAACATTGAAGCTGCGCCCATGAACAAAAATTTGTAGCAGTACATTTTGAGATATTTTAGAATTTACGGAGATGTAGAGTCTTTAAAAAGTGGTACAGATGATTTTGTTTCAATGAATTGACATAACTATAAACAAAAATATAATGTCTCGTCAATATTAGACAATATTAGCCCATATCCATGTACCGCGGATGAGCTGAGCACAACGAAGTATATTACATAACGAGTAATGAAGTAATTATTTACTTTTCTATATTATTATAAGAACCAAAGACAAATATGTATAGTCCCTGGCATAACCTAAAGTTTTCTATAAACATATAACCAGTAGTATTATAACGATACAATTCTCAACACGAAAGAATACTACATCATACATGTACATGTAGTGCAGTACCAGTAGTCAGATAAAACTTTAAAATTGGATTGTTTTTAATCCAACATGGCATCACAAGAACAATTTGATGATTTGAAGACCCTTATTATGGGAATAGATAAGAAAGTTACTGGTTTTTCTACACAGCTGAATAAAGTTGAACGCAACTTGACATGTATGATAAACGAGGTAAAGGCTGATGTAAATGTGCTTAATGTTAAGTATGAAACCTCACACAAAGAGCTTAACACTCTTCGTAATGAATTCATAGAGCTCGAAAGAGGTGTTCAAGGTATGGATGAACAGATTCAATTCATAGAGAATGATAAACTTGAAAAACAAAAAATAGAGTTACAAGAGCAAATTGATGACCTTAAAGAGAAAGCCATTCTACAAGAAAAACATGATAGGAAGTATAACATACTAATATACGGAATAGATGACAGTAAAAAAGATGAGAATGTGTATGCAATAACAAGAAAACTCTTCAGTGAAGACATGCATATTGACAACAGAAAAGCAAATTCTATACCCATCGCAAATGCGCATAGAGTTCCAACACATGGGAAAGGTCCAAAGCCTATCATAGTTCGTTTCCTGCATTTTGGGGATAAGCAACTTATCATGTCCAACGCGCACAACTTAAAAGGGAAAAAAATACGCATACTTGATGATCTGCCAATTTCAATGAAGGAGGAGAGATTTCTACTTTCGCATAATGCATACAAAATAAGAAAAAGGGACAAGTTACAAACAAGAATTCGAGCAAAGGGGGCCCACATGACATTAGAGACTCGTAAAAATAGTTCAGAAGAATGGTCTCCATGGGAATAACTGCAGTTTCATATACTTGTATATACTATTCTAAGATAAAAAGCGGTTTATTATACAAAATGTCATATATAATACTATTGAGTATATAAATTAACCATGATTATAGAAGATATAAATTTAATAATAAATTTTACAAAACATAATAAATGTATATTACATTGAAACAAGAATTTTGTATTGTTAGATTTCTATTTACAGGCTTCTAGATTGATAGTACATGTAGTAAGTATAGAAAAAAAAAAAGAATCGTTGCTTTTTCATTTGGCTTACATTCTATCTGCTTCTCTATTTTTGCTCTATTTTGTTCGACTAGCTTGATTTGATATATAGCATTACATGCCTTTATTTTTGCTTTTTTAGTTATGCGTTCTTTATATGTTGAGTAAGTGCATGCATGCTTTAGCTTACATATAGATATTATATGTTATAATGTGATTTTTTTGCTTTTTTCGTTCTGCATTTTGTTTTCAGCTGTTTATATTTCTAGAGAAAATGCATGCTTTAGTCTATTTCATAGATAGCACAATGTATGTGAATTTATAAGATCACCTTAAGAGGTGTATATATACACAACTGGAGGATGGGCGGGTTGCTTTTTTATTCCTTTAAGACTCTACATTTCTTGAAAATAAACATTTAGATTGAAATAAAACATGTACATTTTGTACCTTCAATACTCATAAAGGGATAGAAATTAATATCTTAAGGTGAGCTTTAAAAAATTAATATTTAGTTTTTGATCTCAATTATAGTAAATAAACAAATAGTGTATGCTTATTTAAATCTTAAGATGCAAAGTGACACCTCACATATTGTAGTGATGTGATATAAACATAAGACAAACTTGACCAGATCAGATAAGGAAGCACAAAACAATGCACATTTTGTGGTAAGGTGCTTCTTGTGTGATCTCTTCTCTTTTGTCTAAATAATTATTTTCAATATTTTATGAATAAACCTAATTCATTAATTATAAGTTTGTAAGAAATGGTGTTTAAATATTGAGATGTAGTACATATTATTATGCAGATCAGTACAAAACTTAGTCTGGCCTAAATTTGATCTAAAAACAAATTGAGTTATCTCCCCTAGAACACATATGTAAATCTGCATTAAGATGAGAAATATCTTAGTTTCATATTATATGTTTTATATGTGTTTCATCTTCTTTTTTGTTTGTTTATTTTATGTATATATTTATTACAAAACATGGATTTCTGGTATTTGGCATATATATGAAATATTTTTTAAGGAAGTGAAATATTATGAAATCAGTCCTGATGTCTCGCATGAACTATTTTTTCCTTTGTTTTTACAAATATCATACTTTACAGTTGAAGAACAATTATCATGATGGAAGGAAAAAACATTAAAATAATGTCCTATAATTGTCAAGGACTTCACATGAGGGAAAAACGGGGAGATATTTTTGATTATCTTTATTCAAAAGATTTAAATATATATTGTCTCCAGGATACACACTTTGTAGAACAAGATGAAGTTTTGATAAAAAACCAATGGAAAGGCCATTGTGTTTTTAATTCATTTGCTTCAAATAAACGAGGAGTTGCTATTCTGTTTAAAAATGATTTTGACTATAAAATACATAAAGTTAAAAAAGATGGAGATGGTAATCTGATGGGATTGGATCTTAATATTGAAGACAAGAGATTTACTCTGATAAATGTTTATGGGCCAAATATTGATACTCCCTGCTTCTATGACAAATTAACAGAAATAATAGATTTCTTCGGAAATCAGCTTTGTATTATTTGTGGGGACTTTAATCTTGTTCAAAATTTCAACCTTGATACCCATCACTATATAAATATAAACAATCCAAGATCTAGAGAGAAAATTTTGGAAATTAAAGAATATAAGAATCTCATCGACCCATTTAGAGAAATATATCCTGATCTTAAACGATTTACATGGAGAAGGAAAAACCCTTTTAAACAATCTAGATTAGATTTCTTTTTGATTTCTGAAAGCCTTATAGATGACATTTGTGAAGTAAACATTGGTAATAGCTACAGGTCAGATCATTCACCAGTGATTTTGACTTTAAAAATAAATGACTTTATAAAAGGCAGAGGCCTCTGGAAGTTTAATAACTCTCTCCTTCAAGATCCTGAATATGTAAAACTAATAAAACAACAAATTACTAACACAGTTGAGCAATATGTAATGCCAGTGCATAGAGTGGATGCTTTACATGGTATTGATACTTTGGATATTGAATTTTCAATTAATGACCAATTATTTTTGGAGACCCTTCTCCTTGAGATTAGAGGTAAGACTATTTCTTATTCAACATTTATAAAAAGAGAAAGGACAAAGCAGGAAATCCAACTGACTGAGGAGATACAAAATTTAGAAAATAAGGTAAGTACAGAGGACACTCTTGATGAAATAGAATCCAAAAAATGTCAACTTAGAATTTTGAGACAGAACAAGGTTAAAGGTCAATATGTTAGGTCAAGAACCCAATGGATTGAAGAAGGAGAGAGGCCCACTAATTTTTTTTGTAATTTAGAAACACAAAACTTTGTCAATAAAACTATTAAAAAACTAGTTACTGATCAAAATACTGTAGTAGAAAATCAAAAAGAAATCTTAAAACAATCAAAAATATTTTATGAGAAACTTTACAAAAGACAAGAATGTCTTAAAAAAGTAAACTTATCAAGGGAATTACCATCTTTGACATCTAAATTAAATGATATCGAAAAAGAATCATTAGAAGGTAACATTTCTTTTACTGAATTAACACAAGCTTTGAAAAGGATGAAAAATAATAAAAGTCCTGGGTCAGATGGTTTTACTGCAGAATTTTTTAAAGTATTTTGGATAGACATTGGAAAGTTTGTCTTGAGGTCAATAAATTATTCATATCAGATAGGGGAAATGTCTGTCACACAGAGGCAGGGAGTTATCACATGTATTCCAAAAGAAGGCAAGTCAAAACAGTTCTTAAAAAATTGGCGTCCAATTACACTTTTGAATTCAACATACAAACTAGCTTCTAGTTGTATAGCTGAGAGGATAAAGTCAGTTCTAAACAGAATTATTGACTCTGATCAAACAGGCTTTATCCCGGGTAGATTTATTGGGGAGAACTGTAGACTTATATATGATATTTTACACTTTACAGAAGAAAATGATATCCCTGGTATATTATTACTCATTGATTTTGAGAAGGCCTTTGACTCTATATCATGGGCCTTTCTCTTTGAAACACCGAAGTATTTTAATTTTGGAGACTCTATTATAAACTGGATAAAAACATTTTATAATGATATTACATCTACTGTCACCCAGAACTGCTGTCTGTCAGACTTTTTCCGTGTGGAGAGAGGCTGTAGACAGGGGGATCCTTTGTCTCCTTACCTTTTCTTGCTATGTGCTGAAATATTAGGCATTTTAGTAAGAAGTAGTGATGAGATAAAGGGTATTACGATAGATGATTCAGAGTATATCTTGTCTCAATATGCAGACGACACATCACTTATTTTAGATGGGTCGCCTTCCTCACTGGATGCATCTCTCCGTATATTACAATTCTATGCTGAGATATCAGGACTGAAAATTAATTTAGACAAAACAAACGTTATATGGATAGGTAGTAAAAGACATAGTCAAGACAAAATATGTGTAAAGTGGGGACTGAAATGGGGTTTCAGTACCTTCAAATTATTAGGTATCACTTTCTGTGTTGATTTAGATAGAATGTTAAATCTAAACTATGCTCCTCGAATACAAGAAATAGAAAAAATATTACAAAAATTGTCAAAACAGTCACTTACCCCGTTTGGTAAAATAACAATTATAAAGTCAATAATTATATCAAAATTAAATCATCTGTTCCTGTCCATCCCAGGTCCAGATGATAATATGATACGTCAACTTAATAGTAAAATTTATTCATTCATTTGGGATGATAAGCCTGACAAGATAAAGCGGGATCTTCTATGCCAAGAATACTTTAGAGGGGGCCTAAAAATGATTAATTTGAGACATTCTATACAAGGGTTAAAACTTACTTGGGTTAGAAGATTATTTAAGTCAAAATCCAAATGGATCCAATTATTTACCTCCACCCAAAATATAAATTTTACAGAGTTGGCTTATTTGGGAATTATTAAAAAATCAAAAAACAAATTTTGGGATGAAGTTTTTCATGCCTGGAAAATTATGTCAAAACTCAGACATCCATTTCATTTTGAGGAAGTCATTTCGACATCTATATGGCATAACGAACATATTAAAATTGATAACGTCAGCGTTTACTATAAAAATTGGTCACATCATGGGGTATGGACTGTAAATGACCTGTTAGATGAACATGGAAATATATTAACATATGAAAATTTTGAAATTATGTATAATTTCAAACCCATGTTTCTACAGTTTTATGGGCTTATATTAGCACTAAAAAAATGGCTACAAGCCATTGGAATCAACACCGAAAGAGAGAAAAAACAACAGGCTATTATACCTTTCAACATTAATATTTTCTTTAAGTCCGAAAAGGGCTCAAAGGACATGTATACTATTTTAAATCAAGGAACTTTACCTATAGATTTTGTAGCAGAAAAAAAATGGGAAGGTATTCTTAATAAAGTTATAGAAAATTGGAAAAAAATACACTTGTGTGTTACCAAGGTTTCAAAAAATACTAGGTTATGTTGGTTTCAATATAGAATTATTCATTATATCTTAGGGACTAATGCTCTACTCTTTAAAATGAAACTTGTTAACTGTAATTTGTGTACATTTTGCAAGGAAGAGCTTGAAACTATAGAACATTTACTTTGGGGTTCTCATATTGTAGCCGACATTTGGCACAATCTAAATTCTTGGATTTTCGATATAGTTCATATAGAAATTCCACTAAATTTGAATATTGTCATTTTTGGCCTCTATGAAAATTATAAATTGAATTTTATTAAAAATAAAGTTATCTTACTGACAAAGTATTTCATTTACAGATGTAAGATGCAAGATATAAAACCTCATATTAAAGGTCTTCAAAATTACATAAAAGAAAACTTGATTTTAGAGAAACATATTTCTTCAAAATATTTAAGTATGGAAGAACACAACTTGTACTGGAACCCCTGGTCTAAGATCATTAATTAAATTTAAATTAGGTTAATGTATATACATATGTGTATATATATATGAGTATTTGAAAGAACTTGTATACTGGTAGTTATACCATATGCTTGCTCTACTATTACTATTATTACTACATTAATGAAAATGTTATTACTATACTTCATTCATAGATTTCATAGTGTTAGTCCATAGAATGCTTATCATGCTTATTTATTTCACTTGCTTGATTATTGTACCACAAGATAAATATATGTTGATACCTGTAAATTCATGAAGAAAAATAATAAATTATAAAAAAAATAAAAAAAAAATAATAAATTGAAACTCCTGAAATATTTGCATTTATTTCCCCTCTTTTTAAAATTTCAACTAACCCGTAACCAAAATTTGCCATCATTTTTATGTGGTCAACCAGTCTTGCTTCTTGCTCTACATCCAATGTTGGGGCAGGGCCAGACTTCACTTCATCTACACCAACCCTTCCAGAAACTCTATCAAGGAGGGTTGACTTTGGCACTCCATATACTTTGGAAGCCTTGTAAACATTCATGTTTTTATTGAAGACTTTAGTCAAGGCATTGTGAAGTGAGGTTGGAGAGTATTGTCTGTAATCTTTCCTCACAGACTGTTGTTTCTGTAATTATAAAATTAAGTAATATTTTATTTTTCAGTAAAAAACTGAAAGGAGCATGCAATTTTCCGGATTGAAAATAACTTTTAAGTTTGACGACTAACCACATGACAGTCACGTGACTTAATGACCTGGATGTAAACTTCTTGAGCAAAAAATCTTAGGCATATTTATAGAATATTTATTTATTTTTAATAGATTCTTTTGGAGGGTAGAACAAGTATTAGTGAAAGGGTACAAAAATGTGGTATCAAATAGGAAAACAAATACTTACTTGTAATAACTTTACTTGGAACATCTTCGCCAAACGTGGAATTATTTGTTATTGTTACTAAGTATAGCAGCCGATTATGACGTCACGCGGGCACGCGAAGCATACGGGAAGTGAAAGTAGGATTAGGTCGAAAACGTAAGACGGTCGAAAACACAATACGAGACGATATATATAAAAAACAGATGATATTTCAATTTAGCTCGATGTGTGTCAGAAATTTCAATTTATCAGAATATAAGGGCAGAAAAAGAAATTTGTTAAAATATCATATTTCCAACAACCATGCATGCTGAGTTTATATTCTCGTTGTTTTGTGCAGTCTTCCAAGTTCCTCAAAAACAATTTATCTCAGATAGTAACTTGATTGTGGTTTGACTAAAATAACATTCGTGATACAACAGTTTATACTTTTCCTGAAGTTATCATACAGTCAAATACTCCTTTAAAAATGATTTTTTTCTCTTCCAAAAATCAATTATATTAAGTCCATAATGTTTAAGGTTTAACTATGTAATCATCAATATGATAAGAAAAATAAAATTCAAAATTATTCGCTTTGTAAACTAAAAATCATTTGTATACATTTTTGTGTATTTCTTTATTGTTTTGTTAACCCAAATACAACAATAGGGACGTATTGTGGTGTTCGGTCAGGTTTTCAATCCGTTTATTCGTCAATCTGTCCGTTCATTCGTCCAATCGTCGGCAATCCTGTATCAATTAAAGATTTGGTTTTAGGTAGTTTACCATAAAGTTGTGTGCTGAAATCAAATCTAAATCTATTGTTGGCGTTCGTGTTGCTCAGTCTATAGTTTTCTATGTTGTGTTTTGTGTACTGTTGTTTGTCTTTGTTTCGTTGTTTGCCTTGGTGGCTAAAGGTATCAAAGGGATATCTAAACTCATAGGTCGAAAATAAACTGACAATGTCAGGGCAAAAAACAAACTGACAATGCCAGGGCAAAAAACAAACTGACAATGTCAGGGCAAAAAACAAAAAACGACCAAAAGGAAAGAAACAATACACAAAACACAGCATAGAAAATTCAAGACCAAGCAAGACGAACCCCACCAAAAACCGGGGGTGATCTCAGGCGCCTACCTCAGAAGGATAATCAGATTCTGCTTCCCATGTGACACTCGTCGTTCTACTCATGTAAATACAAACCCAGTGGTAAGTTTAATTCGGTAGGTCACATACGAGGAAATCAAGCATGGATTTTGGTTACAACAATTGGAACATATCCGTCCATATTATTCTAGAACGATCTACCAACTCCTGATGGCGTCCGTAAAAATTTCGTAGAGATGATTTCAACTTCGCCACTTGGAACTTGTAAAGTTGTATTCAAATCTTGTTGAAATGTTAATTATAAACATGAATAGATAGCTGAACTAACACACATCTGAGATTGTAATCATTTTAACTATTTAATCCTTTGTATCCTAAGCCCCCTGTTCGAAATCAAGACCAGAGAGCTACTTTGGTTATCTTCATTATGGACTGTTCTATACTAGAACAGATTTGGACCCATGCCAATAAAAAATTGAAAACAACACGTTTAATAATTTCATGCGTCCGATGCGCTTTTCTGGATTTACCTTTACCAGGAACGCTCAAAGCCAAACAATTGAAATCCGAGGGATGTATAAGTACCGAAACAGTTGAAGAGCTATATGACAAAAATACCTAAAACAAATAGCCAAATCCATCTAAGGTCAACTTTGTCTGAGGGAGTTGAAACCTTAGTTTCTTTATAATTTCAAAATTTATAAACGGGTAATTTTAGAAAAGTTTGTTATAAATCATGTCAGTACCGAAGTACTGACTACTGAGCTGATGATACCCTCGGGGGCTGATAGTCCACCAGCAGAGGTATCGACCCAGTTATGTAAAAAAAATGAAAACAACACGTTTAATAATTTCATGCGTCCGAAGCGCTTTTCTTGAATTAAGATATCAGTTTATAAATTTCGTACGTCCGAGGCGCCTTTCTGAATACACTTCATCAAATTTGGACAGTTCTATCATAGAACTGCTCCTGACAGTTTCACTTTAGAAAAGAACTAGTTTGAAACAATTATACTATAGAACTGATGCTAACACTTCTATCCATGAACTGATCTGACAATTCTACCCTTGAACTGATAGTTCTAGTCTAGGTTTTGTTTAGTACAGTTATACATGTATAAAAGATTCCGTGAAAGTTTCGAATGTGGATCATACTTTTTCTTTAATTTCGTTTTGTTTGGAATTCTTTTTAATTTTGAGTATTAAATGAGAATAACACTTTATACATTTCGTGCGTCCGTAGCCCTTTTCTGCATTCAACTTCATCATAAACACCTTCAAGTAAACATTTGAAAGCCGGCGTGTTTGATTACGTCGGTTTCTAAATTATTCCTAGTTGTAACAGATCATTTTAGTGCAACATCTGAGCTAATGATACCTTGGGGACTAACAGCTCGCCAGCAGACCTAGGGCTAGGAAATGCAATTTTCACTTTATAAGTTTCATGCGCCTTTCTAGATTTCTCTTTTCGAGGAACGCTCAAACAATAACATTTAGTACTGATTAAATAAAATAACATTCGAGTCTCTTATTTCAAACTTGAAATTCAACTCGAACTCTTACTTTAAAGTTGACTCGAGCTTGAGGTTTAGGTCAAATGTAAATTGAAAAACAACTCGAACCTTGGTTCTAATTCGAATCTAATGCATGACTCGAACTCCAACTTCAACTGGAACTCGAATATAAACTTTAACTCTACATCGGTGGTCAGCAAAATCCGTTTTGACATATTTGATTCGTTTGCATAACAAAATATCAGTGTCCTACTCTTTTGTTTTATATTTTAATGCATTTTCTACTCGTAAACTTATTTAATTTTCTTTGATATATTGTCAAGTTAAAAATAGGTACTTTTAGGATGTAATGCATGAGCATGTAATATAGAAAGAAAATTCGGCAAACCGTTCACTGACACCTACTTCAATGTCTGACAAAAACTTTAACGAAATATTACAACATCACTTTTGGATCTTGGAAATAACAAAATTGAAAAAATTGTATGTTATATGTGGCTTGTACTCATAATGTTTTGTAGCATTCCCTTCCACGAAAGATTTTGTCAGTGTTTCATTACAGATTCAAAATGTTGTCATGAAAACCAATCAGACAATAATTTAATGTAGGATTAAAGCCCTAAAATATATCAAATTATACTTATTAGTTATAAAAAACAAGTTATGCTTACAAAATTTCAGGACACTCAAAGTGAATCAAAAGTTCTGAGAAAGATTAATTTTTGTTGCATTATTGTGCAATGGAATGATTAGAAATATCTATTAGTTTCCGGTAAAAAAAATTGTCCGTTTCTATGTTATGTAGGAAGCATGGGTTAAAACTACTAAAGTTGATTTTGCTAAAATGAATTAAAACACAATTTAATATGTATTACTTTCCTGGTATGATTACTTATTGGTCTATATCATATCGATACTTATATATCAAAATTGCACTAGGTCATGCTTTTCCCGAGCGGTTAATGACGTTTTTATACTAAAATAAATTCGATCGAATGTATACTGATTGATCTTTACATCTGATTTATTTGTTAGTGTTGTTGTGAGTTTTCACTATTGTGTTCAGTAACTGCTAATCGCTGTCGTTTTGTTAGTTGCTCTAGTGTTTCGCATTATCCAGATCAGTCAAGCCCTTTCCAACTGACTTTTATAATTTGTATAGACATGATAGATGTTACACTGCTACCCTGGTCAAGTGAAAGGTTTCATGTATGCCAAATCTGTAAATTAGTGGTTTCTGCATGTACTATAAGACTTATTTTTTATTTAAGCATACTTCCGTTATCTGGTTTAATTGTATGAATTGTTCACATTTTATCATGACTAGAATGGTTCAAGTTGTCTTTAATATATATATATCTCCATATTAAATATATATATATATATATATCCATATCGACATGTCATTGTCTGAAGAACGGTATGCAGTGTCTCTCAGATAGGCATTCTGGCATGTCTATATATATAGACTGTCCAACTTGTCTCCACAGACGGCCCAAGTTGTCTTGTACTCGAACCTGACGAAGTTTCGTTTAACAGCGGGAGGTTTGGCTAGCCATTAAACCAGGTTCAACCGACCATTTTTTCTTAAAATGTCCTGTACCAAGTCAGGAATATGGCAGTAGTTCGTTTCTATGTATGCTGGCGTTTGTTTTTGTTGCACTTCAGTGTTCCTGTTGTTCTTTGTTTTCCTCTTATAGTTGATATATTTCCCTCGGTTTTAGTTTGTTACCCGGATTTGTTTTCCCTCAATCGATTTATGACTTTTGAACACCGGTATACTACTGTTGCCTTTATTTAAGATTTTGTGAAAGTTTCCATAAAAGCGTTTTAAGTGGCAAGATATATATTTTTTTCCGAAATAGCACCAAAAGTGCACTGAATATGATGGTTTTACGCATTATACCACGAGCTTGCATGAACAAAACGTTCCTATATAATTTGAATAGAATTGAGGTTAAATGAGAACGTTGATGATAATTATCAAAAGATTTTAACTCGGTAGTATTTAGAAGGGGTAAAACTATTTGCAAGCAACGAAAACAGCGTAATAGAGTAAGCAAGTGCTTCTCGTTCTTAAGTAATGATTCTTTTCATAATATAAGGATTTGTTATGATATCAGGTGAATAAAATTACCAGTTTGACAGCGCGTCATCTTTACAAAAGTTTCTTTTTCCTGACAAAATCAAAACGTATGGGTGGTTCGGATTTGGGGGGGATTCTAATGATGAACAAATCTGCCTGGAGTGTTTGAGTGATGTATCATTTCGAGATTTTTTTCAATATTTCTAGGTGATTTTTTAACGTTTCGAGCACGAGTGAATGTCTTCTGCTAATGAGCGAGTTCTTACTTCATTTATACGCAAATACTCACGTGTCAATTTCGTACCAAACTTGTTTGTATTTGAGTTTTTGAAAAGAGTTATTTTGTGGTTGGATTTTTTTTTTTTTGGTATGGTATTTACTTTTCAAAATGTATTTCTGAATTTATTGACCGATAAATTTCTTCATACATTTAAAGCTTTATGATAATTTACAGTTTAATGAAGCATGCATTTCTTATTTACTCTCATTTTCAGTTTTGAAAAAAAAACACGAACCTCGCAGAGGACATCTATTGTATTGCCATGTATTTAAGAAATAAATGCTTATTTTTTTTAATTTTCTTGACATGTTAAGGTGTTGACCGAAGCACATTTTGTTAAAAATGGATTACCACTTTTCTTACAGATGGTCGATGGCTCTCCCCGGGCACAGCAGCTTTATTCACTTCTTAAACATGTCAGCTATGATATAGAAGTCAAGAATGCTCAAAATGGCGTTAAAAATCAACAATCAATCAATCAATTAAGAAAATGCCTGTACCAAGTCAGGAATATGACAGTTGTTATCCATTCGTTTGATGTGTTTGAGCTTTTGATTTTGCCATTTGAATAGGGACTTACCTTTTTGAATTTTCCTCTGAGTTCAGTATTTTTGTGATTTTACTTTTTTCATATAAAATTGGGAGTATCCACGGTATATAAATCTTTACTATAATACTTGTTGTTATTTTTTTTTCAAGATTTACTTTTTAGATTTTTTTCCATAAAGGAAAAATTATAACAGTATTGAAAAAAATCTTCAATATGATTTGCACAATGAAAATCAAATAGAATCCTTAAAATTTGACAATAAGTATTGCTAGATAGAACAAAAATATTTTCAAAAATCATTAATACCAAATGTCAAAATGATAATGAAAAATAAACACAAAGATATAACATAGGGAATAAAACCACTAATTGATAGCCCAATTGTTTGCCATGTTAAATTCTGCAATATCAAGCATTCATAGCTACGATGTATTAATTTTAAATAATTCAAGCTTTCATTTGATACCAAAATTACTCCAATATTTTACGTAATTACAAAGTAACAGCTATGCATACGGAATATTATGTTTAATGTATGATCTACTTTCTTGAGTATTCTTGACCAGGCCCTGAATAAATAGTTCTGTACTATAAGAAAATCACAGACGAAAATTCTTATTTAGACAGCCACATTAAACGCGGCAGTGATTCATAACAGTACAGGCATAATCCACAATAAAAATGACATAACAGGAAGCGTTAATCAGTATACCAATCACATGGCAGTATATATTTATTCCAAAAGGACTTTAGCTTAAAAACACAAATGCTTTAATTATTTCTGTATAATTTTAGTGATTTTGTTGGTCATGTTGTTTTGCTAGTGTTATTACTGAAAAGTAAATTGTAGCGATAACAATAGATAAAGTTTCTTCCAGACATATCGAAATATCAGTTTATTAAAGAAGATTTGGTGTAAACAGAAATGAGACAGTAACAAAACGACAAAAATATTTTTTCAACAGACAACTGTCTATAAAGGCAACAGTAGTATACCGCTTTTCAATGGTCATAATTCGATTTAGCAAAAACAAATCTGGGTAACAAACTAAAACTAAAACACATTAACTACTAAGTATAAGAGGAAAACAACGGAACAACAGAAACACTGAACTACAACAAATTCAAACGCCAACATATATAGAAAAGGACTGTCTGATAACAACTGCCATATTCCTGACTTGGTACAGGACATTTTAGGAACAAATGGTGGGTTGAACCTAGTTTTATGGCTAGCCAAACCTCACGCTAATATGGCAATGTTAAAAATACCGCTGAAAAGACAACACTACGTTCCAGTTACAGTACAAACAAACGCAAGAACAATCAGCACAGAGAAATACATCAATAAATAATATAATATTACATTACAACATGTAAACCACAGAATAACGAAGGCCATATACAATATCTTAAACTCTAAATCTTCCCGAGTCAAAACAAATAAGATATGCAGAGATTGAATTCAACAGCTATTCATTATGTTCATGGAATGGAATAGTGATACAAACATGTAGCGGGGTTAAACTGCGTGTAGTATTTCTATACCTCATCCCTCCGCCCCTTTGTTTTATCTCAAAAAGATCGTTTCATCAAACAGGGAAAGATCTTGGTCCAATTTTCCTTGAAATAATTTCACCCTAAGCCATCATAATCTTTAGTAAAATCCTATTCATGACATATTCCTGTGAGTTTTTTAATTTTCTTACAATATAATGGTGTCATGCATATGCAACTAAATTATCCTGCTTAAAATATCTCAAAACTGCAATTCTCATAGCTTTAAAAACAACCTTTAATTTAAATTATTTCTCAAACGCGAAATTCAATTTTACTAATCTTTAGGCAAGATATAATATATCGAAGTTAAAAATAATCCCATTTTAATTAAAAGCTTTAATTTGTACCGAATTGAATTTATGTCAACTGAAATCAAAAAGTTAAACTGTATTGAAGGGGATTCATAGAAATTGATTCTAAAATTGATAAACCTTTCTTTCCTCCTTTAAAGGATTGATTGATTGATTGATTGGTGTTTAACTCCACTTTCAACACTATTGTGCTATTTCATGGCGGTCAGTTTTTATTGGCGGAGAAAGCCGGAGTCCCCGGAGAAAACCACCGACCTTCGGTAGGAAAACTGAAAATCCTAGTCAATTAAGATTAGAATCGAGTGCACCCGCACGAGCGGGATTCGAACTCACAACCTCAGTGTTGACTGACTAGTGATTACAGTAGTTGAACTATTTAGACCACTCGTCCACCGAGGTCCCTCCTTTAAAGGAAAATTTAAGTCCAAAGTAAGCTTTGCTATTACTTTATCTGAAAACTGTCAGTTTTCTAAAATTGAGGGCGTCATAAAGTGATGACGTCATGTCCCCTTATGCGTATCTTTCCACGACGTGGTAAAAGATCCAAAAAATCAAGGTTTCCGAGTTTTGATTGGATCAAACAAATCAAGTTTTTAAAAAAATAAAAAGAGTATTTTTATCAAGATAATAGCAGTTTGCCGTATTTACGCAACGCTTCCGTTTCAAACAATGCGGAAAAAGCCATTGTAAATGCTGTAAAGTCGCCAAGACTGAAAACTATTTCACCAGCACAGTAACAAAGCAGCGATATAACATATATGTAACATCTAATTGTAAAGCGGAAAATAGTATTTATATTCTTACTTGTGGAACTTGCAAGCTGCAATATGTTGGCGAAACAGAAACTAAATTCATCATCAGACTTAATAATCACCGGTCATTTTATACCAAAGGAAGAAACTGCCCAATCACGAGAACCTCGTAAGAACAGGACATACTTTTGAAAATATCACCTTTCAAATAATAGAGGTAAACCATAATTTGGACACTCAAAGTAGAAAACAGAGAGAGAGAGGTTTTGGATGCACCAGCTACGTACTCTTGAACCTGATGAACTGAATGAGAGGGGTGAAAAACAGTTTTATAAAAAATCAAAGGAATAAATCTTGAACTTCATAGTATTTAACTAACATAATTATTTGTTTTGAATCTGTTAATCGCAATGTACAATAAGCTGCAAAAATATATCTAAAGGATATGTACGATAAGCTACAAAAATTTCTTAACAGCATCCGATTTGACCTGGATGGCTGCACGCGCCTGATGAAGCTAATTTGTTTAGCGAAATATTGCGTGAATATATAAAATATAACAACTGTTTTTATAACACTCATTAACGTGTCTAAAATACATTCTTAGTCATTTATTTATATATATATATATATAATTCGTCTCAAATTTAGCCCAACAATGTTCTTCCCTCAGCGAGATTCGAACCCTTGTATCTGTGACATCATGGCAACGTCTAAACTTGTGACAACTTTATGACAGACAATCTCCATCGAATAACACGTGGTGATACAGGGCTGACACCATATATATATTATAATTCGTCTCAAATTTAGCTCAACAATGTTAGATCATCTGCTTGCCACTATAGATCATGTACTGTATTACAACCATAGATAAAGCCGAAAAGGCATTACATCGACCACCGAAAGCTACATTTTTGGTAACCTAGGTGGTGGAGTGGTCTATGGCGCTGGACACAGAGCAGGCGGTGTTGCCACGATGTAACAGACGCAAGGGTTCGAATCCCGCTTAGGGAAGAACCAAGATCTAACATTGTTGGACTAAATTTGAGACGAATTATATATATATGGTGTTAGTCCTGTATAACCACGTGTTATCCGATGGAGATTGTCTGTCATAAAGTTGTCACATGTTAAGACGTGTATGATAAAATTAAAAATTTGATGTGACGGCATGGTAATTAACATTATCATCCTTTACGACAGACAAAATAGCTGATCTGAAAGGTACACCATCTACTTGCCGCTATACATCATGTACTGTGATACAACCCAAGATAAAGCCGACGAGGAAAGGCATTACATCGACCACCGAAAGCTATATTTTTATGTAGCCTAGGTGGTCGAGTGGTCTAGGGCGCTGGACACGGTGCAGGCGGTGTTGCCACGATGTCACAGACGCAAGGGTTCGAATCCCGCTGAGGGAAGATAAAAAATTTGCTAACGCAAATTTGAAGATCTAACATTGTTCGGTTAAATTTGAGACGAATTATATATGTATATGGTGTTAGCCCTGTATAACCAAGTGTTATCCGATGGAGATTATCTGTCATAAAGTTGTCACATGTTTAGACGTGTATATATTATATTTATAATAACAACAAGTCTAAATTGAAAACAACGTTCAAACCTATGATTGCGTTGGATAAAAACCGCAATTTTTATACGTGTGCATGTAAAACAAATTTCTTGGTAGAGGGGTCTAAATACAGCACAATATAATATATATATAAAATGCCTGAATAATAGCCAACGATAAATCTTACGGTGCAATGAATCATATAATTATGATGCAGTACACTACAAAATATAATATATAAAAAGCAAGTCTAAAAGGGTACAACATCACCAAAAAAAAAAAAAATCATGAACAAATGTTAAATATTTCGGATAACTAATATCCCTCATCAGTAAGATGTCAAATGGTTCTTATCTTGACATGCAGTAGTCACACTGTAATAGTAATCTTGATCGTTATACAAATTATCACGATTTAATACGCTGGTAAATTTTTTCAATATTGATGTTTAGGAGGAGGAATAGATTCCTTAAAAATGTAAGAGTCCTGTACTGAAGCCTGAGTTACTGGAAACAAGTGATGGTAGGGACTCATTCTATGTTTTTTTTATTAATGCCCTCTGGGGAAACTGTCCTTAACTTCCTTATCCAAAAACTTTCCCGAGCAAGTCTATATAATTATATAAACATAGCGTCCATAGACTTAAAACCCTCTGAATCACGTGATCGTGAAAACCAATGAAAAAAGAAGAACTTTACCAGATTTTGTTCATTAAGTAAAGATGAAGTGTTCGAAACATAACATACATAAGTAGGACTTTGTCCCTCTTTTTGTCTGTAAAATTGAAAAAGGGATGTTATTAGTAAAACCATACTTATGTGGTAAAACATGAATAAACAAGACCTGTTTAATTATCTATCTTGCAGCTGGGAAACTTGCTTAACTGTTTGGCAACTGCATTTCAGATGATATTTTGGAATGTTTATCTTAGTATATACCAATTGCCGGAGTTATCAAATTATACAGTACGAAACCCCTTAAAACATGAAAAATCACGAGATAAATTGACCAAAAAGCTATGTGTCTACCATAAACCAGTCATAATAAACATGTTCAATTGATTTCAATCTAAAATAATGCAAAAATTGAAACTTCAGGTTACTACTGAAAAATTGGTAGAGTAAATGTTATTTAGTCTTAACATAAAGTTGATTTAATTTGAATACTAACAACAAATATGTCCAAGTTGGAAATTAACAGGAATGATTTATAAAATAAGAATTTCAAGTTTTTCAGTAATACCTGTAGGAATAAAATCACTTATTCATGGCGTCATACTTTTATGTGCATAAAAGAACACACCGGTACCCAAAAAGTTTAGTTGTACAAAAAGCAGATACTTCCGATCTGAGAAACAAGCAAAATATACCCTCCTTTTTCAATTTGAAATAATTGTTCTACAGTGATACCAAGTCTTTCGGCTTTCATTTGATAGTAAATTAAATTCAAATATGTTACTACTACAATAAAAACTATTATGTTTAAAGTCCTGTGTGGATGCAGTAGAATGTGTCCCCGCGCTTGTGGTGTATGCCCTTATATTTTGCAATTATGGGTTGTTTGCCTGTGAGAGAGCTTCCACATGTTTATTATATCTTTGTTCTTAATTGTTTATTCAATATTATGGTGTTTGGATGTATAAATACTCATCCACGCTTGCTGTTTTTATTATTGCCCCCTGCTATGGTTTTCCTTAGATTTCTTGTAATCTCTGTTTTTGCCCAATGTTTGTTATATGTCTGTTGTGTATTACTTAAGTCTTTGCGTCGGGCATTTTATAACAGTTTTTGTAAGAGTTCTTTTACTGCTTTGCCTATGACTTGTATCGAGAGTTGTCATTGGCACTCATACCACATCTTTTTATTTCTATGTACTGCTTTCTTGGTATGCTTTTTGACTGCATGAATACAACAAGGCAATCAAAGACGATATACCTGATTTTGAAAGGCACATGAAAAAACGTGGTCTATATGCATAATCTACAACAAAGGGGCATAATAGGAAATGTCAATCAGTACACCAATCACTTACCGGCAAAGATTTATTATCAGACCAAAATAAAATACGAATGGTTTAAACTATTTCTGTGTAATGTCATTATGGCACCCTCAACGGGTCTTCTTATTATTTTTCTTCCACTTTTTTTGTCCAGCTTATATCTCGGAATTGTACGAACTAATGTTAATGGAACTATACCATAATGTTAACCAGCATGTGCAGATTTGCAATCGGGGTATGGCATTTCCAAGATGGCCGCCGTTTCCATGGAAACAGCAAAAATTCCCAAAAATCAATATGCTCCAAAGTTAATGAAACTTCACACAAATATTGAATGGAATATGCAGATGTTCAAAACTTAATGAAACTTTACTACAATGTTAATTGGCATGTGTAGATGCGCTGTTTGACTTTGGAATTTTCAAAATGGCTGCCGTTACCCTGGCAATGGGGGTGCGAGGGTGCCATCCGTTATTGCTAGCAATTGCAAATCTAGTTGTTTTTGTTTTGCTAGTGTCATTACTGAAAAGGTGATTATAGCAACTGCAATAGTTATAACTAGAAAATACCCGCGACATATACTTTGGTTCATAATTTGAAGATATATAGTTTTGGTGTAAGGCGATATTTAGATCTTAAATCTTTTTGAAGCGTGTCACAGACAAAATACCATCACTCAATATGACACCCAAAAGAAAAGTCTTCCCGACAGAAACTATTGGCGTTTGTGATCTAATCATAGCTGAAAACTTTCTGCATTAATATATGAATGGGGGTGGATCACATTCCAGCAGCACCTCGGTACCCATTTTAACCGAAAACTGAAGTAATCCCCCCACCCTTTTCATGCTGAATTGATGCGGTTCCCCGGAAGGAAAAGCTCTTGACGTGTAAAAATCTGTTGTATAATTGCTGAGAGCGTCAAGGGAATGTGTACCACAAAGTGTTTCAGTGTAAGGTCAATATTTACCGTATCTGCTACGAAATAAAATTTAATTTTGCCTGGCAGACGTGCAATGACGGCACGTAAATTTCAGAGCCCATATCCAGAAACCAACGCCACTTTGCTTATTTGAATATTATAGTAAAGAAATCGGATACGGGTCACGGAAATTATATTGAAATGATAGGGAATTTTGAAAAAAAATGTCTGTTTTAACCTTAATTTAAGTGATAGACAGGTTGCGGGGACAGAAAATAAATATACACAACAATATACACCATTTAAACGAAACATAATGACTGTCGTTGCAAAAATCAAGGTTCCTGAGCTATTTTAAAAATCGAAGCGAGAGGCTTTTAACATTGCAGTATAAAATACAGGCTAAAATGGCTAAAACGTCAAATTTGCAAACTTCGTGTTGAAAATTGGCTAACAGGTCATTACAAAAACAGGTTCAGAGCGGGGATGAAACTTGAAACTAAAATGTCCAAAGAATAAACAAGGCCAAACCTTGCATGTGTAGTCGTTGAACTCTAGGTTCCCACGTAAAGTTAAACTCACGAAAACACGAAAAATTCACTAAATTCGCGTTCATTGTTTTGATTTTGACCGCCTGACAACTTTACGGAAATATCAGAGTGATTATAAACAAGGACTCTGTGACGGGCAACTTATAATATCCGTGTTTTAAAGATTTTAATGATATCAAACCAGTCCAGTTCAACCTATTATCACGTGGTACAATTCTCATTTACATATTATGAATATTAATTAGCAAAAGTACTACTAATTTCTGGCTATGCGAACGTCGTGATGGACGGTCGATCCGAACTGGCTTTTTTCCGATTTTAACCCCAAAATACCCCCAAAAGATCTTGAAATGAACTCATAATAAACTACGCTGGTCAATACCCCTTTGTGGTATAAAACAATATTCGTGGATTTTATGTGAAAGAAGAAAACGCGACACCCAATTTCAACTCATTTAGTAATATAGATTACAGTACAGACTTTTTGAAATATGTGTTAAATGAGATGTGGGAAAACGCAAGTGAGATAGGAACCCAATGACAAGAAATAGCATAATCATCCACAGGGCAAAATGCATTCTTTAGATATTAACAGCTGTCTATACAATAAGTAAATTTAACAGAAATAATCAAACATCTGCAATCCACTTCCAGTACTCAAAATAATAAAGAAATCCAGAAGTGGAAACGAAAACTACTTTATAGGTTCCTGACATGGAACAAGCAGACAAACATGTGGCGGGATTAAACTACATGTTTTATCGCAACCCTCCACCTTTGTACCGTCAAACAGATCACGGAATTAAACAGAAAAGAGGAAGGATTAATATCCTTCGATATATTTTCAAACAAAGCTATCCTATTCTTTACTACTAAAATCCACGTCATGACAAGGTCGCGTGAGTTCTTAAAGTTTCTTACAATATCAGTTTGTAATTAAGACAGAAAAACCAACTCTTGAAGCATAAAGATGGCTCCAAACTGCTACTTTTGTACCTCGAACTCTTTTTCTAGCACGAGTCCTAATTCGATCTCTAAATAGATTTTTGAACTACATTTTTTAATTTTACAATGTTGAGTGTAGGCATGCAAGTTCTCATGTTTAAAATTTGTGCTTTTTAACAAAATAATATCAAAACTTTTCAACTCAAATCCGTTTTCAGGTTTCAAATTCTTAATCTTTAGCCAAGATTTTAAATTCTAAAATTTAAAACAATCATCAAATTCTTTTCATTTGATAATCTTCATTAAAATCACAACCCTCAAAAATAAAAGAATTGAATAAATGTAGTATTGCCTACCTTCACAATCTAGCAGATATAGCGACAATGCATTAATTAGAAGTAACGATCCCTTTTCGTTGCAAGCTAAAGCAACAGATTGTGAAAAAAAAAAATCGACAGCTTTAAGATCGATACCAATTTTCTTCCTTATAATATTTTATTTTAACAGATATAAAAGATAAAGATTTTAAATTAATATTTCAAATGCATTCTATTTGATAAGGAGATATGCATATTATGTTTTCCCTATTGCATCATCAGAGGGGAACAAGATTTTTTTTTATAATGTAAAAAAATCTTTGTTGTTCTTAATTCTCTTGTTTAAAGAAAATTATAAGAATTATAAGCCGTAAAATAGGATTCATATAGGGTTTGCTTTTCGCAATTTAAATCATTAATCAGTAAAATATAAATGACCTTGCCATATGCACGTCAACACGATGTCTCGTATGGGTGTAGAGTGTAAACAATCAACACTGTTTACTTTGTGCGATATTAATTAAATATTTGGAACTACAACTAAGGGGTTTATCATACATGTTGTGTGAAATGATGATGAACGGGGATAATGATGTTTGGTGCATTTATACGACAAAGGTTTGACCCCATTTCTTAAAGCAACAATGGGCGAAGAGGGATTAGACATTAAGGGGTCAATTACAAACCATATATCGAAGACAAACAGCATGTTTGAATAAAAATGCGGAAAAGATAAACTAGTCAATAAAAACACATAAGAATCAAAATATTGAACAACACGATCGCAACGTTTACATTGAACAAGGGGGAACTGAAGTCTTCCGGAAGGGTAAGAAGTACTTGCGCCACCCGTTGCATTTTATGGGTAGTTAAAATTCGGTTTTGTCACAATTTGTGAAAAGAGCCAAGTGAACACAATGATTTAACCTTTTTTCTGAAAGGGTCTGTTTGAAAAATAAAATTCAATCAAATCAAAACCACAATGTCGACTTGTTCATGTCAATACATACCAAATACGAACAGTTGTATACGTAATCAAAGAGCATAAACACGTTAAACCAACAAACAAAGAACAAATAAGCATATTATAAATGCAATGTTATAAATAGTATCAGGTCACGCCATAAATCGTATAAATGGCAGGTTATCATGCCATGTTGGAAATAGTGTAAATGACATGTCATAATAAATATTATACGTTCAATGTTATAAATTTTATAGAAGAGAGGCAATCTATTTCTGGTCTTGGTCTATACTTCACAGTGTATAACCGCCGCACAGTTGATTGCGTTGCTGCATAGCGAATAAAAGAGAGGCGAAAGATACCAAAGGGACATTCAAACTCATAAGTCGAAAATAAACTGACAACGTCATGGATAAAAAAGAAAAAGACAAACAGACAAACACAACATAGAAACAAAAGACTGAGCTACACGAACCCCAACAAAAATAGGTGGTGATCTCAGGTCATCCGGAAGGGTAAGCAGATCCTGCACCACATGTGGCACCCGTTGTATTGCTCATGTAAATACAAACCCGGTGATAAATCTATTCAGTAGGTCACATTCGGGGGGGGGGGGGGGGGGGGGGGGGGAAGGGGGACGGGATTATAGTTACGACAATTAGAACATATCCATCGTCATCTGTGAAAGATATATTCCATAACGGTCAACCAACTCGTGATGGCGTCCGTAAAATTGACGAAGGGATGATTTCAACTTCACTTGGAACTCTTGATTTAATAGCTTCCTTGTGAGCAGCAACCCTCTATCAAGGAAAGCATGATAGGAAATACAAGCTCTGGAATATCGTATCAACTGGGAGGTATATACTCTGTATGAAGGCGCTGCTGGAATGTTGCTACATAAAAATGGAAAAGTCACAATAGGAAAGCTGAAATCATCTCTTTTGTCGAAAAGTTTTGTTTTCAACCAACCCTCATTGTCAATATATAGATGTAAGTCAAGATATGAGGCAGAATTAACTGTATCTGTTGTATAAATAAGGTAAGTAGATAGAACATCCAAATATTTCACTTCGAAGACCAATTGCCGTACAAGTTTTCAATGTTCAAGCTGTTAGTTTTCTCGTTTGAATTGTTTTACATTTATTATTCCGGGGCTTTTTATAGCTGACTATGCGGTATGAGTTTCGCTCATTGTTGAAGGCCGTACGGTTACATATAGTTGTTAACTTCTATGTCATTTTGGGTCTGGTGGAGAGTTGTCTCATTGGCAATCATACTACATTTTCTTATTCTTATCCTTTATGAAAAAAATATTCTTCTTCTTGACAAGCATTGCATATTATTTATATTACACGGACATTCATTATGTTTTTTCAACAACAAAAATCACGAAACGCATGGACACATTTTGCTGTTGAGTACACATACCATGCTTTATGTAAAAGTTTAAATCACGTTTGTGTTTCACAATGTTTACAAGTAATTAATACTACTTGTAACCTGTCTATTTTTACTGTAATAGTCACAAACCCTTTGTATATTGTAGTTACACATGTTAAAAGATCGGCCTTCGACTTTTGTTGCTGTACGGTTTGTTGTCTGTTTAGCAACCTATGTTGCAAACTCTTGTACCGGTCGTTGTGCATGAAAAACATTGTTGATTTTTTGGGCATTTTTGTGTCCGGAATAATATTTTGATATTCGCCTTAGTCCACTTCAAAACAGTTCATCCCAGTTGTTTCTGTCGTCACACTTTTCTTATGACGCAAGCTCTTTGTTTATTTTGGTCCAATTAAAATAACTTCATTTAATAGGTTTCCATATGGCTTGTCGATGTCAATTACAAAAAGAGTCTCGCAAAACATAAAAAGACATTAATAAGAAGTACCAGCAATCTTCTCTTGTATTGTTTATGGTCATGTTTTTGCATCTATATATATACATTGATGCAACACATTAGAGACATTCATGCAAAGAGGGGTTTTCGTTGGCCTTGTGGAAAAGCATTTGCTTTGAGATCAACCCTACAATACCATATAAGTCTGTTGGCAAATTTTAAAAAAAGTACTTTTGAAATAGATGTGTTTAGTTTTATATACATATTTATTTATACTTTGTTATTGCTTTTTTTTATGATTTTTTATTCTTTAAATCTTCTTTATAAAAGATTTCAAACTGGTTTGAAAATTTGAATGTATTTCAGACTTAGGATATACATAAATCAGTGTAAACAAGATCATCTCAAACGTAAAAATATTTTTTTACGAGCACTACCATTCGAAGAGTCATCTAGCAATCCATCAATTGCAAAAGATATATTTAATACTATTCATTTCGATTCCTCAACAAACATGTGGTAGAATTTTCGACTTATCTATCAATAATCCAATACAAACAGCATAGGTTCTTATTATTGATGTTTTACTAACGAACAGTACAGTGTCATTCGAACGAACAAAACTATTTGACGTACGATACAGACTATTTTGTAGAGGAAATCATCATATTTATAATGAAATGTGTATGCGGGATTTATTTTTGAAGGAAGATAGGCTTACTGTACGTGTATCAGTTGTAAAATTATTTATAGTTTTTAATATGTATTTTCGAAAGATTTTTTTCTTTTTTGGGGGGGAGGGGGGATTTTATGACCTTTGTGTACGTGCGTATATTAAAAAGTAAATATGAACACGGTGCGGGACAAATTCGCCATTTCAAAATTGGCAAATCTGACTTTGTTGTTTTACAAGATAACAAAAATATTTTTTTGGCCAAGCGATAGATAATTAAGAGAAATGAATTTTCCCATATGTCCCAACATGTACAACTAAGTACATTTCCCATGGGAAATTTAAGAATTTGCAGTTCGTTATGCTACAATTGTAACCTTTAATTCAAATATTTTAACATTTGTGTCGAGAAACATATACAAGTGACATGAATATTTGCATTGCTATGTTCTAGACTAAAAAAGTGAGCGTATGTTGGCAATATATAAATAACACATAGCTGAGAGGGTGATAGAGCAGATTATTACCCCGAGAAAAAATATTGTCAACTGAGGCGAAGCCAAGGTTGACAATGTCTTTTCGAAGGGTAACAATCTGCTCTATCACTCTCTCAGCTATGTGTTATTTAATTAATTATACTGAATGTTCTGTTATTACTGTCTATTAAATTTCAAATTCAAAGTAATAAACTATGACGTCTTGTACATAACAACCATCCGTATTTAATAAAACGCACACTTGATCAACCGTCTCCGTGAAGGGTAATAGAGTATTACCATAGGATAGAGTAAATTGTCTCCCTCGTATTAACCAATCAAAATCTGGCATTTTGACATGAAGTATAATAATGGGTTATGTCTTCCAGAAGACATTATTGTGAATTCAAGCCAAATTAACCTATGTTCCAACTTAACTCTTTAATACTGCGTGCTTGTGGAAAAGAAGAAATACCAATCTCGATTGAGCGTGTTTGGTTTTTGAACAAAAAACCTCCCGAACTCAGGGAGATGCAAGCTGCCATGACTACCATAATGATTGCTAATTGTTAGGAATATCGTGTTATTTCATAAATCAAAACATGTATGCTGCTGTTTTCCAAAAAATTATAAGAATGTTGAATTCAAGGAATAGCCTAATTTTACATATTGTATTTTTCTCTTTTGGTTACGTTTGGTATCATCATGCATTTCATGTAATATTGTTCGCTGAACGGCCAACGATCAGAGCCAAGCCTGTGTATTTCGGAATGTAATTTATAGGTAAAAATGATAAATCTGTATGAATTTATGTACATGGGAAATCATGAATCGTATTTTATGTTGTGTTATAGCTATAATCCTTGAATTTATGAAACTGACATGATAACTAATATTGATATAATTATTATTAAAAGATGTATAAGGAAATAAACCTGGCCATAAAATCATAAACGCGGATCCATGCTTTTAAAAAAGGGGCCCAACAATCCAACATTAGAAGTAGAACTTGTAAAATGTCTATGCATTAACCACAACTATAAAGCTCCATAAAGGGAGCCCTGTACAAACCTTAATCCACCCCTGATAAATAATTAGCTAAAAAGCTGACTGATAAATGTAGTAGATAAACTATTTATGACCTGTAATGCTGAACTAACATATTTAGATACACATGTATCTCTTTTTAGACCTAAACAAAGAGCGTACTCCTGTGGAAAGTAAGCAGATCAGCGTGACATTTTTGATAAAATAGCACAATCTTAAAACAGTTAAAACTATTATCCGATTCAAAATGAAAACGTTTTTCTAGAAAAGATTGTCGAACAAATTTTACATTTCATAATTCATGAATATTTGTTTGTTTTCTTTTACATGATGCAATTGGTATTATTATAACGAATCTCTAATCAGAATTTTTAAACTTTACAGTTAACAAGCAATCGATTGCACACTGTTCGATCCGATATATGATGTGTATACATCACTCCTGATATACACCATAAAACAAATATTTTCTTTTGATGAACACATTAAAGCCTTTTATTCGCCTAGTATTGAAATACAATAAGCGATTATAATAGAATATAATGTCTCTAAAAATAAATTAGCAGGTAGACTAAAATAGTCTTTGATATCCCCACCCCAAAAAACACTGAAGGAGTAGGCAACCTGGAACATAAAGATAAATTATATTAGTCATTTTTGTCCCAGGTGCAACAAATTGTCATTGAATAAATAATAAAAAAAAACTTTAAAAACGATTTTAAAGAGAAAATTATTTTACACACTTGGACAACTCGGACCTCTATTAATGACAACTCGGAGCAGTTTGAAAAGACGACTTAAACCAATTTGAATGACAACTCGGACAAAAAATGCAGAATAAAGGAAAAAAATAAAGAACAGAGAAAAATAGGCCAAGAAATAAAGAATAGACAGAATATGGGTGGTAAGATATAAGGATTTGATAATAATGGGGAAAATAGTTAGAGAATAGACGAGGAAATGCTATTAAAATAAATAATAAAGAAACAAATATAAAACAGTTATAATAAGAAGTTCGAATTGTCTTTCAAACTGGTCCGAGTTATATCTCTAAGTTAGTCCTAGTTGTCTTTAAAAATGGTCCGATTTGTTTTTAAATTGGTCCGAGTTGTCATGTATTTGCTTGCAGCATACAAAGAAAATGTAATAAGCTTACTAGTATTTTTAAAGTGTGTGTATAGTTGAACTTCGTTTACCTCATTTTCCTAAAAGAATTTAAGTTGGAATGCATTGATCAAGTATCTTGGGACGAATTAGTTTGTACGAATCGGAGTTGGAACGAATCATCTAGATACCATTTTAAGTTTCGCGTGATTGTTTTACCAGAAGTTATAAGCATAAATACAATGGAGACATCACACATATTAACCTTTGAGGCGTTTACTTCATCCTTTTATCGTATAACCAGCTCGTCCCACTTTTATCAGTTGTGCAGCAACCTTCTTAAAATTCAAAATCGATTATTTACGACCTGACAGGTGCGTGTTCACCCCACTACAAAAGTCTAAAAGTCTGAAAAGACCAGTTTTTGTCTTAATTTGCATGAACTTTTACTCGACATTCTCCAAAAGTATGACTTGTGTCTTAATTTTTCTTGACAAATTCTCATTTATATTAAATTTGTATGAAATTTACTCGAGATATTCTCGACATTCTGAATATGGTCTTAAAATTTCTTGACAAATTCTTGACATTTAAATACTGTCTTGAAATTTCTCGACATATTCTCGACATTCTTATTTTTTCTCAGTATGGCTTGACATATTCTGAACATTTTGAATCGTGTCTTAAATTTACTTGACAGTTCTGAGTTTTACAAATCATGACCAATATTCATGATATAACTTTAATATTTATTTCTCTTTATATGATATACTGTTGTTTCAAGTTACACTTCTTTACAACAAAAATAAAAGTTGGGCATGTAAAATAATTGAAAATTTGGGTGTATAAATATTTTTACAAATGCAAATATGGCTATGAAATCTAAAGTATAAAATAATTCAAATGTGGTTGTGTTGATATAAAACAATTTCAATGTGGGTTTTTAAATAATTACAAATTTTGATTCCTAAATCTTATAAATTAAATTATTCAAACCAATCATACTGTAGACATATTTCATTCTACATTCATAATATTCAATGTTGATATGGTAAATAATTATTATACCACAATGTGGTTTATATAAATAGCAAATTATGATGATATACAAATTATTCATTTAACAGAAGAAAAAATTGTGTAATGTCATCTGTTGGAATATATTAAGTATTACACATGGACAGGATGTTCCCCATAAAATTAAGGTATTCCACACCCCAGAGTACACGCAACTGTCAAATAGAAGTTATTGCTTTACCTGTAATCAGCCATACAACTTATCAGTTGACCGACCATGCCACTACAATTTAAAAAGTTTGTTGATAGATGAAAATGAAAATCATCATTTTGATGAAAAAAAAAATGAATTGAAATGGATTTTCTTCATCAAAATTATGAAGTTAATTAATGGAGAAAATTATTATCAACTCCAGGAATAATAAAAAAAAAATGTATTTATAATGGGTCCCATCAATGATTTCTATAGAAATGGTTCTCAAACAGACATGCATAATATAGATCTAAACATTTTTTTCTTTTCAGGAAGGAGTTTTTTTTATTATTTATTAATATTTATTTTTGATAAAAAATTATAAAATTCAACACTCAAATTTGAATAAAAAATGTTTTTGGGTTGTTCTTAAAAATGAATAAGGTTTTTGAATCAAGATGGGAACACATTCTTTGACCTAAACGAAAGCCCCCCCCCCCCCCCCCCCCCCTCTTTTTTTAGCTACACAAACCCAAAAGATGAATTGTGGGGTCCAAAAGAGATACAAGACACCTATTTTAGTAAAGCAAATTTGACTGGCAGTTTTGCGAACGGCAAAAATCTAAATGCTGTTTGTCAATACCTTCTACTTATATTCCAAGTGAAAACAATTACCTAAATGTTTAATAAAAATAAATCAAAATTAAACTACATGGGGGATTATTCAGGGTATTTCAACTTAGTTGCACCAAATTGGTATCTTACTATATATACCAAATTAATCCTTGATTCTTCAAAGTTTAGTTTAGCCATAATAAAAAGGAGTATATAACAGCAATATAATGTCATTAACAGTGCAGAATACGTCTGTTCACATTTCAGGCGAAATTTATACTGTTGAGATAGTGTCAAGACATATTTAAGACTATCAAGAATGTGTCGAGACATATTCAGACATTATTTAGAATGTCAAGAATATGTCGAGACATATTTAGACATTATTAAGAATGTCAAGAATATGTCAAGACAGATCAAGACAAATTTCAGACAGTCAAGAATTGGTCGAGACTAATCCAGACTCTTATCAGATGATACAGGAAGTGTCGAAAAATTTTAAGACAATGTTCATACTGTCAAGACACTTGTCAAGAAAAATCAAGAACCTTATTAGACAAATTCATACTATGTCAAGAATTTTTAAAAATTATTCAGACAAATTAAGAATGTCGAGTAAAAATTCATGCAAATTCAGACAAAAACTGGTCTTTTCAGACTTTTTGACTTTTGTAGTGCCCTCAGGCCTTTTTTCTTTCTTCTATAAAACATATTTTTATTGAAATCTGTACATTTGTTAGTTTAAAACATCGAATACCGGTACCTTATTCCGGGCTCATTAACATTAGTAATGTTATTTAGTGGTTGTCAGTATTATTCATTAAATATAATATACCGGTATAAAAAAACATTGGAAGAAATACAAAGTTAGATGCTAACAAATCAGATGGTCAAACATAAATGTCTAATATAACAAACATACAGATTTTCAAAAATTTAAGGTTTATGTAGTTTTAGTAATAAAACATAAAGTTTGATGTTTAAAAATCTCTTTAGATTTTAAGGAGTCAAACCGAAATTAGTAGTCAAGAGTAGTTTCATTCCTTTTTTCTTTTTCTTCTGTCTTCTCTCCTTCTTTTCAATTTTTCTTTGACAGCAATAATTTTTTAAATGATTTTAATAACTTTAATCCCCTCCTGCCCCAAAAAAAAATAATAAAAAAAACCTCCTTCTTGAGTTTTGTATGATTCATATCTAAGATTTAAGCTTTAAAATCTAAAAAGATTAAAAACTGGTAGTAACCTATTATCTAAAATGTAACAGGCATGGGGGTCAAAGAGTTAATTTTATTATTTGTAGTATATTAAATATACTGACGGACTTTAAAAACGCAACTCTAGATTTTTCTTTTTAATTCTCAATTTCAAATATGAAATGTTTGTAAAACATTTGTGAAATAAATGTCTAAAAATAGATTTCATTCATTACTTAATTGTCTAAGAAAATTTGCAGTTTGACAGTTGAACTGATTACGTCATGTTTTTAAAAGTTCAAATTATGTGTTATGCACTATTAAAAACCCTGGATTTCCCCTTTCCGATTGAGGTGTCACCGTCGAAGGCAATGACTGCCTGTACCCAACGCCTAAATGACTGACAGAAGAGTCAACAATGTTTTAATTTCTATTTTGTACCCCCTGATTTGGCCTCTGTGCCACCCATAACAGTGTGTTTTAGAAATTATCTGGTTTAAAATTTAGGGTTTAAAATGTTTGTCTACAGTCGATTCTTTGGCGTTTTGGTATACGGGATACATTTATGGTGTGAATCTGTCTGTCCGACTTGATTAGCAGTTGACGTTGCGGCCGGAAATATGTCTCGCAAATGACATTGCGTTATCAAATTTTATTGACGTGGCGTTGTCACAACAATTGATCTGGTTTCAGGTGGTCATCAACAAATCCCGTCTGCCTGTACCGTTGTTGTAAGCAGTAAGAAGAGTTTCTGACGTGAAATTATATAGCAACAGCACGTTCACATGATCCTGCAATATTCGTATGGCCTGATTTAGATTTTCATTGCTCAGTCTCGGCAATATGGAAATGCAACATTGTTTTACTGATTTAAGTGTAGGTATGGATTGAAAGAATTGTTTTCACGAAGAAAAAAAACCTTAAACACATTTATGGGATTGAAATATCACTTTAAGAAACTCGTGCGAAATCTAGTATGCTCACTTTAGATTAGTCGGGTATTGAATTTTTCTAAACAGAAAGAAGTATGGTAAGCATGAATAGTAGTTATATTGGAATTAATCATGATTTGGAAAAAAAAAACAATCACCAAAATGTATGTTGCGTTCTTAAAGTCCGTTAGTATATTAAGTATCCAGTAAATTAAATCAAAATATGATAATTAATTAATCTTTATTTACAAAAGTCATAACAACTATAGGCATACAACATATAAACTACACATAAGTTGATTATACCAAATATCACCTAATCCTATATTAAGCAGCTTAGTTTTAATAAAATACAATTAATTTGTCTTATTATTTGGATATTTTTGTAAATCATCATATAAAAAGCGGTAAAAGATTTTTTTTTTTCAAAATTTGTGTTCTATTTGCGGTAGACAATTTGGGAACCATAGTATAAAACCATAAATTGATATGGCACATGCTTGTACTAGATTAAACGAACATCTCGGCCAGGAGGACAAACCTTGTAAAAGGTAACTGCGAGTACTCTTAGATCTGTGTGTATTCGAGTTCAAGGGAACCTTTGACAGGGTAAGATGCACGATGAATGAAATTACAAAGAGAAGTTTTTCACGCACAATTTTCTTCACACCCAATACTTAGAGATTGATCTCTAAGAGTGAAAGGTGGGTCAGCAAATTCCCTGACCTGTTTTTCGAATAAAAGAAAACAATAAGTGTCTAACTAATAAGCCAAAACGCTTAAGCTTTTGAATGTGGCATGAAACAGTACACGTATAGGTTCAATTCAGTAACGCCTGAATTGTTTTGACCAAATATTCCTGTTCCTTGCAATCAAGGCATTTTTTACATGCCGGTAGAAAACATTGCCATGCCAGGGTTAAATGTACAGGGTAAAAAAAGCTATGTATCCCCAAATTTTCAAAAAAATGAACATATCTGTTAAATGATATTTCTTGTCTGCACAAATTGGACTTGTGATATAAAATTACCGTTTTTGTGTATCAATCAAGTCGATACTGACTGGAAGGGTATTTCTCTTTGAGAAAGGTGAAATCTTTGCAAACCGGTTCAACAATAGCAAGGCGAACATCCAAAGTGCTTTGGTCGACGAGGTATGAACAGTTTTTGGAGAAAGACCAAACGGAGATGGAAAGGCAGAAAAAAATGTATCAAGAAGACAAGGCTTATTATTTAGTACAACTGACGCGCGTTGCATCAACTTAAGATCACCAGTGGCATTCAAATTAAAACAGTATAATGTATATCAATACGAAAAACATTTAAAATTGAAATAATAAAAAATTCAGGCGCCTTTGCATAGGCCAGTTTTATCAGGCAGTTAACAAGCCTTTAATTTCAACAACTAAGAGAATGTAAAGTCAAAGCAAATGACTGTATCAATACAGTGTATTTCATGCCAACAAAAGAGCGCTGACTACTGAGCTAGTAATACACGCGGGGGTGAAACGTTCACCAGTACTGTCATCGTGAGTGGTTGTACAAAGTCATAATGCCTTTCTTCTTAATACTATTCATTAGAGGCTCTCGAATCAAACCAATTTGACGACCAAAATCAATAACGAAATTGGAAATCATTTAAAAACAATAACACCAAATCTTGCCGGGGATCGTTTTTCTTTTGATTAGGAAAAACCTTATTACTTATAGTTTCGAATAATTTTAAAATTAAAAGAATAATAAAATGAAAAACCGTGACAAGAATATTCTATCCAGGGTTACTCCCGAAAGGAACAATATAGCCCGGATTCTCTTAGGATTTGATTTTGATTATCTTAAGTCAGAGACATATGAGGTATTTTATGTCTCTGCTTTAGTCAATGCTCACACGGCTTCATTAACAGGTAATACTGGTTTTTCGATGGAAATTGACCCAACATTGAAATCAGTTTAATTATCTTTAGAAGGTGTTATAATCTTGAAAAGTTGTTTTTCATTGTCATGCTAGATACAATCTATTTTGACCCTGTATTAGATCTTATACATTTAAGTAAGGGTCGTCTTTAAACTGCAAAATTTTGATATTTGCTATAAGGACTATACAGAAAGGGATAACAAAAAGTGTTCATACAGGACTAGGATGTTCATCTGCTTGGGTATTCATGCCACAAAAAAGTACATTTGAATCGTTGACTCTTTCCTTATTGTTGGAACAGTTAAGATAACAAGAACATAGTCTCACACTCTTACACCCCAGTGAATCTGCTTATATTCAAAAGTTGCTCAGCCCAATTAAAAATTGAGAAACACCAATGGTGTGTATGTCAGATTATACTCAGTACAAAATGAAAACAAATGTTGATCTTTCGAAAAAGAGAAAAGGATGGTTTGTTTAAAATATACGAAGACCCATCACACATTTTCTATAGGCTTGTGAACAGGCTTTTGTAAATCCACGAAATATAAAAATCAACGAACATACAATGTTACCTACTTTCCACCGTCATCGATCACTAAGATTACATAGATCATAAGATTAATGCTTGTCTTGCTACAGCTGTCAATGTAGGCTAAACTTTAAAATCGGATATAGACAGCAAATGTAATATTGGAAAAATTACCTACTACCATCCTGCAAAAAAAAAAACCCAGAAAATCTTTGCATCTCTAAATGAATTAGAAATATGAAACGCTGTTCGCACCTCAACTAATCAGAAAACCTTTCATTCAAAGAAATCCAGTATTTTGTTGACTTTGGAATTATTCCTACATGATTTTATCTTGTTGCAATTTTAGATAAAAAGACAGCTATTGACATTGTTATTTAATTAAATTAAAATACTCCTAGTTTGTCATGCTGTTGTCTTTTGTCTGTTAAAAGACAAATACGTTTGGAGAAAAATAAAAGACTACAGTGGAAACGCTCAAAAACAGGTCATTCTGTCGTCTACCAAGAGGCAGATTTATACCACTGCTGTATCAATAAAGGCAATAGTAGTATACCACTATCCAATAGTCATAATTCGGTTAAGCAAAAACAAATCCTGGTAACAAACTAAAACCGAGGGAAACACATCAACTATAAGGGGAAAACAACGGAACAACAGAAACACTGAACTACAACAAAAACAAACGCCAACATACATAGAAACGGTCTGTCTGATAACAACCGCCATATTCCTGACTTTGTACAGGACATTTTAAGAACAAATGGTGGGTTGAACCTGGTTTTATGGCTAGTCAAACCTCCCGCTAATATGGCAATGTTAAAAATACCGCTAAAATGACAACACTGCGTGACAGGAATACAGTACAAACAAACGCAAGAACACTCAGCACAGAGAAATACATAAATAGATAATATAATAGTGCATTACAATATGTAAACCGCAGAATAACAACGGACACCTCCCATGAATTTACGACAGCACATGGGGACACCACAAACGAAATATAAACTGCGGGTCACATGAATGGATCAACGTCACAAAAAGTGACGTATTTTACATGTTTTATGTGATGTTTATATTATCACAGGTAAATTTCTAAAAATAAAATAGATTAGTTTTATTTATAGACACGTACAAGAATATTAAATTGGGATTGAGTTTTTATTGTATTATTTTATGTATTTTCTAACCATGACAAGAATATTAAAATTGAATTGTGTTAGCAATGGTGTTATTATTTGTATTTTCTAACTATGTCGGTTTTTCTTCTAAATCAAAACTGTGTATAAACAAAACAAATCCTGTTTATAGTTGCTTTTAACTTAAAACCATATGAGTGAAGTAGCTGATTTTTTAAGAACAACCAGTAACCACACATGAAAACAAACAGCATAAAACAAAAACCCTGTAGACGAACCACGAGTAACTCGACCATACTGACAAATAAGACATATGTGAAATGTACCGAAAATACAGAATTCAAACTACAAACGAAATAAACAGACAATAACTCAGCATAACCCATGCTTTCCCAATGAAGAGCAGGTTGTTCTGTCGTCTACCAAGAGGCAGTCTTAAACCACTGCTACATCAACTCATGCTTTCTCAATAAAGAATAAGTTATTCTGTCGTCTACAAAGAGGCATACCTTAACCACTGATGTATCAGCCCACGTTTTCTTAACGAAGAACAGGTTATTTTATCGTCTACCAAGAAGCAGACTGAAACCACTGATTGATGAATCAACCCATTTTTTCTCAACGAGCAGGAAATTCTGTCGTCTACTAAGAGGCATATTTAAACCACTGATAAATCAACTCATCCTTTCTCAATGAAGAACAAGTTATTCTGTCGTCTACAAAGAGGCAAACCTAAACCACTGATGTATCAACCCACGTTTTCTCAACGAAGAACAGGTTAATCTGTCGTCTACCAAGAGGCAGACTTTAACCATTGATTATCAACCCATCTTTTCTCAACGATGAACAGGTTATTTTGTCGTCAACTAAGAGGCAAACCTAAACCGATGATGTGTTAACCCATGTTTTTCTCAACCAAAAACAGGTTAATCTGTCGTCTACCAAGAGGCAGACTTTAGCCACTAATTATCAACCTATGTTTTCTCAACAAAGAACAGGTTATTTTGCCGTTTACCAAGAGGCAAACCTAAACCTATGCTGTAACAACCCATGTTTTCTCGACGAAGAACAGGTTTTTCTGTGGTCTACTAACAGGCAACCATAAAAAACTGATGTATCAACTCGTATTTTCTCAACGAAGAACAAGTTATTCTGTCGTCTACTAAGATGCAAACTTAAAACACTCATGTATCAACCCATGTTTTATCAACAAAGAACAGGTTATTCTGTCGTTTCCCAAGAGGCAAACCTAAATCACTGACGTCACAACTCATGTTTTTTTCAACGAAGAACAGGTTATTCTGTCGTCTACTAAGAGGAAAACCTAAATCACTGATGTATCAACCCATGTTTTCTCAACAAAGAACAGGTTAATCTGTCGTCTAGCAAGAGGCAAACCTAAACCACTGATGTATCAGCCCATGTTTTCTAAACGACGAACAGGTTATTATGTCGTCTAGCAAGAGGCAAACCTAATCAACTGATGTATCAACCCATGTTTTCTCAACATAGAAAAGGTTATTATGTCGTCCAGCAGAATGCAAACCTAAATCACTGATGTATCTGTCCATGTTTTTGCAACAGAGAACAGGTTATTATGTCGTCCAGCAAGAGGCAAACCTAAACCATTGATGTCTCAGTCAATGTTTTCAAGAAAAAGAACAGGTTAATCTGTCGTCTACCAAGAGGCAAACCTTCACCACTGATGTATCAACTCATAATTCCTAAACGAAGAACAGGTTATTATGTCGTGCAGCAAGAGGCAAACCTAAACCATTGATGTATCAGCCCATGATTTCTCAACAAAGAACAGGTTATTTTGTCGTCCAGCAAGAGGCAAACCTAAACAACTGATGTATCAACTCGTGTTTTCTCAACAAAGAACAGGTTATTCTGTCGTCTACTTAGATGAAAACCTAAATCACTGACGTAACAACTCATGTTTTCTCAACGAAGAACAGGTTATTCTGTCGTCTTCTAAGAGGAAAACCTAAATCACTGATGTATCAACCCATGTTTTCTCAACAAAGAACAGGTTAATCTGTCGTCTAGCAAGAGGCAAACCTAAACCACTGATGCATCAGCCCATGTTTTCTAAACGAAGAACAGGTTATTATGTCGTCTAGCAAGAGGCAAACCTAATCAACTGTTGTATCAACCCATGTTTTCTCAACATAAAAAAGGTTATTATGTCGTCCAGCAAGAGGCAAACCTAAACCACTGATGTATCAGCCAATGTTTTTGCAAAGGAGAACAGGTTATTATGTCGTCCAGCAAGAGGCAAACCTAAACCACTGATGTATCAGCCCGTGTTTTCTCAACAAAGAACAGGTTATTCTGTCGTCTACTAAGATGCAAACTTAAAACACTGATGTATCAACTCTTGTTTTATCAACAAAGAACATGTTATTTTGTCGTGTACTTAGAGACAAACCTTAATCTCTGGTGTATCAACCCATGTCTTCTCAACAAAGAACAGGTTAATCTGTCGTCTAGCAAGAGGCAAACCTAAACCACTGATGTATCAGCCCATGTTTTCTAAACGAAGAACAGGTTATTATGTCTTCTAGCAAGAGGCAAACCTAATCAACTGATGTATCAACCCATGTTTTCTCAACAAAGAACAGGTTAATCTGTCGTCTAGCAAGAGGCAAACCTAAACCACTGACGAAACAACTCATGTTTTCGCGACGAAGAACAGGTTATTATGTCGTCTACTAAGATGCAAACTTAAAACACTGATGTATCAACCCATGTTTTCTCAACAAAGAACAGGTTATTATGTCGTCTAGCAAGTGGCAAATCTAATCAACCGATGTATCAACACATGTTTTCTCAACATAGGAAAGGTTATTAGGTCGTCCAGCAGGAGGCAAACCTTAATCACTGATGTATCAGTCCATGTTTTCTCAACGAAGAACAGGTTATTATGTCGTGCAGCAAGAGGCAAATCTAAACCACTTATGTATCAGCCCATGTTTTCTCAATAGAGAACAGGTTATTATGTCGTGCAGCAAGAGGCAAATCTAAACCACTAATGTATAAGCCCATGTTTTCTCAACGAAAAACAGGTTATTATGTCGTGCAGCAAGAGGCAAACCTCAACCACTGATGTATCAGCCCATGTTTTCTCAACAGAGAACAGGTTATTATGTCGTGCAGCAAGAGGCAAACCTAAACCACTGATGTATCAGCCCATGTTTTCTCAATAGAGAACAGGTTATTATGTCGTGCAACAACCACTGATGTATCAGCCCACGTTTTCTTAACGAAAAACAGGTTATTATGTCGTCCAGCAAGAGGCAAACCTAATCTGATGTATCAACCCATTTTATCTCAAGGGAGATGCAGATATCAAACAAAAATAATACTAATCATAAGTTTAATAAAAAGAATTATTATTAGTATTATTATCAAAATATTAAAAAATATTTATCAAATGATTGTAAGTTTGAATTTGATGAAACTAAAAACAAAACAAAAACAGTTATTACGTTTTATATAAAAATTCAACCAATTATTTGTAAGTAGTGACAATCAAATACAGTCGCTAAAAATCATAACACATGTTTCAGTGACTGAATTCAAAGTGTCACGTGTTCATGCTTTACAATGTCAAAGGCAAATTCCACTCATCTTTCAAGCAAGAATGGAAACTATTTATTATAATCTATACTTGAGTATAATATCAATGTCATCCAAATAGCTCAGTTAATTATTATAGTCAATAAGCAGTATATTTCTACGAAAATTATTTGCCCTTCTCCTTAAATAAACGTATAAAGACGGTGGTTGCTTGGTTTACAATTTCATCATCACAAATAGATCCTAACGTTAGGACCATCCTAAGATCATCTAAAGACATCTAAATTGGTGTTCTAAGCTTAGGACATTTTCTTTTATATTTCCTAAGTTACGAAATGTTTAATAAACCTACTTAGGAAAAGAATATGTCCCAAGATGGTCTTAGGAGTCACAGGACATGTCATCCTAAGACCACTTCGATAAACATGCCCCAGGCTTATAATTTGATAAGCCAGACGTGCGTGTCGTCTACATAAGATTCATCACTGTTGCTCACAAAGTAGAAGGCAAAATAAAATATGAAGTTGAAGAGCATTGAAAACCAAAAATTCCAAAAAAAAGTCCCAAATACCACTCAGGCTATCTAACACCAGAGTGCTTGAATGTTTTATGTCACCAATTACTGCTTCACCCCAGTTTTTCTTGGAGTTTTTCAATGTCAATGACCAGAATATCGTCTTTTTTAAGCTTTTAAACCAATTTATCAACCATCTTATTTTCCATACGTACGTCTCACAATTCCGCTTGCAGCACATAGAAATCGTGTGTTTCAACATGTGACTCATCAAATGCTTACAGTTACGCTGGTTTTATAATGATCAAGTTTTGGCGGCAGCATTTTAAAATGTATTATCTTTCATTTTTCGTTAATGAATCGATAGTAATTGCCCATTGACAATACCAATATTCTAAACTACTACTTTTTAGCGGAGCGCCTCCTTTATGTCTACTTTGAATTATTGATCTAGTATTTTATCCCCAAAGCCACACAACTCTCCAAGCAGTAATAGTAAAATAGTGTTCATTTGTTCGTTTTCATGAGTAAATTATTTTTTAGAAACATTGTAAAATAAATTGTCTTAAATCATAATTAATGTTTGAAAATTTATATTAAGGTTCACATTAATTACACAATTAACATTCTTAGAATTATTTCAAGAATTTTGTTCATGACATCAAATAGTATAAGATAGATAACTCTGTTTTAACAAGCGTTTTGTTTTAAAGAAATACAGTTGTTGATACAGTGTAACATGGTCTACATTGCAGTTATCCCTCCTTAATCTCGACGACTTCTGTGAAAGTAGGAGCCAGGAACTGAATAGTAATGTTGTTGGAAGATAAGCTGGTTATAATGCCGCGCTGATGTATTGCGGCATTGCCTCCGATGTATTGCGACATTCTACCGATGTTGCGCAATTGCTTCGGTCGGAGTAGAGACAGGACGAGATCGACTGATACCTAGCATACGAGAAGTGTTCAAATTGAAAACAACTCATAAACGTAAACTTTTTAAGTTCTTGCCTGAAATAATGATAATCTGTTTGTCTTGAACATCATAACCAAATATGATAAGATAAAGAAGTACGGACAAAATAATAATTTCTATAAGATACAGGTTTAATTATCATCAACCCCAAATGTGTTCTATTTATAATAAGTATTGTTAAACATAAGTAATTTTGACCATGTTTTGATGCACTTTACCAAAAAGACATTCGAGATGTATGATATAAAAAGCAAAATAAAAAGATACCAAACTCCAAGGAAAATTCAAAACGGAGTCCGTTAACAAATGGCAAAATCAAAAGCTCAAACACATGAAACGAACGGAAAACAACTGTCATATTCTAACACTTGGTACAGGCATCTCCTTATGTAGAAAATGGTGAATTAAGAAAACAGCTTATTTTGTACTGACGAAGATATTGTCAAATCCGACAAATCAATATTTTCTTGGGAATAGTTTATTCAATTTCTACCTGTTAATAACGGTATATTGATATCAGTCATACCTTAGTTTATCATGAAAAAATTAGAAAAATAGTTTTCGACCTATCTATACTACTAAAATAACGAGGTCCAATTTGTTAGCCGACATGACCTAAAAACGACGAATCAAAGAATTCAACTTTATATATAACTAATATTGGACAATGGTGTTGTTTAAAAATTATACCATTCCAGGCCCTTTTGTTTTCCAAATAATTAACATTACCAATAATTAACAAGTTCCGGGTCGAATACGATACCGATACCAATAGTATACATATGTCACATGTAGTTTCCGGTTGTAGTTACAAGTTCTGTAATCGTCCTCTATCTGCCAGCCCCCAACCTTTGTGGGAAAAATTTGGTTGATTATATAGGGTATCACTGAAGCATGTCTAAGCGGGCCCCCTCTTATGACAGTCAGTTGGTCCTTTTTTATGAAAATTTCTGGATCCGCCACTGTCAATTTAGGTTAATTAAATCAAAAATATATTTACATGTAGTTTATAGTAAGTTCATTGTAGTAAGAAAACCAGGACGGGTTCAAACAAAGATTTTGAAAGCAGAGAAAACTGTGCATCTTACAATAATCAGCATGACTTTATCAGATGAAAATACGAGTACTAAAAAAACAGGCTGAAATTAAAGCATAGGTACATGTACTTTAATTCAACCACGGACCCGCGATGTCACGGGTGTGTTCAGTTTATCAGAAAGATATATCAAATATTTTACACTAAGATAATACAAGATCAATTAAATTATCTGATAGCACCAATTTCGGTTTGCATATACGTCATATTGGCACTTTGCAAGGGAAGACACAAATTAGTGGGGATTATCTAAAGTGGAGTAGTAAATTTTGACTGTCATCATTTGATTTAATATAAGTAGTTATACTATCAACTTTGTTTCATCGTTGTCTCAATTGAATCATTCAACATCTCCTTACGTTATATAAGTATATAAAAGTCCATATCCAAAATATATATTCATACATTTCATCTGGTTATTTCGTGTCGTCGGGTTGCTGTCTCAATAACTTATACTCAACATCCATTTTCTTCCAAAAATAACATTAAGTTTATTACTAGAAAAGATCTGGCGGAATCCACAAACTCATGATAAAAATATATATTACACTTACATTGTAATACTAACGCCACAAGTTTTAAAATCACTTTAGTTGAGAAAATCGTCTATTTTTGCCCGAAGTTTTAAAAAATATTAAGATTTTTTTTTTTTTTTTTTAAAACATCAATAAAGTTTGAAAGATAGAGTATCAAACAAAGATAAAAAGATAAAACGAATAAAAGTAAAATAAAAAATATACAGGTATATATTTCCATATTTGCATTTGAAACTCTCTTGAAGAATGACATTTTCATTTTTTTTTTTTTTTATTAATTATCTTATGATGTCCAAACTATTTCTTTACGAGAGTCTACAATAGGTAATTGCCAATCTTACGGATATAATGAATTTCGTGTACTGACAAAAGTGACAGTATACGGCGATGATAAGTCTGTTTATTAGATATAAGGAAGCTGTAAGTGATAAATATGTCCCTAGAAGACGCTTTATACAACAATATGTGTGTGATTTAATGTATTTACCAAACTGTCACGTGAAAAATTTTTTTTTTGGCTTCCGAATGTTTATACTAATCTGGAATGTTATGTTTTATAAAAAAAAACATCAAATCGTAAAATTCCATACCGAGTACAAGTGGTTGATTGTTCAATCAACAGTCTGGGAAAACCCAAAGACTTGATAAGTGGTATTAACTGTTTCTTCGCCAAGCAAGTGTTATTTAGGAGAAAGAGCAAACAACTGCTAACTGCAATATGATGCCATATGCTTTCCAAATGCGTGTGGTTCCGTCCAGGCACTCTGGCCTCCTCCACCAATGAAAACTTGCATCAACGAAATGGCCAAGAGTGCTAAAAGTGGCGTTAAACACCAACAATCAATCAAATATATATAGTGGGTACAATTTCCTTACTTTAATTGTTGTTTCTTTTCTTGCATGTGAGTTTCTCATCGTAATCGTAATAATTGTCTACAAAGCCATTAAAAACATAATATTATTGTCTTCGTATTCAGTTTCTGTGGAATGACAAAACAACAAAACTGTAAATTTTATATTAAGGTCAGGACACCTTTTTTCAAGTTCATCCGATAACCAACATATATACCAAACGACGTCATTTAAAAATTTAAAGTAAATGGGGAGTACTCTTAAAAAACAGAACCTTAACGTGCGTAGTCAATGTTGGGTGATACCTATTAGACTTATATGCACTTCTTTAACAGAAGGTACATTAATTTTACTAAATGTAGATCTAATTAAGTAAGTGTCAGTCTTTGTAAGAATCAAGCAATTTAGAAGATTTCAAAACAAGGCCGAAAAAACCCACCCACCAAGCCATTATTTTGAAGTTACCCTCAAACTGAGTAAGAAATGGCGAGTCTTTCGTTTCTGCGTGTCTGGTAATTCGAGAAATATCTAGATAACTTTTGGTTAGGATGATTGCAAATTACGGAATTACCTCCCCTTAATTGATAAATTCTGGTGTATTTCAACTTAAATTATATCTTGAAATACCAGAGCAGGAAAAGGAAATTTTAAATGAGTGAACTATTATACATTCTGAACAGAAACTAATGTAAACTTGAGTGGAGTTTTTGTTTGTACCACCACTTCCTGATTCTTAGGCAGATTGGCAGAATAAGTTGTTGCACTTTGATCCGTCAGATTTGTTTGTCGCTCGAATATGATCTGAAAACACCCAATATAAGGTCATTTTTGGAGGATTATTTGGCAAATCTTTTATCAACTAATCATTTCCAATGACGCCCGGCACTTTGATTACCAATCGTCTTCCCGCAAACTTAGATTAACGCAATTGGATTGAAAAAAGATCGCCGTTATAACAATAAAATGTTGTATCAATTGACAATTTATAATTTGATAAATAAATTATAAAACAAATAAACTTTAACAAACGTATATACCAATTAAATGTATCATCTAACCTAATCTTTCCCTTATTAAATGATTCTTTACTTCATTTATCAGCGTGTTAATTGAACTAACATGAGCTTCACGACGGTGACACATGTGAAGTAGGTTTTTTGGTTGGGTTCGTGTTGCTCAGCCTTTAGTTTTTTTCATATGTTGTGTGTTTTAGACTGTTGTTTGTTTTTTGGTCGTTTTTTTATTTTCTATGCCATGTCATTGTCAGTTTGTTATCGACTTAAGAGTTTTGATATCCCTTTGGTATTTTTCGCCTCTCTTTCACTGTTTTGTTGAGTTGAGAAATGTTTAAACAGTTCGGTGCATTAAATCAAAAATAAAGTACCCGACAGAATTTTTGATACTCCCTAGTAAAAAATACCGAGACTGTGAAGGGAAAGATTTGGTTATATGCTTAACTCCCCCCCCCCTTTTCCCCTCCGGTTCACTGAACATAATCCCTTTATTTTTAATTTGTTAAAATATCAGCGTTACCAGCTTTCTTACACAATTCTCTCGATCTATAATGAAAATAATTAACTAACTTTCGAACATTATGGTTACCAATAAAACCAAACTTCTAAGTCATTGATCACAAGAGGAGGTACAACCTATAAACAAGTGTTCTCGCTTCTACAGTTCACTTACTGTTGTGACAGAATCCTCTGCGCTGTCCTGGTAGCATACAAAAGATTCACAATGATTTCTTTTCGAGGATTAACAATCTTCTCTATCAACCCTCAGCTTTATTTAATTTATTAAACTGAATGTTCTGTTATTATAGACTATAACTATGACGTCATATGAACATAAGAACCATCTGTATTAAGTAAAGCGCGCAATCGATAAAACATCTCCGAGAAGGGTAATTAAGAAATAATTCATGGGGGCTTGAATATATCGTGATTTTACCACGGGTTGACCCTTTATGACAAATATTTTACCCTGAGCGATAGCGAGGGATAAAATATCGGCATAAAGGGACAACCCTTGGTAAAATCACGATATATTCAAGCCCCCATAAATTATTTCGATTCTAATAGGACAAATACGGCAATTCTTTTAGATCGAAGCGCTCTAGGTAAAGGCATTATTTGCCATTCCCATAAATAAACGCACTATTAAATTGATGTAAAAGAACGGAGCAAACTGAATAAATGGCATGCTTAAACTATTTACAATGACATATTTAGATAGGTTTGGATAAATCTAAATGATAATTGTATTTATATGTCTTATATGTAATCAAAAAATGGCTTATATAACACATTATAGCATCGTTTGTTTACGTTTCCTTGTTGTGATGATTTTCGGTTTCACAAGCGTGTATTTTCCCGTAAAATGCTTATATTCTTACGTCATCATTCTATGACGTCGGGTAGCTCATTCATAAAAAAGCATGTGACGCAGGAGTACGATCGGAACAGCCCAAACAATATATTCATATTTTACCACGGGTGTGTACTCAAAGCGTTTGAAGAACGTCATGTTAGAATACAATATAAGCCATGGGTTAGAGTAGAATATCTCCCTCGCATTAGCCAAACAAAATATCACGTATAATAAATACAAAAACAATTTCCGGTGTGCTATAGTATACATGGTACAATAATAACAGGATTTCAAGTCCTAAAGATAAATATTTTATTATATTGACAACAAGTATGCAACGTGTTTGGCAAACATATTAAAAACACAAAAAAACGAGAAAAAAAACAACAACAAAAAAAAACAAAACAGGCACCTCGTGTACATGACTGCACACTTTTATATCATTTTCAGTATATAACTTCATGACAGATGACTATAGTTTATTCATTTTATTTGAATACTGGAGATCATTAAGCAGACATAAGATACACATATTGTATTTTTTGCTTTCTTTGTTTTTTCAGATACGATGCAAAGTTAACATAAAATATAATCAAAGCATCATGACCAAGTCCGTATGACAGTTATTCCATTATCTTCTCAGGTGGTGGTATTCCTTAATGTCTTATTCGTGATTTTAAGTTAGGGAGATAATGCGATTGTCATGACAATATTTTTTCTCTCAACCAACTGCCAAATAGGCAATAGGATTTCTATAACAAGATCTTACTCAGGTGTTAAAAGTTAATTGATAATATGATAATCATTTATGGCGATTTGCGAATTTCATTATGAATCAGATGCTGATATTGCCTTACATTTCATGCTATTGTATAGGATATATTCCATGTCATTATATGGACAAAATTTCATGCCATTGTATGGACAACATTTCATGCCATTGTATGGACTAAATTCCATGCCACTGTTTGGACTAAATTTCATGCCATTGTATGGACTAAATGTCATGCCATTGTATGGACAAATTGTCACGCCATTGTATGGACTAAATTTCATGCCATTGTTTGGACTAAATTTCATGCCATTGTATGGACTAAATTTCATGCCATTGTATGGATTAAATTTCATGCCATTATATTGACTAAAAAATGTGGCAAGTTATAAAGATAGGTAATTTTGGAATTGTTACTTTACTACTGTTGCTTCATGGTTGCTCCATATACATATTGATATCTTCAAAAGAATTAAGAAAGAATCATTTCGTGGTATTAGTTTTGTATCTAAGTCTCAGTGATATCGCATTAGGTCTAGAATTCATCTATCATAATATTCTGCGTTTAATGGATTCAAAAAGTGCTACATTCCAATACCAGTGCATGATGTTGACGCATCTAATATGTGGAACACTATTGTGGTCTTTTATACAGACTTTGTTGATATGCCTCGAACGACTTAATGCAACATTTACAAAAAAGAAAAGAATATTGGCGCATTTAACCAGTAACAAATCTGTTGTACTTTGTTGTATACTTTGTTACATCATTGCTTTGATGAGATTTGGAATAGAAACAACTGGTGGACCTATTGCCTGTGAACCTAAACACACCGCTGTTCCATTGATTCTTTTTTCACACGACATTCCTTGTCTCTGTGTTTTTGTTTTAATTACCTCTTGTTACGGAGTTGTGGTATATCGGATAATTAATTCACATAAAAATTATCGAATTAGAGTATTTACGGTCAACAAATTGACAAAGGAAGATAAAGTAAGGATGCGTAAAAACTTAGTAACGCTTGGTCTGATAATAACACTTCTTTTAGTAGTAGTTATACTACGAGGTATTGCTGTAGTCCTTCTCTACAAGAGAAATGGATCTGAAATAATTGATACACTATTTATAATTTTCAACAATGTGTTTGCATTGTTAAATCCTCTACTAGATCCGGTAATCTATGTATTGCGGATCAAGAAGTACCGTGATCATCTTCGATGTAAATGCCTCAAAAGAAATTCAGTTTCTGATGTGATCAACTTAGCCCAAAGCTCTTAAAAGGTGTATACTGATGAAAACGAAAACGTTTGGGACACTTTTCAACAAAACAACGGTGTTTATGGGAAGATTGTTTTCATAATTGTTTTAATCGAAATATATTGATCACGTTTAGAAAGTACAAGTGAGATAAAGTTCAGCATTCACTTAGTGGGATTATATTATTATTTGTGAGATTATATATTAAGTGGCGATTGTGATTTTTGGATCTTCAGACATCCTTTATTCTTATTAAATTTTAAAGACTCATTAGGTTTTTTTCTGAACTAGGCACTACCAGATACGCTTAGATACGAACCTTTCTAAAGGTTGGAAGCAAAGTAAAAGTAGACGAAAATGGATAAAAAACAAATCAGCAATAATGTAGCAACTAAACAAAAACCGATATTGGCAGTGCCTAGCAATACTTATTAGTGATAACTTTTTAAATGATGCTCAATCTAATATATAAAAATAATTTGTAATTTTTCATTTCTTTATGTTTTCTACCAAAAAAAAAAAATACTATTACCTCGGTATATACTTAAAATCTCTTAAACACTCATATTATTATAGATGTATTTTGTATATTCGACAGAGTTTGAAAGTTAAAGATAACCTCCAAAGATTTTTGCGCGAAATGTGTACATATTAAATAATAAATGCAATTATATACTTTGTATGCGTAAATATCTACGATTGATTCCAGTGGAGTATTTCATAGATTCAAAGAATAACGCAGAAGTAGGTTTGGATGTACCTGTATTAAACTTATTACAAACGAGATTGTACATCATAATGTTACGGTGATGTTGTTTACCAAGCCCGTAAACTAAGATACGATCCGGGACTTTTTATAAATTCTTTAAATAAATTTATTCTAAAAGGTTACCAATTCAACGCTTTAATCAGATCTTTGAATATTGTTTTTATCGGTATAAATATTGTTTTTGTTATCAATAAATTAAATCCCAACTAAATATCATTGCTATGCACATCTGTACATTCACGGTCCTACTATCTGTCGATATCTATATTTGCCATTGCACAAGGTCGTGTTTTTCTCTGACTCTTTATGACGTTTTTAGGTTTGCAGTTAAAAATTTGTTGAGGACTTTTCCGCCATTACTGCCGTTACTGCAGAAAAAAAACAGTGTAGTGGAAAGTGAATGTTTTATCACTTTTAATCATTTCCATGATAAATTTCTATTTTTTGTGATAAATTTAAAAAAATGTTTTGACCGATTTTTAATATGTGTATCCCCATTAAAATACAAGACGTAACTGCAAACACATCCACTTCAAACCAAAGAAAAACTTTATAACCAACGGAACATTGACATCAACATCATGAAAATTAAAAAATAGGAAAATAAAAATAGGAAAAGTCGTTCCATTGTCAATAAATTTGTCTGCAGATTAATTACCAAGAGAAAATGTTATATTAAGGTAAAAAGGAAAGTCATCACTATTAATGTTTGATTTAGTTAGAATGAAATCAGTGGGTTAACATTCATTTATATCTTATTTCTATAATTTGACAAATTTGGGTTATTACAAAGAATATGTCGTTTACATTTTCGCTGGTATTTTGCAAAATGTCACCATAGAGAATAGGATACAATCAGTAAATTTACAGATCTGATGTCTATGCTGGTATTTAAAGAACATGTCGTTTTTGAGTTAAGACGCAGGCACATCGTATGAATTCGTGATGGTTAAGATATTTTTGTTATTGTTGTGAAACGGATGAAAAATCATCTGTTTAAAAGAGAGGCGAAAGATACCAAACGGACATTCAAACTCATGAGTCGAAACTAAACTGACAAAGCCATGGCTAAAAAATAAAAACTACCAATATACAAACAACAGTAAATAAAATACAACATAGAAAACTAAAAACTGAGCAACACGAACCCTATGTTAAGCTACGATTGATATCTGATACACATACAAAGGAAAAGTTCATTCATGTGAATCTCACGTTGAATTCGCATATATAAATTTCATCTCAAATAAAACGAGCTATTACGTGAAACTCACGTAAAAATTTACGTGAAATCACATGAATTTTTTCACGTGAATTATCAAAATAAAGTTATTCAAATAACATCTAAATTCAAAATTTTTATTAAAGTCATGAAAAATATAAGAAGACACTTCTGGGGCGGGGGTTTAAGTTCACGTGAATTTAACGTAAGAAATTTCACATGAGTTAAACGTATAAGTTTGTTTTGAGGTAATTTCACATGAAATTTTCAATGTGACATTCATGTGAAATTCAAAAGAGCAAAATTTGTCTGTGTACATGCTGATCTTTCGTCCAATACTTATCTGACAACTCTAAAACAAAAGAACCCAATAAGGGATGGGGGGATTCCCTTAGCACATATATTTTGCCTTTTTCTGAATGTAACCATTTTAATTCCGCAACCCCTTTTAAACCCCTTATTAGGATTCTCAGAGTTTCAACAGTAAAGTGCCATTGTTTACCAGTTTTGTTTTGTTATCCAACTTTGGTGTGGCGTTTTCCTTTCGATAACATGAATTTTGCCATTGCTTTTTCTTGAACCTTCAGCCTATTTTACCACTGTGCACCTACTATACTCCAAATTACTTACTATGGGGTTTCCCTTGGCAAATGATGGGTCATTTTTATTTCTCATAAACAAATACTGCAATGTTCAAACTGTCCAATTCCATTCAAATTTGTGATTTTTAAGGTATATAAACAATATTTTTTTCAATAATTTTTTTCCAGGAATAGATAAAACAAAATCTGGCAGTGTTTGCAAAATTAGATATTATCTTTAAAAGCCTAAACTTCCGACATGATCTGTAATCTGTAAAAGAGAGTCAAAAGATACCAAATGGACATTCAAACTCATAAGTCGCTCGGAAAGATTAATCTGTATAACCAGTACTGCAAGTCAATGCACACCTCCATAATCTGGAGTGTGATATCCACCACTTCACGCGAATACAAATCATAAAAATGTTTTTGTCACACTATTAAAAGTTCTATCCACACTATTAAAAGTTATATCCACCAGAATATCGTATGAGAATTAATTTTCAACCATTGATATACATTGATATACATTCAGACTAAACCATTCCATGGTGTATATTTAGGAAAAATGAAATTGGAGGAAATTAGTGTACATAAGCCTAACTCTTTATTTCGTTGTCTTTGTGATCTGAAGTGGATACTTTTGAAAATTCTATCCACCAGAATATCGTATGAGAATCGATTTTCAACCATTGATATACATTCAGACTAAAAGTATTAATGTGACTTTTCAGATTTACTTTAGATAAAGGCAACAGTAGTATACCGTTGTTCAATAATCATAACTCGATTTTTTACGACAACACATGTTAACAGTCATTGCTATTATTTTTAAGAAACGTGTTTAAAAAAATGTACGCCTGCAAGTATGATCGACTGGTTTCAAGTTGGTGTTCGCTGTTAGAGACGACGTGGTTCGGTATTTATATATCCCGCTATCGAGCATTTTGTTGTTTCTTTCTTATACGTGTGGGTCCGGTGGATAATTTTATGCTGAGTTGTTGTCTGTTTATTTCGTTTATGGTTTGAATTCTGTATTTTCGGTACATTTCACATATGTCTTATTTGTCAGTATAGTCGAGTTAAACGTGGTTCATCTACAGGGTTTTGTTTAATGTTGTTTGTTTTCATGTGTGTTTTCTGTTTGGTCTTACATGATCTTGAGTTATATTACAGTTATTTTATTTTTATTTTCTATATGTATGTTAAAGTTAAGATAAAAAATCAGCTATGATTTTAAGTTTAAAGCAACTATATGCACAGGATTTTTTTGTTTACACACAGTTTTGATTTAAAAGAAAACCAACATGGTTAGATCATACAAATAATAACACCATACCAAACACAATTCCATTTCAATATTACAGTCATGGTTAAACAATACATAAAATAACACCATTACAAACTAAATCCCAATTTGATATTCTTGTACGTGTCTATAGATAAAACAAATCTATTTTATTTTTAGAAATTTACCTGTGATAATATTTACGTCACAAAAAATACGTCACTTTTTGTGACGTTGATCCATTCATGTGACGCGTAGTTTATATTTCGTTTGTGGTGTCCTGGTGTGCTGTCGTAAATTCATGGGAAGTGTTTACATGTTATAATGTACTAATATATTATTTATTTGTGTATTTCTCTGTGATGAGTGTTCTTGCGTTTGTTTGTTCTGTGTTCCTGTCATGTAGTGTTGTCGTTTTAGCGATATTTTCAACTTTGCCATATAATCGGGAGGTTTGGCTAGCCATAAAACTAGGTTTAATCCATCATTTTTTCTTAAAATGTCCTGTTCTAAGTCAGGAATATGGCAGTTGTTATCAGACAATCTGTTTCTATGTATGCTGGCGTTTGCTTTTGTTGTAGTTCAGTGTTTCTGTTGTTCCGTTGTTTTCCGTTGTTTTCCGCCTATAGTTGATGTGTTTCTCCCGGTTTTAGTTTGTTACTTTTTTAATTTGTTTTTGCTTCATGGAATTTTGACAATTGAACAGCGGTATACTACTGTAGCCTTTATGTAAGGGTACTTACAAAACTGGTCATATTCAGTTTTCTTTTAACATAAAATGCCACAATGAATATCAACAAGACTTGAAAATCATGCATGGACGCATTCCCATTCCATGGTGTAAATTTATGAAAAATGAAATTGGAGGAAATTAGTGTACTTAATTAAGCCTAACTCCTTATTTCGTTGTCACTGTGGTCTGAAGTGGATACATATGTTATATTAAACTTTGGCAATTCATAATTCTACTTTGTTAAAATGATTTTAGGAATTGCCAAAACATTTTTTTTTATATAACACATATATAAGTTTGATTAAGCCATTCTTCGTAAATATAAAGGAAACAGCCTTAATTGAGAATATGTCCATGTCAGATAATAGGATTATAGGTACCAAAACTATTATTACAGACACCTATTTTCCAAACCTCACAGGAGATCCTTATCATGTTCACGATTTAATTGGTTCCACTTTAAATGAATGATTTTAAGTCTTAAATTTGAAGGGTTTCTTTTTGGTTTAAATCTTAAATCCAGATGCTTATTTGTGTTGTTGTTGTTTGTGATAGTATTTTCTTTTGCTGTAAGAAGTTATTGGTTCTCTCTCAACTACAACAAGAAATGCAGTATGTATATTTTTATTGGATACATAATTAGTTTCTGTTTAACCAAGATTGCACTGTTTTCCTATCGTTAAGATTTGATTCCAAGCTTCTAATGTTAAAGGATCTGAGGAACTGTAAACTTTACGCAAAGCCGACAAGTTGGATAAATATACATCACAGGATGCACAATCCCGGTAGCATTTAACTTGTGTGTCAAACGCATACGTCTTCAACTCATTACATTTCTGTCCTGGCCCCGCAGATTCTTCATATTTTCCTATAAGAGCTTTTGTTAAACAAATCCTCACACAGTCAATCGATCTTTTTCCAGCTGTTGTAAAACTAGAGGAGAAACTTTTTAATCTGTTACAGTACTTGTAGCCATATGCAATAAGATACTGAGAGGAACCGCATTGTCGTTGTTGTTCAAAACATCTGTAAAATTGTCAATTGCCACTTTTCGCTTTAGCAACACATTCAGGATCAACCGATGCTATAATGATAAAGGGATACAATGTTTAGCATTGCTAATACTAATGTGTAAGTTAGTATGCGTTATTTTAATATGTTACAGCAGAATAGGTAGAAACCAATTACATTAAGATATTTAAAACTGACTTTCTTTTCGAACTTCGGTCATGCTATCTATATGTAAATATAAAAATAAGAAGATGTGGTATGATTGCCAATGAGACAACTTTCCAAAAGAGACAACATGACACAGAAATCAACAAATATAGGTTACCGTTCGGCCTTCAACAATGAGCAAAACCCATACCGCACAGTCAGCTATAAATGGTCCCGAAATGACAAACGTAAAAAAAATCAAACGAGAAAACTAACGGTCCGATTAATGTACAAAATAATGAACAAAAAAACAAATATGTTATACAGCAACAAACGGCAACCACTGAATTACAGGCTCCTGACTTGGAACAGGCACATACAGAGTAAGGCGGGGTTAAACCAGTTGGAAGGCGCGCCAACAATCTGGGACAATGGTGTAACATTACAACATAAGAACAAACTATTAAAAACCAGTTGAAAAGGGATTAACTCGTCAGATACATAGCAGAACTACATCTAACAAAAACAAACACAGAGTGGACGTAGCAGGGTACTTATACATCCCCACAACAAAAAGACTATATATACAGATTTGAGCGTACTCGCAGTTACTGACAGCTAGTTCAAAGCCAATAACAACTAATAAAACAAATCATGCATCTAAGACTAAAAGTACAGTTAAGGGCGGTTTGAAATTTACAGGTGTAAAGGGGTTTGTGCCATGTCCCATTTTTGAATTACTTTTGTTATCACTTCTGCTAATAGTACATATAAATAAACTCATCATGATACTAGGAACAAAATTGTGTACATCAGACGCGTGATATGTCTAAATACAAAAGACTCATCAGTGACACTCGAATCAAAAAAGTTAAAAAGGCCAAATAAAGTACGAAGTTAAAAAGCACTGAGGACCCAAAATTGAGAAAGGTTGCCAAAAAATACAGCTAAGGTAATCTTTTATATTACACAACTGTAGCAACGGGATGTTTCTCAGACAAAAACTGTCACTTAAAATTTCCATAGCATTATTTGTCTGAAGCATTTTCAGAAATCGAAATAATTAATCTCGCATTTGCGTCCATTGTTTAACATTAAAAATACTTAATATAAAAATAAGAAGAAGTGGTATGATTGCCAATGAAACAACTCTCCATAAGAGCCCGAATGACACAGAAATTAACAACTATAGGTCACCGTCCAGCCTTCAGCAATGAGTAAAACCCGTACCGCCTAGTCAGCTATAAAAGGCCCCGAAATAACAAATGTAAAACAATTAAACCGAGAAAACTAACGGCATGATTTATGTACAAAATAATGTACGAAAAACAAATAATGCATACAAACATGTTTGAAGTTACATGATTAATGCTTGAATTAAAGTCTTAGTATCGATTTACTACAAGATAATGTTAACATTTCAAAGTTAATTCCTTTCTCAATCTATATTTGTTTTATGTCAGCATGTTTAATTTCTGATCGGCATTACACAGAACAAAATACTAACGAGTATTAAGAAAAAGGTGTTATATAATCAGAACAAAATAGGTTCAATTTATTCTGTGAATGGTTTCCAAGAAGAGTTTCCAAGAAGAAACTTGTATTTTCAATAGGGTTAACATATCTTGTAAAATTGTGGAGGCGACTTTGAAGGAATTAGATTTGAACCGGTGACGACTTAGCTTGTACCAAGTGACCGACAACCAAAACATCAACAACCGTTGAATTGAAATAGAAATGTATGTTTTTTTAATTGAAATATAGTAATGAATAAATGTTTGCTAGGCAAAACTACAAAATTAACCTGAAGTAAATATGTAAATAATTATTTAAATATAAAAAACTAATACAACCTTCCACAGAGTTAGATCCATTACCCTAAATTTTTGTTTGTATGGTAAGTATAATGTTGTTCGAGTAGAATAATGTTCCGTAGAATTCAGATTTTCCATTTATATATATTAATAACCATTGATATTTACATTGATTTAATCACTTAAAAGAGTAAATTTTAAAATTAAAAAGATCTGTTATATAAACGAAATCCGGGATGTAAGAATATTTATACATGTTAGATGAAAGGTTATTTACATACAATTGTTTTCATTTTACGGATTTTATTTATCGTAACTACATCTATTATATATATAAAGAAGATTAATTGAATGACATCACTAACAGGACTTGTTAAATTGTGAAATAATGTTTCCATCTTTGTATAGGTAATTCTATTGTCTAAGGTGATTTCCCTTTAGGAATCCTTTGCCAGTGGTATGTAATTGATTTGTTTTAATAGTTGCATATCGGTGACGCTATCAACTTCAGTTTCCCGGATATTCCTTACAACCCCACTGAGTTTATGTATGAGATATACTGTAGGCCATTTTAGACAAATTATAACTAATATCTTAAATTCTGCATTTGACAGAGTGAAGAACGGCATGATTTCATATCAGCAGGTTAAGTATCTTGAGATTGTTTTTGTAACAGCGAGCATTGATGCATTATAATTATGGTTTTACCGTAGTTGTATTTCCTATCTGTTTTCCGCCATTATAGACTGCTTTACACTGTTGAGTGTTTTCCTTTGCACGGATTTTCATTCAACGTTTTTTTTAATTTTTTATATATTTTATGTCCCCCTCCGCTGATCGTGATTAAAAAGGATGCGGGTTAGACCTTAAAAAATAAGCATCCTCAAGATGTGCATGTGCTTGTCTTAAGACTGTTATCTTGTCAGTGATTATTCTTTGTGCAGGTCTATATTATGTGTCTTCATTGCTGTATTATTTAGTTTTATGCGATATTTATCCATTTATAATATTTATTGGCAAATTATTTTTTATTTCTCATATTTTAAAACTATATGATCATGATGATAATCTACTTTTTGGCCATTATTCTCTATTTTGTAAAACCTTCCACACTCTCTTTTGTTATATCTTATTATTTTTGTCCATTTGATGACGATGGCAAAATTTTTTTATAGTCTGTGTTAATTTTAATCATTACTGTTTTAGAATCCGGTGATTTGAAGGTTGACATGTCTGTCTAGTGTTGTGAATGCATGTTGATCCCTTAGACAAGACGGCCTTTGTGTTTTTGTATCGTTGTGTTGCTGTATCATTGGCATACAGCCATCATCTATTATTCATATTTCAGATGATGTTTTTATTCTTGATATGTATACCATGTGATATTCGAGTACTGGTTCCTACTAACTGATAATCTCGAGTGTATTAAACATAATAAATATATTTATTTAAAATAATGTTTAAACATAACTGCATTAATACAAGATGACAAATTTCAAAATATACAACAAAGGAGATGATTTCAATTTTGATTTTGCAAACGTTAAAACAAAGGGTTCTTTTACAGAGTGACATGTTATACAGAATGTAACATGTTGAATAATTTCTAAATAACTGCACTGTCGCTACCAACATCTTATCTGCAAATATATTCTGTTTCTCGTTAACATAAATAGTTTTAGACGCAATTTCTCGTCAATCTTTTTTTAATGTCGTAAATAGAATTACAACCTCGAAATATAGTGCAACAGCTAATCAGCTAATGTACAACTATAGCACTTGTGGTGGTGACCTTGAAAAAATCGAATTTGCACAGGGAACGGCAAGTTCCAGGTGCATAGGAACCAAACCATTCAACAAATGTTGAAATAGATATCTATAAACTTTTAAATAAAGAAATTATATTTAAAAAATATTTGTCTTACATGTAAATAAAACAAAATTTACTTGTAGTACATATCGGATAAGTCACAGGAAAAATAAGTACAAACTTCCAGAGTAAGATCCATGCCCTAACTGGTGTGCAGTGTAAATAGAATGCATCCGAGTAGAATATTGTCCCGGAGATATTCGGATTTCCTATTTATATATCTAACTGATGAATAAAAAATTATTTGCCATTAATTTTGATTAATTTGAATTGTAAATGTCAACATTAAATAAAAGTGACAAACACAAGTAAAAAAAAATCCGCTATGTTTTAAGACTATTCAAATAAAAATTATTTTATAACGCACTTACATATATATTGTGTTCACATTTATATAATACAAACAACAACATAAAAACATTTAAAAAATCCGGTATTTTGTAAAAATATTCAAATAAAATATGATCATTTATTATGCATTCATGGTTTTCGAACGTAAAGGAATAGGATATAATCAGTAAATCTACAGATATGACGTCTATACTGGTATCTAAAGAACATATCGCTTCTGCATTAGGACGCAGACACGTCGTATAGGTCGACGAATTCGTGATAGATAAAATATTTTTGATAATGTATTGATATCGATAAAAAATTAACTGTTTAAAAGAGCGACGAATTATACCAAATATTATTATAATGGCAAAATGTGCCATTCAAATTCGAAAATAAACTGACAACGCCATGGAGAAAAAATAAAAAGACCAACAGACAAACATCAGTATACAAAGCACAACATAGAAAACTTAAAACTGAGCAACACGAACCCCACCAAAATCTGGGGGTGATCTCACGTACTCCGGAAGTGTTACCAGATCTTGGTCCACATGTGGCACCCGTCGTTTTGCTCATGTTAGTACAAACCCGTTAATAAGTCTAATTCTGTAGGTCAAATTAGGGGAAAAGGAGACGGGATTGTAGTTACGACATTTGGAACATATCTGCTATCATCTGTGAAACGGATATTCCATAACGGTCAAACAACTCGTGATGGCGTCCGCAAAATTTACGAAGGGATGCTTATCTGTGGCAATTTTTTCAGCTTTTGCTGTAGGCCCATCATTCATTTTTTGAAGTTCAGGTTTTTATACTGCTCATACAGGAGTTGGTGGCACCGGATCCTCGTCAAGAGGAAGAGGTTGAATTATTTTATCAGTCATACACGACATACACCAGACAGCAGTGAACCAGAAAGCCTTAACACAAAAAAAAAAAAAGCATAAGAGACTCAGAAGACTCATTGCAGAATACAGAATCTCCGTTTAACATGTTATTGGCGAATTGGAATGTTATAAAGTCATTGGAACTCGTATGAGGCTTCCTCGTCTCACACCTAGTTAAAGATTGCGGTTGTCATTGTTTTGTCAATCACCGAAATCAACTTTTCAATTAATACTATAATGATTAAAGTACAATGTTTACAATAATTTTATTATTTTGAGATCGCCCCGTCATTTGAACTGGCTTACACTGGCTCGTATTCGGACTCGGGTCCTACATTTATTGTAAATCTCTAGTAAGAGGTCACTTTCGGATGCCTACTAGCCAAATTTTTTTAATCAGCTAATCATTTTGAGTGACACCCGGTATTTTGATTTCAATTGTATTCCCGCAAACTTAGATTAACGCAATTGGATAAAAAATTTCGCCATTATAAAAAAATGTTGTATCAATTGACGATTTATAATTTGATAAATGAATTATAAAACAACTAAACTTTAACCAACGTATATATCAAATATCAACTTACCTTATCTTTTCCTTCTTAAATGATTCTTTATTTGACTTTTCAGCGTCTATGAACTATCACGAGCAACACAACGGGTGACACATGTGAAGTAGGCTCTATTTGCCCTTCCGGAACACATGAGATCACCCGAGGATTTTTGGTTATGTTCGATTTGCTCAGCCTTTAGTTTTCTATGTTGTGTTTTGTAGACTGTTGATTGTTTTTTGGTCGTTTTTCATTTTTTATGCCATGTCATTGTCAGTTTGTTATCGACTTTTGAGTTTTGATATCCCTTTGGTATTTTTCGCCTCTCTTTCATTGTTTTGTTCAGTTGATAAATGTTTCAACAGTTCGGTGCATTAAATCAAAAATAGTCCCTAGTCAAAAATACCGAAACTGAGAAGGGAAAGATTTGGTTATATGCTTAACCCCCTTCTCCAACCCCCTCGATTCACTGAACATAACCCCTTTATTGTTAATTTGTTAAAATATCAGCGTTACAAGCTTTCTAATACAATTATCTCGATCTATAATGAAAATAACTAAATAACTTTCAAACATAATGGTTACCAATGAAAACAAACTACTAAGTCATTTATCACAAGAGGAGGTACAACCTATAATAACTGTTCTCGCTTCAAAAGTTCACTTACTGTTGTGACAAACTCCTCGGCGCTGTCCTGGTAGTCCACCAAAGATTCACAATGTTTTCCTTTCGGGGATTAACAATCTGCTCTGTCAATTCCAAGCTTTATTTAATTTATTATTCTGAATGTTATTATTGACTATAACTATGACGTCATATGTACATAACAACCATCTGTATTTAGTAAAGCGCGCAATCGATAAAACATTGCTTTGGGATAGACAAAATATCGCGTATGATAAATACAAAAACAATTTCCGGTGTGCTAAAGTATACATGGTATAATAATAAACGGATTTCAAGTTATATTGATAAATACTTTATTATATTGACAACATGTATGCAACGCGTTTGGGAAACATACAAAAAAACACAAAACCAACAAAAACAAAAACAGACACATAACCAAAAACTTAAACATACATATATGCGAACGATAAAAAGGCACCTCGTGTATATGACTGCACACTTTTAAATAATTTTCAGTATACAACTTCTTGACAGATGTTGTTCTGAATTGACTATAGTTTATTCATTTTATTAGAATACTGGAAATCATTAAGCAGTAATAAGATACACGTTTTATGTTTGTTGCTTTCTGTGTATTTTCAGATCCGATGCAAAGTTAACATAAAATATAATCAAAGCATTATGACCAAGGCAGTATGAGACTTATTCCATTATCTTCTCCGGTGGTGGTATTTCTTGATGTTTTATTCGTGATGTTAAGTTAAGGAAATAATGCGATTGTTATGACAAATTTTTTTTCTCTCAACCAACTGCCAAATAAACAATAGGATTTCTATGATAAGATCTTACTCGTGTGTTAAAGGTTAATGGATAAAATGATAATTATTTATGGCGATTTGCGAATTTCATTATGACGCAGATGCTCATATTGACTTACAGTTCATGCTATTGTATAGGATAAATTCCATGCCGTTGTATTGACTTAATTTCATCCCATTGTATAGACTAAACTTCATGCCATTGTTTGGACTAAATTTCATGCCATTGTATGGACTAAATTTCATGCCATTTTGTCTTCGATGTAAATGCTTTAAAAGAAATTCAGTTTCTGATGTGCTCAACATGGACCAAAGTTCTTAAAATGTGAAAACTGATGAAAAAAAAACGTTTAGGACACTTTTCAACAAAACAACGGTGTTAATGAGAACAAAATGTTCTTTCCCTTTAGTTTCTTGTTTATTTTAATTAGAATAAACTGACAACGCCATGGCTAAAAAAAAGAAAAAGAACCAACTGACAAACAGTACACATAACACAACATAAAAAAATAAAGACTGACAATTCAAACCCCACCAAAAACTGGGGGTTGTGGCTCAGGTGCTCCGGAAGATTAATCTGTATAACCAGAACTACTAGTCAACGCACAACTTCAAAATATGGAATGTGATATCCACCACTTCACGCGAATATAAACGATTTTTTTTCACACTATTAAAAGTTATTTTCACACTATTAAAAGTTATTTTCACACTATTAAAAGTTCTATCCACCAGAATATCGTACGAGAATTAATTTTCAACCATTGATATGCATTCAGACTAAAAATATTTTCAGATTTACTTTAAGATTTTTTTCGACAACGCATGTTAACAGTCATTGCTATTATCATTGAGAAACGTGTTTTAAAAAAAGCACAACAATGCACGCCTGCAAGTATGATCGACTGGTTTTAAGGGTACTTACAAAACTGGTCATAAAATGGCACGAAGAATATCAATTAGAATTTAAAAATCATGTATGGACGCATTCCCATTCCATGGTGTAAATTTAGAAAAACGAAATTGGAGGAAATTAGTGTACCTTAGCCTAACTCCTTATTTCGTTGTCATTGTGGTCTGAAGTGGATATATATGTTATATTAAACTTTGGCAATTCTACTTTGTTAAAATAATTTTGAGCTTTTGATTTTGCCATTTGATTAGGGACTTTCTTTTTTGAATTTTCCTCGGAGTTCAGTATTTTTGTGATTTTACTTTTTTAAGAATTGCCAAAAACTAAATTTTAATATAACAAATATAAAAGTTCGTAAATATAAAGGAAACAGCCTTAATTAAGAATATGTCCATGTCAGATAATAGGATTTTAGGAACCAAAACTATTATTACAAAAACCTATTTTACAAACCTCACAGGAGATCCTTATCATGTTCACGATTTAATTGTTTCCACTTTAAATGAATGATTTTAAGTCTTAAATTTGAAGGGTTTCTTTTTGGTTTAAATCTTAAATCCAGATGATTGTTTGTCTTGTCGTTGTATATGATAGTATTTTGCTGTAATAAGTTATTGGTTCTCTCTCAACTACAACACGAAATGCAGTAATTTATGTTTTTATTAGATACATAATTAGTTCCTGGTTAACCAAGATTGCACTGTTTTCCTATCGTTAAGATTTGTTTCCAAGCTTCTAATGTTAGAGGATCTGAGAAACTGTAAACTTTACGCAAAGCCGACAAGTTTGATAAATAGACATCACAGGATGCACAATCCCGGTGGCATTTAACATGTGTGTCAAACGCATACGTCTTCAACTCATTACATTTCTGTCCTGGCCCCAAAGATTCTTCATATTTTCCTATCAGAGCTTTTCTTAAACAAGTCTTAAAACAGTCAATCGATCTTTTTCCAGCTTTTGTAAAACTAGAGGAGAATAGTTTTATTCTGTTACAGTACTTGTAGCCATATGCAATAAGATACTCAGAGGAACCGCATTGTCGTTGTTGTTCAAAGCATCTGTAAAATTGGCAATCGCCACTTTTCGCTTTAGCGACACATTCAGGATCAACCGATGCTATAATAATAAAGGAATACAATATTTAGCATTGGTAAAACTAATGTGTAAGTTTGCATGCGTTTGTTTTATATGTTACAGCAGAATAGTTAAAAATCATTTATATATTCAGGACTGTCTTTCTTGATGAACTTCATTCTACTTACATGTAAGTACAGTTCAAGGCGGTGTGAAATGTACAGTTATAAAGGGGGTTTGCCATGTCCCATTTTAGAATTACTTTTGTTATCACTTTTATCTTCTGCTCATAGTAAATATTAATAAACTCATCATAGATACCAGGAACAAAACTGTGTACGCCAGACACATGTTTTGTCTATATACAAAAGACTCATCAGTGACACTCGAATCAAAAAAGGTTTAAAAGGCCAAATAAGGTACGAAGTTGTAGAGCAATTAGGACCTTAAATTGCAAACAGTTTTGCCAAATACAGCTAAGGTTATCTATTCTATTAAACAACTGTAGCGACGTGATGTTTCTCAGACAAAAACTGCCACTTTAAATTTCCATACCATTATTTGTCTGACGCATTCCCAGAAATCAAAATAATTAATCTCGCATTTGCGTTCATTGTTTAACATTAAAAATACTTAATGCATGCAAACATGTCTGAAGTTACATGATTCATGCTTGAATAAAAGTCTAAGTATCGATTTACGACAAGATAATGTTTACATGTGAGAGTTAATTCCCTTAAAGATCCCTTCTCAATCTATATTTGTTTTATGCCAGCATGTTTGATTTCTGATCGGCATTACACATAACAAAATACTCAGGAATATTAAGAAAAAAGTGTTATATAATCAGAACCAAATATGTTCAATTTATTCTGTGAACAGTTTCCAAAAAGAGTTTCCGTAAGTAAATTTTGTAAAGAGTTGCAATATTAAAATTAGAACAAACTTTCACAGAGTAAGATTCATTTCCTTAATGATTTGTTTGTATAGTAAATATAATGCAGTAAAAGTAGAGCAATATTTCGGAGAATTCAGATTGATAATATTTACATTAATTTAATCACTTTAAAGAGTAAATGAAAATTTTAAAGATGTTACAAAAACCAAATCCAGGATGAAAGAATATTTATACAAGTTATATGAAAGATTAATTATATGCAATTGCTTTCACTTTAAAGATGTTATCAATGTTTTAGGTAAATATTATCACCACATCTGAGATGATTAATTGATAAAAAGCACTAATAGGACATGTTAAATTGTACAATAATGTTTAAATAATTTATTAGGTAATTCCACAGTCTAAGGTGACTTCCCTTAAAAAATTATATCTAGTTGTTATCAGCATCTTATCTGCAAATATATTCTGAATCCCGTTAACAAAAACAATTTGAGACGCATTTTCTCATCCCTCATTTCTAAATGTCGGATTAAATTTACTAACTGGCCTCACTTGAATCGTTTCACCATTTGATCTGAATTGTATAAGAAACCTCCATGAAACTTGTTGGGAATTTTTTTTCTCATTTTGTTTAAACAATCGGTTTTCAACCAAAAGCTATGGCTCGCTTCCTGTAGTAGCACATTTTAATTCTCCTTATTTAATTGTGTGCAGTCTTTAATTTCCTTGTTTTTGTATTTGGGCTATATATAAGAAGATGTGGTATGAGTGCCAATGAGACAACTCTCCATCCAAGTCAAAGATATAATAGACTGGGAAGGGTTTTAGTTGTGTGTTTTACTTGTTCGATATATGGTAAAGTTAAACGTTGGTATCGATGATGAGGTTATTGGAGATACGTACACACGTTAAAGTGTTTTACCACATTGTCTCCCAATTACCAAGTCAAATCATCTGTGCAATGCTTTATTCGTTGTTGTCTGTCTTCGTTTGGACGTCTATTTTCTGAAGGTATTGGTTGTCAGTAGTTGGTATGGTCTGTTGTATTGTCCAATATTTGTGGTCATTTATGTTATCCTTTTTTAAGTAATAAGGATTCAATTTGAAGCATACGCAGTTTAATTAATAGATACCGAACTTTATATCAATTCATCTGCTAGATAAGAGTAAATTCAGTTGTAAATGAACTAGTCAATCTTTCTGTATTTCTAATGTTATCAATCTCCAAACGATTAATAGGATTGATTATAATGTCAAGTTCAAAAATTAATTTTCAAGTAGAAGCGCGCGTCTGGTGTACAAAATTTTAATCCAGTAATCTGGTATCTATGATGAGTTCATTTCCCCCCGAAATAAATGTTAAACAATGTCAACAGTAATCATCATTGTTTATATTCAGTATGAATTTTAATTAATTCGAACACTGCTTTATCTTAGTGAAATTGTACAGCAATCTTATATTTTAATAAATACATAATAGAAAAACAAAGGATATGGGGTATCCTTCCATGACACAAACTCAGTACATGCACAGCAAAAAACACACAAAAAAGCAAAGGAACAGCGCCTTTATTACTGTTCTTCATCACAAAGTCACAGTGAGCCCTTCAACACAGAGCAAAAAATCAAAACCGTGTTTTTTTAATAGTGTCAACAGCTAATATACAACTGTCACAAGTGGTGGTCATCTTGAAAAAAATAGAATATGCACACGGGACGGCAAATTCCAAATGCATAAGAACCAAACCTTACAACAAACATTGAAATAGATATCTATCAACTTTTGAATGAAGGCATTATATTAAAAAAATATTGTTCTTACATGTACAGAAAACAAACTTTACCTGTAACAAAGTCAAAAGTCACAAGAAAAATAAGTACAAACTTCCACAGAGTAAGATCCATGCCCTCACTTGTGTGCAGTGTACATAGAATGATTCAGATTAGAATGTTGTCCCGGAGAATTCAGATTTCCTCTTTATATATCTTACAGATGAATAACAAATATTTGCCATTAATTTTGATAAAGTTAAGTTGTAAATATCAGCATAAATCAGATGTGAAAAACACAATGAAAAAAACCAAATCCGGTATGTTCTAAGACTATTCAAATAAAATTTTATTTATTACGCACTTAAATATATTGTGTTCACAATTATGTAATTCTGACAACAACAAAAAAAAACAGTAAACAAATCCGGTATTTTGTAAGAATATTCAAATAGAATATCATTTATTACGCATACATGATTTTCGAAAGTATTTTTGGACTAAAAAGAGAGCCTTAAGATACCAACAGGGACATTCAAACTCATAAGTCAAAAATAAACTGACAACGCCATGGCAAAAAAATAAAAAGACCAAAAAACAAACAACAGTATGCAAACACAACATAGAAAAATAAAAACTGAGAAATCTAAGATGGTCTTAGGACATATTTCCTTCCTATGTGATATTTTTGAAAGTGCCTCAAGTTAAGAAAAATTCTAAAGTTATGACACAAAAATGCATGTCTTAAGTTGGTATCAGGATGGTCAGAAATATTTTTCCTTTAATATTATCCTGTAATGTGTATATGTTTTCCATGAATTCATCCAATGGTCCAAATGAAATGTTTAGTACACGTACATGTCATAAAGAGCTGTTCATACTGATCATGAAAGGAGCATATGGAAAAATTGGTCGTTGATGGAATATGTTCGTCGTTGTTCTGCAGTTTGCATGTTGTGTCGACTATTAAATTATTTGTCTGTGCGTTTCTCTGTGATGAATGTTCTTGCGTGTGTTTGTGCTGTATTTCTGTCACGTAGTGTTGTCATTTTAGCGATTTTTTTTTTAAATTGTCATAAAGCGGGAGGTTTGACTAGCCATTAAACCAGGTTCAACCCACCATTTTTTTCTTAAAATGTCCTGTTCCAATATGGCAGTTGTTATCGAATAGTACGTTTCTATGTATGTTGGCGTTTGGTTTTGTTGCACTTCAATGTTCATGTTATTCCCCTGTTTTCCTCTTATAGTTGATGTGTTATCCTCGGTTTTAGTTTGTAACCCGGATTTTTTTCCCTCAATCGATTTACGACTTTTGAACACCGGTATACTACTGTTGCCTTTATTTATGCTGCACATGTGCATAAGCACGACGTGCAAAAATTGTACCCTGATTTTCAAAGTCCCTGGATCCTCGATATCTTTTTAAATATAATTTTTTCCAAAAAATGAAAGACTTCAAATATAATTTTATATTATATTACTAATATCTAACCACAAAAACGTCAATTAAACAGCAAATTGATGGCTATAATGACTTTTATTTATTTATTTATTTATTCTGCTTTTATATTAATTTTATTATCGTTTGAATCATCATATGAATTGTTATTATTATATAATAACCATAGTGTTATTATTAAAGTAAATTAGATATGGTGTTTCAGTGTAGACGAAGAAAGAATGCCTTCAAATAGATAATATAACTTAGAATTGTCCATCCTTATTAGAACAGCTTTGATTTACAGTCTAAGACGTATTCTAGGATGGTCTTATGATATTTCTAAAATCAGTCATAATAAGTGTCTTAGGACATGTCTTACGATACTTTCGAAAAAGAAGTCCCCTGCTGGTTAAATAAGGTTAATGGTTTTCAATGTCATTTATAAGGGAATTTCGAATATTGTTACTAATTTAACAATAAATGGCAACACAACGTTATAAATTAAATGCGTCCGAGGCGCTTTTCTGAATTTATCTTTATAAGGAACGCCCAGAGTTGAATATTTGAAAGCCAAGGATGTATAATGAAACATTTGAGGGGCCAAATAACCAAAATGCACCTACAAAATAGCCAAATCAATTTAAGGTCAACTTTGCCTGAGGGAGTTGAAACCGTAATTTCTATATATTTTCAAAATGTACAAACGGAAAATTTTAGAAAGGTTTGTTATAAATCACGCCAGTACCGAAGTAATCAGTCTAACTGTTGAGCTGATGATACCCACAGGAACTGATAGTCTACCAGCAGAGGTATCGACCCTGTGCTGTGAAAAAAAAGAAGAAAACAACACGTTATAAATTTCATGCGTACGACGCACTTTTCTGGATTTACTTTCTTCTGGAACCCCAATAGCAGAATATTTGAAAGTCAAGGATGTATAAGAAACGAAAAAGTTGAAGAACTATAGGTGCTCCTCGTCATCTAATATTGTAACAACTTTACAAATACTGTGTACTCTTGGAATTTTCTTGTATCAACATATTTCGATTTTCAAGTTGTAGTCACTTATACGGGACTTAGTTTAAACTTGACAACTATTCTTAAGTAGTCTTCCAACGTACTTTAATTTGTAAGTTTCCTATAAAGATGAAGTTTTGAAAGTTTTTCAAAAGTGATTTTATATATTTTTCTTTAACAATATATTTAATTGTTTTGTCCCCCCTATTTTTTTCGTAAGGTTTATCAGAATCAACATGTTCTTCTTCATCAATATTTAACTCTGTTTTGTGGAGGTATACATGTACTATGTATGTATTTCGACTTCAAGCATCGACTATTTTTTTTCTGAAATAAAAGCATCTTTAACAAGAGAATGTAAGTATATTATTATTGTTTTGATTATGCAGGCTTTTTTTTATCTATTTTTCCTGGTTTTATGTAGTTAAATAATTTTCGTTGAATTGTTTTTCCTGGAACTTTTCTTTACACACATGTACGTAAACAGGTTGTACGTAACTGTTGGTATTCAACTGATCGATAGAGTGGAGGTTTGATATAAAAAAACAACCGCTACTACATGTTGATGTGCCGGACTCATAAATTAATATGAATCATTTGTTTTGCTACTTATAAACAAGTCACAGGATATAGTTTGTCCTACCAGGGTGCGAAATCGATGAAAATAGATCGGTAATTGGCAAATAAACTTTTGATATGTAAAAGATACCAAACTCATCAATGACGCTCGAATCATATAGTTAAAAGGCCAAGAGCATTGAGGATCCAATATTCCGAGGTTGCCAAATACGGCTAAGGTAATCTATTCCTAGTCTAGAAAATTCTTATTTCGAACAATTTTATGTTTTGAAAACAGTTTGTTTGTAAATATGACCATATCAATGATATCACACAGAAGTGCTAACTACTGGGCTGGTGATACCCTCGGAGCGGAAACCTCCACCAGGAGTGACATCGACCCAGTGGTTGTGAATATAAAACTGTACTGTAGTCCCAGTCTTCCGGTTTATTATTAGTTGAAATTTAGCTTTGCAGTAGATTTGAGTTACTGTGATTACTCATAGACCGGTACTTTGTGTCTTTTATCTTTTTTATCGTTTTGACGATCTGATAAGACAAGTCTTTTCGAATTGATTTTTACAGTTCTTGTGTTGTATTGTTACATCACTATCACAGTTAAAGGTTAGGGTTGAGCTCTTAAAACATATTTAACCCCGCCTCAATCAGTATTTATATGTCCATAGTCAGGAGCATGACTTCTAGAGGTTTCGTTGCTTGTTTGCCATACTTGATTTTTGTTTATTGTTGTATTATCAATCAGACCGTGAGTTTTATTTATTGAATTGTTTCACATTTTGTCTAACGTATCATTTTATACCTTACTATATGATATGAGTTTTGCTAATTGTTGAAAGTCATACGGTGACCTGTAGTTATTCACATCTTTGTCCTTTGGTCTTTTGGACAGTTCTTTCATTGGCAATCATATCACATCTCTGCATTTGTATATACTGACTTTGTTTCCATACGATAATATTTATTCTAATTATGTCTTTCAAAATGCAAACAAGTTTGCACTTAATTCAAATTATACAGGAAGTACTTGTCGCTTGGCAACTAATAAAGCGATCTCACTAAAGTCGGTTTGATGCAAAAATGAAAATCTGTCAATTATGCAGTCAATCTATAATGTTATTTATGGTTCCCTCGCTCCATAGATGTGTCCATTACAATATTGCCTCATTTGTTTTCAAAACTAGGGGTGCAATAGTTACTTAAAAATCTACGATAACACTACATCAAAAATGACAGACTGAGGAATATAATATCATGCTCTTTGGAAGGATAATCAATTCGAGCTCTACTTTCTGTCGGTGGTCTGGTAAGAAGTATCAAAATAGAAAGTAGCACAGATTAAGTCTACGACAAACGTAACATATTATATATGCATTAAAGCCGTTCGCCTAATTCCGTAAACAATGGTAATAACAATGCGAATACTAGTATTGAACGTCCATATAATAACCGTTGTATTTTTCCAGTTAATATGTTTTAAAGACAATTTTATGAATGAATTTGTATCTGATTATACGATTAAAAGCAATTTTGCGATAATTTACGTTCGGACCGATTGTGAGCTGTGCGTATAGTTGATTCATTGCCATTTATTCATTTATTTATGTGTTTCATGTTATTTATTTTTCTATTTGTAATATATATATAAATTTCTATGTTTTGATCATAGAATTAAAACAAAATAGATATTAAATTACATTCATTGACACTGAGAGCTTTTCTTGCTAACTCTTGCAAGAAATGTGCATTCGGATTTTTTTAAGTTCGTACACTCCACCATTGTCCACTAGTTCGAAGAAAAACACCACAAAAAATGGAAAAAAATAGTTTTAAAAATTAGAAGATTTGGTATGGATTTGGTATGATTGTCAATGAGACAACTCTCCACAGAGACCAAATCACATAGAAGTTTACAACTATACATCACCGTATGGCCTTCAACAATGAACAAAACCCATAGCACATAGTCCGCTATAAAATCCCCCCCCCCCTTAAAAATAAAATGGTAGATCCCTTACCAAAATTTTGGTAAATTTACAAACAACCCTTAGTTCCTCACTTAATTACATACAATGTTTTGGGTAACTGAGCTATAGGAACCGGTATCAAACATTCCTTCGGGCCCTGGAAGCGATAAAAATCCGATTTCTTGGGACCCCTGGAACCGGTATATTATATAACCATGTTTTATTTAGGAAACAATTCATGCAAGCCATCGATTTGTTGAAAATTTCACATGGCCTGGGTCGTTATATTGGAATTTTATCCCGAGCGTAAGTAAGGGATAAAATTAACGAATATAACGACCTAGGCCATTTGAAAATGAAAACAAATCTATGGATTTAGTAAAGTTTCCCACTGAGAAAAAAAAGGCTTTTTTGTGCACAAATCGCAATGTGACGTCGTCGATTTATTGTGGTCACAGTGAGGTTTATTGAGTATTTTATTATGGTTCTATTCATAATTCAAATCTAATTTGCAAATATCACATAATAATCAGATTTCATTAGTGGAATCCTTTTCGAGTGTTTGAAATTGAAAAGGTTAACATATCGATTATTCTGTCTTCTGCACAACGAAATAAAAGCAACTCGCCTCCTAAACATAGTGCGTTCATGTTACTACAAATAGTTGACCTTTGCGTTGACATTCTTTAGATTTACATCCAATATTTTAAAGTGATGAAAAATTCAAAATGTTATATTGACATCAATTCATGTTTAGGATACTTTTGATACCTTTCCTGATATTCTCCAGTCATAAATTATTTTACAAAAATTCATCCTAAAACAGTTTAGATACTTTCAACAACCCTCTAAATGCCCGTGATTTCGCGGGTGTGTTCTAGTATAGTATGATATTAAAGGCCCCGGGATGACAAAATTGTGAAACAATTCAACTGAGTAAATAGTCTGATTTATACTAAAACAAACAAACAAAAAAATAACTATGACAGAGGCTGCACCATTGCAAATAATCTAGATTAGGGAGAGCATATTAACAACATCACAGGAAAAGCCAGCCGAAACCTGGGTTTCTTTCTTCGAAACCTCCACATTAGTTTAAGAGCATGCATTATAAAATATTAGTAAAACCACAAATTGAATACGCCACGACAGTATGGAACCCGTACCAGCAAAACCACATTGATAAAATTGAAAAAAGTACTAAGACGAGCTGCACTATTTGTAACCAGCAGACATAGAAACAGATCAAGTGACAGCAATATGCTGTGAATTCATTTATTTTCGTGGGTACCAATTTTCGTGGATTGAGATAAACTTGTATTTTCATGGATATTAGATTTCGTGGTTTTGCCAAAGTCTGCATACATTCCTTTAGAAAATTTGTAATTCGTTGAACATTTAAATTCATGGTTCCTCTGTGCCAACGAAATCCACAAAAATTGGTATCCAACGAATATTAATATACAGTGATTACGAAATTTGGATGGAAAAGCCTGCAAACAAGAAGAGAAGAAGCTAGACTCATCATGTTTTACAAAATAACAAACGACCTTGTAGCACAGACACTTGTCACAGAAGTGTTTTCCTATATACCTTTATATGACACTGTGTTATATCAAGGTACATAGGGGGGGATCTAAGCCTGTGCGGGCTGTGCCTTGTATCCATAGACAAGAGTAAATACCTACAAAAACCAACAACAAGCTCTAGCGGGACAGGACATCAGGATGAAATTTGTTAAAAATAGACAGGACGGGGGTTTGGAGTTAAAAAACTAGAGGCTCCAAGGAGCCTGTGTCGCTCACATGATATTTTTATTTACAATTGATGCATGAAACAATGCAACCGTTTTACTTTTGCTCTAGTTTCAGCCATACAAGTCAAAAACTGCATTTTCCCCCTATGTTCTATTTTTTACCATGTCTGCCATGTTGGTTTACAGGCAGGATCATCGAACACCTTTTTAAAAACTAAATAGATATAGGAAGATGTGGTATGAGTGTCAATGAGGCAATACCCTAATATAAAAAAAGAAGATGTGGTATGATTGCCAATTAATGAGACAACTCTCTACAAGAGACCAAATTAACACAGTAATTAACGACTATTGGTCACCGTACGGCCTTCAACAATGAGCAAAGCCCATACCGCATAGTCAGCTATAAAAGGCCCCGAAATGACAATGTAAAACAATTTAAACGAGAAAACTAACGGTCTTATTTATGTACAAAAAATGTACGAAAAAACAAATATGTAACACATAAACAAACGACAACCACTGAATAAAAGGCTCCTGACTTGGGAACAGGCATTTTTACAGTTTCCAGACAATAACTTGTGTTCAAGTGTATGGATCTCTCTGAAATTGTACTGTAAGGTACCATACCACAAAGGGAAGGCTGGGATTGAATTTGGGGGTGATGAATGATAAAGGGTTCAAAAATTGGGGGGGGGGGGGGGTTTCCTTTTTTTTTCCTTTTTTTTTCTTTAAATTTTTCATTTTAAGTTGGTTATTTTATATTTATATATAAAAGCAAATAATAATGATATGGTTTGATTTAATCAAAAATTGAAATATTGGGGTTCTTTGATATGCTGAATCTAACCGTGTTTTTAGATTCTTAATTTTTGGTCCCGTTTTCAAATTGGTCTACATTAAGGTCCAAAAGGGTCCAAAGACTTAGTTTGATTTTAACAAAAATTGAATTCTTGGGGTTTTTTAATATGCCGAATCTAACCGTGTATGTATTTAGTTTTTATAATATCAATTACAATATATTGTCGTTTATTTTTTAATTTTTGTTTCAATATTAAATATTTTTCTATATGTTACTAACCAAGGATATACTTTTGTAATTAATCTTAACAAATGTCAAAATTACAGAGATATGACTAAAATAGAAATCCGAGTGTCGTGTGCATATTAAGAAGCTTTCATTTTCTACGCATTTAAATTCTATTGCTTTAACTATATAGATGATATAACTTTTATTGATGTTTTATATGAATGTTGTCATGATGTGTAAGAGGGTTAATGGTAAAAATGCACTTTCTTTGTAATTTTTATATTAGTACGATTTATTAAATTTGAAAAATGATGTTGTGCATCCTTTTCACAGGAAGATCCGGAGTCCAAGGGGATTTCCCTTATAAAATTAAAAAAATGTTTTAGATTACAGTTCTCGTTGGCCTCATATTTAGTCTTCTCGTTGGCCACATATTTTTGCCTAAACGTTAACTGACTAGTGCTAGGCTTATATAATCCTATATTTTCAATCTGTCATCTATTTGTTACACTTGCTAGTTTTTTGTTTTTTTTCACCAGAATTCAATTTTAGATGGGCATGTTTAAAACACTTTTTAAGTACGTTCCTATCACAAAACGAGCACTAAAATATTAACATTTGAAAATAAAAGAGCCTTAAGTGTTCCATCATGCCTACGGATTCGTACAATTGAAATAAAAGTAACGCAGGGCATGTCAATGACAGCAATCTAACAACAACAACACAAAATGAAAAATACACGTAGAGGACAAATATTCCTTGTGTAATATGATGAGGTCGAAAAACAAATTCTTAAAAGGACATACACTGTAGAAAATAAATTATTTCATCCACTGGCGTTATTTCTGATTTGGGACTTTTAAGAATGGCAGATTAAGCCTATGATCTCGACCTTCTCATTTGTTATCTCCATCAGTGTACTACCAAAAACACAACGAGGAACGTACTTAATTATAACATATTAGTATCAAAGAATAGTCACAGTTACTGTAAACAAGTTTACAAAACCAAAGACACTGAAATCATGACATAAAACGCTCTAAAATCGGCAGATGTAAATCAGTTTAATTGAGGTCTGAAGCTGGCATGTCAGTAACTGCTAGTAGTCCTTTGTTCATTTATGTATCATTGTCATTTTGCTGAGTTTGTTATGTTACCTATTCTGACATCGGACTCGGGCTTCTTATAAACTGAGTTTTACTGTGCGTATTGCTATGTGTTTCTTTATTCTACATTGGCTAGAGGTATATTGGGAGGGTTGAGATCTCACAAAACATGTTTAACTCCGCCGCATTTTTGCGCCTGTCCCAAGTCAGGAGCCTCTGGCTTTTGTTAGTCTTGTATGTTTTTAAATTTTAGTTAATTTATATGTTTTGGAGTTTAGGGTGACGTCCATTTTCACTGAACTAGTACACAATTTTATTTAGGGGCCAGCTGAGGACCACCTCCGGGTGCGGGATTTTCTCGCTGCGTTGAAGACCCATTGGTGGCCTTCGGCTGTTGTCTGCTCTTTGGTCGGGTTGTTGTCTCTTTGATATATTCCCCACTTCCATTCTCATTGTTTAGCAACTTTATTTAAGAATTGGCTGTACCGATCGACTAGGTTATTGGATCTTTTTTTAGTGAACGCATGTAATTTTTTTTAAGTATGACAATGTTAAGGTTCCTATTTTAGCGTGTTTGATCGTTGAGGTAAACCTGCTCTCTCATCGGAAGCGTCCAGATCGTTGAGGTAAACCTGCTCTCTCACCGTCAAGTATTGGATTTGACGCTATAGAAATGGGGCTCCAGTAGGATACCCCCATTAAGTCACAAGGTCACACGTTTAAAAATTTTCCCAGGTCACCATGTCACTTTTAAGCAAACGACACAGTTCTAAACTAATCTAATTCTCGTTGTTGAACATTTTTAAAGGTTACAGGTCCTTTTAAATTAGACATCATGTCGCAAGGTCGCAGGTCGGATTTTACCATGTTGGAGTCACAGAAATCAAGACTTCATACATAAAAATGTCGACCGTTGAATGTCCTAATAAATTTCCAATAGCAAGGTTATCAAAAGTACATTGAAAACACAATGTTCTGTAATAACCAACTTATATAGTTTGTGAACAAATTTTTTAAATAAATGGAAAATTTAGGACACGATTTCACAACAATATCATATAAATTAAATGATTGGAAAGTTAAGTTTTACACTGTATCCTTGACCTAGTTGTACTTATTATAAAGATATCATTGACCTAGTTGTACTTATTATAAAGACGTTAATGTGACAGCAACCAAACAGCCGACGTTGATTTGAAAAAAAGACATACAAAATATCAATTGGAGGAATCATACTTTTAAAATATTTGTTTATGATTGAAACCAAATTATCCTGTAGTAAATATGAGCACAAGTTACAAGTTACAAGTTACAAGAAAAAACAAGAACCAACTTCCACAGAGTAAGATCCATGTCCCTGACGATGTTTATGTATTGTAAATAGAATATAGTCTAGGTAGAATATTGTACCCTTTTATAAATGTTATTAACCAATATAATTTTATAATTAATCTTAACAAATGACAAAATTACAAAGATAATGACTTAACTTGAAATCCTTATGTCGTGTGCATATTAGATAGCTTTCGTTTTCTTCGCAATTATATTTTGTTGCTTTAACAAGTGTGGACACAGATCAGTGTATATAGTATGTTTGGATGTTTGACAGTGTTTTCTGACAAAAAGGGTTCTCTTTTTTTCCCCATAGGGCTCTTTGTTAAACTGTGTTGCACAGTGACAGCCAACCTGTACCAAACACTAAAAATTAGCAGTGTCGTTTATTTAATATCTAGTTTGTTCAAGACTGTCATGGAGGAGACACTTATTTAATTGCTTTAATTGTATAGCTTTTATTGATGTTTTGTATGAATGTTGTCAGGATGGTTAAGAGGGTTAATGGTAAAAATGCACTTTCTTTGTAATATTTATATGAGTACGATTTATTCAATTAGAAAAAATGATGTTGCGCATCCTTTGCACAGGAAGACCCAGAGTCCAAGGTGATTTCTCTTATACAATTTAAAAAAAAAAAATTTCGGTGGCTCAACTTTCAAGACAATGATAACAAATTGATGTTATATTTTATAGATACAATATCGGCAATGCTATCAAGTTATTTAGACATTTGATAAGTCTTCTCGTTGACCAAATATTTAGTCTTCTCGTTGACCACATATTTCGTCTTCTCGTTGGCAACATATTTAGTCTTCTCGTTGGTCACATATTTAGTCTTCTCGTTGGCTACATATTTAGTCTTCTCGGTGGCCACATATTTAGTCTTCTGGTTGGCCACATATTTAGTCTTCTGGTTGGCCACATATTTAGTCTTCTCGGTGGCCACATATTTAGTCTTCTGGTTGGCCACATACTTAGTCTTCTCGTTTGCCACATATTAAATCATTTCGTTAGCCACATATTTAGTAATCTCATTGGCAACATATTTATTCTTCTCGTTGACCACATATTTAGTCTTCTCGTTGACCACATATTTAGTCTTCTCGTTGACCAAATATTTAGTCTTCTCGTTGGCAACATATTTAGTCTTCTCGTTGGCCACATATTTAGTCTTCTGGTTGACCACATGTTTAGGCTTCTCGTTGGCCACATACTTAATCTTCTGGTTGGCCACATATTTAGTCTTCTCGGTGGCCACATATTTAGTCTTCTGGTTGGCCACATATTTAATCTTCTCGTTGATCACATAATAAGTTTTCTGGTTGGCCACATATTAAGTCTTTTCGTTGGCCAAATATTTAGTTTTCTCGTTGGCCAAATATTTAGTCTTCTCGTTGGCCACGTATTAAGTCTTCTCGTTGGCCACGTATTTAGTCTTCTCGTTGACCACATATTTAGTCTTCTCGTTGGTCACATATTTAGTCTTTTGGTTGGCCACATATTTAGTCTTCTCGGTGGCCACATATTTAGTCTTCTGGTTGGTCATATATTTAGTCTTCTGGTTGGCCACATATTTAGTCTTCTCGGTGGCCACATATTTAGTCTTCTGGTTGGCAACATACTTAGTCTTCTCGTTGGCCACATATTTAGTCATTTCGTTAGCCACATATTTAATCTTCTCATTGGCAACATATTTATTCTTCTCGTTGACCACATATTTAGTCTTCTCGTTGGCCACATATTTAGTCTTTTCGTTGACCAAATATTTAGTCTTCTCGTTGGCAACATATTTAGTCTTCTCGTTGGCCACATATTTAATCTTCTGGTTGACCACATATTTAGTCTTCTCGTTAGCGTGTTTGATCGTTGAGATAAACCTGCTCTCTCATTGGAAGCGTCCAGATCGTTGTGGTAAACCTGCTCTCTCACCGGACTCGTCCAGAAACCAGTGCTTCAGTAGAGACGGAACTCAAAATGAAATGCAAATAAACAACATCGTAAAATGTATTTAGTCTTATCGTTGGCCACATACTTAATCTTCTGGTTGGCCACATATTTAGTCCTCTCGGTGGCCACATATTTAGTCTTCTGGTTGACCATATATTTAATCTTCTCATTGATCACATAATAAGTTTTCTGGTTGGCCACATATTAAGTCTTTTCGTTGGCCACATATTTAGTAATCTCATTGGCAACATATTTATTCTTCTCGTTGACCATATATTTAGTCTTCTCGTTGACCACATATTTAGTCTTCTGGTTGACCACATATTTAGTCTTCTCGTTGGCAACATATTTAGTCTTCTCGTTGGCCACATATTTAGTCTTCTGGTTGACCACATATTTAGTCTTCTCGTTGGCCACATACTTAATCTTCTGGTTGGCCACATATTTAGTCTTCTCGGTGGCCACATATTTAGTCTTCTGGTTGGCCACATACTTAGTCTTCTCGTTGGCCACAAATTTAGTCATTTCGTTAGCCACATATTTAGTCTTCTCATTGGCAACATATTTATTCTTCTCGTTGACCACATATTTAGTCTTCTCGTTGGCCACATATTTAGTCTTCTCGTTGACCAAATATTTAGTATTCTCGTTGGCAACATATTTAATCTTCTCGGTGGCCACATATTTAGTCTTCTGGTTGACCACATATTTAGTCTTCTCGTAAGCGTGTTTGATCGTTGAGATAAACCTGCTCTCTCATTGGAAGCGTCGAGATCGTTGAGGTAAACCTGCTCTCTCACCGGACTCGTCCAGAAAACCAGTGCTTCAGTAGTGACGGAACTCAAAATGAAATGCAAATAAACAACATCGTAAAATGTTTAATTGGTTTAAATGTAAGACTGGAAATGCCAAAAGCAAAGTTGACCTAAGAAGGTCTTGGCTGTTCTGTGTAGGTCTATTTGGTTTATAATCAAAATACGTTTTTTTTACTATATTTGGCTTCCCCAGCTTTTGATCTATGGATACATTAAATTCGTTCATGAAGCAAGTATCATGCACACTGAAAAACAATATTTATGGTTTTATTTACCTCCGATGTGATTTATTGCACTTGGAACTAAAATGGGTGCAAAAATAAGGAAAAGAAATGTTGGGTGAACGTCACTGAGACAATAACCTGAACACACATTACAACCAGTAAAGACCTCAAGAAGTATGCATAGTTATGGTTTTCAGCAATTATGTTAGTCTAGTGTTAATCAAATGTGTCAACTTCTAATAGCCAAAGACATTAACACTCCAGGGAGGACTCAGTTTCACAAGTCGAAGAAGCGAAGACAATATCATGGTAGAAAGAAATAGACAAGAAGTTACACAAAAGTCCATTAATGCATTGAACTGAAAAAAAAGTCTCTACGAAAAACATCTCAATTTGACTGTATGTACTCCGAAACGGTGGGATTTTCTTCCACTAGTGATACATGTCTTGTTGCTTATGACAATTTTACCAGGAAACAAGTCACGTGACAAGCCATGAGTGAGGAAAGGAGGACAACGATTCATATAAACTTATTGTTTAAATAAACTCATTGTCAATTAAGCATTGAAGTAGGATCTTTGAATATTGTCTTTATCGGTACTCAATTAATTTTATTTTTAAGAGTTTAACACATATTCGTCCATGTATTTCTATTTAGGTATTAACACGTATGGCCCTATTTTCTATCGATACTTATATTTGGTATTCCACAAGGTCGTGCTTTACTCACAGTGCTTATGTCGTCTTTAAACTAAACCCATTGGAGGTGTTCTGATTGACAATTACGTCTAGGAGAACACGGCATGGTTTGTTTATATGTTGTATTTGGGCCTTTGACTAGCTTTAGTAACTGCGATTTTTTCCAAGATCGGTACTTTGTGTATTTTGTCTCTGTGTTATTGGGTTTTTTTTGGGTTCGTAGCCATCTGATGAGTCAACCTCTTAATTTTCAACTGATTTTAATGTGTTGTGTTGTTACACGATTATCCCATATTAGGATGAGGTTTGAGCGCTCACAAACATGTTAAATCCCTCCAAATCATATAGGTGTCTGTCCAAAGTCTGAAGCCGTTTGTTTCTGTAGTTGTCGTTAGTTGCTGTCTGTCTTATTTGTTTTTCGTTTTTTTTTTTGTCTTCTAAATCAGCCTGCATTTCTTGTTTTAATAGTTTTACGTTTTGTCATATCAGGGCCTTTTATAACTGAATATACGACAGGGGTTTAGCTTATTGTTGACGGTCGTACAGTGACCAATACGGTCTTAAATCCGCTTCGTTTGCACTTTGTCGGATAGTTATCTCCTTGGCATTCATACCACTTCTCCTTTTTTTTTTATTATTATTAACCCTGCGACGTTGTGTATGCGCATGTCGTCCCAAGACAGGAGCCAGCAAGTAAGTGGTTTTCGTTTGTAATGTTTGATGCTGTCTGCCATAACTTTGTTTTCGTTTGTAATGTTTGTTGCTGTCTGCCATAACTTTGATTTCGTTTGTATAGTTTGTTGCTGTCTGTCATAACTTTGTTTTCGTGTGTAATGTTTGTTGCTGTCTGCCAAAACTTTGTTTTCATTTATTATTGTAGTATGAATCAGGCCAATATGTTGTCTCTTTTGAATTGTCTGCCATTTTTTCACCCTTTAGACGTTATAGCTTACGATGGCACGGAATAGAAGTTCCTTCATAATATAAGTTCCAAATGGAAACAATATTCTGGAATATTATTTCCACTGAAATAAATATTACAGTAAATGTTCCTAACGGAATAAATGGTATAGAATAATTGTTCCAACAGGAACAGATATTATGACATTGTTTATAACAAAGTTTCCAGTGGAACTTCTGTTAGGCGGAACAAATATACGTTGACAACGACACGGTATGAGTTTTGCTCATTTTTGAAGATCGTACGTGACCTTTAATTGTTCACATTTTTGTCCTTTGGTCTGAAAACATTTATTAATAGTCGTGTCATTGGCATTAATACCACATCTGTTCTCTCTATAAGAGAAGGCATGTTTATACCACGATAACGATTGGTATCAACGGTAAGCTAAACATCGAAAACTTCAAGGTATAATTGATTTTTTCACCCAAATTTTATTATAAAAAAAATAAAGCGACTACAGTGAACAAATATTCCAAATTCAAGATGACAAAAGAAAAACAGAATCAAGATATACCACATAAGAAAATATGTTAAAAAATCTTACATTTTCAAGACTAACCAAGTTATCGCAAACGTTTCCAAGATACTGTTGTTTCAATGTGGAATTGGAAAAAATCGTATCACGTGACATTTTTCTATGTAGATTTACACTTGTTCTCTTTTTTCACCCCATTTGTTTCACTAGTACTCATGTGGTGAAAAAACGAAAAAAAATGAAACATAGTACAATTTGTGTATCAAAGTGGCTGAACAATAGTGCAGCAATTTTTCATTCCGTCATAAAATGTGGATTTCAGGGATTTTGCTTCCAGTATTCATTTAAATGTGCAGGTATGTCTGACAAATTCAAAATCAATCATATAAAGAAGGCCAAAATATTTTAATGCTGGGTGAAAAAGACGGTTACAAAAATATCATTATAATGATTTCAAAAAGCCTTGTTTTTTTTTTAACCCTTTCACAATTTTTAGAAACAGCAACGTGATAAACCTGTTTTCGTGTTACAGTTATAGAAAGGAGGTATAATAACATTGATAAACTTTCAAATTCCGACATTAAATTCAGGTACACAATATATTTTCAAAACAAACTTGATCGATCATTCCAAAGTACGAGCTCTTATGCCAATACTATAATAATAATAATAGTAATAATAATAATAATAATAATAACAAAAAAAAGTTAACTAAGATACTACAAATGTGTGATTTGCAATAATCCAACAGTTTCCCTCTATATACAATTATAAACACAGAATAATGTCTCACAATTATGCATCAAAACAGTTGTTATTAATGACGATCTGAAACATTTTTTTAATTTCGTAAACTTTGTATACATTTGTATTTGAAAAAAGGATTCAAATATATTTTAAAATTACAAATGACTTGTGACATACTCGAAGACAATGATTTCTTTTGTAAATGAAAACGACCATAAATGCTGTCGTAAATAAAAAGACCATGCATGTTTTCCTAAATGAACTAAGACTATGAATGCTTTTAAACAAAAGATAACAATTTCATCTTAAATAATAGACAATCACCACGAATGCTTTCCTAAATACATGTAATACCCAAATGCTTGTGTGAAAGTAAAACAAAAAAACTTTGTGAAAATACATACAATATAAAAGGCCCTGAATGCTTTCCCCAAATAAAGGCCAATAATGCGTCCCCTAAATAAAAAAAATCCCAATCAGAATGCTTTTCAAAATTAAAAAGACCATGAATGCTCTCCTAAATAAAAAAAAATAACAATATTTGCTTTTCTATATGATCCACAATATATGTGTTAATGTAAGGCAACTTAATGAACATTCCCGCAATAAATAGCACAAAGGAAACATGTTATATGTCCAACAATGCTCTTTTTTTTCTACCATTGAAATGAGATAATGCCGCTTTCTACCATCTTTGTTTGAAGAAATTGAAAAGACGATTGTACCACTTTCCTTTTCCTTTGTTTCTAAAAAGAGAGAGAACACTTTTGAATTTGTAAGAACACAATTATATTTACTACATCTATGTACCTGTTGTTATGGGGTCTGAATGGGGTTTATAAAATAGAGAATAATGGGGTGCTGAAATTAAGAGAATAGAAAATAATGGGTGCAAAATATAGAAAATGGAGAATGATGGGCAAAAATTATAACGAATGGAAAAGACCTCATTCTGACCCTCTTCCATTGATCTCGATTAAAAGGGTCAAGATCTGACCTAAATTCTTACTTAACCCTGCTAAATGTTCCTGACTAAGGTTAGAACAACGTCATCAGTGATTGTCTTAAGTTATACTTTAACGTAATTGTCCATTTGGGGGTGTATGTAGAGAATTCGTGTTGATGACTTAGAACATACTCACCCATTCTCGCCCAATGGAAAATCAGTATTTTGCCTTCTATTTTTCATAGTACATGGCTTTCCATGCACTTTAAAATGCTATACATGAATAGATTAATTACGAAAGTGAACTCTTAAAACTGCACAAACGAAGTGTACAATCCCCTGAGGCAATTTCCATAAAAAAAGAGCAAAGGAAATAACACGAGTACTGTTGTTTGTCTGAATATATTAAATGAAAACAGGAGAATAGAACTATAAAAGCATGCTAAGTTGAGATTTTAATGTTGTAAACTTTAAATAATTGTACATTTAAGAACAAAAACAAAAAAAAGGGGGGCAAAGGTTTAGGTAAAATGATATTTAATCTAATTTGTATACGAGACCTTAAAATCAATGGGTTCTTTTTAAGAAAAATATACTTACAAAAAAGTAAGCTACTGATGTTGAAACGATCGTCAGTTTTAAAATGTATTGATGAGTTTTGACTTATCAAAAATTAAGCAATTCTAGAAAAACTGATTTATATAACATTGTGTTCTTTTTAAAATGAAGGAATTTTAGATGTATGAGCATTACTTTTACCTGAAGCGGAAGAAATCTCCGTTTTTTAATAATTTATCCTTTTTAAACAAAACTATCTCATTACTATTTCATTCCATCTACCATGTTAACACTTAAGTGAGTTCATATTAAGGATTGATTATTACAACGGGAGGCTTATTTTGTACTGTCATTCGAAGCTGCGAATATGTTCTAAATTGGTCAGACAATACTTGGTCATGTTTTATGAACATGGCTAGGTATTATCCAATCTATACATATCTTTGATAGTCTCAATAAAATACATTCACAACTTTTATATACTCGCGATAAATAATTGTCTTTTGTTAAAGACTAACGTTGATCACTAAATATCTTTGTCCAGACTGCGAAGAAATCTCAGAATGTGAGACACTGGATATGCTTAGCCGGCGACAACGGCTTAAACTACTTGCATAAAGTTTGATATTTAAGAAGGTAGACAAAGCATAGTTAATTCGTGGACAATTATGGTGAAGTTGTTGTCACTTGATACTTAATCTTTACATTACGCTTAATTGATCAGCTTACTGTATAAGCGCTTATGTCAGTACTGTGAACAACAAAACATTTTACGTCATATTTTAACCAAATCAATGTTCTGGTTTTGACAAGCACTATTGGAAGCAGAATTTCTTTATGATTTTTCCATCTTGTTTTCATGTGCAAATGAGAAAAACGCTTCTTGTCAAAGACAAAAAAAAAAATAAAGCAGATTTCGAAGCGATACTATATTTCCTGTATTTACCAAAAAAAAAAAAAAATTATAATGAACGTTAAGGATAAGATATTTTCAATTTTTAACAAATACCGAAAGGAAAAATCTGCCTGAATTTCAGCGTCTACTGTTTAAGGAATGGTGGTGTAGGTGTTAAATGCGCCGTTTCTACGTGCGATCGTTAACTTTTCCCAAATCCAGTTTAACGGGTTTTAATTCGGTTGGCATCCAAATCGGTGAAATCGCTTTGGACTCTAAATCCCTAAAGGGATTAGTCTGTAATATGAAAATTTTCACTATTTTTTCAACAATTAGCAGGCGAATGTACCACACTTTATTCGGATCGACCCATTTGGAAAAACCTACCGTTACCAAACAGCAATTGATACTTCAATAAATTTAAAAGAGGGAATGGAAAACAACATCACGATAAAAAGAAAAACTTCACAAGACAAACTTCAGTTGGTAAAACAGTACACAGAAGAACAAAAAAAAATAATAAGAACCTCAGTAACACCTAGTTCGAAGTCGGGTTATTTAAATGCTTAAAATGAACACCCACTGATATCGACTTTGGTTAACGGTATCAATGTTTTCCGATTCTTACTAAGACATAGCCAGCCGAGATCCGATGGAAGTACGGAAGACAGTTAGTCAATTCACTAAATTTTGTCTAGAATCGATAACCTTATCAGAGGTTTACCTTTTACTCAAAAGGAGTCAGTAGAGAAAAATGGTAGACAATTGATGAAAAATGAGTTCAATAAATGAAAATAACACTTTTTTAAATTTCGTGCGTCTAGAGAGCTTTTCTGAATTTACTTCCTCAGGAACGCTCAATCCCAAACGTTTTAAAGCCAAATATGTTATAAAAACTAAACACGCGAAGGGCTATAGATCAATAGACGGCGCAGCCTTTACGGGATGTATCCTTTCATTCTTTGTTTAAACAGAGAACCACATTTTGTCCATCGAAAGGCTTTGAAGAGACAGGCAGTGTGTTCAATTATGCATTGTTTGTGTTCATAACTGGTAAGAACACATTCGGAAAAAAAAACACGAAATAAGGATGGTTTCAGATATCCATTCAGTAACATATCATATCTTTATTATACACTCAATCTAAATACAATCATATTTATTAATACTGATGTTGTTATACTTTAACGTTTCACTGGATCTCATTCCATTCAAAGGCTTTACCCTCCAAATATTTCCCTACTGTATTTGGTCATTTATCTTTGACCATTATGTCTGAACTAATATTGGTCAACTTCTTAAAATACTTGAAATGAATTGTATGACGGTAAAAATATTGAATGACACACGCGCACATGCATACAAACAGAACAGAAAGAGACATACATATCTGGTTTGTAGAAGACAATATTGTCCGATATCAGAAGATGCCAAACTTATTGATAAAATGAAGTTAAACAGCTTGGAATATAATTTGAATAGTAACTTACCCCCATTCTCGTGTACCTGTAGTTACAATCCCATGATGAGATTAATATAGATTCATCAAAGATACAAATAAATCAAACTTATTAAATAATATATACTGTATATACATCAGGAGATGAGGATTGACTGCAACATATGACAGTTTTTTATGTGTAGAAGTTCTAATAGAGTTCATATTTTACCGGACATAAAAAGGTTTTCTATGGTCGCGGATTTGACTTTTTCTAACTTTTTGGTTTGTTGATGAAAATCTCGTATCCAAAGCAAGATATACTACTACACTTCTAGATGGTATTTGGTTGTTCGAGTCGTTGATTTGCCGTCTCATTAACGTAGATGGTATTTGGTTGTTCGAGTCGTTACTTTGACGTCTCATTAACGTAGATGGTATTTGGTTGTTTGAGTCGTTAATTTGCCGTCTCATTGACGTATTCCCTTACTTTCCTTTTATTCATAATTATAACTAAAAGTCCGTCTGTTATAAGAGTTCATATTGCCTAAGCTTAAAATAATCTTAACCCAAAGAAAAATCTAAAAAAATACTTTAATTCAGTCAACTATTTTGTTGTATCTGTGTTAAGTAAGGTACATAAGTAGCGGTTGTCTAGAACTAGAATTTATTTTTTAAATATTTTGTTGATGTACTTTTTTACTTACTTATAAATTTGATGAACTACAAGTACTTATCTAAAATTGGTCTTATTGCGCCTACGCAATGAAAGACAATGTCAACTGATTAAGACAGTATTGTTATCTTGAGATACATTTTGTGCTAAATACTGTTGGGTTGCTACTTTACTGGAGTATACACGATATAAAAATAAGAAGATGTGGTATGATTGCCAATGAGAAAACTCTCCACAAGAGATCAAATGACACAGAAATTACCAACTATATGTCACCGTACGGCCTTCAACAATGAGCAAAGGCCATACCGTATAGTCAGCTATAAAAGGCTCCGAAATGACAAATGTAAAACGATGTCTATTTCAATTCACATTGGATGACACTAAGGTACGTGGAAATATATCTCAACTCATTTTTGTAAAGAAAATTGCACGGACTGGCTGTACATCATGAACAAAACCATTATTATAATAATAGTAAAAAGCCTACAAAATTTTGTCTTGTACCTGTTGTATACATTTTTCGACCTCTAACTATACCCTCAAAGCCTCCCCTTCCCCCTCCCCAAACAATAAAAAAACAAAACAAAAAACAAAACAAAACAAAACAACACAAAACAAAACAAAACAATAAAAACAAAACTAAAACAAAAACAAATCCCAGTGATTTTACAAGCAAATTGTTCTGCATGGATTTGTTCGCAGTAAATAAGAACCGATGACAGGGCATTTTCCACCTTTCTCTCTAAATATGATAAACGTTCTGAAGGAATTTAACATTTTTACTTAACTTGTTAAAAAATGTATCGAATAATTTTTCATTAAATTGAAAGTTGACCCGAATCTTTGAAAATCTAGCTGAATCATCGATTAGGCGTTCCATCCCTTGAAAATATTATATATAACACGTAACATTAGTACATTGGATTTACACTTCAGCTGCTTATATTAATTCATACCTGGACAGTTTTGTTCCTGACAAGATTTAATCTGCTGATAACTTCCCTGACATTCGTCACCACCATGAGCTGGAGGAGGATTAGTGCATGTTCTAGTTCTGGACTGTTGTCCTCCACCACATGTTTTAGAACAAACTCCCCATGGTCCAAAATAAGTCCAACAACCATAAACTATACAATACATTGACACGAATAATATTAACATATGATATAAGCTCTTCAGGTATTTTCTCAAATAAGACTGGTCAAGTGCCATTATATTGATCTGTTTCTAGTTTGCCTAAATAGCCCTAATCAGTCATTTTATCAAGTAAGATCTCTGACAAATTACAAGAAACATTTCGGCAAATAAACTCCGATCCACAAAAATATGAAATGAATAAATAAAGTTATGTAAAAAAAGGACAACCAAATTCATCCAAGGTCAATTTTGTCTCGGGAGTTTCAGCCTTAACGTTAGTACAATTACATACTAAATAAAATAATTATTTTACAACAAAATGTTACATTTGAGCGGGTACCTGAGGGATCTAAAAGTCAACATTCGACTTAAATGATGTACTATAAATACATCATATCGATTTTTAAAAATGTGCAAGATGCATTTTTCTAGGATACTCTTCATCCAGTACTCTCAACCGACAATTGTTCATTTAAGTAATAGTTATTAAATTACTATTATTACTAGAACTTGTTATCAAATTACTAGAAGAAACATACAATGTTGGAGGTTAATCCAGTATACAAGGACTGTTGTACTCTCTTGACCACAATTTTTGGCCCACGGGATTCGCATACTTAACCATTTAGAAGCATCAAGGTCAAAAGGGACTCAACACAACCACTACATTTACCAGTTGTTAACCTTGCTACAGAGAACTATTTTGTTTGTCTTATGTCAGAAACATGAGCAATTTAAAATCTTCATTTGCAAATCATCCGTGCAGGTGAATCGTCAATAACTATAACAAAAGCTTCATGCAAGAAATTACATATCAAACTTGTTTGAATTTCTTGAAGACACATATCAATTTTATATTTTTTTTCAGACGGTGAATCGAACACAGATGAAAAGTAACTTGTTCGTGATTAAAAGAAAAATAGGAGTCTTTCATCATCTTGAAAATATATTCTAATCACTAATTAACTTTACCGAATTCAACCAACATAGTACGTGCAAGGGGGGAAATATACTGCCATGTTTTAGTTTACAGAATTACTTACCTGGAGGAGGACACTCGGTTACAGTAAATGTTTGGATTACTGTTGACTGAGATTGATGTCTACATTTACCATAAACTTTTATTGACGGATTCTGTTGTATCCATGTGATAAATCTTTGTACCTCACAGCATTCTATGGTGTTATCGTTATCTTCCAAATCTCTACAGCATTTTGTAAAGATTAGATTGGCAGCATTTAACTTGACAACAAGGTAAACCAAGGATAGTTCTACTGACGCATAAAACAAACTGTTATTTATATTCGTGATAGCACTGGTCTATACCGCTGCTGGTGAACTATTAGTCCCTGATGAATTACCAGCTAAACAATTAGTGCTTTGGTATTGACATGACCTATAACATAACTTTCTTGAATCTTCCTTTGTGGATTAAAAACATTTTAAGAAACTAAGGTGCCAACTTTCTGAGGCAAAATTTTAGATGAATTTGACATTGTTTTAAAGTCCGTACTTAATTGTCATAAACCTCCTCGTGTGTCTTTTTACTTATACATCCTTCGCTTTCAAATATTTGCTTTTGAGCTTTCTGATGTAGGTCAATTAAAAAAAGCGCTTCGGACGCATACAATTTATAAAGTACTGTTTTCATTTTTTTGATGATAAGTAACTTACTTGGGCATATTTGTCAAATTTTGTATGGTCAACACAACATCTCGTACCATGGGTTTTCTTAGAATGAATAGTTAAAAAAATGTGCCGGATAATTTCTTTTCCGAACTGATCACATGGTCATACTTAATTAGAAAGAACAATATGAAAATAAGAAGATATGGTATAATTGCCAATGAGACAACTCTCAAACAGAGATCAAATGACATACATGTAGAAATTAACAGCTATAGGTCATCGTATGGCTGTTTCTGTAAATAGTTAGCTGTTTCTTTTTATCATACAAAGTGCAATAAGTAGGGAAAGATTATCTAAGTTTTTGATTCATATATACGTTGAAATTAACTGCCACTCCTTTTCTTTGAAAAAAGCCATGACATGTAATTTCCTATCATTATCTATGATGGGAATGTAACACAATAATTCTGGAAACTCCAACATTTTCTTATAATTGTACCAATAACGTTGGATAGTAACAGTTTTTTTGTACTTCTGCATACTGGTACATTTGAGAAGGTAATACTTTATATATTTTCTCAAGCCGAACTTTACATTTGTAGAGAGAATTGATATTAAGTTAATATTTGCAATGAATTAGCTGTTAAACTTTTAATATAAGTAAACCACCACGTATTAAGATGTGTATTCATTAAGAAAATAGTATTTCTCTAACATTGACTGAAAAGTGCTGTAAGTGTAGCGATCATAAGAAGTCGGTATTTTTTTTTACCTTTTGTAATTACTGATGAATAAATTATGGCTAATAAGGTATGCTCGATGCCAAATAAATAAAACGTTTGTGAGCAACACTTTCATTCTAATAGAATAACTTTAAATATTCTAGTCGTAACCATACCGCCTTTACTAATTCTAGACAAGTGTGCCCTTATAGCGACGTTCAGACAAGTTTATCCTTGCAATGACTTTATAGCAACGTCGTTCTCATAATAATTTAATAATAAATCCATCAAACACCTGTTGTCCATTGAAAATTTGAAAGACAATGTGAAATAAGTTAACGAAGACTAAGTAAGCCAAGTCGACCTGAATATGCTAATAAGGCAACAAATCTATGAATAATTGAAATCGACCTGGCTATGTCACCAAGACAACGATCACCTGAATAAGCCCAGTCGACCTGAATAATCATTGAAGTCAATGTTAATCTGAATAAACCTTCATGGACAAAAAAAGTACCATACGTAACGGTTAGTGCAGTATACATCAGTAATTTTATATTACTAGACGCTCACTAAATTGATGCTTATACACTATACTTACATCTCTTTTAAATTTGTTAGCTCAGCAAAAGTTCCACTGCATATAGACCTAATTGAACTTTCTTGAAGTTGGCTAAAAATTAACAAAATACGAATATAATTTTTATAATATAATGTCTATTAGTAAATACTACAAAACGAAATATGAAAATATTTTTGTGACAAATGTAACTTTAAAAACTTTAAAAAGTAATGGCTATTTATAATACTTAATATTAACATAATATATCTTGTTTTGTTTCCTTGATTTATTTCCATATCGTTTCTTCTCTCTTTTTCACTCAGTTCTATCTTCATTTACCCTCAGAGGGCTTTTACTTTCATCATTTTTTAGACAACAGTTTGTTTTTAACAGAATCAAAGTGGTGAGAATTTTAATTATTAAAAAAACTAGCTAATTTTTTCTTCTTGTTCTTCTAATATATTACAGTACCACCATTTCTCTTAAGACAATCTGAAAAAGTTTAGTTATCGAATTTATTTCTCACAATGAAAAAGGAAATGATAAAGACAACATCTACTATGCAAAACTATGCGGTATGGGTTTCGATCATTGTTGAAAGCCGTACGATGAACTATAGTTATTTCACTGTGGTGGAGAGTTGTCTCACTGGCAATCGTACACTATCTTCTTTCTTTTATATGAAGCAACTATACAGCTGTAAACATTTACGTTATAATTGAAAGAACAAGTTATTAATTAATTCAACAAACATATGCCTAAATTTTACAGGAAAATAGACAGGAAGAGCAAGCGACAACTGACTGGAATTGGGAAATAGAACAGCCCCCTTAGATCTTAAACGATGTAAAACTAGTTTATGAATACTCTACAGAGTATTTAAAAGTGAGAACGAATACTTTTTCTCTTAAAATGTAAGTCAAATTTAGAAAGTTGAATATTTTCTCATAAATGATATGGTCTATTCTAACATTTTTAATTTGTTACAATTTTAAGAAATTCATGTTGAGATTCTTATAATTATTGTGTAAAAAAAGGGATAATGTTATATTAATTTGTAACAACACTTACTAATTAACCAAGATTATATATAATAATCCAGGTTAAACTTGTGGTTTATGCTTTATGAGAAAAAAAAAATAATCGAATAGTACAATGTTATACATGATTAATAGTAATTATTAGAGATGAAAACATTTAAAAAGATATGATTAAATAATGTCAAACGACAAGAGAGGAACATTTACACAGCACTCAATTGTCATTGAAACATACCAATAATGTTCCAGAGGCACTAACCTCTGATTGGAACACAGCACTAAATTGTCACAGATAATTCTATGTTAATTATGCTCAAATTACTTGACTTAGATTGATCAAATAGTTATATTTATTACTGCAACATTTATTTTCAAAATATTTATGATTTTGTTATTATAGTAAATTATTTTTATACGCCCGTTTACGGGACGTATTATGGTATACCGTTGTCCGTCTGTCCGTCCGTCCGTCGTCAACATGTCGGACAATAACTCGAAAATGCTTTAACCAATTTGCATGAAACTTTCATGAATTGTTTAAATATATATTTAAGTGAGCTCCCTTTCGATTTTTATAAATTTTGGATGTTACGTTTCCGAGTTATGGGGTTTTATTCATTAAAAAAGGGGGATTTTCCAGTTTTCAAACAATAACTCAAAAATGCTTTGAGCAGTTTTCATGAAACTTTGGTGAATTGTTTATATCTATTAATGTGAGCTCCCTTATGATTTTTATAAATTTTAGATTTTACGTTTCCGAGTTATGGGGTTTTATTCATTAAAAAAAGGGGGATTATCCAGTTTTCGGACAATAACTTAAAAACTGCTTTGAGCAGTTTTCATGAAACTTTGGTAAATTGTTAATATTTATTGACGTGAGCTCCCTTTCGATTTTTACAAATTTTAGATTTTACGTTTCTGAGTTATAGGGTTTTATTTATTAAAAAAGGGGGATTTTCCAGTTTTCGGACAATAACTCAAAAGTTCTTTGAGCAGTTTTCATGAAATTTTGGTGACTGTTTTTTATCTATTAAGATAACCTCCCTTTAGTTTTTTTATAAATTTCTGATATGACATTGAGGAGTTATGGAATTTTATTCTTGTTAAAGCGACGGGCGTATCGTGCGCTCTTTATTAATTATGAAATCCTTTTAGAAATAAATAACAACGTACTGATAGTTGAGAATGGTTTTTGCAGCTGGTATTTTAGTTTACACTACTGGACAAAAAAACAACTGTCCATACCAGTAACAGTCGTTCTAAGACTGATAATGTTTGTTAAAGTTGTAACAGTTGTTAAATTTCACTGCTGCAGTTATTTTGTAACTGTCCCAACTTTAAAAGTGTTTGTCTAAAACATAAAACGACTGCAACAACGCTAGAAATAACTGTCACAGTCATTAAAGGACTGATACAACTATTTCAAAGTTGTAACAGTTGATTTACATCTGTCCCAACTCGAAAAACGTTGCAACAGTCATAAATAAACTGATTAAACGCCTAAAAGGTTGTCACAGTCATAATAAGACTGCTGCAACCATTTGAAAGTTGTAACAGTTATTTAATAACTGTCCTTACACGGAAAACGTTGAAACAGTCATAAATAAACTGTTTAAACGCTGAAAAGGTTGTAACAGTAAAATTATGATTGCTACAACCATTACATAGTCATAGCTAATTTATAAGTGTAGCAGCTTCCAAACATTGATCGTCATTAAGACTTAAAAGTCACGGATACAAAATTTCTGACAGTCAGGGATAGGTTAAATTATTTGTAAAACAATTTTACCGTGTGCAATATAAGGTTGTGACAAAGAGACACAACTATCAAACCCATTTAATACATTAATTTTAGATAGAAATTGATTTAAAAAAAAATATTTTGAAATATTTGCACTGAACATTTTGGTATTCCCCGCTTATTTAGTGAATGAGCTAAATTTATATAATTATTAACACTCCCTCGCCTCTCATCTCATCGAACAAAATCGGAACCAGCACTAAATACCTGCAATTTCACACAGGACGGTTTTATTCGCATTTAAAACTAACCAAATGTATCTTTAACTGTATTAACAGTTGACAATTTTCATTTCAATATTATCTAAATAAAAACTTTTTAATTTTTTTAAATTAGTTAGGTGTGAAATCATTCAAGCATACAAGGTTGTCTTCAATACCCGTAGTTTTACGAATCACATTACTTCATAATAACGGTCAATATACACGATATACTGTAAACACAGCGGGGAACTCCGAATATACACCCTTGTCAAACTTATCCCCATATTAAACTGCTTAATTTTTTCCCCGAGGGTTTATTTCACACACTTATTTTGAGCTTTTATTTCTGGCTACATTTTTTTCCTTGCAAAATTATAAATATTGCCGTATTAACCATTTTGATTTCTATACATATAAAAAAAAATCAAAGCTATGATGAACATTTAACGCATCTTTTGCAGCTATGGAAAAACAAAAATAATCTTAAATCTATCTAAATTTAATTTATTTTACTGTATTTTATTTTTGAATAGTTCAATATTGACTCGACTTTGTACTGTATATTGTAACGAGTGGTCTATTTGAAGTTCAAATGTCCTTGATAAATAGCACTTCGGCATTCATTCATGATTAATTGAGGTAAAAATATTATCACTCGAGATCATTCATATTTTCACCGGATTTTTCTCAACCAATTTACCAAAAGTATTTATAAACAGATGGGCGTACTGTACAAGACCGACAAAATAACTAGCGCCATTGAAAGTTGAAATGTTCACTACAAGAAAACTCGCATTGTTTCAGACAAGGAAATCAAATCTTCTTTTATTTATTCACATAACGGTTTAGAACTTGTTGTATTCTGTAGACTCCGGTCTTGTTAAATTCTACAGACTGACATCGGATTCTCCTTTGTGGTTTCAGTTGATCAGATGTCGTACTAACCATGCTAACATTTATCTAAAATATTTTCCAATTTCCATTTTTTAAAATCAATGTATTTAATCATATAAATGCTTGTCCAATATTGATATATAATTCAAATAGTAAAGAAACCAAATGGGTCCATTATTCTAATTATATTCATCTTCAATCAGTGATGAAAACAGTACATATGTATTACCAGCAGAACTTATTTGGGCGCCCCTTAGAAAAAAAAAATCATTGATTAATTAAATCACACAAATTGTTTTGACTCACTTTAATAGAAGGATGGACTGAAAATAAGTATTCTGGCCCTGGTCTGAGTGAAAATATATAATCTGGCTGCCTATATGTTGGAAATTAATATTCTGACCATATCAAATTTGCCAATTCAGTTGCTAACTTCTATGTCATTGGATTTTAGGTGAAAAATTGTCTAATTTGTAAACAAGTACCACATCATTTTATTAATCAAATAATGATCTTATTAAAAAAAATGCAGTTCTATTTAACATTGTTGTGTCGATATTTTGAGCAATTATGATTTCAGCCGTGTATCACCATCAATGATCACTTGTTCTCCAATGGATGAATCTGTCGTAAAGTTTTCACGTGTTTAGACGTATAGATATATGTTGACCTCTAGATTGTTATTTAGTTGTTGTTGGGTTGATGTCATATAGTAGCAGTTTACTCAATTTCACCAATTTATTATCATATGTTTTAGTCTATTTGTCATGTTTGTATTGCATAGGCTTTTCACACCATGCTATATATATATGTCAATGTATGTATAATGTATATGTAAATTATAACAAACAGCTCACCAATAGTGCATAATACATGTATGCCTTTGTAATGCTTATTGTGTATATTGAAAATGTTGCTAAACATCTTGGGATATATATTTAGAAGGCATTTATTCAAAAGCAGATATAATGGATTTGTAGAAAAACATGAATAAGGGCAGAAGCCTGTTAATATTGGATCACCTATAAGCATGATAAGCCTTTGGTAAACCATGATACATTTGTCATCACTCATGTTTCAATGGGTCTGTTAACATGATAAAAATGGGAGACATCAGAAATGATCATCCAGGAACTATTTTTTCAAATTCTAAACATGCTTAACTGTAATTTTGAGGCCCTATATAACTTGCTGTTCGGTGTGAGCCAAGGCTCTGTGTTGAAGACTGTACTTTGACCTATAATGGTTTACTTTTTCAAAATTTTTGACTTGGATGCAAAGTTGTCTCATTGGCAATCATACCACATCTTCTTATATCTATTAACTGACCCAATTTTATCGCCAACAGATTGTTTGTTGCTTTTGTATATAAATCAAACTTGGGTTTCTCATCTCAACTTGTTTACATTGTGTAACATCATTCAATATGGCTAGGCCTGTTATAGGTTTTTCATTATCATGATTATGTGGTACTGATTTTGCTCATTGTTGAAGGATGTGCAGTTACTAACAATTACATCACTTGGTCTACGGTTGATGGTTGTCTCATTGAAAATCATACCACATCTCCTTAATTTTTGTTATTGTACATTCATGACATTGTACATGTTATACAAGACTACAATATCATCAAATGAATTATAACAATTGTTAATACTTGTCCGACTTTTGTTAACAAAAAGCAGCTATAATCAACATGGTAGACATGATCAATGGTGATGTAACAAGAGTGACTGTGCACACGCTGAAATATCAAGTTTGCTTTGCCTACATGTAAAATTGAATTTATGTTGAATGTAAAAAATGTAATACATGTATATATGAAGGTTTTACTACATGTACAAGTATCACATAAACTTTCCATTATCAATTACCTTTGAAAATGAAGTCATGGTCAAATTAACCATGCCAAACAGATGATGTACACCCTACAAACTGACATTCCATACCCAAAATTTAGTGGTTTATAGTATCTGTGAAATAGACAACATCCAAACCATGAAAACTAAACATTGCCCAATGAAACATGAAAATGAGGTCATGGTCAGATTTAAAACCTCCCAATCAAACTTGTACAACTTACGAAGATATCCAATACGCCAAAAATAGTGATCCTATACATGTCATGCATGTACATGTACATGTAGTTTATAGCATCTGAGAAACATTGGGAAATAGACCAAACCACAAAAACTAAATTGTTCAATGAACCATGACATTTTGATTGAGGTCAAAGTCTGATGCAGGTCTTGCAGTCAGATATATTCACCTTACAATCATTTCATACACCAAATATAGTTGACCTATTATTCCTCTGAGAAACAAACTTGACAAAGTAACTGAAATAACCTTAATCACTGATCCATGAAATGAAGTCAAGGTCAGGTTAACCCTGCCTGACAGACAATGAGACATGTAGACCTTTCAAGATACCTATATATATATACCATATAAATTTATCCAATTACTCATTATACATGTACATGTTATACATGTAAGAGAGTATTTCACTGTATGACTGTTCAAACAGTAATATTTTTTTTCAAACAGTCAGTGAACCATGAAAACAAGGTAAAGTGCAATGAACAAGTTACTAACAGAAACTTCATAACATAAAGAAGTATCCAGGTCTTTAAGCTTCAAAAATGTACCTAGTGAAGCTTTATACAAATAGGTTACGTTGTCAGTCAGGGATACTACTTGTACAAGTAATCTTTATTTACTTGAAGAGGTAAAAAAAATATACTTCTATACATGATATAAGTTAACTATAATGTTTGAATAATCTCCCCTTAATTTTCTCAAAAATTCACTTGTATAAGTAATTTTTTTTTACAACCCCACAAAAATTCTCAAGTTTGAGATGTAAAAACATGCCTTTAATGATTTTTCCCAGGATAGCACATAATTTCTTATTAGAGCTCAATGTTTCATCTCATTAATTCAACAAAGAAACTGATTGCACAAAGATCTTAAGTATTTGCGCAAGTCCTTCAAAAATTGCTCCTTGGGGGGTTGTAAATGAGCAGTGTTCTGAAGATAACAGACAAATGAGATTTTCATTGTTCATGAAATTACACTTAAATGATTAGTTAAGACATCTGCAAAAGACAGACAATTTAAAATTCTATTAGAGCAAAGAAGTCCTAAGAATTCAAGAAAAGAAGATAGGATGACTTTTTCACTTATATAAGTAAAAAAATCTGAATGTCTAAGGGACATAACTAAGGCAATTTTTTTTTTACCTATACAAGTAAATAAAATACAAATTTACTTATATAAGTATATTAATATTACTTCTTCAAGTAAATAAAAATTACTTGTACAAGTAGTACCCCTGACTGGCTGTAGCCGCTGCCAGATTGTAATACCTATTTCTTGCATACATCAACTTTTGTTGTAGGCGGGACTATAAAATTATACTTTGAAGTACATGGTTTATTTGTTTAATATGCTTGGGCACTAATTTAGATTTTTATTTAATTCTAATTCAGACTTTAAGTACAGCAAGCAGTCATTTGACACTTAACAACTGTGACCGACTACGAGAGACCCTCATGGGTGGTTAAGGTCTTTTTACACACCCTGGTGGTAGTTAACAATTGCAATGCCAACATAAACTTCGGATGCGATTTATACATGCACTGTGTTGTAAATTTCACTGAAACTAGAAATTCACATTATATCCAAATTGTTATTATATTAAAATGACTGATTATCCACTAAAGTATTCATGAATTCAGATATTATGCACTATTATTATTAATATTCACTGAAACTAGGAATTTTCATTATTCCAAATGGCTATTTCAAATGAATAATTATCCAAAGTATTCATGGAATTCAGATACAATGTATGATTGCACTATTAATATGCACTGAAACTATGAAATCTTGTTATTCCAAATTCATTATTGATATACCAAATGAATAATTATCATGATTATCCAAGTTATTTAGTCATCCAGTACTGTGGTCCTCCTTTAATACAATTTGTAAGTTTCTTATTTGTACAATGCACAATTTTTTTTCTTGTCCAATTTAATCCTAACATCACAAGTCATCATCATCATGGAATAATGCTGCAAGTGCTATTCATTATTTCCAAAAACAATAAATAACTAGCACAAAATAATGAATTAATCCACTGTTTCACAATTTGCAGCTATAAGAGTGACTCAGTGACATCTATATTTCCTATGCATCAAAGTGCACATGTAGCAGGCTTCATATTCTAAGTGGGAATCATGCTCAAGCCAATATGAATCTACAAAAAAAAATATACATTGAGACTAAAGTACAGTAAAATTTTAGCTAACATAATACTATATACATTGTACGTACTTAGAAGAAAGTCAATTACAATAACTGTATCTACCTAGATGAAAACTAGCAATCCTCGTTTGATTGACGAAAAAATTTCTAGGACTTATACAATTATATTTTTAAGTCCCAATTTTAAACAAGAAGAATAAATCTTTTCAGTGGGTCTAAATTCTATGTATGGTCTTTTTTCTACATTAATGATTTTTTATGTGTGACTGTGTACTTTCATTGAAGGGTTACTGTCTTATTGAGGCTCACACCATACTTTATTTCATCAATTCTTTAAAGTCAGACATCATGGACATAGTTATTCCTCTCTAAAACACAACAGGTTATTGCTTTTGTTCATGTTAATATGAAATAAATTGATACTACAGAGAAAAGTTTAAAGAATGAAAAAAATAATTAAATAAATAAATGCACTGTTACTATATAGATACTATTGACCTTCCCTTTGTCAAGTGCATATAATGAATAAACCTTTGTGATGTAAATGTAGAGTCTTTGTCCTAAGGTTAATCAGGATGATATATATACTGTTCCAAGGCTTAACCCTCCCTGTTAACAGTCAGGGGACTTACTTAAATGAGCGCTTTTCTAAATCACTGATTCAAGTAACATTATGACCATAAAGGTTGGAAGTAAGAGTTGTTTTTCTTTAATAATCACCTATTTAAGTACATGTAGTACAAATTAATCACTAGCCTAAGTGATTTAATTTTATTGTAGCTTTAAATATAGAATACTATTGATCCAGGGGCTAATTATGTTGCTAAATTTATCAAAACCAACATCTGTGTTGATAGGATGACCCGGTCATGTCAGGTGATGACCTTGTACTAAATCTAGGATAATGACATAAAAATCACTTGTTTAAGTATCATACCTCAATTTCCTTCCAAAAAATCATTTCTTTTAAAAAGTATCATTATTTTAATAACCCCCACTAATTTCAACACCCCGAACAGTGAAATTTTTATCGTGAACAGTAGAATTTTTTTACATAATCTATAAGATGAAACCTTGAATTTTACAGGGCAAATACTCCCACAGTGGCACTGCTGAGAAAAATCTGTTAAGAAAGTATCAGTTCATTATGTAAAGCCATTTTTATAGCATTTTTTCAACTAAAATAGAATTTGCAGCTAAATGATTGCATCAAAGGCATAAACCTTGCTGCTTAAAAGAAGCAAAAAGTTCATTTTTTTTCAATTTTACTAATGAAAAGATATTATGTAAACCTATGTGTTTAAAATTTTGGTAAAACTACAAAATCACAATTTGTGACAAAACTTCCAATTTGCTACTTAAATAAGTGACTTAAAAATCACTTATTTCAAAAAGTCCCCTAACTGGTTAATGTTTTAAATCCTTGAGTTTAATTTTACATCTTTTGTGTTACCCTGTATACTTTTTCCTTATTACAGCTTGTATTAAATAATGCTTTGCAGCTCAGACAACACTTTCTTTATTTTATTTTAGTTATTTACCCAATTTTATTTTGATAAATCAATACTCAGATAACTTTTAAAATATGCATTTTTTGTATCCAAAATAATATTATATCCTGCTGATTCATATTTTTCTTAAATTACAATTTATTTTGAAATATTTATCAAAATTTTGAAGAGGACAATTATAATTTGTGAACATCATTATAAAATCATCTTCAATATATACCCATGACAGTTTAAAATTCCTCCCCAAGGCAATAAACTATTGTGTGTCTTAATCTGTATATTAGCTATAACATGTATATAAGAATTCCTGATTATTACCTATCCAGTGTTAACATCCTGATTATTACCTATTTTAATGTCACATTTGCATGGTCATGAATTCATGTTCAGTAAATACATAAATTTTAATTATTTATTTTGAATTTGAATAAAAGGTATTTTTAAACTAAATTATTGGACATACAATGCAGTTAACACAGTAAATTTTATGACAACTTACTTGATACTACAATATCTATAAAAATATTTTGAGCTTCATAAAATACTTTAAAAAAGTTTATACCATGTTTAGATAAAAAAAAAATATGCTTACAGATAGATATTTTTGTTATGTTTTCCCCACATATTGAATGTTAAACATAAAATAATTATGTAGAAAAAGCAAAAAATCTGCAGTCAGATGTGAATGCACATGATGAAAGGAGATGTGGGATATAATTATATATCAATGATGCATCAACCCAACAGTAAGGCAACAATAAAGTAACCAAAACACAATTTAACACACAAATTTGACTCATGAATAGAAAGTCCTTTAATCATTTTAATGGTGGAATAAATAAAAAGACCCTTGAATGTTACTACTAGAAAACATTTATGGCATAAATGAATTTGACTAACCAGAGGGCACAATTTATATAAAAATTTCACATGAAAATATATAGTTTAGGTTCAAAGTATTTACAAATTTATAGTGATTTAATATTCTATGTTAAATCTAAAAAGAATATAATTATGATGCTCACTTTGCTCTTTTAATATGTTTTTTATTTCTTTTTAACTTAAAATCATGTACATGTAGCAATTAACATGATGACATATTTATAGATATTTTATTCATTGTAATTATTCATTTTGAGAAAAGATGCAACAACCTCCACAACCCTTGTTCAATATGAATCTTTAAGTACATGATGAAAGAATTACTAATTGAATTAGCACATTTTGTTTAATCAACTGTGTTTAAATGGCAACTGTTTTGAATCTGTGCATGGTTTCAGGAACATTAATTTAATAATATTGTTTTATTTTGATGATTAATGTTATTTTGAACCATCTAATCAATGCTAATACATATTCACTTTCAATGCCTTATATTATCAAATATATTCATGTTTTGTAGTCCATGATTTGGGAATTATTTAAAAATTGAATGAAAATGCATACTTGCTAAATAAGTCACTAAAATTAATACTTTTCATAAAATTTTATGGTCAGATCATATGTTTTCATACACCGTCATATTAAGTTGTACTATGCATGTTTTTTCAATGGAAATTGTGACGTCACAATGCATTCTTAATAGAACGAAAACTATCAGCTGATAAAGCAAAACCAGGGAAATACTTGTAATCCAGCATTAGTAACACAATTATATGGATATGTACATGTAAAGATTGGTTGGTTGTTGGTTATAAGACGTCCAGTGACAAGTATTTCATGCAAATTTAAGACCAGAGTTAACAATACATTAACATACAATATGTACATGATGTATAGGTCCTGTAAAAGGTCATCCCGCACAACAAAAGTTAACCAATGCCCAACATGTTAGAGTTTAACAGTAAGACGATGAAGATCAAGAGTAACCTTTTTTTATTCCCTTGACCTTGTCACCCTTGGGGTGATGTATGCAAAGTAAATAAGGGATTAAATGACATACACATGATAAAAGGGGGAAGGGGAATGGTGTCAAACATGAATTTCAATGATGCACAACTTTTCCAAGCCCAAATCCTAACTTTGCCTTGGAACATGCAACTATGCACGAGTGTGGTGATATAGATCGTCGATTCATAGTCTGTCTGAAGGAAGAACAAATGTGCACATTTTCCCTTCAAAATCTTGGATCCATGATTATTCGATAAACATGCTTTAAAATATTATTCATTTCTACTCACCGATTGTAATTTCCAGCTCCGCTTATATTGTACATGTGGTCTAACATCTGTAGTTTCCTGTGTAAAATATAGTTTGCCGACCTCCAGGTCCAGTTTGCCGACAAGAAAATAAAGAGGGTAAATCGTCCACGGTGAAGAATTGTTTTCCGTTTTTAAAGAAACTTGACAGATTTAATTAATTATTTTTTTTATCATCGGAAAATATTCCTCATGGAGAGTAATTCAAATTAAAAATGTTTTATTATGCTGTACAATATTGATAACTTAGTCATATTCTTTAAATTTACTTCAGGTACACCGACGGTACATTTTCTATTCCTCAGAATTTATCAAAACTTTTTCAAATATAAATTTGAATGAATTCATTAGCATCTTCTGCAATAATATTAAAACTCCATTTTTAAACGAAGGCTTCTGGTGTGTAAAACCAGTTATGAACGAATCTGAATAGATAAAATAAAAAGTAAAGATACCTAAAGGAAAGTAAAACGCACATGTCAAAAATGAACGGACAATGCTATGGCAATAAACGGAAAACGACAAAAGACAAACAACGATCGCAAAATAAATAAAATAAAAAACAAAACAAGTCAACAACCGCACAATAGATTATAATAGTATAAATTATGGGCTATTTCACAACTATATCAAATCTTGAGAGCCGGGTGAAACGTAATTTTTTTTTATACACTGAGTTGCTACAGTGACGCTAAAATATTTGTCGACTGCAACTACCTATGAAATGTTTGTTTTAAACATTTAACGACTGTAGCAACCTTTTAAAATTTGTAATAAACATTTTATGACTGTAACAACCTTTAAAAAGTTTTAACAAACATTTTACAACTGTCCCAACTCTAAAAACGTTGTAACAAACATTTTTTGACTGCATCAACGTCTAAAAAGTTGACACAAACAAATTTCAACTGTCCCAACTATTAAAAGGTTGGGACAAACATTATACAACTGCCACAACTTTTGGAAAGACTGTAATAAATAGTATTTGACTGTGACAACCCCGTAGACCACTGCAACAGTCCTTAAATGACTGTTGATAACATATTTTGATTTTCACAACCCATAAAAGTGTTGGGACAGACATTAATCAACTGTATCAGTTTCTTTGACAGTCATCTTCAGTCTTCCACAGACTAAGACAGTCGTAGAACGACTGTTACTGGTATGGACAGTTGTTTTTTCGTCCAGTAGTGTTAGTTACGATCAGTTAATTTAATTCTCTCGTCCTTTTGAATAATGCAATTGGTTTATGAACGCTAAAATTGTAACATCTCGAAATGTGTTTTCCTAGAAACAAAGAGTAAATATTATTTATTATTTAATCAAAAGTTTTAAAGGTATTTTCCCTTAAAAAAATTTGAACGCATTCTCTTTACTTTAAATAGATTAGGAAATTTCAAAATGTTGGGATAGCCAGAGGACACCATATGGTATATGTTCACAGGGACTCGGTTAGGGAGCTACCATTTGATTTTTAATGGGGGGGATGGGGTAAATAAAGTCAGGATAAACTAATAAAAAAAAGGCAGGACCGAATAGAGGGAAAAAAAGGCAGGACAGAGATTACAACTAAAAAAAATGCAGGACAAAATTTTTCATCCTAGCCCCCCACCCCATAAAAATTAAATGGTAGCTCCCTTACAAAATACATTTTAACAATCGTATTTTCTCATGAAACTTATAACTATCGCCTATCTTCTAGTAAAAATAGAATTTATGAGGATGCAGTTTTAAGATCAACAATCATTTGCACCTGCTATAACTTTGTAAATTTTACACTTAACATTTCAATCGTAGATATACGCCAAATAAGTAAATCGTGCACACCTTTTACATTCATGCGTGTTTGAATCGACTTGTTTGGCCTGATAAATTACAATTAGAAAAATTAAAAGACGAGTAGATCATCTCGTTTTGAATTACATAAGTTTTAACCTTTATAACCAGTTATTGATTTAATAGATTGACGAAAAATATGGACCAAGAGAAATGCCTAAGTAATGAGCGATTCATTCGATTACAAGAAACTGGATTATTTCTTCAATATGAAAATTGTTAAAAAATTGTAAGTGTATAAATGTTGTTGTTAACTGTAATGAATTGGTAAAAGTAGAATAGAAATTCAAAAACCAGGAACGATGGTCAAATCTGTGTATCCAGTGAAAGGGTTCCTGTTATAGATTTATAATATCTGTAATTATTTGTTTCGAAGATGACATACATTTTGAAAAATGTCAAGTGCTCATTCTGAGTCCTCACAATCAGTCTAACCTCGCCATATGTTTAAGGGGTTGTTAATGGTGTGATTCAGTTGTCGCTTACATAGTTTTTCCTTTTATAAGAATTTGTATACATAAATGAATGTCTGTGGTCACTTGGACATCGCATAAGGCCGTATGATTACCTCTAGATGTCATCTATTTTTGTTAAATTATGCTTGGGTATTTCGCTTATTCGTTTAAAAAGGGTTGCTCATGTGTTTTCTGTCAATGTGCAAAAATATACGATAGTTAAAATTTTGTTTTCAGTGAAAAGGTGTCTGTTATTAATTTATCAGATATATATACAAACCATTTAAAAAAATTGTTTACATATTAAAGAAAAGTGTATTCGTTCGCATAGTCAAGTTCTTTCTTTGAGTTGCATACCAACTAGTCTAACCGCACTATTTTTTAAAAGACAGTTTAAAGTTTGATTCAGTTATCGTTTTTTTTTTCATTACGAATTTCGTGACATTTGTGTCTGTGGTCATTCGGTCATCGCTAAGACCATACTGTTACCTCCAGATGTCTATTTAGGTTAATTTGTTTTGAGTCTTCCGTTTATTCGTTTAAAATGGGGTGCACGCGCGTGTTTATTAAAGTAGCTGTTTTCTTTATAATTTTGATTTCAATGTGCAAAAATAAACTTTACAGTTCTTTATTTTCAATTATTTTTAAAGAAAAAAAAGGATGAGGTAATAAGGCAGCGAGCTTTAAGGTTTTGAGTGGACAATGATAAGTTAGTAGACCAAGGAAAGATCAATGGGAAAAGATAGGCGATAAAGATTTAATCGGACAAAATGTACTAAAGTTTTATAAAGTTTTGTGTTTAATTTGTTTTGTGCATAGTTTAACTGAACATATTCTTTCTTCTATAAGGATTCTGTACGATATATCATCGTATTCGTTCGTATTTTCTACAAGCCTCATCAGTAAACAGTGGGAGGAAGGATAAAAATAAATGGACGCGGTAGTTATTTTGTACTAGATTATGTAATCTTTAGAATTTCCGGAATGAGAGTTTGAAGTAATGCTGCATAAAGATATGATGTAATCTTAATGTTCAACTTGTTTTTAAAAGTTCTATAGATATTTTCCGACTAACACTTTGACTTTAATATTGATGAAGTTTTCTGATATAAACTGTAGTTTTTCATTTCTGCACCTAAATACTATAAATAAATTAAAAAAAAATCTAAATTATTAAAAAAAACAAGATGATATAATGTAAAATAATCGAACGTTCATCTGCAGAGTATAGCATGTATAGTGAAAGAAAACAAACTGTCATAGTCTAAACCATATGTAAAACCTTTATCAGTAGTATGATATGAAGAATTACCTTTAAATACGTCATCTTAGGTAGCTAAACATGGTGAGTCACGTGATAAATACAATGCATGATACGTTTGTCCGTAGCATTATCAACACCATATCGGGTAATTAATTGAAAGCATATTCCAAAACGTTGTTTAATTTGATCATGTTAAAAAAAAATAACTAAATGTAAGGAAACAATGAACATCCGTGGTGAATACATATTTTTATACGGAACATATTCAATCTAATAATACTGTGGACGCATTATATTAGTTGAGTAGTAATTTTCGTGGACTTCTCGTGTATAAGTGAACAACAAATTTTAGTGTCCAAAAAAAAATAATCTTGTAACATCGAATCCCCCCGCGCCACTTAATCTTGGAATACTGGTGTCAATGAAAATATAGGAATATACAGTATAGTATATCACGCTTACATTTCGTTTACATTGGTTAGTCCGGTAAACGTTTTATTGCATATAGAAGTTATGTTGTTCGACGACAGGTCCCTGAAAAGAGAAAAAAACATTGATGAAGGTGTAAAGATTATACTTATGTAATTGAGCTGTCAAATTATTATAAAATAATTTCATATTGTCTGAAATAATAACATAATTTGTATGAGCAAGACTAATATAAGAAACAGTTAGAATGGGAAGTTCTGCTAAGTAATTGCATTAGAAGTTTTGTTGCATTATTATAAAAATGGAAATGATCATGTTCATACAAATTTAACGCTTTTGTCATAATAAATAAGAAGATGTGGTATGAGTGCCAATGAGACAACTCTCCATCCAAGTCACAATGTATAGAAAGTTAACAATTGTAGGTCAAAGTACGGCCTTCAACACGAAGCATTGGCCCACACCGAACAGCAAGCTATAAAGGGCCCCAAAATGACTAGTGTAAAACAATACAAAGAGGAAAACCAACGGTCTAATCTATACAAAAAACGAGAAACGAGAAACACCTATGAACCACACCAACAAACGACAACCACTGAACAACAGGCTCCTGACTTAGGACAGGTGCATACAAATGCAGCGTTTTTTTTCTTAGAGTATTCCAAGTAGCCATGAACATGATACAATGTCCCGAACTGTACTTATTTCCACAAGTTTGCATGAATATGATACAATGTCCCGAACTGTACTTATTTCCACAAGTTTGCATGAACATGATACATGTACAATGTCCCGAACTTATCTTATTTCCACATGTTTGCATGAACATGATACAATGTCCCGAACTGTACTTATTTCCACATGTTTGCATGCACATGATAAAAAGTCCCGAACTGTACTTATTTCCACATGTTTGCATGAACATGATACAATGTTCCGAACTGTACTTATTTTCAACTATTCCAGGTAGCCATGAACATGATACAATGTCCCGAACTGTACTTATTTTCAACTATTCCAGGTAGCCATGAACATGATACAATGTCCCGAACTGTACTTATTTTCCACAAGTTTGCAAGCATTCCGGTCGGCTAATTAATTGTTACCTGAACTTTCAATATCAACATATTTAAACAAAATGTCTGTTTTGGTATTCAAAAATATACGGGAAAATACTTTAACAAATGACTATCTTTAAAAGATTTTACTATGATTACTAATTTGAAGAATAGGTCGTCTCTTTGTTTTGTACAAACAGTTGGAATCATTTTTAACCGGCCTTAAAATTTGTAAGGCACTTGTCATGTGAACTGTTCTCCTGACACCTTTGGGGTTTTACCATAGATCAATTTTAGTCAGTTCTTACCAGGATCAGATTCTGACAGTTTACTCTAGAACGGATTAAGACAGTTCTACCCTAGAATGGTTTAAGACAATTCTATCCAAGATCAGTTGTTGACAGTTCTACCTTAGAACTGATTCTGACAGGTCTACCCTAGAATATTTGTTTTTCGTAAATTATTTTGTTATAAATTAGGCCATTTATTTTCTCAATTGAATTGTTTCATATTTTTCATGTCAGGGCCTTTTAAAGCCGACTATACGGTATGAGTTTTTCTCATTGTTGAAGGCCGTACGGTTGCCTATAATTGCTAACATCCACTTCATTTGAACTTTGGTGGTTAGTTGTCTCATTGGCATTCATACCACATCTCTTTATGTCAAAACAGTTAGAAACGGATTGATTCATGAGATAGGCACAAAACACAAAAAAGCAAATAAACAAAAAAATCAGAAAGTCAATCGACAACAAGTGCCGATCTTAAAATACTCGCAATAACTGAGTTAGTTCAAATTCAAACTGAAGAACTGTGGTATGACTGCCATTGAGACTTGAGACAACTATCCAACAGATAACCGTATAGTCATCTATTAAAGTCCCGACATGAAAAATGTGAATCAATTTAAACGAGAAAACTAACGGCATTATTTATCACAATTCAATTTACGAAAAAAACACCAACATGACAGATATGCACCAATAATAATTTGGTATGGTGTTGTGGTCTGCATTGTAGACAGAAACTCTGACGACATAATGGTGCACATGTCGATACGAAAATATAACTAGAATAAACATCTAAAACGCCATGATCCTTTACATGTAAAAATCTAAACTTTGAATGGCAAATTCACATCATAATGAACCCTTATAGTAAAGTTTATCACAACGTCAGGACGATTAACAATTTTCAATTTGATCTAGTGTGAACACATTTGAATGAACAATCATGAGTTTTAATTATGACCCCTATGGGACTTATCGCAAGTTTGCGGCTGATACTTAGCCAAACTGTTCAAATAACACGGTAGCCAAATGTTTGATGAATGCATTAACATGAACATGATAAAGTTGTAGTATTTGAATTCAAAGAGAGACCAAAAGAGGATTGGAATATGACTTGTTACGTATCTAATTTTACTTAATGTAATTTTAAAACAGATCAAGATGATTATTTATAGTATAACAATGCTTAGTAATTCATCAAAAATGGAAGTATTTGATTAGCAAATTAATAGATGTCACAATACCTGTCATTAAGGTGGTAGGGTATACAAAAGTGTATTGTAGATCGAAACAATGGTCTATTAATGATGTACATATGAATAAGAAACAATAACATTATAATAGACATCGTAAACATCAGGATCCTTTACATGAAAACTCTAAACTTTGGAAGGTAATTTCCCACCATGATGACCCCTTAAAACAAATCTTATAAAACGATATAATGAAGATTAACAGTTTTCCTTTGCATACGGTCCAGTGCTATCACATTTAGATGAACATTTGTGAATTTTGATTTTGATACCTATGGGACTAAGCGCAGGTTTATGAACTAAACGAATTCGATATGAGACCAAAATGTTTAAGTAACGTGTAGTTAAATGTTTGATGAACGCATTGAAGTAAAGTATTAGGATTTGAACTCAAACAAGGGTCAAAGGGGCTTGGGATATGACGTGTTCCGTTTCTACAGGCACTCAGTATAGTTATAAAACTGGTCAGGATAACTCTGTATAGTATAACAAAGCTTAGTGAATCATAAAAAATGAAAGTATTGTCCGATTAAGTTGCAATTTATAAAACAAAAATACCGAACTCCAAGGGAAATTCAAAAAGGGGAAGTCCATAAAAACCGACAAAATCAAACGCTATCAATCAACGGAACAAATGAAAAACAATTATCATATTCCTGAACTGGTACAGACGTTTTCCGAAGAAAATAGTGGGCTTAACCTCCCACGTGTATGACAGTTGTTTATAGTTCCGTTATATTGACAAAATTATTTAATTTAGATGTCATAGTTGTTTGGCTTTGGATACGTGGGGCCATTTATCCCTATTATTATTGTTATACTGATTACTGATGTTATTTTAACGGTTTCATAGTTCCCTTGAAGTTATGTTTGGTAAATAAGCATGTGCAGTTATAAATATACAGTGCGTTATTTTCTATAGAGGAGATATTGTTACCATTTAGATCTATACAAATTAAATAACCTTATTAAACAGTCTCATATCTAATGGAAACTTCATAAGAATAGAAACGGAAAGCGGAAGAATCATTAGTGGTTATCTTGATTAAATGAAAATATTACTTTATTTTGCTCCTTAAACTACAATGAATAATTTGGCATACCTAATTAGCACATTAACATAGAACCAGTTGATACTTATAATTTTTGACTGCTAGTCCTTGAGGGTATCATTAGACCACCGTTTCAGTGTTTCTGTACTGTCATGAAAATACTGATATGTTATATTACATTTCCTGTTAAAAATCAGCCGAAATATTGAAATGAATCTCACTTAAGCTAAGCTGTACTTTCGTGTACGATTTTGCCTTAATATTCTGTAGTTGTGTATAAAATTATCATTTTTGCAACTTTGTCTTAGATTTTGGTTTTCCAGATATTTTGACCTCTCGCCCCTGTAGAAACATGTGTTGTCCTATGATCATCTAGTGCAGTAAATATGATGACGGGAAATGCTCATAGTAACTGTAGAGGATAAGTCAACGGTGCAAATGTAGATAGCGAGGTGATAAAGACAAACTTGAATTTTTTTACTTAGATTGATATAAAACATCTGCGTACCCTTTACCCTTCTGGAGCACGTGAGATCAACCAGATTTTTTGGTGGGGTTCGTATTGCTCAGTCTTTCTATGTTGTGTATTGCATAATGTTGTTTGTTTTTTGTTTTTTTTCCTATTTTGCCATGGCGTTGTCAATAGATATAAGAAGATGTGGTATGAGTGCCAATGAGACAACTCTCCATCCTAGTCACAATTTGTAAAAGTAAACCATTATAGGTCAAAATACGGCCTTCAACACGGAGCCTTGGCTCACACCGAACAGCAAGCTCTAAAGGGCCCCAAAAATGGCTAGTGTAAAACCATTCAGTTTGTTTTCGACTAATGAGTTTGAATGTGCTTTTGGTATATTTCGCTTCTCTTTTGTCATACAATTATTCAAGATATAAACTTATCACAGAAATTCATATGTATCCCTGTACTCTTTATTAGGAAATGTAAATATTAAAAACAAAACAAATTCTTCTTTTGCTATGACTTTGATTAAGTATTAGATATTTCAGGTACTTACAGCTCCTCTAGAGACATCAATTTTGAAAAGGCACCTTCTTCTATGAAATTCACTTCATTTCTACTTATATCTCTGTAAAATTTAATGTCGTGTAAAATAGAATCGTTTCGTATCTTTTATATATTGGATATTTTGACTTAAAATCATGGCTTGATCACGACAAGAAGATTGAGATGAGAAATTTCTTTATGCAGATGATTTTCGATCAAACTTGTTTCTTTATTTATTCTTGATGTTTAATTTCATTCTATCTCTTTTATTCTGTGGTTTACATGTTGTAATGTATATATATATTTATTTATGCATGTCTCTGTCCTGAGTGTTCTTGCGTTTAGTTGTAATGTATTCCTGTCACGTAAGGTTGTCATTTTAGCGGTATTTTTAACATTGCCTTATAAGCGGGAGGTTTGGCTAGCCATAAAACCAGGTTCAACCCACCATTTTTTCTTAAAATGTCCTGTACCAAGTCAGGAATATGGCAGTTGTTATCAAATAGTCCGTTTCTATGTATGTGGGTGTTTGTATTTGTAGCAGTTCAGTGTTTTTGCTGTTCCGTTGTTTTCCTCTTATTTATTTGCATCTATATTATTACATACAATGGGTTTACATATACCTTAGATCTCTACAATTTAAATAACCTTATTAAACAGTATCATTTCTAATGGAAACTTCATTCTTACCTATATCTTTTTTTTCTTGCACTTAAATGAAATACCGGACTTGCTAAGAAAAAAGCACATAAAACTGTTATCCTGAAAGAAAAAAAAACTAATCTATCGAAGACACTTTTCTCTTTAAAAGTGAAAACCGATAAAAACGAGACAGTACATAAGAATTTTTAATACAAATAACATTGGATTTGAAACACTTACAAATTCCTTAAGGATGCAAATCCATCAAGATCACCATACTCTAAAGAACTTATCTTATTAGCTTCCAATCGTCTGCAAAATAGTATCATTAAAATGAAACACATTAACATTGGTACAAAGCTTTAGCATGTAAAGTATACATACCTTTTAAGAGAGGCTGGAGATACTGAAAGGATATCCTAATTCATAAATCGAAGACAAATTGACAACGTCATGGCAAAAAACAAATTGACCAGAAGACAAACAGCAGTATAAAAAACACAGCATAAAAAACCAAAGACTGAGCAACACGAACCCTGCCAAAAACCAGGGGTGATCTCAGGTGCAGTCTTTAACTTATATATGTTCATGTGCAAAACCCTGCTACGTATTAACTAAATGGGTCTGTACACTTTAATCGATTAAGAAATTCCCATTTTTGGAAGCTTCTGCATTACTATTGCATAATATCTTTAAGTTGTTATACATTTTGCAGGCATGTTATATATATAAGTTTGAAATCAATCTGTTTCGCTAGCTTACATTTCGTCTACAGATGGTTCTGCCAAGTGCTTGAAAATATTGCGTATTATCCAAATATTTTGGTTCATTAATTTTAGTGTAAAATATTTATTTTATATATATATATATATATATATGTTATATTGAAAACAGTCTGTTTCGAAAGCTTTCATTTCGTCTACAAATGGTTCTAAAAAGTATTGCATATTATTAGAATTACTTTGTACATTATTTATTTGACAACGAAGGAAAAAAATGTTGATGTATCCCTAATGTGAATTATTCATAACACGTAAAAAGGATAACAGGAATAAGTCAAAACACTGGAGGGTACAATAAAGCATATCAACCAACTAATTGGTACTTGGTATTCTCCACTTAGCAAACATCCTTAGGAGTAAGAGTAAAGACTGGTGGACCAGAAGTCAACTTAATGTGTCTGAGTAGGTGGACATGGCTTCCTGTGGAGTGGTAACTTGTTAACTAACACGTCAAATATCCCACTAAGTGTGTCAGTCTAGTATAAAGAAGGGTTTATACTCATATCACATTAACATGTTCTCGTCCTGAATTGCCACTGCACGTTAAACAGTCGTCCTCCTCCTCCTCGTCATCATCATCATCCGATACAGATCCTATGTAGTGAACAAGACATGATATTATATTATTTCGATTTTCCCATGGCGATCCTGTTAACTTTCAAATTCAGTGCAGCAATTTTCAAGCAGGTGTTTCATATGGAATATGTTCCAAGTAATATCCCTGAGCTTGCGTATCAGATTTTCCTCGATGGCGGATTGCTGATTGAGAGAAAACAACTTAACCAATGCTACTTAATAGAATGTTAAAGAACATAAAGAAGTAAAACGGACGCTTTCATAATATGGTTAACTGTTGATTAATATATATAATGTCATAGATATTATGTTTTACTTGTAGAAGCCACAATCATATACTCCTTTTCTCATTGATAACGTCACCAAATGCGACTAATCACCGGTTTTTTATTTGTATGTGTTGGTACTGTAGTGTATTTGAAATGAAACACACAATGCATGCATCTTATGTGTTGCTACTGTAGTGCATTTGAGATGAGACACACAATGAATGCATCTTATTTTCTTTTGTTTATTTGTTCTCCATTTTCTTCGGTAATGGTGTATTCTGTCTTTCTTCTACTTTTCCTGTTTTTCACTATGTCATGTGTAATGTGATATTGAATTTTTAAAACTTACAACTTATGCACGTATAGGTTTATAAAGATAAATTAAGGACCGTTGTTCTGGGTTATAATAAAAATATATAAGGAGATTGGTTATGAATTCCGATGAGACAACTATCCATTGGAGAGAAAATGACGTGGATGTTAGCAACTATAGGTAACCGTACGTCATTTAACAAGGAACAACACTCATATCGTCCAGTAAGCTTTATAAGCACACGACGTGACAAAATGTAAAAACGTTCAAACGAGAAATCGAATGGCCTGATTAATAATAACACAATGAACGAAAAACAAATATGACGACAGCAACCAAACAAAACCACTAATTTACATGTTACCTGACTTCAGACAGGCCCTTACAGAAATGCAGCGGGGTTGAAACATGTTTGCATTCATCTTTCCCCCTAACCTGGGACAATGGTGTAACAGCGCAAAATAAGAACAAACTGTAAAAATAAGGCGACGCCAAAATATAAGTATCGACAAGATATATGGCCGTAAGTGTAAATAAGTTTACTTTATACAAAGTTAATTTGAGGATAAGTCTGCATTTGAAAACCAGACATCAGAATTCGTCTGCTTTTAAATTATTTCAACCAGTTGAAGGGCTGATCTGAACAGTCAAGAAAACAGCTGAAGTAAATCAAATTATGCGATAGCAGTCAAGACGTCAGCTCAAGTCAAATTAGATATGTAATACTTCCAGATGTATTTTCCAGAATAACTAAAAATTTAACTTTAACCCAAAATTATGCATACCTTCGGAAAGAACTAGCTCTGTCCTCTTTTGACATTTTATATCGGTCATTCCTCCATTCATTACAATTTTGAGTTCAGGGATTTTACACAAAATTCAAAGAGAAAATTATTTATCAATATATGCATTGATGCAGAATTTTGTTTACTTTTATTGTTTGTGGTTTCTAAAGGTCCGATACTTCTACTGTTATACTGTTAACAACATCTAAAGGTCCGATACTTCTACTGTTATACTGTTAACAACATCTAAAGGTCCGATACTTCTACTGTTATACTGTTAACAACATCTAAAGGTCCGATACTTCTACTGTTATACTATTAACAACAGCCAAACAGTTTAGTGTCTCCGTTCACACATGAAATATAAATAGGACATTGTATTTAACTCCATCAAAACTGTGATACGTCGTCTATTTTGAATATACTTGGAATTTCAATTCCCCAACTTATTTCTTTAAAAAGCTAGACAACATGTACTTACAACGTTTGTAAGGATGACAATCCATCCAGAGAACCATTTTCTAGAGAGGAGATTTTGTTAAGACTGAGATCTCTACAAATTAAACAAGGTACTATAAATACCCTTATTATACTGTCACATATTTGATAAAAACTTCATAAGAATAGACGCGGAAAGCGGAAGAATTATTAATGGTTATCTTGATTTAATGAAATAGTTACGTTATTTTCATGCTTAAACTACAGTTAAACATTTGAATTGCCTGATTAGTTCATTGACCAATTGATACATCTGAATGTGGACTGTTAGTCCCTGAGGGTATCATGAGATGAGTTCTGTTCATTGCTTCCATGCTGTCATGAACAATACAGATAATTTTAAGATTTTCCAGTAGAAAACAATTTAAAAATTTGGAATGTATCTCCCTCAAGGAAAGCTAAGAATTCTTGTACATTTTTTTATCTGTATTTGGAAGTTGTCGATTACATCATTTGTTAAACTTTTTCTTAGGTTTTGGGTTTCCAAACTATTTGGCATAAGGTATCCACGAAGAAACTTTCGTTGACGAAGTGGTCATCTGATGCAATGAAAATGATTGCGCTCCATGTTCATAGCAGCTGCAGAGGACGACTCAACCACACTTATGTATTGAGGTTGGCGGATGTAGATAAAAATGGATTTCTAGACCTATATTGATATAAAACGTTTGTCACAATTATCCAGTATAATTGTTTTTACAGTAACTTATCTCAATCCGGTACCCTCAACCAGGAAATTGAAAACATTTTAAAAGATTTTTTAGCGAAGCAAATTTTGATCTTATGTCTTTTGCTGTGATGTTTGATACAGTATATTGTGTAAATGAAGAATTAAAAAATATGCATGTCATGAAAAGATGAAAAAAAGATAGGATTGCTGAATTTTTTACGAATTCAAACTACTTTTAATAAAAATTCGCTAAAATATACAAAATCAGTGTTTTAAATGACGAAAGACAAAACAAGGAATGAAATATCTCGATAATTTAGATAAGATATCTATTTTTTGCTAATTTCATGCAATCGCTTTATTGCATGGTAATTCATCGCCATGCTATTGCAAAATCTACGGCGGTCGACTGATTGTTGATAAATAATGTCTCATTGACGAGTACCCATTCATCGGCTTTTTTTTTGTCCAAATTTAATTGATAGAAGCAAAATTGAAAACTTACAAAGATATTGTGTCTATAGGAATTCCTTGAGGTATCACATCTAATCTTTTGTTTCGACACGATATTTCAGTCGTCGAACAAAAACATACATCACAAACTGTAACCTGAGCATCATGTAGAGAAAACATTGAAAGACTAACAGCTGTGATGAACAGGATGCTATTCATTTTGTCTAGATATTACTACAAATATAAAAAAAATAATAATAAAGGATACCAGGCTTATAACATAGTATGCAAGACGAAGTTGATCTTTATTTGGGATAAAATATGATAAATGCATGATATCCAATTACATTTACCAACACTGTAGTGTAAATTTATTTATATTTAAAAACTATTTTGAAACTAAGGTGAAAGCTATCATTAATAGTTATAGTATCACTAACTGAAGCCACACCACACGTAGAGAATGATCTGCTTATCCTTCCATAGCTCCTGAATTCACCACCAGTTTTTGGTGGGCTTCGTCTTGCTCAGTCTTTAGTTTTCAATGGTGGGTTTTGTATATATATATGCTGTTGTATGTCTTTTGGTCTTATTTCTTTTTTTGCAATGGCGTTGTCAGTTTATTTTCGACTAATGAGTTTGAGTGTCCTGTTGGTATCTTTCGCCTCACTCACTTTTGTTGATGGGTTGAAGGAAGAATACATTTTAACACCTCTGAATGAAAAACCTCCGTTACTTCACAAATACAGAATTTTGCACTTCAAATGCACTTCACTTCTCTTAAAACAGAAAATAATGTTAGACGGGATAAGTTTGTTTTGCTCGCTTGATTGACGTCTGTGTTTGAAGTCTATTATTTTTTTGATAATACATTAAACTTTTCTTCTGAAAATTTCGTCGATCTGATCATAAATTCTTCGACAAAATGCATAAATATATATGTGACATAATGAGACATCTAAAAACAATCAGCCAATGTCAATGTCATAAAATAATTTGATATCACCTTTAATTTGGTTTTAAAGAAGAAAAATCGTATAGAACACTGCAAACTGCCTTTATATGCTTGACTGACACTGCTGCTGTACATTTCCTAGAATACTAAGACTGGCCTGTACCACCTGTTATGATTGCTATTACTAAAGTTAATGGAAAAATGATGAAATAACATGATTGATTGATTGGTGTATTGTAGGTGTTTTACGCCACTTTCAGCAATCTTGGCAATTTTATTGAAGTATATTAAACATGTTCATCTTTTTTTGTTAAATTCGAAGGATCAAATGACTTGTAATTATTTGAATTTGTGTTTCGTTTTAAACAAAGGGTTGATAATTTGTTGAAAATTAATCCGTCATTAGTCATTTGAATACAGATTTGATAAAATCATTTCATCTATTTTCAAATGAATGCAAAATAATTAATTTCTTTTAGATTTTTACAGTCAACGTCGTGTTCATAACGCATGTCCGTATTTTAATTCTTTTCAGTAAGAAGTGATATCTCTGTTCTATTGATTTGTGATCAGGATAAAATCGGTATTCTTCCATATATTTGAATAAAACATTTCTAGCTTAATTGAATTCAGTTAAAAGTACAATAACTAAACTTAGGGCTATTTGTCCTTTGATTAATTGAAGGGAAATGTATATTTCGGTGTTGAAGCATCACTGAACAGGCATTATTTGTCGAAATATTAGTATCAACTTTGATATCGTAAAATGTTATTTCAATAGTTTCGAGTTAAATCATTAACTAAACTGTCCCTACCAAATATTAATGTTTTAGATTTTAGTATGCAAATAAAAGGTTTGCATGATCATCACAAAATAATAAATACATTCGATCGATCCTATTTATCATGTGTTCAAAGAAAAGCTATTTTATGTGGAAATTTAAGGGCATTTAGAAGTATTTGTCACTTTAATTTTTGTCAAAGCACAACATATATGTGCGGTCCTATGACCTATGTCAAGATAACATAAAAAGCAGACTTGTCCTAGGACTCTTTTTCATGACAATGAAAAAGAGAACTTTAAACAGGGTCGATACTGTAGTTATCTCAGGGATAAGTTAACTTTGAAACCATTGATGCACACAATTTAATTTCGACCCTGATACAGCTGATCGAACCAACTCTACTTCAAAGTAAACTTTAAATCTGGTCCGCACCAAGATTTATAAAACTTAAGATCAGGAGAATTTGGCATTGATTGGTGAAATATTATAAAATGTCCTTGTTTTCCCATATAAACATTTAAAAAAATATTCTGATGTTCTTTAAAAAAAGATAGAAAAATATATTGCATGTATTGGTTGCACTGTTAAAAAGACAAACCAGCTTACTGTCAGAAGCAGATCTGTCCTCATGAACGATCAAACGCAGACCTGTCGTTAGAACTGGTAAAGGGCAGATCCGTCAACAGATCTAGGGGCAGGTATCTCGAAAGGATTGTAGCTGTCCTAGAAAAACAAACATAAGTCTGGTCTGCCACAGATAAAGTCAGCTTGATTGTCTACTCGAAAAATAATCCGTTTACGTAGATAGCATTCGAAATGTCTGCTAAATTTGTTTTACAGGTTATGATCACTCCCATCTGTGCATTTTCAGTCTCAGGTGATAAATATACTCATGCCTTTGACTTATGCAATCCGGCAATAAAGCTATTGCTTAAGTTCCGAGACAGTTCGGCTGTATAGAATGCATGAATATGAAGTTACATCCGGTTATAATGTGGACTTTTAATCCGAAACACCAATACAGAGAGTGCTTTTAATTCATTTGTTTAAATCCACGGAAAGATACATTTGATATCTTCACCCGGCCACAGAATTTTGAAGAAAAAAATCCACAAAGTGGGAAATAATCCTACAGAAAGAGAAAGTCGTGTTAACCTTTTTATATTCAGCCGTGTTTTCGTTTGCTGCATTCTGCCTAAAAAGTATAAAACGATGTGCATCATCTCAGCTTCTAATTTCGTTATTTATTATGTTTCTATTAAAAATTGTTGAAATAATACCATTCACAATCCACATTTTTAGAAGAACAAGTGACTTATCATCGAGTTTAAGTTCAAGATAGAGTTTGAGTTGAGTTCGAGCTGAAGGTCGATTTAAAGTTCGACTGATGCTTCGAGCTGTTTTCTATTACACTTCCAATCACATTTTGATATGAGCTTTGATTTCAAGTCACAATTCGAGTGTGAGTTCGAGTTAGAATTCGAGTTATAAATCGAGTTACTCAATTGGTAGTAGTATCACAAATAATAAAGTTTTAATCGCATATCTATGTCATTTTAAAAACAAAAGGAAGAGAAGGGACCTGCCAAAATAACAAAAAATTGGTACGAAAAATACAAATCTGCGCGACACGTTTATATTATTATTTGTAAACATATTGTTAACACTTGATTCTTCATTAGTATCCTCGTGTATTGTATTTTCGACCTACTAACATATTTCTCCGAATTCCCCTTTTATCTGATTGAACCCAGACATGCCTAATATTTTGGGAGTCACTAGTATACTTGTGCATAAAATAATTGTATCTGAAATATATTTCGATCTTAAATATTTTTTTTTATTTGAGTTCATTAGATCGATGTCACCTTTGTGTTTTCGACCTATCTAATAAACGGGTCCAAAGTCGGAAATGACATGTCGTACAAATCCGGAATTGATTATAATTTGATGCCAATGTATATATCAAATTATTTAAAGTGCAAGAGGGGATCAAACTTATGACTTAAGGAATTAAATGGTAACATATACAACTATGAGATATGAAATATTATTTTGATATCTTTATTTGACTATTTATACACTTTTCACATATCACTCTTTTATACTTTAGACATGGAAGTCCATGGCATGGACAATAAAAAATACTATGACGCCTAAGAACATTCACATTTCAACAAAATCTCAGATGGGTCCAGTGGTCACATTGAGGATACATACATTTACCCCACTGAGCAAAAACAAGAGACACACACTGTCTCAATGCTTCTGGGAAACGTTTCTTACATACACAACATGGTGACTCATCAGTATCTTCAACACTGCATGTGTCATCAAATGAGTCATCATCTGAAATAACCAGTTTCTGTAAACCAGAAGTACCAGGTTTTGGTGACATATTCTTTTGCTTTAGCAACAACTTTAACTTCTTTTGCTTTCTTAGGTTTAGTAACCTTAACCATGTTAACATTGTTTTCCACACATGCTTTATTTTTTTTACATTTACTTGTATTATTTACACTCTTTGGTTTCTTTTTGTTAATAACTTGTGTACTCTTTGGCTTTTTACAATGTGCTACAATATCAGCCATAACATCATCCGCAGTTATAGCTTTACCAGAGGTAATATTTGACAAATACTTCCTCTTTTTTGCTTGTTTTTTTACAATACCAACATTTTTCTCACACTGTTTGAAAAAAACAGCTGGACTCTTCTGTATTTCGTTATTCGTCGAGATGTCTGTCTCATCTTCGTCAGGCAATGGATCTGCCTCATCAATCAATGTGATGTTTCCAGTGACAGGTAAGTCAATATCAGTGTCAGGTAAGTCAAGTCCAGTGTCAGGTAAGTCAAGTCTAGTGTCAGGTAAGTCAAGTCTAGTGTCAGGTAAGTCAAGTCCAGCGTCAGGTAAGACATGTCCAGCGTCACTGTCAACAGATGGAGAATTCTCACTGTCATGGTTAGTTTGTTTGTTTTGTACAGCGTTGTCAGGGTCAACTGTGTCTGTCGTAAATAAAGTTGACGGAAGCAATGTGATGGCAGGCACACAGTTTTTTCCAATAGATATATTCCTGTTTTTTCAAAGGAAGTTTTTAAGTTATGTGGCGACAAAGCCTTCACATATGCATCTGTAGCAAGTTAACCAATATTGTACCTATTGATTTGTTCTCTATGTTCACGTAAATATTTATGACAGGAATTATCTAAAATTCTGCTGAGGGGCCCAAAGCAGCCAACATCTAATGGTTGTAGAATGTGACTGCAGTGGGCTGGCAAAACTAAAATTATAAAATTGTGAGCCTTTGCCCATTCAATTACACTTAAAGCTACATGTGATTTGTGGCCATCATAAATCAGTAGAACAGGCTGGTCATCAGTTAATCCTTGGGCATATTTTATAAAATGTTCACCAAGATATTTATAAAAAATTTCAGTGTTTGACCAGCCTGATCCACTAACACTACCTGATGTACCATTTGTACAATCTTCAATAAGACCATTATTCATTCTAGCACCTGCAAATATAAGATATGGGGGTATTTGGGTGCCTAATGCATTTCCTGCCCCTATTACCGTAACCGTTGGGGATCTCTCTGAAGTAATACCAGGAGGGTTAGAATCTTTTGCACCAACAACATTTGGTGGCTTATGCTGAAAATGTACTCCTTTTTCATCAATATTGTATATGCATTGAGGTTTATCAATAAGGTTATATTTTACAAGAATTGTTTCTAGTTCCTGAAAATAGCTATTAATATTTTCTTGTGATGCAGATTTTGCCCTTGATATGGCTAAACCCCTGGAATTGATGGTTTTAAGCTCTGGCCATCTAGACATGAATGAGTAGAACCAATTCAGGGTAAATGGTTTGGTTTTCTCTCTCAGCTCCATGTACACGTCATAATCTGTGGCCAAGTCAACAACTTCAGATTTTGTGTATCTGCAATAATAATAATAATAATAATAATAATAATGATAATAATAATAATAATAATAATAATAATAATAATAATAATAATAATAATAATAGTAATAGTAATAGCAATAAATATTATTACAGTAATAAATATTATTATAATAATATTTGGAAGAAAAAAGTATGTACATGCATCTGACACAAATTATCTAAATAAATATGAAAATTAATTGAATCCAAAAATATATTTTTCAATGAAAAACATTGAAGCTGTTAGCATTTAAAAAAGAATTAATAAATTGAAACTCCTGATATATTTGCATTTATTTCCCCTCTTTTTAAATTTCAACTAACCCGTAACCAAAATTTGCCATCATTTTTATGTGGTCAACCAGTCTTGCTTCTTGCTCTATATCCAATGTTGGGGCAGGGCCAGACTTCACTACATCTACACCAACCCTTCCAGAAACTATATCAAGGAGGGTTGACTTTGGCACTCCATATACTTTGGAAGCCTTGTAAACAGTCATGTTTTTATTGAAGACTTTAGTCAAGGCATTGTGAAGTGAGGTTGGGGAGTATTGTCTGTAATCTTTCCTAACAGACTGTTGTTTCTGTAATTCAAAATTAATTAATATTTTATTTTTCAGTAAAAAACTGAAAGGAGCATGCAATTTTCCGGATTGAAAATAACTTTTAAGTTTGACGACTAACCACATGACAGTCACGTGACTTAATGACCTGGATGTAAACTTCTTGTGCAAAAAATCTTTAGGCATATTTATAGAATATTTATTTATTTTTAATAGATTCTTTTGGAGGGTAGAAAAAGTATTAGTGAAAGGGTACAAAAATGTGGTATCAAATAGGAAAACAAATACTTACTTGTAATAACTTTACTTGGAACATCTTCGCCACACGTGGAATTATTTGTTATTGTTACTAAGTATGGCAGCCGATTATGACGTCACGCGGGCACGCGAAGCATACGGGAAGTGAAAGTAGGATTAGGTCGAAAACGTAAGACGGTCGAAAACACAATACGAGACGATATATATAAAAAATAGATGATATTTCAATTTAGCTCGATGTGTGTCAGAAATTTCAATTTATCAGAATAAAAGGGCAGAAAAAGAAATTTGTTAAAATATCATATTTCCAACAACCATGCATGCTGAGTTTATATTCTCGTTGTTTTGTGCAGTCTTCCAAGTTCCTCAAAAACAAATTATCTCAGATAGTAACTTGATTGTGGTTTGACTAAAATAACATTCGTGATACAACAGTTTATACTTTTCCTGAAGTTTTCATACAGTCAAATACTCCTTTAAAAATGATTTTTTTCTCTTCCAAAAATCAATTATATTAAGTCCATAATGTTTTAGGTTTAACTATGTAATCATCTATATGATAAGAAAAATAAAATTCAAAATTATTCGCTTTGTAAACTAAAAATCATTTGTATACATTTTTGTGTATTTCTTTATTGTTTTGTTAACCCAAATACAACAATAGGGACGTATTGTGGTGTTCGATTAGGTTTTCAATCCGTTTATTCGTCAATCTGTCCGTTCATTCGTCCAATCGTCGGCAATCCTGTATCAATTAAAGATTTGGTTTTAGGTAGTTTACCATAAAGTTGTGTGCTGAAATCAAATCTAAATCTATTGTTGGCGTTTGTGTTGCTCAGTCTATAGTTTTCTATGTTGTGTTTTGTGTACTGTTGTTTGTCTTTGTTTCGTTGTTTGCCTTGGTGGCTAAAGGTATCAAAGGGATATCTAAACTCATAGGTCGAAAACAAACTGACAATGTCAGGGCAAAAAACAAACTGACAATGTCAGGGCAAAAAACAAAAAAACGACCAAAAGGAAAGAAACAATACACAAAACACAGCATAGAAAATTCAAGACCAAGCAAGACGAACCCCACCAAAAACCGGGGGTGATCTCAGGCGCCTACCTCAGAAGGATAATCAGATTCTGCTTCCCATGTGACACTCGTCGTTCTACTCATGTAAATACAAACCCAGTGGTAAGTTTAATTCGGTAGGTCACATAAGAGGAAATCAAGCATGGATTTTGGTTACAACAATTGGAACATATCCGTCCATATTATTCTAGAACGATCTACCAACTCCTGATGGCGTCCGTAAAAATTTCGTAGAGATGATTTCAACTTTGCCACTTGGAACTTGTAAAGTTGTATTCAAATCTTGTTGAAATGTTAATTATAAACATGAATAGATAGCTGAACTAACACACATCTGAGATTGTAATCATTTTAACTATTTAATCCTTTGTATCCTAAGCCCCCTGTTCGAAATCAAGACCAGAGAGCTACTTTGGTTATCTTCATTATGGAATGTTTTATACTAGAACAGATTTGGACCCATGCCAATAAAAAATTGAAAACAACACGTTTAATAATTTCATGCGTCCGATGCGCTTTTCTGGATTTACCTTCACCAGGAACGCTCAAAGCCAAACAATTGAAATCCGAGGGATGTATAAGTACCGAAACAGTTGAAGAGCTATATGACAAAAATACCTCAAACAAATAGCCAAATCCATCTAAGGTCAAATTTGTCTGAGGGAGTTGAAACCTTAGTTTCTTTATAATTTCAAAATTTATAAACGAGTAATTTTAGAAAAGTTTGTTATAAATCATGTCAGTACCGAAGTACTGACTACTGAGCTGATGATACCCTCGGGGACTGATAGTCCACCAGCAGAGGTATCGACCCAGTGATGTAAAAAAAATGAAAACAACACGTTTAATAATTTCATGCGTCCGAAGCGCTTTTCTTGAATTAAGATATCAGTTTATAAATTTCGTACGTCCGAGGCGCCTTTCTGAATACACTTCATCAAATTTGGACAGTTCTATCATAGAACTGCTCCTGACAGTTTCACTTTAGAAAAGAACTAGTTTGAAACAATTATACTATAGAACTGATGCTAACACTTCTATCCATGAACTGATCTGACAATTCTACCCTTGAACTGATATTTCTAGTCTAGGTTTTGTTTAGTACAGTTATACATGTATAAAAGATTCCGTGAAAGTTTTAAATGTGGATCATACTTTTTCTTTAATTTCGTTTTGTTTGGAATTCTTTTTAATTTTGAGTATTAAATGAGAATAACACTTTATACATTTCGTGCGTCCGTAGCCCTTTTCTGCATTCAACTTCATCATAAACACCTTCAAGTAAACATTTGAAAGCCGGTGTGTTTGATTACGTCGGTTTCTAAATTATTCCTAGTTGTAACAGATCATTTTAGTGCAACATCTGAGCTAATGATACCTTGGGGACTAACAGCTCGCCAGCAGACCTAGGGCTAGGAAACGCAATTTTCACTTTATAAGTTTCATGCGCCTTTCTAGATTTCTCTTTTCGAGGAACGCTCAAACAATAACATTTAGTACTGATTAAATAAAATAACATTCGAGTCTCTTATTTCAAACTTGAAATTCAACTCGAACTCTTACTTTAAATTTGACTCGAGCTTGAAGTTTAGGTCAAATGTAAATTGAAAAACAACTCGAACCTTGGTTCTAATTCGAATCTAATGCATGACTCGAACTCCAACTTCAACTGGAACTCGAATATAAACTTTAACTCTACATCGGTGGTCAGCAAAATCCGTTTTGACATATTTGATTCGTTTGCATAACAAAATATCAGTGTCCTACTCTTTTGTTTTATATTTTAATGCATTTTCTACTCGTAAACTTATTTATTTTTCTTTGATATATTGTCAAGTTAAAAATAGGTACTTTTAGGATGTAATGCATGAGCATGTAATATAGAAAGAAAATTCGGCAAACCGTTCACTGACACCTACTTCAATGTCTGACAAAAACTTTAACGAAATATTACAACATCACTTTTGGATCTTGGAAATAACAAAATTGAAAAAATTGTATGTTATATGTGGCTTGTACTCATAATGTTTTGTAGCATTCCCTTCCACGAAAGATTTTGTCAGTGTTTCATTACAGATTCAAAATGTTGTCATGACAACCAATCAGACAATAATTTAATGTAGGATTAAAGCCCTAAAATATATCAAATTGTACTTATTAGTTATAAAAAACAAGTTATGCTTACAAAATTTCAGGACACTCAAAGTGAATCAAAAGTTCTGAGAAAGATTAATTTTTGTTGCATTATTGTGTAATGGAATGATTAGAAATATCTATTAGTTTCAGGTAAAAAAATTGTCCGTTTCTATGTTATGTAGGAAGCATGGGTTAAAACTACTAAAGTTGATTTTGCTAAATTGAATTAAAACACAATTTAATATGTATTACTTTCCTGGTATGATTACTTATTGGTCTATATCATATCGATACTTATATATCAAAATTGCACTAGGTCATGCTTTTCCCGAGCGGTTAATGACGTCTTTATACTAAAATAAATTCGATCGAATGTATACTGATTGATCTTTACATCTGATTTATTTGTTAGTGTCGTTGTGAGTTTTCACTATTGTGTTCAGTAACTGCTAATCGCTGTCGTTTTGTTGTTGCTCTAGTGTTTCGCATTATCCAGATCAGTAAGCCCTTTCCAACTGACTTTTATAATTTGTATAGACATGATAGATGTTACACTGTTACCCTGGTCAAGTGAAAGGTTTCATGTATGCGAAATCTGTAAATTAGTGGTTTCTGCATGTACTATAAGACCTATTTTTTTTATTTAAGCATACTTCCGTTATCTGGTTTAATTGTATGAATTGTTCACATTTTATCATGACTAGAATGGTTCAAGTTGTCTTTAATATATATATATATCTCCATATTAAAGGTATATATATATATCCTTTCTTAATACACTTCATCAAATTTGGACAGTTCTATCATAGAACTGCTCCTGACAGTTTCACTTTAGAAAAGAACTTGTTTGAAACAATTATACTATAGAACTGATGCTAACACTTCTATCCATGAACTGATCTGACAATTCTACCCTTGAACTGATATTTCTAGTCTAGGTTTTGTTTAGTACAGTTATACATGTATAAAAGATTCCGTGAAAGTTTTAAATGTGGATCATACTTTTTCTTTAATTTCGTTTTGTTTGGAATTCTTTTTAATTTTGAGTATTAAATGAGAATTACACTTTATACATTTCGTGCGTCCGTAGCCCTTTTCTGCATTCAACTTCATCATAAACACCTTCAAGTAAACATTTGAAAGCCGGTGTGTTTGAATACGTCGGTTTCTAAATTATTCCTAGTTGTAACAGATCATTTTAGTGCAACATCTGAGCTAATGATACCTTGGGGACTAACAGCTCGCCAGCAGACCTAGGGCTAGGAAACGCAATTTTCACTTTATAAGTTTCATGCGCCTTTCTAGATTTCTCTTTTCGAGGAACGCTCAAACAATAACATTTAGTACTGATTAAATAAAATAACATTCGAGTCTCTTATTTCAAACTTGAAATTCAACTCGAACTCTTACTTTAAATTTGACTCGAGCTTGAAGTTTAGGTCAAATGTAAATTGAAAAACAACTCGAACCTTAGTTCTAATTCGAATCTAATGCATGACTCGAACTCCAACTTCAACTGGAACTCGAATATAAACTTTAACTCTACATCGGTGGTCAGCAAAATCCGTTTTGACATATTTGATTCGTTCGCATAACAAAATATCAGTGTCCTACTCTTTTGTTTTATATTTTAATTCATTTTCTACTCGTAAACTTATTTAATTTTCTTTGATATATTGTCAAGTTAAAAATAGGTACTTTTAGGATGTAATGCATGAGCATGTAATATAGAAAGAAAATTCGGCAAACCGTTCACTGACACCTACTTCAATGTCTGACAAAAACTTTAACGAAATATTACAACATCACTTTTGGATCTTGGAAATAACAAAATTGAAAAAATTGTATGTTATATGTGGCTTGTACTCATAATGTTTTGTAGCATTCCCTTCCACGAAAGATTTTGTCAGTGTTTCATTACAGATTCAAAATGTTGTCATGACAACCAATCAGACAATAATTTAATGTAGGATTAAAGCCCTAAAATATATCAAATTGTACTTATTAGTTATAAAAAACAAGTTATGCTTACAAAATTTCAGGACACTCAAAGTGAATCAAAAGTTCTGAGAAAGATTAATTTTTGTTGCATTATTGTGTAATGGAATGATTAGAAATATCTATTAGTTTCAGGTAAAAAAATTGTCCGTTTCTATGTTATGTAGGAAGCATGGGTTAAAACTACTAAAGTTGATTTTGCTAAATTGAATTAAAACACAATTTAATATGTGTTACTTTCCTGGTATGATTACTTATTGGTCTATATCATATCGATACTTATATATCAAAATTGCACTAGGTCATGCTTTTCCCGAGCGGTTAATGACGTCTTTATACTAAAATAAATTCGATCGAATGTATACTGATTGATCTTTACATCTGATTTATTTGTTAGTGTCGTTGTGAGTTTTCACTATTGTGTTCAGTAACTGCTAATCGCTGTCGTTTTGTTAGTTGCTCTAGTGTTTCGCATTATCCAGATCAGTCAAGCCCTTTCCAACTGACTTTTATAATTTGTATAGACATGATAGATGTTACACTGTTACCCTGGTCAAGTGAAAGGTTTCATGTATGCGAAATCTGTAAATTAGTGGTTTCTGCATGTACTATAAGACCTATTTTTTTATTTAAGCATACTTCCGTTATCTGGTTTAATTGTATGAATTGTTCACATTTTATCATGACTAGAATGGTTCAAGTTGTCTTTAATATATATATATATCTCCATATTAAAGGTATATATATATATCCTTTCTTAATACACTTCATCAAATTTGGACAGTTCTATCATAGAACTGCTCCTGACAGTTTCACTTTAGAAAAGAACTTGTTTGAAACAATTATACTATAGAACTGATGCTAACACTTCTATCCATGAACTGATCTGACAATTCTACCCTTGAACTGATATTTCTAGTCTAGGTTTTGTTTAGTACAGTTATACATGTATAAAAGATTCCGTGAAAGTTTTAAATGTGGATCATACTTTTTCTTTAATTTCGTTTTGTTTGGAATTCTTTTTAATTTTGAGTATTAAATGAGAATTACACTTTATACATTTCGTGCGTCCGTAGCCCTTTTCTGCATTCAACTTCATCATAAACACCTTCAAGTAAACATTTGAAAGCCGGTGTGTTTGAATACGTCGGTTTCTAAATTATTCCTAGTTGTAACAGATCATTTTAGTGCAACATCTGAGCTAATGATACCTTGGGGACTAACAGCTCGCCAGCAGACCTAGGGCTAGGAAACGCAATTTTCACTTTATAAGTTTCATGCGCCTTTCTAGATTTCTCTTTTCGAGGAACGCTCAAACAATAACATTTAGTACTGATTAAATAAAATAACATTCGAGTCTCTTATTTCAAACTTGAAATTCAACTCGAACTCTTACTTTAAATTTGACTCGAGCTTGAAGTTTAGGTCAAATGTAAATTGAAAAACAACTCGAACCTTAGTTCTAATTCGAATCTAATGCATGACTCGAACTCCAACTTCAACTGGAACTCGAATATAAACTTTAACTCTACATCGGTGGTCAGCAAAATCCGTTTTGACATATTTGATTCGTTCGCATAACAAAATATCAGTGTCCTACTCTTTTGTTTTATATTTTAATTCATTTTCTACTCGTAAACTTATTTAATTTTCTTTGATATATTGTCAAGTTAAAAATAGGTACTTTTAGGATGTAATGCATGAGCATGTAATATAGAAAGAAAATTCGGCAAACCGTTCACTGACACCTACTTCAATGTCTGACAAAAACTTTAACGAAATATTACAACATCACTTTTGGATCTTGGAAATAACAAAATTGAAAAAATTGTATGTTATATGTGGCTTGTACTCATAATGTTTTGTAGCATTCCCTTCCACGAAAGATTTTGTCAGTGTTTCATTACAGATTCAAAATGTTGTCATGACAACCAATCAGACAATAATTTAATGTAGGATTAAAGCCCTAAAATATATCAAATTGTACTTATTAGTTATAAAAAACAAGTTATGCTTACAAAATTTCAGGACACTCAAAGTGAATCAAAAGTTCTGAGAAAGATTAATTTTTGTTGCATTATTGTGTAATGGAATGATTAGAAATATCTATTAGTTTCAGGTAAAAAAATTGTCCGTTTCTATGTTATGTAGGAAGCATGGGTTAAAACTACTAAAGTTGATTTTGCTAAATTGAATTAAAACACAATTTAATATGTGTTACTTTCCTGGTATGATTACTTATTGGTCTATATCATATCGATACTTATATATCAAAATTGCACTAGGTCATGCTTTTCCCGAGCGGTTAATGACGTCTTTATACTAAAATAAATTCGATCGAATGTATACTGATTGATCTTTACATCTGATTTATTTGTTAGTGTCGTTGTGAGTTTTCACTATTGTGTTCAGTAACTGCTAATCGCTGTCGTTTTGTTAGTTGCTCTAGTGTTTCGCATTATCCAGATCAGTCAAGCCCTTTCCAACTGACTTTTATAATTTGTATAGACATGATAGATGTTACACTGTTACCCTGGTCAAGTGAAAGGTTTCATGTATGCGAAATCTGTAAATTAGTGGTTTCTGCATGTACTATAAGACCTATTTTTTTATTTAAGCATACTTCCGTTATCTGGTTTAATTGTATGAATTGTTCACATTTTATCATGACTAGAATGGTTCAAGTTGTCTTTAATATATATATATCTCCATATTAAAGGTATATATATATATCCTTTCTTAATACACTTCATCAAATTTGGACAGTTCTATCATAGAACTGCTCCTGACAGTTTCACTTTAGAAAAGAACTAGTTTGAAACAATTATACTATAGAACTGATGCTAACACTTCTATCCATGAACTGATCTGACAATTCTACCCTTGAACTGATATTTCTAGTCTAGGTTTTGTTTAGTACAGTTATACATGTATAAAAGATTCCGTGAAAGTTTTAAATGTGGATCATACTTTTTCTTTAATTTCGTTTTGTTTGGAATTCTTTTTAATTTTGAGTATTAAATGAGAATAACACTTTATACATTTCGTGCGTCCGTAGCCCTTTTCTGCATTCAACTTCATCATAAACACCTTCAAGTAAACATTTGAAAGCCGGTGTGTTTGATTACGTCGGTTTCTAAATTATTCCTAGTTGTAACAGATCATTTTAGTGCAACATCTGAGCTAATGATACCTTGGGGACTAACAGCTCGCCAGCAGACCTAGGGCTAGGAAACGCAATTTTCACTTTATAAGTTTCATGCGCCTTTCTAGATTTCTCTTTTCGAGGAACGCTCAAACAATAACATTTAGTACTGATTAAATAAAATAACATTCGAGTCTCTTATTTCAAACTTGAAATTCAACTCGAACTCTTACTTTAAATTTGACTCGAGCTTGAAGTTTAGGTCAAATGTAAATTGAAAAACAACTCGAACCTTGGTTCTAATTCGAATCTAATGCATGACTCGAACTCCAACTTCAACTGGAACTCGAATATAAACTTTAACTCTACATCGGTGGTCAGCAAAATCCGTTTTGACATATTTGATTCGTTTGCATAACAAAATATCAGTGTCCTACTCTTTTGTTTTATATTTTAATGCATTTTCTACTCGTAAACTTATTTATTTTTCTTTGATATATTGTCAAGTTAAAAATAGGTACTTTTAGGATGTAATGCATGAGCATGTAATATAGAAAGAAAATTCGGCAAACCGTTCACTGACACCTACTTCAATGTCTGACAAAAACTTTAACGAAATATTACAACATCACTTTTGGATCTTGGAAATAACAAAATTGAAAAAATTGTATGTTATATGTGGCTTGTACTCATAATGTTTTGTAGCATTCCCTTCCACGAAAGATTTTGTCAGTGTTTCATTACAGATTCAAAATGTTGTCATGACAACCAATCAGACAATAATTTAATGTAGGATTAAAGCCCTAAAATATATCAAATTGTACTTATTAGTTATAAAAAACAAGTTATGCTTACAAAATTTCAGGACACTCAAAGTGAATCAAAAGTTCTGAGAAAGATTAATTTTTGTTGCATTATTGTGTAATGGAATGATTAGAAATATCTATTAGTTTCAGGTAAAAAAATTGTCCGTTTCTATGTTATGTAGGAAGCATGGGTTAAAACTACTAAAGTTGATTTTGCTAAATTGAATTAAAACACAATTTAATATGTGTTACTTTCCTGGTATGATTACTTATTGGTCTATATCATATCGATACTTATATATCAAAATTGCACTAGGTCATGCTTTTCCCGAGCGGTTAATGACGTCTTTATACTAAAATAAATTCGATCGAATGTATACTGATTGATCTTTACATCTGATTTATTTGTTAGTGTCGTTGTGAGTTTTCACTATTGTGTTCAGTAACTGCTAATCGCTGTCGTTTTGTTAGTTGCTCTAGTGTTTCGCATTATCCAGATCAGTCAAGCCCTTTCCAACTGACTTTTATAATTTGTATAGACATGATAGATGTTACACTGTTACCCTGGTCAAGTGAAAGGTTTCATGTATGCGAAATCTGTAAATTAGTGGTTTCTGCATGTACTATAAGACCTATTTTTTTATTTAAGCATACTTCCGTTATCTGGTTTAATTGTATGAATTGTTCACATTTTATCATGACTAGAATGGTTCAAGTTGTCTTTAATATATATATATCTCCATATTAAAGGTATATATATATATATCCTTTCTTAATACACTTCATCAAATTTGGACAGTTCTATCATAGAACTGCTCCTGACAGTTTCACTTTAGAAAAGAACTAGTTTGAAACAATTATACTATAGAACTGATGCTAACACTTCTATCCATGAACTGATCTGACAATTCTACCCTTGAACTGATATTTCTAGTCTAGGTTTTGTTTAGTACAGTTATACATGTATAAAAGATTCCGTGAAAGTTTTAAATGTGGATCATACTTTTTCTTTAATTTCGTTTTGTTTGGAATTCTTTTTAATTTTGAGTATTAAATGAGAATTACACTTTATACATTTCGTGCGTCCGTAGCCCTTTTCTGCATTCAACTTCATCATAAACACCTTCAAGTCAACATTTGAAAGCCGGTGTGTTTGATTACGTCGGTTTCTAAATTATTCCTAGTTGTAACAGATCATTTTAGTGCAACATCTGAGCTAATGATACCTTGGGGACTAACAGCTCGCCAGCAGACCTAGGGCTAGGAAACGCAATTTTCACTTTATAAGTTTCATGCGCCTTTCTAGATTTCTCTTTTCGAGGAACGCTCAAACAATAACATTTAGTACTGATTAAATAAAATAACATTCGAGTCTCTTATTTCAAACTTGAAATTCAACTCGAACTCTTACTTTAAATTTGACTCGAGCTTGAAGTTTAGGTCAAATGTAAATTGAAAAACAACTCGAACCTTGGTTCTAATTCGAATCTAATGCATGACTCGAACTCCAACTTCAACTGGAACTCGAATATAAACTTTAACTCTACATCGGTGGTCAGCAAAATCCGTTTTGACATATTTGATTCGTTTGCATAACAAAATATCAGTGTCCTACTCTTTTTTTTTATATTTTAATGCATTTTCTACTCGTAAACTTATTTATTTTTCTTTGATATATTGTCAAGTTAAAAATAGGTACTTTTAGGATGTAATGCATGAGCATGTGATATAGAAAGAAAATTCGGCAAACCGTTCACTGACACCTACTTCAATGTCTGACAAAAACTTTAACGAAATATTACAACATCACTTTTGGATCTTGGAAATAACAAAATTGAAAAAATTGTATGTTATATGTGGCTTGTACTCATAATGTTTTGTAGCATTCCCTTCCACGAAAGATTTTGTCAGTGTTTCATTACAGATTCAAAATGTTGTCATGACAACCAATCAGACAATAATTTAATGCAGGATTAAAGCCCTAAAATATATCAAATTGTACTTATTAGTTATAAAAAACAAGTTATGCTTACAAAATTTCAGGACACTCAAAGTGAATCAAAAGTTCTGAGAAAGATTAATTTTTGTTGCATTATTGTGTAATGGAATGATTAGAAATATCTATTAGTTTCAGGTAAAAAAATTGTCCGTTTCTATGTTATGTAGGAAGCATGGGTTAAAACTACTAAAGTTGATTTTGCTAAATTGAATTAAAACACAATTTAATATGTGTTACTTTCCTGGTATGATTACTTATTGGTCTATATCATATCGATACTTATATATCAAAATTGCACTAGGTCATGCTTTTCCCGAGCGGTTAATGACGTCTTTATACTAAAATAAATTCGATCGAATGTATACTGATTGATCTTTACATCTGATTTATTTGTTAGTGTCGTTGTGAGTTTTCACTATTGTGTTCAGTAACTGCTAATCGCTGTCGTTTTGTTAGTTGCTCTAGTGTTTCGCATTATCCAGATCAGTCAAGCCCTTTCCAACTGACTTTTATAATTTGTATAGACATGATAGATGTTACACTGTTACCCTGGTCAAGTGAAAGGTTTCATGTATGCGAAATCTGTAAATTAGTGGTTTCTGCATGTACTATAAGACCTATTTTTTTATTTAAGCATACTTCCGTTATCTGGTTTAATTGTATGAATTGTTCACATTTTATCATGACTAGAATGGTTCAAGTTGTCTTTAATATATATATATCTCCATATTAAAGGTATATATATATATCCTTTCTTAATACACTTCATCAAATTTGGACAGTTCTATCATAGAACTGCTCCTGACAGTTTCACTTTAGAAAAGAACTAGTTTGAAACAATTATACTATAGAACTGATGCTAACACTTCTATCCATGAACTGATCTGACAATTCTACCCTTGAACTGATATTTCTAGTCTAGGTTTTGTTTAGTACAGTTATACATGTATAAAAGATTCCGTGAAAGTTTTAAATGTGGATCATACTTTTTCTTTAATTTCGTTTTGTTTGGAATTCTTTTTAATTTTGAGTATTAAATGAGAATAACACTTTATACATTTCGTGCGTCCGTAGCCCTTTTCTGCATTCAACTTCATCATAAACACCTTCAAGTAAACATTTGAAAGCCGGTGTGTTTGATTACGTCGGTTTCTAAATTATTCCTAGTTGTAACAGATCATTTTAGTGCAACATCTGAGCTAATGATACCTTGGGGACTAACAGCTCGCCAGCAGACCTAGGGCTAGGAAACGCAATTTTCACTTTATAAGTTTCATGCGCCTTTCTAGATTTCTCTTTTCGAGGAACGCTCAAACAATAACATTTAGTACTGATTAAATAAAATAACATTCGAGTCTCTTATTTCAAACTTGAAATTCAACTCGAACTCTTACTTTAAATTTGACTCGAGCTTGAAGTTTAGGTCAAATGTAAATTGAAAAACAACTCGAACCTTGGTTCTAATTCGAATCTAATGCATGACTCGAACTCCAACTTCAACTGGAACTCGAATATAAACTTTAACTCTACATCGGTGGTCAGCAAAATCCGTTTTGACATATTTGATTCGTTTGCCTAACAAAATATCAGTGTCCTACTCTTTTGTTTTATATTTTAATGCATTTTCTACTCGTAAATTTATTTAATTTTCTTTGATATATATATTGTCAAGTTAAAAATAGGTACTTTTAGGATGTAATGCATGAGCATGTAATATAGAAAGAAAATTCGGCAAACCGTTCACTGACACCTACTTCAATGTCTGACAAAAACTTTAACGAAATATTACAACATCACTTTTGGATCTTGGAAATAACAAAATTGAAAAAATTGTATGTTATATGTGGCTTGTACTCATAATGTTTTGAAGCATTCCCTTCCACGAAAGATTTTGTCAGTGTTTCATTACAGATTCAAAATGTTGTCATGACAACCAATCAGACAATAATTTCATGTAGGATTAAAGCCCTAAAATATATCAAATTATACTTATTAGTTTTAAAAAACAAGTTATGCTTACAAAATTTCAGGACACTCAAAGTGAATCAAAAGTTCTGAGAAAGATTAATTTTTGTTGCATTATGGTGTAATGGAATGATTAGAAATATCTATTAGTTTCAGGTAAAAAAAATTGTCCGTTTCTATGTTATGTAGGAAGCATGGGTTAAAACTACTAAAGTTGATTTTGCTAAAATGAATTAAAACACAATTTAATATGTATTACTTTCCTGGTATGATTACTTATTGGTCTATATCATATCGATACTTATATATCAAAATTGCACTAGGTCATGCTTTTCTCGAGCGGTTAATGACGTCTTCATACTAAAATAAATTCGATCGAATGTATACTGATTGATCTTTACATCTGATTTATTTGTTAGTGTCGTTGTGAGTTTTCACTATTGTGTTCAGTAACTGCTAATCGCTGTCGTTTTGTTAGTTGCTCTAGTGTTTCGCATTATCCAGATCAGTCAAGCCCTTTCCAACTGACTTTTATAATTTGTATAGACATGATAGATGTTACACTGCTACCCTGGTCAAGTGAAAGGTTTCATGTATGCGAAATCTGTAAATTAGTGGTTTCTGCATGTACTATAAGACTTATTTTTTATTTAAGCATACTTCCGTTATCTGGTTTAATTGTATGAATTGTTCACATTTTATCATGACTAGAATGGTTCAAGTTGTCTTTAATATATATATATCTCCATATTAAATATATATATATATATATCCATATCGACATGTCATTGTCTGAAGAACGGTATGCAGTGTCTCTCAGATAGGCATTCTGGCATGTCTATATATATAGACTGTCCAACTTGTCTCCACAGACGGCCCAAGTTGTCTTGTACTCGGACCTGACGAAGTTTCGTTTAACAGCGGGAGGTTTGGCTAGCCATTAAACCAGGTTCAACCCACCATTTTTTCTTAAAATGTCCTGTACCAAGTCAAGAATATGGCAGTAGTTCGTTTCTATGTATGCTGGCGTTTGTTTTTGTTGCACTTCAATGTTCCTGTTGTTCTTTGTTTTCCTCTTATAGTTGATGTATTTCCCTCGATTTTAGTTTGTAACCCGGATTTGTTTTCCCTCAATCGATTTATGACTTTTGAACACCGGTATACTACTGTTGCCTTTATTTAAGATTTTGTGAAAGTTTCCATAAAAGCGTTTTAAGTGGCAAGATATATATTTTTTTCCGAAATAGCACCAAAAGTGCACTGAATATGATGGTTTTACGCATTATACCACGAGCTTGCATGAACAAAACGTTCCTATATAATTTGAATAGAATTGAGGTTAAATGAGAATGTTGATGATAATTATCAAAAGATTTTAACTCGGTAGTATTTAGAAGGGGTAAAACTATTTGCAAGCAACGAAAACAGCGTAATAGAGTAAGCAAGTGCTTCTCGTTCTTAAGTAATGATTCTTTTCATAATATAAGGATTTGTTATGATATCAGGTGAATAAAATTACCAGTTTGACAGCGCGTCATCTTTACAAAAGTTTCTTTTTCCTGACAAAATCAAAACGTATGGGTGGTTCGGATTTGGGGGGGATTCTAATGATGAACAAATCTCCCTGGAGTGTTTGAGTGATGTATCATTTCGAGATTTTTTTCAATATTTCTAGGTGATTTTTTAACGTTTCGAGCACGAGTGAATGTCTTCTGCTAATGAGCTAGTTCTTACTTCATTTATACGCAAATACTCATGTGTCAATTTCGTACCAAACTTGTTTGTATGTGAGTTTTTGAAAAGAGTTATTTTGTGGTTGGATTTTTTTTTTTGGTATGGTATTTATTTTTCAAAATGTATTTCTGAATTTATTGACCGATAAATTTCTTCATACATTTAAAGCTTTATGATAATTTACAGTTTAATGAAGGATGCATTTCTTATTTACTCTCATTTTCAGTTTTGAAAAAAAGACACGAACCTCGCAGAGGACATCTATTGTATTGCCATGTATTTAAGAAATAAATTCTTATTTTTTAAATTTTCTTGACATGTTAAGGTGTTGACCGAAGCACATTTTGTTAAAAATGGATTACCACTTTTCTTAGAGATGGCCGATGGCTCTCCCCGGGCACAGCAGCTTTATTCACTTCTTAAACATGTCAGCTATGATATAGAAGTCAAGAATGCTCAAAATGGCGTTAAAAATCAACAATCAATCAATCAATCAAGAAAATGCCTGTACCAAGTCAGGAATATGACAGTTGTTATCCATTCGTTTGATGTGTTTGAGCTTTTGATTTTGCCATTTGATTAGGGACTTACCTTTTTGAATTTTCCTCGGAGTTCGGTATTTTTGTGATTTTACTTTTTTCATATAAAATTGGGAGTATCCACAGTATGTAAATCTTTACTATAATAATTGTTGTATTTTTTTTTTCAAGATTTACTTTTTAGATTTTTTTCCATAAAGGAAAAATTATAACAGTATTGAAAAAAATCTTCAATATGATTTGCACAATGAAAATCAAATAGAATCCTTAAAATTTGACAATAAGTACTGCTAGATAGAACAAAAATATTTTCAAAAATTATTAATACCAAATGTCAAAATGATAATGAAAAATAAACACAAAGATATAACATAGGGAATAAAACCACTAATTCATAGCCCAATTGTTTGCCATGTTAAATTCTGCAATATCAAGCATTCATAGCTACGATGTATTAATTTTAAATAATTCAAGCTTTCATTTGATACCAAAATTACTCCAATATTTTACGTAATTACAAAGTAACAGCTATGCATACGGAATATTATGTTTAATGTATGAACTACTTTCTTGAGTATTCTTGACCAGGCCCTGAATAAATAGTTCTGTACTATAAGAAAATCACAGACGAAAATTCTTATTTAGACAGCCACATTAAACGCGGCAGTGATTCATAACAGTACAGGCATAATCCACAATAAAAATGACATAATAGGAAGCGTTCATCAATATACCAATCACATGGCAGTATATATTTATTCCAAAAGGACTTTAGCTTAAAAACACAAATGCTTTAATTATTTCTGTATAATTTTAGTGATTTTGTTGGTCATGTTGTTTTGCTAGTGTTATATCTGAAAAGTAAATCGTAGCGATAACAATAGATAAAGTTTCTTCCAGACATATCGAAATATCAGTTTATTAAAGAAGATTTGGTGTAAACAGAAATGAGACAGTAACAAAACGACAAAAATATTTTTTCAACAGACAACTGTCTATAAAGGCAACAGTAGTATACCGCTGTTCAATGGTCATAACTCGATTTAGCAAAAACAAATCCGGGTAACAAACTAAAACTAAAACCGAGGGAAACACATTAACTACTAAGTATAAGAGAAAAACAACGGAACAACAGAAACACTGAACTACAACAAATTCAAACGCCAACATATATAGAAAAGGACTGTCAGATAACAACTGCCATATTCCTGACTTGGTACAGGACATTTTAAGAACAAATGGTGGGTTGAACCTAGTTTTATGGCTAGCCAAACCTCCCGCTAATATGGCAATGTTAAAAATACCGCTGAAAAGACAACACTACGTTTCAGTTACAGTACAAACAAACGCAAGAACAATCAGCACAGAGAAATACATAAATAAATAATATAATATTACATTACAACATGTAAAGCACAGAATAACGAAGGCCATATACAATATCTTAAACTCTAAATCTTCCCGAATCAAAACAAACAAGATATGCAGAGATTGAATTCAACAGCTATTTATTATGTTCATGCAATGGAAAAGTGATACAAACATGTAGCAGGGTTAAACTGCGTGTAGTATTTCTATACCTCATCCCTCCGCCCCTTTGTTTTATCTCAAAAAAATCGTTTCATCAAACAGGGAAAGATCTTGGTCCAATTTTCCTTGAAATAATTTCACCCTAAGCAATCATATTCTTTAGTAAAATCCTATTCATGACATATTCCTGTGAGTTCTTTAATTTTCTTACAATATAATGGTGTCATGCATATGCAACTAAATTATCCTGCTTAAAAATATCTCAAAACTGCAATTCTCATAGCTTTAAAAACAACCTTTAATTTAAATTATTTCTCAAACGCGAAATTCAATTTTACTAATCTTTAGGCAAGATATAATATATCGAAGTTAAAAATAATCCCATTTTAATTAAAAGCTTTAATCTGTACCGAATTGAATTTATGTCAACTGAAATCAAAACGTTAAACTGTATTGAAGGGGATCATAGAAATTGATTCTAAAATTAATAAACCTTTCTTTCCTCCTTTAAAGGATTGATTGATTGATTGATTGGTGTTTAACTCCACTTTCAACACTATTGTGCTATTTCATGGCGGTCAGTTTTTATTGGTGGAGAAAGCCGGAGTCCCCGGAGAAAACCACCGACCTTCGGTAGGAAAACTGAAAATCCTAGTCAATTAAGATTAGAATCGAGTGCACCCGCACGAGCGGGGTTCGAACTCACAACCTCAGTGTTGACTGACAAGTGATTACAGTAGTTGAACTATTTAGACCACTCGTCCACCGCGGTCCCTCCTTTAAAGGAAAATTTAAGTCCAAAGTAAGCTTTGCTATTACTTTATCTGAAAACTGTCAGTTTTCTAAAATTGAGGGCGTCATAAAGTGATGACGTCATGTCCCCTTATGCGTATCTTTCCACGACGTGGTAAAAGATCCAAAAAATCAAGGTTTCCGAGTTTTGATTGGATCAAACAAAATCAAGTTTTTAAAAAAATAAAAAGAGTATTTTTATCAAGATAATTGCAGTTTGCCGTATTTACGCAACGCTTCCGTTTCAAACAATGCGGAAAAAGCCATTGTAAATGCTGTAAAGTCGCCAAGACTGAAAACCATTTCACCAGCACAGTAACAAAGCAGCGATATAACATATATGTAACATCTAATTGTAAAGCGGAAAATAGTATTTATATTCTTACTTGTGGAACTTGCAAGATGCAATATGTTGGCGAAACAGAAACTAAATTCATCATCAGACTTAATAATCACCGGTCATTTTATACCAAAGGAAGAAACTGCCCAATCACGAGAACCTCGTAAGAACAGGACTTTTGAAAATATCACCTTTCAAATAATAGAGGTAAACCATAATTTGGACACTCAAAGTAGAAAACAGAGAGAGATAGGTTTTGGATGCACCAGCTACGTACTCTTGAACCTGATGAACTGAATGAGAGGGGTGAAAAACAGTTTTATAAAAAAATCAAAGGAATAAATCTTGAACTTCATAGTATTTAACTAACATAATTATTTGTTTTGAATCTGTTAATCGCAATGTACAATAAGCTGCAAAAATATATCTAAAGGATATGTACGATAAGCTACAAAAATTTCTTAACAGCATCCGATTTGACCTGGATTGCTGCACGCGCCTGATGAAGCTAATTTGTTTAGCGAAATATTGCGTGAATATATAAAATATAACAACTGTTTTTATAACACTCATTAACGTGTCTAAAATACATTCTTAGTCATTTATTTATATATATATATATATATAATTCGTCTCAAATTTAGCCCAACAATGTTCTTCCCTCAGCGAGAGTCGAACCCTTGTATCTGTGACATCATGGCAACGTCTAAACTTGTGACAACTTTATGACAGACAATCTTCATCGAATAACACGTGGTGATACAGGGCTGACCACATATATATATTATAATTCGTCTCAAATTTGGCTCAACAATGTTAGATCATCCACTTGCCACTATAGATCAGGTACTGTATTACAACCCTAGATAAAGCTGAAAAGGCATTACATCGACCACCGAAAGCTACATTTTATGTAACCTAGGTGGTGGAGTGGTCTATGGCGCTGGACACAGAGCAGGCGGTGTTGCCACGATGTAACAGACGCAAGGGTTCGAATCCCGCTTAGGGAAGAACCAAGATCTAACATTGTTGGACTAAATTTGAGACGAATTATATATATATGGTGTTAGCCCTGTATAACCACGTGTTATCCGATGGAGATTGTCTGTCATAAAGTTGTCACATGTTTAGACGTGTATGATAAAATTAAAAATTTGATGTGGCGGCATGGTAATTAACATTATCATCCTTTACGACAGACAAAATAGCTGATCTGAAAGGTACACCATCTACTTGCCACTATACATCATGTACTGTGATACAACCCAAGATAAAGCCGACGAGGAAAGGCATAACATCGACCACCGAAAGCTATATTTTTATGTAGCCTAGGTGGTCGAGTGGTCTAGGGCGCTGGACACGGTGCAGGCGGTGTTGCCACGATGTCACAGACGCAAGGGTTCGAATCCCGCTGAGGGAAGATAAAAAATTTGCTAACGCAAATTTGAAGATCTAACATTGTTCGGTTAAATTTGAGACGAATTATATAAGTATATGGTGTTAGCCCTGTATAACCACGTGTTATCCGATGGAGATTATCTGTCATAAAGTTGTCACATGTTTAGACGTGTATATATTATATTTATAATAACAACAAGTCTAAATTGAAAACAACGTTCAAACCTATGAATGCGTTGGATAAAAACCGCAATTTTTATACGTGTGCATGTAAAACAAATTTCTTGGTAGAGGGGTCTAAATACAGCACAATATAATATATATATAAAATGCCTGAATAATAGCCAACGATAAATCTTACGGGGCGATGAATCATATAATTATCATGAACAAATGTTAAATATTTCGGATAACTAATATCCCTCATCAGTAAGATGTCAAATGGTTCTTATCTTGACATGTGGTAGTCACACTGTAATAGTAATCTTGATCGTTATACAAATTATCACGATTCAATACGCTGGTAAATTTTTTCAATATTGATGTTTAGGAGGAGGAATAAATTCCTTAAAAATGTAAGAGTCCTGTACTGAAGCCTGAGTTACTGGAAACTAGTGATGGTAGGGACTCATATTATGTTTTTTTATTAATGCCCTCTGGGGAAACTGTCCTTAACTTTCCCGAGCAAGTCTATATAATTATATAAACATAGCGTCCATAGACTTAAAACCCTCTGAATCACGTGATCGTGAAAACCAATGAAAAAAGAACTTTACCAGATTTTGTTCATTAAGTAAAAATGAAGTGTTCGAAACATAACATACATAAGTAGGACTTTGTCCCTCTTTTTGTCTGTAAAATTGAAAAAGGGATGTTATTAGTAAAACCATACTTATGTGGTAAAACATGAATAAACAAGACGTGTTTAATTATCTATCTTGCAGCTGGGAAACTTGCTTAACTGTTTGGCAACTGCATTTCAGATGATATTTTGGAATTTTTATCTTAGTATATACCAATTGCCGGAGTTATCAAATTATACAGTACGAAACCCCTTAAAACATGAAAAATCACGAGATAAATTGACCAAAAAGCTATGTGTTTACCATAAACCAGTCATAATAAACATGTTCAATTGATTCCAATCTAAAATAATGCAAAAATTGAAACTTCAGGTTACTACTGAAAAATTGGTAGAGTAAATGTTATTTAGTTTTAACATAAAGTTGATTTAATTTGATTACTAACAACAAATATGTCCAAGTTGGAAATTAACGGGAATGATTTATAAAATAAGAATTTCAAGTTTTTCAGTAATACCGGTACCTGTAGGAATAAAATCACTTATTCATGGCGTCATACTTTTATGTGCATAAAAGAACACACCGGTACCCAAAAAGTTTAGTTGTACAAAAAGCAGATACTTCCGATCTGAGAAACAAGCAAAATATACCCTCCTTTTTCAATTTCAAATAATTGTTCTACAGTGATACCAAGTCTTAAGGCTTTCATTTGATACTAAATTAAATTCAAATATGTTACTACTATAATAAGAACTATTATGTTTAAAGTTCTGTGTGGATGCAGTAGAATGTGTCCCCGTGCTTGTGGTGTATGCCCTTTTATTTTGCAATTATAGGTTGTTTGCCTGTGAGAGAGCTTTCACATGTTTATTATATCTTTGTTCTTAATTGTTTATTCAATATTAATATTATGGTGTTTGGATGTATAAATACTCATCCACGCTTGCTGTTTTTATTATTGCCCCCTGCTATGGTTTTCCTTAGATTTATTATAATCTCTGTTTTTGCCCAGTGTTTGTTAATATATGTCTGTTGTGTAATACTTAAGTCTTTGCATCGGGCATTTTATAACAGTTTTTGTAAGAGTTCTTTTACTGCTTTGCCTATTACTTGTATGGAGAGTTGTCATTGGCACTCATACCACATCTTCTTATTTCTATGTACTGCTTTTTTGGTATACTTTTTGACTGGATGAATACAACAAGGCAATTAAAGACGATATACCTGATTTTGAAAGGCACATGAAAAAACGTGGTCTATATGCATAATCTACAACAAAGGGGCATAATAGGAAATGTCAATCAGTACACCAATCACTTACCAGTAAAGATTTATTATCAGACCAAAATAAAATACGAATGGTTTTAACTATTTCTGTGTAATGTCATTATGGCACCCTCAACGGACTTGGGTGACATATTGTTATTCTACGTTTCTTTTTCGTCTTCTTATTATTTTTCTTCCACTTTTTTTGTCCAGCTTATATCTCGGAATTGTACAAACTAATGTTAATGGAACTATACCATAATGTTAACCAGCATGTGCAGATTTGCAATCGGGGTATGGCATTTCCAAGATGGCAACCGTTATCATGGAAACAACAAAAATGTCAAAAATTTCAAAATGCTCCAAACTTAATGAATCTTTACTACAATGTTAATTGGCATGTGTAGATACGCTGTTTGACTTTGGAATTTTTAAAAATGGCTGCCGTTACCCTGGGAATGGGGGTACGAGGGTGCCATTCGTTATTGCTAGCAATTACAAATCTAGTTGTTTTTGTTTTGCTAGTGTTATTACTGAAAAGGTGATTATAGCTACTGCAATAGATATAACTAGAAAATACCCGCGAAATATACGTTGGTTCATAATTTGAAGATATATAGTTTTGGTATAAGGCGATATTAAAATCTTAAATCTTTTTGAAGCGTGTCACAGACGAAATACCACCACTCAATATGACACTCAAAAGAAAAGTCTTCCCGACAGAAACTATTGGCGTTTGTGATCTAATCATAGCTAAAAATGTTATGCATTAATATATGAATGGGGGTGGTTCACATTCCAGCCACTCTTCGGTACCCGTTTATAACCGAACACTGAAGTAATCCACCCAACATTTTCATGTTGAATTGATGCGGTTCCCCGGAAGGAAAAGCTCTTGACGTGTAAAAATCTGTTGTTAAATTGCTTAGAGCGTCAAGGGAATGTGTATCACATGGTGTTTCAGTGTAAGGTCAATATTTACCGTAACTGCTACGAAATAAAATTTAATTTTGCCGGGCAGACGTGCAATGACGGAAATGATGACAGCACGTAAATTTCAGAGCCGAACGTCGTGAAGGACGGTCGATCCGAACTGGCTTTTTTTCCGATTTTAACCCCCAAATACCCCCCAAAAGATCTTGAAATGAACACATGATTAACTACGCTGGACATTACCCCTTTGTGGTATAAAACAATATTCGTGGATTTTATGTGAAAGAAGAAAACGCGACACCCAATTTCAACTCTATTCATTTAGTAATATAGATTACACACAGACTTTTTGAAATATGTGTTAAATGAGATGTGGGAAAACGCAAGTGAGATAGGAACCCAATGACAAGAAATAGCAAAATCATCCACAGGGCAAAATGCATTCTTTAGATATTAACAGCTGTCTATATACAATAAGTAAATTTAACAGATATAATCAAACATCTGCAATCCACTTCCAGTACTCAAAATAATAAAGAAATCCAGAAGCGGAAACGAAAACTACTTTATAGGTTCCTGACATAGAACAAGCAGACAAAAATGTGGCGGGATTAAACTACATGTTTTATCGCAACCCTCCACCTTGGTACCCTCAAACAGATCACGGTATTTAACAGAAAAGAGGAAGGATTAATTTCCCTCGATATATTTTAAAACAAAGCTATCCTATTCTTTACTAAAACCCACGCCATGACAAGGTCGCGTGAGTTCTTAAAGTTTCTTACAATATCAGTTTGTAATTAAGACAGAAACACCAACTCTTGAAGCATAAAGATGGCTCCAAACTGCTACTTTTGTACCTCGAACTCTTTTTCTAGCACGAGTCCTAATTTGATCTATAGATAGTTTTTTTAACTACATTTTTTAGTTTTACAATGTTGAGTGAACGCATGCAAGTTTTCATGTTTAACATTTGTACTTTTTAACAAAATAATATCAAAAATTTTAAACTCAAATCCGTTTTCAGGTTTCAAATTCTTAATCTTTAGCCAAGATTTTAAATTCTAAAATTTAAAACAATCATCAAATTCTTTTCATTTGATAATCTTCATGAAAATCACAACCCTCAAACATGAAATAATTGAATAATTGTAGTATTGCCCTACCTTCACAATCTAGCAGATATAGCGACAATGCATTAACTAGAAGTAACGATCCCTTTTCGTTGCAAGCTTAAGCAACAGACTGTGAAAAGAAAAAAAAAATCGACAGCTTTAAGATCGACATCAATTTTCTTCCTTACAATATTTTATCTTAACAGATATAAAAGATAAAGATTTTAAATTAATATTTCAAATGCATTCTATTTGATAAGGAGATATGCATATTTTGTTTTCCCTATTGCATCATTAGAGGTGAACAAGATTTTTTTTTGTAATGTAAAAAAATCTTTGTTGTTCTTAATTCTCTTGTTTAAAGAAAATTATAAGAATTATAAGCCGTAAAATAGGATTCATATAGGGTTTGCTTTTCGCAATTTAAATCATTAATCAGTAAAATATAAATGACCTTGCCATATGCACGTCAACACGATGTCTCGTATGGGTGTAGAGTGTAAACAATCAACACTGTTTACTTTGTGCGATATTAATTAAATATTTGGAACTACAACTAAGGGGTTTATCATACATGTTGTGTGAAATGATGATGAACGGGGATAATGATGTTTGGTGCATTTATACGACCAAAGTTTGACCCCATTTCTTAAAGCAACAGTGGGCGAAGAGGGATTAGACATTAAGGGGTCAATTACAAACCATATATCGAAGACAAACAGCATGTTTGAATAAAAATGCGGAAAAGATAAACTAGTCAATAAAAAACACATAAGAATCAAAATATTGAACAACACGATCGCAGCGTTCACATAGAACAAGGGGGAACTGAAGTCTTCCGGAAGGGTAAGAAGTACTTGCGCCACCCGTTGCATTTTATGGGTAGTTAAAATTCGGTTTTGTCACAGTTTGTGAAAAGAGCCAAGTGTGTGTGTGTGGGGGGGGGGGGGGGAGGGGAACGGGATTATAGTTACGACAATTAGAACATATCCATCGTCATCTGTGAAAGATATATTCCATAACGGTCAACCAACTCGTGATGGCGTCCGTAATATTGACGAAGGGTTGATTTCGACTTCACTTGGAACTCTTGATTTAATAGCTTCCTTGTGAGCAGCAACCCTCTATCAAGGAAAGCATGATAGGAAATACAAGCTCTTGAATAGCGTATCAACTGGGAGGTATATACTCTGTATGAAGGCGCTGCTGGAATGTTGCTACATAAAAATGGAAAAGTCACAATAGGAAAGCTGAAATCATCTCTTTTGTCGTAAAGTTTTATTTTCAACCAACCCTCATTGTCAATATCTAGATGTAAGTCAACATATGAGGCAGAATTAACTGTATATGTTGTATAAATAAGGTAAGTAGATAGAACATCCAAATATTTCACTTCGAATACCAATTGCCGTACAAGTTTTCAATGTTCAAGATGTTCGTTTTCTCGTTTGAATTGTTTTACATTAATTATTTTGGGTTTTTTTATAGCTGACCATGCGGTATGAGTTTCGCTCATTGTTGAAGGCCGTACGGTAACATATAGTTGTTAACTTCTATGTCATTTGGGGTCTGGTGGAGAGTTGTCTCATTGGCAATCATACTACATTTTCTTATTCTTATCCTTAAAGAAAAAAAATATTCTTCGTCTTGAAAAGCATTGCATATTATTTAAATTACACGGACATTCATTATGTTTTTTCAACAACAAAAATTACGAAACGCATGGACACATTTTGCTGTTGAGTACACATACCATGCATTATGTAAAAGTTTAAATCACGTTTGTATTTCACAATGTTTACAAGTAATTAATACACCTGTCTATTTTTACTGTAATAGTCACATATCATAGTTACACATGTTAAAAGATCGACCTCCGACTTTTGTCGCTGTACGGTTTGTTGTCTGTTTATCAACCTATGTTGCAAACTCTTGTACTGGTCGTTGTGCATGAAAAACATTGTTGATTTTTTGGGCATTTTTTGTGTCCGGAATAATATTTTCATATTCGCCTTAACATGCTTAATGAGATATTAGTTTCAGTCCACTTCAAAACAGTTCATCCCAGTTATTTCTGTCGTCACACTTTTCTTATGACGCAAGCTCTTTGTTTATTTTTGTCCAATTAAAATAACTTCATTTAAAAGGTTTCCATATGGCTTGTCGATGTCAATTACAAAAAGAGTCTCGCAAAACATAAAAAGACATTAAAAGGAAGTACCAGCAATCTTCTCTTGCATTGTTTATGGTCATGTTTTTGCGTCTATATATAAACATTGATGCAACACATTAGAGACATTCATGCAAAGAGGGTTTTTAGTTGGCCTTGTGGAAAAGCATTTGCTTTTAGATCAACCCTACAATACCATATAAGTCTGCTGGCAAAGTACTTTTGAAATAGATGTGTTTAGTTTTATATACATATTTATTTATAATTTGTAATTGCATTTTTTTATGATTTGTTATTCTTTAAATCTTTTTTATAAAAGATTTCAAACTGGTTTGAAAATTTGAATGTATTTCAGACTTAGGATATACATAAATCAGTGTAAACAAGATCATCTCAAACGTAAAAATATTCTTTTCGAGCACTACCATTCAAACAGTCATCTAGCATTCCATCAATTGCAAAAGATATATTTAATACTATTCATTTCGATTCCTCAACAAACATATGGTAGATTTTTCGACTTATCTATCAATAATCCAATACAAACAGCATAGGTTCTTATTATTGATGTTTTACTAACGAACGGTACAGTGTCATTCGAACGAACAAAACTATTTGACGTACGATACAGACTATTTTGTAGAGGAAATCATCATATTTATAATGAAATGTGTATGCGGGATTTATTTTTGAAGGAAGATAGGCTTACTGTACGTGTATCAGTTGTAAAGTTATTGATAGTTTTTTATATGTATTTTCGAAAGATTTTTTTCTTTTTTTTTGGGGGGAGGGGGGATTTTATGACCTTTGTGTACGTGCGTATATTAAAAAGTAAATATAAACACGGTGCGGGACAAATTCGCCATTTCAAAATTGGCAAATCTGACTTTGTTGTTTTACAAGATAACAAAAATATTTTTTTGGCCAAGCGATAGATAATTAAGAGAAATGAATTTTCCCATATGTCCCAACATGTACAACTAAGTACATTTCCCATGGGAAATTTAAGAATTTGCAGTTCGTTATGCTACAATTGTAACCTTTAATTCAAATATTTTAACATTTGTGTCGAGGAACATATACAAGTGACATGAATATTTGCATTGCTATGTTCTAGACTAAAAACGTGAGCGTATGTTGGCAATATATAAATAACACATAGCTGAGAGGGTGATTGAGCAGATTGTTACCCCGAGAAAAAACATTGTCAACTGAGGCGAAGCCAAGGTTGACAATGTCTTTTCGAAGGGTAACAATCTGCTCTATCACCCTCTCAGCTATGTGTTTTTTTAATTTATTATACTGAATGTTCTGTTATTACTGTCTATTAAATTTCAAATTCAAAGTAATAAACTATGACGTCTTGTACATAACAACCATCCGTATTTAATAAAACGCACACTTGATCAAGCGTCTCCGTGAAGGGTAATAGAGTATTACCATAGGATAGAGTAAATTATCTCCCTCGTATTAACCAATCAAAATCTAGCATTTTGACATGAAGTATAATAATGGGTTATGTCTTCCAGAAGACATTATTGTGAATTCAAGCCAAATTAACCTATGTTCCAACTTAACTCATTAATACTGCGTGCTTGTGGAAAAGAAGAAAATACCAATCTCGATTGAGCGTGTTTGGTTTTTGAACAAAAAACCTCCCGAACTCGGGGAGAGCAAGCTGCCGATACTACCATTGCTAATTGTTAGGAATATTGTGTTATTTCATAAATCAAAACATGTATGCTGCTGTTTTCCAAAAAAATATTAGAATGTTGAATTCAAGGAATAGCCTAATTTTACATATTGTATTTTTCTCTTTTGGTTACGATTGGTATCATCATGCATTTCATGTAATATTATTCGCTGAACGGCCAACGATCAGAGCCAAGCCTGTGTATTTCGGAATGTAATTTATAGATAAAATTGATAAATCTGTATGAATTTATGTACATGGGAAATCATGAATCGTATTTTATGTTGTTTTATAGCTATAATCCTTGAATTTATGAAACTGACATGATAACTAATATTGATATAATTATTATTAAAAGATGTATAAGGAAATAAACCTGGCCATAAAATCATAAACGCGGATCCATGCTTTTAAAAAAGGGGCCCACCAATCCAACATTAGTAGTAGGACTTGTAAAATGTCTATGCATTAACCACAACTATAGCTCCATAAAGGTAGCCCTGTACAAACCTTTATCCGCCCCTGATAACTAATTATCTAAATAGCTGACTGATAAAGGTAGCAGATAAACTATTTATGACCTGTAATGCTGAACTAACATATCTAGATACAAATTTATCTCTTTTTAGACCTAAACAAAGAGCGTACTCCTGTGGAAAGTAAGCAGATCAGCGTGACATTTTTGATAAAATAACACAGTCTTAAAACAGTAAAACTATTATCCGATTTAAAATGAAAACGTTTTTCTATAAAAGATTGTCGAACAAATTTTACATTTCATAATTCATGAATATTTGTTTGTTTTCTTTTACATGATGCAATTGGTATTACATGTATTATAACGAATCTCTAATCAGAATTTTTAAACATCTTCAGTTTACAAGCAATCGATTGCACAATGTACGATCCGATATATGATGTGTATACATCACTCCTGATATACACCATAAAAAAAATATTTTCTTTTGATGAACACATTAAAGCCTTTTATTCGCCTAGTATTGAAATACAATAAGCGATTATAATAGAATATAATGTCTCTAAAAATAAATTAGCAGGTAGACTAAAATAGTCTTTGCTATCCCCACCCAAAAAAAACACTGAAGGAGTAGGCAATCTGGAACATAAAGATAAATTATATTAGTCATTTTTGTCCCAGGTGCAACAAATTGTCATTGAATAAATAATAAAAAAAAAACTTTAAAAACGATTTTAAAGAGAATAATTATTTTACACACTTGGACAACTCGGAGTTAGGAAAACCCACTAGTTTATCTTCCGAAACTAGGAACCAGATAAATAAATCAAATTAAAATTTAAAGAGTGTTTTTATTTATTTTTTCTGATATCAATTTGAATATTTGTTAGATAACATCAAAAAGACTAATTTAGAAATACGGGATATAGCTATAGTGTCACACTCAATTTTTTTATTTTTATTTCACTATTCATCGCTTCAACTTGAATATATATAATGAAACATAAACTATTTCATTATTCAATATTCATCACTTAACATTGAATAGTGAATAGTGAACTATTTCATTATTCATTATTGAATTTTGAATAATGAAAAATGAATAATGGACGTACTTCAGGGTGGTCTATTAATGACAACTCGGAGCAGTTTGAAAAGACGACTTAAACCAATTTGAATGACAACTCGGACAAAAAGTGCAGAATAAAGGAAAAAAATAAAGAACAGAGAAAAATATGCCAAAAAATAAAGAATAGACAGAATATGGGCGTTAAGGATGTATTCTTCTGACGTTACAGTCTCGTTGAAATCTCGTTCTGGAATTATTTCCAAAACATGTGATACAAGTGGAAAACATCAATGACTTTTAAAAATCTTATAATCAAACTCAACTCTGTGAAAAAATTGTGTATTTACAATGAGTAGTTTTTGAGTAATCAATTTTTCAAATTTTATTACCAATCAAGTCAGTTTTTTTAGCCGAAATTTTGAGAAAATGGGTGAGGGGTACAAGAAATGATTTTACCAGAAACATGTACATCCCATATCACTTTTTTCTTTTCAAATTTCTTAGATATGTATTTTTTCAATCATTTATAACAAAGAATCTGAAATAATATGCATTTTGTTCTTAAAACAGAGAAAAATCACAAATTTACAAAATTGACAGCATGGTTAATTTGACACAAAAAAGCATCAAAATATAATAAAACTTTCTTATATAAACACCTACCTATAGTTTTTTTTAAGTTAAACTTATTCAGATTGGTCCACTTCATCTTTATTGAAAGTATGAAAAAAAGTTTGATTGTGGAAAAGTGATTTTTTTCACGATGATAGCCCAAAAATAGGTAAAAGTTGATGAAAAATGGGAAAATCATCAAAATTGGGTACTTTCAAAGGGCCGTAGCAAAAAAAGACGTGCACCACCATATGATTTTTTCTTCACCAATTATTTTTTTACAGTCATATAAACCCAAAAATCAGGTTAAGAAAAAAAGTTTAATTCTAGAAATTTTTGGCTCCTCAGAGGTGTACATCCTTAATTAAGATATAAGGATTGGATAATAAAGGGGAAAATAGATAGAGAATAGACGGGGAAATGCTATAAAAAATAAAGAATAAAGAAACAAATATAAAACAGTTGTAATAAGTAGTTCAAATTGTCTTTCAAACTGGTCCGAGTTATATCTCTAAGTTAGTCCTAGTTGTCTTTATAAATGGTCCGATTTGTTTTTAAATTGGTCCGGGTTGTCATGTATTTGCTTGCAGCATACAAAGAAAATGTAATAAGCTTATTTTTAAAGTGTGTATAGTTGAACTTTCCTAAAAGAATTTAAGTTGGAATGCATTGATTAAGTATCTTGGGACGAATTAGTTTGTACGAATCGGAGTTGGAACGAATCATCTAGATACCATTTTAAGTTTCGCGGGATGTTTAGTCAATGCTCACACGGCTTCGTTAACAGGTAATACTGGTTTTTCGATGGAAATGGAACCAACATTGAAATCAGTTTCATTATCTTTAGAAGGTGTTATAATCTTGAAAAGTTGTTTTCATTGTCATGCTAGATACAATCTATTTTGACCCTGTATTAGATCTTATACATTTAAATAAGGGTCGTCTTTAAACTGCAAATTTTGATATTTGCTATAAGGACTATACAGAAAGGGATAACAAAAAGTGTTCATACAGGACTAGGATGTTCATCTGCTTGGGTATTCATGCCACAAAAAAGTACATTTGAATCATTGACTCTTTCCTCATTGTTGGAACAGTTAAGATAACAAAAACATAGTCTCACACTCTTACACCCCAGTGAATCTGCTTATATTCAAAAGTTGCTCAAGAATTAAGAATTGAGAAACACCAATGGTGTATGTCAGATTATACTCAGTACAAAATGAAAACAAATGTTGATCTTTCGAAAAAAGAGAAAAGGATGGTTTGTTTAAAATATACGAAGACCCATCACACATTTTCTATAGGCTTGTGAACAGGCTTTTGTAAATCCACGAAATATAAAAATCCACGAACATACAATGTTACCTACTTTCCACCGTCATTGATCACTAAGGTTTAATAGATCATAAGATTAATGCTTGTCTTGCTACAGCTGTCAATGTAGCCTAAACTTTAAAATCGGATATAGACAGCAAATGTAATATTGGAAAATATTACCTACTACCATCCTGCCAAAAAAAAAAAAAAAAAAGAAAATCTTTGCATCTCTAAATGAATTAGAAATATGAAACGGTGTTTGCACCTCAACTAATCAGCAGACCTTTCAATCAAAGAAAGCCAGTATTTTGTTGACTTTGGAATTATTCCTACATGATTTTATCTTGCTGCAATTTAAGATAAAAAGACAGCTATTGACGTTGTTATTTAATTAAATTAAAATACTCCTAGTTTGTCATGCTGTTGTCTTTTGTCTGTTAAAAGACGAATACGTTTGGAGAAAAATAAAAGACTACAGTGGAAACGCTCAAAGAAAAGCAGGTCATTCTGTCGTCTACCAATAAAGGCAATAGTAACATTGAGAATGGAAATGGGGAATGTGTCAAAGAAACAACAACCCGACCATAGAATAGACAACAGCAGAAGGTCACCAACAGGTCTTCAATGCAGCGAGAAATTCCCGCACCCGGAGGCGTCCTTCAGCTGGCCCCTAAACAAATATATATACTAGTTCAGTGATAATGAACGCCATACTAAACTCCAAATTGTACACAAGAAACTAAAATCAAAAATAATACAAGACTAACAAAGGCTAGAGGCTCCTGACTTGGGACAGGCGCAAAAATGCGGCGGGGTTAAACATGTTTATGAGATCTCAACCCTCCCCCTATACCTCTATCCAATGTAGAAAAGTAAACGCATAACAATACGCACATTAAAAATCAGTTCAAGAGAAGTCCGAGTCTGATGTCAGAAGATGTAACCAAAGAAAATAAACAAAATGACAATAATACATAAATAACAACAGACTACTAGCAGTTAACTGACATGCCAGCTCCAGACTTCAATTAAACTGATTGAAAGATTATGTCTTCATCATATGAATATCAGGCACAATCCTTCCCGTTAGGGGTTTAGTATCATGTCATCATAACATATATGAGAAGAACATAACCCGTGTCATGCCAACAACTGGTTTTTAAATAAATGTGTTTAGTTCCGATGCAAAGACCCTATAAGTGAATCAATATTAACGCCAAAATATGCAATCTTTAATGACCTGACAACAGTATCGTAACTATATCCCTTCTTAATAAGTCTATTTAAAGGTTTTGTTAGTTTCAGAGGTGAATACTGACATTTTTGTGCTTTATAAAGAATATTTCCATAAAAAATTGGATGTGAAATACCTGAACGTATAAGAAGTCTGCATGTTGAGCTATATTTACGAATGATGTCCTTATACCGATGATAGAGTAGTATACCACTGTTCAATAGTCATCATTCGATTAAGCAAAAACAAATCCTGGTAACAAACTAAAACCGAGGGAAACACATCAACTATAAGAGGAAAACAACGGAACAACAGAAACACTGAACTACAACAAAAACAAACGCCAACATACATAGAAACGATCTGTCTGATAACAACTGCCATATTCCTGACTTGGTACAGGACATTTTAAGAACAAATGGTGGGTTGAACCTGGTTTTATGGCTAGCCAAATTACCTCCCGCTAATATGGCAATGTTAAAAATACCGCAAAATTGACAACACTACGTGACAGGAATACAGTACAAACAAACGCAAGAACACTCAGCACAGAGAAATACATAAATAGATAATATAATAGTGCCTTACAACATGTAAACCGCAGAATAACAACGGACACATCCCATGAATTTACGACAGCACACCAGGACACCACAAACGAAATATAAACTGCGGGTCACATGAATGGATCAACGTCACAAAAAGTGACGTATTTTACATGTTTTATGTGACGTTTATATTATCACATGTAAATTTCTAAAAATAAAATAGATTTGTTTTATCTATAGACACGAACAAGAATATTAAATTGGGATTGAGTTTGTAATGGTGTTATTTTATTATTTTCTAACCATGACAAGAATATTAAAATGGAATTGTGTTTGTAATTGTGTTATCATTTGTATTTTCTAACTATATTGGTTTTTCTTCTAAAGGAAAACTGTGTATAAACAAAACAAATCCTGTACTTATAGATGCTTTAAACTTAAAACCATATGAGTGAAGTAGCTGATTTTTTATCTAAACTTTTACATACATATAGAAAATAAAAATAAAATAATTGTAATATAAGGCAAGATCATATAAGACCAAACAGTAACCACACATGAAAACAAACAGCATAAAACAAAAACCCTGTAGACGAACCACGAGTTACTCGACTATACTGACAAATAATACAGAATTCAAACTACAAACGAATTAAACAGACAATAACTTAGCACAACCCATGCTTTCCCAATGAAGACCAGGTTGTTCTGTCGTCTACCAAGAGGCAGTCTTAAACCACTGCTGCATCAACTCATGCTTTCTCAATGAAGAATAAGTTATTTTGTCGTCTACAAAGAGGCATACCTTAACCACTGATGTATAAGCCCACGTTTTCTTAACGAAGAACAGGTCATTCTATCGTCTACCAAGAGGCAGACTGAAACCACTGATTGATGAATCAACCCATTTTTTCTTAACGAGCAGGATATTCTGTCGTCTACTAAGAGGCAGATTTAAACCACTGATGTATCAATTCATCCGTTCTCAATGAAGAACAAGTTATTCTGTCGTCTACAAAGAGGCATACCTAAACCCACGTTTTCTCAACGAAGAACAGGTTAATCTGTCGTCTAACAAGAGGCAAACTTTAACTATTGATTATCAACCTATGTTTTCTCAACGGAGAACAGGTTATTCTGTCTTCTACTAAGATGAAAACCTAAACCACTAATCTATAAACCCATCTTTTCTCAACGATGAACAGGTTATTTTGTCGTCAACTAAGAGGCAAACCTAAACCGATGATGTATCAACCCATTTTTTTTCTCAACCAAAAACAGGTTAATCTGTCGTCTACCAAGAGGCAGACTTTAGCCACTGATTATCAACCTATGTTTTCTCAACGAAGAACAGGTTATAATGTCGTCCAGCAAGAGGCAAACCTAAACCATTGATGCAACAGTCCATGTTTTCTGAAAAAAGAACAGGTTATTATGTCGTCTAGCAAGAGGCTAACCTAAACCACTGATGTATCAGCCCATGTTTTCTCAACGAAGAACAGGTTATTATGTCGTGCAGCAAGAGGCAAACCTAAACCATTGATGTATCAGCCCACGTTTTCTCAACGAAAAACAGGTTATTATGTCGTGCAGCAAGAGGCAAACCTAAACCATTGATGTATCAGCCCACGTTTTCTCAACGAAAAACAGGTTATTATGTCGTGCAGCAAGAAGCAAACTTAAACCATTGATGTATCAGCCCACGTTTTCGCAACGAAAAACAGGTTATTATGTCGTGCAGCAAGAGGCAAACATAATCAACTGATGTTTCAGCCCATGTTTTCTCAACAGAGAACTGGTTATTATGTCGTCCTGCTAGAGGCAAACCTAAACCATTGATGTATCAGCCCATGTTTTCTCAACAAAGAACAGGTTATTATGTCGTGCAGCAAGAGGCAAACATAATCAACTGATGTATCAGCCCATGTTTTCTCAACAGAGAACAGGTTATTATGTCGTCCTGCAAGAGGCAAACCTAAACCATTGATGTATCAGCCCATGTTTTCTCAACAAAGAACAGGTTATTATGTCGTCCAGCAAGAGGCAAACATAATCAACTGATGTATCAGTCCATGTTTTCTCAACAGAGAACAGGTTATTATGTCGTGCAGCAAGAGGCAAACCTAAACTACTGATGTATCAGCCCATGTTTTCTCAATAGAGAACAGGTTATTATGTCGTGCAGCAAGAGGCAAACCTAAACCAATGATGTATCAGCCCATGTTTTCTCAACGAAAAACAGGTTATTATGTCGTCCAGCAAGAGGCAAACCTAAACCACTGATGTATCAACCCATTTTATCTCAAGGGAGATGCAGATATCAAACATAAATAATACTAATCGATCATTAGTTTAATAAAAAGAATTAATATTAGTATTATTATCAAAATATTCAAAAATATTTATCAAATGACTGTAAATTTAAATTTGATGAAACTAAAAACAAAACAAAACAGTAACTACGTTTTATATAAAAATTCAACCAATTATTTGTAAGTAGTGACAATCAAATACAGTCGCTATAAATCATAACACATGTTTCAGTGACTGAATTCAAAGTGTTACGTGTTCATGCTTTACAATGTCAAAGGCAAATTCCACTCATTTTTCAAGCAAGAACGGAAACCATTTATTATAATCTATACTTATCCCGTGCAATGCCAAAAAATGACTAACATGTTTTAGATTAACTTCTCAAAATACTGTAAGGTCAACAGTGAACGGGAGAACTTTTTCGCTCTCCTTTTCCTGTGATATTACCTGAAAAACGCAAAACCAGATATATGTGGTAACTTGAACCCAACCTAAGTGTGGTATTCAATATGTGGGACAGACGGGACGACAGTATTACAAAAGAAATCAAGAACACCATTACCGCTTTCGTAGACCCAAAAAATTCAAAAGTTTGGTATATCAACATTTAGATAAGCATAATCACAATCTTAAATTTATAAAATTCCAACCCTTCGAAACCGTTCAGAAACAACCAGGAGAATCACACAAGCAATTTGAAAAATCACGTGAAGTTCGCGAATTATTTTGGATAAAAAGACTTCAAACAGCTTATTCTCTCGGTCTCAATGACAAAATATTAGGACAGGGGAACATATCTAAAACTTCTATCGATGTCATTAATATTGTTGATAAACGACTTAGAAATAATAGGTCTCATGGTAAACGCAAAACTGTAATCAACGTATTAAAATCGTATAAATTATACACTTGCTAATCTGTTATCTATAATAAAAAATAATGGCAGACATCAAGTATTATGCAAACTGGGTCAGATACCAATAATTAAATTATATGCTATTTTTCTGGAGTGTGATAAAATTTCTTTTGTTAGCCCGTTTTATGAATACACCCGTATTATTACAGCCTTTTGTCATCACAGGCTGTTTCCAAGTATCGATAAATCTGAAAATCATAAACGACATTTTCTTAAATTAAAATATATAAATAGAGGTATAGATTTTATTAACTTATCTAACATATTCAATGACTCTTCCGTCTATAGCTAAATACCTCCATATTTTGATAATATTTATTATTTCGTATTCTTATAAAAAGCCGAGCAGAAGTTTGATTTTTAATTATACGTCAGTTACATCAGACGTCAATATAGAAAATATGTTCCTTCCACTTGAGACTGTGAAACATCTAGTTTTAGATATGTTCCCTATGGTCATGTTATTACAGGAGACCTCAACATCGTCGAAGACCGTGAGGTCAACACTTTTCTAAAGAAAGGACCGAAATACCGTCCTCCATCTATAATAGATTGGAAACAGTGTCGTCAGGTCATTAAAGACGCTCTGTCTGCCTACTGTAAAAATTGGTGCAAACGTGAAAAATCTGATAAAAAATCTCTAGACAGTTATTTGAATAAAATTATGAATACTGTTAATATTCGAATATCTCATTTTGAAAACAATTCTGAAATTATTAATAGGGTCCATGATATTCCCATTTCTAGAATAAAAAATAAACTCGAAGTACTCGCAGAGCGGTTTGTGATCGTACCGGCAGACAAGGCAGCCAATAATGTAGTGGTAGTATGACGCATATACTACACGGAAGTTCTTCAAAACGAAATTATCAATTCCTCTACATTCAGGTCCGTACGCACCAATGAGAGTCAAATCGTTAACAAGCATATCACTGCCACTACCCAGCTTAAAGCCTCTTCCGAACATTTGAACGTCCCTACCATGTACTGGTTACCGAAATTACACAAAAAACATTTAAATTCCGTTTCATCTCCGCATCTAGTAAGTGTTCTACTACTAATATATCAGTGCTTCTTACTACCTCCCTTACTACTATCAAAGAACTGATTATTAACTTTTGTAATAAAGCTTATGAAAATAATGGTATTAATTATTTTTGGGGTGTTAAAAATTCTTTAGAGGTTTTAGATAAAATACATGCTTTTGATGGTCCTTTTGGTTCTGTTGACAGTTATGATTTTTCTACTCTCTACACTACACTTCCACACAATCTAATAAAGAAAAAAAATTTCATATTTAATAAAATGGTCTTTCGAAAATCTCATTGTAAATTTATTTGCTGTAACTCGTTTAAAGCCTTTTTAAAAGGAAAGTATGCTAGATACACTTACTGGAAATGTGAAGATATGATTGAAGCTTTAAATTTTCTCCTAGATAACATATATGTACGTTTCGGCGATAAAGTGTATCGTCAGGTAGTAGGTATTCCTATGGGCACTAACTGTGCCCCTTTAATAGCAGATTTATTCCTGTATTGCTATGAATCTCAGTTTATGACCAAACTCAGTAGAGACACATCATTGTTACATTTGGTTGATACATTAAACAATACCTACCGTTATCTGGATGATATTTTTTCGTTAAATAATCCAGTGTTCTCTAAATATACTACCGAAATTTACCTAAAAGAACTTACTTTAACTTAATCTAACATAAACAGCAGCAGTTGTCCTTTTCTAGATTTAGACATTTCAATTTCTAAAAGGAAACTCCATACTAAAATTTACGACAAAAGAGACGATTTTTCATTCCCTGTTGTTAATTTTCCTTTTTTAGACGGCGATATGCCTTTGGCTCCATCATACGGTGTTTATATATCCCAACTCGTTCGGTATGCCCGTGTGTGTAGTGATGTCATAGATTTTAACGAACGTAATCAATGCATCACTGGTAAATTATTAAGTCAGGGATTTCGTTACCATAAATTACTTAAAACTTTTACTAAATTCTTTCATAGATACAAAGATTTGATTAGTAAATGTGGCTGTACCTGTAGAAAAATTATTAAAAATGGTATTTCACATCCTAAATTTTATGGTAATATTGTACTTAAAGCGCGGAAATCATTATGTGATCCATGTAAACTCATCGAACCTTTAAACAAACTTATTAGTAAGGGTTATCGTACCAATGTTATAATTAGATCTCTGAATATAGTTTACATTGGCACTAATATCGATTTTGTCATTAGCAAATTAAAACAGAACTAAATTTGTATTTTCTTTTCAAACGGGATGTATAGAGACACACACACGTTCATTTTTATCTATAAAGAAGTCACTCCTAACTATCCTACTACCTGTCGATACATTTATTTTTGGCATTGCACAAGTCATGTCTTCTTTGACTGTTCATGACGTTAAAATACTAAATCCCTGGGATGTATTTTAGTTGATTTTAGTCTCTGATGCATGATTTTTTATTATTAATTGTTTTGGCTTTGAACTAGCTGTCAGTAACTGCGAGTACTCTCAAATCGTACTTTCTTTTTAATTTTACCTGTTGATACTATTTGTAATGCTTTTTTGTTATTAAATGTTAACATGGATCTTGTCTATATACCAGCTTTGATTATTTGGTATTTAATTACTACAAATTTTCACTTCTTCCTACTATGAACATCAAAATTATTTCATTTTTCCTTAGAGGCTATTCTTGGACATGTACAGGAAGTTTTTTCTAGCACTAATTAGTATATTTTTATTGTTGATATTCAATCCATATGTACCAAGTGTTAGATTAGTTTTATTGATATTAAAGAAATTTCTTGGTATTCCTAAACGGAAGATGTTATACACACAGAAGAAGAAGTATACATAACAACAAAATTATTTTCATTTACCTGTGTATAATATGACGCAGGTTTCTTCAAAAGTGATGATTTTCTATAAATTGTTTGAAATTTCACAGTGATAACATACTCTAACTTTGTATAAACCTGTTTATTTACTTTTGACTTTAATTATTTATCCCTTGTAATTTTTTATTAACTGTGTATTTGCATTCAGGTGTCACAGGTCAAATTAATTCGTTCATTGTGTGTTAATTTACGTTTTTTGATTGAGTTAAGCCTTCCAATTGTTATCTTATAGTGTGTTTTTCTATGTTGTGATGTTATACTATTGTTTCAGAAAAGGGAGAAGGTTTGGTACCATTAAAACGTTTAATCCCGCTGCAAATGTTTGCACCTGTCCTAAGTCAGGAATCTGATTACAGTAGTTGTCGTCTGTTTATGTAGTTCATACGTGTTTCTCGTTTCTCGTTTTTATATAGATTAGACCGTTGGTTTTTCCGTTTGAATGGTTTTACACTAGTAATTTTTTGGGGCCCTTTATAGCTTGCTGTTCGGTGTGAGCCAATGCTCCGTGTTGAAGGCCGTACCTTGACCTATAATGGTTTACTTATAAATTATAACTTGGATGGAGAGTTGGCTCATTGGCACTCATACCACATCTTCCTATATCTATTAAGTATAATATCAATGTCATCTAAATAGCTCAGTTAATTATTATATTCAATAAGCAGTATAATTCTACCAAAATTATTTGCCCTTCTCCTTAAATAAACGTATATAGACGGTGGTTGCTTGGTTTACAATTTCATCATCACAAATAGATCCTAACGTTAGGACCATCCTAAGATCATCTAAAGACATCTAAATTGGTGTTCTAAGCTTAGGACATTTTCTTTTAAATTTCCTAAGTTACGAAATGTTTAATAAATCTAATTAGGAAAAGAATATGTCCCAAGATGGTCTTAGGAGTCACAAGACATGTCATCCTAAGACCACTTCGATAAACATGCCCCAGGCTTATAATTTGATAAGCCAGACGCGCGTTTCGTCTACATAAGATTCATCACTGTCGCTCACAAAGTAGAAGGCAAAATAAAATATGAGGTTGAAGAGCATTGAAAACCACAAATTCCAAAAAAAATGTCCCAAATACGACTCAGGCTATCTAACACCAGAGTTCTTGGATGTTATAGGTCACCAATTACTGCTTCAACCCAGTTTGTCTTGGAGTTTTTCAATGTCAATGGCCAGAATGTCGTCTTTTTAAGCTTGATTTTAGTTCTGTTCGTTGCTCGTACTATATTGTTCAACTAAGCGGATTGCCAGAAAGTGGAGGGCATCTTGATGATATCCAACTCCGGCCCCACAAATGCACGAATGGAATTTAAGCGGCTAGTTCTTCCCTAAGTAGACGTTTTTATACTTTCCGGTTAAATGCATGTTTGATTATAAAAAGCACGGGAGGCAAGACTGTTGACTCAGCATTATGCCAAAGTGTATTATCCTTTGTACGAAATCATTATTATACACTTTAAAGCAAATGAGATTAGTATCAATGATTACAAGAGAACGATTTAAATGAATAGTTTGCTGATAATTAAGCTTAAAACGTACTCAGAAGGAGATATCTTGCAAATTTTAGTGAATATTAAAAACATGATGTTGTAAATGATATATATAATTTAACTAGATGTCTACCTTTTAGCTCGATTGATTTTGACAGATGTCGAAAAAAGTGCTTAAACAATTAAAAGCTAGTTATTTATATGAGACCAATTTATCAACCATCTTATTTTCCATACGTACGTCTCACAATTCCGCTTGCAGCACATAGAAATCGTGTGTTTCAACATGTGACTCATCAAATGCTTACAGTTACGCTGGTTTTATAATGATCAAGTTTTGGCGGCAACATTTTAAAATGTATTATCTTTCATTTTTCGTTAATGAATCGATAGTAATTGCCCATTGACAATACCAATATTCTAAACTACTACTTTTTAGCGGAGCGCCTCCTTTATGTCTACTTTGAATTATTGATCTAGTATTTTGTCCCCAAAGCCACACAACTCTCCAAGCAGTAATAGTAAAATAGTGTTCATTTGTTCGTTTTCATGAGTAAATTATTTTTTAGAAACATTGTCAAATAAATTGTCTTAAATCATAATTAATGTTTAAAAATTTATATTCAGGTTCACATTAATTACGCAATTAACATTCTTCGAATAATTTCACGAATTTTGTTCATGACATCAAATAGTATAAGATAGATAACTCTGTTTTAACAAGCGTTTTGTTTTAAAGAAATAAAGTTGTTGATACAGTGTAACATGGTCTACATTGCAGTTATCCCTCCTTAATATCGACGACTTCTGTGAAAGTAAGAGCCAGGAACTGAATAGTCATGTTGTTGGAAGATAAGCTGGTTATAATGCCGCGCTGATGTATTGCGGCATTGCCTCCGATGTATTGCGACATTCTACCGATGTTGCGCAATTGCTTCGGTCGGAGTAGAGACAGGACGAGATCGACTGATACCTAGCATACGAGAAGTGTTCAAATTGACAACAACTCATAAACGTAAACTTTTTAAGTTCTTGCCTGAAATAATGATAATCTGTTTGTCTTGAACGTCATAACCAAATATGATAAGATAAAGAAGTACAGACAAAATAATAATTTCTATAAGATACAGGTTTAATTATCATCAACCCCAAATGTGTTCGTTTTATAATAAGTATTGTTAAACATAAGTAATTTTGACCATGTTTTGATGCACTTTACCAAAAACACATTCGAGATGTATGATACAAAAAGCAAAATAAAAAGATACCAAACTCCAAGGAAAATTCAAAACGGAGTCCGTTAACAAATGGCAAAATCAAAAGCTCAAACACATGAAACGAACGGAAAACAACTGTCATATTCTAACACTTGGTACAGGCATCTCCTTATGTAGAAAATGGTGAATTAAGAAAACAGCTCATTTTGTACTGACGAAGATATTGTCAAATCCGATAAATCAATATTTTCTTGGGAATAGTTTATTTAATTTCTACCAGTTAATAACGGTATATTGATATCAGTCATACCTTAGTTTATCATGAAAGAATTAAAAAATAGTTTTCAACCTATCTATACTACTAAAATAACGAGGTCCAATTTGTTAGCCGACATGACCTAAAAACGACTAATCAAAGAAGTCAACTTTATATATAACTAATATTGGACAATGGTGTTGTTTAAAAATTATACCATTCCAGGCCCTTTTGTTTTCCAAATAATTAACATTACCAATAATTAACAAGTTCCGGGTCGAATACGATACCGATACCAATAGTATACATATGTCACATGTAGTTTCCGATTGTAGTTACAAGTTCTGTAATCGTCCTCTATCTGCCAGCCCCCACCTTTTGTGGGAAAAATTTGGTTGATTATATAGGGAATCACTGAAGCATGTCTAAGCGGGCCCCCTCTTATGACAGTCAGTTGGTCCTTTTTTATGAAAATTTCTGGATCCGCCACTGTCAATTTAGGTTAATTAAATCAAAAATATATTTACATGTAGTTTATAGTAAGTTCATTGTAGTTAGAAAACCAGGACGGGTTCAAACAAAGATTTTGAAAGCAGAGAAAACTGTGCATCTTACAATAATCAGCATGACTTTATCAGATGAAAATACGAGTACTAAAAAAACAGGCTGAAATTAAAGCATAGGTACATGTACTTTAATTCATCCACGGACCCGCGATGTCACGGGTGTGTTCTAGTTTATCAGAAAAATATATCAAATATTTTGTCACACTAAGATAATACAAGATCAATTAAATTATCTGATAGCACCAATTTCGGTTTGCATATACGTCATATTGGCACTTTGCAAGGGAAGACACACATTAGTGGGGATTATCTAAAGTGGAGTAGTAAATTTTGACTGTCATCATTTGATTTAATATAAGTAGTTATACTATCAACTTTGTTTCATCGTTGTCTCAATTGAATCATTCAACATCTCCTTACGTTATATAAGTATATAAAAGTCCATATCCAAAATATATATTCATACATTTCATCTGGTTATTTCGTGTCGTCGGGTTGCTGTCTCAATAACTTATACTCAACATCCATTTTCTTCCAAAAATAACATTAAGTTTATTACTCGAAAAGATCTGGCGGAATCCACAAACTCATAATAAAAATATATATTACACTTACATTGTAATACTAACGCCACAAGTTTTAAAATCACTTTAGTTGAGAAAATCGTCTATTTTTGCCCGAAGTTTAAAAAAATATTAAGAGTTTTTTTTTTTTTTTTTTTTTTTTTTTTAAACATCAATAAAGTTTGAAAGATAGAGTATCAAACAAAGATAAAAAGATAAAACGAATAAAAGTAAAATAAAAAATATACAGGTATATATTTCCATATTTGCATTTGAAACTCTCTTGAAGAATGACATTTTCATTTTTTTTTTTTATTAATTATCTTATGATGTCCAAACTATTTCTTTACGAGAGTCTACAATAGGTAATTGCCAATCTTACGGATATAATGAATTTCGTGTACTGACATAAGTGACAGTATGCGGCGATGATAAGTCTGTTTATTAGATATAAGGAAGCTGTAAGTGATAAATATGTCCCTAGAAGACGCTTTATACAACAATATGTGTGTGATTTAATGTATTTACCAAACTGTCACGTGAAAAATTTCTTTTTTGGCTTCCGAATGTTTATACTAATCTGGAATGTTATGTTTTATAAAAAAAACATCAAATCGTAAAATTCCATACCGAGTACAAGTGGTTGATTGTTCAATCAACAGTCTTTGAAAACCCAAAGACTTGATTATTGGTATTAACTGTTTCTTCGCCAAGCAAGTGTTATTTAGGAGAAAGAGCAAACATCTGCTAACTGCAATATGATGCCATATGCTTTCCAAATGCGTGTGGTTCCGTCCAGGCACTCTGGCCTCCTCCACCAATGAAAACTTGCATCAACGAAATGGCCAAGAGTGCTAAAAGTGGCGTTTAACACCAACAATCAATCAAATATATATAGCGGGTACAATTTCTTTACTTTAATTGTTTTTTTTTTCTTGCATGTGAGTTTCTCATCGTAATCGTAATAATTGTCTACAAAGCCATTAAAAACATAATATTATTGTCTTCCTATTCAGTTTCTGTGGAATGACCAAACAACAAAACTGTAAATTTTATATTAAGGTCAGGACACCTTTTTTCAAGTTCATCCGATAACCAACATATATACCAAACGACGTCATTTAAAAATTTAAAGTAAATGGGGAGTACTCTTAAAAAAACAGAACCTTAACGTGCGTAGTCAATGTTGGGTGATACCTATTAGACTTATATGCGCACTTCTTTAACATACGTACATTAATTTTACTAAATGTAGATCTAATAAAGTAAGTGTCAGTCTTTGTAAAAATCAAGCAATTTAGAAGATTTCAAAACAAGGCCGAAAAAACCCTACCACCAAGCCATTATTTTGAAGTTACCCTCAAACTGAGTAAGAAATGGCGAGTCTTTCGTTTCTGCGTGTCTGGTAATTCGAGAAATATCTAGATAACTTTTGGTTAGGATGATAGCAAATTACGGAATTACCTCCCCTTAATTGATAAATTCTGGTGTATTTCAACTTAAATTATATCTTGAAATACCAGAACAGGAAAAGGAAACGAATTTTAAATGAGTGAACTATTATATATTTTGAACAGAAATTAATGTAAACTTGAGTGGAGTTTTTGTTTGTACCACCACTTCCTGATTCTTAGGCAGATTGGCAGAATAAGTTGTTGCACTTTGATCCTTCAGATTTGTTTGTCGCTCGAATATGATCTGAAAACACCCAATATAACGTCATTTTTGGAGGATTATTTGGCAAATCTTTAATATACTAATCATTTCGAATGACGCCCGGCACTTTGATTACCAATCGTCTTCCGCAAACTTAGATTAACGCAATTGGATAGAAAAAAGATCGCCGTTATAACAATAAAATGTTGTATCAATTGACAATTTATAATTTGATAAATAAATTATAAAACAAATAAACTTTAACAAACGTATATACCAATTAAATGTATCATCTAATATAATCTTTCCCTTATTAAATGATTCTTTACTTCATTTATCAGCGTGTTATTTGAACTAACATGAGCTTCACGACGGTGACACATGTGGAGTAGGTTTTTTGTTTGGGTTCGTGTTGCTCAGCCTTTAGTTTTCTATGTTGTGTGTTTTAGACTGTTGTTTGTTTTTTGGTCGTTTTTTATTTTCTATGCCATGTCATTGTCAGTTTGTTATCGACTTAAGAGTTTTGATATCCCTTTGGTATTTTTCGCCTCTCTTTCACTGTTTTTTTTGAGTTGAGAAATGTTTAAAAAGTTCGGTGCATTAAATCAAAAATAAAATACCCGACAGAATTTTTGATACTCCCTAGTCAAAAATACCGAGACTGTGAAGGGAAAGATTTGGTTTTATGCTTTACTCCCCCCTTTCCCCCTTTTCCCTTCCGGTTCACTGAACATAATCCCTTTATTTTTAATTTGTTAAAATATCAGCGTTACCAGCTTTCTTACACAATTCTCTTGATCTATAATGAAAATAATTAACTAACTTTCAAACATAATGGTTACCAATAAAACCAAACTTCTAAGTCATTGATCACAAGAGGAGGTACAACCTATAAGTAAGTGTTCTCGCTTCTACAGTTCACTTACTGTTGTGACAGAATCCTCTGCGCTGTCCTGGTAGCATACAAAAGATTCACAATGATTTCTTTTCGAGGATTAACAATCTTCTCTATCAACCTCCAGCTTTATTTAATTTATTAAACTGAATGTTCTGTTATTATAGACTATAACTATGACGTCATATGAACATAAGAACCATCTGTATTAAGTAAAGCGCGCAATCGATAAAACATCTCCGAGAAGGGTAATACAATATAAGCCATGGATAAGAGTAGAATATCTCCCTCGCATTAGCCAAACAAAATATCGCGTATGATAAATACATAAACAATTTCCGGTGTGCTATAGTATACATGGTACAATAATAACAGGATTTCAAGTCCTAAAAATAAATATTTTATTATAATGACAACAAGTATGCAACGTGTTTGGGAAACATATTAAAAACACAAAAAAACGAAAAAAAAACAACAAAAAAACAAAACAAAACAGGCACCTCGTGTACATGACTGCAAACTTTTATATCATTATTAGTATATAACTTCATGACAGACGACTATAGTTTATTCATTTTATTTGAATACTGGAGATCATTAAGCAGACATAAGATACACATATTGTATTTTTTGCTTTCTTTGTTTTTTCAGATCCGATGCAAAGTTAACATAAAATATAATCAAAGCATCATGACCAAGTCCGTATGACAGTTATTCCATTATCTTCTCAATTGGTGGTATTCCTTAATGTCTTATTAGTGATTTTAAGTTAGGGAGATAATGCGATTGTCATGACAATATTTTTTTCTCTCAACCAACTGCCAAATAAGCAATAGGATTTCTATAACAAGATCTTACTCAGGTGTTAAAAGTTAATTGATAATATGATAATCATTTATGGCGATTTGCGAATTTCATTATGAATCAGATGCTGATATTGCCTTACATTTCATGCTATTGTATAGGATATATTCCATGTCATTATATGGACAAAATTTCATGCCATTGTATGGACAAAATTTCATGCCATTGTATGGACTAAATTCCATGCCACTGTTTGGACTAAATTTCATGCCATTGTATGGACTAAATGTCATGCCATTGTATGGAAAAAATGTCATGCCATTGTATGGACTAAATTTCATGCCATTGTTTGGACTAAATTTCATGCCATTGTATGGACTAAATTTCATGCCCTTGTATGGATTAAATTTCATGCCATTATATTGACTAAAAAATGTGGCAAGTTATAAAGATAGGTAATTTTGGAATTGTTACTTTACTACTGTTGCTTCATGGTTGCTTTTATACAGACTTTATTGATATGCCTCGAACGACTTAATGCAACATTTACAACAAAGAAAAGAATATTGGCGCATTTAACCAGTAACAAATCTATTGTACTTTGTTGTATACTTTGTCACATCATTGCTTTGATGAGATTTGGAATAGAAACAATTGGTGGACCTATTGCCTGTGAACCTAAACACACCGCTGTTCCATTGATTCTTTTTTTACACGACATTCCTTGTCTCGGTGTTTTTGTTTTAATTACCTCTTGTTACGGAGTTGTGGTATATCGGATAACTAATTCACATAAAAATTATCGAATTAGAGTATTTACGGTCAACAAATCGACAAAGGAAGATAAAGTAAGGATGCGTAAAAACTTAGTAACGCTTGGTCTGATAATAACACTTCTTTTAGTAGTAGTTATACTACGAGGTATTGCTGTAGTCCTTCTATACAAGGGAAATGGATCTGAAATAATTGATACACTATTTATAATTTTCAACAATGTGTTTGCATTGTTAAATCCTCTACTAGATCCGGTAATCTATGTATTGCGGATCAAGAAGTACCGTGATCATCTTCGATGTAAATGCCTCAAAAGAAATTCAGTTTCTGATGTGATCAACTTAGCCCAAAGCTCTTAAAAGGTGTATACTGATGAAAACGAAAACGTTTGGGACACTTTTCAACAAAACAACGGTGTTTATGGGAAGATTGTTTTCATAATTGGTTTAATCGAAATATATTGATCACGTTTAGAAAGTACAAGTGAGGTAAAGTTCAGCATTCACTTAGTGGGATTATATTATTATTTGTGAGATTATATATTAAGTGGCGATTGTGATTTTTGGATCTTCAGACATCCTTTATTCTTATTAAATTTTAAAGACTCAGTAGGTTTTTTTCTGAACTAGGCACTACCAGATACGCTTAGATACGAACCTTTCTAAAGGTTGGAAGCAAAGTAAAAGTAGACGAAAATGGATAAAAACAAATCAGCAATATTGTAGCAACTAAACAAAAACCGATATTGGCAGTGCCTAGCAATACTTATTAGTGATAACTTTTTAAATGATGCTCAATCTAATTTATAAAAATAATTTGTAATTTTCCTTTTCTTTATGTTTTCTACCAAAAAAAAAAATACTATTACCTCGGTATATACTTAAAATCTCTTAAACACTCATATTATTATAGATGTGTTTTGTATATTCGACAGAGTTTGAAAGTTAAAGATAACCTCCAAAGATTTTTGCGCGAAATGTGTACATATTAAATAATAAATGAAATTATATACTTTGTATGCGTAAATATCTACCATTGATTCCAGTGGAGTATTTCATAGATTCAAAGAATAACGCAGAAGTAGGTTTGGATGTACCTGTAATAAACTTATTACAAACGAGATTGTACATCATAATGTTACGGTGATGTTGTTTACCAAGCCCGTAAACTAAGATACGATCCGGGACTTTTTATAAATTCAACGCTTTAATCAGATCTTTGAATATTGTTTTTATCGGTATAAATATTGTTTTTGTTAACAATAAATTAAAACCCAACTAAATATCATTGCTATGCACATCTGTACATTCACGGTCCTACTATCTGTCGATATCTATATTTGCCATTGCACAAGGTCGTGTTTTTCTCTGACTCTTTATGACGTTTTTAGGTTTGCAGTTAAAAATTTGTTGAGGACTTTTCCGCCATTACTGCCGTTACTTTTAATCATTTCCATGATAAATTTCTATTTTTGTGATAAATTTAGAAAAATGTTTTGACCGATTTTTAATATGTGTATCCCCATTAAAATACAAGACGTAACTGCAAACACATCCACTTCAAACCAAAGAAAAACTTTATAGCCAACGGAACATTGACATCAACATCATGAAAATTTAAAAATAGGAAAATAAAAATAGGAAAAGTCGTTCCATTGTCAATAAATTTGTCTGCAGATTAATTACCAAGAGAAAATGTTATATTAAGGTAAAAAGGGAAAGTCATCACTATTAATGTTTGATTTAGCTAGAATGAAATCAGGGGGTTAACATTCATTTATATCTTATTTCTATAATTTGACAAATTTGGGTTATTACAAAGAATATGTCGTTTACATTTTCGCTGGTATTTTGCAAAATGTCACCATAGAGAATAGGATACAATCAGTAAATTTACAGATCTGATGTCTATGCTGGTATTTAAAGAACATGTCGTTTTTGAGTTAAGACGCAGGCACATCGTATGAATTCGTGATGGTTAAGATATTTTTGTTATTGTTGTGAAACGGATGAAAAATCATCTGTTTAAAAGAGAGGCGAAAGATACCAAACGGACATTCAAACTCATGAGTCGAAACTAAACTGACAAAGTCATGGCTAAAAAATAAAAACTACCAATATACAAACAACAGTAAATAAAATACAACATAGAAAACTAAAAACTTAGCAACACGAACCCTATGTTAAGCTACGATTGATATCTGATACACATACAAAGGAAAAGTTCATTCATGTGAATCTCACGTTGAATTCGCATAAATAAATTTCACCTCAAATAAAACGAGCTATTACGTGAAACTCACGTAAAAATGTGTGTGAAATCACATGATTTTTTCACGTGAGTTTCACATGAATTTTCAAAATGAAGTTATTCAAATAACATATAAATTCGAAATTTTTATTAAAGTCATGAAAAATATCAAAAGACACTTCTGGGGCGGGGGGTTTAGGTTCGCGTGAATTCAACGTAAAAAATTTCACATGAGTTTAACGTATAATTAGATGTAAGAAGATGTGATATGAGTGCCAATGAGACAACTCTCCATCCAAGTCAAAATTTATAAAAGTAAACCATTATAGGTCAAAGTACGGTCTTCAACACGGATCCTTGGCTCACACCAAACAGCAAGCTATAAAGGGCCCCAAAAATTACTAGTGTAAAACCATTCAAACGGGAAAACCAACGGTCTAATCTATATAAAAAACGAGAAACGAAAAACACTTATGAACCACATCAACAAACGACAACTACTGATCATCAGATTCCTGACTTTTGTTTGAGGTAATTTCACATGAAATTTTCAACGTGACATTCAGGTGAAATTCAAGTGAGCAAAATTTGTTTGTGTACATGCTGATCGTTCGTCCAATACTGATTTGACAACCCTAAAACAAAAGAACCCAATAAGGGATGGGGGATTGGGGGGGGATTGGATTCCCTTAGCACATATATTTTGCCTTTTTCTGAATGTAACCATTTTAATTCCGCAACCCCTTCTAACCCCCTTATTAGGATTGACTGAAACCTTCTCAGAGTTTCAACAGTAAAGTGCCATTGTTTACTTATTTTGTTTTGTTATCCAACTTTGGTGTGGGGTTTCCCTTTCGATAACATTAATTATGCCATTGGTTTTTCTGAATTTACTCTAAATTTTTCTTGAACCTTCAGCATATAATGCCACTGTGCACCTACTATACTCCAAATTACTTACTAGGGGGTTTCCCTTGGCAAATGATGGGTCATTTTTATTTCTCACAAACAATTACTGCAATGTTCAAACTGTCCAATTCCATTAAAGTTTGTGATTTTTAAGGTATATAAACAATAATTTTTTCAGTATTTTTTTTCCAGGAATTAAATAAAACAAAATCTGGCAGTGTTTGCAAAATTAGATATTGTTTTTAATAGCCCAAACTTCCGACATGATCTGTAATCTGTAAAATAGAGTCAAAAGATACCAAATGGACATTCAAACTCATAAGTCGCTCCGGAAGATTAATCTGTATAACCAGTACTGCCAGTCAATGCACACCTCCATAATCTGGAGTGTGATATCCACCACTTCACGCGAATACAAATCATATAAATGTTTTTTTCACACTATTAAAAGTTCTATCCACACGATTAAAAGTTATATCTACCAGAATATCGTATGAGAATTAATTTTCAACCATTGATATACATTGATATACATTTAGACTAAACATATTCAGATTTACTTTAAGATTTGTTTCGACAACGCATGTTAACAGTCATTGCTATTATTATTGAGAAACGTGTTTAAAAAAAACACAACAAGGTACGCTTGCAAGTATGATCGACTGGTTTTAAGGGTATTTACAAAACAACCATGATGAATATCAACAAGACTTTGAAAATCAAGTATGGACGCATTCCCATTCCATGGTGTAAATTTAGGAAAAATGAAATTGGATGAAATTAGTGTACCTAAGCCTAAATCCTTATTTCGTTGTCATTGTGGTCTGAAGTGGATACTATTAAAAATTCTATCCACCAGAATATCGTATGAAAATCGATTTTCAACCATTGATATACATTCAGACTAAAAGTATTAATGTGACTTTTCAGATTTACTTGAAATAAAGGCAACAGTAGTATACCGTTTTTTACTTGACACAGGGCTCTATCTCTGATCTTATTTCTTTGTGCACAATTCTGATTCTTCGTATTTCACCTTTATCAATAATAGGAAAATCTGTTTCGGACGATTCCATATATCATTATGTTTCAGGGTTTTTTAAATTCAGTATCGAGATAATGTATATTATTTAGCGTTGTCTGCGAGAAATTATAAATCATTTTCTGATAACGTAACTTAATTCAAAACCAATATAAATATAGTTAACATATATATTTTTAACTGTGTAAATTGATCGGAATGTGAACGACAACATAGACCTAAAATTCTTCTATCCCGTTTAACAAATGACATTTGCGCGGGAACTTCTTCCATTGACCATTGACATCGTAATTTAATGGACGTTAATATTTGATTTTGGATTATTTTAATGTGATATAAATTGTTTTTGGATTTAATGTGATATTATTTGTTTCTTCTTCTAGAGTACATAATTTGACGTCAGGTTTGTACACATTAAGTTTATAGTCTAGTCAGAACTGAAGTAGATGTACAGCATATCCCATCATAGTGCAACCAACAACTACAACTGATTAAAGCTACAACTGTTGAATAGACCTTTATTTATATATATTTAATCTCATTCCAGTCCATTAAACTGGCAAATTCAACAGAATCAGTGTAAATTTTGCGAATTCTACGTCTTTCACCTTTATATAAATCGTTATGGACGATTCCATATACCATTATATTTAAGGGTTTTTTTATATTCAGAATCGAGTTAATGCAAATCATATGTCTTCAACAACATAGGCAATGAGACATTTGACAAAATTATGAATGAAGGACTTATGGTGCAGTTTATTATGGACTCATCATCTGAAAAGATCAAGCCAATTGTTAATATCAAACATCAAAATATCACAGACATTGAGAATATCACACGAACTTTATGCTATGGTCTACATATAAAACGGACAACCCTGATGAATAAGAGTTAAACTTATCTTTATGAGCTATATCAGTCTATCAAGTGAAAGTAGGAGTTTCTTGGTTTATGGTGTTACTGTACAGGTATTGATATTTAAAAAAAGTTCAACTGTATACTATGTACATATTATTGACCTTAATAAATCATATTGGGAGTGACCCTTAGAAAGGGCGAACCTACCAGACAGGTAACAGGTAACAGGTAATGTATGTTGCTTAGTGTTTTTTTGCGAAAACAATTCAATTTCCTGATAAACTTCCTTAATACAGAAACATTACATATAGTTGACATTTTCATTATATTTTACTGTGTCAAAATGACATAAATATGAAGGACAGTATAGCCCTGAAAATGGTATATCCCGTTTTACACATGACATTTACGAGGGAAAGACTAACATGGGAACGTATCATAAAATTCATCTTATCTTATCATCACCATTGCGACTATTAATTTGTTTATGCATTGTAATTTACTGACTGTCTTCTAATTTGATCTCCTACCACTACATTCATTCAAGTAGAACAGTATCAACATTTGAAATTGGGTTTGTACACAATTTTGGAATATACATAAACTTCAATCCTGTTTACCTGTACCTGTTTACCTGTACTGCAACTCCCTCCTATGTCAGGAGAACTACCAATCTTAAAATCGGTAATCCTTATTATTTATTGAAAATAAGTGGATCAATCCTTTAGAAAAGTTTTTAAGGTAAAAAAGCTACATTTTCTTTTTTCCGTTTCTACAACAGCAAAATAACCCCTTGTCTGAGGGACTTGTTCCCATTCTGTTGTTTAGTTGTAAATCAGGCCATTGCTTTTTTTTACAGCCAACAAGGGTTTTCCTCATTTTGAAGGCTGTACAGTTGCCTATATAAATTGCTTTGTCATTTGAACTTCTGTGGATAGCTGTCTCATTGGCAATCATATCATATTGCAGACCTGAAAAAGATGTACAAAGTTAAATATTCTGCAAACTTCAAACAACCTTCTACAACTGATTTACCATAAAACTGTTGAACAGAGCTATACATATTTGATCTCATTCCAGTCCTTTAAGTCAGGAATCTGACGTTCAGTAGTTGTCGTTTGTGGATGTGGTTCATAAGTGTTTCTCGTTTCTCGTTTTTTATATAAATTAGACCGTTGGTTTTCCCGTTTGAATTGTTTTACACTAGTAATTTTTGGGGCCCTTTATAGCTTATTGTGCGGTGTGAGCCAAGGCTCGGTGTTGAAGACCGTACTTTGACCTATAATGGTTTACTTTTATAAATTGTGACTTGGATGGAGAGTTGTCTCATTGGCACTCATACCACATCTTCTTTGGTTAATAGTTGTTATTTATATAAAACGATTCCACGTCGATATTACAACAATCAGATATCAACCCAACGCCAAACTGAATGTCATTGAAAGACATCTAGAGGTCAATATACAGTCTAGAACAATAGACAAAATTAAAAGAAATACAGCGAATTATTGAAAAGAATTATTATTACATGTATTTGCAAGATTAAAAATATTATATCTTTCACAATTTTTTGAGTAAAAACTTTTAGGTTCCACCTACCATTTTATAAAACTGTGATTTCATTGCGGCTAGTCTGTAAAAAGGATGTCAATTAGAGAAGCCAATACTTTTGGGACATTGATTTGAAAACAACAAAAAGACGTCTATTAGAGGGGTATTTAATTGGTCGTAGATTTGGAATCTTATTTTATTATGAAGTCAGATTTGGACATCGACTTGAGGAATGGAGGTTGATTAGAGACCGGACGTCAATCTGAGTCTTATATATGTATACCTATATTATTGATTCAAATTTGATGGTAAATAGACACTGATAAGTCTGATAACGTTTTATAGTTTTGAATGTTTGTTCATCAGTTTACTGTGTTTAGGTGAAAGTATGTTCTTATTTCAAAAACAGAGGGGCAATCAGCCCATATCAATTTGTGCAAGGAGCGATTGTTACTTGCTAGGTACCGAATGATTTTACCACAACTTTGTAGAAGTTTTAATCGGTGTATATACTGAAAATATGAATAAAAATGCAAGTCTTTTTCAGGACTACTGATCCATGTAGTATGGTATGTATGTGAGATGCGGTTATAGAGGATGGATGTTCACGAAGGACCTGTAGTACAAAGTATATCAAAGGATTGAGCTCTTTGTCTTAGAGTATTATTAAAGTGCTTTGCTTTGAGCTCAGTTCATTGTTATGTAATTCATTCTTTGTGAAATAAAGATTTGACAGACAACTCTCATCTGCATTAGGAATTGTTGAAGTAGTATCCATTCTATGTAAGTAGAAATGGGGAGATAAAAGCAATATATTTACATTTGAACCAAACATTTTTTGTCCAGAAGCCAAATTAAAAAAGCACAATTTTACCAAACAATGCTACTCGTGCTACTAGCAATATGATGCTAGGTGGTTTTGTTACACGTTTTGTTAAACATCTGTACTGCCTACTGACGACTCAGTTCTAAGTGTAAATGGTCATTCAGTATGTAAAAGAAGTGGACAAAATTCATAAGGCCTATCTGACCTAATTGATTTTATAAAATTATTTTTCATTGTTCAATATTTATCATTCATTCGTTAATTTCTTAACTTGTGTGAATTTAGAGTAAAAATTAATGTTATTTACAGCACTTGCATACCACAACAAAACTAGCTTACTGTACTGGTATCACTTATAGTTGTATCCATATAACAAAAAAATCTTGAAACAAGAATATTTTTGAAATACCTTTTTTATTTTGAATACTATAACTTTTTAGATAAATAGAACATATTAAGTAGATGTTCATACCCACTAGAAATTTTATCAGTTGAGTTTTGTAGCAGTTATGGGTCTTTGAAGCATGCTCACAAAAGTTCTTTTATTGATATCATTTTCATACTGGTAAAAATTGTTTTTTTACTTTGACCAGGCTTTGGAGAAGACATTCTCGAAGGAAGAACTAATAAGCAATAACACAGAAGTTTACTGCCTATCTCATATAGGCCCAAGCATCATGTCAGGCATTGCAATTACTTAAAACCATTAAATATCTTCTGAGAAACAATTTCGACATTTAAACAAAATCTTTTACTAATGATACTGGGAAATCCTTAACTAATTTACAGTTTATGTGGACAAACCCAAGTAAGAAGTGACCACCACAAAGGAACACAAATAGAACCATACAAATAGTGCATGCATGCATGTTCTCAGATACCATCTCCCATATTAAAATCACATCATGCAGAAATGAACCTAATGTGTTCCTCTCCTAGCTATCCAAAATCAAAGATGTGGAACATCTTTTATCATAATCATTTGGTAATCAATGCAATTAGTGTCTCCTCTATGAAAGTCGTGAACATTAAAACTAAATATTAAATAAACAACATTGTTAATGATTAGTGTTTGGTTCAGGTTGGCTGTCATTGTGCAACACAGTTTAATATAGAACCCTATGGGAAAAAACAGAGAACTCCTTGTGTCAGAAAACACTGTCAAGCATCCAAACACACTATCCACACTGATCTGTGTCCACACTTGTAATGTACTAATATATTTGTGTATTTCTCTGTGATGAGTGTTCTTGCGTTTGTTTGTACTGTGTTCCTGTCATGTAGTGTTGCCGTTTTAGCAATATTTTCAACTATGCCATATAAGCGGGAGGTTTGGCTAGCCATAAAACCAGGTTTAACCCACCTTTTTTTCTGTACCAAGTCAGGAATATGGCAGTTGTCATCAGACAATCTGGTTCTATGTATGTTGGCGTTTGTTTTGCTGTAGTTCAGTGTTTCTGTTGTTCCGTTGTTTTCCGTTGTATTCCTTTTATATTTGATGTGTTTCCATCGGTTTTAGTTTGATTCCCGGATTTGTTTTTGCGGAATTATGACTATTGAACAGCGGTATACTACTGTTGCCTTTATTTAAGGGTACTTACAAAACTGGTCATATTCAGTGTTCTTTTAACATAAAATGCCACGATGAATATCAACAAGACTTGAAAATCATGCATGGACGCATTCCCATTCCATGGTGTAAATTTTTGAAAAATGAAATTGGAGGAAATTAGTGTACCTAAGCCTAACTCCTTATTTCGTTGTCACTGTTGTCTGAAGTAGATACATATGTTATATTAAACTTTGGCAATTCATAATTCTACTTTTTTTAAATAATTTTAGGAATTGCCAAAAAACTAAATTTTTATATAACACATATAAAACTTTGATTACGCCGTTCTTCGTAAATATAAAGGAAACAGCCTTAATTAAGAATATGTCCATGTCAGATAATAGGATTATAGGTACAAAAACTATAAATACAGAAACCTATTTTCCAAACCTTACAGATTTTCAAAGAAAGTAGAGGAGATCTTTATCATGTTCACGATTTAATTGTTTCCACTTTAAATGACTGATTTTAAGTCTTAAATTTGAAGGGTTTCTTTTTGGTTTAAATCTTAAATCCAGTTGCTTGTTTGTCTTGTCGTTGTTTGTGATAGTATTTTCTTTTGCTGTAAGAAGTTATTGGTTCTCTCTCAACTACAACAAGAAATGCAGTTTGTATATTTTTATTAGATACATAATTAGTTTCTGTTTAACCAAGATTGCACTGTTTTCCTATCGTTAAGATTTGTTTCCGAGCTTCTAATGTAAGAGGATCTAAGAAACTGTAAACTTTACGCAAAACCAACATCTTGAATAAATAGACATCACAGGATACACAATCAATGTAGCATTTAACATGTGTGTCAAACACATACGTCTTCAACTCATTACATTTCTGTCCTGGCCCCGAAGATTCTTCATATTTTCCTATCAGAGCGTTTGTTAAACAAATCCTCACACAGTCAATAGATCTTTTTCCAGCTGTTGTAAAACTAGAGGAGAAACTTTTTAATCTGTTACAGTACTTGTAGCCATATGCAATAAGATACTCAGAGGAACCGCATTGTCGTTGTTGTTCAAAACATCTGTAAAATTATCAATCGCCATTTTTCGCTTTAGCGACACATTCAGGATCAACCGATGCTGTAATGATAAAGGAATACAATGTTTAGCATTGGTAATACTAATGTGTAAGTTAGTATGCGTTATTTTAATATGTTACATCAGAATAGGTAGAAACCAATTACATTTAGATATTTAAAACTGACTTTCTTTTCGAACTTCGGTCATGCTACCTATATGTAAATATAAAAATAAGAAGATGTGGTATGATTGCCAATGAGACAACTTTCCACAAGAGACAACATGACACAGAAATCAACAACTATAGGTTACCGGTCGGTCTTCAACAATGAGCAAAACCCATACCGCACAGTCAGCTATAAAGATCCCGAAATGACAAATATAAAAAAAAATCAAACGAGAAAATTAACGGTCTGATTTATGTACAAAATAATGAACAAAAAAACAAATATGTTATACAGCAACAAACGGCAACCACTGAAGTACAGGCTCTTGAATTGGGACAGGCACATATAGAGTAAGGCGGGGTTAAACTAGTTAGAAGGCGCGCCAACCCTCACCTAACCTGGGACAATGGTGTAACATTACAACATAAGAACAAACTATTAAAAACCAGTTGAAAAAGGATTAACTCGTCAGATACAAAGCAGAACTACATCTAACAAAAACAAACACAGAGTGGACGTGGCAGGGTACTTATACATCCCCACAACAAAAAGACTATATATACAGATCTGAGCGTACTCGCAGTTACTGACAGCTTATTCAAAGCCAATAACAACTAATAAAAAAAAGCATGCATCTAAGACTAAAAGTACAGTTCAGGGCGGTTGGAAATTTACAGGAATAAATGGGTTTGTGCCATCTCCCATTTTTGAATTACTTTTGTTATCACTTCTGCTAAAAGTACATATTAATAAACTCACCATGATACTAGGAACAAAATTGTGTACATCAGACGCGTGATTTGTCTATATACAAAAGACTCATTAGTGACACTCGAATCAAAAAAGTTAAAAAGGCCAAATAAAGTACGAAGTTAAAAAGCACTGAGGACCCAAAATTGAGAAAGGTTGCCAAAAAATACAGGTAATAACATAAACGGTACCAATTTTTCTGCACCAGATGCGCATTTCGACAATCAATGTCTCTTCAGTGATGCTCGAGGCCAAAATATTTGAAAATCCAAAGCTTATTAAAAATATGAAGAGCTATAAACAAAAAAGGACCAAAAAGTACAGCCAAAGCCGGGCAAGGAATCAGAGCTTTGCATGAGGGAGATACATTCCTTAATTTTAAATAATTTCCAAAATTTTTTGACAGCAAATTTTAATAACATAAAATCCGTATTTTCATGCCAGTACCAAAGTACTGGCTACTGGGCTGGTGATACCCTCGGGGACTATCAGTCCACCAGCAGAGGCATCTACCCAGTGGTAGTAATAACATAAACGGTACCAATTTTTCTGCACCAGATGCCCATTTCGACAATCAATGTCTCTTCAGTGATGCTCGAGGCCAAAATATTTGAAAATCCAAAGCTTATTAAAAATATGAAGAGATATAAACAAAAAAGGACCAAAAAGAATAGCCAAAGCCGGGCAAGGAATCAGAGCTTTGCATGAGGGAGATACATGAGGTTAATATAAGGTAATCTATTATGTTACACAACTGTAGCGACGGGATGTTTCTCAGACTAAAACTGTCACTTTAAATTTCCATAGCATTATTTGTCTGAAGCATTTCCAGAAATCGAAATAATTAATAATTAAAAATAAGAAGAAGTGGCATAATTGCCAATGACACAACTCTCCACAAGAGACCAAATGACACAGAATTTAGCAACTATAGGTCACCGTACGGCCTTCAACAATGAGTTAAACCTATACCGAATATTCAGCTATAAAAGGCCCCGAAATGACAAATGTAAAACAATTCAAACGAGAAAACTAACGGCATGATTTATGTACAAAATAATGAACGAAAAACAAATAATGCATACAGACATGTTTGGAGTTACATGATTAATACTTGAATAAAAGTCTTAATATCGATTTACTACAAGATGATGTTTACATTTCAAAGTTAATTCCTTTCTCAATCTATATTTGTTTTATGCCAGCATGTTTGATTTCTGATCGGCATTACACATAACAAAATACTAACGAATATTAAGAAAAAGGAGTTATATAATCAGAACAAAATAGATTCAATTTATTCTGTGAATGGTTTCCAAAACGAGTTTCCAAGAAGAAACGTGTATTTTCAATAGGGTCAACATATCTTGTAAAATTGTGGAGGCGACTTTGAAGGAATTAGATTTGAACCGGTGACGAGTTGTACCAAGTGACTGACAACCAAAACATCAACAACCGTTGAATTGAAATCGAAATGTATGTTTTTTTAATTGAAATATAGTAATGAATAAATGTTTGCTAGGCAAAACTACAAAATTAACCTGAAGTAAATATGTAAAAAGTTATTTAAATATAAAAAACTAATACAACCTTCCTCAGAGTTAGATCCATGACCCTAAATATTTGTTTGTATGGTAAGTATAACGAGTAGAATAATGTTCCGTAGAATTCAGATTTTCCATTTATATATATTAATAACCAATGATATTTACATTGATTTAATCACTTAAAAGAGTAAATTTTAAAATTAAAAAGATCTGTTATATAAACGAAATCCGGGATGTAAGAATATTTATATATGTTAGATGAAAAGTTATTTACATACAATTGTTTTCATTTTACGGATTTTATTAATCGTAACTACATCTAAGAAGATTAATTGAATGACATCACTAACAGGACTTGTTAAATTGTGAAATAGTGTTTACATCTTTGTATAGGTAATTCTATTGTCTAAGGTGATTTCCCTTTAGGAATCCTTTGCCAGTGGTATATAATTGATTTGTTTTAATAGTTGCATATCGGTGACGCTATCAACTTCAGTTTCCCGGATATTCCTTACAACCCCACTGAGTTTATGTATGAGATATACTGTAGGCCATTTTAGACAAATTAGAACTGATATCTTAAATTCTGCATTTGACAGAGTGGAGAACGGCATGATTTCATATCAGCAGGTTAAGTATCTTGAGATTGTGTTTGTAACAGCGAGCATTGATGCATTATAATTATGGTTTTACCGTAGTTGTATTTCCTATCTGTTTTCCGCCATTATAGACTGCTTTACACTGTTAAGTGTTTTCCTTTGCACGGATTTTCATTCAACGTTTTTTTAATTTTTTATATATTTTATGTCCCCCTCCGCTGATCGTGATTAAAAAGGATGCGGTTTAGACCTTAAAAAATAAGCATCCTCAAGATGTGCATGTGCTTGTCTTAAGACTGTTATCTTGTCAGTGATTATTCTTTGTGCAGGTCTATATTATGTGTTTTCATTGCTGTATTATTTAGTTTTATGCGATATTTATCTATTTATAATATTTATTGGCAAATTATTTTTTATTCCTCATATTTTAAAACTATATGATCATGATGATTATCTATTTTTTGGCCATTATTCTCTATTTTCTAAAAACTTCCACACTCTCTTTTGTTATATCTTATAATTTTTGTCCATTTGATGACGATGGCAGATTTATTTTATAGTCTGTGTTAATTTTAATCATTACTGTATTAGAATCCGGTGATTTGAAGGTTGACATGTCTGTCTAGTGTTATGAATGCATGTTGATCCCTTAGACAAGACGGCCTTTGTGTTTTTGTATCGTTGTGTTGCTGTATCATTGGCATACAGCCATCATCTATTATTCATATTTCAGATGATGTTTTTATTCTTGATATGTATACCATGTGATATTCGAGTACTGGTTCCTACTAACTGAAAATCTCGAGTGTATTAAACATAATGAATATATTTATTTAAAATAATGTTTAAACATAACTGCATTAGAACAAAATGACAAATTCTAAAATATACAACAAAGGAGATGATTTCAACTTTGATTTTGCAAACGTTAAAACAAAGGGTTCTTTAACAGAGTAACATGTTGTATAGAATGTAACGTGTTGAATACTTTCTAAATAATGGCACTGTCGCTGCCAACATCTTATCTGCAAATATATTCTGTTTCTCGTTAAAATAAATAGTTTTAGACGCAATTTCTCGTCACTCTTTTTTTAATGTCGTAAATAGTATTACAATCTCGCAAAATATATATATTTCAACTGGGGAAAGTTCATTCATCTTTCAATAGTAAGATTTACAGGCGTGGAATTCTAATTCAGTTAAAAAGATTATTTCATCAGGTTGTCTGGCGATTTTGAATACTTGCTGACCTCACATGAATCGCCTGCCGATTTAACTTGAGTTATACTGGAAATCTTCATAATACTTGCTGGGAATAGTGTTTTCTCATTTTTTATGGAACAGTTTACCCAAAAGCTGTGGCATTTTTACCTTGTTTATTTAATTGTGTGCCGTCTTTAATTTCCTTGTTTACGTTATTGGGCTGTGCAATGTTTTATTCGTTGTTGTTTGTCTTTGTTTGGACGTCTATTTTCTAAATGTTATCGGTTGTCAGTAGTTGGTATGGTCTGTTGTATTGTCCTATATTTGTGATAATTCATGATATCCTTTTCACGTATTATCAAGGATTCTATTTAAAGCATTCTCAATATAATCAATAGATACCGAACTTTATATCAATTCATCTGCTAGCTAAGAGTAAATTCAGTTGAAAATGAATGTCTGTATTTCTAATGTTATCAATCTGCAACCGATTATTAGACTTTACCTTTTGAAGATTACTTAGAATTTGAAGTTCAAACATTCATTTCTAGGTTAAAACGCGCCTCTGGCGTACAGAATTTTAATCCTTGGATCTATGATGAGTTTATTTCCCCGAAATAAACGGTGAACAATACTACCAACAATCATCATTTTCATATTCAGTATATATATTAGTCACTCAGGAAAAGTTCAAAAAGGAATAACAACCTTGCAAACAAGTACCTGTAACTCATGCTCACATTTTTAGAAACGTTTTCTTGCAAGATACTGTTATATTCACTTTTTTTACGGGTCCTTTGTCATATATTGTCTTTGGTTTCGACCATGTGGGATTTAATATCATTTTACACATAACAAAAGACTCACAGATATTAAAAATATATATAATCATACAGATATAGTAACTGTTTTATCTGTGAAAGGTTTTTTACACAGGGAAGGGCAAGTTCCAGATGCATAGGAACCAAACCTTTCAACAAATGTTGAAATATATATGTATCAACTTTTAAATAAAGAAATTATATTAAAAAAATATTTGTCTTACATGTAAATAATACTAAATGTACCTGTAGTACATATCGGATTAGTCACAAGAAAAAAAAAGTACAAACTTCCACAGAGTAAGACCCCTGCCCTAACTGGTGTTCAGTGTAAATATAATGCATGCGAGTAGAATATTGTCCTGGAGATATTCAGATTTCCTATTTGTATATCTAACTGATGAATAAAAAATTAATTGCCATTAATAAATATTCCGTATCAACTTCACAATTTTTATTTATTAATATTACTTTTACTGTTAAGTCTGTTTTTTGTTATATACATTTGACGTGACTCTGTACTTATGTATCCGTCATACTTTGAACCACAAAATTATTTTATTTATTAATATTACTTTTACTGTTAAGTCTGTTTTTTGTGATATTCATTTTACGTGACTCTGTACTTATGTATCCCGTCATACTTTGAACGACAAAATTATTTTATGTCTACCTGTGCGAATTTCAAACGCGCGATTTTACGCCAGTACTTAAAACCTTCCATCCTTTATGGGTGGATTTTACATAGATAAAAAAAATCGTATAATAAAAAAGCAAAATTATATATATAATGAGGATGTTAAATTTGATGTATGCCTTTTTGTGCTTCTTCGTTACATTTGTTTGTTTTTAAGATGTGATTAAGATGATAACACAATGTTGACTGCTGTACCCCTATTTTTGACATTTTTACCTATTGTGTCTGTTTGTTTTGTCCACACATCGTTGTCAATATAATGGAATTTGATGCGACTGTCATACAAGTGAGAGGTTTAGCTAGCTATAAAACCAGGTTCAATCCACCATTTCTACATAAGGAAATGCCTGTACCAAGTCAGGAATATGACGGTTGTTATCCATTCGTTTGATGTGTTTGAGCTTTTGATTTTGCCATTTGATTAGGGACTTTCCTTTTTGAATTTTCCTCGGAGCTCAGTATTTTTGTGATTTTACTTTTTATTATCCCTTTGGTATTTTCGCCTCTCTTTCACTGTTTTGTTGAGTTGATAAATGTTTAAACAGTTCGGTGCATTAAATCAAAAATAGTCCCTAGTCAAAAGTACCGAAACTGTGAAGGGAAAGATTTGGTTATATGCTTAACTCCCATCCCCAACCCCCTCGATTTACTGAACATAACCCCTTTATTGTTAATTTGTCAAAGCATTATGACCAAGGCAGTATGATACTTATTCCATTATCTTCTCCGGTGGTGGTATTTACAAACTTTCTAATACAATTCATTCGATCTTTAATGAAAATAACTTAATAATTTTCAAACATAATGGTCACCAATGAAAACAAACTACTAAGTCATTTATCACAAGAGGAGGTACAACCTATAAACAAGTGTTCTCGCTTCTACAGTTCACTTACTGTTGTGACAGACTCCTCGGCGCTGTCCTCGTAGTCCGCCAAAGATTCACAATGTTTTCCTTTCGGGGATTAACAATCTGCTCTATCAACCCCAAGCTTTATTTAATTTATTATTCTGAATGTTATTATTGACTATAACTATGACGTCATATGTACATAGCAACCATCTGTATTTATTAAAGCGCGCAATCGATAAAACATCTCCGAGAAGGGTAACACAATATAAGCTTTGGGGGTAGACAAATTATCGCGTATGATAAATACAAAAACCATTTCCGGTGTGCTATAGTATACATGGTATAATAATAACCGCATTTCAAGTTATATTGATAAATACTTTATTATATTGACAACATGTATGCAACGTGTTTGAGAAACATACAAAAAAACACAAAACCAACAAAAACAAAATCAGACACATAACCAAAAACTTACAAATACATATACGCGAACGATAAAAAGGTACCTCGTGTACATGACTGCACACTTTTAAATAATTTTCAGTATAAAACTTCTTGACAGATGTTGTTCTGAATTTACTATAGTTTATTCATTTTATTAGAATACTGGAGATCATTAAGCAGTAATAAGATACACGTATTATTTGTTGCTTTCTGCGTATTTTCAGATCCGATGCAAAGTAAACATAAAATATAATCAAAGCATTATGACCAAGGCAGTATGATACTTATTCCATTATCTTCTCCGGTGGTGGTATTTCTTGATGTCTTATTCGTGATGTTAAGTTAAGGAAATAATGCGATTGTTATGACAATATTTTTTTTCTCTCAACCAACTGCCAAATAAACTATAATAAGATCTTACTCATGTGTTGAAGGTTAATGGATAATATGATAATCATTTATGGCGATTTGCGAATTTCATTATGACTCAGATGTTCATATTGACTTACAGTTCATGCTATTGTATAGGATAAATTCCATGTCGTTGTATTGTTTAAATTTCATGCCATTGTATAGACTAAATTTAATGCCATTGTTTGGACTAAATTTCATGCCATTGTATGGACTAAATTTCATGCCATTTTGTATTCGATGTAAATGCTTTAAAAGAAATTCAGTTTCTGATGTGATGTGCTCAACATGGACCAAAGTTCTTAAAATGTGTAAACTGATGAAAACAAAAACGTTTAGGACACTTTTCAACAAAACAACGGTGTTTATGAGAAATAAATGTTCTTTCCCTTTCGTTTCTTGTTTATTTTAATTAAAATAAACTGACAACGCCATGGCTGAAAAAGAAAAAGAACCAACTGACAAACAGTACACATAAAATAAAAAAATAAAGACTGACAATACGAACCCCACCAAAAACTGGGAGTTGGGCCTCAGGTGCTCCGGAAGATTAATCTGTATAACCAGAACTGCCAGTCAATGCACAACTTCAAAATATGGAATGTGATATCCACCACTTCACGCGAATACAAATCATATAAATGTTTTTTTTTCACACTATTAAAAGTTATTTTCACACTACTAAAAGTTCTATCCACCACAATATCGTATGAGAATTAATTTTCAACCATTGATATGCATTCAGACTAAAAATATTTTCAGAATTGTTTAAAGATTTTTTTCGACAACGCATGTTAACAGTCATTGCTATTATCATTGCGAAACGTGTTTAAATAAAGCACAACAATGCACGCCTGCAAGTATGATCGACTGGTTTAAAGGGTACTTACAAAACTGGTCATATTAAGTGTTCCTTTAACATAAAATGGTACGATGAATATCAATTAGACTTCAAAAATTATGTATGGACGCATTCCCATTCCATGGTGTAAATTTAGAAAAAAACGAAATTGGAGGAAATTAGTGTACCTAAGCCTAACTCCTTATTTCGTTGTCATTGTGGTCTGAAGTGGATATATATGTTATATTAAACTTTGGCAATTCATAATTCTACTTTGTTAAAATAATTTTGAGCTTTTGATTTTGCCATTTGATTAGGGACTTTCTTTTTTGAATTTTCCTCGGAGTTCAGTATTTTTGTGATTTTACTTTTTTAAGAATTGCCAAAAACAAAATTTTAATATAACACATATAAAAGTTTGATTAAGCCATTCATCGTAAATATAAAGGAAACAGCCTTAATTAAGAATATGTCCATGTCAGATAATAGGATTTTAGGCTATTATTACAGAAACCTATTTTCCAAACCTCATAGGAGATCCTTATCATGTTCACGATTTAATTGTTTCCACTTTAAATGAATGATTTTTAAGTCTTAAATTTGAAGGGTTTCTTTTTGATTTAAAGCTTAAATCCAGATGCTTGTTTGTCTTGTTGTTGTTTATGATAGTATTTTCTTTTGCTGTAAGCAGTTATTGGTTCTCTCTCAACTACAACACGAAATGCAGTATGTATATTTTTATTAGATACATAATTAGTTTCTGTTTAACCAAGATTGCACTTTTTTCCTATCGTTAAGATTTGTTTCCAAGCTTCTAATGTTAGAGGATCTGAGGAACTGTAAACTTTACGCAAAGCCGACAAGTTGGATAAATAGACATCACAGGATGCACAATCCCGGTAGCATTTAACTTGTGTGTCAAACGCATACGTCTTCAACTCATTACATTTCTGTCCTGGCCCCAAAGATTCTTCATATTTTCCTATAAGAGCTTTTCTTAAACAAGTCTTAATACAGTCAATCGATCTTTTTCCAGCTTTTGTAAAACTAGAGGAGAATAGTTTTATTCTGTTACAGTACTTGTAGCCATATGCAATAAGATACTCAGATGAACCGCATTGTCGTTGTTGTTCAAAGCATCTGTAAAATTGGCAATCGCCACTTTTCGCTTTAGCGACACATTCAGGATCAACCGATGCTATAATAATAAGGGAATACAATATTTAGCATTGGTAAAACTAATGTGTAAGTTTGCATGCGTTTGTTTTATATGTTACAGCAGAATAGTTAAAAATCATTTATATATTCAAGACTGTCTTTCTTGATGAACTTCATGCTACTTACATGTATCTACTAAGTACAGTTCAGGGCGTTGTGATTTTTACAGTCATAAAGGAGGTTTGCCATGTCCCATTTTTGAATTACTTTTGTTATCACTTTTATCTTCTGCTTATAGTAAATATTAATAAAGTCATCATAGATACCAGGAACAAAATTGTGTACGCCAGACACGTGTTTTGTCTATATACAAAAGACTCATCAGTGACACTCGAATCAAAAAAGTTTAAAAGGCCAAATAAGGTACGAAGTTGAACAATGAGGACCTTAAATTACAAACAGTTTTGCAAATACAGCTAAGGTTATCTATTCTATTAAACAACTGTAGCGACGTGATGTTTCTCAGACAAAAACTGTCACTTTAAATTTCAATACCATTATTTGTCTGAAGCATTTCCAGAAATCAAAATAATTAATCTTGCATTTGCGTCCATTGTTTAACATTAGAAATACTTAATGCATGAAAACATGTCTGAAGTTACATGATTCATGCTTGAATAAAAGTCTTAGTATCGATTTACGACAAGATGATGTTTACATGTCAGAGTTAATTCCCTTAAAGATCCCTTCTCAATCTATATTTGTTTTATGCCAGCATGTTTGATTTCTGATCGGCATTACACATAACAAAATACTCAGGAATATTAAGAAAAAAGTGTTATATAATCAGAACCAAATAGGTTCAATTTATTCTGTGAACAGTTTCCAAAAAGAGTTTCCGGAAGTAAAATTTGTAAAAAGTTGAAATATAAAAATTAGAACAAACTTTCACAGAGTAAAATTCATTTCCCTAACGATTTGTTTGTATAGTAAATATAATGCAGTAAAAGCAGAGCTATATTTCGGAGAATTCAGATTGATAATATTTACATTAATTTAATCACTTTAAAGAGTAAATAAAAATTTAAAAGATGTTACAAAAACCAAATCCAGAATGAAAGAATATTTATACAAGTTATATGAAAGATTAATTATATGCAATTGCTTTCACTTTAAGTAAATATCATCACTACAACTGAGATGATTAATTGATAGAAAGCACTAATAGGACATGTTAAATTGTACAATAATGTTTACATAATCAATTAGGTAATTCAACAGTCTAAGGTGATTTCCCTTAAAGAATTCTATCTAGTTGTTATCAGCATCTTATCTGCAAATATATTCTGAATCCCGTTAACAAAAACAATTTGAGACGCAATTTCTCATCCCTCATTTCTAAATGTCGGATATAGAATTTACTTACTGGCCTCACTTGAATCGTCTCTCCATTTGATCTGAATTGTATTAGAAACCTCAATGAAACTTGTTGGGAATTTTTTTTTCTCATTTTGTTCGAACAATCGGTTTTCAACCAAAAGCTATGGGTCGCTTCCTGTAGTAGCACATTTTGATTGTCCTTATTTAATTGTGTGCAGTCTTTAATTTCCTTGTTTTTGTACTTGGGCTATATATATAAGAAGATGTGGTATGAGTGCCAATGAGACAACTCTCCATCCAAGTCAAAGATATAATAGACTTGGAAGGGTTTTAAGGTGGTACATAACACTACAGGGAGATAACTCTGTGAAAATCAGCTGAACGTTTTAATCACGTTCTTATGTTAAGGAAATATTAAGCTTCTCAATGATTAGTGTTTGTCAAACTGCTATATATCCAATGAAAATTTTCCGATAAAGTGTGTGGTTCAAGTTTTTTGAAATTTTTATATTTTTGTCAAAGGGTCAAAGTTAATATTTTGTCAAAATTTTATGAAAATTAAACGAGCCAAATTAATTTTAGTCAAGGTGTTTGGTACCACCTTAATTGTGTGTTTAACTTGTTCGACATATGGTAAAGTTGGTATCGATGATGAGTTTATTGGAGGTACGTACACATGTTGTTTACTTTTTCGACATATGGTAAAGTTGGTATCGATGATGAGTTTATTGGAGGTACGTACACACGTTAAAGTGTTTTACCACATTGTATGCCTGTACCAAGTCAGATCATCTGTGCAATGCTTTATTCGTTGTTGTCTGTCTTCGTTTGGACGTCCATTTTCTAAAAGGTATTGGTTGTCAGTAGTTGGTATGGTCTGTTGTATTGTCCAATATTTATGGTCATTTATGTTATCCTTTTTAAGTATTAAGGATTCTATTTAAAGCATACTCAGTTTAATTAATAGATACCGAACTTAATATCAACTCATCTGCTAGATAAGAATAAATTCAGTTGTAAATGAACTAGTCATTCTTTCTGTATTTCTAATGTTATCAACCTCCAAACGATTAATAGGATTGATTATAATGTCAAGTTCAAAAATTCATTTTCAAGTAGAAGCGCACGTCTGGTGTACAACATTTTAATCCAGTAATCTGGTATCTATGATGAGTTCATTTCCCCCCCCTCCCCCCCCCCCCCCCGAAATAAATATTAAACAATGTCAACAGTAATCATCATTGTTTATATTCAGTATGAATTTTAATTAATTCGAACACTGCTTTATCTTAGTGAAATTGTACAGCAATCTTATATTTTAATAAATACATAATAGAAAAACAAAGGATATGGGGTATCCTTCCATGACACAAAATCAGTACATGCACAGCAAAAAACACACAAAAAGCAAAGGAACAGCGCTTTTATTACTGTTCTTCATCACAAAGTCACAGTGAGCCCTTCAACACAGAGCAAAAAAACAAAACCGTGTTTTTTTAATAGTGTCAACAGCTTATATACAACTGTCACAAGTGGTGGTCATCTTGTTAAAATAGAATATACACACGGGACGGCAAGTTCCAAGTGCATAAGAACCAAACCTTACAACAAACATTGAAATAGATATCTATCAACTTTTGAATGAAGGAATTATATTAAAACAATATTGTTCTTACATGTACAGAAAACAAAATTTACCTGTAACAAAGTCAAAAGTCACAAGAAAAACAAGTACAAACTTCCACAGAGTAAGATCCATGCCCTCACTTGTGTGCAGTGTGCGTAGAATGATTCAGATTAGAATATTGTCCTGGAGAATTCAGATTTCCTCTTTATATATCTTACTGATGAATTAAAAAATATTTGCCATTAATTTTGATAAATTTAAGTTGTAAATATCAACATAAATCAGATGCGAAAAACACAATTAAAAAAAAACAAATCCGGTATGTTTTAAGACTATTCAAATAAAATTTTATTTATTACACACTTAAATATATTGTATTCACAATTATGTAATTCTGACAACAACAACAAAAAAACAGTAAACAAATCCGGTATTTTGTAAGAATATTCAAATAGAATACCATTTATTACGCATACATGATTTTCGAAAGTATTTTTGGACTAAAAGAGAGAGGCTTAAGATACCAACAGGAACATTCAAACTCATAAGTCAAAAATAAACTGACAACGCCATGGCAAAAAAATAAAAAGACCAAAATACAAACAACAGTATGCAAAACACAACATAGAAAAATAAAGACTGAGAAATCTAAGATGGTCTTAGGACATATTTTAGTCCTATGTGATATTTTTGAAAATACCTCAAGTTAAGAAAAATCCTAAAGTTATGACATCAAAATGCATGTCTTAAGTTGGTATCAGGATGGTCAGAAATATTTTTCTCTAATATTATCCTGTAATGTGTACATGTTTTCCATGAATTCATCTAACGGTTCAAATGAAATGTTTAGTACACGTACATGTCATAAAGAGCTGTTCATACTGATCATGAAAGGAGCATATGGAAAAATTGGTCGTTCATGGAATATGTTCGTCGTTGATCTGCGGTTTGCATGTTGTGTCGACTATTATATTATTTGTTTGTGCGTTTCTCTGTGATGAATGTTCTTGCGTGTGTTTGTGCTGTATTTCTGTCACGTAGTGTTGTCATTTTAGCGATATTTTTTTAAATTGTCATAAAGCGGGAGGTTTTACTAGCCATTAAACCAGGTTCAACCCACTTTTTTTTCTTAAAATGTCCTGTACCAAGCCAGGAATATGGCAGTTGTTATCAAATAGTTCGTTTATATGTATGTTGGCGTTTGGTTTTGTTGCACTTCAATGTTCATGTTATTCCCTTGTTTTCCTCTTATAGTTGATGTGTTTCCCTCGGTTTTAGTTTTTAACCCGGATTTGGTTTCCCTCAATCGATGTACGACTTTTGTTCACCGGTATACTACTGTTGCCTTTATTTATGCTGCACATGTGCATAGGCACGACGTGCAAAAATTGTACCCTGATTTTCAAAGTCCCTGGATCCTCGATATCTTTTTAAATATAACTTTTCCAAAAAATGAAAGACTTCAAATATAATTTTATATTATATTACTAATATCCAACCACAAAAACGTCAATTAAACAGCAAATTGATGGCTATAATGACTTTTATTTATTTATTTATTTATTCTGCTTTTATATTAATTTTATTATCGACTAAATCATCATATGAATTGTTATTATTATATAATAACCATAGTGTTATTATTAAAGTAAATTAGATATAGTGTTTCAGTGTAGAAGAAGAAAGAATGCCTTCAAATAGATAATATAAATTAGAATTGTCCATCCTTATTAGAACAGCTTTGATTTACAGTCTAAGACGTATTCTAGGATGGTCTTATGATATTTCTAAAATCAGTCATAATAAGTGTCTTAGGACATGTCTTACGATACTTTCGAAAAAGAAGTCCCCTGCTGGTTAAATAAGGTTAATGGTTTTCAATGTCATTTATAAGGGAATTTAGAAAATTGTTACTAATTTAACAATAAATGGCAACAACACGTTATAAATTTAATGCGTCCGAGGCGCTTTTCTGGATTTATCTTCATAAGGAACGCCCAGAGTCGAATATTTGAAAGCCAAGGATGTATAATGAAACAGTTGAGGGTCCAAATAACCAAAATGGACCTTAAAATAGCCAAATCCATCTAAGGTCAACTTTGCCTGAGGGAGTTGAAACCGTAATTTCTATATATTTTCAAAATGTACAAACGGAAAATTTTAGAAAGGTTTGTTATAAATCACGCCAGTACCGAAGTAATCAGTCTAACTATTGAGCTGATGATACCCACGGGAACTGATAGTCCACCAGCAGAGGTATCGACCCTGTGCTGTGAAAAAAAAGAAGAAAACAACACGTTATAAATTTCATGCGTACGACGCACTTTTCTGGATTTACCTTCTTCTTGAACCCCCAGAGCAGAATATTTGAAAGTCAAGGATGTATAAGAACCGAAACAGTTGAAGAGATATAGGTGCTCCTCGTCATCTAATATTTTAACAACTTTTCAAATACTGTGTACTCTTGGAATTTTCTTGTATCAACATATTTCGATTTCCAAGTTGTAGTCACTTATACGGGACTTAGTTTAAACTTGACAACTATTCTTAAGTAGTCTTCCAACGTACTTTAATTTGTAAGTTTCCTACAAAGATGAAGTTTTGAAAGTTTTTCAAAAGTGATTTTATCATATTTTTCTTTAACAATATATTTAATTGTTTTGTCCCCCCCCCCCCCTATTTTTTTTGTAAGGTTTATCAAATTCAACATGTTCTTCTTCATCAATATTTAACTCTGTTTTGTGGAGGTATACATGTACTATGTATGTATTTCGACTTCAAGCATCGACTATTTTTTTTCTGAAATAAAAGCATCTTTAACAAGAGAATGTAAGTATATTATTATTGTTTTGATTATGCAGGCTTTTTTTTATCTATTTTCCTGGTTTTATGTAGTAAAATAATTTTCGTTGTATTGTTTTTCCTGAAACTTTTCTTTACACACATGTACGTAAACCGGTTGTACGTAACTGTTGGTATTCAACTGATCGAAAGAGTGGAGATTTGAGATAAAAAAAAACAACCGCTACCACATGTTGATGTGCCGGACTCATAAATTGATATGAATCATTTGTTTTGCTACTTATAAACAAGTCACAGGATATAGTTTGTCCTATAGATGTGTCCATTACAATATTGCCTCATTTGTTTTCAAAACTAGGGGTACAATAGTTACTTAAAAATCTACGATAACACTACATTAATCAAAGTACTGAAGTACTGAAAATCGGATGACCGCAAGTTCTTGAGGATGGTCAAAAGCACTTGTCTCAGAAAAAAAACAACATATCTCTTTACCTGAAACTGAGGTTAATGTACAGAGATATATTTTTTTCTGAGACAAGTTCGTGCGTGGATGATGAATAAATGACAGGAAATTCAACTTCACCGTAATAACTATTATATTGTAGTGATACAAATCAGTATACAGTATACACTGATTTGTTGTTATACATTATATTAAAATAACAGTTACATATATATATGATTTGCATCCATTTGTATATCATTCTATTCTACTTTTCTAATAATAGTGCAATGCAAGTGCATAGTGGACACTGTTCTGTAAAAATTCGATTTTTCTAAGATTGGATACTAATAGGCATTCATATTTTCCCGCAAAAACAATTACAGAGTTACCGGTCCTTGCCGGTATTGTCGCAAAACGTTCTTTGAGATATTCTTCCGCATGCTTTAACACAATTTTTCGGTACGTGTGCATTGATATTATCAATGATTTTTTACTTATATATATATATATCTAACTACAAAACATTTTCATAGTATTAATTTATGTTGTAAACAAAAATATTTTTATCAGTATGCATTGAAGAGATGTATTTATATCAAACAATAAGGAATGTTATTTTGCACTCGTTTATGTGCGCATATTTATCATGTTTATAGATCGGTTACAAACCCAAAACTAATTTACATAATGGAAATCTAGGCGATAGCAATACATCGGAATTACCTCAAGGTCATCGCGATGTAAAAATGACAGACTGGGCAATATAATATCATTCTCTTTGGAAGGATAATCAACTCTAGCTCTACTTTCTGTGGGTGGTCTGGTAAGAAGTATCAAAATGGAAAGTAGCACAGATTAAGTCTACGACAAACGTAACATATTATAGATGCATTAAAGCCGTTCGCCTAATTCCGTAAACAATGGAAATAACAATGCGAATACTAGTATTGAACGTCGATATAATAACCGTTGTATTTTTCCAGTGAATATGTTTTAAAGACAATTTTATGAATGAATTTGTATCTGATTATACGATTAAAAGCAATTTTGCGGTAATTTAAGTTCGGACCGATTGTGTGCTGTGTGTATAGTTGATCCATTGCCATTTATTCATTTATTTATGTGTTTCATGTTATTTATTTTTCTATTTGTAATATATATAAATTTCTATGTTTTGATCATAGAATTAAAACAAAATAGATATTAAATTACATTCATTGACACTGAGAGCTTTTCTTGCTAACTCTTGCAAGAAAAGTGCATTCGGATTTTTTTAAGTTCGTACACTCCACCATTGTCCACTAGTTCGAAGAAAAACACCCCAAAAAATGGAAAAAAAATATTTTTAAAAATAAGAAGATTTGGTATGGATTTGGTATGATTGTCAATGAGACAACTCTCCACAGAGACCAAATCACATAGAAGTTTACAACTATACATTACCGTATGGCCTTCAACAATGAACAAAACCCATAGCACATAGTCCGCTATAAACCCCTCCCCCCCCCCCCCCCCCCATAAAAATAAAATGGTAGATCCCTTACCAAAATTTTGGTAAATTTACAAACAAATCTATGGATATAGTAAAGTTTCCCACTGAAAAAAATAGCTTTTTTGTGCACAAATCGCAATGTGACGTCGTCGATTTATTGTGGTTGTGGTTTATTGAGTATTTTATTATGGTTCTATTCATAATTCAAATCTTATTTGCAAATATCACATAATAATCTGATTTCATTAGTGGAATCCTTTTCGAGTGTACGAAATTGAAAAGGTTAACATATCGATTATTCTGTCTTCTGCACAACGAAAAAAAAGCAACTCGCCTCCTAAACATAGTGCGTTCATGTTACTACAAATAGTTGACCTTTGCGTTGACATTCTTTAGATTTACATCCAATATTTGATGAAAAAATTCAAAATGTTATATTGAAATCAATTCATGTTTAAGATACTTTTGATACCTTTCCTGAAATTCTCCAGTTGTAAATTATTTTACAAAAATTCATCCTAAAACAGTTTAGATACTTTCTACAACCCTCTAAATGCCCGTGATTTCGCAGGTGTGTTCTAGTATAGTATGATATTAAAGGCCCCGGGATGACAAAATTGTGAAACAATTCAACTGAGTAAATGGTCGGATTTATACTAAAACAAACAAACAAAAACAACTATGACAGAGGCTGCACCATTGCAAATTATCTAGATTGGGGAGAGCATATTAACAACATCACAGGAAAAGCCAGCCGAAACCAGGGTTTCTTCCTTCGAAACCTCCACATTAGTTTAAGATAAAATTGAGAATGGAAATGGGGAATGTGTCAAAGAGACAACAACCCGACCATAGAACAGACAACAGCAGAAGGTCACCAACAGGTCTTCAATGCAGCGAGAAATTCCCGCACCCGGAGGCGTCCTTCAGCTGGCCCCTAAACAAATATATATACTAGTTATAGCATGCCTTATAAAATATTAGTAAAACCACAAATTGAATACGCCACGACAGTATGGAACCCGTACCAGCAAAACCACATTGATAAAATTAAAAAAAGCTACAAAGACGAGCTGCACGATTTGTAACCAGCAGACATAGAAACAGATCAAGTGACAGCAATATGCTGTGAATTCATTTATTTTCGTGGGTACCAATTTTCGTGGATTGAGATAAACTTGTATTTTCATGGATATTAGATTTCGTGGTTTTGCAAAAGTCTGCATACATTCCTTTAGAAAATGTGTAATTCGTTGAACATTTATAAATTCATGGTTCCTCTGTGCCAACGAAATCCACAAAAATTGGTATCCAACGAATATTAATTAATCCACAGTGATTACGAAATTTGGATGGAAAAGACTGCAAACAAGAAGAAAAGAAGCTAGACTCATCATGTTTTACAAAATAACAAACGACCTTGTAGCACAGACACTTGTCACAGAAGTGTTTTCATATATACCTTTATATACATGTAACACTGTGTTATATCAAGGTACATAGGGGGGATCTGAGACAAATGCCTGTGCGGGCTGTGCCTTGTAGGCATAGACAAGAGTAAATACCTACAAAAACCAACAACATGCTCTTGCGGGACAGGACATCAGGATGAAATTTGTTAAAGATAGACAGGACGGGGGTTTGGAGTTAAAAAACTAGAAGCTCCAAGGAGCCTGTGTCGCTCACATGATATTTTTATTTACAATTGATGTATGAAACAATGCAACCGTTTTACTTTTGCTCTAGTTTCAGCCATACAAGTCAAAAACTGCATTTTCCCCCTATGTTCTATTTTTTACCATGTCTGCCATGTTGGTTTACAGGCAGGATCATCGGACACCTTTTTAAAAATTAAATAGATATAGGAAGATGTGGTATGAGTGTCAATGAGACAATACCCTAATATAAAAAAAGAAGATGTGGTATGATTGCTAATTAATGAGACAACTCTCCACAAAAGACCAAAATGACACAGTAATTAACAACTATAGGTCACCGTACGGCCTTCAACAATGAGCAAAGCCCATACCGCATAGGCAGCTATAAAAGGCCCCGAAATGACAATGTAAAACAATTTAAACGAGAAAACTAACGGCCTTATTTATGTACAAAAAATGTACGAAAAAACAAATGTGTAACACATAAACAAACGACAACCACTGAATAAAAGGCTCCTGACTTGGGACAGCCACATACATACAGAATGTGGCGGGGTTAAACGTGTTAGTGGGATCCCAACCCTCCCCCTAACCTGGGAAAGATGGACAAAAATAAAGTGGAAGTGGCCGGGTACTTGTACAACCCAACAACAAAAAGACACTAGGTACAGATCTGAGAGTACTTGCAATTAACTCACAGCTAGTTCAAAGCTACTAACAACTAATAAAACATCATGCATCTAAGACTAAATTATCAATCCGTACACATCCAACATCCAATGGATTTAGTGTAAAGACGTCATAAACAGTCGGAGAAAAACATGACCTTGTGCAATGCCAAAATACAGGTATCGACAGATTGTAGATCCATGAATGTGTATATGTATATAACATACTATTAATATTTAGTTTGCTTTTAATTTACTGATAACTGATAACAAAATCAATATCTATACCAATAAAAACAATATTCAATGATCTTATTACAGTGTTGAATTGGTAACCTTTTAGAATAAGTTTATTTAAAGGATCGATAAGTTTACCAGGATCGTTTCTAAATTTCCGGGGCACGGTTAACAACATTTCCGTAAAAATGAGGATGTGCTATCCCGTTTGAAATAAGTTTTCTACAGGTACAACCAAACTTCAAAACCAAATCTTTATATCTATGGAAAAATTTAGTAAAGGTTTTAAGTAATTTATGGTAACGAAATCTCTCTGTGGCCAAGCTTGGTTAAATTTGTCTCATTTTTTTTTAGAAGACTTTTGTAAAAGATTACAAAAACTTACGATAAATAGTAAAATTTGACTTTAAAGGGCAATAACTCCTTATGGGGTCAATTGACATTTTTGGTCTTGTTGACTTATTTGTAGATCTTACTTTGCTGAACATTATTGCTGTTTACAAATTATATCTATCTATAATTATATTCAAAATAATAACCAAAATACAACAAAACTTCCTTAAAATTACTAATTCAGGGGCAGCAAGCTAACAACAGAAAACATTTACATATTCAGATTCTCAAATAAGGAACAGTTTACCAAATGAAACAAAAGTGAGTAATACACTTGTATCTTTTAAAACAAAATGTTACAAATTTTTCATCAATTGTGCAAATTAATATGCTTTTTCATTATTATCTAGATACAATTGTATATTGTGTATAATATATCATTTTAATACTGTATGTACTTATAAATAATGTTATTATTATTTTGAGGACTCTCAGGAAGATTAGTTTTAACTAATTGGATCGTCCTCTTGAAATAAAGATTATTTATTTATTAATTTACAAGTATTATCGTTTATATAAATATACAATGTTGATTTCCATTGCTTTATGGATCTTATATATTTTTCATCTTATAGCTTTAGTTAATTAAGTATACATTTGCTGTTTCCTTAAACAAAGTAGAGCTAAACTATGATAAAAGCTCATAATTATCAGGTTAAAATCTTTTTATAGATATATATTTTTTTATTTTAACTGATTTCATTTTTTGTTCAAGATTTACGAAAGTCAACAATTTTAAGGTGATCTCCAACTTATATTATAGTTTATCAGATATTATTCCTTGAATAACCAGGTCCAATTTAAATGGTTCATCCAAAAAGCGTAATAAACAGATTTTTACTCTAATATGGGCCATCATTTTACTATGCTTAATATATTTAGAAAGAAAAATACTAAAAATCTGCAAGTTTGTCGGTATTGTCTAGGATGAATAATTTAATGATTTTATATTTAAAAAAGAGAGTAAACGAAGAACAGATTCTGTCTTTTTCAACCTTAAATGTTTATTCGTCCAGGGAAATTTGAGCAACTGTTAATCCTAATGTTAAAGATTTGGAGAAGTTACATTTTTTTGTATTTGTATGGAATTCAAAAATGACTGCATTGTTAAAAACAAAAAAACTCATCAGGTACCATGTTTATAATTTTGCGCGTCATACCCGCTTTTCGTCTGGAAATAAGACAAATCAAACTGGTGATATGCCAAATAAATTATCAAGCTGAAGAGCATGGCGGACCCATAATACGGAAAGGTTTTGTCAAATACAGCCAAGGTGAACTGCTATTCCTCTCTAGTGACAATGTTTCTTTCCGGACACACATCAGAACACACCAGAACACTCTAGGGGCATAATTTGGATTTTATTGTGCGATATAGTTTTAGGTAGCATTGGAGTATTTGCATTCCAGAATTTAGGTTGCTCTTTTGTGTACCCTACTTAAGTCAATGTATCTGAACATTATGATTGGACTAAAAATACAGCATCAACTGAACATACTTTCCCAAACTGAGGGATGAATCAGGTGTAGAAAAATATGAAATAATTTTACATACAGATGAAAATGAATTTTTGAGAATTTTTTTTAATTTTGTATTCAAAAGGCTATCATTATCCCTTATGGGCCAGGAAATACTACCGTGCCCCCTTTAGAGAAGCTGTATGTTTATAGTATGGCTTCATTAAGTTCCAATGTTGTAGTCATATCTTATTTCAGTGTGGCATTCAAAATCGAAAACACTAATGTAGGATCATCCCAGTTGTGTTTAAATATGCGCGATATCTTATGAGGAAAGGCTTTCTTTATGTATTTTTCATAGTTTTGTGTTAAACAGTGTCTAGTGGTGTTGGCTATCTTGAATTTGGATTGGCTACAAACTCAACATGTGTAAACGCTATTTTAAGGGCAAGGTGAACTTATACATTGTAGGAGCATAAACTAAAATGTTATTGTGTTTCTAGAAACTATTCACATAAGCCTAGACTCCCATGGTTTGGTTGAAATTATATGAAAGATTTTTTTTCAAATATAACTTTTACTTTTAAATTCAATTGATTGTTCCATGATTATAGATTTCTACGAGAGAGAGAAAAGGAAATATGAAAATACAAATTTAACACCATGACCATAGTACTTGTTGCATAATCAATTATTTTTAAACATATTTTTTATGAAGAAAGTTATAAATGATGAATCCTAGTGAAGGAAAGTGCCGAAGAAAAAAGGAGCATGTAGTTTTTGTAGGGAATGCTGGGATTGATTTTTGGGGAAATTGCCTCAAAATTTTAGGAATTAAGGGCCAAAAAAGGAAAAAAACAAGCATTTTTCTAGTTTCATGACAATAACTTGTGTGTAAGTGTATGGATCTTTCTGAAATTGTACTACAAGGTTCCATATCACAAAGGGAAATCTGGAATTGAGTTTGGGGGTAATTGCCAAAAACGTTTAGGAATGAGGGGCCAAAAAAAGCATTTTTCTAGTTTCCAGACAATAACTTGTGTTCAAGTGTATGGATCTCTCTGAAATTGTACTGCAAGGTACCATAACACAAAGGGAAGGGTGGGATTGAATTTGGGGGTGATGAATCATAAGAGGGTTCAGAAAATTGGGGGAGGGGTTCTTTTTTTTTTTTCCTTTTTTTCCTTTTTTTTTCTTTAAAATTTTCCATTTTAAGTTGGTTATTTTTTATTTATATATAAAAGCAAATAATAATGATATGGTTTGATTTCATCAAAAATTGAAATATTGGGGCTCTTTGATATGCTGAATCTAACCGTGTTTTTAGATTCTTAATTTTTGGTCCAGTTTTCAAATTGGTCTACATTAAGGTCCAACAGGGTCCAAAATTAGACTTAGTTTGATTTTAACAAAAAATGAATTCTTGGGGTTCTTTGATATGCTGAATCTAACCGTGTATGTATTTAGATTTTGGATATTGGACCATAACAGGTAAATTAGAAATTTTTCAGTTCTTAGACCACATTCATTCTGTGTCAGAAACCTGTGCTGTGTCAAATATTTAATCACAATTCAAATTCAGAGCTGTATCAAGCTTGAATGTTGTGTCCATATTTGCCCCAACTGTTCAGGGTTTGACCTCTGCGGTCGTATCAAGCTGCGCCCAGCGGAGCATTTTATTACATTCATAGAATAAGAAAAGAGCAGGATTGTCATTATCGCAAATTTGGACGTAGTAAATAAGTAAATAACGTAATTCAATACCAGAAGTCAGTAAGGCCTTGTGAGTTTCGTCCTTTTACATAAATATTATCCATAAATGAATGACAATTTGTACTTGGTACTCTTTACAGTAGGCAGTACAGATGGTTAAAAAAACTGACATCATACGTGTATTGCAATAAACATTCTGTGTGTGTTTAATTATGCATTCCTTTGTTTAACTGTTTGCCAGACAAAGACAGGTGATGTTCTTCTCATATATTTTATGATGGTATGATACTAAATCCTGAATGGGAGGGATTGTGTTTGATTTTCGGCATATGATGAAGACATAATCTTTCAGTCAGTTTCATTGAGGTCTAGAGCTGGCATGTCAGTAACTGCTTGTAGTCCGGGCCCTTGTTAATTTATGTCTCATTGTCATTTTGCTTAGTTTCTTTTGTTTCCTATTCTGACATCGGACCTGGACTTCTTTTAAACTGAGATTTACTGTGCGTATTGCTGTGTGTTTTTTTCTTCTACATTGGCCGTAGAGGTATAAGGGAGGGTTAAGATATTTTAAGGCTCCGTGCTGAGGGCCGAACTTTGAACTATAATGGTTTACTCTTTACAAACTATGACTTGGATGGAGAGTTGTCTCATTGGCACTCATACCACATCTTCTTATATAATTATTATATACAATGTATATAGTAACTCATGAACAGTAAATAAAATAAAGTCAGTGAGCGTCAACCCAACAAGCCTGAGATGGACTTTGTTCCAGCCAAACAACAAATATAGGTTGTAAAGATGGCATTTTTATGTTTTTCTTTGTACATTTACATACTCAGCTATTTGTTTTATAGTTGCTTAATAATAAGTATATTGACACTTGTTAATATTTTTTTCTAGACATAGTAAATTGCATTTGAAATGAAATAACAATTTTCTTCTCAATTTGTATTTCTTTTCAGGCGTACAGGTAGTAAAATGTATCACAGTATAGTTATGTGATTGTTGTTTTAAGCTTCAGGGTGAAATATTAGTTACTGTGTCATTGAGATGAAGAACTAATAAAAGTACTACTTGTTTTCCTAAGGTTGTGTAAGATGTGTCATGATGCAGTACATCACATCCCTTAATTTTATTTTTCATATCTCCTATATTTGTATGTGAGCAGTTTTTATCACTTGATTTCTGTTAAGCAATTGGATAAAAAGTTGGTCTCGGTTCTCTTTAAGCCCTGTCACTTAAGGTCATCTATGGTAAACTGAATCTGCCTACAAAACTAGTTGGGGTCAGATTCCTATCAGCGTAACTTTATAATTTCCCTCAAAAATGAATTTGTTGTTTTCTTTCCTTTCGGCCAATAGTTCGAGGACTTTAATACATCCATTGCTTACAAATTTTTAGGTTTAAAATGTCCTTCAAAAAATGGAGATTATTTGGCCCTACTCCCTCAGTCATGGTCTATTTACTTAGAAACTTATGCTTATTTTACATGTATTAGCTTGTGATTAGTTTAGTTTAGGGGGAACCCAGATATAATAAATATAAAATAAACAAGTCAAAACTTTTTGATGATGAAGATTTTAATTTTTAATATTAAAAACTGATTTTTTAATATTAGAAAATGATTTCTTAATATTAAAAAATGAATTTCTAATATTAAAAAAATCATTTATTAATATTAGAAAATGAATTTCTAATATAAGAAAATACTTTCGAATTTGTAATATCAAAAAAGGAATTTCTAATATTAAAAAAGGAATTTCTAATATTAATAAATGATTTTTTAATATTAGAAATTCATTTTCTTATATTAGAAATTCATTTTATAATATTAGAAATACATTTTCTAATATTTGAAATTCATTTTCTAATATTATAAATTAATTTTCTAATATTAAGAAATCATTTTCTAATATTAGAAATTCATTTTCTAATATTAGAAATTCATTTTCTAATATTAAGAAATAGTGTTTTTCTTTTTTGATATTAGAAAATGATTTTTTAATATTAAAAAATGTGATTTTTTAATATTGAAAAATGATTTTTTAATATTGAAAAATGATTTTCTAATATAAGAAAATGATTTTCTAATATTAGAAAATAGCTCTTTTTGTCCACTTTGGCTTGCCATACTTACGAGGGTCGTAATGGGGATACCTTCATGACGAATAACGGTAAAAAAATCTTGCCAAATGACGTTAACGGTAATTTTTGGTGCATGACGATAAAATGTACTTTCTTTAAGACGATAAAAATTCGACTGATTTTGATGAATCACGTTAAATTTTTTCCAAAAATAACGGTAAGGGGACGACCATTTGATATTCTGGGGGGGGGGGGGGGGGGGGGGGCAGGAGGATTTTGAAAATAAATAACTCAGCCTTGATAATCACAAAAATAAATGGTTTGTTCAGTGGTAGTTTGAAAATAAATTACCTGACTTGCAATGTATTGAAAATAAATAACTAAGCAGGTCTAATCAAAAGTATGAGATGGCACCAGATTCTTCATAAATTCATCTTTTTTCCAAAAAAAAAATCGGGAAACACTTCCCATATCTTTTAATAATAAAAATATAAATATTATTTAAATATACTTGAAATGTCAGAAAATTGGTTTCATTTAACTTGAGGTTAATTGTCTCAGGAACACTTACTTCACTTTTATTAAATCAGGGCCGTAACTTCATTGAGACAAATGCCTCATGTAGGAAATTTCAAAACCAAACGCTTGTCTCCATATCAAATTGTGTTCACCGTGAGTGCCTTGCAAGAAGCAAGTTCTGTTCTCCCTCAGATGTAGCCCCTGATTTTTCGGGATCAATGTTTCTTATTTATTTGTCTTTTGTTCATTGATTGCCCTTCTGTATTCTGTTAGTGTTGCATTCATTTTGTAATTTAGTAATTTTATTATTAACTTGATCATGAGTTTAAAAAAACACAGCAGCCACAGACTTAACTATGTGAATTACATTTTTGCTTTATCATGCATATTTGTCTTTTGATGTTGTTCCTAGAAACTTAAGTCTTACACTGAATCTATAACGTGATTTTGCTTTGAGACCAAAATATTGTCATAAAATTATTAAAACAGAACTTGCATTTTCAGTTGAAGAAAGGTTCTGGGGAACACCCAGAAGGCATGATTTTGCATCATTTGTTCTATAGCTTCTTGGGCCTTCAGCGGTTCAAAAACCCTTTAAAAAAAATTAAGCCTCGCTCCGCTCGGCAAAACATGTTTGCAAATACTTTTAAAAGAGCTTTAGTTACAACCAAACTTTAATACTGTGTATGTATGCAATACATGTATATGCATTGGGGAATATAGAAGATTCATTTCTGCAGAGGTTAATAATTAATTCTGATTAAATGGTACATAATGACTTGACTATACATGAATTATTTATAATAAACAAATTATTTAAAAATTGTATGTTTTCGAATATTATAAATATAGTTGTGAAAATAAATAATCAGTCCCTTGCTTTAATGAAAATGAAAAATCTTGCTTCAATAGTGCAGAAAATAGATAATCTGTCCTCTTAGTTTACAAAAATAAATAACCGATCCAAAACAAATCCTCCTGCCCCCCCCCCCCCCCCCCCCCCCCCCCCCCACCCCAGAATATCAAATGGTCGTCCCCTAACGATAATTAATTGAGACCTCTGACGAATCACGATAAGGATATTTTTGACGAGTCACGGTAAAATTTTAACCAATTTGACGCTAACGGTAGCCGAAAATTACCGTTTGACGCCTGACGGAAAATGGCATTCCTACCCTCTACTTACCACTGGGACTACTATACAAACCACAAACAAGACTAGTGTAATAGATCATAATAGTCCCAGCTTACCAGTAGATATTGGAATGCTGATTTCTACTGGATTTGTATTAGTTTTAAATTAGAATACAATTTCTACTGGTAGATAGGAATTTCGATTTGAACTAGGATTCTGGATCCTACTGGATTCTACTGTATAGAATAGAATAGAATAGAATAGAATAGAATATATCAATCTAGAATTGGTCACAAAAATTAAATTTCCCGCGGTTAAATCCAAGAAGTTATGCACATATTCTGATGACGTACATCACACATCGACAGGAAGTCCACCATTTGTTATTCTTTCTCTCTGACAATCAGCATGAAATCGACAGATTCTGGCGAAAGAAACACGGATAGATATATTTGTTGTATGCAGGGATAAAGAAAATACCCGAGTGATGTCTTTCAAGACGACAAACTGCCAGAAATTTCGGTGATTCACCAAATTTTATAATTTTATAGCACAAATGCATTACCTTGTTTTTGTTTTATCGACCTATTCACTGTGCATGTTATCGATCGCACAGTTCCTATTCAGTTGTCATAATCACGCTTCTAACTATATTAATAATTGATGACATAAAAACTTTATCCTTCCAACCTCGGCGTCATTTAAAAAAAGAATCGACAGAGAAGATTGGATGACCCTACACAAAGAAAGTCTGTATTTAGACAAAGAACATCTCATTGGTGACTGTTGATCTTTGCTTGAACTATCATAATAAAAATCGCCTTAGGGTTGGAAAAAGGGGGGGGGGCACAGGCACTTTGCTTCTATCTTTGGGAAGGAAGACTATCAATATGTAATTACCTGTGGTGAGGGGGTAAACAAAAATTACAGAGAAAAATTATTCTTGAATTCAATATCGCCTATTATGTTTCAACTTACTAAAAACAGTGTGATTTAGTGTATTTTGACGGTTATGAAGTATTGCATGCCCCCCTTTTGTTAATTTTCCGCTATGGAAAATTGAGCCCCACCCCCCATTGTATGGTTAACATTCTACAATACATTCATTGTGACATTGTATCAAAAGATATAGGGTTCAAATTACAATGGGATAAAATTGACACCTGGGTAAGTTTTCCCCGCCCTCAATTTAGTCTACTGAAATGGTCGCCTGGGCGACTTTAAAGGCTAATTGGCGACCAAAAATTCATAACTGGTCGCCATTTGGGCTATTAGAATATTGAAAATCTGGCGACCGTAAATTTTCAGAAATTTTGCTCTGATCAGAGTCGGGTTTTAAAACATCCTCTGAGTGCTTGACAATAACACAAATTTATACTGTATTTCAAGCGCCTTTTAGATTTAAGTCCGATGAGATTTTTTCTAGACTGAGGCTTCGGACTACTGCTAAACGTTGCAGATTGTTATAAAACATGTACAATGAAATAAAATTAAATAAATCATGTGGTTATTTTAGTTGATTTATACAAACTATTTTCTACACTCGATAGCATAAAAACACAGAACAAAAACTTAATACTTTAATTTCACAAGGGTTGTTTAGCTAGAAAAAAAATGTAGGCAACTCGAAATTATTTCCTGGCCACTAAATTTTCATGTCTGGTGGCCAGTTGGCAACTTCATTTCAGATGCTACTTTGAGGGCTGTTTCCAAATGGTAGTATTAATTTGTTACCTTTTTGGTCTATTTTCCATATGGTATTTTGATCTTTGGACACTTCCCAGGGTGTCAAAGTACCATACATGTATGACTCCCATCAAAATAGTTCAGCTAACTCCAATATATGTCAGTTCCATGGCATAGTGGGTGAATGCCGCCCCTTTCAATGAAAAAATATATAATTCTTTGGCACGAACTCCCCCACCCCCCCTCCAAAAAAAAAGAAAAATTAGCGCGATTGGCTACACTTTGAGGGCACTCTTTACATGGATATAAAAGCACTGTTATGGATAGGGATTTAATCGAAATATACCATTGTTTCATATTTTTTGGTAATAAATAACTATATATATATATATATAAGTCATGTAAGTGAATTAATTTAATTCTGTTTCTAATAAAAGTATGACTTCTAGACTCAGCTAATAGAATCTTGTTAGTGCAACTGCCTCATTTCAATCAATAACTCCAGTTATAAACTTTAATACTTAATCACTGAGGCTGATTGTCTAAGGATATGTTGTGAAAGTGGACTCCTATAATGGTTTACTTTTACAAATTGTGACTTGGATGGAGAGTGGTCTCATTGGCACTCATACATGTACCACATCTTCTTATATCTATTTGCATGACCAAGATCATTTGCATTGCTTTTTAGCTGCACATAAGAATTAGTGCCAAATACCTTTTCGGATCTCACATGTTTATACCAATCAAAGGTACATGTACCTTGGCTTATAACAGTACAGTAATGTTCTTCCCGTGCATCATAAAATTATAACTCGAACATTCTCCTGGTTCCCTTTTGAATTGTCTACATTTTAAATTCGTAGAGGTACAAATCGATGTATATAAAAATAAGGAGATGTGGTATGGTTGCCAATGAGACAACTATCCACCAAAGTTCAAATGAAGTGGATGTAAAAATATGAAACAATTCAATTGAGAAAACTATTGGCCTAATTTATAACAAAACAATTTACAAAAATACAAATTTGACTGTTGACAGACATGAACCAAAGACAACCACTGAACTACAGGCTCCTGACTTTGGACAGGCACATAAAGAATTTGGAGGGGTTAATCATGTTTGTGAGCGCTCAACCCTCCCCTAACCTGGTACAGTGGTGTTACAGCACAACATAAGAACAAAATATTAAATTCAGTTGAAAAGGGCTTACATCAAATATTAGATTAATACAAAGCAGAAAAACATCAAACAAAAAAACACCGGACGTGGCAGGGTACATGTATTTATACATTCCTAACAACAAAAAAGACACAGTACAGATCTGAGAGTACATTTGTACTTGCAGTTACTGACAGCTAGTTCAAAGCCAATAACAACTAATAAAAAAAATTATGTATCTAAGACTAAAATATCAATCAGTACACATCCAACATCCAATGATTTAGTGTAAAGATGTCATTAACAGTCCAATTTTGAACGAGTTACCCTAATCATTTATGTTAACTGTACTCTACACTATAAATGATATTTAACAACAATTTTCATAACAATATCAGGAAAATAAATATACATGTATATACGAAGAAATTTTAAAGATTGATCACTGAGAAGAAGAAAAAATCTTTCATTGCAAATTTTGTCACTTTCACAGTTTGAGCTGGTAAATCTTCTAGTCAGATGATATCTTGTCAACTTCATGCCTGTACCTAACCATGCTAACTTTGAAGTACATTTGTACGACTAGTCAGATGGTCCCCTGTCATGCCTGTACCAAAGTTTGAATTACCACTAGTTAGATGGCCGCCTGTCATGCCTGTACCAAACATTGAAGTCCCACTAGTCAGATGGTCCCCTGTCAAGCCTGTACCAAACATTGAAGTCCCACTAGTCAGATGGTCCCCTGTCATGCCTGTACCAAACTTTGAAGTCCCACTAGCTATCGTCAGGTCCCCTGTCATGCCTGTACCAAACATTGAAGTCCCACTAGTCAGATGGTCCCCTGTTATGCCTGTACCAGACTTTGAAGTCCCACTAGGTATCGTCAGATGGTCCCCTGTCATGCCTGTACCAAACATTGAAGTCCCACTAGTCAGATCATCCCCTGTCATGCCTGTACCAAACATTGAAGTCCCACTAGTCGGATGGTCCCCTGTCATGCCTGTACCAGACTTTGAAATCCCACTAGCTATCATCAGATGGTCCCCTGTCATGCCTGTACCAAACATTGAAGTCCTACTAGTCAGATGGTCCCATGTCATGCCTGTATCAAACTTTGAAGTCTCACTAGTCAGATCGTCCCCTGTCATGCCTGTACAAAACATTGAAGTCCCACTAGTCAGATCGTCCCGTGTCATGCCTGTACCAAACTTTGAAGTCCCAACAGTCAGATGGTCCCCTGTCATGCCTGTACCAAACTTTGAAGTCCCAACAGTCAGATAGTCCCATGTCATGTCTGTCATGTCTGTACTTAACTATTATATATGAAGTTGACATTCTAGTTCATATTTTTTGTCATTAGCCCTACACACACATGTTGTTTAAATGATTGATATAGCATATTTATATATATATACCTAATTAAGCATTGTTAAGTATGCAATATGCAATTATCCCATATATCATGTATATAGAACAAAATTAGTCATTTTTCATGTTAATAGTTATTTAACCTGGGAATAGTATATTATCAATCTGAGGTAATTAGGCCTGAGCTAAACATGCGTTACAAAACATTGTTTGATTTGTTCTTTTTTGTTATTGTAGGTATTTAGTTTGTTTTGGAGATATCTTTTCCAATGGGCAAGTGTCAATCATGTTGTGAACCACCAGGGTCATCAACTGAGACCAGATTTACAAGTACACAAAGGTCAGATTACAGACCAGCTCAGCATATTATTTCAAAAGATCTTGAAAGAGGTACGGGTGATCAAGGTTTTACATCCATGTCAACAGGAAAATCAGCCATTGCGTCGGACAAAAAAATGTTCACGCCATACCCAAAACTGCCACCTATTAAAAAGCATAGCAATGGGGAGGGTAAGAGACTGTCATTTATTTCGCGTGATGTGTCAGAGAGTAAAATTTTGGCTATGTTTGAACAATACAGAGATGTGGGGGAAGAAGCAATTTTAGCTGAAGGAATTGAAAAGTTTTGCTCAGATCTACAAGTAAATCCAGATGAATTTATTGTACTAGTTTTAGCATGGAAATTTAACGCAGAAACAATGTGCAAATTTACAAAAGAAGAATTCGTTACGGGGTGTAAAGTATTGAAAGTGGATTCAATTAAAGGAATTCAGTCAAAATTTACAGATCTCTTGAATGAAGTGAAAAACAAACAAAGTTTCAAAGAGTTTTACAAATGGACTTATAAATTTGGTCTTGAAATTGAAACGGGACAAAGAACACTCCCAAGTGATATGGCCATGGGCCTTTGGAAACTAATCTTTTCTCAGAACCAACCACCAGTTATAGAACAATGGATAGAGTTTTTAGAAGAACACCCTAGTATAAGAGGAATTCCCCGTGACACTTGGGATATGTTCCTGAATTTTGTTGAGCAAGTTGGAGACGATTTAAGTACTTACGATGATACGGAGGCTTGGCCTTCTTTATTTGATGATTTTGTTGAGTATCAGAATGACAAACAGAATCAAAATGTCAAATCATTTTAGTGCCATTATTTAGGCCAAAAGAAATATATATGTTATATATCTGTTTAGATTTACAATTTTTTTTTAAGTATTTATAGATTATCGTTGATCATCTCAACGAGATTGATTTTCTCGCTTGAGCCGGTACAGCGAAAGCGAGAAAACCAATCGAGTTGAGATGACCAATGATAATCTGTTTATCGCTATTTTACCTATGACGACGTTGTCAATTTCATTAGCAACAGCACGTGCCCCCTTAGTTTCTAGCGATAATTTTCATATCACTCGACTCCACTGAGAAAGAAAATTATCAGTCAGTAAGATCAAAGGAAATTTTCGTAAAATAGCGATAAGAGAAGATATCTGGTAAAATGATTTGTTTAAAATAATTTCTATCTTTATTAAATGATGAAAATTTCACCATCAGATCTGGACCACCATTTGATTTTTGTGAATAGGATTATATTAGGATGTATACAATGGTACATGTATATGAACATTTTACAGCCAAATTGTGTTTTTTATGCCTTTGGTGTTTAACAAGTTGTTCAGTATGAAGACGTCTACTGAATATATATATATATATATACATTGTAAATTGATTATCTAGAAACAAATTCTGTAAACAACTAAAATTTAACAATACAATACATGTATACTGTACTTAAATTAAGAAAAAACCTATAAAATTTGAAAGATTAATAACTAAATCCAGGTTTACCATGTTTACCTGGAGTAAATCTAAACAGATATATATGTATATTATTCTTGGCCTTTTGCATTTTCTAAGAAGCAGATATTGTGGTATTCAGATGCATTGTTAGAAATATATTGAAAAAGGCTGAGAATCTAGAAGTACATTTATAAAAGGTTACATAGAAAAGGAATGGTAGGTCTTTTCAAAAAGGGGGAGTGGTTTACTGAAAACTATCCCCTAAAAGGGTGGGTCGGTGGGATGTAGTCCAAAATCAGATAGATGTACTAAAACACCACAAATTTACGGCTATAAAAAGGGGGGCTAGTCCCTTTCACTGTGCCTTTGGCCTCATTTTAAGAATGGCAGACAGTTAATGGCTGTGTGGCATTTAACCTGTTTTACATGTTTTATGGACCCAAACTACTAACTTGACAACACTACACACAACATGCAGGCATGATCTAAATCGTTCTTAGTCATGTCATTAGTGTTGATATTTCACTATGAATGCTGATGAGCATGCTAATTGATTTCCTCTAAAATACCTCTCTGTTCATTCAATAGATTTACAACAAAGTCTAAAGTCAGACCAGCAATTACCTTGTCTCACTGTGATCAACTCAACATCAGTAAGGGTCTAAAGTTAGACCAGCAATTACCTTGTCTCACTGTGATCAACTCAACATCAGTAAGGGTCTAAAGTTAGACCAGCAATTACCTTGTCTCACTGTGATTAACTCAACATCAGTAAGGGTGATTTTAATATAAATAACTTTTAAAAATGAGTATTTATCTTGTTTAGAATTAGACTGTGATCGCTGTCCAGTGTTGTGAAAGTTATTCCCTTTTCAAAAACCTAAATATTTTTTTGTTATGAAGGACATTTTCTCCTGCACAGAATGTATGCCTCTAGCATGTCTAGTGGTCTCACAAGAAGGGTTCTATTGTAATTTTGTCTTTTATGATAGGAACTATTTTAACAATGCATAGAGTACTCACAATGTATATTTCTTAGAAGTTTGCATCACTGTTTTCTTAGAAAACCTTTAATGTGTGTGTATTCTAGTCAGAGTTCAGAAAGTGATAAATGTAAGATTGTTGTCTGTTATGATTGAACTTTAATAATTTGGTTGTTGGTCATACCTTTTTAAACCTAAAAACCTTATATGTAATACATGTGTACCTTGTTTAACAGGAAAGCAATTGGAAAACATGGTCAATGAGCTGAAGTGTACATGTATATGGAATCAGTTTTTTAATTCAAAATTATAAAAACAATATTTTAATGGAAAAAAATAAAAATTTAACCTGATATGGTCCCATTAATGTGCTGAAAAAGTCTATTTTATATACATGTTCATCATTATACTAACATGAACTAAGGATATAAAATTGAAAAATGTAGATTAAAAAAGGATAAAATTAGTCAATCACTCTCCCTCATACATTGTGTCATATCAAAGTTTTTTTTTTTTCAAGAAATGTTCTTTCCTAGTTGTAATTAAATTTATTGAATAACATTATAAATGTAAAGGGCAAGACAATAGAATTAAGGGTAAGTGAAAATATTATTATAAGCTTAAATGCCAAGAAATGGCCAATCTGTCTGTTATTGTAAACTTAAATGCCAAGAAATGGCCAATCTGTCTATTATTGTAAACTTAAACCAAGAAATGGCCAATCTGTCTGTTATTGTAAGCTTAAATGCCAAGACATGGCCAATCTGCCTGTTATTTAAACAATTCCTTCCTTACACAGGATGTATATAGAATTCAAGTATTTGCTGCTTACACATGTATGACACAGACATGACATTCAATCAGACAAAATGTACAATAGTTTTTCTGGAGTTATCTTTCTTTAACCATGTATTTTCTTTCAAAATGTAACACCTTGTGGGAACTAAGTTCTATGGACCCAGTTCAATTAATCTATGTCATGATGAATTTTATGTTTAAAATTATAATAACATCTTTGAATTATAAACCTCCGCTGAATAAAACTAATCAGTTTGTTTGAAGAATGTAAAACATGTCAAATACGCAAACAGAGCTCTAACAGTTTTTGTCTCATCCTGTTACGATTGCCAGGGAATCAAAAAGGCATGCTGTTTCGGTGGCATTGTTGTCAATAATTGTTAAAATTTGTGATTAGGTTACCATGGTTACATTCATGCCAGACATATATCTGTGTAAACAGTTAATGATTTTAATTTATGGATCAGAACTTTTAAGAAATTCTGATACCTTGTACTGGAAGTATGTTGGTTGTTTTTTATCCATTTTAGAATTTTAAGAACTAAGATCTAGAGATTTGACAGTGAAATGATTTTTTGTTATATATGTATTGTCATAAATCTAATTGTTAAATGTATTTTAAATACATTACATGCATCATTAAGACATCTACACAAATACATTGTAAGCATGTGTCATTTGTCAGTCTACATATGCATGGTCATGTCATAATTCCATTGTAGATATTACACAATTAGTTTTTCTCAACACTTTAATTTTTCTCAACATTTGCTTTTTACAAAATTTCTTATAAACATGATAAACAGTTTAAACAAAACATTGAAAGTACACCATCTGACAAATGTCTGATTAAAGATCACTGCAGGGTATACACTATATAGACAGGGATACAGTCTGGGCCAAAAATAAAATTACAATTGTTTGATGTTGCCTACAGACCCACCTAAAAAATAAGCGAGACATAGGTATGCTGTTTTCCGGCGGCGACAGCGGCGTCAACAATAAATTAGTTTGTGATTAGGTCTAGTTCATGGTGAACCACTAGACTAGTGGTAGGTCAATGATATTTGGTATGCAGTTGTATAAGCATCAGCACATCTCATTTCCATGGAGAATATTTGGCCCGGCCCCCTCAGTCATGGTCTATTTACTTTGAAACTTTTGCTTAGTTTACATGTATTAGTTTGTGATGAGATCAGTTTAAGATGAACTGCTAATATTAAGTCAATGATATTTGGTGTGCAGATTTATTGGCATTTGCAAGTATCGTTTCCATGGAGATTATATAGCCCCACCCCTGATCATGGTTCATTGACTTTGAAACTTTTACATAGTTTACAAGTTACTGTTTGTGTTTATAAGGTTTGTTTAAAGGGAACAACTTATAATAAGTCAATGGTATTTGGTATGCAGTTGTATTAGCATTGGCACATCTCATTCCATGGAGATTGTTTAGCCATGTACCTTCAGTCATGGTTCATCAACTTTGAATATTTGCATAACTTGCACGTTAAAGTATTGCTGTTTTAATTTCAACATTTGCATTATCAAAATAACAAAAAGGCGAGACATATGTCTGTGATAACAGTTTATTTAAAAAATATTTTTGTGCTGGAACATCGTTTTCTTGTCTAAAACATGTAACTTGTGTTGTTGACCAAAAAAAAATAAAATACATTTGTACCTACTGTACATGTATCTTCTTAGATATAAGAAGATGTGATATAAGTGCCAATGAGACAACTCTCCATCCAAGTGACAATTTGTAAAAGTAAACCATTATAGGTCAAAGTACGGTTTTCAACACGGAGCCTTGGCTCACACCGAACATCAAGCTATAAAGGGCCCCAAAAATGAATAGTGTAAAACCATTCAAACAGGAAAACCAACAATATCTAATCTATATAAAAAAAGTGAAACACTTATGAACCACATCAACAAACGACAACCACTGAACGTCAGGTTCCCCAACACTTCCTGTATAAGGCACTGGTAGGCAACATCAAACAAAGAATTTGTTAAGTGTGGCCCTGTACTACCTACATGTGTAGGTGATTTTTTATATTTTTCAAAAAATTCTAAATTCGAAACAGAGTATGTAATTGGAAAATGCTTTATTTTTAAGGACTCTCTAGAAACTACTTTCCAAAAGCCCAAACCTTTTAAAAAAATTAATACAATTGAATACCAATTATCTCCCTTGTTGGGAAGTATACTGGTAACAATATTTATACTGGTTTGCTGCAGTGGAGAGCAGTGGTGAGAAGCAAATAGAAAACAATGTGTTACTATAATTTACAAACCTTACTAGCTTTATGATCGAGTTTAATTACAAGAAGGTTAAAATCAACAGGGATTAAAATTCACTAATTCTTGACTCTTCATTGAGCTTCTTCTGGGGAAGTTCTGCCCCAGATTAGATCTACTTTCAGACAAGGGAAATAACCTGCTTCAAATTATAATTTCAGAGAAATAGTAATGAATCCTGAAATGAGTTTCTGGAAAGGGCTACAGACAGTAGGAAACTTGTGGTCAAAAAGTTTGCTTTAAAGATGAACTTTCACTGGTGTTTTCATCCCAAAAGCTGTTAAAAATCTAAAATTTATTTGAAATACATAAATATATGAATGTCACACACTTACAATGTACTACATTTGTACTACAGTTTCTTGAAATAATAATTTTTTTTTTTGATTTGTAAAGAATTTGATTATTTTATTTCATTTAAAATAGTTACAAGGTAACAATCAAAAGGATGATCATGACAAAATTGATCTAATTTGAGAAAAATGAAGTGTTGCTGTGGCCATGACAAATAATTTTTGAGATTTTCATAGATTTTTTTTAGTTTTAAATGTTTGCTGGTGAAGAAATGGAAATCTAGAAATTTATTTTACCTGGCCCTAAATTTGAAAATGTGATTTTATGTAAATTTTAATGTGTTTACAATTAACATATAATTGTATAATGTTATTGACTGTTTTGTTGTCCATTTGTCATGTTATACATGATTGTTTATTTGTTCTCATTTTAATTCATTGAATTGTTAATTCACATTATTAACCAGTATCCCCTTATAGAAACTTAGACTGCACTGGTCAATTTAGTTTGTTGGTCTTCTGAATGTGTAACACAAAAAAAATTATTGTAGGTGTTAGTGGATACATGTAGCATAACTTTTTTTCATAGAAAAAGAAAGAAATCAAAAGAAAAGAATGTGGTATTGATATTTTTCACAAAGAAACATAACATGAAACTACAAACATGACAAATGTATTAGGTACATAAAAAAAAAAACTATTTCACCTAATTCTAGCAGCAAATTTTAGCTATGAAAAGTTTATAAAAACTTCAAATATTTGTTGTATGTTTTGAATATTTTAACTATCTGGAATATATAATTATTATGATAAACAGATTTTTATGGGTAGAATTTATACATAATCTATTCAGGTTGTCCAACATTAAAAGTGAAAGATGTTTTTCATGGATGTAGTTTAGTCCACTTTCACATGTTACTTGTATGTATATGCCATGGACTTAAACTGTGGAAAAAACTTTCTTAATGGGTACTTATTTTCTTGCTTCATGAAGACACTGTTTTGTTGTTAGGCTCATGGTTAAAGGCTGTACAGTGACCTATAGTTGTTAACTTCTATGTCATTTGGTCTCAGGTCGAGAGTTGTCTTATTGGCAATCATACCACATCTTCTCTAATTTTTGTACAGCTAACCAAAATTGGTAAAAAAAGTTGAATGAGAATATAGGAATCTATTGATGGCCTTAGAATATTTTGTGCTGATATTTAACCTTTATTCAGCATCAGTTGTGAAAGGGTGTTGAATATGTTATTGACATAAACATTTCATATTTTGCTGTCATCCAGTTCATTGATCATGGGTTGTTGATTGTATATTACAAGAAAGTGACTTAAATTAATCATGTTAGATATAGTAAGTACTATGCTTTTTTCATATTTTATTTCATGCAAGCAATTTGTGATATTTCATTTGAGTCATTAAACAGTCATTCATTGTGATTCACTGCATACATGTAAAATTTGTTGCCATGATTACCTACATGTACAATTGCACTTACATTAGGGAACTGTTGTATTATTAAAGAAAACATAAATTTGGAAACATAACCAAACAAGAATCTGTGTCTATCTGTTTCCACAGCCACTATATATATTTCTATTTTTCGTGAACCAATAAATCAATCGAGGTCAAAACCCTTATTTGGCATATATTTTTTTTTTAAATATGTAATGTCATCATGATCATGTACATAGATATTTTCATCTTTTCTTTAAAACCAGTCTATTGCTGGAAAAAACAAATATAAAAGGGTGTGTATGGGGATGTCTTCATATCTGTATTCTTTAATTTTTTCAGCCATTTTTCACTTTTCAATATTTTTTGGTCTCTTTTTCTCTATTTTCTGTACTTCAGCACCCCATTTTTCTCTTTTTTAACTCATTTCTCTATTCCTTTGTAGTCCCTATTCTCTCCTCTTGTCTGTAAACTCCATCCAGAACCTCATATTTACCAAATTGATACAAACTATCTTTGGAGAAATGCAAGAAAAACAACTCTAGTAATTTTTTTCAAATAGGCTTTAAGATGGCACGGTAGTATTTCCTGGCACATATGGATAATGATAGCCTTTTTAGAATTTTCACCACTTTCCAACACTGCCCCATATTATACATACGCAGTTAACTGAAGTACTTTCATTATAATATTCAAAAATTAATTTGAATATGTATGATGACCGTTTACTTTTTTTGTTATCTTTATAAACCTAAAGCAACTAGGTGTTTTCGGTCTTTTATCATGCAGTGAATATAAAATTAAAAAAAAAATGTATTTTTTGTCCAATCATACTGTTCAGATACATTGACTTAAGTAGGGTTCACAAAAGAGCAACCTTAATTCCGGAATGTTAATACTACAGTGCCACCTTTAACTGTTATGTTAATGTAGTCTATAGTAAATTTTAATGTTCAGTATAAAACTTTGCATAATAAAATAAGTTGCAATGATCATTACTCTAGACATATGTCAATCTTCATACTAGGATTATACATGCTACTAATATTGTGCAATTGATTTTTGTTCTTTAAAGAGCAAAATCTATTTGTTAATTGTTTATTTGTATTTAAACATGTGAAACATTTAGATTTTTGTCAGTGTTTGATGTTCTTGTTTTGTTTTTGAAGTAAAAAGTTGTGTATTGTTTTAACTCTATAAAATGGGCAAAAATACAGAAACTATTTTTTTTAAAAGTGAGTGTGCTTTTAACATTGACACATGTGGTACAAGTAGTAGATCAGTTTTCAGATAAAAAAATTAAAACTGTCATTTCTAAACCTCAATTTGTTTCATTTCTTGACTAAAGAGTAAACAGCAGAATTGTTTATGTCGGAAACACCATTGGGTCTCTCCTAATGAGTAAGTTTTATATTTGTTAAATACAGTCATGATAATATTAATTTTATCAAACATAAACTACCCCTGGTGGTTTATATCAGGAAATTTTGTGTGTGTCTACTTTTCTCTATCACCACCATGATAAAATCAATATTGCTAAAATTGACATTAAATACCAACAATCAATCAAATCAATCAATCCATACATTTCCTTTTACTAAACAGTCACAATATTTAATGCTCTAGGAAGTTTATCTACAATGATGGTTGAACTGTCAACTGTGTGGTTCTGAAACCACCCGTGTGCTGAGATGTGTATGATTGTCTGAAACCAACTGTGTGTCGAGATGTGTATGACTGTCTGAAACCACCAGTGTGTCGAGATGTGTATGACTGTCTGAAACCACCCGTGTGTCGAGATGTGTATGACTGTCTGAAACCACCCGTGTGTCGAGATGTGTATGACTGAAACCACCTGTGTGTCGAGATGAGTATGACTGTCTGAAACCACCCGTGTGTCAAGATGAGTATGACTGTCTGAAACCACCCGTGTGTCGAGATGTGTATAGATATAAGAAGATGTGGTATGAGTGCCAATGAGACAACTCTCCATCCAAGTCAAAATTTATAAAAGTAAACCATTATAGGTCACAGTACGGTCTTCAACACGGAGCTTTGGCTCACACCGAACAGTAAGCTATAAAGGGCCCCAAAAAAATAACGTGTAAAACCATTCAAACGGGAAAACCAACGGTCTAATCTATATAAAAAACGAGAAACGAGAAACACTTTTGAACCACATCAACAAACGACAACTACTGAACATCAGATTCCTGACTTAGGACAGGTGCAAACAAATGCAGCGGGTTTAAACGTTTTAATGGTACCAAACCTTCACCCTTTTTCTGAAACAATAGTGTAACATCACAACATAGAAAGACACACTATTAAATATCAACTGAAATAGCTTAACTCAATCAAAGGACATATTAACACCAATGAACATACACTGAACAAATAAATTTGACCTATGACACAATGTTAATACAAAATAAATAAACTAAGGGAAGAATAATAAAAGTAACATGTTATATCGGTAAGAAATGTAAAACAATTAAAGAAAAACAATATGCTCGAACAAAAATACCATCCATATGCAATAACTTTAAACACAGGTAAATGAAAATAATTTTGTTGTTAGGTATACGTGTACAGTACCAATAGAGAAAGGAAATATTTTTACAAAATAAATAATTTTGATGTTCATAGTACGAAGTGAAAATTTAGAGTTATACCAAACACTTATCAAAGCTGGTATATAGACCAGATATAACCCTGAATAACATTAAATAACAAAAAAGCAATACAATTAGTATCAGCAGGTCAAATAAACAAGAAAGTACGATTTGAGAGTACTCGTAGTTACTGACAGCTAGTTAAAAGCCAAAACAATAATAAAAAATCATGCATCAGAGACTGTCTGAAACCACCTGTGTGTCGAGATGTGTATGACTGTCTGAAACCACCCGTGTGTCGAGATGTGTATGACTGTCTGAAACCACCCGTGTGTCGAGATGTTTATGATTGTCTGAAACCACCCATGTGTCGAGATATGTATGATTGTCTGAAACCACATGTGTGTCGAGATGTGTATGATTATCTGAAACCACCCGTGTGTCGAGATGTGTATGATTGAGAAGGATTGCCAGTTTTCCTGCCTAATGTTGGTGGTTCTCCCTGGGTACTCCCATACTTGCCAACCTCTGACAATGAGAAATCATGTCATGACATGACATGACATGTCAAAAAGCGTGTGAAAACGCGTGACGTAGATGCGGACTTTTTAATATGAACAATGTTCATAATTTCACATTATATGCAAATTTGTTAATATAAAAAACAATATTCAACTGTAAACTTTTATTGTTTTCAACAGTGGTCTGTTTTGCTGCTTTTAAAGCAACACCACTAGGCACATAGTCTAAACACCTGCTGGTTTGGATACATTTACTTGATAAAAAGGCACTCAGTATATCATTGTCGAGTTCTGATCAGAATTCAGTGTAAATTTCTTTATAATTGAAAAATGATCTCTCACAGTCAGAATTGATATTTGGCTGAACTAAAATTGCTTCATGAAGCTTTGAAAGAGTGTCATAATGTTTTTTTTGCCATCTAAAATGTCATCTATGATCTCTACCATTGCTCCCGACAAACTATACAATATATGTTGCTATTGCCTGGTCAAAACTGGGTAGTTCATCAGAAGACAGCTAATACTATGAGAACTGATCCAACAGTTCCGTGATATTTCCATCCCCTATGGCCTGTGGAAATCTGTTGGCTACATTTGAAACTGAAAAAGAAAAATATTTTGTAATTGTTAAATGCTTAATCAAATAGCTATGTATTTTAGTTCTCCTCTCATATGTATTGTTATGATTGCAACATAGAGTGCACAATGCGTTACTTATCCCTCGATGATATAAACTCGAACTCCCAAATATAATTTATAAATCTTGAAATTATCTTGGTACGTACACATCGTTTTCGCTTAGAAATCGGCTCTTTAGACGACGGTACAGGTCCTGAAAGCGACCTCTTTCTGAGGACATTTCCCCTAAGTGAATTTGAAAGAAAGATAGTCCCGAAATCGTAAATACTAATCACAAACTACTTACCTTAAGAGCTTTTGCTGTTCGTCCATATAGAAAAATAAACAATATGGCCACCAAACAATTACTTCGAAATTTCGGTATTTATCGTGTTATAATGAAAAAACCCGAGAATCGCGATATCACTAACAACCAAAAAATCAAAACAACGAAAAAGCGTGTAATTGCGTGTAAAGTGGTGAAAAGCGTGTACACGCCATGTGATAAAATCCTCGCGTGTAAACCGTTGAAAAAGCGTGTATTACACGCGAATATCATGTCAGTTGGCAACTATGGGTACTCCTGGCTTATGCCGGTGGTGCTCTCCAGATACCCCTGCCTATTGTTGGTGGTTCTCTCCTGGTACTCCTACCTAATATTGGTGGTTCTCTCCGGGTACTCCTGCCTAATGTTGGTGATGCTCTCCGGATACTCCTGCCTAATATTGGTGGTGCTCTCCAGGTACTCCTGCCTAATATTGGTGATGCTCTCCGGATACTTCTAATATTGGTGGTTCTCTCCGGGTACTCCTGCCTAATGTTGGTGGTGCTCTCTGGATACTCCTGCCTAATGTTGGTGGTGCTCTCCAGGTACTCCAGCCTAATATTGGTGATGCTCTCCGGATACTTCTAATATTGGTGGTTCTCTCCGGGTACTCATGCATAATGTTGGTGGTGCTCTCCAGATACTTCTAATATTGGTGGTGCTCTCCGGGTACTCCTGCCTAATATTGGTGATGCTCTCCGGATACTTCTAATATTGGTGGTTCTCTCCGGGTACTCCTGTCTAATGTTGGTTGTTCTCTCCACGTACTCCTGCCTAATAATGATGGTGCTCTCCGGGTACTCCTTGCTAATTTTGGTGGTGCTCTCCGGGTACTCCTGCCTAATGTTGGTGATGGTCTCCGGATACTCCTGCCTAATGTTGGTGGTGCTCTCCAGGTACTCCTGCCTAATGTTGGTGGTTCTCTCCACGTACTCCTGCCTAATGTTGGTGGTGCTCTCCGGGTACTCTTTGCTAATTTTGGTGGTGCTCTCCGGGTACTCCTTGCTAATTTTTGTGGTGCTCTCCGGGTACTCCTTGCTAATTTTGGTGGTGCTCTCCGGGTACTCCTGCCTAATGTTGGTGATGCTCTCCGGATACTTCTAATATTGGTGGTTCTCTCCACGTGCTCCTGCCTAATAATGGTGGTTCTCTCCACGTACTCCTGCCTAATAATGGTGGTTCTCTCCGGGTACTCCTTGTCTAATGTTGGTGGTGCTCTCCGGGTACTCCTTACTAATGTTGGTGGTGCTCTCCGGGTACTCCTGGCTAATGTTGGTGCTGCTCTCCGGGTACTTCTGCCTAAAGTTGGTGCTGCTCTCCGGGTACTCCTGCCTAATGTTGGTGCTGCTCTCCGGGTACTCCTGCCTAATGTTGGTGCTGGTCTCCGGGTACTTCTGCCTAATGTTGGTGCAGCTCTCCGGGTACTCCTGCTTAATGTTGGTGGTGCTCTCCGGGTACTCCTGTCTAATGTTAGTGGTTCTCTCCGGATACTCCTGCCTAATGTTGGTGGTGCTCTCCGCGTACTCCTGCATTATGTTGGTGGTGCTCTCCGCATACTCCTGCCTTATGCCGGTGGTGCTCTCCGGGTACTCCTGCTTCCTTCACTTATAAAACTAACCATCATGATATGATCAATGGCGATGAATATGGCAATATAAGCAATAACATAGGATTTTAGTCTTTATCTGTGTTTAGAATTTTGGTACTGCTTCTAATTAAATTGGTGAAGTTCGGCGGGTGACTGCTAACAGTTTCGGTGCAATAACTTATGAGCTGTTCAATCAATGCGTTTCAAATTTAATATATAGTAGATATAAGAAGATGTGGTATTGTGGTATGAGTGCCAATGAGACAACTCTCCATCCAAGTCAAAATTTATAAAAGTAAACCATTATAGATCAAAGTACGGTCTTCAACACGGAGCCTTGGCTCACACCGAACAGCAAGCTATAAAGGACCCCCAAAATTACTAGTGTAAAACCATTCAAACGGGAAAACCAACGGTCTAATCTATATAAAAAACGAGAAACGAGAAACACTTATGAACCACATCAACAAACGACAACTACTGAACAACAGATTCCTGACTTAGGACAGGTGCAAACAATTGCAGCGGGTTTACAAAATGGGGGTCAAGTTCGATATTGGCGATTTTCCAACAAAATGTACCATTCAGGAGTTATGGTCTTTAATATTTTGAAAATGGAACTTTATGATGTTTCCATGCTATTATTTCCCTGTAATGACGAAGTTTACCATTTTTTTTCATTTTTATACGACCGCAAAATGATAATGACGTCGTCCGAAGACATTTGGTTTCCAGACAATAACTTGAGTATTTAAGTAGTGTATAGATATCTATGAAATTGTACCACAAGGTTTCATATCAAAAAAGGAAGGTTAGGATTACTGTGGCGTAGATTGCATTCTGTTATTACCAAGGCAGGGGTCTGGGGTTGCAGCCCCCCCCCCCCCCCCCCAGAAGCTGTTGAGGTTTTGCAATTTGAACAAGAATACTCTATTAAAAATTATAACAGTTCTTTTATTTAATTTCATCATAATAATGTTAATATGCCTTACACTAAGTTATACTATAGATTTATTAGTTGATTACTGGTACCTACATCATTTTCCATCAACTCTCAAATACATTTACCACTATTTCAAAATGAATCCTTTCAGTGAACTCAGATTTTAAATTCGTTGAGAATAAAAGGAGATGGATATGGGGTATACTTAAATGACACAGCATGTCAAACAATACAGCTAAGAAACCATGTCAACTTACGTACAGAATTTAAAAAAAAAAATAGATTTTAGCTAGCGCTTCACAAGTGGACGCAACAGCAAGATTCAAAACGTGCACTCTGCAATGATGATAATATGCTCTTGGTTGGATTTGCTGTATGCAGGTTTTAATACCAGAAACATTACCAGACATTACGCTAGCATCATTTCTTGATAAACTAAGAAATAGACACATGCTACATGTAAAACGCACCACGGCACTTTTATGGGTTGTGTTTCGCCCTAATATTTCTAGGAATGTCTTCAAATTCTTACATGGTTTTCCCATTGTGAAAGTGACAACCGTTGAAGTACTAACGGAAACATTTTCGTTTTTCTGAAGTCTTCATAATAAATGAAAACAGTATTAGGTTGAAGTTTTTATATAGAAACAGACATTTACTATATATGTCGCTGGAATAAACGACTCCTTCAAGTATTTCAAATTCCCTGCTATTGAAAAACTATAAAGTTTTAAAAAGCGAGAATAACACTTTAGAACAACATACAAATCATTATTCTGTGCATATTGATTAATGTATATTTTATTCTAATTGATATCAAAGTCAACGAAACTCTGTACTAATTGGAGTACTACACGTATTAGGAAAATGTCAACACACAACGATGTTTCAATTTTAGACGTAACCGGTTAGATATGAGGATTTGAATGGGGGACTTCAAATATTTATTTTAATCCTTTTTGTTCATAATTTGATTTCCTTTCTTTTATATTTAAGCACCATTTTAAATCTCTATTCTTTTAAGTTTAAAATAATTTCAGGGCATGTTTCTGTATTCTGTAAACCTCACTCAGACCCTCATATTCTAGGAATTATTCTCACACAAAATCAATAATTTACAGGCTCGTGAAATGGATCATCATCTATTCTACTGATTTTGCTTGGGGTAGGATTAAAAGTTTTCAGCTTCAATTGTGTCGATTTCTTTTGACTCTGACATATTTAGAAAACTACCGCAAAGGGGTCGGGATTTCCAGAGGGAAATGTTTCCACAAGTCTTGCATAACTCCCAAACGGTATGAATCAATAACGGCAACAAGACGATATACAAGTTGGTTTAGTAGCGAGTCTGCTGCATTTTGTTAAAAAAAAAAAAAAAAAGGTTTTTTTTAAATTATTTTTTACCGAGGCAACTGCCTCGGTTGCCTCAACGTAAGCTACGCCAATGGATTGATGTTTGGGTTATTGTCCTAACTGTTTAGGAATTGTGGGCCAAAAATAAACATTTTTCTTGTTCCAGGACAATATCTTGTGTATAAGTGTAAAGATCTCTATGAAATTGTACCACAAGGCTCCATACCTCAAAAGGAATGTTGGGATTGATTTTGGGGTTTGTGGCCCAAACCGTTTAGGACTGAGGGGCCAACAAGGATTTTATGGTTTCCGGACAATAACTTGAGTATAATTTCATGGATCTCTTTGAAATTGTACCACAAGGTTTCATATAAAAAAAAGGAAGGTTGGGATTGATTTTGGAGATTATGTTCTTAACTGTTTAGGAATTAGGTACCAAAACAATACTTTTCTAATACTTTGTATAAATTGCTTATTTTTTTACCAATTTCAATGGGATTTAATTCAAAAGTCTTGAATTCTTGGGGTTCTTTGATCTGCCGTATCTAACCGTGTATTTAGATTTTGGATTTTAAACAACGTTTTTAAATTTGTCCAAATTGAGGTCCAAAATTAAACATTTTTTGATTTCATCAACACTTTAATCATTTGGGTTCTTTGATATGCTGAATCTAATCGTGTATTTAGATTTTTTATTTTGGGCTCCGTTTTCAAATTGGTCCACATTTAGGTCCAAAGGGTCCAAAATTAAACTTTGTTTGATTTCAACAAAAATAAAATTCTTGGGGTTCTTTGATAGGATGAATCTAACTGTGTGTTTAGATTATTGATTTTGGGCTCGGTTTTCAAATTGGTCCACATTAAGGTCCAAAGGGTCCAAAATTAAACTTAGTTTGAATTTATCAACAATTTGATGCTTGTGGTTCTTTGACACATCATATAAGTATATATGCACATCATATAAGTATATTTGCACATCATATAAGTATATTTGCACATCATATAATTATATTTGAACATCAGATACTGATTTAGTGCATTCATCAAATTAGCTATTATATTTGCATGTTTGAAATACAGAATTGCTTAAATTTTGTAAACAAATTTGATCCCCCCCTGGAAGTATTAATAAAATGCCCCACAGGCACAGCTTGATACAAATGCAGAGGTCGAACCCTGAACAGTTGGGGCAAGTATGCACACAACATTCAAGCTTGATACAGCTTTGAATTTGGATTGTGATTCACTATTTGACACAGCGTATGTTTTGACACAGAAAGTGGTCTAAGATATTAAAAATTTGAAATTGGACGTTTACCTATTATGGTCTAATATCTATAATCTAAATATGTGGACCAATTTAAAAACGGTGTTCAAAATCCAAAATCTAAATACACGGTTAGATTCAGCATATCAAAGAATCCAAAGATTTCAAGACTTTGAATTAAACCCTATTGAAATTGGTCAAGAAATAAGCAATTTATACAAAGTATTAGTAAAGTATTGTTTTTGACCCCTTTTTGGCCCCAAATTCCTAAACGATAGGCCCCATAACCCCAAAAATCAATCCACACCTTCCTTTTTAGCTCACCTGACCCAAAGGGCCAAGTGAGTTTTTCTCATCACTTCGCGTCCGTCGTCCGTCGTTAACTTTTACAAAAACCTTCTGCTCTGAAACTACTGGGCCAAAGTTAACCAAACTTGGCCACAACCATCATTGGGGTATATTGTTTTGAAAATGTGTCCGACGACGCCGCCTGCCAACCAAGATGGCCGACATGGCTAAAAATAGAACACATGCAGTTTTTTGGCTTATATCTCTGAAACTAAAGCATTTAGAGCAAATCTGACAGTGGTAAAAATGTTCTATAGGTTAAGATCTATCTGCCCTGAAATTGTCAGACGAATCAGACAACCCGTTGTTGGGTTGCTGCCCCTGAATTGGTAATTTTAAGGAAATTTTGCAGTTTTTGGTAATTATCTTGAATATTATTATAGATAGAGATAAACTGTAAACAGCAATAATGTTCAGCAAAATAAGATCTACAAAAACGTTAACATGACCAAAATTGTCAATTGACCCCTGAAGGAGTTATTGTCCTTTATAGTCAATTTTTAACAATTTTTCGTAAATTTTTGTAATCTTTTACCAAAATTTTATCCTCTGAAACTACTAGGCAAAATAGAATCAAACTTGGCCACAATCATCATTAGGGTATTTAGTTTAAAAAATGTGTCCGATGACCCCGCCTGCCAAAAAAGATGGCCGACTTCGCTAAAAATAAAACATATGGGGTAAAATGCAAGTTTTGTCTCTTATTCTGATAACCGTTATAAATAGAGAAAATCTGAAAAGGGTAAAATTTTTCAGAATGTTGAACTCTACTAATTGTCCATATAAGTCAAAACTGTCAGACGATTTCCTGTAGGAGTTATTGCCCTTAAATGACAAAATTTGCCACTTTTTAGCTCACCAGGCCCGAAGGGCCCCATGTGAGCTTATGCCATCACTTGGCGTCCGTCGTCGTCCGTCGTCTGTCGTCGTCGTAAACTATTTCACGAATCTTCTCCTCTGAAACTACTACGCCAAATACCTTCTAACTTTAAATGAATGTTCCTTAGGGTATCTAGTTTATAAAGTGTATCCGAATTTTGATCCATTAACAAACATGGCCGCCATGGCTAAAAATAGAACATAGGGGTCAAATGCAGTTTTTGGCTTTTATCTCAAAAACTATAGCAGTTAGAGCATAAGTGACAGGAGTTAAAGTGATGAATTATAGGTCAAGATCTATCTGCTATGAAATTTTCAAACCAATTGGACCACCTATTGAAAGGTTACTGTCCGAAATAGTTTACTTTTATGAAATTTTACTGTTTTTGGTTATTTCTTTTAATATTATAATAGATTGAGAGAAAGTGTAAATAGCAAAAATGTTAAGCTAAGTAGGATCTACAAATAAGTCAAATGATCAAAATAGTCAATTGACTCCTTAAGGAGTTATTGCCCTTGAAACGTTTATTTTTTACATTTTTTCGTGCAAGTCTTACTTTTTCAAAAATCTTCTTCTCTGAAACTACTAGGCCAAATACTTCCAACTTTAACTGAATGTTCCTTAGGGTATCTAGTTTATAAATTGTATCCGAAGTTTTAATCCATCAAAAAACATGGCCGCCATGGCTAAACATAGAACATAGGGGACAAAAGCAGTTTTTGGCTTATATCTAAAAAAAACTACAGCAGTTAGAGCAAAAGTGAAAGGAGTTAAAGTGATAAATGGGTCATGATCTATCTGTTTTAGAATTTTCAGACCAGTTTGACAACCCATTTTGGGGTTACTTTTGGAAATAGTTTATTTATATTAAATTTTACTGTTTTTGGTTAATTTCTTAAGCATTATAATAGATAGAGAGAAAGTATAAATGGCATTGAATGTTCAGCTAAGTAAGATCTACAAATAAGTCAACATGATCAAAATAGTCAATTGACCACTTGAGGAGTTATTGCCCTTAACACGTTTTTTTTTTACATTTTTGTGAAAGTCTAATTACTTTTTCAAAAATCTTCTTCTCTGAAACTACTTGGCCAAATACTTAAAAACTCTAATTGAATGTTCCTTAGGGTATCTAGTTTATAGATTGTTTTCGGGGATTTGATTCATTCAAAAACATGGCGGCAGTTTCTAAAAATAGAACATAGGGGTCAAATGAAGTTTTTGGCTTTCTTCTCAAAAACTAAAACAGTAAGAGCAAAACTAACATAGGTGAAAGTGTTAAACAGGTTTAGATCTACCTGTCAAGCAACACAGAAAGAAACACTATAAAATATCAATTGAAATGGCTTAATTCTCAATCAAAAGACATATTAACAAAAATTAACAAATGAAGTAGACCCAAACCAACCCAGCCTGCTATGGTCCATTGTTGCTTTCGACGTATTTCATCTCCTAAAAATAATATACTTTTCTATTGTTACTCACCAAAACAGTTAAAACTAAACATAAAAATCTTCTTATATTGTTGATTCAAATTAAATTTTCTATAATTCCATACATTACTTCTCAGCATGGTCAACTTGAGGGAAGCAATTTATACCAGGAATTAGTTGATAGGTTTCTGTCGAAGGTGGTTATTCTGTCGAAGGTGGTTATTCCGGCTTCCTTTGTCAATAAAAACTGACCACCATGATTTTAGTACAATGTGCTTCAAATGAGGCTTAACACCAACATCAATCAATCAATCATGAATTGATATAGTTTTTGACAGTTACTTGTTTTTTTGTTGTTTTTCACCCATTATAAACATATATTAAAAAGTGCTAAATATATCCAATGTAGATTTTGAAAGTTGGTAGGTATTAACACTCAAGTCTTTTCGGAAACTTAAATTTGAGCAACACTTACCCAACAATCAATCATGAACTGTTATAGTTGTTATCTGTTATCATATTTTAAAGCGGTTCAAAATCCTTCATTAACTGATTTTTTGGTTTGTTCTTATGTTTTCTGCCTCTCACAATTGTCACTGATCAAGGGTTGGGGTTTGAGCACTTTTTAACATTTCAATCTCAGTCATTTTCTGTAAATTTGTTACACTATTGTTTCAGGTAGGGTGAAGGTTGTCGCCTATTTAAACGTTTAAACCCGCTGTATTTGTTTGCACCTGTCCTAAGTCAGGAACCTGATGTTCAGTGGTTGTCGTTTGTTGATGTGGTTCATAAGTGTTTCTCGTTTTTTATATAGATTAGACCGTGGGTTTTCCTCTTTGAATGGTTTTACACTAGTAATTTTTGGGGCCCTTTAAAGCTTGCTGTTCGGTGTGAGCCAAGGCTCCGTGTTGAAGGCCGTACTTTGACCTATAATGGTTTACTTTTACAAATTGTGACTTGGACGGAGAGTTGTCTCATTGGCACTCATACCACATCTTCTTGTATCTATTCATTGTAATTCAAGTTATCCTCACATGTACCTTCTTCTATCTCAGCGCTATCAGCTCTTTGATTGATTACAATTAAAGTGAATAGACCACTTTATAGTTCGTTGCTTTTCCGTCAAAACTTTGGTGAACATCATTCGTGCGTTTAGGCGCATCGTTTCTTCCTTTCTATGTTGAGCGAGCGGTTGAAAAAATATGACGCTATATTGCAAGAATAATTCGGCAAATTAAATTCTTATAATTGATAATCAGCACTGATATGTGATTAAATACCTTCGGAACAATAATTATTTCTAATTTATCCTGCATAATGACGATCACGAAGACGCTTGATGAACTTTAATAGTGCAGGGATACAGGCTGTCCCCTTCCTCTATCTGGTAAATGACGTCACAAAGGCGCGCATGATTGACGAACTTTTCCGGTAAAGGACATATAACTCGATAGTGGTCTATTGGTTTGTTTTCATATTATATATTAGCTGATTTACAATAGTTGCTCAGAAAACTACATGTATAATTGTCATGATTTAAAGATTTGTAAGAATCTTATATATATTTTGCTTTGTCGAAAATATGTTTGACTGACTGAAGAAGTATTACAAAAATACCGAAACTCGAAAAAATGTAAACCTTTATATAGTTTACTTTCACAAAATATAAGTCCTGGCTTTTTAAATAAAAATAATTGTGAAAATAATCACGTAGTACGAACAAAATTTATGAATTTGGACTTTTACAAATGTGCACGTGCATAACGGAGTAAATATAATGAAATATACAAATTTTGACATGCAGAATTCAAAATTCAATATCATTTTCTCATATATTATAGAACCAAATCAAATGCTGTAATTATCGCAAAAACTCATATCTACAAAAAGATTAAGTATTATGAAACTTCGTTTAGATGAAATATTAACTCCTATATGAAAGAAAATATTAATCAGAAAAAATAATTAATCAATGCGTTAAATAGAAAAATACACATTTTCACTTGCATAGATATAATGTACGTGATAAATCTCCGATTTTCATATTCATATTGATACATATTATATATGATATATTTTCGTTCGTCCCACGGCAAGGCATAAAAAGGTTATATATCAGAGCTATGCCAAAATGTCTCTTTAAAAGTCTTTTCTTTAATATATTTTTTTTGTTTTAGGGGCATCGTCCGAACCCCTAAAATCCCATGGTTACTGATGTGATGAAAGAACGATACAACATTCAGTGCCCACATCAAATATTTCTGGCATATCCTTTCATTTTACGTACACTCGAGGCCTCGAGTTTGCCGGAAAAAAATCAAATACTTAAAATCTTTATAAGCATCCAAACCAAATAAAAATAATGAGCATACTAGTCAAAATTGTCCTATGGATGAATTGATTGATTGTTGCTTGCTTTAGGTCAAATTGCAAATATTTCATGCATATTCAAGACGAGAACAAATGGACAAAAAATACAATAGGTAGTTTCTACAATGTAAGTCAACCGAGATAAAGGACGAAAAATCTGGACTAACGGTTGTTGGATAGGGGCAGAAATTTGACCATGCAACTGGTCACCTCCCGATCCTTATATAGAGTTGTTCTATGGGTTCTTTAACTCCAGAGAGCTTGCCATTCCCTCCCGACCATAACAGAGTTGTTCCAGGAGTTGTTTAACTCCAGTCAGCGTGACATTCTACCCTTACGGAGTATTGGATTTAACGTCTCCATTCCGACCTGAAGCCTTTAACGTCTCCATTCTGACCGGAATGCTTTAACGTCTCCATTCCGACCGGAAGTCGTTCACGTTTCCATTCCGACCGGAAGTCTTTAACGTCTCAATTCCGACCGGAAGTCATTAACGTCTCCATTTCGACCAGAAGTCTCTAACGTCTCCATTCCGACCGGAAGTCTTGCCTAAGGAAGATGTAACCTTTTACATTCATATTATTGATTCAAAAATATATCATTTAAGTCACACCAGTACCGAAGAGCTTATAAATTAGTACTTGACAAGATGGTACCATCAGGTAATATGAGGCAGGCGTTACCTGTGAAAGGGGACGAAGTCTGTATGAATTATTTTTTTTTAATTCAAACATATTTTAACTTCAAAATCTGTTCAAAAAGAAACGGAAATACTATTACGTTTCCGATTTCGGTTCTGTTGTTCGGAATTTTAGTTGTGACGTTATTTATGTTATGACGTCATATTCAATGTAAACAAAGAAACGCTATCAGGTAACGTTTTTTCATATCAAGCCATTCAAGAAATTATTAAAAATGGAATTGGTATTGCGTTCCTTCCTATATTTTACTAGACTGATAAATATATATTTTACTCAAAGACTCATGCAAACGAGACCGGAAAAAGGAAGTAGATTTCTGCGCAAATGCGGGAAAATAAAAAAGTCTGAAAATAAAAAAGTTAACGATTTTGAGTTCATTAGTACAATTATATGATAAGTGTGAATTGTCGGAAAATCTTAAATAACCTGCAAGGAACATTTAAAGAGGAAATATGATATGATTGCTAATAAGACAACTAAGGGAACAACCATTTAACTTCAAGGGAGTGGGGGGGGGGGGGGGGTGGGGGGGGGGGTGGGTAAATGGATTTCTGTCTGAGTCAGAAAGATACTGAGTTTTTCTACTCTACTGATGATCAATCAAATTTTGTTTTCCAAAATTTAACACTATAAGGTATGGGGAAAATCTGGATTCAGAATATTTTTATTTGTCATCTGCTGGACCACACTATTTTTTTTCATCAAGTTGGGGATCAGAATATTTTTTTAGGAAAAAGCCATAACCCCCCCCCCCCCCCCCCCCCCCCCCCCCCCAACCCCCCCCCCCCCCCCCACTCCTTTGCAGTTAAATGGTCGTTTCCTAACCATTAAAGATGCGAACAATTACAGGTCACCTTACGTTTATCAACAATGTTAAACTACCATACGATACAGTATACTAGTAAGCCTGTTTTGAAAATACTATTGAAAGTTTTCTTATTATCCAATCAAAATTGAATACAGCAGGTAAAAGATATTTAAATGTATAATTATTGTCTTATAATGTAATTATATGATCCAACAATTATATTAAAATAACGAAAGTTCGTCTCTATCGACAGGAATATCCCGCTTACTAAAGTTGTGAGTGAAGAATTATCGTAGTGATTACACTATATATTCCCATTCATATAATCATTTTGAAGTCAGAAACAATAAATTATCCTTAGCATAGATGTACAATTATCCCATTGACTGCAAGAGTTAAAAAAATGACCAAAAAATCAGACACTGAATGACAACCGAATGTGGGACTTCCTGATATCATTTATCAAAGTAGTAGCAAAGGTCAAAAACGTTTCCACGATTTTATTAATAAAACCTACAAATGCAAAAAACATCATTAAAAATATGATTTATGTGGATATTCTGATAAAATTAGAAGTTATATAGATGACATATGTATATTAATAAGTTTCATATTTGATTTATATGATATTGGAACATGCAGAAAGGGAGTTGTCATCAAAAACTTTAATGTTAACACTATCCAGCTTCAGTTCTAGTACAAATAGTGTTAAAATGACATATGTAATGAACAGATAATATCAAGCTCCATGCTGGTCTACATAATCAATCTTTTTACACGTGAGACAGTTACCCCCTAGAGAATTATAATTTATGTTAGCTGTAGATTCTTTCGTGAATGATTTCATTTTATAATTGTTATCGTATAGAAATACGGTAACCAAGTGCTAGCATGTTTGCCTCGCGTGGGGGAGGTATCGGGTTCGATCCCCAGTCGCGGGTCAAGATTTGAAATTAGTTTTTGCTGCTTCTCCGCTAAGCACTTGGCATTTGGGAAAAAGAACAAAGACCTGTCTCCTCGGAGATAAAAAAAAAATGTGTCCGTATGGGGTGACATGTCTTTCTGCAGAAACTAGCACGAAAACCTGACTCAGCGTATCGGTCTAGAACAAAGCAAGTTCATATTCATATCCCATTAGCATGTTTTCGTAATAATATCCATATTAATGTTATATTTGCCACTGGACGTTATAGGCACCAATTGATCACCATAACTATCTATCATATACAAATCAAATCTTACATTTTGTACTAAGCTAGTTGTTTCATAGAATTCCTCTATTATGTATTATTTATCCATAAAAGGAAACATCTAGGGCTGAATATGCTCTCCGTAACAACGTTAACGCACGCGCGCTTCATGCAAAATGTACGATTATATGATACATTATGGTCAACAAAATTAAACGATACACAAGTTTGAACTCGAGTGTTTCAAAAATATTTTGAGGGAAAGGATGACAAAAATCGACAAGATTGATTTATTAGTCATATATGTGCAAAGGAGTTACGAATTCTAATTAGACCTTTTTTATGTTGTTAATTGCCAATCTGCCTAAGAATCAGGCAGTGGTGAAAACATGACAAACAAAAACCTACTCAGGGTGCATTATAAATGGAAGATGGATTGCCTTGTATCGATTCTTTTTGTTTAAGTTTAGTATTATTACACCCTATTATTGGCTATCGGTATTGCAGAAGTAATAGGTCAGATAAATATCTGCCGAACACGATTAAAAAATCCATTGTATTCCAATCGCAATCGGAATAGCATGCAAAAATCTGCCGTACACGAAGTCGATATTGCAAAAACAATTGTTTTGATTGGTAATCGGTAACACAGAACTTATTGTTTCTACCGTAGTGATTGCCGGTTATAGCGTTTGAGTATATAGATGATGTACCGATGAATTCATGTAACATACTCTATTTTCATGTATCTATTCCTCAAGCGATTTGTAAACAACTCTTCTATTGGCAGTTCGGTAAGTAGAAAAAAGTGTGACCCCTTGGAAGCGGTGTATATACAACATTGTCTAGCCTAATGCGGCGTTCACACAGTTTATACTTATTGACTGGGTATGAGTGGAATAGTAAGTTTATTGTCCCCGGGGTGCAACTATTGCCGTGAGGCGTATCCGAGGGCAATAGTTGTATCCGAGGGGACAATAATCTTACTTTTCCACGAATATCCAGTCAGTAAGTGTTTTATTATACCGAAAGAGACAACGGACAATAAATGTCGGGGCTAAATCAACTATCGTAATATAAAAAGCAGAAACACAACCATACTGTTTCAAGTTTACTTCGTATAACTTCTGAATGCTAAGACTACGTCCCGCACTGACGTCAACCCCTAGATACAATAGGTAAAACGCGTTATTCTCAACATTATCCAATCCTGTAGCTGCAGTTAAAATTCCGCGAAATATAATGACGCTTGCGGTCAAATAGTTTCACCGAGGTCCAATAGTTGGAAACTATTGACCGTCAAATAGTTCAACGCTTGCAATTTGAAAATAGTGAAAATATTGTGTACTTATTTCATATAAAAAATGGTAACTGAGGTATAATAATGCCGATTATTGCTCCCATTTGAGATCAGACAGCGCTAAGACACGAAAAGTGGAAAAGTCGGATTACTATCCTCAATGATCTGGAATGTCCTATCATTGTCTGGACGCAGTCGTATAGGTTCGTAACAGATTCCTACAGATCGGGAAAGGTCCGGAGAGGTCGGTCAGGCACCCCCGACATTTAGGTGCGTCCCGTAACATTCGGGGAAACTGAGCCGATTTTGTCTAGTCGGATTACAATCGTGACTATGTTGTGACAGCTAGATTCTGCTGTATCGGATCAAAATCGTAACAATGTTCTGTGGAACGGGCATGATCTGGAGAAATCTGTCATTTGATGTTTTTTTTTGCCAATTAAGTCCAGATTGCATCCCGAATGCGAACCGCCTTTGCCGAAACCGTTCCGGAACAGTCCCGTTATTTATACGAAATTCGGCAATAATACCCACGTCAGAGTCCCGTCAGTTACAGAACACGATACGACTGACTCCAGACAAAGCCGTTTGCAATGCGTGCAGCAGACTGTTATAGCAATGCGTTCCGACAGTACCTGATCATCCCGAATATGGCGACAGTTTTCTAACGGATATCTTCCGTCAGCGTCGGTTCACTGTCTGGTCACTGTCTGAGGTCTGTCGGGTCGTATTCGGCAGACTCGGGACGCTGTCGGGACAGATTTTGTCGTTTTTTTTTAACATGGGAAGGATACAAATCGGAATAGAATCGGATTGAGAACGGGATAATCGAGACAAATTCGGATATAAACGGCTGAATTTGGACTCTTCCTGAACAATATCTGATTGTTGTCGTAATTAAATAATTGTTTTTAACAAATTTTAATAAAAGTTTGAATTTCCAGCCACGATTCACAGGATCAGACTTTTGACAAATTTTAAACGGGATTGGTCCTTTCAAGTACGGCAGTAAAAATCGTGAATGTGTGACCCCCGCTTCAAATGTTATTTTGATTCGGGGTGCGCCCTTAGGGAAATCACACTCTTGTTAATTTTAGGGTTGCCATAATTGTATATCAAAGTCAAAAATATAACAATTCTAACATCAAAGTTGTTGAACATCTAACATGTTGCGTAATACACATTTCCATTTTCTTCCATTTTCTCACTGGAGGTTTTAAAATTATGTTATGTATTAGCAGTATTCTGTATAAGACTTGTTTTCTGTATTTGACCTGGTTTTCTGTATAAGACCTGGTTTTCTGTATTAGACCTGATTTTTAATGACTATAGTTCTTTGATACTTAGAATTGTAATAAATGGACAATCAAGTCATTGGTATTGGTAAATAAATATATTTATATGGCCCATTTATTACATACGACATTCAATTTTCAATATTCTTATTTTCATGAAGACCAAAGTGCGAAATTTTTTTAATACAAATAATTATTTATCACTGAAGCAAACATACAAAAAACAGCATAAAATTTCTAAATTTCAAATCATTAGCCTAGTTTTGTGTTTATATTAGATACACTTTGAGGGCGTTAGTCCGAAAGGGTGTATCTAATTTACACCAAGATATTATTGTCAATGCAGAATGATAGTTTTCAATAGTCAAGGAGGGGGGTCTTTCAGCGATTTGATCATATGTTATAAAATTATTGAAAAGCATGATAAATGCAGGGTATCCAATTTCATTTAGCGACATCTCGGTGTAAACACTGAGTGTAAATATATTTATGAAAGAATACGAGGCGTCATTTAATGGTGTAAATTAATATAAATGTAGGAAACTTCTTAGCATGTTCACAAGAATGAATTCTACTAAATAAAATGATACAACTTAAGTAGAAAAGACTGTTGTTTATAATTAGATCTATTATCAGCTATGTCTGGCCAATGATTACATGTAGTATCTGGCCAAAAATGCCTGATAATATAAGATATATAGACATAAATTAATTTTCCATAGACATAACTTTTACCACCCATATTAAACTATTAATAACGATGTAGTTTCATGCGCGGCGGTTAACAGTTTTTCCCACAGTTGCACTAATTAAGTACATTTCATTCACAAATTCTCATGAATAATGATGTAATGTTAAACATTCGGCAAGAGATATGCTTTTAATAGTTCCATGTAAATCTCTTTTATACGCCTCTTTTTATTTTCTTTAGAAACTAATTCTTTTATCAGATATCTGAATATTTAAAATAACACGCTTATAGTTAGCATAATTGCATGCCATGACTGATACTGATAATTGGAGTTATAGAAACACTATCATATTGGATTCTGATTTCATTTGAAAACAATTTTTGTTGCGCAAGTTGTTTCCAATTAAAGCTCAGATAACCTAAACATTGACAGTGTAAACTTGATCTTAACAATATAAAGGTGCAGATAGTATTTATCAATTGTTTATAAACGTATGCAAAAAAACATCCTGAAGAGCATCGGTCTCAAGAGACCAGAGATAACAATATATTTTAGAAATAAGTTTGTGTTGTTAATAATGTTAAATTTTGATGTACGAAATGCGACAATGAATTCGAATTGAAGAAAGTCGAATCGTGGAATCTAGCTCCGTGTGCTTAAAGTGTGGGAGTTCTGAAGTGCAAATTAAATTTGTATTGTAGTACGTGTGAAAATTCAGGTGAAATTTACTGTAAAATTGTACTAATTTACAGCAGACCACGTGTTGGTACATCTGGATGATAATAATTTCACTACAGGATCAGGAAAATTCGACTAGAAATCCAAATTTAACTCTATGGGTGATAACAATGGGTGTTGCCGCTACCTGGCCTTTAACCAGCAGTTGTTTAGCATTATTTATAGTGCCACACCAACTTTTTTGACGCGTGCTTTAGATTTATAGAGTCGATGATTGCAAAAGTTTTACGACTTCGTGTTCGTTGGAAGATTTCCCTACCCTTCAATTGCAGAAAATAGTTCTTATCACCACCTGCATAATGGCTACAGGATGTATATTTCAAAATTGGAAGACACCATTATTAAATGTTGACAATTATTCGATAATTTTGAGCCTTCATGTAAAATAGTTACTTATTGAAGAAGACACTTTATGTATTTTATGATATTAAAAAGACATGAGATCCTGAATTTTATATCTGAAATAATTCTAAAGACAAATGACAGCGTTTAAAACTTTCAGAACTAATTTAAAGTTCTGCTTGTGTTACAATCAAGTATTCGAGTACACACGGAATGGAGTTGTCTTGGTTACTTTATTATCTTACATTTCTTTTTAATACGTTAATTGAAATTTCAATTTCAAGACCGACAAGCAACGATACGGTTTTCGAGATTTTTAATGAGAAAACTAATACAAAGAAAATGGGGTTACGAAAAGAGTACGAATATGACGATGATTACGAGGAGCCATTCGATTCATTTATCCAAAGTAAAACCGATAACATTTTGGACACAGTACTGATGCCACCCGGATTAGGCATATCAAAAGAAACCCTACAGATCCAAAGTGAGACCAAGAGTCCGGCTCCGGAATATATGATGGAACTTTATGAAAAATTTTCAAAAAACAAATTGAATCAACCGAAATCAAACATTGTTAGAAGTTTTATGAATATAAATGATAAAGGTAAGTAATTTTCCAGCTTTTTCAGCGTAATATCTACCATAATCAAATCAAGTTTGTCTTTATTCGTAACTTTAAAACAACAATGTGATTTCACCTGTTCGATCCGTGAAAGGATTTGAATTTGTCGATTTCAATATGAAATAGTTTTAAGTATTTATGCCATATCTTCTTATATCTAAGTATTTATGAAACAAAATAAAATTTACCAATTTTTTTTTTTTTAAATTGTTGATGATATTGAAAAAAATATTAAAGATTTAAGAGACTGGTCCGCCTGTCTTTGTCGGAAATGAACATGGAAATGCTACGTTATTCGTATATATACGTTGAAGATCCAAATTCTGGCTTTTATTCGTGTTATGGTAAAGTCCGACAGAGAAACATACTACAAAATCCAAATCTTTAGTTATTTCAGAGTAAACTTCGAACTTTAAGCTTTATTTTGATTTTGTGCACTTTTATTCAATTAGACTTTTTAATGATCGACCGTTATCAATGAATAAAAAACCAATTGATATGATAGTATGCAAACTTAATGTCCTCTACTGGTTGGTATCCGGCAATCGGGCACCTCACCTTTCAAATGTCGGTGTACTCTTCGCGTCCGCGTTCAGCATTCTTTGGAGATTAAATCGGACCGTGAGAGATTAGAAATTGACAAACTAAACAGAAACGAACCAAACTTAAATTTGGTGATACAACAGTATTGTCGAAAAATATAGGATACATTTATACGAGCTCTAGAAACAGGAATAAAAACAAATCTTTTTTAAATATACGTATATTGATCTGTTCATGTATGTTTATAAAAGGTACATTTTGGTATCCAAAAAGATCTACACGTTGTTGATAGTTTTAGCACCTGCCAGATTGTGTTTCTTTACTTTGACACCACTCGATGCCAGATCGTTTTCTACACTATGAAACCACTCGATATAAGTACCGCCAGAGAATTGTGTTGAAACGCTACTTCAGATTACTATAACATAAAACGATTGTGCATAAGATTTAAAAGCAACAAAGATTGTTTTCAAAGTGGAAAGCTTTTATCATACAAAAAAACCTGGTCGTAAATAAGCGTTAACATAAACCATACAAAGGGTGATATCAATCTACAGAAATCATGTGACAATCGTTAATATAAAGACACCAAGAGTGTCTAATTGTAAATAATTGTGAATGGAAACCATTATATTGATTAAGATAAGCACTTTTACAACTATTGCCAATTCTCAGTAAGTTTCGAATGATCTAAGGCGAGCGTTTTTTTGTTTTTACTGTTTCAAATTCTTTTTTCGTATTCGATAGGATGTAAATAAATGATTACACATACCATGAGTGACCTAATATGGCATACATGTATACAGTATGATGAAGGGGGTTTTAACGACCTTGACTACCCATGAGGGTCTTGCACGGTCGGTATGTATACAGTACACGGGCCGTGAGTGACTTTATATCGTATATACACAGGCCACGTGAGTGACCTAATACGGCATATACACGGACCGTGAGCGACCCATTATGGTATATACCAGGATGTGAGTGACCTAAAAAGGAACATTTATATACAGGGCCAGTAAAATTGATATGGGAACTGTTAACCTCCGCTCTTGTCCAATGATCTTTCCCAGAGTGCTCTTTTTTAACTTTTGTAAACAAACCCATGCAGTAAAATAAAGTTTATAAAAAAGACTATGTAGATGCATCGTAAGAAACGCAACTATATCAATCAGCTATCGGAAAACTGATGTATTATCATTCTTAGGGATATTTATGAAGAATGTATGATATCGTTATACTTGTTGATAAACTAAAGACATAAAAACAATTAATATGTGTCAACAAAAAATAAACAAATTAATAACAGAGCTTTGCTCAATTGATTTGCTTTTCTATAAGTGAATGTTGTTATGACTTTTTAATGGAACGAGCATTTGATATTCTTGGAACGGGGGTGGGGGCATTTAAAATGAAAATAAAAATCCATGCAGCATTTCTCAAAAACATAAATAATCCTTCCTCGTAATGTTTGATATTAACTGTTTGTGGGGGTGGGGTTGGTCGGGGTGTGAATCTCTTGCTCAAATCACTTGAAAGTGGCGGTATGCTCAAAATATTACCGGCAATATTTAAAATGATGTTTTTACTATGACGATTCATTCAATCATGTTGCCGGTTTTTGCAATGGTTCTTTTTGTTTAATTATTTGTCTGTAATGCTTCAAGTGAGAACTATTTTTATACGACCGCAAAATATTTTGTCGTCATCATCGTCCGAAGACATTGGGTTTCCAGACAATAACTTGGGAATAAGTGTATGGATCTCCATGAAATTGTACCACAAGGTTCCATTCCACTAAAGGAATAATGGGATTTATTTGGGGGATTATTGTCCAAACTGTTTAGGAATTTGGAGTCAAAACAAGAATTTTTCTTGTTTCAGGTCAATAACTTGAATGTGTATTAGTGTATGGATCTCAATGAAATTGTGACGCAAGGTTCCATACACCAAAAAGAAGGTTGAGATTGATTTTGGGGGTAATCGCACACACCGTTTTAATTTTAAGAATTAAGGACATAAAACTAGGATTTTCTGGTTTTCGGACAATAACTTTAGTATATATAAGTCTATGGATCTCTATAAAATTGTACCACAAGGTTCCATACAACAAAAGGAAGATTGGAATTGATTTTAGGTGTTATGGCCCTACCATTAAATATATGTTTTTTTTTATATGCTTAATCTAACTGTGTACTTAGATTTTGGATCTTGGGTCCCGTTATCAAATTGGTACACATTGAAGTCCAAAGGGTCCAAAATTAAACTTTGTTTGATTTCGTCAAAAACTGAATTCCTGGGGTTCTTTGATATGCTGAATCTAAACATGTATTGGATATTCGACCATAATAGTTAAATGTCTAATCTCAGTTTTTTAAGTTCTTAGACCACATTCATTGTGTGTCAGAAACCTATGCTATGTCAAATATTTAATCCCAATCCAAATTCAGAGCTGTATTGCACAATTAAAAGAAATTGTAAGTAGAGTCAAAGATAAAAATAGATGAAGCATCAAATCTAGTTTTAGAGAAGAAATTGTATACATATAAATATAGTTTAAAATTTACTGTTCAATATAAGATATTTTGAAAAATGATTAAAGGTCAGTTTTATAGATAATTTTTTAATGAGGAATGATATTTTGAAAATTGTTTTTATCATATTTATTTTGTTAATTTTTTGAAGAGCTTCGTGTAGGTTTGTTTGTTATTCTGTATTATATATATAAAACGTCTGGATATTAGTCTACGGTCTTTCTATCGAGGGCGCTGGATCGTTACGAGTAACGATATCTGTACACAGTAAATATACGCATAAAAAGTGTACAAAACAATACCAATATAAAAAAGGGAACATTAGATATAATTATCTATAAATATTTGGGATAACAGATATCCTTCATCAGTATGATTTACGATGATATTTTTGATATCAATACCAAAATATGCCATCTTTAATGACCTGACAACAGTATCGTAACTATATCCCTTCTGAATAAGTCTGTTTAAAGGTTTGGTTAGCTTTTGAGGTGAGTGTCGACATTTTTGTGCTTTGTATAGAATATTACCATAAAAGATTGGATGTGAAATACCTGAACGTATTAGATGTCTGCATGTATATTTATATTTACAAATTTACAAATGATGTCCTTGTAACGATGATAAAATTTAATAAATGTTTTGACTAGTTTGTTATATCGAAAACCCTGGTGTAATAATTTTTCAGTAATACAGAGATTTCTTTCGTTAAAATCAAATACGTTGTTACATACACGAGCGATTCGAACAAATTGAGCTATATAAACATCATAAGATGCATGGTGACAAGGGAACGTCACTATCTAAAATTGGATAATTAACAATAGGAAATGAAAAATCATCTCTTTTATCATAAATTTTGGTATTAAGCTTCCCGTTAAAGATATAAATATCAAGATCCAGGAAAGGGCAGTGTTCATTGTTAGTATTAGCTTTATTTAAAGTCAGTTCAGCAGGATAAATCTCTTTAGTGTACATAATGAAGTTGTCATTATTGAGAGCCAATATATCATCCAAATATCAAAAAGGTGTTATTAAATTTTTATATCAGATGTTGTTTCGATGGGTCTTTGCTGATTTTAGTCATAAATTGTAACTCATAACAATACAGAAATAGATCCGCAATAAGTGGTGCACAGTTATTCCCCATTGGAATTCCGATAACTTGAAGATATACGGAATCTCCATAGCGAACAAAAATGTTATCTAGTAAAAATTCAAGATCGTATCAAAGCAGGTCCAATTGACATAGTTCTTGTGTTTGTTGTTACTAAAATATGACCTAAAAGAGTACTTGCTTTGCTGAATCTGACCGTGTATTTAGATTTTGAATATTGGACCATAATAGGTAAAAGTCCAATTTCAAAATGTTACGTTCATTCCGTGTTAGAAACCTATGCTGTGTCAAATATTTAACCACAATCCAAATTCAGAGTTGTATCAAGCTTGAATGTAGTGTCCATACTTGCCCCAACTGTTCAGGGTTCTACCTCTACGGTCGCATCAAGCTGCCTCCCGCGGGGTATTTTGTTTATCATAGTGTTGTTTTCCCTTTGGCTTCTGTTTTAATACCCTCTTTCTTTTTAAATAGTATTGCAAGAAATATTGAACGGGTACATTGTACCATAGTGTTGTTACACTTTAAGAAAACACAAGTTAACTAAATGTCCTGTGAAACGAGAACTGTTAAAAAAAACGTCAAAAATGGCAATTGTAAGAAGCAGCATTTTAAAATTAACCAAATTAATTGTTATATATTTTCTTATGTCCTTATAATTTGATCAATCTTACAAATGTGTGTCTAATAATGTATTATGCAATCTCACATGTTTCATTTTTTAAAAATAAAAAAGAAATTACAAAAAAAATTTTTGTCAAAGAACATCCAGATGTGATACTTTAAATTTAAAAATAGGCTTTAAGTTCTTTCGTATCTTTACTGCTAATGCTGCTAAAGCAATAAAAAAGTCTAACAGTGTCATAATTCTTTCTCTAAATTGATAGTTAAAAGCTCCTGTCACAGTCAACCTATCACAGACAAACAAATTCTCTCTTACATCGTAGAATTAAGCTATTTCAAGTTTTTATCAAAGATCGTCCTTTCTTAAATTGACGCAAATCAGATTAAAGCATTTCTAAAATTAAAACAAATCAGATTATATTGGGTTTAAGCACTTTTGTTCGAATTTTCAATTTAAAGCGACAAGATACCGCACTAAAAATGAATCACAATTATATAAAGAACACAGGGCTTACTATTTGTGCTATCATACAAAACGTAACATAAATAAATTTCCTCAATAAACATGCATTATACCTGCCTTTATGATGAATGAGAATTTAAATACCATTCTATCTTAAATGCTTAAACTATGAATTATGGCGTTTTCTACATATTTATTAAACACGATTTTTTTATAATTATCAGTTACATTATCGTAATTTTTTTTGTATGTAAAGCTAGTATGGTAGCGTTTAAATTGACTATTTTACATTTACTAAATCTGGGACAATTTTATATTTTTTTTTAAGCATTCAAGCACACATGTGTATGATATACTGTGTATGATATGCTGTGGATTAAGCACACATGTGTATGATATGCTGCTGACTAAGCACACATGTGTATGCTGCTGACTAAGCACACATGTGTATGATATGCTGTGGACTAAGAGACAAAAACTGAAATTCGAATCTTCAATTGCACAGCCAGCTACAACGCGTTCATGTCTGTTGAATATCTAGCATACCTTTCATATGCCTGTGCCTCACTGCTAGGAAATACTGAAAATCATCAATTTTCCAATATATCTACTATTTTATTCTCATGCCAAAAAAAGACAAGTAGATTAAACTAGAACTGCGAGTTTTATTCATGGTTTTATACACATATATTTATGACTCTGGTCTGGCTGTGGCTAAAGATAATAAACTAATATAAAAATTAGATGAGGTATGATTGCCAATGAGACAACTATCCACCAAAGTTCAAATAAAGTGGATGCAAGCAATTATAGGTAACCGTACGGCCTTCAACCATGAGAAAACCCTATACCTTATAGTCGGCTATAAAAGGCCCCGACATGAAAAATATGAAACAGTTCAATTGAGAAAACTAAGTTGATTATATATATATTTATATTTGATGGTCAAAATTATTTGTGTCTCTAAATGATAAAAATCATTGTAAAAATTACTTTGCTTATCATTGGCTCTTTAATAGAAATAAAAATATCTTTATTTTATCTTTATAGAAAAGATACCACAATCCCTCAAAATTGAGTATCTCCCCTTCAACATGCTGGACCGGGATTATATTCCTTTATTTTTATCCTCAAGTATTGTTCTGCAATGTTTCATCAATACCTGTCCAATCGTTTAGATGGAGTGGCGCTTATTTTAGATTATTACTCCATATTGAAGTAAGTAAGTTGGACAAAAGCGACAACCACTCAAATTACAGGTGCTGACTTGGGACAGACGCATATAAAATGTGGCAAGGTTAAGCATGTTTGTGAGCGTTCACCCCCCCCCCCCCCCCCCCCTTTTGGTTCCCTTACATGGAACATGTGAAAAAACAAAAAAAATAAATGTTATTGTATTGGATACGCCTTCAACTTCATTGACCGTCCTTTGAGGAACATTCGTAAAACACATTCGCTTCTTGAGTCACAGTTATAATTTTATCTGATGTAACTAACGAATTTTCTCACCATGATAATTGCTTACGGGAATGTAGCAAGGGGCAGATATTGACAAACAAACAAAGCAGATATTGACAAACACACAAATGATATAGTAATAGTTCTCTTTCTTCGTCAGTATAGCTATGCACTATTGTTTTGAATAATGAATTCATTTATACTTCTTGCTTGTGTTTATCACACTGAAATCTGGCAGTAAATGAAGGACACACACGAGTTCCTGATAAAGAAAGATTAGTTAAAATCTTCGTGTAATTAAAACAATTCTTATGCCCCAACTAAAGTATTGCATTTACAGTGAAGACGATAACAATAAATACAATACACGAATAAGAGGATTCTTAAGAGATAAAGGGTGGGAAATTTGGACTTGCACTGGGTATGTTCGAAAGGGACAGACATTTTACCTTGCAACAGGTCACCGACAGACCCCTCAGAGAAATATTGAAATTGGTTTCAGAATCAGTGTGATTTTAGTGAATAGTATCGCTACCATTTTGTAGATATCTTGTAAAAATCTCAAATATGATTCACAAAATACATAAGGGATGATACAGTGGTTGTCGTTTGTTGCTGTGTTTCATAATTTTGTTTTTTGTTTATTCGATTCTGTACATAAATCAAGTCTTCTCGTTTGAATTGCTTTACAATTGTCATTTCGGGGCTCTTTATAGCTTGCAATGCGGTATTGGTTTTGCTCAATGTTGAAGGCTGTACGGTGACCTATAGTTGTTTACTTCTACATCAATTGGTCTCTGGTGGAGGGTTGTCTCAATGTCAATCATAACACATTTCTATTATATCTAACACTTTCAACTAAAGGTAAACACTCGTATGCTTTGTAAGGTGGGAGCTCTTCATAATTTCCTTGGAAATATTTCGCCGTTTGAGATTTTGTACGGGTGCCGGTGCTTGCAATTTTCTGATTCTTTTCAAAATGGAAGTCGAATTACCGTTCTATTGTAAATCTCTGATTGTAACTGATTAAATGAGAGTAATTTAATTAATTAATTTACTATGACAAGTTCATTGAATCTGGATATGGAAAGGATATTATAAACGATAACTTAACTGGTGAGAATAAATATAAACAACTGCCTCGGAATTTACAAAAGATTAAACAAAACAGAAAAAAAGTTGATTTCATAACGAAATTTGATAGACAACTTCAGCGGAAATTATTTGATATTTAATCTAGCTTGGCAACTAAAATGATTATCGACATGCCGATGTAATTGTAAAATAGTAAAAAGTCGCAGTTTTCAGAATTTCTGATGTTTAAAATGCATGCTACATCAACTGGTTGGTCTTAAATATTTCTGTGACGCGTAAAATATTTTATCATTAATCAATTTTATGATAAAAATATTTCACAAATTACTTTTTTTCCTGATTTTACTTCTAATAAAAAATCATCGAAGACCGGAACCAATTGGGGTTTAAATAATCTTAACTGTCGATATTAAACAGAAGGCCGAGATACTTTTTAAATGATGTTTTATCTTTATGACAACTGGGAGGGTAATATATTTACAGCCATCGAATCGTTTTATCTGCGGTTACGCAAGGAGGGGGTACAATAAATTCCAGAGATTCTACGAAGATTTAAGGACATTATCTGGACAACAATCTTGTATATGACAAAAATAGAAATACATCCTATCAGAAGTCACAATTTTTACCTGCACTTTTAAAAAAATAAAGTATTAATTTCGAACTTTATGAACTGTAATTGCCTTTTTATATGGTCGGGAATTTCAGGCGTAAATTAAGCGAAAGGACAAAAAAGAAGAAGAAAATCTTCTTTAGGGGGTAAATGAGAGTAAGCACACGAAACGTTTTATATGTTGTATCTGTGTATAGATATAAGAAGATGTGGTATGAGTGCCAATGAGACAACTCTCCATCCAAGTCAAAATTTATAAAAGTAAACCATTATAGGTCACAGTACGGTCTTCAACACGGAGCCTTGGCTCACACCGAACAGTAAGCTATAAAGGGCCCCAAAAAATTACTAGTGTTAAACCATTCAAACGGGAAAACCAACGGTCTAATCTATATAAAAAACGAGAAACGAGAAACACTTATGAACCACACGTTTTTTTAATGGTGACATTTAGTATGATCTTAAGTAGGAAGCCACCACAAAGAATCGGCTTCATGTTCGTTTTTGAGCTTATTGTTTAACGTTATTCATATTATTGTGCATACAAGTTCTTGTTGAACGATTTATTGCACTTTAGAAATTCAAAACCAAAACAACAGATATGGTGGTTACAAAAAATCAACAAACTGAAAAACCAAAACAAAATATCCAATGATGGTACACGTATAATAGCATGAAAACATAAATATTGAAAATTAAGGGAAGCTAGATTCCACATTAAAGGTCTAGGTCATTAAGTAAACAAATTGAATGTGACAGTGTAGAAGGAAAATTTAGTATTAATAATAGAAGACACAAAGTAATGTCATACGAAATAATTAGACAAGCAATTAATTGTAAAAATTATGTTTTCAATACAAACTTGTCTATGTTTAGAGAATGAGCAAAATAAAGAATAGCACACCAATCATCATGTCAGTTTTAAGCACATTAACACGAAATATTTCAAATATATTTCTAGACAAAAATGCATAAGATTGTATTACACTCTTACGACAATCAAGTGTCATTATTTTTTTTGTGTAAATGAATTTGTTTGCTTCCCTCTCTCTTTCTTAATTTGCTTGTGCTTCCTTTCTTAATTTGCTTGTGCTTCTTCATTTGCTTGTGCTTCTTCATTTGCTTGCTTGTTCTTCTTCATTTGCTTGTTCTCCTTCATTTGCTTGTTCTTCTTCATTTGCTTGTTCTTTTTCATTTGATTGTTTTTCTTCTTTTGATTGTTCTTTTTCCTTTTGCTTATTCTTCTTCATCTGATTGTTCTTCATTTGTTTGTTCTTCTTCATTTGCTTGTTTTTCATTTGCTTGCCAGTTTTTCATTTGATTTTTTTTCTTCATTTGATTGTTTTTCTTCAACTGATTGTTCTTTTTCGTCATTAATGTAAATTTTTTATCGGTTGTCTTTTCATCTGAATTCAGTGTGTTCGGTTCTCATTATTTCATCTGAATTCAAGCTGTTTAGTTCTTATTATTTCGTCTAAATTCAGGCTGTTCTGTTCTTATTATTGCATATGTTTGCTTCTCTTTATTTCGTCTGTTCGCTTCTCTTTATTTCATCTGTTCGCTTTTCTTTATTTCCTCTGTTCGGTTCTCATTGTTTTATTTAAATTCAGGATGTTCGGTTCTCATTATTTCATCTAAATTCAGGATGTTCGGTTGATATTATTTCATCTTAATTCAGGATGTTCGGTTCTCATTATTTCATTTGTCTTCCAGCTGTACTATTCTTATTATTACATATGTTCGCTTCTCTTTATTTCATCTGTTCGCTTTCTTTATTTCATCTGTTCGCTTCTCATTGTTTCCTCTAAATTCAGGATGTTCAGTTATCATTATTTCATCTAAATTCAGGATGTTCGGTTCTTATTATTTCATCTGATTTTCGATTGTTCTGTTCTCATTATTTCATCTGATTTCCGACTGTTCGCTTCTCATTATTTCATTTGAATTTCGGCTGTTCGGTTCTCTTTTTTTCAACTTTTCCGTATTTTTTGTAACTCCTCTGGTTTTTTCCTAGGCTAAAATGTATAATACAAATATACCAATCAATCCCAATATTCAATCTTACATGTCATATTTTGATATTCATAGTTACATTTCTAGTGTGCTTTTTTCACACTTAAACATAATAATCTTTCTAAATAGTTCATATGAACAATCCAGAAACTTATTTCAGCAACATTATTTTTTTTCAAATCCACAAAAAAAAAAATGAATAAATATAAGCATCAGTAGTCTGTATTTTACTACTAGGCATTTGTATCATAAAATCCGATGGATCATCTTCAATATGTTACATAAAGTATAAAATCGTTTAATCTATCTTTTGAATAATCAGGGATGAATCCAGATGCTGGCCCATTCCCTGTCCCGCCTTAATATGGTAATTGTTTTCGGTTTTTGACTAGAGATCCTTTTTTGCCCCTCTCTCCTTTCTTTAAAATGCGTGATCCGCCAAAGGATTTGAGTCCAGACTGCCTGGTCAGTAACCAAATAATAAAATTATGGTATTTGAATACTAGTACTCTTTGTATATTGGTGCGTACACAATTTCGGCTATGTAATAAATTTCGGGTTGACTAGAAACCAAAAGGATTTGAAAGTCACATTGAGAAAATGCCAATCAATTATTATATTTGCTATACCAGAATGTCCGCTATTACGCCCGTGTACCGTTGTACTTTAAATGCTTTAAATGTATATAACATCTGCTAGTTTTCTCTTTGGATACTGGTATTAATAATTTGAATTAGATTTATCCTCTCATTACCTGATTTGTATCCTTCCTTTGAAGACATAAGAGATAAAGATAGAAATAAATTTAATCTTTTCAAATTTAACTGTAAGAAATCTTCAAGAAAACTGATGTCTATTTGATATATCTCTCAACCTACAGAGCACTTTCATTTTGTGTCTGTTAGGTGGTCAATGTTTACAACGTATAATAGCAAAACGAATTCAATTATAAACAGTTTACAATTTTACTTAAAATGTTAAATAACTGATCAGCTACGATCATAAGTTAAACTTCTTGTTATTTGACCGACTATAGTATCGTATGAAAATATCGTCCACTTAATGTCTCCCTTTGTACAAAAAGACTCATACACTGTGTGGTATGAACTAAGTATATATACACAGTAACTTCTCGTCAGGCTAGGGGTCTTACATAACATGCACCCGTGATATACAAGTGGATCTCTCTCTCTCTCTCTCTCTCTCTCTCTCTCTCTCTCTCTCTCTCTCTCTCTCGATCGATCGATTGTATAACTTGTTCATATTTTTTATGGGTCCTGAATAGACATCAAATATTGGACACCGAAAAGTCGAGCAATATGATATGAAACATATAAAATAAAATAATATGATTTATATTTAGCTTATTCTGTGTCCAAAAGTCCAAATTAAACATCTAGGAAAATACAATCAGAATACAGAACAATAGGAAAAAGCCCAAACATACACAAACAAACAGAGTGAAAAAAAAAGAAGACAAGACAATAAAAAGGAATGAAGCACGATCAATCAACTTATATGTAGCTAACTAACATTTTAGAATTGATAAAAATAACAAAACCATCTGAATAAAACGGAAATTTCAGTCTCGTAAGCCAGTTAGAGCAAATACATTTCACATTTGAAAATTATATGATGTATCAGGAGACCCGACTTCAAGCTGTACAAAGGGAAATTTCAAACAATTTATGTGTATTACTTGGAAGAAAACATGTCTATCCAACGCCCTTTCTTTGAAGAGTTAAAGATATGAACTTTTATCTGAACGAAAATTCAAAATTAATATAGCCCACCATTTTATCTCTTTTTAATTCATAGATCTAGTTCAGATGCAGTTAATGCACTTGCTTTTGGAAATATTAAAATATCATTATAGGGATCTTGCAGTTCATTTAAAAAATTAAATGGTATCTCATTAAATTCCCATCTATATAAAGTATGAGCTAAAATCGCCAAGTTCAATGCAAAATGGTCTTGAACATGTAAAAGATAACGTCGTAATCTTTATAGTGAAAATGCCTCATAATAATATAATTCATATGCGCGTATATGCATGTTCAAATTATACGGACTTCATTTAAATGATTGTGCTCCTGGCGCAAAAACTGCGCTAAGTGGTTCATAAGGAAGACTGATCAAAATCGGCAATTCACAAATTTGTATGGTTATTATCACGAATTAGTTGACTGATACCATGTGTCGGTGTCTAAACTCACAACAGATAAGCGGCCTGCGATCCTCAGGTACTATAGAAGCCGTTTGATCTGTAAATTTACTGAAAATGTCATATTCCTTGTTTTGAATAATAGTCATATAATCTTTAATTTTACCGATTATGTCCTATTAACGAGTGTGTTCCATTACTGATTGTGGCATTGTGGCTGAGTGTGGATCCGCATGGTACATGATTCCTACATAACAGAAGACGCTTAGCCTACCGATGACCCGGTCTCACACCTTTAGGATTTTATGCGATACCCTCAGTGTTAGTTATCTTGATTGTCTTCTTAATCGATTTATTAGACTTGAACATCGGTAAACTACTGTTGCGTAAATTTGACATTTTGACTGAGTGTGGAAATGCATGATGTGTGACGTCTGCATAGCAGGAGACGCTTTCCGATCCTTTCCCTGTACATGCACCCGGCATACATTCATAAACCTTTCGAGTACCATTATCGTATTCAGACTCAGATATCAACCACTCAAAATACTGAATTTTGGTGTTAGATCACTAACTTTGTACTCCAAGTACTATGTAAAGCTTTATGACCGAAAGGTCTGATCTCGCTTCGGTTAGAGTTCTTGCGATGTACACAGATTTTGATTTTTAACCTTGATTTGTATATATCATTCATGGAGAAATAAACATCGGTATTCTAAGGTAGTTGCTTTAAATTTATACTTCAGTATTTTCTTTAGACAGAAGAGTATAACGTTCTGAGTAACCAATACTACATACTTCACACAACCACCAACTGCCGACTCCTCATAATGGGCGTATAAACACAGACCAAAAAAAAAACCACAAAGGCAAACATAAACAATCAAGGACCTATTGGATTTTACACTGTCGAACGTTTATTTTTTTCAGGTTTCCAAATGTTTAGTCACGAGCGTAGCTTATAGGTTACCTAAGCTGTATTAGGCAAAACATTTTTGGAATTTTAGGTCCTCAATGCTCTTTACTTCTTACTTTATTTGATTCGAGCGTCACTGTTTAGTATTTTGTAGACGAAACGCGCCTCTGGCGTTCAAAATTTTAATTCTGGTTTCTATGATGAGCTTATAAAAGGTTTCGAGAAACACATGTTGTGCGCACGAACATCATATAAGATGCAGTTTTTATTGGAAACAAAATAGAGTGGTCATTAAACATCGCCGATACTTGGAAGGGATGTATAAAGTTAGCAATATGACAATTCTTTTTCGATTAAATGAAACATCTCTTTAATTAACTTCAATAGTCATGCTATTACAGTACATTTGTTTCATATTCTTATTATTCGACTATGCAAGCATATACGTACATACGTACGTGCGAGAATGTATGTTTCAAGTAATTCAAAAAGGATAAATTATTTTGTAAAAAAATCTAATTTAAATTATTAACACATTTATGCTTTTCAAATTATTCAGCAAACGATAACAAGACAGGTTTGAACTTTCTTTGAAGAGAGAAAACATTAATATGTAAATAAATCTTATCTTAAAAAATAAATTAGCGACATGAAATAACCGACAAATTCATTTAATTTACAGTTTTTAATGAATGTAGGTGTTAAATGAAAAAGTTTTATGGAATTACTGGAATATCTTAAATAGAAACTATTTATAATCTTCCGACTTTAGAATCGTTCAATATGAAAGTTTAGGCTTTAGAAATAAACAAGTGCTATTAAAACACATGTTTTGAATTCTTAAACTAGTATAGATGTAACAGGAACCTTTAAAATTGGTACATTTGATTAGAAGAAGACATCTTCATAAATCAATATTTTACTTTTTTCAGTATTTTGTGAAAAATGTACTCTATTCTAGTAGTTACAGGTAACATTATACTTTACATGTACTTTAATGCAAGATTTGCACGGGGTTTCAGATGTTATACAATTACTGTCTTCTGTTGAGGTAAATATGCGGTTTTATTGACTTTTGAAAAAATGATATTCAATGAGGCCGACGGCCGAAGTGAATATCAGTTTTTCAAAAGTCAATTAAACCACATTTTTACAAAAACAAAAGACAGTTATTATTTTATTCCATTTTCCCAGAGAAAACAAGTATATCAAACATTTTACCATAACGTTACAGTTAAAAGCGCGTGACGTTCAGCGCGGTGAATATCACTTTTCTCAAGGTGAATATGCTTTTTTATTCAAAATCCAATTCATAAAGAGAAAACGTACTAAAATAATACCAGTGTGGAATAAATATATTTATCCAGTTATAGTTCCGGTCAATAATAGTAACAATAACGTAATATGAATAATTCAAAATGGCAAATACTCTCGTCATAAATCACATTAGCCTCAAGGAATAATCAATAAGGACTAAAACCTTTCCCTTGATGCAATACCATTCGTAATAAGTCCATTATAAAAGACTGTGTCATTTATTTTATACACTTTTCGTTATTATGGGTTCGATCCCCGACTGGATCTAACCAAAGACTCGAAAATTGTATTTGCTGCTTCTCCGTTAAGCACGCGGCATTTATTAGTAAGAGCAAAAACTGGTTGGGCCGGAGTCGGAATGATGTGTCCGGGTAGGGGGTGACATGTTTAACATTAACTAGCACGCAGAATGATGGGTCACGGAATAATGTCGCTCTATCATTCTTAACGTACATGGGTCACGGGATACTGTCACTCTATCATTCTTAACGTACATGGGTCACGGAATACTGTCACTCTATCATTCTTAACGTACATGGGTCACGGAATACTGTCACTCTATCATTCTTAACGAACTCTATCATTCTAAACGTACATGGGTCACGGAATACTGTCACTCTATCATTCTTAACGTACATGGGTCACGGAATACTGTCACTCTATCATTCTTAACGTACATGGGTCACGGAATACTGTCACTCTATCATTCTTAACGAACATGGGTCACGGAATACTGTCACTCTATCATTCTTAACGAACTCTATCATTCTTAACGTACATGGGTCACGGAATACTGTCACTCTATCATTCTTAACGAACATGGGTCACGGAATACTGTCACTTTATCATTCTTAACGAACTCTATCATTCTTAACGTACATGGGTCACGGAATACTGTCACTCTATCATTCTTAACGTACATGGGTCACGGAATACTATCACTCTATCATTCTTAACGTACATGGGTCACGGAATACTTTTACTTGTATCAAAACTAAATGTTTAAATTGATTTCAACATTACCATATGAGTATTTTTGTTCGTAATATTGAATTGAAAACTGCTGGTATTGCGAGTAACAATATGAACTATTTGTTCGACGATTATGGGCACAGCAAACAAGCGGAAAGGGTGTAGAATGGTGGTAACATTGTGCTGAAAATTCAAAATCTATACACACGCTGAAAAACTAATACCGATTTCAGCGTTATAGGGTGTTTCTTACTTTTTTACTGTTTTTTTTTTAAATTTATATGTATGATTTTTCCAGTACCTCGTGGTATGCAAACGGATATAGTAAAAGACTGAATAAAATTATTAAGGGTTATACGTTCATGAGACAGCAATCCAACGACAAACAAATGATATTTAAAGGTTAACATACAGTCTTCAACATAACCATGTGTCTATATTATATTTAGCATTGTAAATCGTCCCGACTCTAAAGAAAATTAAAATAACACTTAATGAATTGTATGCGTCCGAAACGCTTTTACTTTCACCAGGAACGCTCATTATAAAAATATGAAGATATGATATGATTGCCAATGAGACAACTTTTCACCAGAGACCAAAGGACTTAGAAGGTTAGCTTTGAGCGTTCCTGGTGAAGGTAAATCCAGCATAAATCCACTAAAACGTTGTGATTAACATTAAAAATAAAAGATTAAACAAATTACAATAAGAAAAGAAATATCTGCATGTAGCTTTTTCCAGCTGGTGATAATTACATAATAATAATAAATATTATAGATTAAATTGCAGATAGCCTAAATTGCAACTGTACATACAATGTATCGTTAGAAGTGAAATCATTTAACAAATCTGTCTTGTAGACAATTCATGCAATGTAAACGCCTTAATATAAGTTTTTATGCTCTAGACTTTAGCTCTATTTCAAAACGTCCAAATCATTTAAACAGAATTTTATTTCTTTTTTAAAGATAAACTTATAAAACAAACATGTATTTTATCTATAGTATATTCGACACGACATTAACAACATATCGACATGTTTTAATTTCTTCTGTGTATCTCTGTGTTTGCAAAATAAAAAGCAAATCGGTCACGATGTTTTATGAAAAAAATTAGGCATCATTTAAGGCAACACAGCCGAAAGATAAAATTACGCACTATATTGTGTTTGAATTAATATTAAAATGAAAACAGATTTCGCTGGATTTTGGTAAATAAAAAAGTTGATTCTCTGAATAAAATGATTTTTGAAAAAAGGAACTTTACAAATAAGATATTTTAGAAACATACCCAAATCTTGTTGGAGTACACCAGAAAATTTGAAGTTATGTACGTTTAATTAACGTTTCTTCTATATACATATGTTTGTTACCATGCCCGGAAGTCAGACGTTTTTATACTTGAAAATCGTATTTACATTAGTTTATAAAGAACTTTTGTCTTAAGCATGCGTTTACGAATGTTTTATGGTCGAATTGAAATCTTGTGACCTGTCAACCTATGCTTACCCTGTCAATTCACCTAGTCTATGAGATTCCAACTGTGTACTCAAGTGTTTATTTGTTTCTATCCTAACATAATGTACTGTTAACCAACTTATTTTTGCGAACACTTTACTTTCGCAACTTACAAAGAAAAGTAAAATAACAAAAATACCGAATTCCAAGGAAAATTCCAAACGGAAAGTCCCTTATCAAATGACAAAATCAAAAAGCTCAAACACATCAAACGAATGGAAAACAACTGTCATATTCCTGACTTGGTACCGGCATTTTCTGATGTAGAAAATGGTGGATTAAACCTGGTTTTATAGCTAGCTAAATCTCTCAAATTATCGGAAACAATTTTAACCTAGAAGTCTTATATAAAAACATCAACGATGTTTTGGAAATTCCGATTAATCGGCTCAAAGTCGAAAAAAGGCCTTAATGCAACGTTTAAATTTGTGTACGGTATTTAAATTGGCACCGATTCGATTCCTTGCAGAAACGAATCTAGGGGTAAGCATGTCATGCCATGCATGTAGGATTTTCCAACAGCAGGATAGATGAAAGCAAAATGAAGCGTTCTCTTGCGTCTTGTCATAGTTTACTGCCAACAAACTAAGGTTTGTGCTTTTGAATATCTCTAATAATTTTGCTATAATTTGATATATCAATATTAAACAATTACTACAAATACAAATGTGCTTTGAAGATGATTAAACAATCAAGCAGCGAAGCATTTGTAGATACATACAATTTATCTTGTAATTTATCTTCAGTTGAATTATGAAAAGTCTATCCTTATCCAATTTTATAACATTTACAATATTGTGCAATCTACATTCAGTTTGATGTTTTATCAGAATTAGTTTAGCTTATTCCAATGCAATTTGCTGCATATTATGTGTGTGTAACTGAAGCCATTGCAAATAAAAATACGATATTTCGACAATTTCTTTTGAATCATATTTCAAGAGGAGTTTATACTTACAAGTACATTAAAAGTTTGTTTTATTGCTATTAAAACAGCATTATTTTAAAGTGTATAAGTTAAAGCATTCCAAGTTTATTTAAAAAAACATAATGGTATAAAAAGCTTTTGTTAGGATTATAGAAAAATCAAATAGTGAGACTGCCTTCAGGTTTTCGCCCCTTCACTGAAATATTGACGTTTGAAATTAGATGCAACAGTAGTTTACCGATATACAAATTCAAATTTCATAAATTCACTAAGAAGATACACTTCAAGATAACTAACAAAAATGGGGGAATCGCATGAATTCAACAAGGATCGAGACCGGGTGCATCGACAGGGTATGGATGCATCATCCGCCATGCGTATTAATACTCAAACTAGCGCAACCGGAAATAGGACTCAATCGGTGAATTTAGAGTCTAAGTATATGGATATCTAAGACCGCGTAAACATGCAGCTAGTGAGTTCTGACACCGACACAGTCCCAATTCTTGATGGTGACCGTAAAACTTATGTAATGTCGATTTCAGTCTTGTTTTTCTAAACATATGTATGAATAATACATAGCTGAGACAGTGAAAGAGCAGATTGTTACCCAGAGAAAACATTGTCAACCAAGGCGAATCCGAGGTTTACAATGGTTTTTTTTTCGAGGAGTAACTATCCTGTTCTATCACCCTCTAAGCTATGTGTGTTTTTAATTTATTCAAATGGATGTTCTGTTGTTTTGTCTTTTAAATTTTACATTGAAAGTCATGTCGTAACATATATTCGTATTTAATAAAGCACACAAATGATCAAGGGTCTCCGTGAAGGGTTATAGAATATAAGTCACGGGATAGAGTAGAAAGTCACCCTTGTATTAACGGTGTCATCCTGGTTTGCCCACTTTTAATTACATGCATATGTAAACATAGGGGGAATTGTTGTTTTAACAATTATAGTTTGTTTCTGAATTATAGTCATTTTTTTTACCTTTTATTTTACCTTCAAAATTTTATAAAAGATACTATATTCTGCTATTAAATCAAGAAAAATATGAAAAATTATTTTATATTTGATATACTAGTAGTTTTTAGCAGGAAAATGTATTGAATCAAGTTGACAAATATAAAAAGGTAGACAAATATGTTTACAAAAATGTTTATTATTTTTACAATTCATCAACAAATAGTTTTAATTTTTGGATTTGATATAGTTTTTAGCAGGAAAATGTATTGAATCAAGTTGACAAATATAAAAAAAAAAGTAGACAAATATGTTTATTATTTTTACAATTTATCAACAAATAGTTTTAATTTTTGGTACATTCTGAAAAAAAGTAAACAGTAAAATAATGAAACTAAAGATTAGAATAAATGTCAGTTAAAATTCTTTTTATTTATTCAACTCAATTTTTTTTTAATTTTAAGATATTGTATATATATTTAATATAAAAATATCCAATTAATTCTAACAAATAGAATATAAATGCAACTGTTCAGTATCCAAGCTTTACATTTGACATAACAACATAAGTTACAACTTCAACCAGAAACAGCATTTATTGATTACGAGACCTTTTGAGGATGTTTGGCTTAAAACTTTAGAAGACATTGGTGAATCTGACAACATACCCGCTACACAATCATTATAATATAGTGCCCCATATTACTTATTTCACCAACGTAATTAATTATTTCCTTATGCAATGCAAAAATAAAAAGACAAACAGACAAATAATAGTACAGATGACACAACATAGAAAACTAAAGATTAAGCAACACGAACCCCATCAAAAACTGGGGGTGATCTCAGGTGCTCCGGAAGGGTAAGCAGATTATATAAATTATGTTTACAATAAAAGACAACTTGTACATGTATTAGTGTATTTCTCGGTGTATTTCATCAAAACCATTCAAAAACTAATGAATTATTAAAACACTTTTATAACTGAATGACATTGTTTTGTCATTAGTATGTTAGATTGAATTGATATCAAATTATTGAGAGAAAAAATATTTGATTTAGTTATTATTTTTCGATACAATTGAAAATGGAACTACCATATAAAAAATACCTGAATATATAGAAAACACTAATAAACTATATACCTAAGTTGGAACAGACTATACAATTGTATGCTCATTAAATCTTTTGTCTTTTTTGTTTTCTTTACTAATAGATAATTAGTATAATTAAAAGTGGGCAAACCAGGAGTAAACCGTATTAACCAATCAAAATCTGGCATTGCAACGTGAAGTACTAGTATAATAAAAATAATTGCTTACCTCAAACGATGTAATGTACATGAATGAGTTTTTGCTCTGAGTTTAAGGGAATGAAAGTGATGTTCCTTTGACCTGTTTTTTTTTCGAGTGCTTATAGAAACTTTATCTCAAAATGAACATTTTATCTATTTGTATATATCTCTTTTAGTCATTTAGCTATTAATGTTTCAATGTATTTGTATGTTTCGGAGTTTAGTGTGGCATCCATTTCACTGAACTAGTATACAACATTGTTTAGGGGCCAGCTGAAGCCCGCCTCCGGGTGCGGGATTTTCTCGCTCCGTTGAAGACCCATTGTTGGCCTTGGGCTGTTTTCTTCTCTTTAGTCGGATGTTGTCTCTTTGATACATTCCCCGTTTCCATCCTGTATTCAATATATACATCCCTGGTTTATAAATGTTTAGTTTTGAATGTTCTTAATGAAAGAGGGACGAAAGATACCAGAGGGACAGTCAAACTCATAGATCAAAAACAAACTGACAACGCCATGGCCAAAAATAAAAAGACAAACAGACAAATAATAGTACGGATGACACAACATAGAAAACTAAAGACTAAGCAACACGAACCCCACCAAAAACTCGGGGTGATCTCAGGTGCTCCGGAAGGGTAAGCAGATCCTGCTCCACATGTGGCACCCGTCGTGAGTTAACCCAGAAAAATGCTTCGGAAACACAAAATTTATGAAGTGTTATTTTCATTTATCCCTTCTTTTCCAGTCCGGATTCCACTAAGAACCCAGAACTCTAACTGCCCGTTCTTGTTATTAACGATGCATACCGTTATAGCATTATGCATGACATTGTAACCAATCAGAGAGTCTAAAACCAGTGAATTTGATGTAGTATATAAGAGAACACTTTTTCTTTACTAGTCCATTGTCATGTGAAGCATCTCTCCAATACAAATCATATGCTTTTCAAGTTTTAATGAATTGTCATTCTCATTTGTAAAACAAAATATACACATGCAAAATAAATTACTGCTGAAAATATTGAAAAACTTGGGTTAAAAAGTCAATACGACATTTTCATCAATATGTTTGGAAATTGAAATTACTGGTTATTTAGTTGGTAAAAAAATCGAAGTTTAAAACTGTAAGACACCTGCAAAATAAGAGTTAAACAATATCCATTTTCATTGTTTTACGGAATTGTTCAGACAGTATCAGTTCCTGCCGCCACTTCAGATAATTTGTATTAATTGTTCATGATGATGTTATGTTCCAATCTATGCTCACTTTCATCTTGTATTAGAACACACTTAAAGGCTTACTTTTACCTTGCAATTATGAAAGAAGAATTTCCCCAATTCGTCAATAAACAGGTGGGAATTTGAACTGGTTAAGAAAAAAGTGAGTAGTAAATCGTTATTTGATGATAGTTTTATTTATTGTTCAATCATCCATTCAAAGATGAATCCATTATAGACATCAGAGATTCTTACAATTTCATATGAACAGAATTGGTTGATGATCTGACTTTGAAACGTTGTGACATTTGAAAGCCTTTAACAATATTGTTCATATTCAGAATCTCGATAAAGGAACTTTAAATCAATCACACATGGCTGAATCATGGGGGTTCATCTACATTTTTAAAATAATAAACTATTTTCTTATTTAAATTGTTCCTATTTGCCCTTTGATATGTTATAAGAGAAGAAGACATTGATAGTATTGTTAAAACCTGGACACTTATATAACAAAAATAATTATAAAAATCTACTGCAACCATTAGAAACTGTTCAAAGATTCTTTCAGTTAAAAAGGCCTTCTGATATAAGATGGCCCATGAAATTAGTAATCCAGGTATCTATAATGAGTTTATTGACTGCTGTACCCTAATTTTTGACATGTTTACCTTTTATGTCTGTTTGTTTTGTTCACACATTGTTGTCAATAAATGGAATTTTTTGCGACTGTCATACAAGTTTAGAGAGGTTTAGCTAGCTATAAAACCAGATTTAATCCACCATTTTCTACTAAAGGAAATGCCTTTACCGAGTCAGCAATATGACAGTTGTTTTCCATTCGTTTGGTGTGTTTGAGCATTGATTTTGCCATTTGACAAAGGACTTTCCGTTTCTAATTTTCCTTGGAGTTTGGTATTTTTGTTATTTTACTTTTTGTTGTAAAGACGTATACTTCACCAACGATGTCTTTCATACATAAAGTGTAAACAGTCATTAATTACATTAACGGTACCAATTTTACTGCACCAGATGCTTATTTTGACATTTAATGTCTCTTCAGCGATGTTGGAGGCCAAAATATTTGAAAATTCAAAAGCTACTTCAAACGTTCAAAAGCTGTTAAAATTTAAAAAAAAGACCAGAAGTTAAGAAAAACCTGGACAGGGAATTAGAGCTTTGCACGAGATTGACATAAATTGCTGCAATCATAGTCACTATAAATTAGCTAAACAATTTATACTTTCAAATTATTATGCAGGTGCTGCTAGAATGTTGCTGCATAGATATTGAAAGCTACAAGTTGGAAACTGAAATCATCTCTTTTGTCGTTAAGTTTTGTCTGCCTCATACAGGGCCGTAACTAACCTCTTTTCAAAGTGCGGCAAAATATATTCGCCGAGGGGTCTTGGAAAAAATGACGCAAAATCGTGCATTCTAAGCGTTTCCCGGACCCTTTCTTAAACTAAAACGCAACTTTTGTTTTAATCACTTTTTCGACAATATTCTGGTCTCAAAGCAAAATATATAGATCCAGTGTAAGACTTTTTAGTTTTAGGGACAACATCAAAAGACCGATATGTTATATAACGCAAAATTCGTAATTCACATAGTCAAGTGTGTGGCTGCTGTTTTTATGTTTTTTTGTTATTGAGTTTTGGCTTGCAGAAAAACGTATTATACCTGTCAATTATGTTTTTTTTCAAATTAAGTTAAGAGGGGCTGATTATCATTGATATAACCGTGAATTCAGTTTTTATAACATAATTCAATTACTATTGATGTAGTTCCTAACATGGATAAAAGGGTACACTCAGGATAGACTCAGTTCTTAGACCTCATTGCCGGTATACTGTTTTTGTGCAGTTTTGATATGTATATCGGCTGATTAATGTCGTATCTGTCTGTTCTGGTCTTGTATTGTGTTTAGACTTTGGTGTAATATTTTTGTGACTTTAAAATTTCTTCACAGTACAATACTTTAAGTACCGCTTAAGTCGACGCTAGGGGCCGTCTTGACCATGTTGTAGGGTATGAATGATTCGTTCATTGCTGAAGTCCCTCCAGCTGTCACGGAATAGAAGTTCCTTCATAATATAAGTTCCAAATGGAAACAATATTCTGGAATATTATTTCCACTGGAATAAATATTACAGTAAATGTTCCTAACGGAATAAATGGTAAAGAATATTTGTTCCAACAGAAACAGATATTATGACAATGTTTATAACGAAGTTTCCAGTGGAACTTCTGTTAGGCGGAACAAATATACGTTGACAACGCGACTGTTCATTGATAATTTGTATTTTTTCTATGTATTGTGTGCGATTTGGTCCCATGCACATTTACTCCATGTCCCGTCCCTTTATTTTCTATTTTAGGGCCTGAACACGGCTCAATGTAAGTTTAATCCTTCAATATAAAAGGTCATATGGCAATACATTATTTTCTTTTTAAATGACTTGATTCCGGGAGATTGGGTTGTCTCACTTTAATTTAACCCATGTCAGCTTTTTAGTTTTATTTACAGAAAAGGGAGCCAGTTCTGTATTCTTTAAAATAAAGTTTAATTTTCCATGACAAAACGAAAACATTTTCGATGTCCGGTAGCATCGTATCTTCTCAAAACATGTTCTCGAACAATATCTGGATATCGGTGGGCATGTAACAGTGCCAAACCTCACATGACCGTTCACTAGTCCTAACGTTCACAACAAGGAATATTATACAACTGAAGCCATAGTCATAATGATTGATTGATTGATTGGTGTTCGCTTAACGCCGCCTCAGAACAAAAGGGCGAGAGCTAATTTTCAATAATTTTACAATTTAAAGTAGTTTTTAAAATTAGACAAAAGGTCCTTAAATATAATAAAACTCAAGTTTAAAACAAAATTACTAATTTACAAATTAAATGAACAAAAGACAACCCTAGGAACAGATATAAGACACATAACGACAAACAATAGACAATGGCAACACTGAAAACTAAAAATAAATGAGAAACATGGATCCCGAAAAAACAGGGACGACGTCAAAGGGTGAAAAGAACTTGCTCTTTGCAAGACAATCGCCGTGAAAACAATTTAATATGAAGACAAGCTTTTGTTTCAACTTATTTTTTTTTGTTTTTTGAAATTTCCCAACACGAGGCATTTGCCTCATTTGCCTCAATGTAGTTACGGCCCTGTCATATCTTGACTTACATTTACAAAATGACAACGAGGGTTGGTTGAAAACAAAAAATTAACGAGAGGAGATCATATATATATATATGAATGTGAAGTTAAAGATAATTTTTAAATGGGTAACATATCTTTTTGGGTAAGGCTTTTGACGAAAGCTATACATGTAAGAACAGTTGTCATTTTATGTCGAATGTGTTAATGTCAACATAGTTATGGTGTTATGGGAATATCTCAAATGACATTTCTGTTAACATAGTTATGATGTTATAGGAATATCACAAATGAAATATCTGTTCTACAGTGTTTTATAGTATCATATTCAGTCATTTATTAAACTAACCTAATTTTGAATAGATTTCATGGGCCATCGTATACATCCTCCTATATAAGTTACTAAATATATACTTGTTTGGACTTTACCAATCGGTTTTACATTGAAAAAGTTGTAGCACAAAATGTAATGTAAGACAATTTTCGATATGTCCCTTTTGTTGTCATGTTTGATGTCAATGTGATTTTAATTGTTTAAATCTGGTATAGTTCATCACTAGGATTTAGAAAGAACCTCTAAGCATATTTGCTTGTTCAACACGTTTTTATGTGGTTAGTCCAATGTAAAAACAGACCAGTTTGCTATTCAATACATCAGCGAATTTCAATGAAAAATATTTGATCAACACTAAGTATCTAAAATATGTGTTAACTTTATTCGAATGATTCATATTTAGTGCATATGAGGGGCTAGATATCGTTGCAGTTTCGTATAATAATAAACTTGTAAAAAGGTTGTATGTCCTATCCAAAACCTCTGTAAATATTCTATTTTGATCACATGTAAATTTAAATTGGAAATAATATTCTGAATTTTATAACTAGATTATTACAATAATCATGATCTCCTTGGTACCTTCCTTTGAAGTAAAATAATATTAACTTCTATTAACTTTATCAAAAGATATAACTCCGTACGAGTTTATTTTGTAATTGAAAATAATACAACTTATCGTTCGAGGGTAAAAGTAGTTCAATTCATTATCTGGCTCATATGTGTTTTTAATTTTTTTTTCGGAAAATAAGTAGTTTATTACTATAAGCACCTGTGAAAGGAAATCTGTAGAAGTCTCATGAGGGGCAAATCACACACAGGCGTGTTTTCAAAAAGAACATATTCAATAAAACCATTAGACCAAAGGTACGTATACAAAAATGGAGATCGCATTCAAATCATTATATGTTTAAAAAATGTGTTTTTGTAATAATCTTATTTTGATACCACCATCTTGTGTGGACTTTTATTTACATTTTCTACTTACTTGAAATCTTATTTTATTGTAACATCAACATTGTTACATGTAGATCATTTCGGGAATGAAAGTGTCTGTACTTGTAAATTATGATGCGCAGTCCATAACCCCGTGAATGACATATATACCAATTGGAACGTCAAAACAATACAATTCCTATTATACAATACCTTTTTTTAATAGTTTTCTTGTGTTTTCAACATTCCAAAATAAAACTGCATTAAGATGAAAGTTGATTGCCTAGACAAGTAATATATTTCAAAATATATTTTTTTACACAAACCAATACATCGGCTCTGTTTACTGGAGTTTGTCGGTCGTTTTACTTTTTTCCGCATGGCATTGTCTGTTTCTTTTCGACAAATAAGTTTACATTTCCCTTAGGTATCTTTCGTCTCTCTTCTAAGTTCTACGTTGTAGAATAAGATGAAATTCATCTTCAATCACACTTAAATCACAAAACATACGGCAATATTAATTACTCCTATAATGACCAAAATAACGTTCAGTTTCAATACAAGGAAGAACAAACGGATTCTGGTACTTTTGCTACATATACGAAAAAGTGCAGATGTACACTAAAGTCTTGTGTATTAATTAGAATTATATTTGTTTCAAATTTAAACGTTCTCAAAGTGCCCTTAGATTGATATTTTATGAATTGTATGGATCGAGTTCGCTTAGATAAACTCCTTAAGGAAGTAAATTATGAGTGACAAAGTTCAATAATTGCAATCAAAGTCTCACCTTTTTTCCATTGTCACGTGATAACTGAATCCTACTTACCGCCGTGTTTTGATTCTCATTGAATAACACAATGGGTCCCACTGGTGGAGAAAGAACTGATTATTCTTTTGGAGCACTTAGGTCGTCCCCAGTTATTGCTTTAGTTTTTTTTTATGCATCATCTGCAGTGTCTTGTTATTGTTGGTGGTCTTTTCGTCGGTTTTTACAATTTTTTTCAGCGTTGTGTTGACCGTTTTAAGTTGACATAAATTTTGATTGCCCCTTTGGGTTATCTTTTTCAGGGCCTAGGTTGTCAATTTTTATTTAATACTCAAGATATTTTATAGTTAGTATTTTGATATCGCACTACACATTTAAAATGCATTAAAGCATGCAGTAAAGCATAACTGATGAAAAGTTTATTAACGAAAAATATTGATTATTTTAGCTTTATTTTGATAACGTCTCCTTGTGTACATTTAGAATACAGGGAACGTTCAAATGTCATCACCATGGACATTTCAATTACATATTTTCATTTAGTGTGGTAATAATTAACTTATTGATCTTACAAAAGTATGGATGTAGGTATAAGCGTTGACTTACTAATTTATTGCTATAAAAAGATAAGAAACATCTGGTAATTACATGAATCAATAGATATTTCATATCAAACATAAAAATCAAAGACAGGGCTGGTCTACTTATTACAATTTTATTGAAATTTTAAACGTTTAATGATATTTACCTACCCAAATATTTGTCGATGTTTCACTCAGACTGAACCTGGTCGATCTACAGCAGAAATTATTCTTTGAGAAGTCTACAAGTACAAATATCTATACGAAAATAAGCGGGTGTGACATAACCTTCAGTGAGACAGCAACAGCCAAGCACTACATCTGGGCTAAAATAGACATTGCATAAGGTCATGCTTTTTGCTCAGTCTGTTTATGAAGTGTTTACACTAAATCAGTTGCATGTCTACTGGTTGATACTTTAGTGTAGGAGAACATGATTTATTTATTAGCTTTTATGGGCTTTGTGACTTAGATGGAGAGTTGTCTTATTGGCACTCATACCACATCTTCTTATTTTTATTTGATTTAAGTAACTTCGAGTACTCTTAGATCGGCTCTTTGTGTCTTTTGACTCTATGTTAGTTTTTGTTTGTGCTTCGTGGAAACTGACGACTTTCGTCATTTCCAACTGAAATTTTACAGTTTTTTCTTATGATGTCCCAGGTTAGGGGAAGGGTCGAGCGCTCACAAACATGGTTAACTCTGTCACATAATGTATGTGTCTATCCCAAGTCAGAAGCCTGTGATTGAATGGTTGTTGATCGTTTCTGTCTGTCATATTTATTCTTCGTTTATTATTTTGTCATAAATTATGCCAATGTGTTTTTTGTTGTTTCACATTTGACGGGTGTTTTTATGGGCTGAATATACGGTATAAGTTTTTCTCATTGCTGATGGCCATAAAGAGACATATAATAGTTGTTTAAATCCGCTTCATTTAGACTCTGTTGTATAGTTTTCTCAATGACAATCATATCATTTCTCATTATTTTCTATCTACAAATTTCTAATCACGTACGATAATCTAGAATGGAGAAGCGTTCATTCACAACCGATGGAATGGTTATCATTTGCTGAACATCCAGCGGCAAATATTTCAAGCAAATTCAGGACGAACAAGGATTAATAATTGTTATCATACGTAGGTTCTGCAAGGTATGTCGACCGGGATAATATCAAGATACTGTCACTGGATAATATCAAGATACTGCCACTGGATGATAAGGATATGTTGACTGTCACTGGATAATATCAAGATACTACCACTGGATAATAAGGATATGTTGACTGTCACTGTATAATATCAAGATACTACCACTGGATGATAAGGATATGTTGACTGTCACTTATCAAGATACTGCCACTGAATGATAAGGATATGTTGACCCTCGCTGGATAATATCAAGATACTGCCACTGGATAATTAGGATATGTTGAGTGTCACTGGATAATATCAAGATACTGCCACTGGATAATATCAAGATACTGCCACTGGATAATAAAGATATGTTGACTGTCACTGGATAATATCAAGATACTGCCACTGGATAATAATTAAGGATATGTTAACTGTCACTGGATAATATCAAGATACTGCCACTGGATAATAAGGATATGTTGAATGTCACTGGATAATATCAAGATACTGCCACTGGATAATAAAGATATGTTGACTGTCACTGGATAATATCAAGATACTGCCACTGGATAATAAGGATATGTTGACTGTCACTGGATAATAAAGATATGTTGACTGTCACTGGATAATATCAAGATACTGCCACTGGATAATAAGGACATGTTGACTGTCACTGGATAATATCAAGATACTGCCACTGGATAATAAAGATATGTTGACTGTCACTAGATAATATCAGGATACTGCCACTTGATAATAAGGATATGTTGGATAGGGAGAGATTCCATAAAAAGAGTAGACAACCCTGGTTTGGGACTCTAAAATTTTACTAAATGTTGACATAATGCTGGCATCAAAACCTGTTCAAATTTATGATGGCTTATCGATTTAATTATGGTTAATATGTTTAATCTAGAATTCAAGTAACGATTTATTTATGTTTCCTAATTTATATGGCAATAAAAGTTTCATTTATAATAATTGCCGCTGATACATACCAGATATTCAGATACACCCTTTGTTGTTGATTACATACATAACAGACATTACCGTCCCATTAAAAACTTAAAATGCTGCATCAAAAGATATATATACAACTCGTCTAAACAAAAGCCCAACAATGTAAGATCTGTAAATTTGCTTTTGCAAATTTTTTGTTCTCCCCTCGCCGGGATTCCAACTCATGCTACTAAGATATCGTGACACCAAATCGCCTGCACTGTATCCGACGCGCTAGACCACTCGACCACCTAGGCTTCACAATAATAAAGCTTTCGGTGGCCGGGTGTTACCTTTCCTCGTCAGTTGGATAAATCTGTTGTAGAGTTGTCACTGGTTCAGACGTACTTATATATATATGTATATACTTTAACTTGTTAATCTGTTTAAGTTTATTTATTACATAAACTCTGCCCCTTATCGTTCCGTCATATCAACCAACCCTTTCTAAAATTGATTTGAAACTTTAAAAAATTGCAGCTAACCTAAAGGCGCTTTAGATTTAAGTTTGCTTATTTGTTAGATGAATCATGCATATGGAATAATGAATTCTTTACTTTTTTTTTTATAATAATATCTTTACATAAACATATAAGGGGCCAGCTGAAACCCACCTCCGGGTGCGGAATTTTCTCGCTGAGTTGAAGACCCATAGGTGGCCTTCGGTTGTTTTTTGCTATTTTGTGTGGTTGTTGTCTCTTTGACGCATTCCCTGTTTCCATTCTCAATTTAATATTAGGGTCATTTAAAAAAATGTCGAATTTTCAGTACACCTATGCTATTTTTTTTAAAATTTTTAATGGAAAATGTAGTTGTAAGTGTTTAAACGAAAGTTTGTAGGATTTATGAGTCAGAACATCAATAATAATCGCGTTTAGATCTATTTTGATAAGATTAAAATATATTTAAGTCCGATTTTTGCGTAATTTATGTGCGTACAGAGTCAGGGTAACATATTTCAAATGATTTTTTTCCTATTTTTTGATTGCCTTGATATCTGCAAAAGGAACTATTTTAGAATGTTAATGAAAACTCACAGCTTCTTTGTCATTATATGAAACATTTTTCAACAAACTAAATTCAATCAGAGTACATGAAATGCATGTCTATTCTGTTACCGCTACTAGATCAACTGTTAAATTGTTTCTCCCTATGAATATGGAACAATTCAGTGATAATTTCAAGACATTTAGGGACAAAAATTAGTGGGTAATCTTTTATCATGTCTATGCTGTTACCAATACATTTATTAATTACAACAATATTAGACTTGAAAAAGTGCAATTACGTGTTGGAAACCAAACTCACAGCAGAAAAACATTATCACTGCATCAAAGGGAGTAGTTATTTCACAACAGTATTCATAAATAAAGATATTTGTCTATCCTGTTATGTCTATCCTGTTATAACAGGAGAGACAATTTCTTTAAAAAGTATATAATTACATATTATTTTACAGATGAAATGTTTGGTTGTTTGAACTCATTTAAAGGTGACAACGTCCTAATCTTTGCAATTTATCATATACAAAATGCAATACTGCTATCGGTAACATGATAGACAAAGAGGGTAACAGGATAGAACTTAATATGGTGATATATCGTTAACGTACGTTCCTATTACCAAAAACAAAACGAAAAAGTAAACCAACATGCAAGGGAATTACTTGATGTTGGGTTTATTAAAAAGAGAACATTATGAATTGCTATCTTAGACTTTCGTTGCTGGTGGTTTGTTTTATAACCTTCGAAAACCACTTTTTAGATATATTTTTCAGTTCAACATGGAAAATTGACAAATAATCTATCATTACACAGAATGAAAATATACAAAAAAAAATACTCTTGAAAAACCATCATATAGGCAATTAAAAACAAGCTTAAAATGTTAGCGAAACATTTTTAACTACCCAAAATTTCTTTCGAACATAGTAACAGGAGAGACAAAATATTGCACCACCTATCAAACAATGTTTCAATATATTCTTGTATGACATTACCAAGATTGCATCTTTTAATATGTTGCTCCATAAGTATTGTTTATTTTGAATTGCTCATGAAGAGGGTGGTTTAAATTAGTAACTTTTATTCAATTTTTCAATTTCAAGATTCGACATTTTTTTTAAAATGACCCATATTTAAAGCAAAAAAATAATAATTCTGTTATAAATGAATACATGGAACAGAATTATGTGACTACTGCCCTCAGTTCTAATGACTTTTATAAAGGAGTCAAGATTTTTAACATGTTCCATGATAGAGGGGTTTAGTTTTTCTTTTTTGATTTTGTTCTTGGGTACACAGGGAAATTTCACTCACATCAATTTCACGTGAATCTCACGTGAATTTCACCTCAACGAGCTTATACGTGAAACAAGTTCATGTGATTTTCACGTGAATCTCATGTGAGTCACGTAAATTTCACGTGAAAATCACCTGATTGTTTTTCAAGTGAAATTCACGTGAATTTTTAATATAATAACGTAAATCAAATAACATCTAAATTTAAAAATTTAATCCAAATCATGAAAACTACCAGTTTTTTTTTTTGTGAAGTTCACATGAAATTCAGGTGAAAAATTTCACGTGAGATTCATCTGAATCTCAATTCACGTGAAATTCAAACGTTTTGTTAAAATACTATAACAACAGCATTATTTTTGTGTGCATGCAATGAATGAAGACTCGTGATCAGCGATTAGACAATAGATTACCTGTAAAATGAAGCAAGAAAATATATTCCCGTTGAAAATGTTCACTGAGTTTCATGTATGAGCTCGTTTGAGGTGAATCTCACGTGAATTTCATGTGAGATTTATGTGAAATTCACGTGAGCAAATTTTGCCTGTTTAAGAGACATACAATTATGAGTAGGAAATTATTGAAATTATTCCTGTTACTATCATTTAGGTGGCAAGTTTGAACTATTGTAACTCTTTCAAAAGGTGGTACGTATACAAAAAGGTAAATCAATGCTGATTTGATTTTAAGACCCGCATAGCAAACGGGCAAACTTTACTACATAACTTCCATTAGTCGGTATGGGATAATTAGTCTCTCTCATTCTTCCCCTTTTTTTAAGTGGCAGAAGAAATAACCACTCTTCATAGCAATCGACCTACAGAACCTAACTTTGTGGCTTAATTCTTAAATTTGTTCTCGTCCTGAATATGCATGAAATACTTGCCTCTTAAGGTGAAACGAACAGCAATCGATCAATAAATATTATTCCTGTAAAACCAAAATAAAACGAAGGACGATGAAAATGGTTTATTGAGCCCAGTCATCAAGTTTACCATTTTCTAGCACTTCATAAAATACGAAAAAACAAGCTTAGCAAAACATTTCACATTTAAAACAAAATGTACAATCACTCCGTAACATCTTACATCTTTAGATTGAGAGATCAAGTATTTGTAAACAGTTTTTTGACCCCTCAGAACAGATCTATTTGTTTCTACTTTGTAGGTTTATGTATGTGGGTAGTAACTGTAACGTTCATTGTGTTGAAACGTGATTAACTTTTTTTATAAATGACAAATGCAATGATTATTAAATATGTTTCTATTTATAATAATGTTATTACCTTATCTTAAAATGCATTCACAAAATTAAATGCTTTATTGTTGTTTTATCGGGCATCTGGATCAAATATATCGCCTTTTTTTCGTTCAAAAATGTTGAAAGATAATTATTTAGCATGTCTTTGTGTCTGATAAAACTTTAAATAGATGGCAAACAATGGGCTTAATCTCGTTTCTTTAACCATATTGCTGTGACGACAGCCTATTTATTGAATTATCAAACGCTTCTCGATATGAAAGTGTAAAGGTATTTGATAATCTAGTATACTAGTAGTTTGATATAAAAATAAGGTTGCCTTTGAGACAACTGTCCACAAGTGTCCAAATGACGCTGATATAAATAGGTCACTGTAAGGTACGGCCTTCAGCAATGAGCATAAAGAGCTGCGCCTTGAGCGCATGATACGCCCGTCGCTCGTCTTTATACGATTTTTTTATCGAATAAAGTTCCATAACTTTGCAATGTCATTTCAGAAATTTATAACAGAAAACAAAAAGGAACTTATTTCAATTGATATACACCAGTCACCACAATTTCATGAAAACTTCTCAGAGCGTTTTTGAGTTATAATTGTCCGAAAACTTGAAAATCATCCCTTTTTTATGAAAAAGTCCTAATACTCGAAAACGTAAAATCACAATTTTTTAAAAATTGAAAGGGAATTTAAGTCAATATATATAAACAATTCATCAAAGTTTCACTAAAATCCGGAAAAATTGCTCGAAGCATCTTTAAGTTAGTCAGAAAACTGGAAAATCCCCCATTTTTTTAAAGAACAAAATCCACTAACTCGGAAACATAAAATTTTAAATTTATAAAAATTGAAAGGGAGCTTACGTCAACAGATATAAACAATTCACCAAAATTTGTTAAAAAATTGGTGAAAACGTTTTTGAGTTATTGTCCGAAGTGTTGAAGACGGACGGACAACGGTATACCATCAAACGTCTCGTCTTTAAAGGCCGGCGGCCGTATAAAAAAATATATCGTTTTCTCAACTATAAAAATACCAAACATGACAAAATGAGATGAGAAACAATTCAAACGAAAAACAAAAAAACACGTGGTCTGATCAATGACATAACAATAGACGAAAATCAAATATGATCGACAGAAACAACGGAGTTTAAAAGAGCTAAAACCCCATAACCTGGGACATTGTTGTTACTTTTTACTAACGATTGTCCGAATTGGTTAATTTACTTATTTCTGTCCACACTAGAAACTTGTATGCACATTTATTTTTGAATTTTTACAAATTTCAACTTCCCTTAATTTGGGATCTAAATCATGGAAAACCTACAATATACGCGATTGTTTTACAAATAGAGGTATTCTCCAAAACTATGAATTTTACATCGTCATTAAAACATGTTTCTATGGAGCCATTATATAAAGACGCAACAGAAGTGTTCGTGGAGACGCAACAGAAGTGTTCGTGGAGACGCGACAGAAGTGTTCGTGGAGACGCAACAGAAGTGTTCGTGGAGATGCAACAGAAGTGTTCGTGGAGACGCAACAGAAGTGTTCGTGGAGTTACTTCGCTATGGAAAAGATTCTGTCCAATTAGGTTAAAATAAAACGTGTATGACGACAATCGATAAAGTGTATTATCTGTACGACGACAATCGATACATTGCATTATCTGTACGACGACAATCGATAAAGTGCATTATCTGTAAGACGACTATCGATAAAGTGCATTATTTGTACGACGACAATCGATAAAGTGCATTATCTGTACGACGACAATCGATAAAGTGTATTATCTGTACGACGACAATCGATAAAGTGTATTATCTGTACGACGACAATCGATAAAGTGCATTATCTGTAAGACGACTATCGATAAAGTGCATTATTTGTACGACGGCAATCGATAAAGTGCATTATCTGTACGACGACAATCGATAAAGTGCATTATCTGTACGACGACAATCGATAAAGTGTATTATCTGTACGACAATCGATAAGTTCATTATCTGTACGACGACAATCGATAAAGTGCATTATCTGTACGACGACAATCGATAAAGTGCATTATCTGTACGACGACAATCGATAAGTGCATTATCTGTACGACGGCAATCGACAAAGTGCATTATTTGTACGACGGCAATCGACAAAGTGCAGTATATGTACGACGGCAATCGATAAAGTTCATTATCTGTACGACGACAATCGATAAAGTGCATTATCTGTACGACGACAATCGATAAAGTGCATTATCTGTACGACGACAATCGATAAGTGCATTATCTGTACGACGGCAATCGACAAAGTGCATTATTTGTACGACGACAATCGATTAATAGTTCACCAGCATCTATAACATTTGTGATACAAGCATTTGAAAAATTGTCATTTGGTTGTGCTGTCTCATTGATGTTCGCATCAAATCTCCTTAAATGTACAAATCAACTTTTAATTACCAATTTATCATTTTTTATTCTAACTAAGACCAAATCAATTTATTCATGCTTACATATTTTTTACTTCCAGATAACCAAATTGCATTTTCAAATTCCATACACAGTTCCGGTACAGCCACTCGAGTCCACACTTTAGTATTCAATATAACTAGTATTTCACCTGATGAAACTATAGACCTTGCCGAATTGAGGCTGTTTACACTAGTTGAGAAAGACCGTAACACATACATCGGTGTTGATAGGAAAGTTTCTTGTTTGGAAGTGTTATCCCATAATACAGAACGATATCGACTGATTGAGTCAAAACATATTTATGGTCGACACAGCGGATGGGAAACATTTGACGTCACTTCCGCTGTGCGACATTGGGTGACGGATATAAGTTCCATTCAAATTCTAGAAATAAGAATAGAAAGTGTTTTTCATGGCTTTTCTATGGGAAATATGGATATAAATGTGAAAAATGAAAATAAGAAAGAACCACTTTTAGTTGTATTTTCAAGTGAAACAAAACTTAACGGACTCCACCGGACAGAAAGACATGAACTTGTTACACGGGAAATGGATTCCGTAAATGTCATTTCTTCATCTAGTAAATCGTTATCAAACAGTAGCGAACATATTCATATCTCAAATAATGACCATAAAATTCCTCATAAAACAGATAATTTAGATAGTCCTATTTTGAGTCGAGTAAAACGACGCGGAAGGAGACAAATTCCTTGCCACAGACGACCAATGTATATTAGGTTTAGTGATATAAATTGGGACAAATGGATTATTGCGCCTCATGGATATCAAGTGAGTACACTTTATAGCTTTTTATTTACGAAATTATCAATTCTTTTTCGTTATAACGGATATCTTCAAATTTTGGGACAGTTATAATGATCAAGTTGTTACAAATAATAACAAAATACCAGTTTACACCCCAAAAACATTTACAAAAACATACGATTATAACAATGTACGTTTGGGATGCAAAATAATGTTTAATAAGATGGATTAGAAAAAAAATCATAACTTACACAAATTTTTCTGGCAAGTTTTCAAAAATAGGTAAACAAATCAAAAAGAGGAAAAATTAGTTTTTAAAAACAATAGACCCTTCTTTCTGCAATTCAATGACTTGTTGTATTTTAAGTTAGTTTAAACAAAAAAGTTATGTTCATTTAAAACTATTCGGTGAAATAGTCGACTTAAAAAAACATTAAAGAATTTTGCTTTAACAATACACCTGTTAAGTGGATAAACTAATGAACCCTGCAGTACTAAAAGCAAAACAAATCCCTTTTTGCATTTATACAATGCAAGAGGTTTGATGTAGGTTCATCAATTTCTTCTTATACGTCACGAATAAAACCGTTGAGATGTACATGTTACATGTAAGTATCTATGGGTCTTACATGTACTTTATACAAAACGTATTTGTCCATGGGCCTTACTTGAAACAAAGTTAATGTAAAAGGCAACAGACTCATTTCTGTGAGACAAACCAATTTTACTGACGTGACCATTGGAATTATAAAGGTGCTTTGAAATCTCATTTGTTTTGCCATTTTTCGTAGTGCCTGAAGCAATTGGTAACATATTTGATAAACATTCATACCATTATAAGCTATTTCGGTCCGTTTGAGCGTTTTTTTTAAGTAACTGTGGCCCTTGAAAATAGAAAACTGCTTCACATTCTCAGTTTTATATACCTTTTCTGAAATTTCGTTAGTATTTCATTAGATATTTGGATTACATCGTATAGTCAGTATAAAAGGCCCCGACATGACAAAATGTGAAACAATTAAAAGGAAAAAACCAAAGGCCTGATTGAGGACAAAACAATAAACGAAAAACCTGATGTGGGATAGGGACATGAAGAATGTGACGGAGTTAAACATGTTAGTGAGAGATCATACACCTCCCCTAACTGTAGACAGTGGTGTAACAGCACACCATGAAACACTTGGAAATGGCTTTATCTTAAAAGTACCTTTCCCCTCTGATATGAAAATGAGATGTAGGGTATACGCCAATAAAACAGAAACAAAATGTCACAAATAACCAAAACATACCAGGAGGTTTACATAAAGTCTTCAACAATGAACGGTTTTGTATTTAAAATGTCAAGCTAGCTCTGAATTACCCCGAGTGTGAAACATATAGAATGAAATAAATAGTGAATATCAAACCAAGTGTGAAAAAATAGAGAATAAAATAAACAGTTTAGGCCGTTAGTTTTCTCAATTGAATTGTTTCATATTTTTCATGTCGGGGCCTTTTATAGCCGACTATACGGTATGGGATTTTCTCATTGTTGAAGGCCGTACGGTTGCCTATAATTTCTTACATCCACTTCATTTGAACTTTGGTGGATAGTTGTCTCATTGGCAATCATACAACATCTCCTTATTTTCATATTGACTATCAAAGATCTCCCATCAGCACCAAAGCGTTTAAATAGCAAAAACTTTGAGATATGACATCAGACAACCACTGACGACATTCTTGACTTAAGACAGACACATGAATAAGTAGCTGTTAAGTAGCAGATGGCCTTCTCAATGTATAGATGTATCTCACTTTATATTGTCGAGGTCGTTTGGTCGAGTTTTTACATTCACAAGTACTTGTTTTAATTGATCCATTATCTACTAGTTTTCGATTGTTAAGGCGTGGACGTCTGATAGCAGTTTCTTTACTAATAGTTTAGCTTGAAATATAAAAATATCTTCTTAGATATTTCAGATTAACAGTAAGGAAATTTTAATTATAAATTATAACGTTTTCAAGTTATGCATAATTTAATTAATTAGAGAGGACTCGTGTCGATTTTTCTGACACACCCACAAATGATTTAATTAAGGTAGGATTGCGAATTTCTCTTATATCTTATTGAACGATTGATGCACATTAATATCGGTTTCAGGCATTCCATCGTGGTAACGTATAGTTACTGAACAATGTACACCTAAAATATTATTTGTTTTTCTGGAGTAACTAACTTGTTATTTAAGTTTATCAAACATTCAATCTCATTCCTTTTGGCAAAATTAAGCTTCTTTCCCACATTCCCTTCCCTAACTCCATAGGAGGGTTAACTACAAATCGATACTTTGAAAGCAGTAAATACTGCACTATTTTTTTTTAATTTGTCGGAAAATTTAGACATAACTATCTTTTTGTTTTTTTTCACTGTCGTTTTTTTTTTTTTTTTTTTTTTTTACTAAAGGTTCCTGATTACAGTATTGCATGAATGATCTATCCAGAGGCTATAAAAGAAGCCTAAGAAATATAGTTTATGTTAACCTTGAATTTACGATTAGTTTCATAAATATACCTAAGTATAACTTTACTGTTGAACTTCAACACAGTTAGCTAAATAATATGTTTAAACAAAAACAAAACAAAAACAAAAAAGAGACACACAGTCAAACACGCGTTAGTTAAATAATATGTTGAAACAAAAACAAAACAAAAAAGAGACACACAGTCAAACACGCACAACTAACCTAACACACATGTTAGGTTAACACTTTTATATATTTTTTAATCAATTTTATAGGCTTATACAATGAACTAGAAGAAAATATTATATCTGTCGGTTAAATATGATAAACAAATTTAAACTTGATTGTATGTTCCAAACATTATGAATAAAATTTAACAGCAAACATCATACTTTTTTCGATAACACAATTTTTGAAACAACTCGTTTAGTGTATCTCGACAAAGCTTTAAAGATAAATATAATGATATTAAACTGTGTCAAGAGCATTTTGAAGTTCTTTGATTTTTTAGTCATCCGTAATCAAAAATCCATTATTAGTAATTTTGTTACTTTCAGATTCACATCTTTAATTAATTCGCAGACAACGTATTTGTACTTTATTACCCCATAATTCTTAAATGATTTTCTCACGAAAATAGATCGACAGCTAAAAATATCTATCTATAGTTAGTCTTTAGGGAGTCTTAGCAGATAACCCAGGGTAGATAATGGTCTTGCCTCAGTTAATTTGATCTTCTTTTTTTATAACAGAAACTAAACGTATTATAGAAGTTTCTAACAATATATTTATGATTTACCATTAATTTAGTACAGTTATTTAAGTAGACGTAAGAAAGTGGTATGACCAAATTCTCTATTATATATTTATTTTGTCAGCGAAAGTAAATTTAAAAAAAACAACGTTGAAATTGCATCGTATCATTTAGCTTTACTATGCGTACTGTATAAAAGTTCAACAATATTTACGTTTTAGCAAGTTAAGCTTGAATATGAAAAACATAAATAGGTAAGTCATTACCCACAAAAGGATAAACATCATAGAATTCCATTTAAACTTTTATCTTTAAATTATAAGTTGTCATGTGTTATGTATGTCCTTAGTGTTATTTGTAAATAATTTAATTTTAGATGTAACACGTCTTCTGATTGGCTGAAAGTGTTTTGTCTATCAGCTCATAGACATAATTTTGTCATGTGACCGCGACGTCATCAACGTTTTTATCATGATTTACTCCTTTTTAGAACTAAATTATAAGAAATGACTTTAATATTTTTTCTGTCTATTTCGAAATAACATAAAAAATGTGGTGCACACTTTTAAAAACCAGCTACGCGGGTTATTCAGTTTGCACCATATTTTTTATGTTATTTCTTCATAGACAGAAAAAATATTACAGTCATTCCTTAAACAAATCCATTTAAATTTGCAATATTTTTCAGCATTTTCGTCAACAACTATTTGTGTAAGAAACTAAAATTGTGTCCGAATCTATAAATACAGTATGATGATTGGTTAACATGGTGGCATTGTTATGTATATCATGTATATATTTTCTAATTAAACAGTTTATATAAAAAAGACGCCGGAAAACCGTGAATAAACAACAGGAGTGTTTTCTTCTTGTAACTTTCGCACATTATCGTTTGTGTAAGATTGATTGTAAACAAAATAACTTATTGGTAATTTACGATGTTTTAATTTCTGTTTTTGGGTGTTAAACATCTTACTGGATCAATTATAATACAGTAATTCATCGATAAGTCGTAATAACAACTGCATAAATATCAGTTCTTATCATATACTTTCATAAAACGTTCATCACAGATTAGCAGTTGAAACCAAACACGTGATATATGCATGGAACTTAATATTTCTGTCATTTTGGACAATTTATGCACCATTTGGAAAATTAAACTGTAAACTTAAAGCTTTCCGTAGCCAATTCACGCCGTGATGTATAGCGCTATTTGACCTTCTTATCTTTTATATTCAAAAATCGATATAATTTAGGTAATATTTTCGACATATATATACAGTAGTTTAAATATGTTTTTATTACGTCAAAAAAACCAATACATCATATTAAAGAGGTATGACCAAAGTCACTTGTACTTGTTTCATTTATAATAACAATGCTGAAATCTACTTGAATTTGGAATTATGTACTCAAACGATTATATAGTATACGACTTTGTTATATCCTATTACAGCAATCTGATTAGATAAAAATCCTGTGTCCACGCTTTGCTTACAAGAATCTGAAAACGACCCATTCTACTTTCTGTTTTAACGACCATTCGGGATCCTCAGGTTTTGTCGTAATGTACACACTATCAAACATTTGGAGGCAGAACTTTCATTGGTTGATATAAAATTCATCAGACGGAGTATTGTCAGATCCTTGTAAGCGAAGCGTGGACACAGGATCTGTATCGTAACCAGATAGTTTTTACAGTACTATCCTTTAATTTCGATACATTGTTCCTCATCAATATATTTTATCGTATAAGCAATTATTTTATTATTATCCATGATCATTTCTGAGATATATCAGGTTCTCTTATTCCGTATGCATTGAATCCGGTTCTGATCGACCAGTTTGACAAATTTTGATAAACTACATGTTGATTAAATATTTCTCGTGTAATTTCCCGCCATATCCATTCGGAACTAAGCATTTTCCATATGAATTATATCATTATAAAAACAGATTCGACCATTTTACACCTTTGACTAAAATGTTTATCCATTGTCGATACTTTAAAGTTTGAAAAAATTAAAACTATGGTTTAAAAAAGGCTTTGTACAGACACACTAGACGAGTAGTTTTAAAAATTGTGCTATCGATCTGGAGTGGATGAATATATCGTTATACCATATAACACCAGTGGTTTGACCATGTTATATAAATGAAGTTGGAATAGTTTTACTATTGACTATAACTACCATTCTATTTGGAATAGTTTGACTATAACTACCATTCTATTTGGAATAGTTTGACTATAACTACCATTCTATTTGGAATAGTTTGACTATAACTACCATTCTAGTTGGAATAGTTTGACTATATAACTGCCATTCTCTTTGGAATAGTTTGTCTATAACTACCATTCTAGTTGGAATAGTTTGACTATAACTACCATTCTCTTTGGAATAGTTTGACTGAAACTACTATTCTAGTTGGAATAATTTGACTATAACTACCTTTATATTTTGAATAGTTTGACTATAACTACCATTATATTAGGAATAGTTTGACTATGACTACCATTATATTTGGAATAGTTTGACTATAACTACCATTCTATTTGAAATAGTTTGAATATAACTATCATTCTAGTTGGAATAGTTTGATTATATAACTTCCAGTCTATTTGGAATAGTTTGCCTTTAACTATCATTCTATTTGGAATAGTTTGACTATAACTACCATTCTCTTTGGAACAGTTTGACTATAACTACTATTCTAGTTGGAATAGTTTGACTATAACTACTATTCTAGTTGGAATAGTTTGACTATATACCTGTGGTTAAAAAAAGGCTTTTTCCAGACACACTTAACGAGTAGTTTTAAAAAATGTGCTATCGATCTGGAGTGGAGGAATATCGTTATACCATATAACACCAGTGGTTTGACCATGTTATATAAATGAAGTTGGAATAGTTTTACTATTGACTATAACTACCATTCTATTTGGAATAGTTTGACTATAACTACCATTCTATTTGGAATAGTTTGACTATAACTACCATTCTATTTGGAATAGTTTGACTATAACTACTATTTTAGATGGAATAGTTTGACTATAACTACCATTCTATTTGGAATAGTTTGACTATAACTACCATTCTAGTTGGAATAGTTTGACTATATAACTGCCATTCTCTTTGGAATAGTTTGTCTATAACTACCATTCTAGATGGAATAGTTTGACTATAACTACCATTCTCTTTGGAATAGTTTAACTAAAACTACTATTCTTGTTTGAATAGTTTGACTATAACTATCATTATATTTTGAATATTTTGACTATAAGTACCTTTATATTAGGAATAGTTTGACTATGACTACCATTATATTTGGAATAGTTTGACTATAACTAATATTCTAGTTGGAATAGTTTGACTATAACTACAATTCTATTTGGAATAGTTTGAATATAACTACCATTCTAGTTGGAATAGTTTGATTATATAACTACCAGTCTATTTGGAATAGTTTGCCTATAACTATCATTCTAGTTGGAATAGTTTGACTATAACTACCATTTTCTTTGGAACAGTTTTACTATAACTACTATTCTAGTTGGAATAGTTTGACTATATAACTATGATTAAAAAAAGGCTTTTTCTAGACACACTAGACGCATAGTTTCAAAATTGTGCTATCGATCTGGAGTGGATGAATATCGTTATATCGTATAACACCAGTGGTTTGGCCATGTTATATAAATGAAGTTGGAATAGTTTTACTATTGACTATAACTACCATTCTATTTGGAATAGTTTGACTATAACTACTACTCTAGTTGGAATAGTTTGACTATAACTAAATTCGGTTTGGAATAGTTTGACTATAGCTACCATTCTCTTTGGAATAGTTTGACTATAACTATTATTTTAGTTGGAATAGTTTGATTATAACTACCATTCTATTTGGAATAGTTTGACAATAACTATCATTCTAGTTGGAATAGTTTGACTATATACCTGTGGTTAAAAAAAGGCTTTGTACAGACACACTAGACGAGTAGTTTCAAAAATTGTGCTATCGATCTGGAGTGGATGAATATCGTTATATCGTATAACACCAGTAGTTTGACCATGTTATATAAATGAAGTTGGAATAGTTTTACTATTGACCATAATTACCATTCTATTTGGAATAGTTTGACTATAACTTCTACTCTAGATGGAATAGTTTGACAATAACTACCATTCTATTTGGAATAGTTTGACTATATAACTTCCATTCTATTTGGAATAGTTTGACTATGACTACCATTCTATTTGGAATAGTTTGACTATAACTACTATTCTAGTTGGAATAGTTTGACTATATAACTACCATTCTAGTTACCTTAGTTCAAGTGGTGTGTGCATGTTGTATTAAACACTTAACATAATATATATGATGTTTCCAAAAACACAATTTACTTGAAAAAACCAGTGTAATATCTGTCTTCGCCACATGTTTTGAATTAAATAGCGCAATCGATTATCATATAATCTGGTTATTGTATCAAAGGCGTTAAAAGAAGCGACTACAACTGAAGATTATATTCATTAACGTATCAAATTTATCTAACATACGTATAATGATTTGTAACGAGTGATGGAATATTTCTTTAGTCAGAGTTGTCGTCCGTTTACCGTAAATATTCAAATATATTAAAGCTACGTTCGTCCCGAAGCTTACCGAGAAACAACATCTATGACAAATTTCCTATTGTAATGTAAGGACAATCCGTTATTGTGGCTAGTTAGTTAATTGATTAATTACTGCTGGCTAAACACCCAGTGATATATTGCGAATAGTTTGTGCATATTCAGGACGAGTTAATTATCAATAAATGGTTATAAATCATTTAAAATCCACCGTTCGTTATTTTCGGATATATGTACTTCTCAAACATGCAAAGAAAAATATACCTCCATGACTAACTTTTGCTTTCACGATAATTAAGTTTTATTGTCATATTGAAAGGGAAACGGCGGACATTTTAGAGTCTTGCAATATATATCATAGATTAAAGGGATAAGAAATATTTCCTCTACGTGTCTTACTTTGTAGGCATTCACGTTTCCTCAATTATTAACTAAACTAATATTAGACTACTGTAAATCAGGCAATTATTTGTTTGTTAAAATGATTTTATAACTGACTTAATACAAAAGAATCATCATCGATTTCTTTTTCTCAATATTTGATTTAGTGTTCTTCATTAGGAGTTTGTTTGAACAGCATAGAGACCTAGAATTAAAGATATTTTTGGTTAATCCAATTTTATAGATGCAATTGGTGGTTTTTTGCCCCCATCGTCATTGTTACTTTCACTTCAACATGGAAACAGCTGTTCCGTTCCGTTACATGCATGATATATATAGAAAAATATTTTGATACATAATATTTCTATGCTTTGAGACTTTTGTACATCGCAAAATAATTGAATTTTGAAATATATCTATGTTATAATAAGCAAAAACAATTTTTCAAAAGAAAACAATCTAATTCGGGCTATTTATCATATTTATCATATTTATCATATCTATCATATTTATCATATTTATCATATTTTTCAGGCATACCAATGTGTAGGTAGATGTTATTTTCCTTTGAGTGACCATCTGTCTCCTACAAAATATGCCATCATTAAAGGATTGCTCCATTCAGCTTATCCCGATGAATATTCCAGAGCGTGTTGTGTACCAACAAAGCTTGATCCTATTTCTATCTTATACATAGACGAACAAGGAGTTCCGACTTATAAATACAAATATGACGGTATGGTAGTTTCCGAATGTGGCTGTCGGTGACCTTGGCCTCACGATCGTAGTCAATAAAATGTTTTCTATCATAAATACATAACGGTTGTTATACGATCGTAGTCAGAAGAGCGATTTATTTTGCTTAACAATGAATTGCAAGGAGTGTTATGTAAAACGGAAATGAGGACAACGTAGAAGGATTTTAAAAATGTGCAGTGCCTTGCGCAACAAATGATTTTGAATTAAGATAAGATATACAATGAATAAAATGAAAGCAGTATAAAGAATATTGCATTTCAAAGCTTACATGTAACAATTGGGAACATGTTGAATTGTAATTTATCATATTTAAGTAAATTAAATGAATCAACATCTAAAGCATTCTAAAATTACATAATAAATCTGTCTAAATGTTTCATTGTGCAAGAATTGACTATCCTCGTAAGATCTTAATACTTTCAAGTTCATTTTTGGTCAGGTTACACGAACTGCAACCTCAGCTAAGATCAACAATATTTTCCCAAATTCTATTAAGTATATTACTCTTTAAAACTCACGATTACAAAGAATTATGTGTAGTCGAGAATTTACATTAACAACATCAGAATCGTAAGAAAAAAAAATCCTTTGTGTGTGTCCGACGCGTTTTTCTAAGTTTATCTTCAACAAGAACGCTCAAACCAAACTATTATAAAAACAAGGATACAGACAGACATACTTAATTCATGAGGAGTTATATGACCAAAACCACATATTTAGAATTTTTTATTTTTCTGGGTTTATCCATACTTTTGGTCTTTTTCGGTAACATGAGCTTTAGTAATTTTTTTATTCTTAAAATTACCAAACTTTGGCCCGAGCGTCAATGACGAGACATTGTTTGTCGAAAAGCACAGTAAAATTGGTACTGTTTAATGTTATTATTACCCTAGGGTCTATACCATTGATGGTTGTTTGTTAATCCCGGGGAGTATCGCAAGCTTACTATCTCAGTATTTTGGCACTGAAATAAAAATGCAGATATCATTTTCATGAAATTTTTAAAATAAAGTTCTGAAAATAGTTCAAATTTCAATACATCGAATGTGACATACCGAATTAGACTTGTCAACTGGTTTATACTTGCATGAGCAACACGACGAGTGCCACATGTGGAGTTGTATCTGCTTATCCTTCCTGAGCTCACGAGATCATCCCCGGTTTTTAGTGGGGTTTTGTGAAAGTCTAATTATTTTTTCAAAAATCTTCTTCTCTGAAACTACTTGGCCAAATACTTAAAAACTTTAATTGAATGTTCCTTAGGGTATCTAGTTTATATATTGTATTCGGGATTTGATCCATTCAAAAACATGGCGGCAGTTTCTAAAAATAGGACATAGGGGTCAAATGAAGATTTTGGCTTTCATCTCAAAAACTAAAGCAGTAAGAGCAAAACTGACTTAGGTGAAAGTGTTAAACAGGTTTAGATCTACCTGTCAAGTAATCTTCAGACCAATAGGACAACTTATTGTTGGGTTACTGTCCAGAAATAGTTAATTTTTAGGAAATTTTACAGTTTTGGGTAATGTATTATCTTTAATATTATAAAAGACAGAGAGAAAGTGTAAATGACAAAATTGTTCAACAAAGTAAGATCTACAAATAAGTCAAATGCCTGAAACTGAAATTACAGGTGAGCGATATCAGACTCTCATGAGACTCTTGTTTTTTCTATACTAAAACCAGCTCTTCAACAATTGTATTACTATTTGGATTTTAAAATGTTCGAGAAACATTCAAGAGACTGTTATAGTATTGCGCATCGGGGGAAGTAGTATTGTTATAATTTAATCTATGATGGTTCACGAATAGACAGCACCAGATTATGTTTACCTTTACGGGATCGCCACACACTACTTAAAGTTATCCTCTTGACAGCGAGGCCCAACAGCATAATACATGTATATCTTCCATTTTTGTATTTCGCCAAATTTATGAATAGGACACGTGTAGCAATCATACCAACCTGAACAACATTACCTGACAACTTTTAACAAGAATGGATATCTACGTGTATACAAACTAAACTAAGTAAAAATGCAGGAACCCATACAATATGACAAGCAATGGAATCGCTCTTGGTTCTAGACAAATTAGTTTAAGAAGCTATTTGTAAGCAATAAAAATCATAGCTCGAGGAATACTACAAAACACAAAAGCTAAAAGAACAGGGTCTATAAGACAGACAACCAACGGTACACAAAACACTACAGGGAACACTTCAGAATATTTAAGCAATGTTGACGAGTTTAACAAAATGCCGAGGATTCCTTTAGGTGTTCCGGAAGGTTCGGGATTTCCTGTAACACTAGTGACGACACACAGACTACAGATGATCTGCCATCAAATGTGAATTTACAAACATGCCACCTAATGACAAGGACAACCACTGGCGACGAGAATTCAAAAGTTTTATTTTAATAAGTTAATAGTGTTGCATTAGAACATACCATAACACTACCGATTTTGAAGAGTTGCCTCCGTCAAATCCCAAATTGATGGCGACAACTCTTTTAGCAAAGAACTTTTACTCCTGATTTCAGAATGTGATCTTCTTAAGTTTTATATGTACATAGATATATCATGCCTGTGTTCATCAAAGCATGTAATACAAGATAATAAAATGAAATTGGATACCCTGCATTTATCATGCTTTACATATTGTCAAATCGCTAAAAGACCTCCCTCCTAAACTATTGAAAACTATCATTCTGCATTGACAATACTATCATGGTGTAAGTTAGATACATCCATTCGGGCTGACGCCCTCAAGGTGTATATAATACTTACAAATATTTCCAGCTTTATAATCGAGTTTAATCACAAGAACGCGGAAAAGCAAAAGACCATTTATTTTAATAATTTTTATATTTATACAAACCAAATATTACCTTTAATTCAACAGGGGTTAAATAGCGCTTATCACTGATTTTTCGTTGTGCTTCTACGCCGCAAAGCATTTCTTCTTCCAGACAAGGTAAATAATCTCCTTCAAATTAAAAGTAATGATTCAGGTATTGATTTTCTGGAAAGGGCTATTTGAAAACGGCAAATCAAGAACAATGCCTTCTCCATGAAACTGTCCAATCTAACATACCTTTGACTTCTTTTTCCTGTGGCAATCTACATTTCCACTACCACCCGCGGTTGAGCCATTTAGTAGAAGCTACCTTTAACTTTGTTCTCTTCCTGAAAAGTCTGCATGTCTTTGGGCACAAAGAAAACAATAGCAAACATTGTCAATCAGTTCAAATCAAAAGTACATGACCCAATTTTGTAGATGACATAAGTGATAATAACACTTTATACATTCCATTCGATCTAAGTACTTTTCTTGATTTACCTTCATTAGGACCGCTAAAACCCAAACATTTGAAAGCCAAGGATGTTTGAAACGAAGAAATATTAGGAGCTAGGCTATATTGGGCGTATTACATTTGGGCTGATTTTGGGATTAACAGACATTACTTTTGCGCGAAAAAAAATTATATTTGCGCTTTAACTTATAGATCTACCTGTATTTATACCATGTTAGTAAATACAACTAACTTTTTAAAGGTCATATTATACATTTTCCTGGGTGAATACCCATCAATTTGCTGGATTGAACCAGAACTAGAACTATCGCTGAAAAATAATGGGAAGAAGTCGTGTAAGGCGAAGCTTACAACTGATGAACATTACCACCGTTACTGATAAATAAAGCCACCTGACGAGTACCCTTGGCAGGGTCAACACAGTTTGTCAATGTCATATTTACCTGTAAAATACTATTTTTAAATACGCTCAAACGTAATAGTATTTCTCGCGCAAATGTAATACAAATCCGCGCATATGTAATGAACCGGCTATATGACCTAAAACTATCTAAAAGAATTATAGCTAAATTTAACTAAGTAAGTTCAATTTTGCCTGAGGGAGTTGGAACCTTAGTTTCTTAGTAATGTCTTAGTTTATCAACAGAGAATTAAGAATAAGAAGATTATAAAAGTGAAAGTTTGCACACTTTCAGTGATCACGTGGTTTAAGATGAATCTGTTATAGTGCAGATGTCTAAGTCGCAATGATTTTTTTTATTTATAATGGGAATTTCGGTGTTACGTAATATTCATTTATGTCAGTACTAAAACATTTACAATAAAACATAATTATCTGTTCTGATCATTAAGATCATAGAATAATTTCACTTAATTTCACTACCTGAAATTAACTGATATTTACAAAACTAATTAAACCTCTTGAGTTCTGAACGCAAACAGCAAACAGTTTCGCAAAAAGTGCACACTACAGTTGTCAGAAGATGTGCTTGAATTAATCAAAGGCGGATGTTAGTCAGTAATAACCTTTAACAGGCTACAGCGAACACTTTATTGTGAAAGTAATTATGTAAAATGATATAGAAGTAAAGTCAATGATAATTGATTGAAATAGCAAATAAAAGAACTGAAAATCACTAACATAGAAAAAAAAATATCCTGTTATTGAAATGGGAGTTGAAAAAAAGAATGCCTGATATTAACCAGTGGAGGTTTAACGACCTTGATTTTAGGTATTTGTGTACCACCAGATGGCCAAAAGCTGATCAAGGCAACACAAAGTAATGAATTTGTATGTTTTTTCTTAATGGAATGTAAATGTAGAGTATTTTCATAAAATTTACGTCGATCCCTTAAATAAGACATAATATACTAAGTCTTATGCAGGTTACAAGAGCGTATTTAATCGTAATGCATTTTCCATAGGATATCAGTGGTGTTCCATATTTTATTTCTAGAAGACTACACAAACTATAAAAAAAAATAGGTATTAGTTCCTGTTACTAGAAATGTCAACAGTGCATAACAGCCAAAAATATACATGGTCATGCGGCAAAAGTTGACTTGAAATTCAGTTAAAAAACAACGTATATTTTTTCGTTTAATGAAAAAGGCAAATTTTCAACGGCTCAGACGAGCAGAAATTAAATATATTTTCTATACTTTTCTTGATTTTTCAGGATTTTTTAAACTTAATTGTATTAGCTTTCGATTAAAAACAATCCTGTATCATCCAATCAGAAGATTCTATTCTGAGTACCATCTTGGGAGTAAAATGTAAACAATAATTGCGCTCTTGTATCCTGCTGCTTCTCCGCGGAGCAAGAAAACAAAATCTTATAAAACTAGGGGCAAATATTGGTTTTGCCCCGCGTCAGAACTGCATTTCAAGGTACAGTGATTTGTCTTCATGTGGACTATAACCGTACCAGTGACAGTAAAATTTCTGCCATCAAGATGTTTCCTTGAAAAGAAAATGTCGGAAAAACAAAGAAGGAAACAACAGTTACTGTACAACATGGAATACCAAACATCGATAATCAGAGGATAAAACAACAGCAACGAAACAAGTGTAAGAAAAGATCAAAGATGAATACGGTTATTTAGGAAATTAAATCCAAATAAACTCAGGAACTCAACTTTTGAAACAAAACCTCTTTCCTGTCTTTTTAATATTTTAGATTTTCTGTAAGTTTCACACTTTTACATATGCGATCTTTATATTTTACATTGTGTAATTAATTATATTTGCATGTATCTAAGCCAAGTCTTGCTTTATTTGACATAACATTTGGCGAAAGGAGAGATGGAGTTTCATATTCTCATTCAAAGTAAGTCTCAAGTCGAACCTGCGTGTTTTGAGTGGTACCTTGTCTCACATGCAGTGTTAATACACGTTCTCGTCTTCGAAAATATCAAAGGAATATGTATGCATTTTGCGCGTTTCCGTATTAGATTAATAAGGCGGATCTACACAGGGTGGTTATTATCGTGGTACAGCTTCGTCAAGACTGTTCAAATCATCTCCGAGAAATTAACAGGACACGAAATGTGTGGAAGAATTATGCGTCGAATGAAATACATGTACAAAATCAAAGATTTCCTGACAGATCTAAACAAAAAAACGGGTGTTAATTCATACGATTTGTAATGGTAGTAGGTTTGTTCCATATTTTGGACCTACATATGCTACTTATAATATTAATGAGTCTTTTATTTCCCATAAAATACATTATGGGATAAAAATAAAGAATAAGAGTCATTTTATATTTAGAAGTGCCTGATGAATGTACAAAGGAATATGTTTTATGTGCTTGTAACAATAGATGAAAGGTTCGCAGCAGGGAGAATTAGCTTAGAACAATAACAATAGATCTATTTGGTGATGAGAATATTTATGTTTCATTTATCAGATGAATTTCTTCATGTTCTAATATTTTAATGATGTTACATCAATACCATTCCCGCCTTGTTGAAGTAAACAATATAGTATCTGATGGAAGAATCTCTTGAAAGAAAATGATTACCAAATCCAATGCTGATATGAAACTCTAAATGTGTCAAGTTGTGAATAGTACAATTACGAGTTTTAAATTAGAATTTGGGCAATACCATGAAAATAACTAAAATCTAATTAATGCAAAACAAAAGTACAATTCCAGTCATTCGTTGTCAAAATTCCTAAATGGCGAACAACAAAATTAATGAATAATTAGTCCTTAAAATGGGTATTTAATTTGGAAATATTAGTATAAGGTGATTTTAGATTTTTCCCGAAATCTAAAAATGTTGAAACAAAACCTCTTTCCTGTCTTTTTAATATTTTAGATTTTCCTGGATACTATTTTGGCATATCTCTTAAATAAAACTTTATTGGAACAATTGGCGATTGACGCTATGGCGTGACTATTTTCGGGAAAATCTAGTCTAGCTCGTTACAGTACACATTTTTATAATCATTGGCATTCTGAAGATTACCGCATTTTTCTTTTAAGATTTATATAAAATTAATGCATTATTTTACTTTCCTCATAGATTTCTCGGAGATTTCATTCTTGTTTCGTTGATAGGATAAATATCAAATTGAATGTACATAGTCACGCCATAGCGTCAATCGCCAATTGTTCCAATAAAGTTTTATTTAAGAGATATGCCAAAATAGTATCCAGGATATTTTGTTATAAAACTTTACTGCATCGCCTATGATATTGCGATCAATTAATGTTTCCCAATCTGAGCGTCCGCCCACCCGTTCGTCCGCCCCGTAACATGTAAAAGGTTTGTTTAGAGAGAGTTTACCATTGTGTTTTTGTTACGTCTAATCTTTGTCAACTGTAAGTCACTTAAGTTCCCGAAGTAATTATTCCTTTCGTATACTTCATTGAAAGCATATATGAAAATAAGAAGATGTGGTATAAATCTTAAACTGCACCGCCTATGATATTGCGATCAATTAATGTTTCCCGATCTGAGCTTCCGCCCACCCGTTCGTCTGTCCCATAACATGTATAAGTTTTGGTTAGAGAGAGTTTACCATTGTGTTTTGTTACATCTAATCTTTGTAAACTGTAAGTCACTTAAGTTCCCGAAGTAATTATTCCTTTCGTATACTTCATTGAAAGCATATATGAAAATAAGAAGATGTGGTATGATTGCCAAAGGCAAACTGTGTCTATCCACCTGTCCAGAGACCAAATAACGTACAAAATGTAGACATTAGTAACTTGTACACCTTTTCCATTTAATATATGTATTTGATATGTAATGCAACGCAATCCTGCAGTAAAATTCAGGCATTTATTTTAGTGTCTTCTATTAAGCTTTATCGTCCGGAGCATGCATGAAATATTTGCCACTGGACGTCAAGCAAACAACAATCAATCGATCTAATCAGCTTTTACTTCGGAATAAAAAAACCTACATGTATAACGTCTTTAAACACAAAAACACAATCGAAGCTAGTCATCTAGTCTAGCTCGTTACAGTACACATTTTTATAATCATTGGCATTCTGAAGATTACCGCATTTTTCTTTAAGATTTATATAAAATTAATGCATTATTTTACTTTCCTCATATTTAAAAATATTTTGCCACACAGAAATGACATAAAGGATAATTAATGATACATGTATCAGTGATAAACAAAACGTGGGGTTTAACTTCCAAATTTTCATATAAATTTGCAAATTAGTGCGACTATCTGTTGAAGAAGTGTTACATTTCTCTTCATGGTCCCTTTAATTGTATCGAATTTCAATACCTGGAAACAAACAGCATGAACATTACTGATAAAACTATTCAATTACTAAAAACCCAGTACATGTAATTGATAATCAAAAATATTTATGATATTAGTAATAAAATTTATCATTGATCGGGGTTTGTTTTCTCGTAAATTTAGAATTATTACGTCTGCAGTATAAAGTTTTTTGACAACAGAAGCAAAGTTCGATTTGAATTATTAATATTTTGGTATGCTGCTAAAATTAACCGCACTATCCTTCTATTTCTGATTATTTCGAGATATGATACTCGTTTTATGATTATTAAAAATTATATTTGATATGTATTTGCATTTGAAAATTTTAATACAAACCATATGAAATCAATATATTCCTTAGAACACATTGACAATAAATCTAATGGTAACTGTGCCTATGTGAGGTGTAAATTAATGTTAACTTATAACCGATTTTTCTGCTGATAAAAACGACATTTTTCTTTTTAAACTTAATATATATTTTTTTGTTTCCGCTGGGTTTTTATGAAAACGAACTAACCGCGATATTTATTAAATATGCAACTTGATTAAATTCTACAAATTTATTTTGATAGTCTGATTTTTTAAACAACCATTTTTTTAATCAAGAGTCAGGGTGTGGTTTGAACTATTTTGCTGATACCTCTCAAACTGATTGATTGCAAAACTTTTTAAATTATCGACTAGGACTCATTCTTCGTTCACGAGTTCATTCCCGTGCGTTCAGTTTTTCGCATTGCACAAAAAGAGTTACTGAGAAGGCTGATACAAGGTCAATAAGATGGTAAGCAAAGAATATTTGAGAAGTGACGGAGTTCCAGGTTACAGTTTTACAACTAAGCCCAAGAATTTGCATCTAAATGATGTTGAATAAAAAGTGAACTTATCTCCTGCACCACTTAGAAAACACCATATTTTCAAATTAAACTGTCACATCAATTATATTATGTTAGTTCACAGATACCACATGGTTTCTTTCTCAATCTATAGGTGACAATTGTTGCAAGAAGGGATACAATGAAATACAAAATACCAATCAAGAAATATATCTTTTTTTTTCATTATATGTGATTTTGATTTTTTTTTTCAAAATTTGATTTTTTCAATAAATTGCAAGATTAGAATATTTTTAAAAACCATATTTAAAAATAATTAGGTTTTCAAATAAATCTTGAAAGTCAGGATAAACAACATCAAAGAATGTTTCCAAAAATAAGAATTAAACTCAAAAAAAAAGAGGGGGGTCAACCCCACATGTGCCTGTGCATTTTCCTAAAACTTTTAAAGTTTAACAATTTTGTGTTTTAAACATCTGTTTGTTCAGTAATATTATCAGTCGCCTTATCAATATGAAATGACAGATTTATAGTCCTTTTTAACCATTTTATAATTGAGAGAAGATATGAAATTTTCACTTTCTTGTGCATGGATTTAGGACTGGTTATTTAATTCTATGGCAGGTATTTGAGTATATAATAATATGCAGCTAAACACACATAAGTTTGTTCGTCTTAATAATACAGATTCAAAAAAATAATATTTTCAACACTTATGCGCAGATATAATGAAAGTGTTTAACTATGTTAGTTGGCGCCTGTTAAAACGTTTAAACCAGCTCCATTTGTTTGCACCTGTTCTAAGTCAGGAACCTGTTGTTGAGTGGTTGTCGTTTGTTGATGTGGTTCATAAGTGTTTCTCGTTTCTTGTTTTTTTTTATATAGATTAATCCGTTGGTTTTCCTGTTTTAATTGTTTTGCACTTTTGTCTAGTCATTTGGGGGCACTTTATAGCTTGCTGAACGGTGTGAGCCAAGGCTCTGTGTTGAAGGCCGTACTTTGACCTATAATTATTTACCTTTTACACATTGTGACTTGGATGTAGAGTTGTCTCATTGGCACTCATATTTCTAGTTATTTACATAAATATAAAAATATAAATATATACCTTTAAAAATTAACTATGATATATAAATAACAATAAAATCGTCAAATTTTGACTTTGGTTGATATCTTAGTGTTTTTCCTTTACTCTATGCAACCTCGGTTGGTTCCGTTACTACATTGAGATTGACAGGAGGTTTGCCGAGTGTTTTTTCCTTTACTCTATGCAACCTCGGTTGGTTCCGTTACTACATTGAGATTGACAGGAGGTTTGCCGAGTGTTTTTTCCTTTACTCTATGCAACCTCGGTTGGTTCCGTTACTACATTGAGATTGACAGGAGGTTTGCCGAGTGTTTTTTCCTTTACTCTATGCAACCTCGGTTGGTTCCGTTACTACATTGAAATTGACAGGAGGTTTGCCGAGTGTTTTTTCCTTTACTCTATGCAACCTAGCTTGGTTCCGTTACTACATTGAGATTGACAGGAGGTTTGCCGAGTGTTTTTTCCTTTACTCTATGCAACCTCGGTTGGTTCCGTTACTACATTGAGAGTGACAGGAGGTTTGCCGAGTGTTTTTTCCTTTACTCTATGCAACCTCGGTTGGTTCCGTTACTACATTGAGATTGACAGGAGGTTTGCCGAGTGCTTTTTCCTTTACTCTATGCAACCTCGGTTGGTTCCGTTACTACTTTGAGATTGACAGGAGGTTTGCCGAATGTTTTTTCCTTTACTCTATGCAACCTAGGTTGGTTCCGTTACTACATTGAGATTGACAGGAGGTTTGCCGAGTGCTTATTCCTTTAAGGAAGTTGGTGTTGTTGACTTTTCTGTAGTAGCTTTAAGCTTGATACAAATATGGTAATAGAAACTTGTTGGTTGATGAAGAGAGTATTGAAATGTAACCTTTTCTAATTTGATTGTGTTGTTTGGTTGCTACACGGTCATAGATCTTATTTATGTATACCAAACACGTCCTTGTATCATTTAGTTAGCTGGACTATGGTCATCCTTGGAATTTTCATGCCGCATTAAAAGTTTTGCCCAAGAGGGTGTCCGATGGGTTGTGTGGGATGTATAAATATGCAACCACGTCACTCTATATTTAAACGGAAAGTTAAATTATAAACATAGAAACACTAAACAAAGAAATCCGAGACGGGACACAGTTTAGCCTAAAGTTGGGAGCAATGACTGGTGGGATATCTGCCTTGATAGACGTTTATTAAGCATGTTTTTAGTTTCGTATCGCTCCGCTTTTATCTCGATCATTGGACCAACAGGTACATTGAAGAAGGGCGTAAATTAACCAACAGTTTAGAGGGGAAAATCATGTCTGTACCATCGGGTTAAAACTCATTAAAGATACCAGGCTTATAATTTGGTACGACAGACGCGCTCGAATCAAAACAATTTGGATCGGTAGAAGGTGTCACAGATGCATGTACCGGCCAAACAATACTTTATATACCTATATAAAACATGCTAAAAATTATATTCATTCGTAGGAATAATATTCTCATTTAATAAAAATAAAACAACATTTATCTGGCCTTGAAAAAACAATGTTTGTTATGATGAAGCGTAAAATCCACTACAAGTTATTCAATCATCAATAATGTATATATAGATTTCTGCTTAGTTTGTAATTATTGGAAAAAAAGTAAAAGATAGACAACTTTAAATATTATAATTTTCAGATAAACTGGATACTTGTCAATAAATTGACACTTTTTATACCTGCAATAACAATGAACAAATTTTATGTAGAAATGTGTCAACATTGTCAAAACAAGATTTATCCTTATTTGGTAAATATTTTCTTCAAATGTTTTTTTCTCAGTTTAAGATGACATAAACCTACAATAGATTTCACTAATAGAACATTGTTTGTTTCTGTCTGCCATATATGATTTTAGTTTCTAGCATAAAAGTGTCATGTCGGGGCCCTTTATAACTACTTATACGTTATAGGTTTCAGGGGGGGGGGGGTTCCGGGGATTGAAACCCCCTTTTTTTTTGGACGATCAATGCATTTGAATGGGGACATATAGTTGAACCCCCCCTTTATCCTGGGTTGGGAACCCCCCTTATAAAAATGGCTGGATCCGCCACTGGGTTTTGCTTATTGTGGAAGGCCTTATTGTGTTACATCCACGTCCTTTTGGTCTCTGGCGCATTGTTGTCTAATTGGTAGTCAAAGTTTTCATATGTCCTTATTCTTATATGACAAATCAAAGATTGAGGAAGCCAAATACATATTTTACAAAATATACCATCGACATTTCTTCAATTGATTTAATGGAATAATAAGCGTTGGTAGAAGAAATACAACAAAAACCTACTAACCAACAAAAATCATGTTTACATCACGTGCAGCAAAAGTCAATGACTATTAGAGCTATAAAAACACCGTTGCCTTTTTCTTCAAAGCGAAAATAGATATCTACAATCTGTAATTATGATACAATCTATAAAAGGTAAGCATCTTTTACATCAGTAACAATATTCATAATATTTACAAGGTCTCAGAGAGTACATGTAGATGATAAATAAAAGATAGTTCGGCCGATGGTAATACGGATATTTGTATTTAATCTGTCAATCGCTATTGCTTTGTCTCTTTTGTAGATTATTTTAGATATGTAGATTACTATGAGAGATCTGCCATCAATGCCACATTCACAATAATCCAATAAAGAAAGAAAAGAAAAAATATTAAGAAATTGCATAAAACAACCACTGACGCGGATCAATTTATCTTTATTTCCTATCTTGATACCATTATTTCCTCGTGTAACCTTCATAACACGATTTATCAAAAAAAAAAGGACGACTGTTTCACTCCTATTGTACATTTCCGTGATGGTGTTGTATACTTCTTATTGAGTACACATTTCCGTGATGGTGTTGTATACTTCTTATCGGGTGCACATTTCCGTGATGGTGTTGTATACTTCTTATTGAGTGCACATTTCCGTGATGGTGTTGTATACTTCTTATTGAGTGCACATTTCCGTGATGGTGTTGTATACTTCTTATCGGGTGCACATTTCCGTGATGGTGTTGTATACTTCTTATCGGGTGCACATTTCCGTGATGGTGTTTTATACTTCTTATCGGGTGCACATTTCCGTGATGGTGTTGTATACTTCTTATCGGGTGCACATTTCCGTGATGGTGTTGTATACTTCTTATCGGGTGCACATTTCCGTGATGGTGTTGTATACTTCTTATCGAGTGCACATTTCCGTGATGGTGTTGTACACTTCTTATTGAGTGCACATTTCCGTGATGGTGTTGTATACTTCTTATCGGGTGCACATTTCCGTGATGGTGTTGTATACTTCTTATTGAGTGCACATTTCCGTGATGGTGTTGTACACTTCTTATTGAGTGCACATTTCCGTGATGGTGTTGTATACTTCTTATTGAGTGCACATTTCTCAGTCAATTGATATGATAGTGTTGAAAATGGAAACGGGGAAGGTGTCATAGACCTGAACTTGTTTGAAGTGTTGTTTCAGATTTCATTGAACGAAAACGTTAACTTTCATTAATAAAAAAAAAAAATACTGAAAGGATATAAATATCAATACTTGGTTAAAACCTTAAATTACATCTTTTCACAAATTTAGAGATTTATTGTGTTAGTATGATTCAACCTGCAGGCAGAACATTGATAACAGTGGTAAATCACATTCATCTTTTCGCGGTAAGATAAGTTATAAAACTAACAAGTTTAAGGATTGTCATTTTTATCACATCTGTCTTTTGTTGACGATTGTATGTTGGTCTCTTTCTTGTAACTGTTGTTGTATTGCTGTCTCATGGACGTATATCTCACGTCTCTTTTATAAATCTTTCTTTTTTCCTTAAAAAACTTATCGATAAAGGTTATACTTATACTTACTCGGTTCTTTTTACTTATTTATGAAGAATTATGATAATAAAGATATTAAATACATTGATGCATTGCAGCGAAATAAAAAGAAAATTAAATATAGAAATTAACTTTGAATTTACATAAAAGGAAAATACGAAAATATTTAATATGAAAAGTTATGCGGAAGAAAAGGCTACAGAAATGAAAAAAATTAAATTGAATTATATATATTACATATATAATTTAAAATTTGAACTGTTATCTTAATTATAGACAGCCTTGATGCTGGGATCTATGCTACAAAAGTATAAGGTTGAATATGCAAAGCAAAATTAAAACTATACTTCATAACACTCATAGTAAAAAATGGTTCATGTAACATGCTTCTTGTAGATCTTAAATTCTTGCTTTATGTCAAGGATTTGTATATAAAATAAGGAGATGTGGTATGATTGCCAATGAGACAACTATCCACCAAAGTTCAAATAAAGTGGATATAAGCAATTATAGGCAACCGTACGGCCTTAAACAATGAGGAAAATCGATACCGTATAGTCGGCAATAAAAGGATCCGACATGAAAAACATAAAACAATTCAAAAGAGAAATTCATAACAAAACAATTTTACGAAAAACAAATATGACAGACATGAACCAACGACAACCACTGAACTACAAAGCTCCTGACTTGGGACAGGCACAAAAATATTGTTGAGAGGTTAATATAAAAAAGAAGATGTGGTATGATTGCCAATGAGACAACTCTCCACAAGAGACCAAATGACACAGAAATTAACAACTATAGGTCACCGTACGGCCTTCAACAATGAGCAAAGCCCATACCGCACAGTCAGCTATAAAAGGCCCCGAAATGAAAATGTAAAACAATTCAAACGAGAAACTAACGGCCTAATTCATGTAGAAAAAATGAACGAAAAGACAACCACTGAATTACAGGCTCCTGACTTGGGACAGGCACATACATACAGAATGTGGCGGGGTTAAACATGTTAGCGGGATCCCAACCCTCCCCCTAACCTGGGACAGTGGTGTAACAGTACAACATAAGAACGAAACATGTTTGTGAACGCTCAACCCTCTCCCTAACCTGTGACAGTGGTGTAACAGCACAACAAAAGAACAAACTATAAAAATCTATAAAAACTATAAAAAAAAACCTATAAAAATCAGTTGTATAGTACACTATACAAATCCTTGTTTATGTGGAAAGATTTTATGATAAATTTCCATATCAAAACTTATTTTATTGTCTAGTAATTTTCATAATTTTTCCTCTCATGTATAGGATAATATTTTTATAGGAGACTAAGTGCTAAAAGTTTAGTATGGTGCTAAAATACTGCTTACATCATTGTGTCAGTAAACTCTATCTTTTGGGACTTTGCACTAAATTCTTTTAATATATTTGATAGATTCACTCAATAGCTAAATCTTTTCTTTACACAAGGAAAAAAACACGAGAGTTTTGAAAAAAAGTTCGAAAATTAAAATAAAACAGATACAGGCCAATTTCAATGGACGAGAACATGCATTTGTTAGAACTTTTTTAAAAACAATTTCTACTATTAATATTTTCAAGTTGGACATTGATAAAAACTCTAGAGGTTTTATGGATATTTACCTGAAGTTAATTAGCTTTATGTTTTTACAACCTAATCTGATTTAATCCCTTGTGTATTTAACTATAATTCCTCCTATTCCTACATGAATTTTTTACAAACGGCATACCAGATTTTAAAATGTATGAATAGGAGGAATAAACCATGTCAGATTCATTTTTCACAATTAAGAAACATCAAATTCTACCATTTCATTGGTCGAGAGCACTTTGCTATATTCTAGCTTAGTTTTTTTTCACAAACTTGGTGATTCATTATGGAAGTACGATTCATCCTGCAGTCAGTCTAAAGACGTACTTGTTTTCGTATCACAGAATTTGTGTCACGGGTAAAACACACATGTATATAGGGAATATAGCATTATAACTACAGGTGTGTTACAAATAAAATTCTTTAAAAAAATGTATAAATCACAATGAATAATTTATTAGCCCATCATACGGTGAAACAATATATACTTTTTCAAGCAATACTAGTAACTAATGGAATTTGTTAGAAACAAGACAATCCCTACATTGGATACTAACCTTTGTTAAGTTTTAAATAAAGAAGAACATCTTGTACCAAAATGTTGATAGCAAACGTATATATGATATGGATAACAGACATCGTCACAAACACAGCACAACAGACCACATCAACCGTCAGCACCCGATTCCACCGGGAAAAAACATATACAAACACCAACAAACAATGAACAATACATGGTTCAGATAGTCTGAATTGGTAGTGGATCACAAAGTGGTGGAGTTCATCATTTTAACGTTCGAACAAACCTCCCACTTTTAAACCACACGTCGTAAAACAACACAAATCTGCAATAGACATAGACTAACAGAAGGATTGCCAACTTGAAGAGCATAATAAAACATCAGCATGGTCGTACAAAACATGATTATACACAGTACATATACTAACAGGAGGATTGCTAACTTGAAGAGCGGAATAAAACATCAGCATGCTGATACAAATCATGATAACACACAGTACATATACTAACAGGAAGATTGCTAACTTGAAGAGCGGAATAAAACATCAGCATGCTCGTACAAATCATGATAACACACAGTACATATACTAACAGGAGGATTACTAACTTGAAGAACGTAATAAAACATCAGCATGCTCGTACAAATCATGATAACACACAGTACATAGACTAACAGAAGGACTGCCAACTTGAAGAGCGGAATAAAACATCAGCATGCTCATACAAATCATGATAACACACAGTACATATACTAACAGGAGGATTGCTTACTTGAAGAGCGGAATAAAACATCAGCATGCTCATACAAATCATGATAACACACAGTACATATACTAACAGGAAGATTGCTAACTTGAAGAGCGGAATAAAACATCAGCATGCTCATACAAATCATGATAACAAATATCTTGAAGCTCTGATTTGTGGTTGTCAAGAAAAATTAATAATGTGACACTAATTTCTTACATGGTCAGTATCTGTGCGAACACATAAGTATTTGATTAACATCAAGTTAATGAGCGATGAATGTAAACGTGTCACAGGTCAAATTTATTCGTTCATTGTGTGTTAATTTACGTTTTTTGATTGAGTTAAGCCTTCGAATTGATATTTTATAGTGTGTTTTTCTATCTAGTGATGTTATACTATTGTTTCAGAAAAGGGAGAAGGTTTGGTACCATTAAAACGTTTAATCCCGCTGCAAATGTTTGCACCTGTCCTAAGTCAGGAATCTGATTACAGTAGTTGTCGTCTGTTTATGTAGTTCATACGTGTTTCTCGTTTCTTGTTTTTATATAGATTAGACCGTTGGTTCTTCCGTTTGAATGGTTTTACACTAGTAATGTTTTGGGGCCCTTTATAGCTTGCTGTTCGGTGTGAGCCAATGCTCCGTGTTAAAGACCGTACCTTGACCTATAATGGTTTACTTTTATAAATTGTAACTTGGATGGAGAGTTGTCTCATTGGCTCTCATACCACATCTTCCTATATATATTCGCACGGTATAGAATGCTCATGGGAAGCTCTGATATGTATTATCATGTAGTTCCTGAGAACAAAGCTACAAACATTTCATTGAAAAGGTTAAACAGTAGACTCCTCCTTATTATGTTAAGCGTTTATATAAAATGTTTTCGCTATTTCAAAGTACGTATTTCAAATCTTTTGACTTTTCTACGCTTTACACTACTGTTCTCCATGTCCAATTCAAAGATCGGCTACATCGTCTCATACCACAAAGCTTTTGCTACAAAGACAAAACAAATTCCTTGCTTTAGGTCATGACACATCTAACTTTGAGAAAAACCACACTGATTCCAACAACAAATAAACCGAAGAGGATATCATCAAAATGCAGGACTTTTTTTATCGACACTATATTGGTTGAGATGGTAAATTGATATTTAACAGAGAGTCGGCATTCCAATGGGTACTTAATGTGTACCCCTACTGGACGACTTGTTTTTGTGCCCATATGAAGCAAATTCACGCGAAACCGTCTCAAAGAAAAAAAGAAAAAAAAACTTTAATTTATCTTTCTTATAATTTGATGACTTCCTGTAAATCAATGCACCGCATATTAATTTGTGCTCACATCTCACATGTCCAAGTGAAGGAGAGGCAAACAATACCAAAGGGACATTCAAGCTTATAAGTCGAAATAAACTGACCTGGCCATGGCAAAACACGAAAAAGACCAAAAGACAAACCATAGTATACATACCACAACATAGAAAACTAAAGACTGAGCAACACTTACTTTTTAACGTTTGAAAACCTAAAACCGTTAAAAAACGTTTGCAATATGATAAGAAAATATCTTATAAGACCTCAAGAAACTTTTTAATATGAAACACCTTTTATTTAGAACAGACAACACAGTACACCTGAACATTATCCGTGTAAGGAGGGCACTGAATGGATCCGCATTTCAAATTCGATACAAACAGTAAATGTTCGTCATTATTTCTCTGACCTCCGTACACATAGGTTGGATGAGTATCAACGCAAATATAAGGCGAAGGGTTGTAACTGTAAGCACTGGACGCTAACACTCCATTGTATTCTTCTTTCCAACCAGAATAACATGTTTTTCGTCCTGGGAACATCACTGTTGAGGACGTGTTGGAACTCCTACACAAGGCACATGATACGTCTTCATTTAATGCACCGGCTACCAGGTAATTTTCTTCAAATTCGGTCCCATAAATCTGACTATTAGTTGAGGCTGTTTTATTACTGAGTTCCGGATTATCTGGGAGGCACAGCATGTTTGAAGCTCCACCTTTATAACTTGAACTGTATGAATACTTTTCCCCTGCAGCATAACCTAAAAAAGTTAATCTGTTGAATAATAATATAGAGTTCATGGTTAATAAGAGGATTTTCGGTCGAGTTTGTTTAACTGGCTCCATACGAGCATCTTTCAGTCAATTGCAGACAAATGAAGTATATGCTATCTTACTACTGTAACATTGATTGAAAAGAAATGAAAACAACACATTATAAAGTCCATGCTCTCGAGGCGCTTTTCTAGATTTACCTTCATCAGGAACGCTCAAAGCCGATTATTTGATAGCCAAGGATGTTTAGGAACAAAAACAGTTGATGAGCTACATGACAAAAAAAGACCTACAAAATAGCCCAATACAACCAAGGTCAACTTTGCCTGAAGGAGTTGAAACCTTAATTTCTTTATAATTCCAAAATTTGTAAATGGACAATTTTAGAAATATTTGTTATAAATCATATTGATTGATTTTGATTGTTATTCACCCTGTGCCAAATATTTCATGCATGTTTAGGACGTCAACATTTCTTTTACATACAGAGAGCAAGGCAATATCTCTACACGGTGGTTTAACGTCCCCATTCGGACCTAGCAATTCTACAAATGTATACATCCCGTACAGTCAAAATGTCCCACTTTGGCAAGGGTTTTACTGCCGGTAAAAGGAAGACCAAGGTGACCATATTTTAATAGCATAAACACCGTAGGGGTCTATTGTACTAGATAATGATTGACCAAATATATAATGATATGTATTATATATCTTATAGTTGATGAGTTTCCCTCGGTTTTAGTTTGTAACCCGGATTTGTTTAATCTCAATCGATTTATGAACAGCGGTATACTACTGTTGCTTTTATGTATCAAAGACGTAAAGTTGATTAAATGAAAAAAAAAAGCAGCCGGTAGTGATAATATTACCTTTATATACGAGTTCTGTATTTTGAGCAGAACAGTCATTTCTTCCCCATCGTATGTAGGTTGATCCATGACCTATGTAGTAATGCAAACAAAAAAATTAATGCTTTTAATTATGTTTAATGTTCATTATCAGTTTAAAACTTTTTTTATCACTTTGTATGTAGTATCGTCAATGTATACAACAAAAGTGCGTTTTTTTATTTAACAATAGTTACACGCTCTAATTATGTGACCAACATTCGTATATTTCTGGTATCAGAATATCAACAAAACACCCCAAACAACGAAACAATGCATGGGATTCTGTAAGTACATGTTAAACGAGTGTTTGCTAAAATGCAAAAATCAACCCTTGATTGATCGAAGCAATAATGGCTACAAGAAATCTTATTTAAGCAGGTATTCACAGTAGCTATAAGAACCAACATATATCTTTCATCAAATTGCACATGTTTCTTGTCTTTAAAATACAGAAAAACAGGCTAGACTGAGTCTGGTAAGGACACATTAAAGGCGATTGATACATGCAAATTGCGTAACTGTCAGTCAGTAATTATCGTATATCCGTCTAAATGTTTTTCGTAGTTTTGAAGAATTTGGTGTGTGGCGATCATTTGATTGTTTCTGTTAAATTTGCTTACAACATATGGACCTGTGAACGATTTTATCAGAGATTGAAATGTTGTATTAAAACCTATTTTGAAGACTGTATGTTATCCTTCATCTCATTTTAATCATTAAAGAATCGTTTTTGTCGTATGTAAGTAACAGTGCGATAATAAAAAGTTGTAAAACAATATGTAAAGCTAACTATTGTAATAGTTTTTACTTGCTTTGAAGACTCTGTTCGTGTTTTAACTTTTCAGCGGCCAATTCCTTCTGCAATGACATTGTGACTCCTTCTTGATGGGAATACTTCACCTGCAAGTCATGTAGTAAGGTTTCAATATGCAGTAAGCGTTGGCCAACTACATCAGGATCATTGAGAAGTAGGCGCTTTGACTGTGGGGTTTCATACTTCGTTTCCTCACATGTTGTTATTTTCACAAGTGACAATATGAATATGATACGCATCTTAATTCTCAACATAACAATATAGAACTATATACTTAAAACACAGATAAGAATGCACTTAGTTCACGAAACGGAAGTCTTACATTTCTTATCTTAATGTCGATTTAGTGTTTATGTTAAATCTTCAATACAGTGCATGTGCCTACTATGGTAAATCGTCAATACAACGCATGGGCAATATTGAGGACGAGAAAATATTGGTTTCGATATTAGTAAGAATATTGATTCTTACTATAAACCGACACTAGTTCTGAATTCAACAAGTTTACTCATAAGGCTACAGTCTACAGAGACACTTGTCGCCATATCATAATATTTTGAAACTAACACGACTATTCATTGTTCTCTCATTTAGATAGCATACATTGTATACATACTGGTTTAACACAGTGACTGTGTATATTGGATGCCTCTGAGGCTCTTCTCTTGGTTTACCTTCATCAGGAAGAGCTGCAATATAACAAACTTCTTTTAAACATAAGCACATTTTGATTATAAGATCTATTTTATTTCTCTAATTTTGAATATATTCGAACAGTTGAATCTAGCTAGATGGACACAATTTTTAAACGAGATGATGTAGATAATTTTAGTGTGTTTTTTTTTCTTTTGTAAAGAGCCAAGTTGCTCATGTTAATTGATATATATATATATATAATATCGATTTTGTCATCAGCAAATTAAAACTTAACTAAATTTGTATCCTTTTCAAACGGTTTTTTGGGATGTATAAATACACATCCACGTTCATTTTCTATATAGAGATTACTCTATCTATGTATTACATTATACATATATTTATTAACATGTTAAATCCTAACTATCCTACTGCCTGTCGATACTTTTATTTTGGAATTGCACAAGTCATGTCTTCTTTGACTGTCCATGACGTTAAAACACTAAATCCCTGGGATGTGTTTCAGTTGATTTGAGTCTCTGGTGCATGATTTTTTATTATTAATTGTTTTTGGCTTTTAACTAGCTTTCAGTAACTGCGAGTACTCTAAAATCGTACTTTCGTGTTAATTTGACCTGTTGATACAACTTGTAATATATTTTTGTTATTTAATGTTTACTTATTTATTGTGATATCTAGTCTCATTATTTTTAATATACACCCTGTGATAAGTGTTTAGTATGACGATAAATTTTCACTTTTGTTCTCGTACAAGGAACAACAAAATTATTTATCTTGTAAAAATTATTTCCGTACTCCATGTATACCTTACAACAATTTTTTTTATTTACCTGTGTACGTTATTTTATTTGGCGCCATTTTGTCCAAGGTTATCGTTGTCTTTCTGATATTGTTTTACATCTAACCCCCTTGTTTTATTAGTTTTGTATTTACATTGTGTCATCTAATGTATTCGTTCAGTGTATGTTCACTTGTTTTTGCTAATATGTCTTTTGATTGAGTTAAGCCATTTCAATTGATATTTTATAGTGGGTCTTTCTATGTTGTGATGTTACACTATTGTTTCAGGTATGGTGAATGTTGGCGCCTATTGAAACGTTTAAACCCGCTGCATTTGTTTGCACCTGTTCTAAGCCAGGAACTTGATGTTCAGTGGTTGTCGTTTGTTGATATGGTTCATGAGTGTTTCTCGTTTTTTATATAGATTAGACCGTTTGTTTTCCTGTTTGAATGGTTTTACAATAGTAATTTTTGGGGCCCTTTATAGCTTGCTATTCGGTGTGAGCCAAGGCTCCGTGTTAAAGGCCGTACTTTGACCTATAATTGTTTACTGCAAGATTATAGATATCATAAATGGGTCAAAAAACTTATTGAGTTTTTTCTCACAAACTTGGAGATTCATTGTGGAAGTATGATTCATCCTGCAGTCAGCTTAAAGACGTATTTGTTTTCGTATCACAGACTTTGTGTAACGGGTAAAACACACATGTATATAGGGAATAAAGCAGGTGTGTTACAGATAAAATTCTTTACAAAAATGTAAAACTCACAATGAATGATTTATTAGCCCATCATACGGTGAAACAATATACTTTTTTCAAGCAAAACTAGTAAATTATGGAATTTGTTAGAAACAAGACAATCCCTATATGATACTTACCCTTGTTAAGTTTTAAATAAAGAAGAACTTCTTGTACGAAAATTTTAATATTTTTTTTTGTATGAGATGGTTAACAGAGATCGTTACAAATGATGACACAGCACAACAGAGCACATCAACCGTCAGCTCCCGAATCCTCCGGAAAAAAACAGGCATACAAACACAAGCAATCAATAATGAACAATACATGGTTTAGATAGCCTGAATTGGTGGAGGATCACAGTCTCCCACTTTTACAATCTAAACCATATGTCGTAAAACCATAAAAATCTGCACTGTACATATACTAACAGGAGGACTGCTAACTTGAAGAGCGGAATAAAACATCAGCATGCTCATACAAATCATGATAACAAATATCTAGAAGCTCTGATTTGTAGTTCCAAAGAAAAATGTGACACTAATTTCATACATCATGATACGGGTTATGTGCTTCTCGTATATTTTATGATGGTATGAAACGAAACCCCTAACGGGAGGGATTGTGCTTTATTTTCATATGATGAAGACATATTAATCTTTCAATCAGTTTAATTGCGGTGTGGAGCTGGCATGTCAGTAACTATTAGTAGTCCTTTTGTTAATGTATGTATCATTGTCATTTTGCTTAGTTTCTTTTGTTACCTATTCTGACATCGGACTCGGACTTCTTTTAAACTTAGTTTTACCGTGCGTATTGCTGTGTGTTTGTTTATTCTACATTGGCTAGAGGTATAGGGGGAGGGTTGAGATCTCACAAAACATGTTTAACCCCGCCGCACTTTTGCGCCTGTCCCAAGTTAGGAGCCTCTGGCCTTTGTTAGTCTTGTATGTTTTTTTTAATTTTAGTTCATTTATATTTTTTGGAGTTTAGTGTGACGTCCATTTTCATTGAACTAGCTCACACTTTTGTTTAGGGACCAGCTGAGGCCCGCCTCCGGATGCGAGATTTTCTCGCTGTGTTGAAGACCCATTGGTGGCCTTCGGCTGTTTTCTGCTCTTTGGTCGGGTTGTTGTCTCCCTAACACATTCCCCATTTCCATTCTCAATTTCACTATGTGTACGAACACATATTAAGTATTTGATTAACAGCAAGTTGATGAGCGATGAATGTGAAAATACTTCGCACGGTATAGGATGCTCACAGGAATTCTAGTTCCTGAGAAAAAAAGCTACAAACATTTCATGTAAAGGGTTCATCAGTAGACTCCTCCTTATTATCTTACGCGTTTATATAAAATGTTTTCGCTATTTCAAAGTACGTATTTCAAATCTTCTTATTTTTCTACGCTTTACACTGCTGTAACCCGTGTCCAATTCAAAGATCGGCTACATCGTCTCATACCACAAAGCTTTTGCTACAAAGATAAAACAACTTCCTTGCTTTAGGTCATGACACATCAAACTTTGATTCCAATAACAAATAAATCGAAGAGGATATCATCAAAATGCAGGGCTATTTTTATCGACATTATATTTGTTGAGATGGTAAATAGATATTTCAACAGAGAGTCGGCATTCCAATGGGTACTTATTGTGTACCCCTACTGAACGACTTGTTTTTGTGCTCATATGAAGCCAACGCACGCAAAACCTTCTCAAAGAAAAAAAGAAAAGAAAAAACAACTTTAGTTTATCTTTCAGATATATTGATAATTCCCTGTAAATCAACTACTCACATATCTCATATGCCCACATGAAGGAGGGACAAAAGGTACCACAGGGACATTCAAACTCATACGTCGAAATAAACTGACCTGGCCATGGCAAATAAGGAAAAAGACCAAGAGACAAACAACAGAATACAAAACACAACATAGAAAATTAAAGACTAAACAACACAAACTCAACCAAATTTGGAAGTGATCTCAGGTGCTCCGAAAAGCATAATTAACATTTTTACGTTGACATCAATATTTCTTTGTTTTCTAGCAATGTGCAGTTAACTATCCATATCCGTAAACTAAACTATCCATATCCGTAAACTAAACTATCCATATCCGTAAACTAGGATTTTTCAGTATACGGATATGGATAGTAAACTGCACATCGCTAGAAAACAAAGAAATATTGATGCCAACGTAAAAAACGTTAATAATATAATACAAATAGACAGGAAATACGAAAAAAAAATTGCAAAACATTGTTTAATAAAATTTGTATCTGCTAACCGAGTCCCTGTGGGAGGCACAGCATGTTCGAAGCTCCACCTTTATAACTTCTACTGTATGAATACTTTTCTTCTAGCCTGCATCATAACCTTAATATAATGTTTATCAACTTGAACAAAAAAATGTAGATTTCATGGTTAATAAGATATTTTCGGTCGAGCTTGTTTCAACTGGCTCAACACGAGCATCTACCTATCAAGTACAGACAAATGAAAATGCTATCTTACTACATTGATTGATTTTGATTGTTATACGTCCAGTGGCAAATATCTCATGCATGTTCAGGACAAATGCAAATTAACAATTAGTACAATCCGTTCGGCAAGGTAGGGTTTGACCGGAATATACGTTATAGTGAATTTGAAATGCCACTGGAAAATGAGTGTATGTTGGATGGGCCAGACAGAAATTTCGCATTACAACAAGCCACCTACGAACCTTCAGATAGTTGTTACAAGATTTCTTTAACGTGCAGAGAGCAAGGCAATATATATACACGGTGATTTAATATCCCTATTCGGACCTGGCATTTCTACAAATATATACATCCCGCACAGCCAAACAGATGTCCCACTTTGGTAAGAGTTTTACTGCCGGTTAAAAGAAGACCAAGGTGACCATATGTAAATAACCTAAACATCGTTGGAGTCTATTGTACTAGCGAGTGATACCAGACTCAAGCTAGCGAACAATATGCCTGCGAACAATAAGAAATACGCGCCAAACTGATCACGCCTAAAAACCGACGACTTATATTAACATGAAATCTGATGACAATCATTTCCAGTAGGAAGACGAAATGCTATGCATTTTCACAAAGACAAAATTGATTTTTTATTTAATGCATGACTGTAATATTTTTTTCTGTCTATGAAGAAATAACACCAAAAATGTGGCGCACACTGAATAACCCGCGTAGCGGGTTATTTTAAAGTGTGCACCACATTTTTATGTTATTTCGAATAGACAGAAACAAATATTACAGTCATTTCTTATAATTTAATTCTAAATTCCATTTTAAACTGGAGTAAACCATGAAAAAACGTTGATGACGTCACGGTCACACGACAAAATTATATCTATGAGCTGATAAACAAAACAACGTCAGCCAATCAGAAGACGCGTTACATCCAAAATGAAATTATTTAATAATAATAATAATATATATATATTTAAAACAACATAATTTTTCTTGACAGCCGAGCATCTCTTATAGGATTTTCAAAATTAATTTTAGCTACTCCTCTCCCTTTTGATTACCTATGATTACAAACGGCTTGTCTTTATAATAATGGGGAAAAATAAAATCAAAGCAAACCTTACTTATCTAGTGTAAAGATGAAATTAAATCCACATGCTGATACATACCGTTTTTGGAACGTCAAGTACAGAATTTTGCATCCAGAAAAATAAGTTGAAGTAAAAGCTAATAAATATCCACAGTTTTCGTTTTGGTACGATTGAAATCTTGCAATTTATTTGTTACATTTCAATAGGAAATGTGTTTTATGTGACAGTGCCACACAAGTAGCACGAGATATGAATTGATATGCAGATTTTAGCTACTAGTAATTTAACCGACAAAATGTTCAAATCCAAGATTATTACAGCTTTTCAAAAAGGCAAGTCCCCTGCACTGATTCGATTTAAAACAAAAGGGTGGAATCACAACGTTACCAATACGAACTATTTCAGTTTAACATTAGAACGATAATCGGGGAACGGTAAAAAGTTGGGGTATGGTGACCCCACCCCTCCCTATTTTAATTCACAAAAAAGTCCTAGCCCTACGGCAAAGCTTTTGTCCACACTAGGTACACATGATAGACAATTGCCTAAGGTTGCCTGGACCTAACGACTCAGGTGGGTAAAGTTACGGATCGTCTACAACTGAGGTCCAAAGTTGGGGTATGGTGACCCTACCCCCTCCCTACTTTAATTCATAAAAAAGTGCCTACGGCAAAGCTTCTGTCCACACTACGTACAAATGATAGACAATTGCCTAAGGTTGCCTGGACCCAAAGACCCAGGTTGGTAAAGTTACGGATCGTCTACAACTGAGGTCCAAAGTTGGGGTATGTGACCCTACTCCCTCCCTACTAATACCATCTACACAAATTCCAACTGTAAAACGGAGAACTCAATTTATGTATTAACATGAAACACCTGTGGCATTCAGTACACGTGGGAGAAACAATGGAAAAATTTAATATTCGGCTAAATAACCATCGATCATGGTACAAAACCAACAAAAACTGTCCCCTCACAAGACATGTTCGCTCAAAGAAACATCCTTTTGATGATGTTACTTTTCAACTATAGAAGTGAACACTGAGTGGGACATCACGGCGAGAAGGAAAAGAGAAAACTGTTGGATCCACCAGCTCCATACTTTAGAACCTGATGGGCCAAATGAAAAAGAAAGATAAAGAATGATTAATTATACAGCATCGTCCTTTGTTTCTCTGTAATATTGACCAATGTACGTTGCAAACTTCAACAACAAATTTCGTAATTAAAAAAATAATCTTGAACTTCATCCAAACTTTGAATTATTTATAAGGCAGCAAATTTCATGTACAAAGAGCTGCAAAAGATTCTTATCTGCATCCGATTTCACCTAGATAGATGCACGCTCGATGAAGCTAGTTTGTCTAGCGAAATATTGCGTTTACTTTTATCACATTGTATATATTTTTAACAGTTTAATATTTACATTCTAAACAGTGTGTTAAAATTACATTGTTAGGCAATTTATAATTTCCTTTGTGTAATTGTAATCTTTGTTCTGATTAATCCACGCTCAAATAGATGTGTATGTTATGTCTTGCTATTTATAGGCACTTATATATATATTGCACTCCTTTTACAAATTTACATGTTAAATGCATGTAACGCACAGCTTTGAATGCATTTACTATGTGAGTGAGTAATGCATGGCTATATATGATTTGTAATATCAACGGGAGATGACACATATCAAAGGTTAAACGCTGACTTTTGAAAAAAACAACACTGCCTTTCATGAATAAAATGTGTTATTTTAATAATGGTGCGCGTATATGCTATACTTTATCACGACTAACGTCTTTTCTTAAATAAAGCACACGATTAATCAGAACTTTTAAGTATGGATTTGTATTTCACATGAATGTATTAAAATTAATTTGTTGCCTTGAGATTTTCAATGAAGTTTAGAAAACCTACAGTTGATATGTTATCGAAAAGTCTCCCTCCAAGAAAATCCTTCAACGGAGTGTTAGCTGCAAAATAATATTTAATTAACATGTTGCTTGCTAGCCAATAGAACGTGTAGTCTCAGAGGAGTTGTGATTAAAAGGAAACCTTTTTTAAAAGCAATTGTGAAAGTATTTCCTTATTCTTTCCCAACACTAGGAACAGGAATATTTTCTAGAATAGTTTTTTACTGTATAAGGTAAAACAACAGTTGTCCATCTAAAAAGGTTGGACAAGAACAAGTTTCTCCGTTGAATACACTGGAAGGTGTCGCTAGGCTTCGGGGAAAACAGGGATTGACAAGCGAGGACCTGGTCTCCCTTAAACAACATATTTTAAGGTTAGTGGGATCATAAATGAATGTCTTTATTAGCATGTTGGAATTTCTAGAAATAGGTAAGTATTTAATAAAAAAATATACGTTTTGCATATATAGGTATTCCGTTTTTGAAACCCTCTCCTCAAATCAATGTTTTGTTTGTGTCTGAAATCAGTTTAAAACTGCATTGCATTTTGATTATTATTTCATTTTTGATTTTACGAGGAGGCGGAGTCAGAGATCAAAGTTATTGCACTGATTCAAGCTCATCCCATTATATGCTTACCTATGACAAGCGGTCAACGTGTGGATAGATTAGTGCTATTTCAATTGATACTTTATAGTGTGTCTTTCTATGTTGTAATGTTACACTACTGTTTCAGGTTAGGGTGAAGGTTGGCGCCTGTTAAAAAGTTTAAACCCGTTGCATTTGTTTGCACCTGTCCTAAGTCAGGAACCTGTTGTTCAGTGGTTGTCGTTTGTTGATGTGGTTCATACATGTCATAAGTGTTTCTCGTCTTTCGTTTTTGATATAGATTAGACCGTTGGTTTTCATGTTTGAATTGTTCTACACTAGTCATTAGTCATCGTGTTTAAGCACTCTTTAAAAAAAAAACAGTTTACTCTCTCAAAAATCATAAATCAAAAACGCATAGGTCAGGACTATCATGGCAAAGTGACCACAAAAATGGAAATGAGTGATGCGTTCTCTATTTTGAGCTGGCTAGGACATTACGATTTGTCAAACTACTGCATTTACACTTGAATTGCAAGGTAAGTTCAGTTTTTAGTGCCCAATCAGTTCTTTTTTTTTTATCTGAATCACTGAACTGGAGAAGAGCATACAATAAAAAGAAAGTTAGAAGATAATTATTTTTCTTTATATTATCGATAGAGGAGATGACAACAACACAGGGACCAGTAGAGGAATACTAAACAATCCCGTATGAACGAAAGATGACACACCCTTTTTACATGTTTGATTAATATATTTTTCTGTAAAACAAATTCTGTTGCAACGACAAAGCCCAATACCAGTATCAATCAATCAATTAATGGATCAATCATCGATTTCTAATTGCCTTTGTATGTGTGTGTGAGTGTTTGTCTTCTATTTTCTGTAGTATTTCAGAAATTTCAAAAGGTACAAAATTAAATCAGTTGTATTATCTGGGGTTACCTTCATCAGTCGTCGTTCTTAAACAGATTTAAAAAAAAAATATTTTGAAAGATGGACAGGAACCCCAACTTTCAAATTGCTATTTCTTAACTTTCAAATATACTAGCTGAGTTTCAAAAGGATTGTTCCACTTTGTAACATACGGGTATCTCAGAAAACATGAAAACATTACTCGTTAAACTTTTGAAAAAAAAGATCTATTATCCCTTTTTAATGTTATTGTTGCTGCCTTTTTTTTTAAAAATACCGATTATGAGACAAACATAACAATATCATGTCACCAACGTCATTTTTGATTTTATTTATATAATCGAGTTGCCGTTTCAATTACATGTTTATCAACTTCTCCTTTTATGCATAGTTACATGCATGTAAATGATCATGTATTCACATTAACGGTACCAATACTACTACACCAGATACATCTTTCGTCAATTAGTGTCAGTACAGTGATGATTGAGGCCAAACAAGTGAATCTGTGAGCTACTGCTCACTAATGATACCATTGCCCCGCTAAAAGTATAAGGTAACCAGGAAGTTGTTGAGTTATGAATCTGAAAACGCATCACACGACAAAGCTGACTCGTATAAATCCTGAAACCCAATTTCAGAAATCCTTGTAATGTAGTTCCTGAAAAAGATGCGACGAAAAATATTCATGGGACGGATGGACGGACTGACGGATGGACGAATGGATGGACGGACGGACAGACAGAGGTAAAAAACAGTTTATCCCCACTTTTTTTAAAGCGGGGGTATAAATATATGAAATCCAAACCTAATACGAACGTTGAAGAGCTGATCAGATTAAAAAAGTTGCTAAATTATAATCAAATTTTGACGAGAAATCAAAGCTGTACGTGAGGGATATACATTCCTTAATTTCAAATGATTTCCGAACTTTTAAATCAGCAAACTACAATCAGGCAATATATATATTTACACGTCAGCATCGAAGTACTGGCTACTAGGCTGGTAAAACAATACATAAGTTGTCTTACTATCCGATATTATCGGGTGAAGATATCCTATGTAAGCTTTATTGCATAGACGTTTTATCAATTATCAGTTCAAGTTAAAGAGAGGTAGACGATACCAAAGGGATACTGAAACTCATAAGTCGAAGACAAACTGACAACACTAAGGGAGCTACCATTTGATTTTTATGGGGGGGGGGGGGGGGGGGGGGCTAGGATGAAAAATTTTGTCCTGCATTTTTTTTACTTGTAATCTCTGTCCTGCCTTTTTATTTTTCACTCTATTCGGTCCTGCATTTTTTTTTAAGTTTATTCTGAATTTTTTTACCTAAATTGTCATCCTGACTTTTTTTTTGCAAGTGTCTCATCCTGCCTTTTTTTTTACTCAAAACTCCTGTCCTGCCTATTTTTTACAAATTTTATCCTAGCCCCCCCATAAAAATCAAATGGTAGCTCCCTAAAGCCATCAATAAACTGATTTTGATTTTGATAGGTATATATAAAATGAAAACATTTGAACGCTCATGTTTCCTGGACTAAAACCCAAAGTCTATTACATACGTTATGAAATTAAGCAACGGGGTTCTATCATTTTATATTTTCGAAATGTGTCCCGTTCTTCAATTTGATTTGCCTGATATCAGCAAGGAGGCGAGTCATCAATGTTTTAATATGTATGTAAACAATAATTATAGGTTTCCTATACACACTAGTAATAGATTTATTTGATTTGATTTTACAAACAAAAGTGACTGCAATAACATGCCATTTAAACGACTATTTTGACCAGTATTGCAGCTCTTGTTTGATAAGGATTTGCACAAAACTAAAGAATATCAGAATACATTTGAATACTAACTACGTGATCAAAGATCTTAGGCTTTTTAAATTTTACGTCACACAAACGGAAAATTCCACTACGCCGACTTTCATACTGAAAAATTCCTAAACGAACAAACATCGGGTTATTTTTGTCATATGATTTCCGTAAATCTGAAACTGTTTAATGTGAATAGATCACGAAATAGTATAATGCCTTCAGTATTTACATATGTCGAAATCAGCGGAATATATTAATTCTAGAAGTATAAACATTTTTATTGAAGGCCGTACGGTTGCCTATAATTGCTTAAATCCACTTCAGTTGGTCTTTGGTGGATAGTTGTCTCTTAGGCAATCATACCACATCTCCTTATTCTTATATTAAACGGTCGTTATATACAGGATTGGAAAAAATAATGAAATCTATATGTTTATTTAGAACAGACTACGAGGATGCTTGAGACCAAAATATTTTGAATCGAAAAACTAATGCTAACGTTGAAGAGGTGATCAAACCAAAACGAACATAAAGTACATCCAAATCCAGACAAGGAATCTGAGCTTTGCCTGAGGGAGATAATTATATTCTTTTAATTTTTCAAAGTTTTCAAAATTTGTATAATTAAAGAATAGACTTAATGGGTTACTATCCGATATATCGAATAAACAAGATAAAATGTGAGATATTTATCACAATGACGTTTTATTCTTTATTTATCATCCAGTTAAAGTTAAAGTTAAAGTCAACATGTGTATCAATAAAATTATTTGAAAGCTATATGATAATGTAACAATTTTCTCATTAAACATGTCATTACTTTTTTTAAATAATAAATGGTTTGTGTTTTTCATAAAAAACAATGATAACTGAGAACACAAACTTTCTGTACATAGTACTATCTTTTTACCTGAAAGTAAAACAACTTGTAACCTGTATAATATTTCTGTACAGAGCACTATCTTTTTTCCCGGAAGTAAAACAACTTGTTGTAATCTGTACAAACTTTCTGTACAGAGTACGTCTATCTTTTTACCTGGAAGTAAAACAACTTGTTGTAATGTGTACAAACTTTCTGTATAGAGTACTATCTTTTTTCCCGGAAGTGAAACAACTTGTTGTATTATGTACAAACTTTCTGTACAGAATACTTTCTTTTTACCCGGAAGTAAAACAACTTGTTGTAATATGTACAAACTTTCTGTACAGAGTATTACATTGCAATACCAGTTTTAAATAGTATTTTTGTTCGGCCACTAATGTTTTCTCGAAAAGACGAGCATTCGAATGTATTCCGTACGTATATGAAATTATGCACTAACTGTGAAACTTCATTACTTATTCTCTAATGTGCCCCGTTCTCAAACTTGATTTACCGGATATAAGCTAGGATACTACCTATTCTAGAGGTTGCGTGAATTAGATGCGGATACTAAAAAATTCCAAAGATCTTTTAGAGTACATACAAACTAAGTCTCTTTCATCATGCAAAAGTATTGAAACATTTGACTTTTCTACACTTTACACAAGTATTCCCTATTCCAAACTTATAGACAAATTGAAAGAGTTGGTCTTGCTTTGTGTCATAAAAAAGACTGGCCAACGTTGATGCAAATATCTTGTCTTAGGGAGGGATAAATCGTACTTTGTAAAATATAAATCCAATTCAAATAAAAAATTCTCTGAAACTGACATTATCAAGATGCTTGATTTCTTGATTGACAACTTATTTGTTAGTTCAGAGGACGTGTTTTTCAACAAACAATCGGCATTTCCATGGGAACCAACTGTTTCTGCTCTTTTTGCCGACTTGTTCCTTTATTAACATGAGGCTGACTTCATACAGGAACTTCTCAGGAAGAAAGAAATGAAGTTAGCAGTATCCTTTAATTTTACTTTCCGCTATATAGATCATGTTCTCTCACTAAGTTTAAATCCTCCCTTCGTAAATTTTACGGACGCCATCACGAGTTGGTTGAACGTTATGGAATATCCGTTTCACGGATGATAGCGGATATGTTCCAATTGTCGTAACTATAATCCCGTACCCCTTTCCCTGAATGTGACTTACAAATTAAACTTATAACCGGGTTTGTACTATAATGAACAACACGACGGTTGCCACACGTGGAGCAGGACCTGCTTACCCTTCCGGAGCACCCGAGATCACCCCCGTTTTTTGGTTTTTCGGTTCGTGTTGCTCAGTCTTTAGTTTTCTATGTTGTATTTTGTGTACTGTTGTTTGTCTGTTTGTCTGTTTCTTTTTTAGCCATGGCATTGTCAGTTTATATTTGACTTATGGGTTTGAATGTTCCTTTGGTATCTTTCGCCTCTCTGTTACTTCACATGAATTGAATATTACACTTTGTCAATTTTCATTCTGAAAAATTCTTTACTACGCAGAAATCCGGTCATTGTTTTGTTTTCTTACGATATCCATCAATCTTAACAGTCACATGTTATGTCAACTATGTGTCATTGAGTATCATGCAATCAGTATGGACAAGTGTTTAAAGCAATTGATTATATTAATTCTAGACGATATGAACTTCTTAAACGGTCGATATAGATATATAGGTTAGAAAAAAATAACAATAAATGAAACGCATATCTTTATTTAGAAAAAAAAGGTTTCACTTCTGATTCATTGAAATAAATACAGAATAAAAAACAAAGTAAAGAAAACGTACATCTTTATTTAGAACAGACTACGCAGTAGACTTGGACGTTATCTTTATAAGGTGGACAAGGCAATGAGCCGCATTTCATCACTGTGACGTACAACAAGTGATCATTGTTGCTTCGTTGGCCTCCTTTCACATACGTTGGATGGGCATCTACACAGATGTATGGAGATGGGGTGTGATCGTGTGCGGTTGAAGCAAGTATCCCATTGTACTCTTCTTTCCATCCAGTATAACATGTTTTTCTGCCAGGGATCATAACTGATGATGTTGTATTACTACTCCTACATAAGGCACATGGTACATCATTATCACTAGAATCAGAGGCAAACTGATTACCTTCGAATTCTGTCCCAAAGATAAAGCTAGCTCCTGATCCCTCTTTATCACTAAGCTCTGGATTATTAGGGAGACAAAGCATATTTGAAGCACCACCTCTATAACTGGAACTCCAGTAGTATTTTTCGCCGGCAGCATAACCTGTTAAATATCAATTGTTTAAAGCAATTTCTGCATTTTGTGATAAATAATTCTAATATGACTTGCTTCTGTCGCTTTGTAAACAACAGCGTGATAAAATTCTCGATATATCTATACTTAGCGCAGACTCAGAGATGTACATATTCATGGCTGTTACTATTTACCTCCCACGTAAATCCATGTATCGTATCCTATCTATATGCCAATTTGTTTTTCTTTGTTTACATATTTGTTTGTTTTTATAGTGATTAAGATTATAACACAATGTTGACTGCTGTACCCCTATTTTTGACATTTTTTCCTATTATGTCTGTTTGTTTTGTTCACACATTGTTGTCATTATAATGGAATTTGATGCGACTGTCATACAAGTGAGAGGTTTAGCTAGCAATAAAACCAGGTTTAATCCACCATTTTCAACATAAGGAAATGCCTGTACCAAGTCATTTTTGCCATCTTCGTTTACATATTTGTTTGTTTTATAGTGATTAAGATAATAACACAATGTTGACTGCTGTACCCCTTTTTTTGACATTTTTTCCTATTATGTCTGTTTGTTTTGTTCACACATTGTTGTCAATATAATGGAATTTGATGCGACTGTCATACAATTGAGAGGTTTAGCTAGCTGTAAAATCAGATTTAATCCACCATTTCCTAAATAAGGAAATGCCTGTACCAAGTCAGGAATATGACAGTTGTTTTCCATTCGTTTGATGTGTTTAAGCTTTTGATTTTGCCATTTGACAACGGACTTTCCGTTTTGAATTTTCCTTGGAGTTCGGTATTTTTGTTATTTTACTTTTAAGTCAAGAAGTAAAGAAAAAAAAATTAAATAATTAAAACTAAATGTAGGAAGCTCTCTTACAAACAACCCATAATAGCTGAAAGATATAAGGGCATAAACAAAAGAACGGGAACACTTTCAACTGCATCCACACAATATGAGCAACAAAGCCTGCAATCAGTATAAAATAAGGTGATGTGGTATGATTGTCAATAAGACAATTTTACAAAAGAGTCCAAATGAAGCGTATTCAAGCCACTTTAGGTCACATTACGGCCTTTGGCAATGAGCCAAACTCATACTGTATATATCAGCTTTGAAATGCCCAGACATGACAAAATGTAAAACAATTCGAATGAAAAAACCAACGACCAGATTTATCAAAAGACACTAAACGAAAAGCAAATATGACAGACCGCAACCGACGCCAACCACTGAATTACAGGCTCCAGCTGGCATAGAACAAGACACATACAGAATGTGGCAGGGTTAAACATGTTTTTCAACAATGAAAATTATCGAACGGTCACTAAATGCGTCTTTGGAATAGCAGACATGTTCTTGAATGGTTATAAATCACAGTGCTTGAATAAACTCAGAAAGATCCGTATTAATTCCATTTAATGAATTTATTTAATAAAGCTTACCGTTACCTAGATATTATTGTTGCTTTAGATAATAAAATATTCTCTCAGATTACGATCTGTACTGCGAAAATTTACACTAAGTAACATACTTTAAAGAAATCTAATAATAACAACAATAACTTTCCTTTTCTGCAATTGGATATTTCAGTCTTATTTGGTAAACTACTTACCAAAAGAGACAATTTGTCAGTCCCTGTTGTTAATTGTCCTTTTGCAGACGGCGATGATCCGTTTAAAGTAAAATTCGTTTAGGAATAATATAAAATATTTACAATACAACGATCGCTAATGAGACAACTCTCCACCAGAGACCATATTACGTAGAAGTAAACAAATACATGTCATAATAGGGCCTTCAACAATGGCAAAACCCTTACCGCACAGAAAGCTATATAAAAGGCCCGAAATGACAAATGTAAAACTTACGGCCTAATTTATGTAAAAATCAATAAACGAAAAACAAATATGATAAACAGCAACAAACGACAACCACTGGACTACATGCTCCTGATTTCGGACAGGCACATACAGAATAAGGAGGGGTTAAACATGTTTGCGGGCGCCGACACATAGTACAGTACAAAGTACAGATCTGAGAGTACTCGCTGCTACTGAAAGATAGTTTCAAAATCCAATAACAACTGTTGTAATGGATAGGCTCACCGAATATGCTATTGGTTAAGCCAGAGTTTGTGCTCCATCTTTGATGAATCTATCTGGAATGTTATCTATACCAGTACTTTAATACGAATTTAAATTATTAAGATCTTCATAAATGAATTCTTGATTTGTTGTGTGTGTACTACATATGTTGAGTTCAACTAGAGATTATTATTTGATACTTTTGTTATTTATTACATTTTGCCGTTTCTTATGGTGTATATATTTCCCAATTCGTTAGCTATGCCCGTATATGTAGTGACGTTTTCGATAGAACGTTATCTATGTATAATTGGTATCAAAATGATTAAGTAAGGAATTGTGTTACTGCGGGAACCGCCTCGGTGAAATCGTGGTAGCGTGTACGCCTCGAGTGCAAAGGGTCGTGAGTTCGAACCCCTGTTGGGTAAAAATAAAATTTGTATTTGCTGCTTTTCCCGCTACGCACGCGGCATTAGGGAGCCAGAGCAAAGACTGGTCAGCTCGGTGACATGTCTTTTTGGGGACTGCTACCTCGTCATCATCATCATCATCATCATCATCATCATCATCATCATCATCATCATCATCATCATCATCATTATTCGAAAATCCATGACCTCCCACTCTGAAGACGAACACGCACAATGGCACCATCCAAGCGGTTTACATTAGCTTGTACTTGGATGGCTATTTAGATCATATTTTCAAGCCATGTGTATTCAAAGAAACAAACCATAAGTAAAGACTACCGCTATGTACTGCATCATTATATCTTCGTTGCTTAGCTCAATGCTTTTTTAAATTTTCGAAGATTTGATCGATATGATGTCATGAGTCAATACCCAAACAGTTTATCTCCTAAGAACACATTTGAGAAGCAATTCAAAGTGCGTGAATGCCAATTATCTACCTATCTATAAACTTTTCATCCTTGAACCTTTTTAAATAAATAATAATGGCCTCATTTGATGCCCAGTAGAGTTAAACTGTTCCAATTTTCATAGATGCTGCATATATCATTCAATTCAAACCATTTAAATTCATATTTGATAAGGGGGATTAGACTCACAAGTAAACCAATTTCGAATACCAATATCTGTGGACATATTCTGAGTTTGATTTTTTTTTGTGGTGACGCTTGAAAATTAAGGGGGAATGTTGAATATCCTACAATTTGGGGCAGAATGAATATTGGTATATTGATATGAAATATACTCTTCAGATCCTAATTAATTCTGTCATTTAGAAAATAACATGCTCCATGATAATTTAAACAAAATGTTCTTACCAAATCAACCCATTTTAGTTAAAGATTTGACAAATTTTGCATATGACGGCACTTTCAAGACGTCACAGTCAAATTTTGTCATCAAGGCTCAGCTTATATTCCATCTTTTAAAAGTCTTTCTTCTGATGCTTAGGCAATGTGATCAATAATGACGTCAAACAATGTTTTATTTTAGGTTAATTTGCAGGGCCTGTAAGCTCCAAAATGTACCTTGTACCTTGTACTTTAGTTACTTATTATATATCATACCTGAATAGACGATTTCTGTATTAACTCCAGAACAGTCACTTCTTCCCCATCGAATATAGGTGGAACATTTCCCTGGAAAAGAAATTTTGAAATTGAAATAAACATATTCGTTAAAGTACTAAAGGGACATTTTCTAAACAAATATTAACAGTATATAAATAATAAGTATGCTTATCTAATACCATTCTATTGTTAAAATTCAAGACAAAATTTGAAGAAAAAAAATCACCATCATTGTGTGTTCCAACTACATTGGAAGATCTCCTTCAAAACGTATTTGCTTAATGTACAAAATTAATGGTACACTACAATAATTTACTCGTTTGAGTTTTGAATTGACTGTGTATGGATCGTGAACATGCAACTGAATATTTTATGTGGTTTGATTAACCATGATAATCAAATAAAAAAATATTGAATGTATCTCTTGTTCTTTGAGACCTGGCTTGAACAACTAACGCTAAAAATATCTGCACATTGGAACAGTGTGTGATAGAAATTCTTTGGAAGATAGAAGATTTAAAAAATAATTTTGATAAAACTCTGATTTGTGTTGGCCTTGTTTTGTCCTGCCTTGTCCCTTTGACTTTTGCCTGCTTTCGTGTTGGATGGATCATCTTTAAAATAGTCGTCTGCCTTAACTATTAATGTACCTAAGCAAAATGATATAGGAGTTGCGTTATAAAGGTATATCACTGAGTACTGAGGCGCTCATTTGATCATACTGCAGAACATCTTTTAAGGACGGGGAAAGTATAAATGACAAATAAAAAATGAATATTTATTCAAATCGATAAATGCATTAATTGATTGATAAGGGTAGCCTCTAAATAGACCCTATAGACAGAAAGTAACAGAACGAGGCAAACAAAATAGAAACAGGAGAAAATTAATTTTTCATAGATTTGGCTATTATCTTTAGGTCTTTAACAGTGTTTAAAGAAAAGTTTGTTATAATTATTGTTATGATTTTTAAAAGCTGTCTTGTTTTCATATCTCTGGTCAATTATATCCCTCATCTTAGTTTTATTCATATTGTTAACCTGGTTTATATCATTATACATTTTTAAAAATGTATATCAACATCTAATGAAAGTAAATAAAGAATTATTGTATTCATTTCAATTAAGTTCATTAAGATTTGAAAAGAAAAAACCCACAGTAAATGAAAAGAAAAGGTAACAAATCGTATTTGAAACAATTTCAGTAACTCTTATTAGTTTATTTTGTGAAATATAAATAAACTGATAATTAGTTATGATGATTAAAAAATTATAAAATATCTTCTTTAAAAAATAGAATAACAAAAATACCGAACTCCAAGGAAAATTCAAATCAGAAAGTCCCTAATCAAATGGCAAAATCAAAAGCTCAAACATATCAAACAAATGGAAAACAATTGTCATATTCCTGACTTGGTACAGGCATTTCCATATGTAGAAAATTGTGCATTAAACCTGGTTTTATAGATAATGGTGGATTAAACCTGGTTTTAAAAGATATTGAAAATTACAAAATTACAAATATGTCTACTGTTTAAACTTTGTTTCGATGTTATCTGTAGTTCCTATCTCAATACATCTTTTACTTTTCATTACACTTGATTAATACCTGACAATTGTATAACACCTGTTTAACAGCTACATATTCACCACAGTTCAAATTAAGGAAAACTTATCTTGTACAGGAGTTTACCGATGTTCAAATTTTGTGTAAATCGATGTATAGTGGTTTCCCGATTTCAAACCGTACCAAGCGTACTCGAACTGTGATCCGACCTTGAGGTTTTAAAATAATTGATGTAATATACTTTTTATATTGATGTTTGTTTTGTGATTCTTATATAAAAGGTTTTTGTGGATTTGCAACTTGACATGTAGTTACGTTTAGTATTAATAGTGAACAGTATTGGTTGTGCTCGATCATTCCCTCAAGCAACCGTTGTACATTGGTACAGAGAAAGACTAAAATAATGAATCACTCTATGTTTTATTTAATGTTTAACGTAAAAGTATTGTAACAATATAGAAAAGACGGTTAGATTTTGTTTACAAATTTTTAAAAATATTTAAAAAAAATATTAAAGTGGCATTTTAACTTATAAAATTGACCTCTTTCATTATGATTTAATTTCAATCTTTCTTCAATTCCGTCCGACACTAATGATAGGTAGTCAATATCGTTATAACCCCCAAAGTAGAAGCATTCTGTATATGTGTAAAGTATTAGAACCCCGTCCAGCTAAAGAAGTTAATTTTTGTTTCCGTTCTATTTTCTGCATTATTAAAATCTCGTCGAACATATGTGTTTAGGTCCCTTTGGTAATATAGCTCTTCTCTTTATTTCCAATAAAAAACTATCTACCAAAGTTCAAATGAAGTGGACGTTAGCAATTATAAGCAACCGTACGGCCTTCAACAATGAGAAAAAAAAACCCATACCGTATAGTCGGCTATAAAAGGCACCGAAATGCAAAATATGAAACAGTTCAACTGAGAAAACTTACAGCCTAATTTATAACAAAACAAATATGACATATAGGAACCAACAGTAACCACTGAACAACGGGCTACTGGCTTATGCAGGCACATAAAGAATGTACAGTTTCTGGATCGATTCTGAAATTTTAAGATTTGTAATGCTATATATTTGTTTGCTTTAATGCTAGTTATCCGAAATTTTGTATTACGTAGGTCTGCTGAAGCTGTGTCCGTTTGAAATTTATCGTTCTGCTTGTAAGGAAATTACATACCCTTCTATCAAAGTATAATGATATATCATGAGCTGAACAAGAGTTATGTATACGTTTAAACTCAAACAAATAAAACAATCCATTATTGTAATTCTAACATGTAGTTTATGGTTTGGCGATAAAAATCCTAATCTTCCTAATACATTAAGATTTGAAAATTACTGAAGAAATTTTGAAGTAATTTATTGTGTTATCAATTTTGTAATAGCATTCACGTTTTTCAATCATATCTTGCTTTGATTATAATTAACAAGGTTATAAAGTGTATATAAAAAAGTTTCAATTAATACAAGTATCATGCACAAACTTTAATAATAAAAAGTTAGTGACACTTTTATTCATGACGTTTAAATGGCGTAAAAAACATTAAGACACTTAAGATCGGTTTCCCTAATATGGTATAGAAAGCTGGTACCATCTCTGTTCGTCAATACAACATTTCAGTGAACCATTGTTGATCATGTTCATATCCCTTACGGTTAGTTTCAGTATAATATGATTGCTAATTAGATGAATTTTGATTATATTTTTTCGTTGGGATGCTATCGCACTGACATTTACCCCACAACTCATAACTCGCAACTTATTTTCATATGAAGTGTAACCTGTGTCTTGGGATTGTGACTATGGTACTTGGGTGACCACTGAATTTGAATGAATTATGAATTATAACTAAAACCACAAACTGTGATAGAATGTTTTATGAAAAAACCTTACCAATAAATGTATGCTTCTTACCGTTTTCTTCATCTACCTTGACAACCATTTCATTAATGTAACCAGTTAGCTGATCAGTCAAGTTCCTTTCAAAATTAGCAATTTGCGATTTAACAATCACTTCTAGAGCTTTCATTTTCGCTTCAAGTGCATCACTAACAAACTGCTTCGATCTCATAGTCTCCTCTAAATTTTGTCATTTTTGCTTCAATTGAATCACTTACAAACTGCTTAACACGTTCGTCTACTTTCGACATGTCCAAAATCGCCATTAATGGAGCATTTTGATTATCAACTAACCGAACCTCTACATCCCCACCTGAGTTTGATGTGGTCGTTAATGCCAGGACAAACAACGTGAATCCATAAATCAAAATTCTGAACATTATTATTTCCTCTTGATTAAGTTGCATGAACACATGTGACTGAATCCTTAATATTGACAATTTCTACATCTTATTCTTACATTTGTTCTCAAATCATACTGTTTGTAAGTATGTCAAGTCCTTTGATTTTCTTGTTAAACGCTTAATTAAAGTAAGCTGCCTTTTTAATAGGATTTTTACTTTCTCAGCGATATAAACGTGTGACAAAACTCATTAAAGACACCAGGCTTACACTTGACATTTCAGACATGATATGCATGCAGTTTCATTTTTTTTCAAATTCGGAATTTGGGACCTGACGAGTAAAGTATTTATTAACGATATTAGATCATTTAAAGAGAGAAGAAGGATACCAAAGGGACATTCAAACTAATAAGTCGAAAATAAACTGTCAACGTCATGGCAAAAAAAAGACCGAAAGACAAACAACAGTTCACAAAACACAACATAGAAAATTAAAGACGGAGCAACACGAACCCCATCAAAAACTGAGGGTGCTCACGGGTGTTCCGGAAGGGTAAACAGATCTGGCTTCACATGTGGCACCCGTTGTGTTGCTCATGTAAGTGCAAACCCGGTGATAAGTCTAACTTACTTACTTTTCCCTAATTTTAAGAATTTAATCATATTGCTATCCGTGTTTTAGTTTATGACTATAAGAGATGTTGGTTTTACGTCGTTGAGAAACAACCAAATGACAAAAATTAGCAAAAGACATCACATATTTGTCATCGTACAGCGACAGAAACATTTGTTAATAGTGTAATTTAATTATTAGAAATATATGTTCTTGTCCGTAAAGAATTTGATGATCTGTAGTTCATTTTAAGCAATCGTGATCATCAATCAAAATAGGTTTTTCTGAGTATCACGCTTTCATTTCGTGATTATTGGAGGCATTGTAAACAAGCAAAATTCGTAGCATGTTTGGAACTTTTGAGTTGTATTCCTTTGTCTATATGTAAGAATTATAAAAAAAAAATTTGATCATGGTTGAAGAATTATCACTGGCAAGAGGGTTCTTATGCCGCATAAGACGAAAATCGTGATTAAATTTAAAGGCAGGTTGAAAACTCAAGTCAATAGAGTTAAGGCAATTGCCTAAAAAAAGTTTTAATGTATGCAAGGACTGGTAAACTTTATCATTTGAAATCCTTCATAACACATGAACACTACAAAGTTTCTCAGTAACTTCTTTGAATGACAATACTGTCGATTCATTTATTTTTGTGGGTATCAATTTTCGTGGATTGCTGAAAACTTGCATATTCGTGGATATTTATTTTCGTGGTTTTGCCAATCTCTGTATACAAAGCCTATTGAAAATATGATATTCGTTGAATATTTGAATTCGTGGTTCACCTGTAACCACGAAACCAACGAAAATTGGTATCCAACGAACAATAATGAATCCACAGTATATAGGCAAATCAAGACGGTCAAGCAAGCATGTTACAGCTGATACAAATGAACTATTCATAGGACATTTGTATTGCTATGAGTTAATTCAGACTGTACAATTATGAAATTTGATAGAAGTCAATGAGGTGTGCTTACTTTGAATTATTTTTGAGCTGCAGTGCTACTACCTTAAACATACAAAATAGTAGCTTATTTGGACATTACAGTTGTTGTAATGGATTATATTATTGTATTTTTTCTTATTGAATTATGAAATTAATCAAATTATTGTTTAATTTTTTTTTCTCCAAGAAATCAGATGTCCTTCTGTGTCAAAATTAATATAGGAAAAACGTAAAAGTCAACAGGCATTTACACCTACACAGGAACAGATGTAGCTGGTATTTTAGCTGCTATTTTATCCACATAATGAAATGAGTATTAAATAATCCTGCAAATAAAAGAAAAAAAGAAGGATAATAAGCTAATCATCAGTATCAATTAAAAAGTAATCTGACACTATTTCTGAGTATAATAACATATACACAAAAACGCCGCGATAATTGTTACCATTAAAAAACTTACACCCCCAATGGAAATCTTCAAAAATTGGCAGGTTTGCCGATGGTAATCGCAATACCGCATAACCAAATCTTGTGACACTTAAATACAATGTCATGGACCACAAAATACAGGTCAAATTCGATTTTAATGGTTTATCATCTACCGTTCAAAAGTTATGCCCTATTTACTTTAAATATTGATTTATTTGTGTTTTTGTTTCAACAAGTAAAGCACCACTTGTATTACAAAATACACCAATTAATAGAAAATCAAATAGAAAGGAACATTTTGTGTATACCCAAGCACAATTACAGTCTTCAACTGACATTAAATCAGTTACTATCGTAATCGGGTGTATAACTTCAGATAGAAAAATATCAGAACATCTAAACAATTGATGTAACATAATTATTAACAACATATATGACCAATTTTGATTATAATTGGTATGATTTAAAATTTGAATTTCACATGCTTTTCAGTTATAGGAATAAAAAACGCATTATCAAAAATACCGAATTCCAAGTTACATTCAAAAAGAGGGAAATTTATAAAAACCGACAAAATCGAACGCCAGACCACATGAACCAACGAATGGAAAACAACTGTTATATTCCTAACTTGGTACAAGCATTTTCCGAAGAAAATGGTGGCTTAAACCTTGTTTTATAGCTATCTATATCTCCCACTTGTATGAAAACTGTTCCGATATATTGACAAAAACACGTTCTCATCTAAAATTAGAAATTCTCATTAACGGTCATTTGCCATAATTCGTACTCAAATAGGTCGAATTATCGCTCATAAGACAAACTTTTGCAAAAACGAGAAAAATAAAAGAAAAACACGTTTTTCTTTTTATCAAGCACTTGAAAATCGTGAATCTGACATATTGAACACCTGGTGTATGCTGAACTGAATTGTAATAAATTAACTTGCATTTCTCAGGCCTGTATGCCAGCATACGAACCTGGTGTATGCTAAAGTCTACATTTGATTTATACATTGTATTTCTCAGGTCTGTATGCCTGCATACGAACCTGGTGTATGCTAAAGTATACATTTAATTTAGGTATACATTGTATTTCTCAGGTCTGTATGCCTGCATACGAACCTGGTGTATGCAGAACGGCAAATATTGAATCAGATGTTGTATTTCGCAGGTCTGTATGCTAGCATACGAACCTGGGTGTTTCCAAAAAATCCTTTACTTCAGTAGTTGTGTTTTAACACTGATTTCGATTTTTTTTTTAAACTAAAAGCCTACCACTGACCTCTATATTTTCTCCCGATAGGTAAACAGAAAAGCGTTAATTTGCAAGGCAAACCGGTAAAGCGTTTACTGTTGTAAATCTAAAAATGAAAACCGATTCTCAAGTTCCACGACTATGATCACTTTATAGACATGACAGTTATCTGTTTTCTGCAAATCAAAATTACGGAAAAATGAGGCGATCATAATTTGTACAAGGTTCCAAGTTGTTGACAACATTTTAAATGACGTCAGGGACCTTCTGACGTAAGGCGGAGGGAATTATAGACGGATAGCACTTGACTTACGCGAGTTACTTTTTACCAGTACACTTAATTAAAATAATAGCAATTGATTACAAAACAAAATGTTTTTTTTTATACTTTGTATTGGTAAATAATAAAAAGTCAAAGAACAAATGGACTATTTATCTGCGTTGAATGACCTAATAACACCTTATGTCACGCACTCCTATATGACGTCATTTACAAATGTAAACAATGTGAATGGAAGGAGTTCCCGTCACGGAGAAGAAAATGGACAATTCATTGAAAAATACGCTCTATTATCTAAATTTTAGTATACCAGAAGCAAAACAGAATGTCAGATACATTTACGGTAAGTAAACCTAGCTGTTTTTGTACATTTTCCACGAATTTCATAGAACACCCTCTTTTTTTAGAAGTGACTGACTGATTTAATCCGGCTTGAAAACTATAATACAAGATTATTGATTACGCTAAGTTTGTTTTCTCAAGAGGTTTGTTCACTTCAATCAATTTCATGCTAGACATCATGTGGCGAAATTTACAGCTGTTTTACTATCAAGCTACCCCCCCCCCCCCCCCCCCTAGTCCAGATAATCATGCCGTCTGCTGTGGGTATTTTTCGATTTTGACTTTTTTTTATCCCAAGGCGTCAAAGAAAAAAAATATAATAGCCTTTCAAGACGTCATAATTATTTGGACTACCCCCCCCCCCCCCCCCAAAAAAAATAGCCTTGCAAGACGTCATAAGTATTTGGACTACCACCCCACCCCCCTTGAAAGTATTTAGAGAAAAAATGAATGGGAAATACGATTATGTGTACATCCATAGTGATGTCTCCTTGCATTAGTTACAATTTTAAGGATTTTAAGGGGTGCTTTGTGGGAAAAATTTAGTTGATTTATTGAGGGAAACAATACTGGAGCGGTCCATTTCTAAGGAAGTCAGTGCCCTCCCCAGCCCATCCCCCTTATGAAACTTCTGGATCTGCCACTGAGTTAAAGTCTCCCGGATTTAAAAAAAATTGAAATTCAGCCCCTATCCAGTTTCAAAATGCATGGCCAATGCCCTTCAGTTAACCCATTCAGGTCTTATTCTAACAACTTTTAGGGAAACAAAAGTCCAAGGTAAAAAGGGGGGGGGGGGGGGTGAGCGCTCACATGTTAAAACCGGCCACACTAGTCCCTGTCCCAAGTCAGGAGCCTGTAGTTGAAGTTGTCATTGGTTCATGTATGTCGTATTTCTTTTTCGTAAATTGTTTTGCTATAAATTATTGTTTCTTATTTTTCATGTTGGGTCCTTTTATCATCTGACTATACAGTATTGGTTTTTCTCATTGTTGAAGTCCGTACAGTTGCCTATACTTGCTTACATCCACTTCATTTGGACTTTGGTGGATAGTTGTCTCATTTGCAATCATCCCACATCTCCTTATTTTTACAAGGAGGTTGTATGATGTGTCCTTGTTTTGGAAAACTGTACAGTACATTTGTCACATGATCACTGCAGCATTCTGTGATGTGTGTATGTAAGAAGCTGTTACTGTAACAGGGTAATATGAAAAGCTATCAACAAAATCGAAAGACAGACAGAAAATTTTAAAATTTAGTGAGCAATAAAAAACAAAAAAAAGAAGTAATTCAAACAAATTAAACATACATTTATTGCGAAAGGATCAGAACAGCACATTTCAAGAGTGTTCAAATTGGAAAAAATGAATGTTAATAAGGAAATGACATATTTCATTGATCTTCAATCAGATGCATGGCGACAAAAATACTTTCAAGGGAACGACTTCAATTCAACCACTAAGAACCCTTAGTTCATATAAATTCTAAAATCAGTAATTGTGATAATGTTAAAGTTGTGAAGTGTATAATATTCACACATATATATATGTATATAATATGTAGTTTCCATTTCTCGTTTCAGCATTTTTCAAACAGTGGCTATACCTTTCATGTAACTATTTATGTGTTGCTTATGAATTGAATTGTAACACTTCTTAGTGACTGGATAGGTTAAACCAATGCCTTCCTAGAAAAATACGACATCAATGAACAACACCTGACCTTTTGCTGTTCCTGCTAATAAAGTAAAAATGGCTTCACTAGAAAAGGACGACACCTAGAACATGTAGAAAAAGCATCAATTCTTTGGCTTTCCTGATTGAAGGATTTATTTTTACAACTCCAGTGTATAATATGCCATTATAAACAATTTTTACCATAGTATAATGCTATAAATTCACTAATTTTCATATCTATTAGCTAATCCAGTTAGATATCGACTTATGATATGCAGTGAAGACAGATCATTGCAAATTGTTTACATTACCGATAATTAAAATACATGTATGCATGTTTGGCATACATCTTTGTAAAGCAAATTGTATACAGACATTCCCCTAAAAGCATTAAAAAAAACAAGAACTTTGGCATACACCATGTTGACAGGCAGAGATGCAAACACAATGACTTAAACACTTTGCTGTATCACTGTCTATTTAGTATGCATATTGCCAACTATATCAGATTTTAAGACAGTTTCATTTTCTCTCCATCAATTTCTAACCAAGAGTTCCAAATGGTGAAGTTGAAATCATCCCTTCGTAAATTATACGGACGCCATCACGAGTTGGTTGACCGTTATGGAATAACCGTTTCACAGATGATATCGGATATGTTTCTTACGTCGTAACTACAATCCCCTTCCCTTTTCATGAATGTGACTTACCGAATTAGACTATTTACCGGGTTTGTAATAACATGAGCAACACGACGGGTGCCACATGTGGAGCATGATCTGCTTACCCTTCCGGAGCACCTGAGATCACCCCCAGTTTTTGGTGGGGTTCGTGTTGCTCAGACTTTAGTTTTCTATGTTGTTTCTTGTGTACTATTAATATTTGTCTGTTTGTCTTTTTCTTGCCATGGTGTTGTCAGTTTATTTTCGATTTATGAGTTTGACTGTTCCTCTGGTATCTTTCGCCCCTCTTTACACAATGCTTGAAGTTACTAACTTAGAGCATGATGAAAAATAATAGTTTTACAATTTAAAATATGAATACATGTACAACATACAGCTGGTTAGAATGCAAACCATTCAGCTTGCTAAATATCCAATAAGTGCCACAAAATATGCAGAAATTTTAGACTGGAGGCAAACCCTACACAAATATACTAGCTCAATGAACACCAGCTTGGTTTGACAATACTAAAATGTATGTAAAACTAGAATTTAATAGAACATAGGTGGGTATACAGGCAATCAAATCTTGTATATATCCAAGTAAAAAAAAATAAGTGTTCACCGTACACCAGTGTTGTATGCAAGAATACCGTGAACTAAAAATGTCAAACAAATATGCAAACTTTTATGTTCCAATGTGTATAGGACTATAGGTCGGTATGCCGACAATCAAACCTATGAATTCCATTTTTTTACAAGAGTTTATTGAAAAGCGGGTTGATATACAGGAATAAACCCCTGAGTGTTGCAGTTAAGAATTGAGAGCTTTCTTTCAAATTCAAACGAAGTTGAAGGCTATACATAAGTAATTCCTTACATCGATGTAATTCGGCCTTTGACATGTTTGATGGAGATACATTTATATGTCTCTTTCAAAATCATACACATCTCCTTATTTTCTATGGGTGTTGGTTATGCAAACATTAGTAAATAAGAAATGTTACTACACAGTAAATGCTTAGCATTCAGGCAGACAGACTTGCCAATACAAACATGAATCCAGAATAAAATTTTAGAATCCATGCAGGCATACAAGTACCTGGCAGAAAAATGCCAAAATAATAATAATTTGAGTCTATATGCAGGCATACAGACCTGACAAATACTAATATACGCAGAAAGTGAGAGTTTAGCATACGCCAGGTCGGTATGCAGGCATACAGACTTGACAAATACTAGTATACGCATACAGTGAGAGTTTAGCACACACCAAGTCAGTATGCTGGCATACAGACCTGACAAATTCTAGTATACATTTGTACGCATAGAGTAAGAGTTAAGCATACACCAGGTCGGTATGCAGGCATACAGACCTGACAAATACTAGTATATGAATAGAGTGAGAGTTTAGCATACACCAGGTCGGTATGCTGGCATACCGACCTGACAAATTCTAGTATACACATAGAGTGAGGGTTTAGCATACACCAGGTCGGTATGCAGGCATACAGACCTGACAAATACAAGTAAGAGAAAAAAGACTGAATTTAGCATACTTTTCATTGAAACATCTGAAATAAAGATGGGCAAATGCTATGTTATGTATATATTTCAAAAATGGCATAAAAGTATAACAAAAATGCAGAATGAGTAATTTTTTAAGGTTTATTTGCTTCAACTATTTCCTGGGTGTTGAAATAGTTCATTCTAGCATCCTATGAAAAAGGTTTATGATAAAATGATGAAGTTTTGGATTCGCATTTACAAAAAAAGACCACAAATCTTGCAAAAAAATGACAGACAAATATTAATAATGCTATACAGTGACTTTTTAACGCGAAATATATCAATCACCCCAAAAGATGTAGCTTTTTCACACAAAAATCAGTTAAGTGGCATATGAGAATTTCTAATTTTAGATGAGAACGTGTTCAAAATAGGGTGAACAACCCAAACAGACATAATTGGTTAATGTGATAATAATTGAAATTCAGCAGCCAAATCTCTGTATACATACACCACAGACATACAACACAACTGACTAAATAATTCAAAGAGACATGCAAATGATTCTAACAAAGATGTAACCACAAACAATATTGTAGTTGATAGTAAATCTGACAAAGACGCCAGTTTATAAAAACATAATGCCGTACTAGTATAGGCTTTCCCGGTAAACTAAATATGAATACAAGGGTAAATAAAATGAAAACAACGCTGTAAAAACCTCTTTCGTCCGAATCGCACCTCTTGACATTCCTGCAACAGGAACGTCCAAGGTCAAAACACCGATAGCTGGATGTACACATACCAGGTCACGTCGAGAGTAATACGATCAAAAGGAATACAAGAGCTCAAAGACAAAAAAGGGGAAACTGTAAAGTAAATAAAAAGATACAAAACTTCTGCAGCTAGAATCTATAACTCAAGACCGTCCTGTATTATTAATGAAGTAGACAATCAATACTAATGTATTAGGTCTTGGTACATTCAGATAAACTTTTCGAGAAGGACGAGACTTTCTTTGACATAAATACTTGTTCAAAGCCCCATTGCTTTTTATCCTAAATTCTGCATTTTCAAGTATTCGTAGATTATTTTGTCTTTAGTTCAAATAAAGTGACAGTCATGTAAAGTCAAAACTAAGCATTATCCTGGCTTGTGCTGAAAATTTCAACATACCTTTACTTGCACATTAGAGAGCACAGGTTTTTGGAAGTTTGGTAGTACAAAATCAGGTACGTATAATCTTAGCAAAATTGCAAATATGCCCGCCTATTTTGATTTCACATATTTTTTTTACTATTCAAAATAAACTTTGAAAAAGGGTTCTACATCCAAAGCGAAGTCCTTAAGCTTTCATTTATACCAGAATTACTTACATATTTTACTTTAAATCATAATCAGTAAATATCAAAATCATTAAAATCAAACATGACCTGTAGTTTATGATCAGAAACATCGTATTAAAATATCAACAGATTTGGTCCAGCGGTACTTTAATTTCATCTAAAAAAATTTAATATATCTTTTAAACAAGTATGGGTTATGACTCTTGACAGTAAATGTAGTCCATTATAACCAGACTTGACCTGTATGGTAAGATCTATGACATTGTCTTCAAAAACATTTGGTTAAGTGAAAACAACCCTTCAACAAAAAATGACACAGGACATCAAAAGGGGAGCAAATAGTTGTCATCCTTTGATGAAAAATAAACAGCAGAAGGAACAATTTTTAATAATTTGATATATTTACTTAACAGATACATATTCTTGAATGTAAAACATTTTATGATTTGCTTTTCATTTTTTAAGCAATGTGATAAAATATCCTACTGTGGAGATTTGAGAAAATAGATGGTTTTTTTTTTCGTGTGGAAGCTCTTTTTGCAGATAATGAATTTCGTCATTCGCTTTCTGTTCAAATTTTTTTTCGCAAAACAGCATTACGAGTCTCTGGGGTCGAATACTAGTCAATTACAAACTAGCTATACCGTGATGCCTTATCACGTGTAGAGTTGGATCTACTTGTTAGAATGTCCTTTTGATATTATATGCCTCTCTTTTACTGACATTTGAACTAAAATATTTCTGTTATTTACATTATTACGCTTGTGCTAGTTTTTGAACTTTTATATATTTTGGCCTATAGCATCACTGCAGATGCGTTAATTGTGAATGCGCATCTGGTACAGTAAAATTGTTACTTAACATTAATGGTACTACTACCACTTGGTCGATACCTCTGATGGTGGCCGGAAAGTCCCAGTAGACAGTACTTTGATATTGGCATGATAAAAAGGGATCATGTTGTATTTCCATTTTTTGTTATAAATTTTGAAATCATTTGGAAAAAGGAATTTATCTCCCTAATTAGTAGTATTTTTTGTTTGGGTTTAACTTTTCTCTTGGTCCTTTCAAGCTTTATCAGCTACATGTACCCAATGTTTGTATTATTTTGTTGATTCTGAAATATTTTAGCCTCGAGCATCAACAAAGAGGAATCCCTATCAAAATGTGCATCTGGTGCAGTAAAATTAGTACCACCAATTCTATAACTACCACTGGGTCGATACCTCTGCTGGTTAACTGTTAGACAGTGACTGTATCATTAGTCTAGTAGCCAGTACTTCGGTGTTATAATAAAAATACGGATACAGTTTTATTTCAATTTGCTTTATAACATTTCGCAATCATAATATATTAAATAAAGTATCTTCAACATGCGTAGCTCTGAATCCTTGTCTGGGTTTGGCTTTACTTTTGGTCCTTTTTTTGGTTTTACCAGCTCTTTGATGTTTGTATTATGTGTTCTTTTTTCAAATATTTTTGCCTCGGGATTCACAAAAGAAACATTAATTATCGAAATGCGCATCTGAAGCAGTTAACTTGTACTGTTAATTGAGTCTTAATGTAAAAAGTTTAACACAAAACGTCTGCAGAAAGGGAGTCAAACTTGAAACGAAATCAATATTGTCTATATTGTTCGATAAAAAATAAAACCTTTTAGATGTTATTGAGAGCGTACACTTGTCTTTAAATTTTGTATCCCGGAGGGGTTTCTTATCCAGACACGCCGTATCCCGAGGTGTATAACTAACTTACACCCCATTCTAAACCCTATATTTGTTAACATTGATTATTAAATGAAAAAAAAATGATAGCATATTTATTGACAATATCAAACCATGATTTGTAAAAATATTTTTTTTTTATTGCATGAAACCCCACTAGTAACCTTTCTTTGGTTATCTTCGTTCAAACTTTGACAAGTGAGTATATTTTACAAATGTCAAAGTTGTTTTGCATATTCCCGTTAATTCCATGTGCTAATATGGATCAGAAGGTCAAGGTTAACTGTTTCGTGTATTCTTATAACAAACAAAAAATACATCATACTCCTGGTATACAGTTGTCAATATGGACGGGTATAAGACGGACGACATTTTGTGGCAAGCGTTGGATTTGGTATAAGAGACTAAAGACAAAGACAATATTATAACCCAAAGTACTTACCTGTATCAGTTTAATAAAGGTAATCAAAACTGCATTTATATCTTACGATTTTATCAAAAAACGAAAGCCCCCCTCCCCTCTCTTCTCGAGAATAAACAAACATTCATATTCGAACATACTAAGGGATATGTGTGTCTGCATTAAAAATCCGACTACCAGACACGCTCAACATACAATATTTGATATAGAAGAACTCCCTTTTTGGGGGCAATCAGGGGCTGATCCCGGGGGTTCCCAACTCAAGAGAAAAGGGGGGGGGTGGGGGTCCAACCATTCAAATGTATTGATCTTTTAAATAAAAGTCGGGTCCAACCCGCGGAACCCCCAACCCCGGATCGGCCACTGGGTAACCGGGGGGGGGGGGGGGGGGGGGGGGTCCGGGGGTTAGAATCCCCATTTTTTTTTTAAAGATCAATGCTTTAGAATAGAGACATATGACTGGGATAAAAAAAAATTACCCTTCAAGCAAAAGAGTATTTAAAGGATTATTTTTGTATTCCATATAGATGCTTATTGGAATTTCCTAAAATGTTTTTTTTAATATCATGAAACAATTTGTAGTGAACACTATAAGTAATTTCTTATGTTCATGCTATTTAAAAAATAATCAATTTCTATTGTTACGAATAACAATGGACTTTGTTTGCGGGGTGTAGAAGCAGGAGTTTCCAGAAACCCCGCTCGTCACACCCTGTGGTCAAAATCCATTGTTATTCGTAACAAGAGATCTATTCAATTTACACATGTTTCAGAAATAGAAACTATGAAGTATAACAATAGAACTGGGGTGTAACATTTCAATCCTTTGACATATGCTTTTGATAATTGGCACATGAGTGCAACACCACAACATGATGTGTCGCTTGTATGTTCGTCAACACTTCTATGTCATACGATAAGTCAAGATTGTCTCAACCGATTTAAAAAATCTATATGCACAGTCGTATATATACTATATTAAAGGAAGTATCTAAATTTTGGGGTGAAATTAAGACAAAAGTCTCCTGTGATGAAAAATTAGTTTTCAATGAAAAAAATCTTTCAAGAGCAGTTTCTTGTGCTAAAATTTCATAAAAAAAAGTTGATTTGTAGGTATTATGTGCTATTCAAACTTGTTTCCCGATGTCAATTTTGTTTTATCAAGAGAAGGGGATGAAATTTAATGATTTATAAAATATTAGTTACGATAGGTTATTTAAAATTTTCAATCAAAAAAATATTTCTGTGTTCATTTGCCGATAAAAGAACCGTGAAAACTTTATTTTCTGTTAAAAAAATCCTAAGTTTTGGGAAATATCATTTTTTAAGGTTGGATTTCAAGACCCTCATGCACCGGGAAAGCCTAAAGCCAAAAATCCGGTAGTTTCATGTATAAATACCGAGTCATGTCAAGAGTCATACGAACAAAAGGAATATAAAAGCACAAAGACAAATAAAGGGAAAATTGTGAAGTACATAAAAATATACACAACTCGAGCACCTAGAATTTATAACTCAAGATCGTGTTATATTATTTGGGAAGTAGACATTGAATATATATGTACATGTATTAGGTCTTGGTACTTGCCGATGAACTTTTTGAGAAACATGACGAGACGTTCTTTAATTGACAAAACCCTAAGCTTGTTATTTTTTTGCACAGACACTGATGATGTTTTATAACGTCCGAGTAGCAGTTTCAACTCTTGAATATCGTTTGAATTTAGAAATGTTTACTCTGTACGCAAGTGAAGTGGGTATATCGCTGCTAAGGTGAGGAAATTTTTTTATTTCAAAATCGAATTCGTCTCGTTTGTCATAGATTTTGGTACTGAGATTACCACTATAGTCATATTCGAGGTATATTATAGAAAAACAAAGGATAGGGGTATCCATCAATGACACTAAATCAGTACATGCACAGCAAAATGTCTAGAAATTAGGTGGAAGCAGCTGTGTCTATGGTTTCTTTAATCTCTAGATCTGGAGGATATGTCAATTGGACCCAATCAGGAAAGTTTGGATTGTAAAATGGAATGAAGCTCATCAATATACCTGTATTCAAACAACGTTACATTATTGTAGATCATGTAAGATATGTCAGATAATAATACACTTGTTCGTGTTATTTTAACGGTAAAAGTTAACGACATCAAAATAAGATGTGGTATGATTGCCAATAAGACAACTATCCACCAAGTTCAAATGAAGTGGATGTAAGCAATAACAGGCAACCGTACGGTCTTCAACAATGAGAAAAACCCATACCGTATGGTCGGCTATATAAGGCCCCGACATCAAAAATATGAAACAATTCAATTCAGGAAATTAACGGTATAATTTATAACAAACCAATTTACGAGAAGAAAATATGAACCAACGACAACCACTGAACTACAGGCTTCTGACTTGGGACAGGCACATACATAATATGGCAGGGTTAAACATCTTTCTGATCCCTCAATCCTCAATCTAACCTAGACCAGTGATGTTACAGCACAACATAAGAACAAACTATAATCAAAGTACTGAAGTACTGAACATCGGATGACCGCAGGTTCTTGTGTATGGTCAAAAGCACATGTCACAGAAACAGATCACATCTCTATACCTGAAACTGAGGTTAATTTACAGAGATTTTTTTTTCTGATACAAGTTCCTGCTTTGATGATGAATAAATGACAGGAAATTCAACCTCACCGTAATAGCTATTATATTGTAGTGATACAAATCAGTATACCTTAGACTATTATACTAATATAATAATAGTTCCAGAGAATACACTGGTTTGTTGTTATATAGTATATTAATATTACGGTTGCATGTATATATAATTTTCATCTATTTGTATATCATTCTATTCTACTATTATTATAGTGCAGTGCAAGTGCATGGTGGACACTCTTCTGTAAAAAAAATCAAAGCCTTAAAGGCTGTAAAAGCAATTGCTGCCATGTTAATGCTTTGTGGACTTTTATTTTTCATCCATATATATAAGAATTAAACCTGACAGGACAGGAGTGTTGACTAGTGAGAAGCAAGACGGTTTTAACTTTATATCAATAAAAGACTTTAGCAGGAAATCATTTTAAATATGTTTTATATTTCACAAGGAGACAACAAGTTTACAAGGCTATAGTTGGGGTTAATTATACATGTGCTGAAACATATAACTAAAAAAAAAAATCAATATGGATTGTCCCCTGGTAGTGTTTGTAACTGGGCAATAATTTCCTTTATTGATTTAATTTTAACAATTTTCATAATTAATTTAAATTAACCATTCAGTTAAAACATTTCAACTTTCCAGACGCAAATGTTGAAAAACGGGCAAGAAATAAAATATCTTACAAGAGATAAACATGTAAAAAATAAATATATATTTGAGCTTACTAAAAATATTTTCATAATGTTACTTTGACATCATTTCTTAAAACTAAGTCCCAAACATAATTGCTCAGTTGATATGTGTCATCCTCATGCGATACGAGATAACTATAATTCTGATGCAATCCCGAAAAGGGGGGTCATCACAAACAAACATGACATTAAATTGTCATTATACGAACTAGAACAAACAGCTCTATGTTGCTTTGATATTTATCAATTTTCAGGAAACATGTGAAATAAATTTCAGGTCCATTTCATTATAGTGCCTAACAAGATTGTGTGAGGTAGACGAAATTGACCTTAAAACGATCGTATTGTCTTTTGATGTCCAAAAATAGGCAGATCGGACATATAAGGACTTTATCTAATGACTACATAAATTTGGGATTTATTATTATTATAATATTCTAATGAAACTGAAAATTGTATTTTTTTGTTAGGATAAACAACAATTTTACCTGGCGTAGCCGTGCATAAAATGTTTTTCTGCGAAAAATGGCGTATTTAATGGAATAGAACGTTAATACAGTAAACTTTCTCTTTTTTCTCCGCAATAGGCTATCAAAAATAATTAATCTAATGTGTATATGTGGAAAATTATGTGAAAAGATAAAAAGTGGCAATTGTTACCTTTCATACCTTAAGTTTCATTCATATACCGCTATTATTGTTGTTGTTACCAATTATGTAAATCAATTGTATCTGATTTTATGCCCTTTATGGGCCCTGTAATTTGGAAAATACAAAAAAAAAATCTATTCATTGATTAAACGTAATATGGACTGGTCCAGTGTCCAGTTTGCAGGTCATTTAATTTACTGTACACATTCATGCACGCTCTGATTTAATCGATATACTCGTACGAAAAAGCATGAACAGTTTGAAGGTAATCTAATAATAACTTAATCCAATCAAATTGCATAAGATTCAATAACAATGTCCAGTCCACATCATAATGAGTAATAGGGGTAAACTTGGTAGGGAGAAAATGACAGATATTTCAAGTTAATATTTATGCAATAACGAATTAAAATTTGTCAACCAAAAGTTTTGCTACAATTTCAAAAACATGTCGTTCTGTATGGGTATAGTTTTCGTATCTTTCATTAGCGTATTTAAGGCTATAAAAAGTTTGGGCTTCAAAAGTTCACACAATTATTGACTTTATACAGAAAATTCGTCCTTGTAAAACATTTAATAGTTCACAAATGATACGCGATTTTAAAGTAAAATTATTTCTTAAAACACTGCAAAAAATTTCATTCATATTGATAAAGTGGTATCGTCATAAAGTGCGTTGAAATGAACAGTGGTATAGCAAACATCGAATTTCCTCACAAAATGTTATCACACACTATAGTAAGGGGAGTCAGTTAAGTTTGTTTATTTTTAGATTACAGGTAATCATTTGACATTACGTATACAACCTGTGTGACCGGTGTAGTGATTTTGATTTTACGATAAATTCATGAATGAATGAACGATAATTTTATGAATGAACATGAGCACCTGACCTCTTTCTTAAACACCAATTAAACATATAAAACCGTATTTAAAAGGAGATAATTCAGTCAAACATTCAGTACTAAATCAACAACTGAAATGATTCCATTTTTTGATGAAACATCGTACGAACGGAAAACGGAATCGCAGGTATAAAAATGCACTTTTTTCCCTTGTAATGACCGCGGATCTATAATTTTTATAGATCGGTTGAAATCCCAAAACTAATTTGCATAATGGAAATTTAGGCGATAGCAATACATCGGAATGACCTGAAGGTCATCCTCTGTAAAAATTAGTTGAAAAACTTAACTCATCAGATCAACATGATCAACACAAAGCTGAAAAAACATCTAACTAAAACACAAACCGGACGTGGAAGGGCATTTATTCATCGCTAACATAAAAAAGGCACAAATTATGGATCTAAAAGAACTCGCAGTTACTGAAAGTTAGTTCGAAGCCAATAACAACTAATTAAAAAAAATCATGTATCTAACGCTAAAATATCAAACAGAACACATCCAACATCCAATGGATTTAGTACAAAGACGTCATTAACAGTCAGAGAAAAACATGACCGTGTGCAATGGGAATCAACAGATTGTAGTACCGTGAAAGTGCATATGTGTATACCAATAATATTCAGTATGGTTTTAATCTACTGATAACAAAATCAATATCTATACCAATGAAAACAATATACAAACATCTAATTACAGTGTTGAATTGGTAACCTTTTAAAATAAGTTTATTTAACGGATTGATAAGTTTACCCGGGTCGTATCTAAATTTCCGGGCTCGGTAAACAACATCGCCGTAAAGTTAGGATGTCCTATTCCGTTTGAATTTAAGGTTTTAAGTAATTTGTGGTTACGAAATACTTCATAATTTACCAGTGATACATAGTTTACGCTCATAAAATCAAAAACGTCACTCCTGACACCGGCATAGCAAACGAGTTAGGACATATAAACACCGAAAGATGGTGCCAAAGAAACATCCCCGTCCAAAAAAGGAAAATTAACAATAGGGAAAGAAAAATCGTCCCTTTTGTCGTAACTTTTTGTGTAAAGTTTCTCGTGTAAAACTGGAATATCTAAATCTAGGAAAGGACAGTTTTTGCTGTTAATACTTGATTTGTTTAACGTAAGTTCTTTTGAGTAAATTTCAGCAGTATATTTAGAGAATTCGTGATTATTTAACGAAAAAATATCACCATAATAACGGTACGCGTTGTTGATATCTCGTAATTTCCTTCTTGTCGCGAGTATACGTCGTGTTATTAATTAAGGGAAAAGATGCACGGAAATATAAATGAAATGAGTATGTTAATGCAATACACTGTGTCTTCGGTATATCCTGGTTAAGGGTAGACACCCATTGTATCCTTTACTTACATAATGTTCAGAAATATGTATAACAATAGATTTTGATGTAAATAGAAATGATGCACTCAACGACACAGTTATTGTGCAGTAAATTTGGTACCGTTAATGTTATTACAATCAGTATCAAACATACGTGTAAATACTTAAAGTGGCATTAGCTTTCCTATTCATGCCTACCCAAATTGACGGTAAAACTCTTAATTTATAGCATACTAAAACGTATACAGAAATTACAGAAGACTTTGTTCTATAAGAAACAGTGACTCTCTATGACTGAATTAACTTTTAACGGTTTTAGTTGATATGGTTATGTTCTCTTGCTTATGGTGCTTCTAAACGTGTTATGATTTTGTCCTCTCAATTTGGGGCATATTTAACGAAGTTGTATTCCAGGTATACCTGTCAAGTGCCTCTTCTAAAAATACTGTTATTTATATACTCTTTTATGTTATTATGAAGTCAGTCAGTTTAGGTCTTGGGGATAGTGCTGTCCGGACCCTGCTAATAAAGTTTAAAGTACACAGATAAAATAGCTACGGACGTTTGACGGATGTGGTAATAAACGTCCGTAAAACATCCGTAATACGGATGTATTACGGATGATACGGTTACGTCCGTAAAACGTCTGTAAAAATACATCCGTAAAACGTACGTGTAAAAACTGATGTAAAACGGATTTTCCGTTTCACGGACGTTTCTTAAACATACGTATTACGGACGTTTCTGCAACATCCGTATTACGGCTATATCTTATTCAAAGATGTAAAAGTACCATGCATGATATATGCACGATGGCGAATACATGCATAAAGTGATAAAGTAAAATTCTTAACTTGCTTTCAACATTCTGCATGCCAGACATACATGTGTATAGTGAATCTCTGCTTCAAGCCTATAACTTTTAATATTTGCATAATATGAGTACATATGAAGTGATTTTTTTCCGAAAAGACCACATGATTTAATTAAAAGTATGAAATATTAAAATAATTAACTGACAATGTCAATGACTGATTTATAATCCTTTTCTCCAGAGCTTTTTTTTTATATACTTCATTTGCATAGGATTTTTCAATGAAATGCAGAAAATACTGAACAAGTACTTTATGCAATGTTAACTGTACATGAAAACGTTTCAATTGATGCACTACAACACAGAGGCGTCATTATAGAGGAAAGGGTTAAATATAGCAATTTAATGAAAAGTGTATAGTAACAGGAACATATATATTGATATACTGTCATGACTGTTCCCAGGTAGTAATTAAAAAAAAATAGATGGAAAGCTTCTTAACAACAGTCACGATGATTCAACAGTTTTCTCATTCTTTCATATAATAAAAAGATAGTGAGTTTCTAAACGCTGAATTGTTTCATTGCTTCTTGATGTTCATCATGAACATCCATTCATTTAATTTAAGATATGGCTGTACTTTTCCATCAACCATTTTAAAACATATCTTCCATAAAAAATCTAGAAAAGGAGTCAACTTGTGAGTGAAATTATATAAAATTAAAACAATGTTAATTCAAAAAAATATCTTTTTCCTGTATGTAAGGTCAAATAAAAAAATATGTGTGTTTTTTATTTCCGCAACTACCCTATATTTTAAGCTTAGAAATAGCCTACCCTAAAGTTTTTTTGATTTATCAATAAGCACTGTTAAAGTCAGAATTTCTCTCCCATCAGCCCATAGACTCAATGTAAAAAAAAATTGTAAAATAAGAAAAATCCCCTACCTATCCTATTTTTTCAAAGATGTAATAGGAAACACACATACTATTTCATTGGCCTAATTAAGAAATAAATGTAATTGAAAAAAAATCTTTATATTTTTTAAAAGATTTTATTTTTAAAAGCTTGTCCTTACAATATTAAGTTGAATACAAAGAGTGCTTGGTATCTTTCCCACAAACAACTAATGATGGATGGCTAATTAATTGCCATGAATGCAGTTGAAAGAATATAAAAATCTAACATTTAACCTTATTTGTAACCCTTGAGTAAAAATGACTGGATGTATATATATATTGTACAAGGCTGAATTAAAATTACCGCATACCAGCTGGTTTCTTCAACTGAGACCAATGGAAATGTTGTCAATACTTGATTGTTGATCATTCTGATTATCTGTCCAAGTACAAAACTATGCTAACAAGAAATTGCACATGAGCATATAGAAAGTACTTGAAAAGTTTCAGATTGTTTGATGTCTGAAGTAGTTTCTATCCTGTTCAATGAGGATTATTAAAATAACTTGATGGTAAGTTGATGCCCAAAGATTGGCATTATAAATCATGACAGATTCAGAGATCCAATTATACATGTATATAACCGCTTTTGTTCATCCCTTCATTCAAGGGTCATATGGATTTTATATGATGGATTAGATCATTAGAACATTAAAATGATTAAATACTTTGATTTTTTATAGTCAATTTTATACGCCTGTCAAAATTTTTACGGGACATATTATGGTATACAAATGTCCGGCTTCCGGCCGTCTGTCTGTCTGTCTCTCTGGCGTCCACATGTCGCACTGTAACTTGAGAACCACTTATCCAAATTTAATGAAACTTAACATAGTTGTTTCTTAGGATGGTCAAACTATCTGCATACTTTTTGGTGAAAATAAGATTTAAACTTTCGTAGTTACAGGACTTTATAGCTAAAACAGGGGTGTGTTTTTTCACATGTCGCGCCATATCTCAAAAAATATGTATTATTATTGCTTAAAACTTTACACACTTCTTATTTTTATTAATCCTGCTTAGTTAGTACTACAAAGAGCGCCGTGCTATCCCCGTTTTATTTTTTATCGCACTTAAAACGCTCATTATAAAAACAATGTCCCAACTCGAATCCATTATACTTAATCTGAGCCATCCAGTCTATTTTCTGCCTCATACTGTTGTATACTAAGCAAAACATTAGCAAATTAAAAATTAAAGTCTTTAGTTTGACCTGACCAGAAAACCCGGTCTTCCAAATGCGAGGCTAGCACACTAACCACTACACCGCCACATTTAGAAATGGGATTTCAACTTCAGACCATTGCATTTAGCTAGTATACACAACGTCACAGTTAGACCATCGCACTTCAGCGTACCCACCAACGCACTTCTGCGTATCTAACAACAAGTTAGTGTCACAATGGACCATTGCACTTCAGCGTGTTAACCAATGCACATCAGCGTGGACCATCGCACTTCGGCGTGACCATCGCAGTTCGGAGTACCATCGCGGTTCCGAGTCCTACACATGTATCTCTGAGACTAAAGCATTCAGAGCAAATCTGACGTGGGGTTAAAACGTTCACCAGGTTAAGTTCTATCTGCTATGAAATTTTTAGTCGAATCAGACAACCTGTTGTTGGGTTGCTGCCCCCTGAATTGGTAATTTTAGGGAAATTTTGCAGTTTTTGGCAATTATCTTGAATATTATTAGAGATAGAGATAAACTGTAAACAGAAATAATGTTCAGCAAAGTAAGATCTACAAATAAGTCGACAGGACCAAAATTGTCAATTGACCTTTTAAGGAGTTATTGCCCTTTATAATCAATTTTATTAACCATTTTTTTGTAAATTTTTGTAATCTTTTACTAAAATCTTCTCTAAAACTGCTGGGCCAAATTTAACCAAACTTGGCCACAATCATTATTTGGGTATCTAATACTATTTATTATGATTTAAACGTTATTTTACATGATTTCCAAAACCACAGTGGATACCGGTGAGTGACTGAGCTCTTGGAAGCCTCAATTTTTTCAGGGAAAGTTTGTTGGTCTAGTTTTAAAAGATCAAACTAAGCCAATTTTGCCGGATCAAATATTAGAGGCTATTTTGGCAGATATTATAACTTCATTTCATTAAACATCATTTCTTTTAGCATTTTCAATGAAAGTACAAGTACTTTGAGAAGTAGGAGAAGCTAAGCAACAGAACAGAATTCATTTGGGTCATTGATGTCTAGATTATATAGTGGATTCATAGATTGTCATATTGATTTATGTGCATATGAGCACAGAGGAGCAGTAGTCAATGAATAATTTTGTGATGAGAGGTATGTTATTAAAATGATGACTTTATTTGAATATTTTTTTTTCTTGTCAGACTCGGTACATCATGTACATGTAGTTTCCAAGATTTTTTTTAAAGTTTGAGGTCATAGAGTTCAAAGTTTTGATTCTTGTTGTGGGCAAGTCGAAAATTATTATTATTATCCATGTTAGAAGTGACAAATTATTTTTTTTACAAAACTGTAAACAATTTGTTGATATTCGTGATGAGGTCAGTTTAAGGAAACCAAGAAATAACTTATGGTAAAGTCATTTATATTGTGCAGTTGTAGTAGTAATAATACTCCTTAGTACTTAACTTAAATGTTGACAAGTTTCTGAATTTGGATTGTAAATAAATATTTGACACATTATAGTTTTCTGAATAACTGTAGTCAAAGAACTTGAAATTGGTTACACAGCTACTTTTGCATAGGTACTATTTCTGTACCAAAATTATGTAGTACAAAAAAATGTACTAGAAATCTACTTTTAATATTTAGTACCATTTTGTTACTTTAAAATTATCATGATATTAAGTTCCTGTATTTTACAGTACCTGATTTGTACTTGAAATTTAAGTACTACAGTTTTTTATTCATGTTATTACACCGTTACATTTTCAGCATTTTGATAGTTTGTCTATTTCAAATCTCTTTAAGTTATGATTTTCAAACATGGAATATTATGATTACTGTGGGTTTTATTTCTGTACCAAAATTTTTAGTACAAAACAAGTACTGTACAATACTGGTACAGTACCTAAATATTACAATAATTTTTAAGTAAAGAAGTAGTACTAAATATTAAAAGTAAATGTTCGGTACTACAGATTTTTAGTACAGAAATAGAGTAAAAAGGATTAGAATGTACGGAAAATACTCTGGTTACCAACCAATCAAAATCCGGCATTACTATATAAGGTTGAATTTATAAGGAAAATTGCATTGCAAGCAATCCCAAACAGGCCTACATTTCTTGTAGATGAATTATGAAAAAGTTTAAAAGAACAAACAATTTTTTTATACAACCACAATATGGGGTCGTATACTGCTACACAGTATACTGCTATGACACATTGTTGTCCTTTAAAGACATTTGGTTTCTGGATTAAAAACTTTAGTTTAAGTGTATGGATCTCTTTAATCTAAAGGTTCAATACCCAGTGGCGGATCCAGAAATTTCCCCCCTATAATGTGTCAAATATTTGATTACAATCCAAATTCAGACCTATATCAAACTTGAATATTGTGTTCATTTTTACCCCAACTGTTCAGGGTTCGTTTCCAGCTGTGCTTGGGAAACCGTTTATTGAAGTTTATTTTGCTTTTTGACAGAAAATTTATCCATTGCCAACGTACATTGAAAGGTTGTTCTTTTATTAAAATCTGCACATATATTTATATTAATTTTTTATAAGCTTAACTGTTGATCTTCTTTCTGTTGTTTGCCTACATTTTGTTTCAATTCACTCAAAAGTAAAAGTATATAGTAAAGGTATAAATTAGTGAGCATCAGTTCATACTACATGTAGTTTTTGTCTGGACTTCTTGATTAAATTATTTATATATACAATTTTAGCTTGTTACCAAATGAAAGGAGAATACAGTATTGACAATGATTGATATCACTGGTGAACATGTACGTCATGTAGGTGTGAATGTCCTACAAAAAAGATCTGATATCAAAGTAAGTTCATCTGTAGAATTGCAGTTAATTTAAATAATTTGATGTTATCTACCTAAAACTGTTTCAAGTATAATTGTACATGTACACTGTTGCTTATTTTTCTCACTTTCCCATGTAATGTATGCATCAAGGCATCCTTACTTTGCCCCTTCTACTGCTCCATACACACACACTTGAGATGTCAGAAGTTCAAACTATCAGCATTTACATTTCAAACTTACGCAGCTACAATAGTACAAGTAATCTTGATGTACAGTTCTAAAGATGCATATCGAATGTACATCTGTAAAGCTGTATATAAACTGTACAGCTGTAAAGCTGTATATCAACTGTACAGTTTACATACAGTTTTACAGATATACAGTTTATATACAGCTTAACAGCTGTATAGTTGATATACAGCTTTACAGATGTACAGTTTATATACAGCTTTACAGCTGTACAGTTGATATACAGCTTTACAGATGTACAGTTTATATACAGCTTTATAGCTGTACAGTTAATATACAGCTTTACAGATGTGATATAGACATCAATCTTATTCTACGAGAAGAGAAAAGGGGGAGGGGGGAATCAGAATCAAAGGCATGTATAATAGATGTGCCATTTGACTTTGGTACACTAAAAATGATTGCTACTACCGTGACAATGTTCAGTACGGGGTGACATCCTCCGCTATTGCTTGCAATAGCAAATCTAGTGTTAGAATAACTTAATCGCCATTCATTTTTTCTGATATAAGAAGAGGAAATAGAGTATATTTCTCAATCTTACGTGTAAAATTGTGCGTTAGATATTTGTCACTGAACAGCACAAAACGTATAAACAAGGAATAAACCAATGCAAAATGTGTCATTTTAGGCTATACAAAATATTGATCAATCAATTAAATCATGATTAAAGTGATCAAATCATGATAAGAGATCAATCAATCAAGTTTTGATATCAAACAAGTAATTAATCAAGTGCAGAATTCGAAAAAAAACGTCCCCTCACATTTTTACAAACTGTCAATCAGTCAATCAATCAATCAAAGGATCGATCAATCAATTGATTGATCAATCATGATCACAAACCATCAATCAACAAATCCTCATATCTTTTCTGATCAATTTATGAAATAAAATACCTTTGATTGGCTTTTGAACAATCGACTTTTGCGTATTATTATGTCAGCCCTTTGATAAAAGGGGGACATATTGTTATTCTACGAATTATTCTTCCACACTTTTTGTCCAGCTTAGTTCTCGGAGATGACTTGACATACATTGATAAAACTGCTCCATAATGACAATCCCCATGTGCAGATGTGCACTTTGGGTTTGGAATTTTCAAGATGGCCGCCGTTACCATGGAAATGGCAAAAATGTGAAAAACCGAAAAATGGTCCAAATTAAATAAAACTTTATAGCTGTACAGTTAATATACAGCTTTACAGATGTACATTCGATATGCATCTTGAGAACTGTACATCAAGATTACTTGTACTAAAGTAGGTGTGTACCTAGTCAGACTGGCCTATATTATGTATTGATAAGTTGTTATCATTTAGAATACATAAAATATTTGCCACTGGACATTAAAATAAGCAAGAAAAATCAATCAACCAATTAATGATTTTGCATTATCAGAATGAATTTGCAAACATATAGCAATCAGATTATGTACATGGATAAACCTTAGAGCTTTTTCAATGAACCAGGCTCAACCAGCATATAAATATAAGAAGATGAGGTATGATCCTCAATGTGTCATTTAAAAGACCAAAGGACATTATTATATATATAATATAATGCTATTTCACACTTTCAATTTTTTTTTTTATCAGAATGATTTTTTATCAAAACATAGCCATAAGTATTTCTATTTTTGGCGGCATTGTCAAAGATTTGTATAAAGCTTTATATTTCAGAAGGTAGAACATCTGGCCTTGAAGTAATAAAACTTTAGAGTCAGTTTTTTGTACTCATACTCCAAAATCAACCAATCAAAATGTTTGATTTCATGTTTCGAGCATGATTTTTGTGCTCCGAGCACTGTGCAAAGTTTTATGACTTCAACCCCTGGACTTCATATCTTGTTTGCAGAAGCTTATGTTACAAAGATTCTGTCTATCATTTGTCCATTGTCCTTGACCTCATTTTCATGGTTCAATAACTGCTTGAAAAAAATATATAGTTCTTTTGTCATGTGAATTTCTCACTTATGACATGTATGAGTTATAGGATATTATAACTATATTTGGTATATGGGTTCCTTGCAACATCTACATGTCTGTTAGAAGGGTTCACTTGACTTCTTCTTCACTTTTTTGATCAGTGACAAGGTCCATTTCTCAAATCCTATAAGCAGTAGGTCAACTGTACATGTATATCAGTCTGGCAAGTCAGTCTGGCAGGTTTCATCTGATCTTGGGTATGACCTCATTTCATTTATCAATGTTAAGTTTTTGTATTTTGGCTGATTTTCAAGTACTACAAGCTTAAGTAATAGGTTAACTATATTTGGTGTATAAAAAAATCGTTTGGTGTAGATGTCTGTCTGATAGGATTTATCCGACCTTCACCTCATGGCCAAAGATCTGTAAAGTGTTAAGATTTTGTGATACTTTTAGTAATTTTACCTTTATCTTAAAGAATTTCAACATAAAATAAATGGTCAGCATGTGCACTCTAAGTCTTGTTGAGGTACTGGTTACCTATGAGTTGTACGCTTAACATGCTTTGACAATTTTGTAAATACTGGTTCAACCTTCAGCTTGTATTTAATAGAAGCTCTTCCAAGTTACGGCTATGGTAGTTTGATCAAAATGCCTTCATTGTTTGATTAATCTATTGATACTGTTTCTGCACATTGATATATGAGTACACACACAACTTTGTTTTAAGATTTCATAAAAGGAAAGTAAAAGGAAAGGCTTACATTAGTTTGACAGCAACCTTACAACAAAAAGTACAATAAACATGGACATGACAGCAGTTTTTATACAACCGCCAAAAATCACATCATCGTCCGATTTAAAAAAAAAAAACTTCAAATATTATTTGGGGGAGGGGTGTCAATTCACAACAGCATAGTGTACTGCACAAAAGCAAAAAAAAATAATATAAATTCAAATCATATAACCAATTCTAGTTCTTTGACTACATTTATTCTGTGTCAGAAACCTATTATTTGTCAAATATTTAATTACAATCCAAATTCAGACCTGTATCAAGTGCGAATATTGTGTCCATTTTTGTCCCAACTGTTCAGGGTTGGACCTCTGCGGTCCTATCCAGCTGCACTCGGCGAAGCAATTTATTTTAACATGCTAAAACTCACAATATGTCATAGGCATATACTTTGTAGGCGGTTTGGGACCTCTTAAGTGTATTACACTATTAATTATTATAACATTACTTCATGGAAGTTAAATTTATATTATTTATGAATATTTTATTTCAGTTACCATTCACAGTGAACATGGTGAAGAATAACCAATACCATGAATACAGGACATAGAAGACTACCTCTCAAATATGGGAATTTTACAAAAAATACAACATTCAAATTTACAAAGAAGACATTTGTTTTGACATTCATGGACTTTGAAAGTAAAGAAATTAGAATGTGAATAAAAATCCTTGGAAATAAAATTTTGAACTTTGAAGAAGATTGAAGATTATGTTTGTTCTAAGAAAGTTTTAAGAAAACAGATACATTCAAAACTGTAAAAAGGAAACAATACAGATTCACAATTACTCTTGAGATCAATTACTCTTGATATATAATTAAAAGATCATATAAAAGTAAGGAAATTTGGTTGAATTGCCAATGAGAAAAATATCCACCAGAGTTCAAATGATGTGATAGTGAGCAATTATAGGTCACCATATGTCCTCCAACAATGAAAAAAACCAACTATATAGTGTGCTATGAAAAGGTTTGGATATGACAAATAGAGAAAACTAAGAGCCTTATTTTAACAAGTCAATATATGAAAGCAAAATATGAACCAAAGACAAGCACTGAAATACTTATGATTATTGTTGATTTACTCTTGAATATTCATGTAGAATGTTTAAAAAGATTTTAAATCAGAGTTATCAGCAATATTCAACTTGTTAAACAACAAGTCACTGTATGACAGAAAGTTCTATGCCAAAAACCTTGTATGTATTGCATCAGAATTTTTTTTTAGATAGAACACTAGGAGACTATATAAGGAAATGCAGATAAAAAGTATCATCACCTTAAAATAAAGTATAGCATTTTGTCATTGACAGTTCCATCAAAAGTTTCAGCAATATAACTGTTACATAAAAATCAAACCATACAGGTATTTTTTTTCAAAATATCTCTATATATTAATATGCATAATATTAATAGACGTTATACGTCCGTGGTACAAAAAATCCGTATTACGGACGTGGTACTAAACATCCGTATTACGGACGTAGCATTATAAATCCGTATTACGGACGTTTAACGGATGTTTTACGGTTTGATATGGACGTTTATCACATATTTTGTACTGATATGTACGTTTTTGCATGGCCAATAATAGCCGGAAGTCAAGGTTGGTTATCAGCCCTCGGGGCCAATATCGATATCAGCCCTTGAAATCCATATCGAGCCCCCGAGTTTAACTTCCGGTCACCTGTCAATCAAAAACTATTTGTAAACAAGTTGTCATCCGAAGCAGTTAGACGATCAGGAGAGGTTTCTCACGGATCAAATGACGATGTATGTAATACAAGAAATGAAAAATGAGGACACAATGAAAAGAAATTTAGAAATTTACGAATCTGCTGTAGTAGAAAAAATGTAAAAAATCAACAGTGGAAATCACAAAAGTTCCCGTAAAATTTGGACGTCATAAAGAATTTAGAAAATATATGACGTCACAATGAAAAAGAGATTGTTGTATGACATCGAAAGTTCAAGCGGAACATATTTCCAAATCATAGTAACGATATGGTTTATTCTTCGTCAGCATTAATTGGAAATGTAACACTTTTTAAAGTCGTTTAATATTTACAATTCTGGGAATTAATATATTTATTGTTAATTATTTGTTAAACTTTTCACAAAACTTTGTTTACTCACTGGGATACGAACTTTGTTAACTCACTGTGATACATTTTTTAAATTTTTTTCGTTAAATGTTTTTTTGAATTTTTGTTGAAAATATCAAACATAATTTGGTATATACTATCTTTTTTCTCTTGCTTGAAAATATGTGATAAATAGATTATTACATGTCATTTTCCATATGGTCCGTGGTATCAGCCCACGACCCATATCAAGCCCTCGGGCTAAAGCCCTCTGGCTTGATATGGGAGTCTAGGGCTGATACCAGGGCCAATATGGAAAATGCCATGTAATAATCTATAATTATTAACCAACGTACTACAATATGTATAGAAATGCCCATGCTTTATAAAAGAAAAATTTCGACAACTGGTCATTATGAACGGAGAAATTGCTACAGCCATGCATTACGAAATCTCAGTCATGCATTACGAAATCACACCCGTGCATTACGAAATCACAGCCATGCATTATGAACAGATGAAACGGGACATCGATTAAATCAAAATGTCGTTTATTTCTTCAAATAAGTGACTTAATATCATAAAAAAAAAGTTTAAATGATGTTCAGTGTTTTGTAACGACTTGAAACGGAAATATTACACAGCCTTTTTCGAGTACGACTTTCGATTATTATCACTGTTTCATTTCCGTTGATCAATTATTAGAACGCAGACTACTCGGAGTAAGAATAGTTAAACTGTCTGATTTATTCTTCCCAGCTACTTTATATTTGCTAGATGAAATGAATTGTAATAGCATAAAATAAAGTACTTGGATGAGAAATCAGAAATTACATCTGACAATGTTGACCAAAAATCCATCGTGAATGCGAAAAGATAAGTTCAGCTATGAATTCCTGTATTTTCTTCACGGTAAGATTCTTACTCTAAATGTTTAATCGAAGAATTAAAACCATTTACGGTAATAAAAGTGTTATGAACTGGCTTTTTTTTGTATTGGTCCTGTTATAGATTCGTGGTTAGCTGTATTTGGATCCGAGACTCGAAGACTGTTCTTGAAAGAAGTTGCCTTAGTTGGTTAATAAAAGTATCAATATATGGACTTTTGCATATTGGCCCTGTAACATACCTTTGGTATTAATAATAGCCTCGGACAGTTGAAATGGCCCTCGGCGCTGCCTCGAGGCCATTACAACCTCCTTAGCCATTATTAATACCTCGGGCATGTTAGACGGCCAATATGAAAAAGTCCATACATTAATACTATAATTATGGATGGGAAGCAACGGACGTTTTACGTCCGTGGTACTATTCGTCCGTAGGTCTTCCGTATAATACGGACGTTTTACGGATTTTTTACGGACGTAGCTATTTTACCTGTGTATGGGTATTCCGACTTTGAGTTATTTTAACCGAAAAACTCCTGGTTATACATATATGAAAATGTTTATGACGGTAAAATTCTAGAAGAAATAAAAGGTTTCATTTCTGATTCATTGAAATAAATACAGAATAAAAAACAAAGTAAAGGAAACGTACATCTTTATTTAGAACAGACTACGCAGTAGACTTGGACGTTATCCTTATATGGAGGACACGGCAATGAGCCGCATTTCATCGCTGTGACGTACAACAAGTGTTCATCGTTGCTTCGTTTACCTCCGTTTACATACGTTGGATGGGCGTCTACACAAATGTACGGAGAGGGTGAATGACCATTTGAGCTGGAAGCCAAAATGCCATTATATTCTTCTTTCCATCCCGTATAACATGTTTTCCTACCAGGGATCATTACTGATGATGATGTGTTACTACTCCTGCATAAGGCACATGGTACGTCTTCGTCAGCGGAATCGGGGGCAAAATAGTTACCTTCGAATTCTGTACCAAAGATAAAGCTATTTCCTGATCCACTTTTATCACTAAATTCCGGTTTATTTGTGAGACAAAGCATATTTGAAGCACCTCCTTTAATAGTGTATTTTTCACCACCAGCATAACCTGTAAAGATATATTGACTTTAAATCGTTCTACTTGTTTAACAAATAGGTTTATCCAGCAATATGTAAAAACTGAAATAAATATGTTACGCATATTGCATTAATCGGCAACTAATACACAATGCCGAAGTCAAAACACATGCACGTCAAACATAGTTCTATATACAGTTACATCATTACACCTTTCCTATTACAGTTCAATGCGAAACCACACACACACAATTCAATACAGAATAAAACACTTAACAGTTTTCGTTTTTCTGTGTATGAAAAAAGGTAGGTACAAATTATTCAAATAAGGCGTTTGAAAATAGTGGAATTAATTACTTTTGGAGTGTCAGAAATTCGTTGGAAGTACTTGATAAATTGCATGCTCATTTTGGTGATTTCGAATCAGTTCAAATTTTTGATTTTTCTACCCTAAGAGTCGAAATAGGATGAACGGATTATATAAACCCGTAGGCAAATATGATACAAGCCCAAACGAAAAAAATATAAATAAGTCTAAATTGAAAACAACGTTCAAACCTATGATTGCGTTGGATAAAAACCGCAATTTTTATACGTGTGCATGCAAAACAAATTTCTTGGTAGAGGGGTCTAAATACAGCACAAACAATATTTTCCAAAAGACCAAAAAAGTGAAAAGTATATTCAAACAAAACGCATTTGACTAGCAGGTCGAACAACGGATGTTCTTAAACCCTACTGACTGCCATGGCGATTGACAAATAAACGGATCACCAGATGTAACAAAATGGATCTAAATTATTAAGTTAATACCAACAGAAAACAATAAACTTGCGGAAAAGATGGTATACCGCAAACATGAGGTGCAAACATTTGTACACCATATCCGTATTTCGACAATAAATGTCTCTTCAGTGGTATTAGGACTCGAAACAGTATTTGGAAGGCTGTATAATTTACCTCAATTTATGATAGACTCTTGAATTATGTAGAGTCGAAATAGGATAAACGGATTATATAAACCCGAAGGCAAATATGATACAAGCCCAAACGAAAAAATATAAACAAGTCTAAATTGAAAACAACTTTCAAACCTATGATTGCGTTGGATAAAAACCGGAATTTTTATACGTGTGCATGCAAAACAAATTTCTTGGTACAGCGCAAACAACATTTTTCAAAAGACCAAAAAATTGAAAAAGTATATTTAAACAAAACGCATTTGACTAGCAGGTCGAACAACGGATGTTCTTAAACCCTGCTGACTGCCATGGCGATTGCCAAATAAATGGATCACCAGATGTAACAAAATGGATCTAAATTATTAAGTTAATACCAAACAGAAAACAATATATATAGTATGGTGTACTAAAGATTTCCAATAAAATGACTCGACGTACGAACCTAATGGGACTGGTTATTGCCAATCATTGAATTTTATTAAATACGCTCAAGTTTAAACCAAGTATTCCAAGACTTTTAAAAACACACACTGGAATTTTCGTCCATACAAAATAATTTTATCATGACGAAAAATGATAGAAATGTTGCATTTTTATTGATCACGTGGTTCTCCAGATTCCCGTCTTTATTTTCACTGACATAAGACCACGTATAAAAAAACGTATCCCATATATACCTATCATACAATCGATTTGAGTTATCTTTCGTGGTTTTTGATAATGACAATTATTTTTTTCAATATACTTTGCCGATGAACGCCCAATTATGCCTTTTTTTCGTTATCCGATGTTTTTCTTTCTTTCTTTCTTTCTTTTTTTTTTTTATCCATCTTTTATTATATTTGTTGCGGGGAAAACATTTAGCAGGATATTTTCTGACAATTTCAGAAATATCGAAACCAGTGTTTGTCGGAATCTGTCTCTTTATAAAAGCTGAAAATTGAGATAAAACTATCGCTTCCATTTAATATCTAAACAAAATATTTTTCATTTATTATAAAATGTATTGATAAAAAAATCCCTATATAGGTTGTATTTTAGAAGGTGTGCTCGATTAAGGATTATTATTTGTTGTTTTGTTTAACGAGAATGCATTTCCAAGTTATTTTTTTTAAGTATCCCTTGAAGTAAATTAACTTTCTTGATAAACAATTAATGGGGGGTCACCGAATTCGTTTTACTGCATAAAATTAAAATCATTAACTGAAATGTGTTAGGTAATAAACATAGAACAACATAAGATAATAAGATTTCGTTGTCAGATGCTGATCCAGGATTTTGAAAAAGGGGGATCTAGGCAATGTTTGAAGTGGAACATGCCCCTTCTCCTAAATCCCCTTTTTGGATGCGCTATGCAGTCAAAACAGTTCTCTTTCGACGTTTAATTCCAAATGCAGTGTAGAATATGACGATTTTGCGCAACGCTAAAATATTATTAGTTACATTGTGTGTTAGTGACCTAATACGAGATATACGGGGTCAGTAAGTTTCTTATGGGACGAGGTTCGCAGCTCGAGTCCCATATGGAATTTACTGACCCCGTATATCTCGTATTAGGTCACTAGCACACCGTGTAACGAATTTATCTTACCTCCTGGGGATATGATGTGGTCTATATTAAAAACAAATATCAAATATAACAATTTAATATATATCACAGAATCTTGATATCTCAAATATAAATAATAATTTCAAAAATCATTAATAATTCTGTATCTGTAACACATCTGTTTGTGTATAACAAGAAAATGATGAAAAATGTATGTATTCATTTCAAAACAATATCTATAATAAACAGTCTGCAGCTGACAACTGTAATATCTGCCAATGTACAATGATGTACATCTTTGCAACTCTATTTGTTAATTGTTAGGTTATGTATTACTGTTACATTTCCATAAAATATCTGATATCTTGACTACATATTGGGTTCTTTAGTTTGAATTGGTCCATGTGAGTTACCATCAAAATCTCCCAAAATATCATTAAGGTCGATATCTTGTAAATAGTCCATAAATCCTTCCCTACTTGTACTATTGTCATGAACTACATGTATGACTTGTTCGTTGTTATTATTTACTGGTACAAGCTCCTGAATTACAGTTCCAGCAGGAATGTTTGCCCTATCTGTAAAGGGTAAGACAAGTGAAGTCATAGAGGGTAAGGCCGTTTGCATTACAACAGGATCTTTCACAAGATTTTCTGAAATTGTTTCGTCCATCCTTATTTTGTCATTCGTAACAACTCTCTGATATGTTGTAAGAGATTGTACTGATTTGTGTCCTATTACAGCCATAATTTGAGCAGATCCGTACATATTTTTCGTTAACACAGTTGCTCCAGATGCACGTATTGAGTGATTTTATACGGCAGGGATAACTTACACTTCTTACTTAGGTCTGACATAAACACGCCCAGTTTCTTTTCTCCAATTGGCATATTAGCATACTAAACATCACATTCCATTTCAAAGCTATCCAATGGTTTCTGCCATAATATATCACATTCTGGATTTAAATGACAAATATACTTTATGTAAGAGGCAACAGGACAGAACACTGAACCTAAAATATAAATGAATTATTAACTTATAGTATATGGTCAGTAAGATGTAATACATGGTGTGTACAAGATTTTTGATACACATCAGTACAACTTAATACATGGTGTGTACAAGATTTTGAATACATGGTCAGTAAGATTTTATACATGGTATGTATAAAATTTTCAATACATGGTCAGTAAGATTTAATACATGGTGTGTACAACAATTTTTATACACGGTCAGTAAGGTTTTATTCATGGTGTGTACAAGATTTTTAATACTAGGTCAGGAAGATTTTATACATAGTGTGTACAAGATTTTTTATACACGGTCAGAAAGATTTTATACATGGTCATGATGGTGAGAACAGGTGTTTTAATACACAGTCAGTAAGATTATATACATGGTGTACATGGTCAGTAAGATTTTATACATGATGTTTACAAGATTTTTAATACACGCTCAGTAAGATTTTATACATCGTGTGCACAAGATATTTAATACAGGACCAGTAAAATTGTATACCCCCCTTTTTTTAAATTGACAACTCACCTGGTGAATCTGGCATAACTCCTGAAACGATTTCCTTGTCAGAATCTCCGTGATTTTAAGTATGCTTGCCTGTGGTCTTGATTTCATATTTAGAGCCTGTCTTACTGTCTGTTTTAACAGAAAATGTTGGTTTGGTCATGGTATGCATGTTTTCGTGACCTCTTCTACAAAAGTAGAGTCTAATATCAAACTGCACTTTATTTGTGAGTCATGTAGGTGTGTCTGGCGAAAAATATAAGGATGTGTAAAGTTTTTCTCGGTCAACCTCGTCAATGACTGCACAGCTCTAAAGTTGGTGTTGCTATCATTAAATTCAGTATCTTTCACTATATCAAACGTTTTATTGTAAGGTGGATATTTTAGGTATCTGTTTAATCCACGTCTTATAGACTCTAGAGATGATGCTTTATACCGCTCACCGTCGGGTTTTCGAAGATCTGCATAAAAATGTGAGTGATTCGTTCAGGCGCACACAATCAAAAGTTTCAAAAGCACAGTTCTGTTTTTTCTCATTCAAATAATCACGAAGAATATTTGCACATCTTTTGTTAGCTATTACAGTATTGTCCGAATTTATCTTCAGGCGTTTATCTGTGATCTCCTCGTTTGTTGTACTTGCGAAACGCTTCTGCGTCGTTTTCGTCGCCAGCTTTTTTGTTTTGAAAGGGAAGTATCTACTTACTAACCCCATATGGTAACTAACCCTATTTGGTCACTAACCCCATATTTTTAGGACACCCTATATCAAATATACAAGTCACCACGTGTAGTGCTTTAACCAATCATATCCCCATAAATCTATACGAGGTAAGATAAAAGTATTTATAGGATGCAGGGCCATGGATACAAGTGTTCGTTGCATATGTATTTTACATATGCATATTTAGGACGAGAAGATGAATATGCACCAGACTTTGTATTATAACGCAGGAAGACATGTTACCCTACCCGGACATATGATTCTGACTCCGGACCGACCAATCTTTGCTCTTAGTTATTATAATCCATGCATTTTGACAAAAGCTTAACGTATAAAGTTAAAAGACATAGTGGAACTTTAATATCCCCAAATATGTACAAAAACATTTAAGAGGAGGTCATACATATAATTCTGTCAATTATTTTTGTTGTGATCAGGACTTTTTTAATTGAATACTGAGAATTAAACCTTTAACACAAACAGTTTCATTGAAATATATATTGATTAATGCGCAATCGAAATATTATTATTTCATGATAAAATTCCACAAATCTGGATTTATTTTTCATAGACAAGATCTTTGTGCTAGCGTTTGGCCTATCAAAAGTATGGTCACCTACCATCCCCCCTTTTGTTTGGTGTTTCCTTAATGTTGCTGGGTGTACCAGTATGTACTCTATACAATATTGTATTCAACATTATAACATGCTTAAAAGGGTCGTCCATTTGGTTGTCCGAGATGTATAAATACACAGCCACGTCCAGAAGCAGTGGGGACGTCTAATTAAATCTAATGTAGAGGCGTGCATTAGTTCTACACGGAACAGAACCAGGGATCCACAGGGGGCCTGTTGCAAGACAAAATGTCTGCCTTTTTGTGTGGGCTTTGACTGCCAAGATTCAAATCATTTGCTTCACCAGAAATAAAATTCAAGTTACGCTACTGTCGATTGATTGATAGTTGGTTGCTAAACGTCCAGTGGCAAGTATTTCATGCATAATTAACGTGCGCAGAGAGCATTCTCTCTACAATAGGCATCGGATTTAAAGTCCCCACTATGACCGGACGTGACTGCGTACTTGTACATCCCGCACAGCCAAAATGACGCCCCACTTTGGCAATGGTTTATCTGTCGATCAAACAAGACCAATAGTTACCATATTTCTATTTCCCGGTCATCCTTCAAGGGTTACTGTCAAATCGAGCACACTACCATAAGACCAAAGAGACAGTTATGAATATGGAAGATACATATACATGTACATGTATTAATCAAAACATTTACAACAAGAATATGTGGCCTTAAGACACAGTGCCCCTTCACATGATGACATTTTCATGTTCAGTGCACCATTTAATCCGGGTCAAAGTCTAATTTGGTATATAATTTTATAAATATTATATTTTGAACAGAACGGAAGAACGGACAGATGCACAGACCAGTAAATATATTGTCCCCTCGCTATCATAAGTTGGTCATAAAACTAAAATGATCATCTTACTTAACAAAACTTCAATCAAATATTCCGTACATGTCCGTTTTTGATACATATTTGCATAAGTTAAACGCCAAACATTTCAGAAAAACAAAAAGTAAAAACATTAACTGATTCAGTAAAATGTAATCATATTTTGTCTTGAAGGTGCGTCCTCATATATTCCGTTTGATAAAATTTTACGGAAAGGTAAAAAATTACTAGCAGAAAGATGCAACAGTGATCTGAATTTATACCTCTGACAAGAGTATCTTGAAAGAAATTATAAAAATATCATTAGTATGCTAAAAAATAGAAGAAGCAAGTCGTGTACACCTTTTACATTCCGGAGTGTTTAAAACTCATGTTTTAACTTTATAACGTATAAATCAAAAATGAGAAGATCATCTCGCTTCAGATTCAATTATTTTTATTTTTTCAAACTTAATTTTGATTTAGTAGCTTTAAGAAATCACCCTTTGAGAGATACATAATTATATGGGTCAAGTGAAATGACGAAGCAATGATCGTTGCATTTGATTACCGGTAAGTTTAACTGAATTATTTATTCCCTTGAAAGTTTGATGTCAATAAAACCATCCCAAATTTAATAACAAAATATGTAAAGAATTGAAATAGCAGATTGTGCTAATTTTTAAATAGCATCTTTTCCAACAAAGTATGTGTATTCAACGAGCCAAAAATTCATGCAGTCTATGCTCCCCTCCATCGTCCTTCAATGCAATAGGCCGAGATACGGTCAGATAGGTTGGTTATGTCGAGTAACGTCATTTTATTCAGGATTAAGGATTGTTTGGTTGTTTGTCATGTATTCGTTTTTGAGTGGTGTTGGGAAGGAGGCCAAATATTTGGTTTTCTTTGAAGTAATTGTTGGTTATTGTAGTCTGTTATCGACTATAGGTTTGTGACAAGTCCTATAAGCTTGGTATCTTGCTATATTTTTTAAATGAAGGCGTTCCAAAGTTTTTTTAAATTCTATAACTCGTTAATTAGGGGAATATCTAATAATGGTAATAATAATATACACCTATGTGTACTTTTTTCGGTTCTTCTGCTCAACCACACCTAATTTATCTTTTTCATCATAGTAAGCAATTGTTGTAAGTAGATACAAATTGTCTTTCTAATAACGGTAAAATAACAGAATAAAATGGGGAATTTTATATCTATAAATAATATTAACTTGAAATTATAAAACTTGTATAAATTTACTTCTTATTTATCTTCATTGGACACTTTACAATACCATATGTTCGTTGTTTTGCACATGGTGTCACATATTTCTTGTTTATGTGTAAACAATGTCATCTTAAATGCACTCTCCGCTGAAATAGGGTCTAGATGGGGTTAACAGAAAAGAGAATAAAGACCCAAAAAATTAATGAATAGAGAAAAATTAGCAAACAAATTAAGAAAAGAGAATAATGAGGTGCAAAAGAATAATAAATAACTTTGAAAAATAAATACAGAAAAATTTTGTTATGTTGGGGCCTTTTATAGCTGATTTTACGTTATGGGTTTTGTTCATTGTTAAAAGTCATATGGTGGCCTATAGTTGCTTACAAATACGTTATTTGGACTATAGCTTGTCTAGTTGATAGTTGTTTTAAAATTGGCAATCATACCACATCTGCTTATTTTTAAATAATTATTATAAAACATCAATCCATTTGCCATTGATCAATTTGTTAGAATAAAGTAAAAAAAAAAAAGTAGCTTGTTTCTTTTTGAAAAAAAAGAAACGCATCAAAAAGTGAAAAGGGACATGGTTAAACTTGTATAAGATATAGTCCTTTTTTGAAGGAATTGCATTTATTCAAGTTTAGAATAATAAAAATTACTTTGCGCAAAAGGATCTGTACCATAAAAATGACACTATTTGTTATAGGTATTAGTAACATATTTTTGACAGATAAAGAAAATGATACACCGTTCAGAAAATAAAGATTTGCTGATAAATGTAGAAGGGAAAGGAAATCGCATATTTTGATGTCGCTACCAGGATTAATTGTGGAAACAAAATAGCTGAAACTTTGGATTTTTGGTTGTTTCTTTGTGTATTTTACTATTCTATGTTCTCCTCATATATACATTTAACCCATGTCCTGTCTTTTAAATAATAAAAAGTAATTTTTGTTATTGGCTATATTGTACCTGAATAAACGAGTTCTGTATTATCTCCAGAACAGTTATCTCTTCCCCATCGAATATATGTGGAACTCCTATTAAATTAAATTTAAATATAAAAAGTACGATTAAGGTAAAATAAACTAGTATGTCATTTAAATATGCCATCTTTTCTGGTGTTCTCAATAATATTAGAAAACGAGCTACACCTTGTTCTATAAGTAAAAAGAAACAGTGTTCTTAACTAATGTGTGTAAATATAAAGCATGCTTTTAAAAAGACATATGTATTGAAATTACAGAACTCGCAAACAATTGTGTATTCCAAAAGCTGAGATATGATTCTTCCGCACAATATGTTAAGCAACAGCTTGTAATCGCTTTGTGACGTCATATATGTAATGATGACTTGTACAATGTTTTGAACACAAAAGTTTAAATTTTGAATCCTATTCGTCTCAACAACAAGCTAACCAAAATTTAACACTACAGGTTAATGTATGGCCTTCAATACTGAACAAGAAGTACAAATCTAAAGCAGTGTCCCATTTGAATTGCAATTACACTTTTTATAGTCTCCTGAAAAAAATATAGTTTTGAATATTCACTCTGGTTGTTCTCTCATTTTCTAATGTCCTCTTATTTTCATAAACTTACCTTGTGTTTATTTTCAACTGCACTATCTGTGCTCTTTTGAATGCTAAATAATCTCGAATAGAAACTTGGGTGCAAAGACGTATTCAACTTTGTGTGACCGTTGTGTAATAAACAAATTTCACCCTTCGAGGTCAATTAATGTTCTGTTTACTTAATAATTACTTATAATAGCGAAGTCCGACTATTTCGAAATGATTCTAATGCAATATGTGCTGCCTCAAAAAAATATTCGTCCGCTCGAGATATCAACACACCCAACATGAGAAAGAAGTAATAAACAAGAATCTGTGTCCATAAGAAATCATGCCCCGCTCGCACTATCATATGCTTACGTTCTGTGAAAAATGAAATCAGAGTCAAGGCCGTAATGTCGCAAAAGTCGCCTCATAAAAAAACATGAGTTCTATGTTTAAAGTTAATGAAACTACACAACTTCATGGTGAACTTACCTTACCAAAATATGTAGCGTAAGAATGCACAAATTTCACACCATCACATAGACACTGCATGAGACAAGTGCAAACGGAATTTTTAAGGGACAAACAGAAAGGGGTTAAAAACTTTATAACTTCTTTTAACGCGATGGTATACATTTGTTATGAATAATTAAAAACTTACTCTGTAGAGTTTGCATATCACGTGCGTGTTGCGCCTTTTCCGCCACCAGATCTTTTTGTTAAGTGTCAATCACTCCTTTTTGATGTGTGTAATTGGTTTGAATCATGTTCAGTGAATTCATTGAACTTGTAAATTCCTTTTGCAAAGTTTCAACCAGCCCTCCTTGGTGCGTGTATTTTGTTTGCAAATCGGTCAATGAACTTGTAATAGATTGTAAACTCTGGCTCATAGTTAGTAACGTTGACTCGAGATGTGCCAATCGGTTACCAATCACATCAGGATCATTCAAAAGAAGTCTTCGATATTGATCTTTATCAGCATCTTGACATCCAAACACAGACAATAATCCAAAAAGCAAAATAACGACACGAGACATATTGCAGACAAATCATGGATCAGACAACTAGCTTAAGTATTAAAGTTGATAAGATAAAAACCGAGGTCACCGGTTTTTTAAAGGCAGTGCTTTAATGCCTTTCTGGTTGCCGGGTTAATCCTTCCTTCCGCGATATCCAACTTATCTACGTGGGGGGTCATTAGGCTCCAAGTAGATCCGGAAATGTTGAATTCTCTCCTCTTCTTATTGTGATATAAAATGTTTTTTGTTTCATTTCATTTACATTGGGAAGTAGAGAAATGATCATTGTGTTTTGTTAGTTTTAAAAACTTTTGGTATATTTGTATTTTGCATTATAAGCAGTCAACCGATTGACAAACTAGAATTATTTGAATTCCGTGTGGAAAGAGATCGGGTTAATTTCGAGTGTTATCTGCAATCTAGATGTTTATAAATCATTTCAGTCGTTGAAATAATAATTAAAGGTCGACTGAACATGAATTATATCATACAATTTAAAGCGTATTTCTGTTTATGCACGTGAACCCGTCTAACGTTATTGTTATTTCGCAGTTATATTAAGTAGCAAATTATCGTTCCTGAATACTGTGAATTCATTAGTATTCGTTGGATACCAATTTTCGTTGGTTTCGTGGAAACAGATGAACCACGAATTTAAATGTTCAACGAATTACAAATTTTCTTTAGGCTTTGTATGCAGAGATTGGCAAAACCACGAAATCAAATATCCACGAAAATGCAAGTTTTCCTCAATCCACGAAAATTGATACCCACGAAAATAAATGAATCCACAGTAGGTGGCGCCGTGGTAGCCGATCCTGTTCCTCAACTTCCGGTTTGTGCACTGTGCAACTATTACAGTGACATTTTTAATTAACGATGCCAAGTACTTGTTGTTGTGTACCTGGATGTCATTTAAGAGGAGGACATGCATTTCCAAATGACTTAAAAAGAAGGAAAAGTTGGATCAACGCCATGGCCCATACGCAGATTGGACGAGAACACGATGAAATCGTGGAGTTCATCTGAATCAGCTGTTGTTTGCAAGGCACATTTTACTGAAAAAGACTACGTGCAGGTAACTATTCATGGTAAAACTCTATTTTCTTTTTGAAATATATACTTATATATGTAATCGCCATGCGAATAAACCAAAGTCTGTTTACAACCGCAATTATCGTTTTATAATAAAATGGGGTGGTTAATTCAAGACGTCATAATTTTTCGGATTACGATTCAATGTGATCTGTTTGAGATTTTTTGGTGATTGCTACAATTATAATGATTTCTTACAAGAGATATATCATACTGAGAATTATTTTAGCAGTAATTATGCTAATGTAGTAATGACAGGAATGCATAAGCTATGCCTCATAGACTTACTTGAAAAATATCAATGACAATGTTAACAGGAACAAAACAATGACATGCTCTCATCTATATTATAGTTATTTAGGTACAAACAATGTACGTTTGTTGCATAAGTCTCTCATTGTTTGTCCTTTGGATTTACATAACATACATTGAATCAGGCATATATGTTATGATGGTATGATACTAAACCCCTAGCGGGAAGGATTGTGCCTGATATTCATATGATGAAGACATAATCTTTCAATCAGTTTAATTGAAGTCTGGAGCTGGCATGTCAGTTAACTGCTAGTAGTCTGTTGTTATTTATGTATCATTGTCATTTTGTTTATTTTCTTTGGTTACATCTTCTGACATCAGACTCGGACTTCTCTTGAACTGAATTTTAATGTGCGTATTGTTATGCGTTTACTTTTCTACATTGGCTGGAGGTATAGGGGGAGGGTTGAGATCTCATAAACATGTTTAACCCCGCCGCATTTTTGTGCCTGTCCCAAATCAGGAGCCTCTAGCCTTTGTTAGTCTTGTATTATTTTTAATTTTAGTTTCTTGTGTACAATTTGGAGTTTAGTATGGCGTTCATTATCACTGAACTAGTGTATATATTTGTTTAGGGGCCAGCTGAAGGACGCCTCCGGGTGCGGGAATTTCTCGCTGCATTGAAGACCTGTTGGTGACCTTCTGCTGTTGTCTGTTCTATGGTCGGGTTGTTGTCTCTTTGACACATTCCCCATTTCCATTCTCAATTTTATTTAAACATAGTTTTATCCAGATTGTAATGAATAAATCTAGTTAATATTTTGCCAGGTAGTACAAAGTATACATTGCTAATGGAAGTTCATTTGATTATCAAAAAACTAATGTTTTATAACCTTTTTTCAGGGCGCAAACCCACCATACAGAGACTTAAGTCTACTGCCATTCCCAGCCTATTTTCCTGGACCAAGCAAGAGACTGAACCGTCCGCAAAAAGAAAAATCAGGGCAGTTTCCTGTGAAAACAAAAGAACTAAATTTGATAAATATTGTAGTAGAAATCTAGAGGAAAGTTTTGATTGTAAAGTTGGTTTTCCTGAAGAAGTCATTCATACTGCAGAAAGGATTTATGACTGTCCACCACCAATTGTCGAGCTAATGTTGAGCTTCACAGATGGAATTACACAAACACCATCAATGCCTATGTTTTCAGCAGAGAATTTTGAAATGAAGACACGTGACACAGCCATGCATTTTTATACTGGTTTAGAGTTGTATACTAAATTTTTATTTGTTTTGACCACACTTGTTCCAGCAGCACATTGAGATAGATATATTTTCAAATTGATAGGGTGTCAGTTGAAAATCAGTTTTTTTATGACTCTGATGAAATTGAGGCATTATACAACCAACTTTGAACTGTCTAGATTATAGATTGAATCTTGTGTTAAGAATATTGTGTATACATGGATTGTTTTTATGTCTAAACAGTGGTGTGAGGCTAACAATTGGCCATCTAGTGGTTTAGTCAGGGATTTTTCGCCATCCAACTTCAAATTAAAGTTTCCTTCAACTTGGATTATTATTGACAGCACAGAATATCCCGTGATAAAACCTAAAGCTCCTAGAGCTCAGGCAACCTTTTCATCATATAAAAACAGAAACACTGAAAATACTTGTATGTTCGACACCTGGTGGTTTAGTCAACTATGTCTCTAATGCATATGTTGGTTGTACCAGTGACTGTGAAATAGTTGAAAGATGTAGAATAGTTCAATTATTTGATCCAGGTGACAGTGTGATGGCAGACAAAGGTTTAAATGTGCAAGATTTGTTTGCTAACTTTTTTCAAAAAAAGAAACAGAATTATTTCCAAAACTCTTATACAGGATTGAAAAGTCTCAAATTAACACATGCACATAGAGCGAATTATTGGACATGGCAAAACATACAAAATTCTAATAAATCCTATGAATGGAACTGAAACAAAACTTTCATCTGAAATAACATTTAGTTGTATTATGTTGTGTAATTTCAGAACTTGCATTGTGCCAAATGATGCATAAATAAAAGTGACGCAATGAATTTTGTTCTGATATATATATATTTACAATTACATGCACATGTAAATTGTAATGCATATAAAAATAAGGAGATGTGGTATGATATTCAGTGAGTTTATCAAACCAAAGTGCATAAGAAATGGGTTTAAGCAGCTACAGGTGTTACTGTCACTGTACAATCTCCAACAATGAGAAAAACTCGTACCGTGTAAAAAATTTCAGAGATCTTACAACTAAGTTTTGTTGTCTCACCTTGACTTTGGTGAATTATTTATATCTGTTGATGTAAATATAAAAAAGAAGATGTGGTATGATTGCCAATGAGACAACTCTCCACAAGAAACCAAATGACGCAGAAATTAACAGCTACATGTATAGGTCACAGTACGGCCTTCAACAATGAGCAAAGCTCATACCGCACAGTCAGCTATAAAAGGCCCCAATGACAATGTAAAACAATCCAAACAAGAAAACTAACGGCCTAATTTATGTACAAAAAATGAACGAATAACAAATATGCAACACAATAACAAACGACAACCACTGAATTACAGGCTCCTGACTTGGGACAGGCACATACATGTACATGTACATACAGAATGTGACGGGGTTTAACATGTTAGCGGGATCCCAACCCTCCCCTTACCTGGGACAGTGGTGTAACAGTACAATATAAGAACGAACTATAAAAATCAGTTGAAAGAGGCTTAACTCATCAGATGGATAAATACAAATACAAGTGGCCATGGCCGGGTAGTTGTACATCCAAACAACAAAAAGACACTAAGTACAGATCTGAGAGGACTCGCAGTTACTGACAGCTAGTTCAAAGCCACTAACAACTGATAAAAAAATCTTGCATGTTAGACTAAATTATCAATCCGTAAGCTCCCTTTAGAATTTTTTTAAATTTTAGATTTTACATTTCTGAGTTGTTGGGTTTTATTCATTAAAAAAGGGGGGATTTTCCAGTTTTTGGACAACAACTCAAAAATGCTTTAAGCAGTTCGCATGAAGCTTTGGTGAATTATTTATAGCTATTGATGTAATCTCCCTATTGATTTTCATAAAACTTGGCGTCCGTCGTCGTCTGTCGTCGTAAACTATTTCAAAAATCTTCTCCTCTGAAACTACTGGGCCAAATACCTTCAAACTTTAACTAAATGTTCCTTAGGGTATCTAGTTTATAAATTATATCCGAAGTTTTGATCCATCGACAAACATGGCCACCATGGCTAAAAATAGAACATGGGGGTCAAATGCAGTTTTTGGCTTATATCTTAAAAACTAAAGCTTTTAGAGCAAATCTGACATGGGGTCAAATTGTTCAATTGGTCAAGATCTATCAGCCCTGAAATTTTCAGACGAATCGAACAACCCATTGTTGGGTTGCTGCCACTAAATTGGTAGTTTTAAGGAAATTTTGCAGTATTTTGTTATCTTGAATATTATTATAGATAGATATAAACTGTAAACAGCAATAATGTTCAGCAAAGTAAGATCTACAAAAAAGTTAATAAGACCATAATTGTCAATTGACCCCTTAAGGAGTTATTGCCCTTTAAAGACAATTTTACACAATTTGTTCATCAAGTTTGCTAACATTTAAAAATCTTCTCTGAAATACAGGTGAGCGATTCAGGCTCTTGAGAGCCTCTTGTGTCATTCACAAATTACTTTATACTTGGAAATATAATTTTTGCTTGGAGTTATAGTTTCTAAAAAAAGTATTGTCATTGAAAGAGTTGACATGTTGCAATGTACATTTATTCTACATAGTACTATGGTACCAAATCAAAAGTTTATATAGAAGAAAGAAGTCAAAGGTTTCCCATCATAGTTTAGTTACATACATTTTTTTTGTACCTGAGGTCGTTGAATATAGATCATTATATTAATAAGGAGATGTGTTATGATTGCCAATGAAACAACTATCATCCATACTTACCAGTAACAAACCACATTTGCAAAGTTGAATAAAATACAGTTGATAACATTAACTTATTACTAAAAAGAAAATGCCTAACTATTTTAAACAGTATTTGACTATAAACATAGATAAAAAAGGTACAAACTGGACAAAATGCACTAGTTCATAAACAAGTGAGAACAATCACCTTCATATAGTGCTCAGATTATGACATTCATAAAACTTGTTCAATATCATTAGAGAACTCTAAATCTTAAATACTGAAAGCCACCTCTGATAAGTACACTGTACTATGCAAGATAATGATATAACTGGACTGAAAATGCACGCAACCTGTAATTAACTGCCTTTACAGCGCTTTCACGCTTTGATTTCTATAACGTTAACATGACTCTAACACGAAAGAATATTCATAATTTGAATTGGTAATAGACGGTACGAGCTTTATGCAATTTTCAATCGTATGGAAGGCCCTTTCGAGTATTTTTCGCTGGCTTACTTGTTTTTGTTAATAGCTATGATTTTTGTAACGGTTTTCACATCTTTTACATGTAAATTACGGATTCTTTTAAGCTTCGTGCACTCATTATGTGACAAACAGACTTTAAATTGAAAGAAAAAAATACATTTGACTCAATGCAATCTCAAGCACCTACACTTGTAGAAATTCACAATATTTAGCAAATATAAGAAATAAGGCTAATATGGAAACAGATTACCAGTGACAAAAATATGAAGTGTAATACATCATACAAAAATGTGAATATCAAATAAAACTTGATACAACTCGTTCGGTTTATAATTATACTTTAACGCTGAAAGAAACTAATGGATTTTTGTGCTTTTTAACGTTGTTACGTTTGTAAACCCTAATTGTACTGCCAATCTTCTGGTCTGGTTCCATTTTAACCATGGTATATATATTCAAATGATATACTTTTCTATCGCTTTCTTCAAATTTTATTAAGGTATTGAATTACTGGACAGGTATGACCTAGGAATGCAAGTTATGGGAGTGATAGGGGCGGGCGGGCGGGCGGGTGATATTTATTTTCAATCTTATGAGGAACGATTATGTACATTTTTTGACACAATGCTTAATTATTCATGCACAACAACATGTATTTCCAACATTTTGCTTGAGGATATTCATATTTAAGTTTGGAAAGATTATTTATTTCTTCCGGTTGCATAATGGTGTTTTTTTCAAATTCCTTCTGACGTCCCCCTGCCACCCATCCTTCAGAATACTCTGAAGGGTAAATGTCTATTAAAGTAATCGACCCACCCACACACACACACACACACCAACAAAGACGTCTAATAACATTAACGGTACTAATGGTACTGCACCAGATGCGTATTTCGACAATTAATATTTCTTTAGTGATGTACAATTTACATATTTGAAAAATAATAAAAACGTTGAAGAACTGATAAAACCAAAAGGGACCTAAGGAAAGCATAATCCAGGCAAGGAATCAGAGCTTTGCATATTAGAGATATATTCCTTATACTTTATTGAATGTTATATCTAACAACTTTAAGATGACAGAAAATGTGATATAAATGAACGGAATTGTTAAGAAAAATGTCAATAAGGCAATAATCGCAATAAAACACCATACATATTTTAAATATATAGTAATATGCAGGTACATCATTCTCAATCATTCATAATCGTTGAATCTATTGTTGAAATCCTCTGCATTCTGTATGCCATGTCAAGAACAAAATACGGGAACTGATAGATATATGTTTTACGCGGTTATTATATTTCACGATATCGCCACAAATTTTGTATAAATACAGTCACGTCTGGTCAGATTGAAGATATTGTATCTGAAGCTGTTGTTGCCCGGCATAATGTCTAGAATTTCAAGTTCTTAACATGTCATAAATCCCGAAGGACACTTTTCGTAGGACTGGAGTTCTATTTCGGGGCAATATTTCTGTCTCACCTATTCTTCATTTTCAACCATTATCTTAGTATTTGTTTACTCGGCATTATTTGTCTCATAATCATATTCAAAACCCGGATGTTGTGAGACATATGTACGTTTTTGTTTTTATAACAAGGAGAATTTAACAAAAATAAACCACCCATTCTCCCGTTCCACTAACTATTATATCGACTCGCTTAACAAAAGAAAGAAGACACCAAGGGTACAAATAAAACCATAGGTCCAGCCAAAACAGACAGCACCAGGGCCAAAAGACAATAAACGAAAAGACAGACAACAGTTATAACAAAGAACAGCGCACAGAAAACCAGAGATCGAGCAACCAAATCAGAAACCGGGGATGAAATCAATTGTTCAGGAAATAATTCCCTATCAACTAGTGACACCGGTACCCGTCGTGTTACTCATTGCAAGTAACATACGAGATATTATAATGTCAACATAGCATTATTAATAAGCATGAATTAGTATTGCCAGTTGGCTACACTTTTCATTGAATTTCATTTTGTTGTTGATATTGTCTTCTTTTCACATTGTGAATGTTGTTGCAAAAAGTCCACAGGTAAGATATTTGACAATGGACTTTCTTTACTGATATTTATCTAAACTCGGTATCAGTTCATCTTATCAATATGATATACTGATTTAATGGTATATAAAAAGATAAACAGGAATTAGGACAAAAAGGTAATGGCGTAAATAAGGAAATTCAATATTATGTAGTCGATTTAAGATCTAAGATCTGCCCTAACATTTTGGGTTTTTTTTTTATGCTTCCCAACTTTAATGGTACTGGGAGACCATTATTAAAATGTTCCTTGTAATTTTACTCCCGAAGTATTGATAAAAGATGAATAAAAGAATATGTGATGTATATACGTGAGCAACTTAACAACAACAAAAAATAACCAAAGGACACGTCATCTGTGTGATTTGTGAACGGCAGGTAAATGTTGCAATAAGTATATGACGAATTAAGTTTTAAGAAACACCTCATCAAAATAATCTCTAATATAACATTAGATACCGATTTTCATAAATTTGACACGAGAAATATTTAATAAAAAAGCGAGCAGAATAGAAATCTATGGTATTAAAGTGAACATTTATTATAAAATAAATAACCGGCTTTCTCAAATAATATTCCTAGCCCGGTTCATTGGCTATACTTTTAATTCTTTTCAACGTTTGTATAAGGTTCAGGATATTCAAATATTTTGGTCTCAAGTATCACTGAACAGATATAAAAATTGTCGAAATGCGCATCTGGTGCAGAAGTAAAATTAGTTATTTGTTATAATAATTGTATTGTTTTATCATCCTTCACTATAAAATAAAGATAAGAATATTTAAAGCTGACATGTAATTCCTCTCAGTCGAATCGTAATCGATAACCTTTGACATGTAATGTCTTCATTTAGATAAAGATATACACATTAATAATCGTAAATATTGTACATATATTAAAACTTTAATTTCTTCAAAACATAAATTTCGACAATTTCTGATTTGACAAAGCATATATTGAATTTAATGGTTTGTAATCTGGGGTTTGCCAAAAGCTCAGTACAAAATTAAGATAAAAGAAATATACTATTTCCAAAGATACATATATTCAGCTAAATATTTCATAAAGCTACTCCTATCTGTGTGAGTCACATCATTTTTACATCTCGGTACTTTTCACGATGATAGACTGATGTGAATTCCAGTTATATTAAGGAAGGTGTTTGTTATCGCTGTCAAGAGACAACAACACAGTCCAAAGTAGTTGTGAAGTTATTAAACATAAAATATCTACCACCAACACTATGGTCTCCGAATAACTGAAACATTCAGGAATATCACATTAGCCATTGACGAGGTTCCTCAACAAGTGTCGGGGTTTAAAAATGAATAATAGTCTTTTGGTTTTGATTTTATCATAACCTTGAAGTTCCTTCTTTTAATCTCAAATAGTAGCTCGACGCAATGTACAGAGAAGGACATGCATTAAACATCAGGAAAAGCACTTAAGACAATTGATTTCTAAGCATTACTGGTATTTGAGTTAGTAAAACCGTTCTAGAAATATATGATGTCAAAATGTATAGTTTATGTGTGTCAAACTTTTGCATGTGCATATATTAAACTGGAGTGAAATATCCCGGTTAATTCTGCAATTTTATTGGTTACCTAAACAGGGGAGATGAGCCCATTTCCCCTGTGGAGGAAAACAAAGATAAAAATGGTAATTAGTGTTGCAATCAGGACATTCCAGTATAATATAATTGTTATTCCGGCTTCACAGGAGATATGGGCTCATATTCCCTGGAAATGCCCTATATCCCTTCGCGTAGCAGCTCAGCAGAAATAAAACATTGACAGGAAATATGAGCCGATATCCCCTGTGAAAATCCCGAATAACATATAATATTCAAAGCTTCTAACGAATACAGATTATTTTTTTATCATTTTCCCTAAAATGCTTTTGAATGATCGATTGTTGATTAATCGATTTTCAATGGCAAACATTTCATGCATATTCAGGACGAAAACAAACAAGTGAATCTGTGAGCTACTGCTCACTAACGATACCCCCGCCCGCTGAAAGTATAAGGTAAGCAGGAAGTTGTTGAGTGATGAATCTGAAAACGCATCACACGGTATAGCTGACTCATATAAATCCTGAAACCAAATTTCAGAAATCCTTGTAATGTAGTTCCTGAGAAAGATGCGATGAAAAATATTCATGGTACGGACGGACGGACTGATGGACGGACAGACGGATTGACTGACGGATGGACGGATGGACGGACGGACGGACAGACAGAGGTAAAACAGTTTACCCTAACTTTTTTAAAGCGGGGGTATAATTAACAATTAATACAATAGGTTTATTCTGCAACATAGGGCAACCAGATTGAATGTCTGGACAGTCGTACTGCCATTGGAATGTAAGGGTACGTCGGACTGCCATTGGAATGTAAGGGTACGTCGGACTGCCATTGGAATGTAAGGGTACGTCGGACTGTCATTGGAATGTAAGGGTACGTCGGACTGCCATTGGAATGTAAGGGTATGTCGGACTGCCATTGGAATGTAAGGGTACGTCGGACTGTCATTGGAATGTAAGGGTACGTCGGACTGCCATTGGAATGTAAAGGTACGTCGGACTGCCATTGGAATGCCATTGGAGTGTAAGGGTACGTCGGACTGCCATTGGAATGTAAGGGTACGTCGAACTGGAACAAACCATTTGCCTTCCAACAGGCCACCTACGGACCCCCAGTTAACCCTTGTGGTGCCCATGAATGCTTAATAGGGGTGGTTGAAATCAATTATTACAAAATTAATGCAATATAATTCAAAGAATTGTCTTTTTTCATTTAAGCATCGTTCGTCTGAACAAGAGACATCGACACATTAACATCTTACGCGGTTTTTTAGAAACCTTATCAATCAAAATAATCCTTCCTTACTTATGGATGCTCTGCATTGACCAAATACAAGAAAGCATGAGTTCTCCACTCTGCAATAATCTAAAATCGTAGAAACATTGTACTTTTGTGAACAAACTAAATATGTCAGTAAAGCTGCCAATAGAGTTAAGTATTCTCAATTTACGATCCTTTAGATATAAATATTTGCTTTCAAAAATGAAAATTTATGTAATTGTTACAGCACATTTTTACCTTATCGTAACGTGAATTAGACATTAATCAACACGAGTTTATAACAAAAGATGAGTATGTTGCTTTTGTCTTGGTATGATAGGACATTATTGTAGATGTAAGTGATGATGAAGGTGCTTTGTTTTATTTATGGTGTATAACGCAGTTGCTAACGTTTTTATCTCCTAACCTGTTATCGTTGGTAATGTTCTTTAGCTGTAACTGTACTGTTCCATTCCTGACGTATGTGATACAAGTGATTTGTATAAATAAAAGTACTTTTGAGGTAAACGACAATTGGACAACAACACAACAACATAAGTTTATCACAAGACGGGTGTCTATACAATAAAACTCTAAATCGCATCAAGTGTAAATAAAGTTGTATTTATTTTCATACTCAAGCGATAACCAAAAACAAAGCAACAAGTTCCATTCATTTGATTTAAGATAAGCATGAGACTGGGACAAAATTTCCTTCTGACTGTACAAGATAATGCAAGAACATCCCCGTTTTTCATTAGAAAAGATTGTGAGAAGTTCTTCAACTTTTTGCACAAGAAAGTGAGAATACCCTCATGTTGTTGAATCCGATTGATAACAAACTATTGTCTAATTTGAATAGGATATAGGTTATTGCTTTTTCTTGTTGTTTTTTTTTCTTTGTTTTAACATATTTTTTACTCACAAATCGTACTCAACACCCGTGAAAGTCAGCAAATAAGTTTCGCGATTTTAAAACCAAGGCATGAATCAATGAAGACAAAATTTACTGAACAGTTCCACTTCCGGTCATAAAACGTATAAACATTTTTTAATCCTTTTAAAAAGTACTTATTTTATTCACAATATATATATCTTAGATCTTAAAGCTGAATAAAAAGCGATTTCCTCATATTTTCTTAAGCAAAGTAAAGGTGTAAATATACCATTTTCTCCTGTCTAATCTATGGGACGTTACTCTCGCTCATTGGGGGGAAATACTCTACCTAATTCAAGTATTTAGATACACCTTAAGGGCGTTAGCCCGAATGGGTGTATCTAGTTTGCACCAAGATATAATTGTCAACGCAGAATGATAGTTTTCAATAATTTAGGAGGGGGTCTTTCAGCGATTTTAACATATGTTATTGAAAATTATGATAAATGCAGGGTATCCGATTACGTTTAACGACATCTTGGTGTAAATAATATCAATGAATTCGTGATAATACAACAGTAGGCCGGTTATATTTAAACTCGATGTTTTCATTTTTGATTGAGCAGCAGCTGCGAAAAGACCATCTGATTTAGTACATAGCGCGGGTTGTCAGCATTATAAATTTAAGATATAATTGAGTACACAACGTTAATTTTCCGGATTGCGCTTATTAATTGTCTCGATTTTATGGGAAGCATATTTGTCAGAAAATGTGAAATTTATATAAATTAATTAGTATCAATATTATCATACTAGGAAGTCATACTTATTTACTTTATCATACTAGGAAGTCATACTTATTTACTTTAAGTATATGATAAGTGATATGTCAACTTCATTTACCGTTATCACACTTTTCACTGGCAATTATAAATTTAGTTATTAGCTTTATTTACCATCAATGAATATACGTTCATTATGATTGATATAAATCATCGAAAGGAAATTAATGATGATTCATCGTGCATTCTATACAGATAAGTCTCTAATATAATTTTATTAATCGACGTGTTGTTGTTAAGTGTCTTGTTCTATATTCCTTTGAAGAAGCAATATACAATTCTACAGCTACCATTAGTGATAACCTTTTGATGATTTGTTGTCAAGCATATGTTATATGGTAAATTTGGAAACAAATTAAACTAACAAATAAAAAAAAATCAATTTTGCGATAATATTTTATTTAATAAAATACAAATTTAAGTAAATAGGTTTATTTCTCGCTTTTTCAAGTTGTACAATAGTCATATTTTATACTTTTTGAGTACATTTAAGATAGGTTTTATGTTATTTGATTATGCATGTTTTTTGTGATAATATATTTTTGACTCCTCCACACTTTTTGTATTTTTCCGGCTACCCTGCATATTTTGAGCCTGAAATAATTATGAAAATAAAACGCAAAAAAAGTTCTTATATTCATTTACTTCTGTTTAATGCTGATATAACTTAAAGTATGCCCTTTTTATCAATGTAAATAAATTGAACATGCTCAAATTTGAATTTCAGAGGATGGACCTCAAAATGTATTATTCGAATCAAAAAAGAAATAACAAAGTCATACATTTTGTAAAAGGTAAGACCAATTTCCTCGAACTAAATTTCCGTGAGGATCATGCATATTTAAAACCTTTTTTCCAATCTATCACCTTAATTTATAGTATCACAGTTTCGAATGTGTACAATGGGGTTCTGACAATTCTGTAGTTTTGATAGGTTTTGGCAAATTGTGACTGTCATAAAAATGTACAAAAAGGATATATCAACCAAACCCAACATTCTATTGGAAGTAAACCTAATCCCGATTTATTGTATATCACATTTCACATCTGTTCATATTAGTGTAAAGGTGTCCTCCTGGACAATGCAAAAAATTACATAAACATATCAACAGCACTTGTTTACCATGTATTGTTGAAGGCCATTTGGTCTCAGGTGGACAGTTGTCTCATTGGCAATCATACCACATCTTCTTATTTTCACAATCCTCTGAACATGTGTAAAATTGTTAAATACTGTTCCAAGCATATAATATAGAATACAATATAAGGATGCAAATGATGAACTGCGGTAAAACAATATGTCACTTAGACATATCCCAACTGCCATTAAGGCCCTCGCCAACGTGGGGCGTTAGTTTGGTTACATGTGCAAAATGTATAAATTAACTATGACGACCTTTCTGCATTCATTATACTCTTATTTTAAGTGGCAGTTCACCGTTCCTGTCCTTCATCCCGTTCGGCCTTCTTTGCAGAACCTACTTATTGTATTACATTATATTGTTGATCTCTTCTCGTACATATCCCCAATATTCATGGAATAAATGCCACTGGACGTGAAGCAAGCAACAATCATCATACCAATCTATAATATTGAAATTCGAATAGATTTAACACCCTTCCGATTTTTGCCCTGTGCATGAAACAAAAAATGAAGTACTTATACGGTTAGAATGCTTTCGTATTGACACAGAAAAGCATCTTTATAAGATTTATCTTGCTCATCTGACCGCTAGCTATAGCCTTAGCCAAATTTGGCATCACGGTTTTGCAATACTCTTCAACTTTGCAGTTGATATGGCAACTTATTTATTCGTTCGAGCGTCTTGCGTATTCATTTATAAACTTGTATCTGTGATTTCTGTATTCGATAAATTAATAGTAATTTGTGATTTTGTTTACTTCGAAACAAAAAAGTTTTCATACTTTCCTTGTATATTTTATTGGCAACCTTTTCATGTCAGATTTAAACACTTTCAAATAATTGGTAATAGCCTTTTACCAAATAATACCAGTACGGAAAATTGCTATTATCGATTTAAATCGAAAGGCGAAATATACTAAAGGGATATTCAAACACATAAATCGAAAAGAAACTGACAATGTCATGGCAAAAAATTAAAATCAACCAAAACACAAACAACGTAAACAAAACACAACACAACAAAACTAAAGACTGAGCAACACGATTCCCACCAAAAACGAGTAAATCTCAGCTGCTCCGGAAGGGTAAGGTCCTGCTACACTATAGCTAGTAGCACCCGTCGTGTTGCCCATGTTAGTACACACTCGATAATAAGTCCAATTCGGTAGGTCACATTCGAGGTATATTTAGCTGCTATTCACAACAAATATATAAAAATATCCGTTTATCCACTTTGTAATCGGGATAAAAATAACTGTGATGTCTAGAAAAAGATACCTTATTGTTTTCATTAAGAGAGGACATATAGTACATGTATTTACTTATCTATTTACTAGTGTTTTTCGCTTTTTTGTAATTGTAATTAGAAATCAGATATCGTGTCTGACATTGATGCATTTGCTATAGCTATAAACTGCAAAACAAAATTTTTTTTATAATTTACTTAAAAACCTTGTCAACCCTGGACGAAATCGAGTAGTTATCATTAATCTTTCCTCTTTCCAGTACTAATATAAATGACTACTAGTTTTACATGGTTATTTTCGATACAAAATACTAGTACAAGGTTTGGGTTTGTACAGGCAGTAACATCTGATATGACTTACCAGCAATCGACTCTATGACACGGCATTATATAAGATGAATATAAATGTTTCAACCGGGTTTTTATTACACTCGCTAATTCATAATTTAGAAGCGGTATAAGTCTAAAAGAAACATAAAAAGGTGTGGTGTATACGTCATATTAGCAGCAATCCGACGTAAACAGTTTAGTGTGTCCATAACTATAAAATGTTTATTAAATATTTAATGCCTTGTGTTATGATTGCATTTAGCACTGATTTGATTGTTGCAAAATCTGACAGAATCTGCTTGGCCAGTTTAAGGCAACTGCAACAATTAAATCAGGATTGATGCCGGCAAATATATATGAGCAACAATACGTTCTTATGTAACTTCAAATCTATTGAATAAAATCTAACTATCTTAAGCAAAAAGTACAGTTGAATCCTTATCCCACTTTTTATTTATTTAAGAATTGAATGCTTATTTTTTTCGAATGCATTGTAGTGACGTTGTCATGGGAAGCGCGTGTAGTCATTAATGTTGAATTTTTTTAAGAAATGCAAATTAATTTTGGAATGCCTATCGATTGCTTTCATCCAATCAAAAGTACGGTTTTTTATGAAACATGCAATGTAATTATTTTAAATTAATATAACATGCAACAATATTTCTTGTCTATAGCTGGACTACAGTGACTTACAGAAGCTATCAAAACGAGTTTCTAGATGAAAAACTAATATGTTTTCCAGTCTACAATACACATAACTTTTTGGCCAAAATAAATATATTCTATATAAAAATGAGAATATAAGAGGACACTAACTAACTCCTACACTTCAGACTACGCATGTGGAATTGCCCCACCCCCCACATACACACTTTTCAGTCCACCCCTAAATATGGTCAAATCGCTGAAAGACCCCCCCCCCCCCCCCCCCCTATATTATTGGAAACTATCATTTTGCGTTTACATTAATATCTTGGTATATATTAGATATACCCATTCGTGCTATCGCCCTCAAGGATTATCTCATACACAAAAGTGATCAGGATATATCATAGCCTGCAAAAAATATAGTAATTGTGTCTATATTCAGATTATTGTTTTTTAAGTTTGAATGGTACTGCTTTTGATTAATCTGTGATCATATTTAATTCGTCCGTAAAACTTATTTTTGACTATTCTAAACCAAAAGCACATTGTTTGTGTCACGTTTTGGTTGACTAGGCAACGTACTTCGCGAGAAGTGAAATTTCTGATTCTGTCCAATCCGTGAACGAGTTTGCAATTATTATAGAATATGCAAAATAGAATTAGAAGCAGATTTCATCATAGATATAAAACAATGTCAATGGTTTTCTGCTTATAATATGTGCATCTAAGATGACGAAGAATAGTTTGTAATTGTTGTAACGGCCTTCTGTCCCCTTAACTATTATTGATTATAACGAAAGTGATATATCATGAGCTTCACCTCAATTAGCGGAGCAGGAACTGCTGATCCTATTGTACTCGGGAGCATCTGACTTTATTCTCGATTTTTATGGTATCATGTCGCTTAGTATTTCATTTGATCTGAATTGTTTGCCTTTTAGTCTATTTTTTCTCGTCTAGTCTCTCCATTTTTATCTCATGATTTGAATATCCCTAATAACCTTTTTACCTTTCTTATGCAGACTGGACATTTCCTTTATTTATAGACTTTTTGTCTAAATCTTATTAATATTTTATCTAGCCTAAGACATTTTTTTTAGCTTAAAGACAGATAAGCAAAAAATTTAGATTGAAGTCATCTTGACTATTTTTGTTAGTTTTTTTCGATTCCTTTCTGAAGATCTTGTTATATTTATGAGAATAAAGTATGAAGAAACCTTATAATCGGTTACATTGAAACAGTTCATAGCGTTTTTGTCAGGTTGTTATTGTATAAACATCTATTTTCAATTGTTTATCATGTTAACGAATGTTTTCTTATTATATCCCGCTGCAAAAAACTCGAGATAAGCAATGAGAGTTGTCAGATTCAAACTGATTACCTTCAAGGAAAAATTAAATTGACCTTGTCAAAAAAATCGTTCACCTATATTTGCTGTAGGGTTACTTTGCAGACTTTAATGTAATATAGAATTGATAGGTTAAAGTTGTGATTTTCTTTTTCGCGTCTGCTTGCTGATACGCTTGCTTATGATCTGAATCAAATGTAAAACTTCAGAAAATCTATTGAAATAAAAAAAAAATATATAGGATTTTGATGGAACATTTGAAAAGGAAACTGATAATTTTGAACGCAAGACGCGCGTGTCGTCTTCATGAGATGCATTATCGAAATTGCTGCAAACAATGGTACAAAGGGATCTTACTTGTAAAGCTGAATTTCTCGGTTCGAAGACTACATGAACGTCATAATACTTTTGATAACCGTCATTGAGTATCTGTAAATAAATCAACACCGTTGAAAGAAAAATAAATAGAATCCATCTTCAAAATAAAAAGCTTTGAAAAATCTTGTCCTTTGAATAGCGCTTTAAAATATAAGTAGGTAGATCGTCATGTGCTTAAAACAATAAAATGAATGAAAAATTGATGATGCTAAATAAACTGATAAATAAAATTGCGGGAGCAATTTTTTTCGAACAACAGGGATATATAATGATGGAAAATTGTATGATGAAAAATGAAAGTAAAATAAAGTAAACTTAGATAAAAAAAAGAATAAATAAATAAAATTGAATTATATTGCATTGCTAAAGTTTTGAAACAAAATAGGTGACGTAAGATTAAGTAATAAATAGTTTCGTCTTTTTGGTAATAATATAGTTAATCTCATTTCTAGAGTTCTTTTGATCATAGCTATTAATGTGACGTTGAGAAATAAATTAAATAAACTGTCATCTTTTTAAAGAATAAAAATGTATGTAATTTGACGTAGGAAAATGATCCTAAAGTGTTTCTATTGTCCACTAAATAATCCTGTAAAATTAAGTAAAGATTTTGATAATCCATTAATTGCTTTTACATAACTAAATAAAATATATGTCAATCATATTAATCTTTTACATTAAAAAAAGAATAGTTGACCAATAAAAAGTAACTTTAGAAATTTCAAAATTGACGCTAAAATTTCATAGGTGAATAAAATAGTTCCAATCAGCACGTGATGTTGGGTTTAAAAAGGGAAGGCCGCAAACTCCCAACATCACATATCACACTTCTATGTAGATTGCTGTTTGGAATAAATCATTAAAACATCATTGTATTTTATTCACCAGGTATGTAAATTGTTTAAGTGTAAACTATTTTCAATTGAATTTTAAAAGTAAGAATTTATCTTCTGATTTAATAACTTTGATATTTAAAACTTGACCTAAATTGATAAAAGATTTTCATTAACATAAATAAGTTAAAACAAAGTTTACTATTTAAATCAATAAATCTCAGATCACATATCACACTTCTATGTAGATTGCTGTTTGGAATAAATCATTAAAACATCATTGTATTTTATTCACCAGCGCCAGGCCTCGAAAGAACAAATGTCCGAGAAGATGGACACACCAACAGAAGGTATTACATAGACCGAAAATGAGTGAGCTATAAGATTCCCCAGGACAGATAGAATCCCCGAAAGAATTTAGAACCCCAAATGCACGAAAGCGAGAACAGTCCCCTAAGAGAAAAGATGTACGTCCCCCGTTAGTTTAGTAGTATTTACGTTTTGGAGGGAAAGGGGAGACAACCTGACAGAGCAGCGATTCTTCCCCCCTTTTCCTGCATAACAGAAAGAAAGGGGAGACAACCTGACAGAGCAGCGATTCTTCCCCCTGTTCCTTCACAACACAACGATAACCATTATAGAAATAAGAAGATGTGCTATGATTTCCAATGAGACAACTCTCCACCAGAGACCAAATGCCGTAACAATTAGTAATGTCATCGTACGGCCTTCACACTGACCAAAACCTATACCGCATAGCAAGGTATAAAAAAATTCCGAAATGACAAACATAAAATATTTCAAAGAAGAATACTAACGGCCTGCTTTATGTACAAAAGAATTAACGTAAAACAAATATGATATACAGCAACAAACGACAATCACTGAATTACAGGCTCCTGACTTGAAATAGGCACATACATAATTTGGCGGGGTTTACTATGGTTTCGAGTGCCCAACCCTCACTCTAACCTGAGACAGTGGTGTAACGGTACAACATAAGAACAACTTAAACATACTATATTCTCTTCTCTTGGTTTATGCGCGTGGTTAGAATTTCTAAATCTTTTATTTTCTGTAATGTTGGTGTATTGTTTGGCTCTAAGTGTTTCAGTTTTTTTTTCTGCGTATTGTGTATTCTGTGTAATCTGTGATTTTCAACCTATGGTTTTGCCAAATTGGTATATTCTAGCATATTTTTAGATTATCATTCCGGGCCTTTGACAAAAGAATCAGCTGATGAATATACAACAGATAATATATATATAGTATTTTCACATTAAAAAATGTAAGAGAGGGGGTTGAATCCGTGTATAGAGATGCAAGGTCACTTCCTTCCAAGGGCTTAATTTGTTTCTTAAGTCTATCACATTTTTAACAGAAACTCTTTTTTCCAAACGGTACCCTCTCCATATTTAAAAAAAAATGCAGTCACTCCTATCAAAACACAAAACCACAGTCACGTCTTAGGTGGATGATGTCAACGATTTTATCAATGACATAAAATTGAGAATGGAAATGGGGAATATTTCAAAGAGACAACAACCCGACCAAAGAGCAGAAAACAAACCAATGCCACCTATGGGTCTTCAACACGACGAGAAAATCCCGCACCCGGAGGCGGGCTTCAGCTGGCCCCTAAACAAAAATGTGTACTAGTTCAGTGAAAATGGACGTCACACTAAGCTCCGAAACATATAAATGAACTAAAATTAAAAAACATGCAAGACTAACAACCTACCCATTTGAATATTTGATGTTAAAAGACATTTACAAACTTTTCAAATAAAAAAGCTAGCATATTTATCCGCCCCTCCCTTGAAAATCAAATGGTCGTCGCTTAGCAATTTTTTTAAATAACGAAAGTACAACAAATTCAATTGAATTAGAACTTCAACGAAAAGTTTTAATATACAACTGGAGAAATAAGATATCAACAATTATAAATGGGTGCTTTTTTTAATTTGTTTATGCTTGTTTTTGTTTGTAATTCATTCATGATAATGTTGATAACAAATTTCGTTCTGCATCTTTTGAGATCTTGGTATCTATTAACCACAAGTAACAATGCTAGATAATCTTTAGGATATTTTTATTCACTTCATCTTGATTTAATTTGGGCGAAGTTTGATTCTTTAAATGTACAAGTTGTATAACCTTCTGATTACAAGGACAAGTAACGCAAATAGCAAATAATGTTGAAAACTGTGATGATAAATCTCGAGCAAAATTAAAGTACAACAACTTCGGATAAGATATTGAGTGATGAATTTATAGTGAAGTGAGCATATTGTACTCTTAAATACAAATGTAGGCATCTATGAGTCCAAACCTCATCATATATGATCATTGATGACTGTTTATTTAGTGCCAAGTGCATAGTCATGTCAATAGGCCTGTTATGTACAAATTAGAGATTCTAGTGTAAAGAAAGATAACTTCAATACTTTTAATTGGTCGTCGTCATCTACATGTAAATTATCAGAATTTGTTTGAATAAAAAGAGATGTTGGGTATACGTGAGGGGTGGGTTCTTAGAAAAACATGTAGTTCTTCTTAAGCGCATAAACATGAAATGAAAAGATGTAATTTCGAAATACCCTCGTGCATTCACTTAAAAAAATCAGTATGTACCTGTCCCAAACCAGGAGCCTGTAATTCAATTGGTTGTCGTTTGTTGCTCTATGTCGTATTTGTTTTTCGTTTATTTCTTGTTTTGTATATAAATCAGGTAATTAGTTTCTCGTTTGAAATGTTTTACATTTTTTATTTCGGAGCATTTTATAGCTTGTTGTGTGGTATGTGTTTTGCTCATTCCACATCTTATTCTAATATTCTAACAATATAAAACGCAACATATGTTAAGAACATGCAGTGAATCATAGCATTTCACAAAAAACAACAAACCACATTTCTAATAAAACAAGCTAAGCAATTGTTCACTTATATTACTGCCGCTATATGCATACTAAGTATTCGGTAGGCAGAAAATTGATGTGAAATTGCATCAAACGGTATACCAGGATGCATGCCAATGACTAATTTATGCATCAAACGGTATACTAGGACTCAGACAGATAACGATTGTATGCATCAAACGGTATACCAAACTTGTGATATTTTATTCTCTGTTCAACTGTCATCCAGTTTAAGTGTTTGAATAAGGGCTCGGAAGGAGCGAAAGGGTCTGTTTCTAGTATTAATCTAGCAGCTCTCTTTTGTAATTTTAATATTCTATTTATATTCCCTCACTGCTACAACTACTCCACACTATACAACACTAATCAATTAGTGGTAAGATATAACCATAATAGAATAATATTCTGCAGTCTAGATTTAGAAATTTCTTAATCTTTAATAGTTGATATAGCCTAGATGAAATTTTTGAGCAGATCAAATCAATGTGAGAGAAGGGTCAATTCTAATGCCTAAGAGACTTTCGCATGTCGAAGATTGTATCACTTTATTGTTAATAGTTAAACAACTCTCACTGTAATGTGGCATTGCTTTTTGCTTGGTTCCAATAATCATATATTTTGTTTTATTTTTATTGATGAACATATTGTTATCATGACACCATTCCTCAACACCATGTAAATCTTCTTGTACCTTTGACTGCAGAGTTTGATAGCAACTACATGTACCAGAAAGATGTAAAGTTGAATCATCAGCATATAAATCAGTGCAACAATTTTTCATATAGATAGGAAGGTCGTTTATGTATAATGTAAACAGAAGGGGCCCTAATATGGAGCCTTTGGGGCACCATACTTGATATAAAGTTTTTCGGAATGAGCATTACCAATTTGTACTTGTTGAGTTCTTTCATTCAAATAGGATTTAAAAAAAGAAACAGCCGCATTATCAATCCATAAATTTCAAGATTTTTACAGAGAATATCATGATCTTCTACATCAAAAGCTTTCTTAAAATTCCACAGGACTGCTAAGTTGATATTACCGTCATTCATATCCTGTACCCATTTTATATCTATGATATTGATAAGGGAAGTTTGGCAAGAGTGTTCTTGTCGAAACCCAGACTGTGCTGGGTGTAAAAGATCTAATCTTTTTAGATAGTCATGCAAATGTTTTGAAACATGCTTTTATAAAAGTTTTGATAAAACAGGAAGTACAGAAATTGGTCTATAATTTGTTGCTATGAATTTTTCCCCAGCTTTAAAAACAGGGGTTACTGTTGCATTCTTTAGAACACTGAGTAATGTACTTGTATCTATTATTCTGTTAAAAATGTAAGTTAAAGATGACGTTATGAAAGGAGCACTTAATTTTAAAATTTTGGGTCCTATGTTATCAGATCCAATGGATTTATTAATGTCAGGTTTGATCAACTCATTAAATAGATTATTTATTGTGACTGGTGGAATTGAAAATTTTACTTGTTTTGACTTAGTAAATTTCTTTTGTACAAATTGAGTTAATTTTGCATAATCATGATTATTGCTCATACAACTATCAGTTCTCAGGTTTTCAACATATAATGCAAAAAACTTATTAAAACATTACAAATGTCACTGACATTTTTAGTTTTAACACCATCTTCATTTAAAGAAAATGGTTTTTCTTGTTGGGATGGATTGAGACTGTGAATAAATTTCCACAAATCTTTTGAAGCTTTTGAATTTTTTACCATCTTTGAGCAAAAATTTCTTTTAGATTCATCAATTATGTGTTTTGTCCTGTTTCGCCAAAATTTGCACTCGGACCACATTCCTAGTCTAAGGTATTTCTCTCTCATTTTTCTGGCATATGTACATATGTACACGTTCTTCATCTTCTAAAACGTATATCTCACGTAAAAATATTACTGATATTTAAGTACTATAATTGTAATAGAAGTATGGGTACTACATGAAATGCCAATGATTAATTAATAAAGCACGAAGTATATAACATTAACAGTATAGATCGAAGAAGATATACATAACTTGGCTCGATCTCGACCCATATGGAATCTATTGACCCCGTACATAACCTATTGGGTCACTAGCACAAAGTGTTACTAATAATATTGACAAGGTATGGTCAAACTAGTAAAACGATGAAATAAGATTGTGACAACAAAGCAGTACATTAACAAAGGCTATTACGTTCTAGTTCACATTCAATAAGTGCATGTCATTGACCATTTTATTTACAATTACACGTTTTTCAAAGATATTTCCTTTTAGATAAATTCCAACACGATTTTGTTTAACACAGCTTAACTATTTGAAGATATCACCTCCATTGATATTTACATTAAATGATAACAAATAGTGTTATCGATAAAAATCAATTCATTTAGTTTTTTGTTGAAATATGAAATACGTACTCGAGTTATGTCTGATTACGTTAAATTGTGTGTTTTTCATCTTTCCATGGATACAAAAATATTTTTTCATTAAACAGATTCCATGTGTTGGTTATTTAAAGGATAACATCTAGGGGATAAATCAAAGCATACGACAGTTCGTGCAGAAGTGTAGGAACTGTCCTTAGATGTGAGTTTTTCCATTTTCTTTTGTCTGTTGAATTTTAATTTTACTAAATACGGTAAGACTTCCCTTTGAACACTTCTTCTTTTATGTCTATGCTTATTCTGTCAATCAGAGGGATTTAAACAGAAGTCTTTCCCTATACATTTAAAGTAATTGACCTATTAATATAAAATAACCTCGATAGAAGGTTTACGTCCACCAGACAGAAACCTAGAAAGAACCCTCCCCAAAAAAGACAAAACAAACAAAAAACACCTCGAGGTGATCATACATAAAAGCAAGCTCTTGATTACCCCAATTCTTATCATAAAACATGTGAAAAATGTAGTCAATTTCTATTTTCAAATAATTATCATTTTCAGTGGTTAAATGACATTGCTTTTTAATCAGCTTGACTAAAGGAAAAACAAGAGCACCGCATCTATAACAACGACGTGTGATTCTGGAATTACTTAATCAGTATCAATAATGGGGGTTCAGGGGAAGGGTTTAAGTCAATGAGACACCAAGGAATCGACATAAAAAGACATATAAAAGTCAATTCAATGTCTTAAATAATAAACAAGTCCCTGTTCAAACTATTAATCACTTCTACTACAGGAGTATATATTACATATTTTGAGGCACTATAATAATAGCACGGAAGTGTTTCACATTTTAATGTCGAGGCCTTTTATACCCAACCATACGGTATGGGCTTTTCTCATTGTTCAAGGCCGTGCGGTTGCCTATAATTGCTTTCATCCACTTCAGTTAAACCCTGCTTTGGCTATCATGCCACATCTTATTTTTACATAAATAGAATAACCAAAACGGTCTCACTTCAACATGATCGATTTACAAGCTATATCCTTAGCCCTGTTACATTATTTAAAGGTCTGACTAAAGACAAACAACCCCGCTGCGTACTGGCATAACCAATAAACGTAACTGTGAACACATGTTTCTGCTATACATAAAATTGAGAATGGAAACGGGGAATGTGTCAAAGAGACAACAACCCGATCAAAGAGCAGCCCGAGGCCACAAAGGGTCTTCAAAGCAGCGAGAAAATCCCGCACCCGGAGGCGGGCTTCAGCTGACACCAAACAAAAATGTGTACTAGTTCAGCGAAAATGGACGTCACACAGGAATATGGCAGTTGGTATCAAATAGTTCGTTTCTATGTGCGTTGGGCGTTTGTTTTTGTTGCACTTCGGTGTTCCTGTTGTTTTTTTGTTTTCCTCTTATAGTTGATGTGTTTCCCTCGGTTTTTGTTTGTAACCCGGATTTGTTTTCTCTCAATCAATTTATGACTTTTGAACACCGGTATACTACTGTTGCCTTTATATATTTTTTTGCGTCCGAAGCGCATTTCTGGATTTACAATCATCAGGAACACTTATACCTCAAAAACATGAAAGCAATTGGTGTTTATGTGTAATTAACTACCTAAAAGCATGAAGAGCTACATGACCGAATAGGGCCTTACAGAATTACCCAACCCATCTAAGGTTATTAATTTTGCTTCAGGGAGTTGAAAGTACCATATTTTGAGCTGGTGCACGAATTTAAACTATTTGTTATCTGAGCGTCGTAACGATTTAAGGTATTGGATCTTGTGCTTCGTGGTTTTTATGCGATGGTTTAAGTGATTGATTATTTAACTTTTATTTCATCATAACCTATATGGCTTTCGTAGGAGATGATTTCCATATGACACTCCTTACGTTATCGTCAAAGTTTTTATATAAAAAAAAAATGACCGCACTAGACCAAATGCAAAGGAAAATTGTTAACTGCATCATCTGATTGTAAACTCTGGTGGGTTTTTCATGGATGATTATTGAAATCTAAAGTTCAGATCAATTTTGGATGGTTTTGTAATTTTTTGATTTTTTTTAGTTTGGAATTTTTTAATGTTGGAGGATCTTGGAATCAGAAAGCTCTAAAAATTAACAAACATTTTTTTGTATGCGTTATTATAAGAAAATGCAAAAACTATCAATTTGAAAGATAAGTGGAATTGTTGGTTTGATTGTTTGATTGACAGTAAAGGTAGTTGTAGCTGTCACGGAAAAATTCCATATATATGGATCGGCTAATGATAGAATGATATGATAGATAAATATACAATAGACACATTGATGGACTTAGTATGATATTAACTTTACATTACATTGCTTTATTTTATTTGTAGATGATGACCAGACTTATATCACAATTTCGACGATCGTATAAATTGATTATTTTCTTAATGTTGATATTGACTATTATAAAGTGTTTTGATATTTATACTATTATATTTGGGAATAACAAAACGGACAACGAACATTGGACACGAGTTCCAAAATTTCGAGGGAGAAATGAAGTTTCCTGTAAAAAACTAATTGAAAGAGATAGTACCGAGATAATACTCGCCTATTCCCACATGCACAAATATGGTTACCGGATATCACCTGACAAATATTTCACGTATTTATCAACGAATTGTTCTCTTTTAAACGATTTCATGTTTAATTACAAATTCCCCATTACAGAGGAAGAATTAAAATTTCCAATAGCCTTCATAATATTAATGTATAAAGATGTTGAGCAAGTCGTTAGATTATTAAGAGCAATATACAGACCTCAAAATCATTATTGTATTCATGTTGACCTAAGTGCACCGGAAGAAACTCATTTAGCCGTCGATTCCATAGCTCGTTGCTATAACAACATTTTTGTGGTATCCAAAAAGGTTGATATTATATATGGACATATTAGCAGGCTGAATGCAGAAATTAATTGTATGTCTGATTTTGTTAGAAGAAGCAACTCATGGAAATACGTGCTTAATATACCAAGTCAACAGTATCCGTTGAAAACAAACGCTGAGATTGTGAAAATTCTTACAAAATTTAATGGCTCTAACATTGTAGAAGGAATCATAAATCAAAGCCGAACAATCAAAGACAGGTACCAAAATCGATTCTTTGCATTTAGAAATGACTTGCATCGCTATGGTAAAAAGACTCCTTTCCATAATAAAAACATTGCAATTGTGAAAGGATTAGCAATTGGAGCTTTCAGTTATAACTTTGTCAGATTTGTACTGGAAAGTGATGTTGCAAAAGAGCTATTGATTTGGATGAAAGATATCTATAGTCCAGATGAATATTATTGGGCAACATTAAACTACAATGCAGCAATTCCTGCACCTGGCCGATACATTGGTATGTTAGTCGAAATGTTTAGTATTTTACATAGTGGCACTGTAGATTTTGGTTTTCAATGCTCATCAGCTTTGTTTTTGATTTGGCCTTCTAACCGCCATTTATGACTTGTTAAGAATACATAACTCGCGTCTGGTATAAATATTTGAGCTTGGTATCTTTGATGAGTTTATACATTTGATTGTGTATTGGGGTTACACATCAAGTTACCAAAACATTTTTTTTCTGGACCTGTAGTAAACAATTTTTATGACATTAATTTTCTGTTTACAAAAATGTGATACAACAATGACGAAATCAGTGTTCAAGTATCACTTATCACAGTCAGTCCAAAATGAAGCGGGTTTAAGCAACTATAGGTCTGTGCTTAGTAAAACCCATAACTTATAGTCAGCTATAGAAAACAACAAGGGCCTTATTTATGACAAAACAAGAATTAAACGACACATAAATGTGACAAACAACAACCAACAAAAATCACTGTTATAGGCTCTTGACTTTGGACAGGCACATAAACAATATAGGGGTAAAACACGTGTGTGATTGCTCGTTCTTTTCCATAACACCTGACAGTGGTGTAATAGCACAACAGAAGAACAAAGATTAAACATAAGTTGAAACATACTCATCAGCAAAGCACAAAAAACATAAAGATAGAAGAAAAATGCATCGATCTAAGAGTACACACAGTTACTGAAAGCTATTCTAAAGCTTATAACACCTAAAAAAAACATGTTCACGCAGAGAAAAGTACTAATCAGCACACATTCAACGGATTTACAGTCTGAGCTTTAGTATATAGCGTACTTACACACCACGTTTTGACTACGATTACTCTTAACCAACCGTTTAACTGACTAAAACCTGTCAAAGCCGACTGATGTTTAGACCAAATAGCAGGCCGGCTGATTTTGGACCAAATATTTGTAAATATCAATTTATTATTTCAATTTCTGAATATTTTTAAGCGTATACGTGGTAGCCATTTTATCAAATGAATGTCTTTTAAGACGATTAATTATGTGTATTTCGTGTGAAGTGACGTTAAGATATAATTTTAGATACGATAGGCACATTTTTTCTAACTTATAGTGGTTGAAATAGAAATGTACTGTATACAGATATAAGAAGATGTGGAATGAGTGCCAATGAGACAGCTCTCCATCCAAGTCAAAATTTATAAAAGTAAACCATTATGGGTCAAAGTACGGTCTTCAACACGGAGCCTTGGCTCACACCGAACAGCAAGCTATAAATGGCCCCAAAAATTACTAGTGTAAAACCATTCAAACGAGAAAACCAACGGTCTAATCTATATAAAAAACGAGAAACGAGAAACACTTATGAACCACATCAACAAACGACAACTACTGAACACCAGATTCCTGACTTAGGACAGGTGCAAACAATTGCAGCGGGTTTAAACGTTTAAATGGTACCAAACCTTCACCCTTATCTGAAACAATAGTTTAACACCTCAACACAGAAAGACACACTATACAATATCAATTGAAATGGCTTAACTCAATCAAAAGACATATTAACACCAGTGAACATACACTGAACAAATAAATTTGATCTATGAGACAATGCAACTACAAAATAAATAAACTAAGGGAAGAATAGTGTACATGTATATGTAACGTGTAACATAACCAACGGGAGGTGACTTTAGTCGGAAACAAACTAACACATAAATCAGGCCGTTAGTTTTCTTGTCATTTAGGGGCCTTTTATAGCTGAATATGCGGTATGGGTTTTTCTCATTGTTGAAAGCCGTACGTTGACCTATAGTTGTTAACCTATATGTCATTTGGTCTCTGGTGGAGAGTTGTCTCATTGGCAATTATACCACATCTTCTTATTTTTATAACACACTCGTTACGAAAAAGAGGTCTTTTTGCGATCGTCAATATTAGACAAACAGAAAAACATGTATCACATTTTTAAAATTATAAAACTGGAATAGTCGAGAATCAATTCAAAATCGAAAACAAATACCTGTCACAAAATCCAACGAGGAGGTATTATAAGAGCCATTATTTGGCCACTGAAATTGCAAAATATCAAAGATTCAAGACTTTGAAAAAGATATTTAACATGAAGTACACTGTGTAGCAAATTATCGTTTTAGGTAAAGCTTTTGCTCATATCTAAATATAAATGACATGATCTCAAAATGAGCCTTGCCACTGGACGTTAAGCAACCAACAATCAATCAATCAATCAAGATTTCGTTTCTCGTTTCTCGTTTTTTATATAGATTAAACCGTTGGTTTTCCTGTTTGAATGGTTTTTCACTAGTCATTTTTTGTGCCCTTTATAGCTTGCTCTTCTGTGTGAGCCAAGGCTCCGTGTTGAAAGCCGTACTTTGACCTATAATTGTTTACTTTTTACACATTGTGACTTGGATGGAGAGTTGTCTCATTGGAACTCACACCACATCTTCTTATTTATATTATCATACCTTATCCTTTTAGTAGATTAAAAACGTAAAAATAAAACATTAACATTTTAACATTAAAATTTTTTTTCAGGAAATCCCAACGAATTGTCATTTCTCGTGGTGTATATTTCATGGTGGAATGAACCTGATACGAATAATAATAGGTGTCATGGAAAAATCGTGAGAGACATTTGCATCTTTGGAATTGAAGATTTACCAACTTTAGTTGGATTACCTCATATGTTTGCAAACAAATTTTATCTAGACTATCAACCGCTTACATTAGACTGCTTAGAAGAATGGTACTTTTCAAAGGCTATTAATAGAGAAATGTCGCTTTAGATGAGAGTTTTGTTATTAGCTCACCTTTCCTAAAAGGAAATGTGAGCTTTTGCCATCACTTGGCGTCCGTCGACGTCCGTCGTCGTCGTCCGTCCGTCCGGTGTAAACTATTTCAAAGATCTTCTCCTCTGGAACTACTGAACCAATTTCAACCAGACTTAAGCTGAATGATCATTAGGGTATCTAGTATAAAGTTTGTGTTTTATTTATTTTTTTCGTCAAAAAACATGGCCGCCATTGATAAAAATAGTACATAGGGGTAAAATGCAGTTTTGGGCTTATATCTCAAAAACTAAAGCATTTAAAGCAAAACTCACGGAGTGAAAGTATTCATTAGGTAGAGATCTACATGTCCTTAAATTTTTAGACGAATTAGACAACTGATTTTGGGGTTATTGCCCCTGATTTGACAATTTTAAGGAAATTTTGCAGTTTTTGGTTATTACCTTGAATGTTAAAGAAAAAGATAAACAACAAACAGCAAAAGTGTTTTGCAAAGTAAGATCTTCAAATAATTCAAATAATCAAAATTGTCAATTGACCCCTGAAGGAGTTATAACCCTTTAAAGACATTTTTTTCTTAATTTGTTCATTATGTTTGTTAATTGTCAAAAATTTATGAAAGATTAATGCAAAAAAAAATTACAGATGAGCGATTCAGGCTCTTGAGAGCCTCTTGTTTTAATATTGCTGGAAATTTATTGAAAATATTTAATGAGTTTTGTGAATTCACGAGAATATGAAATGTTAGGAGTTATAATAGAAAAACAAAGGATATGGGGTTTCCATCCATGATACAAAATCAGTACATGCACAGCAAAAAACACACAAAAACCAAAGGAACAGCGCTTTTGTTGCTGTTCTTCATCTCAAAATCACAGTGTGGCATTCAACACGGAACAAAAAAAAAAAAACACTCTCACCTCACTGCAAGTTTAAGATGGTCCCTAGCACTGGTTTGCGCGGATTCTTTGCAAAAATAATTCGAATAGACTTTGTAAGATGTAACACCACCAAATCGGTCCCGGCCAAAAAAAGAACATACTGGAAAGTAGTACATATTCAAAACAAAATAGTTCCTATGCATAGATGTAAATATCAAACTTTCTAGAATACATTTAAGTAACTTAGGTATTAAATGAAAGGTGAAGGACTGGTGATCCTTGTAGAACACATATTGACTGATAATTTTGAATAATACAAACATGTATGGGCATATATTGCCTGTTTTTTTTCATTTGTCATTTGTAAGAAATTGTAGAATATAAAAACATAGATTACTATGTTATAATATAAGATGTTATACAAAAGCTCTGATTAATGGTGAAATAAGTAAAATGCACGGTAAAGTGATGAATTCGATGACACTTACCTCAATTTCGTTTTATTCACATTTAATTGCGCAAATTGTATGGAATTTACTTAATTGTCCATTAATCAAGACGGTTGTAGAACATATTACATCTCACAATCAAAAAGAGTCGTTGACATATGATTTTTCATTAGTTTTTTATTAGTTTTGAATTAGCTTTTACGAGTACTCTCAAATCTTAACATTGTGTCTTTTGTGTTTGCTTTTTATGTGCTTTGTATCGATCTGATGAGTTACGCCATGTTTAATCCCATCACTTTCTGTATGTGCCTGTCCCAAGTCAGGAGTCTGTAATTCTGTGGCTGTCGTTTGTTGCTGTATATCATATTTGTTTTTTGTTATTTGTTTTGTACATAAATCAGGCCGTTAATTTTCTCGTTTGAATTGTTTATAGTTGTCATTTATGGGCCTTCTATAGCTTACTATGCGGTATGGGTTTTGCTCATTGTTGAAGGCCGTACGGTGACCTAAAGTTGTTAACTTCTTTTTCATTTCATCTCTGGTGGAGAGTTGTCTCATTGGCAATCATACCACAATTTCTGATTTGTATATGTGTATTTATATTCAACAATTTCATACAAATAACAAATTAATAAATAGACATCCTACCTTTTTTTCTGTCTGTAAATAGTCCGTCACATTCTTGATATAAGTTACTATCGAGTAGATCCAAACATATTTTGTCGGGGTAGTTTAGAAACAGTGAATATGACTTGAGAAGACGTTGGTGCGTCTGGGAAGAACTAATTGTTAGGAACTTAGGAATAAAGTAAACTATGAAAAATTCGTCCGTGTTTTGATTTGGAATGAAACAAATTGCAAAGACACCCCTAAACAATAAATATGGACACAATAAAAAACAAAATCATCATTGAATGTTTTCTTCATTTCATAAAAAAATTAAAACGTGTATCTTTATTTATCTTACTCGTGATAAAATGATATTTACTTGGGCCGTTTTACCCGGTCAATATCAGTTATTTTAAAAGTAAAAACAAATGCAATACATTTACCGAATCAAAAGTATAACATTTTTCTCAATTGAAGAAAATAATGGTTTTTATCGACAATCGGTGGTATCTCAAGGGGCGCATTGCTTTTGTGCCCATTTTTTGAAAAATGAAGTATTTGATTTTAATAAAAGTTGTATCTTGAATACGAAGCTCGTATAAGAACATTTGTAGACTATCCCCCCCCCCTGGATAAGTAAGTGGGCTCATACTCATTTTTCAAACCAAACTGAGAGTCATTTAAAGGTTTACAGTTGTATTGTATATAGATATAATTAGAAGATGTGGTATGAGTGCCAATGAGACAACTCTCCAGCCAAGTCACAATTAGTAAAAGTAAACCATTATAGATCAAAGTACGGCCTTCAACACGGAGCCTTATGTTCACATGTTCGAGGTGATAAGGTGGACATACTTCATTTGGACAGAAAAAGAGGAGGAAAAACGGCTAGTTTTTTTTTTAATAAGCATACATAAAAGATATCTAAATGTTTTGAAAAAGGGAGACAAATTATATAATTAGCATTTGATCTTAGCATTTAGAAATCTAATCGGTGTTCAATGTTTCTATTTTGGTTTTATGATGAATGTGATTTATGAATATGTTTTATTATGGGAAAAAAACTATTTTGTAACATTGTTATTAGAAGTCTCTTTTCAATAGATATGTTATAGATATTTTTATTTATGGAATAGTTTTGCGGTGTATCGTAAATTATACCATAGCTTTTGTTTCAATCCCTGTAATAACCTAATGAGACTTCAACTTCGTCTAGTGAGGTTATTGCAGCCGCGGGGGTTTCAACAAAAGCACGTTTTGATTTGTATCAAACTCCCAAGCCGTACATTGATATAAAGGGTTTTCAAAATGTTCACGATTAAAATAACACGTTGCCTAGATAGACGTCCTTATATTTAAGCTTCATTTAGAGTACCTCGACGCTATCTAATTTATACGGTCCAACATTTTTATTATAACTTAAGCAACCTGGTTAAAATCGAGATGTCAGCAGTGTATTTCAACTGTTCAAATAATTTTTAAACCTATATCTGTACACTGGAGACTACTGGAATACAATCCAAGTATACGTCTCAATAACCGAAAATCAAGGTTATCAAACTACCCCAACTTATTTTCCAGTATATATATATATCCTTTTTGGTCTCTTGGAAAATGTTGTTTGTGCTGTGTTTAGACCCCTCTACCAAGAAGTTTGTTTTGCATGCACACGTATAAAAATTGCGGTTTTTATCCAACGCAATTATAGGTTTGAACGTTGTTTTCAATTTAAACTTATTTGTTTCTTTTTTGTTCTGTGAGCGAACTTTTGTGCATTTGAAAATATAGGACAGCGGAGTTGGCGTACCTGGGTTCCATTCCCAGCCTAGGCATTCATTTATATTGGTTGGTGCCAAAAAATGGCAATTAAGCTTAGTGGTCCCAGTCTAACTCTGTTGTTCCTAGCTATCTCTAAAAATTCAGCCAGCCGCGGACAAATTTTTTTTTCTTTCTTTTTTTTCCCGAAGTTCAGATATAACAAAACCATGGTATAAGTGAGATGATCTGAGATAGCTATGGTATAATTTTTGGTTACTGAGATTTATACTCGGTTTGAATCTAGCAGTAAATATATTATTCACAGGAAAATAGACAGATTCAAAATTCAAAGTACACCCTAAAGTTTTGTTTAAAAGACTTAATATATTATTAAACATTGAAAACTTGTTACTTTATCAAAGGACGGTTTTATGGGTGTCGCATGCTGATCAATGTATAGACTGTCCTGATGACTGGTTAGAAAGGAAACATTTATTGTTGGAATTAAGTTCAATAATAATATCAGCAAACCATTAGCCATTGACTTATTTAAACTGCAAATGATTATACATGTATTCCGCAGGTACAAAATATAAAGAATTTTTGATAAATTTTCAATTTCTTGAACTTCCTTGTTTTAGTTAATAAATTCATTGAACGAAATAGTTGGTGTAAGTTATTGTGATGAAATTACTTGCCCTTCCGAGGCAACTGGGAATTCACTCATGGTTTTGGTTGAGTTCACTGGTTTTGTTCATTGGTTAGTTCTCTTATGATGTTATGTTTACGTTTTTTGTTTTTTTATTTTTCATTTTATTTCTTTACCATGATATCATATCCTGACTTTCTTATGGTCTGTTTTACAATATTAAGATAAAGTATGAGGGTCTATGATCTATTCAGGAGCATCTGACATCACCCCCGGTTTTGGTGGGTTGTCTGTTGCTCAATATTTAGTTTTCTATGTTGTATTTTTTATACTGTTGTTTTTCTTTTTCATTTTTTGCCATGACATTGTCAGTTTGTTTTCCCCTTTTTCATTTGAATCTCTCTCTCTCTCTCTCTCTCTCTCTCTCTCTCTCTCTCTCTCTCTCTCTTTTAATCAAAATTATGTTTTCCAGTAATAAATAATTGGGATAAATGTTTTGTCTTGTAAAGTAATCAAACTAAAACAAGTATCATGATGGTAAACTGGATATGTTTTTTTTTAAATCCTGAATCAATTCCTTTCCCGGCAAGTTAATTGGTTTATAAAAACACGAATCACAGTGTACTGCTTCTTTCTGATATCTCGTAAAGCTTTCTTTCCTTTGCTTAGACAATTCCATGGAAAAAACCCAAAAGATGGAAAGAAAACTTGCAGTCAGCAAACATAATACAGTAATTTATCCAATGATCAACATTTACCATGGAAACCTAGGTACCACAGAATGATAAATGCTCTCCATGTTTGTTATATTTAAGTCTTTATTGATGATATCTGCATCAACTGATCATACGATACTATTTCAATGAGATAATACACATTGCTCTCTTTGCTGATGTATTAAAATGTATGCATTGAGGAGATGGGATTGTTCCCTTCCGGAATACCCGTAACTCTAGAAGAAGGCATAACTTTAAGGTTTTTAGTTGTTCATTGAATGCATACTTTTGCCGACTTTTGTTGTTTTTGGCCATTCTTTTTATTCGTCTCTCTGCGAGTAATGTTTTATTGCCTTCGTTATACCATCTTACTTGTATAACAGAAAATTTTTTCGTTTACATAGAAAAAAAGGCAAAAGCAAAAGTGATGTTTCAAAGATTAAGTTTTATTTTATTTTGAGCAGACAACACAATACACTTGGACGTTGTCAACGTACGGTGGGCACGGTAAAGATCCACAACGCATTTTAGTAATGTAAAGCAAATGGTCGTCGTTGTTTCTTTTTCCTCCAGTGACAAATGTAGGATGTGAATCTACGCATATATACGGAGACGGATTATGAGCATAGCTACTAGATACAATAATGCCACCATACTCTTCTTTCCATCCGGAGTAGCAGGTTTTTCTGCTTGGGAACATGACAGATGACGATGTATTTGTACTGCGACATAATGCACATGTAACGTCCTCGTTGACGATCGACCCAAAGTGGGAATCTTGAAATTCTGTTCCATACATATAACTATCACCTGTAGATGCAGTATTATTGCTGAGTTCTGGATCGGAAGGCAAGCAGAGCATGTTTGATGCGCCTCCTTTATAACTACTGCTGTAGAAGTGTTTCTCTCCTACAGCATAACCTGTGGATATGTACAATTATCAACTATATATATATATATATAAAATACATACTCGTAACTCTATGTCTAAAGTGGTAGATTTTAAAGTTCAAAGTTCATAAGGTTCCATTCATGGCAGATAACGCGAAAATTAGACTCAACTTACAATATTTACAATAAATTGCAGTGCAACCCATTATTACCAGTATGGTTGCTTTACCATTAACACAATCAGATGACTGACCCACCTTAATCTTTTAAAAGTGAGGCGTATGACACCAAAGGGACATTCAAACTCATAAGTCGAAAATAAACTTGCAATGCCATTGCTAAAAAAGATAAAGACAAACAGACAAACAACAGTACACAAAACACAACATTGAAAACTTAAGTCTGAGCAACACGAACCCCACCAAAAACTGAAGGTGATCTCAGGTGCTCCGGAAGGGTAAGCGGATTCTGCGCCACATGTGGAACCCGTCGTGTTGGTCATGTTAGTACAAACCCGGTGATAAGTCTAATTCGGTAGGTCACATTCGGGGAAAAGGGGACGGGATTGTAGTTGTCCGTTGTCATCTGTGAAACAGATATTCGATAACGTCAACCAACTCGTGATGGCGTCAGTAAAATTTACGAAGGGCTGATTTCAACACCACATGGAACTCTTGGTTTAATAGTTTCCTTCTGAGCAGCACCCATTTCAAGGAAATCATGATAGGAAATAAAAACCCTGGGATATCGTATCAACTTGGAGATATATACTCCGTATGCAGGCGCTGCTGGAATGTTGCTACATGGAAACGGAAAGTTCACAATTAGGAAGCTGAAATCATCTCTTTTGTCATTTGTTTTCAACTGACCCTCATTGTCAATTTCTAGATGTAAGTCAAGATATGGGGCAGACTTAATTATATCTGTTGTATCCTTTATCTAAAGTTCGATGGGATGGATGCGTTCAACATATAGTCATCAAATTTTGAATTATTATACGCCCGTCAAAATTTTGACGGGACGTATTATGGTATACAAATGTCGTCTGTCCTTCTGTGCGTCTCTCTATCTGTCCGTCTGTCTGTCCGGCGTAAACATGTCGCACCGTAACTTGAGAACGACTTATCCAAATTTCATGAAACTTAAGATAGTTGTTTCTTATGATGGTCAAACGATCTGTATACTTTTTGGTGAAAATAAGATTAAAACTTTTGGAGTTACGGGACTGAGTAACTAAAACAGGTGTGTGTGTTTTTCACATGTAACGCCGTATCTCAAAAACAATTTATGATTATAGTTAAAACTTTACACACTTCTTAGTTATATTAATCTTAAGATCTGTATACTTTTTGGTGATGATTCAAAATTTTATTTTTTAGTTATTGAGTATTTGTAAAAAAGGGGGGAGGGGTTTTTCACATGTCGCGCCGTATCTCAAAAACGATTTATGATTATTGCTTACAATTTTATACACATCTTAGTTATATTAATCTAAAGATCTGTATACTTTTTAGTTTTTGATTCAAAATTTTATTTTAGAGATATTGAGTTTTTTGTAAAAAAAAAAGGGGGGGTTTCACATGTCGCGCCGTATCTCAAAAACAATTTATGATTATTGCTTAAAATTTTACACACTTCTTAGTTATATTTATCTAAAGATCTGTATACTTTTCGGTTTTGATTCAAAATTTTATTTTAGAGATATTGAGTTTTTTGTAAAAAAAAAGGGGGGGTTTTCACATGTCGCGCTGTATCTCAAAAACGATTTATGATTATAGCTTAAAATTTTACACACTTCTTAGTTATATTAGTCTAAAGATCTGTATTCTTTTTGGTTTTGATTGAAAATTTTGTTTTAGAGATATGTCAAAAACTATTTATGATTATTGCATAAAAATTCACACACAAGACATCGGGCGTATCATGCGCTCATGGCGCAGCTGTTTATTTAGTTAGAGAACATCATTTATATAGTGAAGTTTAATGATACTGCTAACTTCATTTCCTTCTTCCTAAGACGTTCCTGTATGAGGTAAGCCTGATATGAATAATAGCACAAGTCGTCAAAAAGAGGAGCATGACAGACATTTTAAATAAAATTACATTATTATCCTTTTCTTATATTTTAACAGAATAAATACGATCGCCATGCACATTAATAACTCCTGTGTGTACAGAATCTTGCGATTCAAACTGTAGTGACTGTTTGAGTGGAAAATGTTTTCCATCACTCTCACCCACACAGATACTACAACATTGTAACAAAATTAATAAAAATATAACTCGAAATCAATTCTGTTACTAAACTTTCCACTTAAAAAATTTCAACCAGTAAATTTTCCCGGCGTTACTCTACACCTATGAATGTATAAAACAATTAATTGGTCATAAACACCACTCAAGTTTGGCAAATATTTTCCTCATAACTGAAGCATAATCAACCCAACGTAACATGATTGTTTTATCTCGTTAACTCTATTCAATTGCTGAAAAAAATCACATTATCAATCACAGTTGATTTTCATTACAATCATAGATAACTGTTATAAAATCATCAAACAAGAACTGCATAAATGCATCAAAGTAATACCTCAATCGAAGTCCTGGCTATAAAATATTAACAATTCTAAAATGACGTTCTTCAAACGCTTGAGTAAACACCTGTGGTAAAAATATCAAAATATTGTATGTACGCTGATCGGGCTGTTCCAATAACACTCCTACGTGGTATGTTTTTTTTATGAATGAGTTACCCTAGGTCAAAGGGTGTAAATGACGTCATTGAATGATCAATTCTAACTGTGACGTAAGAACATAAGCATTGTACGGGAAAATGCACGAATGTGAAAGTCTTCAAAACATGGAAACATAAACAAACGAAAATATGAATTTGTTGAAAACCCACTTTCTTAAATTTTCAGAATCGTTTTATTTTATCCTAACCTATCTAAGAATGTTATTGTAAATAATTTAAGCTTGTCACTTCTTCAGGTTTCCTTATGTTTTACGTCAATATTAATAGTGTGTTCAATAACGGGAACAGCAAATAATTGCCCTTTACCTAGAACGCTTTGATCCAAAAGAATTGCTATTGTCCTGTTACAATAGAAATAATTCACGGGGATTTGAATTTATATTGATTTTACCACGGGTTTGGCCTTTATGCCGATATTTTATCCCTTGATATCGCTCGAGGTAAAATGTTTTGTACAAAGGGTCATCCCGTGGTAAAATCAGAATAAATCAAAACACCAATGAATTATTTCGTAAATAATTATAACTGTTTGAGTCGTGTTTCAAGAAAAGTAAGTAATATTAATAATGATACTAACAAAAATTTCACGCCATCTTTCTTTAATTATGTTATCTCAGATTCTTTTGTTTGTTCTGAATGGTGTGGCATTTGTTTTGCCTTTAAAAACCAGGTAAATGTCACATCTCTAGAATTGGAGAAGGCTTCTGAAACCATGGAAGAACTCCCGAAGAACACAATAATTACCTGAATAAACAAGATCTGTATTTGTTCCTGAACAATCACCTCGTCCCCATCGAATATATGTTGAACCATGGGCTACAATGAAAGAACTTGTCAAATTTCAACAGATGTGTTATCAGATCTTTTGTTTTATTTAAGCTGGAAACCATGCCGAAAAATTTTCCTTGGCTAAACAAATTTATAAGTTATAGATATTTTATATCTTTTGGATTGTTTTGCGGTGTTTCGTAAATTATACCACAGCTCTTGTTGAAACCCCCGGCAAAAACCTCATGAGACGAAGTTGAGTGAGGTTACCGAGGGGTTTCAACAAAAACTATGGTATAATTTACAATACTACGAAAAATTATTAAAAAAATATGGAATATCTATTTTAACCTACCGCATCTTTTGCTATTTAAAATTTTATATATCACATATTTTTTGTTTGTTTACTTTTAGAAAAATTTTGATAAGAATCAGTTAAATTATCGGGCCTTACACATAAAGCTCCGCCTACTTTCTTAGATAAGCACGGGCGTCTGAAGTAGCGGGAATATCAGTTAGACAAGATTTTTTGACAGCGATGGATGTACATTTACATTGATGACGGTTTACAGGCGTAAGAATGTTGAAGGAATTAAATCTTCTGGATATGCTGTGCAACGTAAAAACAGACATAAGCCAAAATCACTTATCTCTTATCTCATGTATCTGTAGGATTGTAACGCTACAATAGAGATTCGGGGGTAAGCATCAATTTGTGACATTTCTGATATATTGAAAGTTTTCTGGAATCGCAGATAAAAGTTGAAATGCATAAGGCTAGTTTTTTTTTAATCAAAATGTTCTAAATTTTTTAATCTTTTAACACTAATATATAATTCTGAGGAAATTATTTCACAATATTTCTCTGAGAGTTTGGATGAATGATTCCATGTTTTAATTTGTACCAAAAGCCCAAGTCGTACATTTATTAAAAGGGATTTCAACGTTTGGAGTAATACTATGGAAAAGTCTATGCATTTATCATATATGAAGCTCCATAAGGGATTCGTGCCCCTGCCCCCCCCCCCCCCCCCCCCCCCCCCCTCCTCCCCCTAAATTCTCAATAACCGAAAATCAACTTATATTTTCCAGTATAATATATATAAAGATATAAGTCTTAACACATTTTAATCTTATTTGTTTGTGTTCTGGGAGGGAATTTTTGTTCTTTTAAAAATATAGAGCAACGGAGTTGGCGTACGTGGGTTCGATTCCCACCCTAGGCATTGATCTATATCGGCTGGTGCAAAGCGGGTAGTTTAGCTTAGTGGTCCCGTACTGATTCTGTTGTTCCTAAGAAAAAAAATTCAGGCGGTCGCGGCCAGATCGTCCTATCTTTCTTTTTCTTTTCGAAGTCCATATACAAAAAAAACATGGTATAATTTTCGGTTATTGGGATTTATACTCGGGTTGCATTTCCATAGGTTCATTGTACAGCTATAGGTTAATAGATATTACATCGACTATTATAAAAAGCATTTATTTCGCCTTTTCAGGATTTGAGGATTATGGGTAATTTCATTGTTTGAACATCTATTATTATATACCTAGGTTCTTCTTAAAAGACGCTGTTTCGCGAAAACCTAAATAATTCCTTATTGTATTTTTTTAAAACAATCAGACTGTAACAATTTATATCCAAAAGACAAAAAGACGAACAGACAAATAACACTATCACTTTATATAAACATGTAGACTAAAGATTGAGCAACACTAACCCTAACAAAAATAGGGGTATTCCGCTTTAGGATTCGTAGTTCCTACTCTGTCAGTGGCGCCCGTCGTGTTGCTCATGGCATGCAAACATCCAATGACAATCGATGATAAGGAGATTAAAGTGTTGCTTCGACAAGGGATCACCTGTGACAAAGATAGTCAATGACAGTCACACATGAAATTTGAACGAAGTAAGAAGCTCCTGTATGAAATGTGATATTGAGTACAATTTTGGAAAAAAAAATAATACCTCTTACCACCTACCTTGATATTTTGTCCTTTCAACTTCCAGTTCCTTTTGTAAACCACTGATGACACCTTCTTGGTGACTGTATCTTGTCTCTAAATCTGTCAAAGATCTGGTAACAGTTTGCAGGGTTGATTCTAAATGTGCTAATCGGTTACCAATCACGTCAGGGTCATTTAAAAGAAGGCGTTTTGAAGATGTTTTGTCGCTATTATCGTTTCCATTTACGAATAATATCCCCAAAACCAGAATAAAGTACTTTAACATGTCCAATAGAGATTAAAGTTACTTCTAGACAATGTATATAAAGAGTGATAAGACGAAATTGGAACTAAGAGGACATATTACGTCATCACATGTCGAAAATCAGATCATGACATTAAGATTATAAATACATAAGTCAAATAAACCTATGATACCGATCGTAGTCAAAATTGTTCTGAAATGAATTTCATCCGGGTAATTCTATATAAAACATTTGAAGCTAAGTTCAAAAGCATATTTCCAGGATGTATTATTCATTTCACCTATTCATAACCATGTCTATTTTTCTTTAATTTATATTCGTTTCTCAATGTACAAGTTATGCACAATCATACCCTGCATTTTGTCAATTTCTGTAGGACAGAAAAATATTACCTTATTAAAAATTTCTTCTTAGTGTTTACAAGACGAGTATATTCATATTAAAAATATGTCTGCCCTTTGCTCGCCTTGCAAAATCAAATGGTCATTTCTTAATCTTAAATATGCATTATTGTCTTTTGGGCTTGTGTTGCTGTTGTGTTTATAACAAACCTTTCTATAATTGTCCGTTTATAAATTTTAAAATTATAAAGAAACTAAGGTTGACCTTAGATGGTTTTGTCTATTTTTTAGGTATAGTTTGTCATGTATCTCTTCAACTGTTTCGGTTTTTATACATTTCTGCCTTTGAAATATGCGGCTTTGGGCGTTCCTGATGAAGGTTAATCAAGAAAAGCACTTTGGACGCATCCAATTATTTAACGTGTTGTTTTCATTTTTTGATATGCATTATTGTCTTCCGGGCTTGTGTTGCTGCAATCATTTTAAATTATGGATTTTTTTTTTTATATATTTTTGTTCTTTTGTTGCATTACAAAATAAATATTTTTACCATTTTATCAACATAGGAAGACATTTATATTCAAATACAATGTATTAATATTCGCCTTTCAACACTCATGTTGAGTTTAGATATGACGAAACCATTGTATAGCAACGTGTTATCAGATTAAACAATTAGGAAATACTTAACTGTGACGTACCTTTGGGGATTTTGTATACTAAATACTATTAGAAACGCATTTAAGTTAAGATAATAAACCATGTTTTTCACAATATTGATATATGCTAAGTATAATTGTACAAGTGTAATTAAACTCACCAAGCAAAAATTATCTTATATGAATATGGACGTTCTGTTTAGGCCGTTTGTTTGTTATTTTGGGATTTGTTTGTGTGGTCTTTTATTTGTTTTAATTTGATGCTTGGAACATTATTATCTTCTTGCCGACTTGTTTCTTTATTATTATGAGGCTGACTTCATACAAGAACTTCTTAGGAAGAAAGATAAGAAATTAGCAATATCCTTTAACTTTACGTTCCGCTATATAGATGATGTTCTCTCACTAAATAATACAAAATTTGGTGACTATGTTGAACGAATCTATCCCATCGAACTAGAGATAAAGGATACTACAGATACAGTTAAGTATGCCTCATATCTTGACTTACATCTAGAAATTGACAATGAGGGTCGGTTGAAAACAAAACTTTACGACAAAAGAGATGATTTCAGCTTCCCAATTGTGAACTTTCCATTTCTATGTAGCAACATTCCAACAGCGCCTGCATACGGAGTATATATCTCCCAATTGATACGATATTCCCGGGCTTGTGTTTCCTATCATGATTTCCTTGATAGAGGATTGCTGCTCACAAGGAAGCTATTAAACCAAGAGTTCCAAACATTATCTACAGTTGACAATTTAAAAGCAATAAACTCATTCCCTGGCGTTATTTTGGTGTAAGCAGGACAACTTCAATAAAAAATTTTATGTAAATATCCTTTTACTTGTTTGTGGAATTTTTATCCAGTTAACACAAACATAAAGTCCCGTAAAATGTGTTTAATCCTATAATACTGAATATTTCGTATTAATATGGTAGATTTGAACTAAACATTTCATGCGATAATGTACCGTATGAATCTCAAGGGATGTACTCAATTATAAAATGTAAAAACAAATTCTGTGCAGTGATAATGTACATGCTGCTATTTTAAACAAACACAAGCTTAACCATTTGTGCTTATTTGAAGCGCAGAGGACCATTGCATAAAAGGTGAAAAATCTTTGGAGTTAGTAAATGCTTAGAAAGAACTGAAAATCCAAAGAATATTCTGAGTGCAAACATAGCTTTTATTAAATTGAAATGTCACATCAAAAGGGCTTTTGGGGGTTTTTAAATTTCTGAAAATTAAATCCCATTTTATTACCCTAAAATTTAAACAGATGTGTGAAAAAGTATCATCTTCTGAACGAGCTATCATACATATTCAAGTTTACGATATGGGCGGAAGAATCGAAGAAAATGCTACATTATTGCCGTCCTGAAATGAATCGCGCATATTGACCCAAATGAACACAAATCAATAACATGCAGGAGATATCCAACCATTAATGTTAAATGGATGGGGAATGGTATAATTCGCATGGATACGTTTCCTGTTTCTGGAATAATTTTCAAAAGGCAAATTCCAATAAAAGTTTTGAAAGACAAAGTTATGAAATGTTAAGAGCACAAACCTAAAGGATCTAAACAAAAGTCGTATATCAAATTAGCAGGAAGGATTTGTAACATAAGTTACTCCTAAGTTTGAGTACAATACCATAATTTATTAAATTGAAATAAACAGAAGGTATCGCTGAATTTATGACAATGGCACAATGAAGGCGGGATTTAAGCGTTAGGCAGATAACATATAAGGATCCTAACATTCACCCAATCGAGTTCATTTAAAGTAAAGCAGAATAACTGGTTGGTCTGCACTAATTGCTTAACAAGCTTTAAGACAAGTTTAAAGAATTGTATCATTTTAGGGGATAGCAAAAAGTAAAATAACAAAAACACCGAACGCCAAGGAAAATTCAAATCGGAAAGTCCCTTATCAAATGGCAAAATCAAAAGCTCAAACACATCAAACGAATGGAAAACAACTTTCATATTCCTTACTAGGTACAGGCATTTCCTTATGTAGAAAATGATGAAATAAACCTGGTTTTCTAGCTAGCTAAACCTCTCATTTGTATGACATTCGCATAAAATACCATTAAATTGACAACAATATGTGAACAATTTGGTGATTCATCTGCGTCATTGTATTCATAAACATAATATGTATATACTGACTGAATAAGTAAAATAACAAAACGTTTTGGCATGCGCTTGGATTTTTTCCATAATTTATTTTGATATTTGCGATTGGGTCAAATAAGGTCACGAGGTATGTTAATTATAAACTGGTTAGTATCGAATCACGTGCAGGACAGATGATACCCTAAGTAAAAAATGCTTTTGTTGCAAAATCATAAACAAATATATGAAAAGTCAATATAACTTGGAAGTTTATTAGTTTATTGGTGCATAACGACAATGTCAGCGACCTTTCCTATATTATTGCAGCCAGTTGTTATTGGTGTTACTCATTAAGGAAGTCGAAGAATCTAGAGGGAATCCGAGAAACTCGCAATCTTTGTCAATTAAAATTGGAACACATCTCGCCACTAGCGGTGTTTTGAAATCACAATATCAGAGTTGACCGGCTAGAGATCGATCTTTGTAGATGAACTACTTAGACCACTTTCACCGAGGCCCGAACTAGGAAGTAGGTATCATAATAATTCACTATCTCATTACTGCAAATACAAACAAGATTACACTTTTAAATGACGCCTTCTTTAAAATTAAGTATTACACATTTTCTTACTTTTTTCAAGTGATAAAGGAAGTTCGTTTGGGTATTTCATAAAACTGCTCATATACCGGTATAGCAACGTACATGACCCTTTCAATTGTTATTGAGTTTTTATATCATTCTACTTAAAAACCAAAGCTTTATACACATTAGAAAAACCTTACTGTTTCGAATTATTTCACATTTTGTTAACATTAAATTTTAAAATATTTCACTTCTCTACTCTTCACACAAGCATTCCTAATTCTAAAGTTAAAGACATATGAAGATAGCTAGTCCAATCGTTTTTCCTGAAGAGAACAGCCAATGTAGAGACAAAATGTGAAATAATTTGAAATACTAAGGTTTTTTCTACCCTCAGTCGAAAAGAGCCTTAACCGTAGTGTGCGCAACTTTTTTTGATTATTTTGTTTTCAATGCCCTTCAACTACACATATAATTTTACCTTCTAACTGTTCAAGCGCCACTGATGAGTCGCGGCTGGTGTACCTATTTATATTCATGGATTCTTTGATAGTTTTTGTATACTATTACACGAGGAAAGGGTCTGCAGAAAAGACTAAATCTCCTTGATGTAAGCTGACAACAAAGATGCTGTCAATACAATTTCCATGGTTTTTTTTGTGTGTGTATACTTTAAGAATCCTACAATACTGTAAATCAACTAAAGTACAAGGAGCGATAAGGGATTCATTTGATCTATTTACTGTGATTAGATCATTTGATTTAAGATTTTTAATTTACATAAAATTTATAAGATGTGGTGTGATTGTCAATCAGACTTTTATCCACCAGAGAACAAATAACTTGAATATGAGCAACGGTATGTCGCAGTACGGCATTACACTATTTTTTTTCGTATTGACTAGGGTCATGAGATATTTCTTGTGAGATGTCTTTTATTGAAATTGCAGTAAATTCTATTGCAGAATAATGAGTGATTTCTCTTATCTGAAAGTTTTGTAGTGTGCTCTATAATGATTTCATATGAAACTTCTTCAGAAATAGTATTACGGAAATGCATTTCTATTTTAATTTAAGGTAAAGGTAAAACACTTTCAGATTTTTTGTGGAGCTGTTTATCTTTTTATAAATTGGAGGGTTAACAATGTGAAAAATACTTTAAAAATTGCCGCTTGTGCATGTGCCTTTCCCAAGTCAGGAAGCTCGTCACGGTTGTCTCTATGGACATATAACCAATTTCTCATATAAATCATATCTTTAATATACAGTGAACTATTAACACAAAAATTAGGAGACGTAAAGCTTATAATTGTGACAAAATCTCTCTCTGAAATTGGAAATCATGTTTGTCGTACAGTGTTAAGTTTTACAGATGTGCAGTATTAACAACAAATTGAGAGTTCATGTTTTATTTTAGTCTAAAACTATGATGGTTTATACGACTAGAAGGTACTGTGCGGTAAACAATCATGTGGTATAAACTTGTATGAATCGTATGAATGACTCATTATATTTGTTTTGAATGAACATCGATATTATATAATAATCTCAATCAATATTAAACATTATCGCTTGACTTGCATATTGTTACAGAACTTGTAAAATGTAACTAACAATTGATAGTAAAGAATTAAATTCAGTCTATATCCCTCCAAGCATCACTAGATTATTCACAGTCGGCTGAAGTGGTATCGACAAACGACAAGTAGAATTAAGTTTTACTTTAGAACACTTGTGTATTTTAAACAAGTTGTCCAAAGTTTGCAACTCTGTCCTCAAAGAGTCTATTGTTTGTTCTAAGCTACACTGATCTTCCTCTAGTGAATTTACTTCCTGTTAAAATAAAATGGTTTCGTAACGGTTTTACATCTTGATTGAAAGGTTTTAGATCACCGCATGTGATTTTACTAAGACTATGTGAAACTTGTTTAGATCCATTGTTAATAAAATGATAAGAATTATTTCAGACGCTACATTTTGTTTTTTTTTATATTCCAGACATAGATGACCCAATATAAAGAAAATGAGATGTTGTATGATTGCCAAATGCGACAACTATCAGAGTTCATATAACGAAGAGTTGGGTCAATTTAGTTTGCAGTTTTCTTTACAATGTACAAGGCTCTTTAACTTTGTATTGACTTCGCCTTCACATTATTTTGATATACGCACAACTAAAGGGTCGCAGGGATGTTAAGGTCGTATTAAGAAATTTCCCATTTTTATACACAAGAAAAATCATATTGAACTCAGAGTTAGTTTTCTCTGTTTAAAAGCCAAAATACACGTCATAGAAGTAAACGGAGAGAAAAGGGTCTATTCAGATTTACATTCCAAACTTTTATTTATAGAAAAATATAAATACACTAGTGTCACGTGACTTCAAACTGAAAGTAAACATTTTCCAAAAAAGTCAAAAGTGCAGGTGCAAGATGAAATCGGATCGCCCTGATTTTGGTCTCCCTGTAATCAGGATAACTTATTTTACTGGAAAAGTGCTGCCACTAGTTTTTTATTAGAGGCTTTGTAAATAAAAAACAATAAAACATGGAGAATTCTATCGATTTATTGACTTTTTGGCACTTCGGGTTGTGAAATTTCTTTTACACGAACGTTATATAACTAGTAGCAGCACTTTTTGAAAAATTTGAAATGTGGCCTTTCTACCAATACCAGAATGGAGTGGGTTGGTATAGCTCTTGTACCTGCACTTTTCAATTAATTTAAGATGTAGTAGCATAATCGCCCTGAAATGCAAGAAAAAAGCGTTCGAAAGACCCTGTAGTAGTCGGATCGGCTGACGGAAAAACTAAGTGTATATTTTGTTTTCACCAGCGTTTCATGTCATAATGATATGATTGGGCGAATAAACAAATATGATCTTATTGCTTGCTTAATTTAATGAAGGAAAAAAATCAGAATTATTCAGGTCATTATTATACAGTCTTGGGGCATGCCTTCCCCCTTTTTTTGTTCAAATCCGGAATCCGCATTTGGTGTGCTTGTATAGTTCTCATTTTCCAAGTGCAAGTTCATTATATAAATTAATAGATTAGCCTACTAGGTCTCTTCAAGTGTTTGTGTATTGTGAACCATTAAAATTTTAATGAAAAAAGTTGCATTTTCACAAAGAATTTTATACCAAAATTCATGATTTTTTGTTTGTTCGGCATGTCATTGGTAATGTTTAAATTATAATTATAAACTCCTACCTGCATAAATATATCCAGATTTTATTTGTTGAATATCTCCTGCTTATCAAGTGTGACTGGTATCAATTTGTAAATCATGATTGGGAGGTCTTTTTGAATTCATTCTGGTGGGGGCAGGGTGATTGTTTTGCATCTAAATAATTATGAATTTTCACCAGCTACCATGCCAGTTTTTTGTATGGCTTGCTTTTTTTTATTACGCCCATAGTTATTTCCTGCATGTTATTGCACAGAATATTCCTTTTCAACTCATCTGGAGCAATATTTTACTTATTCTAACATCCTTACAGTTACTTGGTAAAATCATTCTGCCCTCCTTTTACTCATTTTATTTTGTTTGGGATTCAAAGGCATACACCAGGATTAACATGGGGGATATATTTCTGTTTTCATAGAACGAGTAAGTTTTAATATTTGCACAAACTACCTTTTTGGAATAAGGATTAGAAGATGTGGCATTGAGTAACCCAAACTTAAAAAAACTTTGTGCTCTATAATTTATGCTTACACTACATCATGCTACATGTATATATATATCATAAAGCGATAACCAGTTTGAACAATTATATCAGATGCATATACATGTATGACTAATTTTAATTTCATCTGTGATTTGTTTCAGATTTAGGTACATGTACATGTACAAATTATTCAATCTGCAGCCTTGGCATATATATCATCTTAATTTCTCAACCTTAAAAGTATACAATTTTATCATGAAGTTGGAAATACTAAGTGACCTATTTTTTTCTGCCGCTTATTTCATATTAAATTCCTGCCTACTGTACAAAGTGTCCACCAATACAAATGGACAACAAAGAAAAAGCCGTAAGTGCTTACGTGACATTCAGCACGATCAATCAATTGTGTTTTCGTTATGAAGTGCCATAATATTTTAATTAAGGTTCATCTTAAAGATGTTAAAATCAGAAAACTTATTTCCTATCAACTGCTGAGATTGGAGCCAACTGAAATGGTATTTCTTTTCTGTCCGAATAAAAGAAATTCTATGTCCCAGTATGTATAAAAATACAGAAATAACTTACTAACTATTTTTACATACATGTAAACACAATCCAAAAGTTTCAGATGAATGAATCATGATATAGGGGACAGGACAAAATAGTCAGCATGGAAAGTAAAAATGATACTGTATGTACATGTAAATGCTTATAAAACTGCTACCTACCAAAAATCATGGGTTAATCTTTACCTGACCCAATCACAAAAAGTAACACAACTTAATTGTTAATCAAAACTTCATTGACAATTATACCACATCATCTTATTTTTATATCAAATTCTAGCTGTACTACATAAATATGTTATCTCATAAACATGTTTAACCCCGCCGCATTTTTGCGCCTTTCCCAAGTCAGGAGCCTCTGGCCTCTGTAAGTCTTGTATCATTTTTAATTTTAATTTCTTGTGTATAATTTGGAGTTTAGTATGGAGTTCATTATCACTGAACTAGTATATATATTTGTTTAGGGTCCAGCTGAAGGACGCCTCCGGGTGCGAGAATTTCTCGCTGCATTGAAGACCTATTGGTGACCTTCTGCTGTTCCATTCTCAATTTTAAATTTAAAATAAGAAGAAAGTAATATCTGTCTGTGTTGGGAATGCTGTCTCATTGCCATACATGTATACATGGTATACCCAACATCTTTTGCTAAACCTGCTAGATATAAGAATCTCTTATACTGTGGAAATATTCCATCACAAGTTTCCAAGTTTATATATCTTTTAAAAATACACAGAAATTTTTTAGTAAAATTTATTCCCTAGATTATTATAATTATTGAACAAAGGATGAAAAATGTGAGATTAACTATTGCAGTCTCATTTAAATCAATTTATATTTTTTAACCAAAATAATACAATGGTTTAACCAATTTTAACTTGACTAATATGAAAACATGCAAAATTTCCAGATTTCCAAGTATACCGGTAGACAAACTAGATACACGTGATTCCTGAACATGTATTAAAATGTACATATGTACAAAATAGCAGCTACATGATATAAATGCAAGCAAAGAAAAATACCCATAATTTTTTGGATCAAACATTCTGTGGCTGCTACATGTGTACAGAGGTCTTGCTCAGTATTGAAGGCCAACATCAATATGACCAACAACTGCAATTAAAACACTTTTATTATACTTTTGAACTTTTTGTAAACCTGTAGTCTGTGTTATGAAATGAAACTGAAATATAAATCATGATAAAATATGATTTTCTTGTTCTCTGGTGGACAATATATGACTATTTGTTCTCTGATGGAGAGTTGTTTCATTGGCAATCATACATGTATGTCATATTCTTAGTTCTAAAATAACATGTAACTCCATTTGTCGTGCATCAGTGAATTGTATGCCTACATGTATATCTCGTGTATATCTGTAGGTAGGATTAATGTTTAAATCAAATTACTTTATCTTTTCCCTGTACTTGCCATAAAAATAACAAAACACTCATATAAGTCTTATAAATGAATATTTCCTTCTTTACAGTTCAACTGAATATCATATATATGTCTATCTGCAAATGATCTGAAGATCTCTCACTTGGTTAGATATTGCAGATTCTTCAAATATTTCATGAAAGAGACGACAAATTACATCAGTGAAATACATTTTTTTTTAAATGAAATCCTTTTTTGAAACTCCAATTGTAAGAAAATTCACAAATCTCCAAACTGCCTATATTTAGAATTCATTTTAACTGAGGTTAAAGCTCTTTAAGATGGTAAACATCAACTTCAATGATGATGAAAAAGAAGCTAAATTGTCCAGTTAATATTCCTCTGTCTCTCAGCATCAAAACACTAAATTCCAATTCATTTGGTCTTGAAACAGTCAATGCTTCTGCTTAGTACATTATGTAGAATTGCTGTCTTTTTTCTACTTTTCATGGACATATTTGGTGGCTTTCTAAACAAATTTTAATCAGATCTTCCATAATGGCCATGATGAGTTATAAGTAACTTTCTACTGCTGTCTCACTGCAGGTCATCATCCCTGAAATATGAAAATGCAAATATGATATATATTAAATGAAATTTTCAACATGTGAAAAGTAATCAAAAGTTAGTGCAAACATACTTCTTCAAGAATTTACTGTTAAAATGCTAACAAAATAAATTAATAATTCCCATGTCCTTATTTTATAATGTCTTCATTCAACATTTGAACAAGAATTTAATTTTCCACACACATTTTAATAAGGTGCACTACTTTTATAAAACTTTAAAATTAAATGAAAAACCCAGATGTGCCTATAAGATGTATTATGTAATAAATATTTAAACTTATGTATTATGTTTAACGATATTGTTTTGTATCTCCTTTTCCAAATGTAAACTATGACCATGATGACAGGAATACTTCAATATCAATATCAGTAATCCACAGCTAAGAAATTTTAGCTAGCAAGTTCAGTATATTATTGTATTAATATCTGTCATGTCTGTGTAAATGAATTTTATTGTTGGTACAGATACTTCATTAAATTAAATAAAATGCTATGTGGGCGCAGCTTGATATGACCGCAGAGGTCGAATCCCTGAACAGTTGGGGCAAGTATGGACACAAAATTCAAGCTTGATACAGCACTGAATTTGGATTGTGATTAAATATTTGACACAGCATAGGTTTCTGACACAGAATGAATGTGGTCTAAGAACTTAAATTTTTTTAATTTACCTATTCAAATCATATCATTATTATTTGCTTTTATATATAAATCAGAAATAACCAATTCAAAATGGAAAATTTTAAAGAAAAAAAGGAAACCCCCCCCCCAATTTTTTGAACCCCCTTATGTTTCATCACCCCTAAACTCAATCCCAGCCTTCCCTTTGTGGTATGGTACAATGCAGTACAATTTCAGAGAGATCCATACACTTGAACACAAGTTATTGTCTGGAAACTAGAAAAATGCTTATTTTTGGCCCCTTATTCCTAAACGTTTTGGGCAATTACCCCCAAACTCAATTCCAGCTGTACCTTTCTGATATGGAACCTTGTAGTACAATTTCAGAAAGATCCATACACTTACACACAAGTTATTGTCATGAAACTAGAAAAATGCTTGTTTTTTGCCCCTTTTTTGGCCCCTAATTCCTAAAATTTTGAGGCAATTACCCCCAAAATCAATCCAAGCCTTCCCTTTGTGGTATGGTACTTTGCAGTACAATTTCAGAGAGATTCATACACTTGAACACAAGTTATTGTCAGGAAACTAGAAAAAATGCTTATTTTTGGCCCCTTATTCCTTAACTGTTGGTACCATAACCCCCAAAATCAATCCCAGCATTCCCTTTGTGATATGGAACCTTGTGGTACAATGTCAGAGAGATCCATACACTAACACACAAGTTATGTCTGGAAGTTACAATAAAATGCTCCGCAGGGCGCAGCTTGATACGACCGCAGAGGTCGAACCCTGAACAGTTGGGGGAAGTATGGACACAACATTCAAGCTTGATACAGCTTTGCATTTGGATTGTGATTAAATATTTGACACAGCATAGGTTTCTAACACAGAATGAATGTGGTCTAAGAACTTAAAAATTTTAAATTGGACATTCACCTATTATGGTCCAATATCCAGAATCTAAATACATGGTTAGATTCAGCATATCAAAGAACCCCAAGAATTCAATTTTTGATGAAATCAAACAAAGTTTAATTTTGGACCCTTTTGACCTCAATGTGGACAAAGTTGATAACGGGGCCCAAAAATCAAAAATCTAAATACATGGTTAGATTCAGCATATCAAAGAACCCCATATATTCAATTTTTGTTGAAATCAAACAAAGTTTAATTTTGGACCCCGATTTGGACCAACTTGAAAACTGGGCCCATAATCAAAAATCTAAATACATGTTTAGATTCAGCATATCAAAGAACCCTAAGAATTAAATTTTTGTTAAAATCAAACTAAGTTTAATTTTGGACCCTTTGGACCTTAATGTAGACCAATTTGAAAACGGAACCAAAAATTAAGAATCTAAATACACGGTTAGATTCGGCATATCAAAGAACCCCAATAATTCAATTTTTGATGAAATCAAACAAAGTTTAATTTTGGACCCTTTTGACCTCAATGTGGACAAAGTTGATAACGGGGCCCAAAAATCAAAAATCTAAATATATGGTTAGATTCAGCATATCAAAGAACCCCATATATTCAATTTTTGTTGAAATCAAACAAAGTTTAATTTTGGACCCCGATTTGGACCAACTTGAAAACTGGGCCCATAATAAAAAATCTAAATACATGTTTAGATTCAGCATATCAAAGAACCCTAAGAATTCAATTTTTGTTAAAATCAAACTAAGTTTAATTTTGGACCCTTTGGACCTTAATGTAGACCAATTTGAAAACGGAACCAAAATTTAAGAATCTAAATACACGGTTAGATTCGGCATATCAAAGAACCCCAATAATTCAATTTTTGATGAAATCAAACAAAGTTTAATTTTGGACCCTTTGGACCTCAATGTGGACCAATTTAAAAACGGGGCCCAAAATCCAAAAACTAAATACACGGTTAGATTCAGCATATTAAAGAACCCCATGAAATCAAGAATAAAACCCCATTGAAATTGGTCAAGAAATAAGCAATTTATAGGAAGTATCTTCTTATGCACAATCCTGTGCTATTAAATATTTCTTGCTATTGCGCAATACTGTACAATTGACAATTTCTTGCTATTGCGCAATATTGTGCTATTGGATATTTCTTGCTATTGCGCAATACTGTGCAATTGAAGATTTCTTGCTATTGCGCAATACTGTGCAATTGTAGATTTCTTGCTATTGTGCAATACTGTGCAATTGAAAATTTCTTGCTATTGCACAATACTTATTATATAATAATTTACACATCCTGTTTGGTGTGTATCTCCTACCATATCATTATTATTTGATTTCAAATATAAATCAGAAATAACCAACTTAAAATGGAAAATTTTAAAAGAAACAAAAAAGGAAAAAAAGAAAAAAAGGAAAAAAAAATAAATCCCCCCCCCTAAATTTTTTGAACCCCCATTATGATTCATCACCCCCAAACTCAATCCCAGCCTTCCCTTTGTGGTATGGTACCTTGCAGTACAATTTCAGAGAGATCCATACACTTGAACACAAGTTATTGTCTGGAAACTAGAAAATAATGTGTTTTTTGGCCCCTTTTTGGCCCCAAATTCCTAAATGTTTAGGGCAATTACCCCCAAACTCAAACCCAGCTTTCCCTTTGTGATATGGAACCTTGTAGTACAATTTCAGAAAGATCCATACACTTACACACAAGTTATTGTCATGAAACTAGAAAAATGCTTGTTTTTTGCCCCTTTTTTGGCCCCTAATTCCTAAAATTTGGAGGCAATTACCCCCAAAATCAATCCCAGCATTCCTTTAGTGATATGGAACCTTGTGGTACAATGTCAGAGAGATCCATACACTAACACACAAGTTATGTCTGGAAGTTACAAAAATGCTTATTTTTGGCCCCTTTTTGGCCCCTAATTCCTTTACTGTTATTACCATAACCCCCAAAATCAATCCCAACCTTCCTTTTGTGGTATTGAACCTTGTGGTAAAATTTCATAAAGATCCATTCACTTAAACTAAAGTTAGAGTGCGAAAACCAATGTGTCTTCGGACGACGACGACGCCAACGTCATACCAATATACGACCACAAAAATTTTTTTGCGGTCGTATAAAAATGCTTGTTTTTGGCCCTTAATTCCTTAACTGTTGGTACCATAACCCCCAAAATCAATCCCAACCTTCCTTTTGTGGTATTGAACCTTATGGTAAAATATCATAGAGATCCATTCACTTCAACTTAAGTATGAGTGCGAAAACAAATGTGTCTTCGGACGACAACGACGCCAATGTCATACCAATATACGACTGCAGTCGAATAAAAATTATCATGATTATTGGGTACATTTATTAATGCAAATTTTGAAAAATGGACAAAAAAGTGAGATTAATAATTGTGATTTCAGAAAAATCTACATACTTGTACAGTTACTTATATGTATAGATTTCAGAATATGAATTCTTATAATTGCGATATTCAAAGTTGCCTTATAAAAATATGGCAATAATTTCTGAATTTACATCATACAATATTCTTACAAAGCAAGAAAACAGAAATTTATTTGCACAAATTATAAAACAGGAAGAAAGCCAGGCTCTCTAACATGTTTAACTCCGCCACATTCTGTATGTATGTGTCTGTAATTCAGCAGTTGTCATTTGTTGCTGTGTTACATATTTGTTTTTTCATTCATTTTTTTTTACATTAATTAGGCCGTTAGTTTTCTCCTTTGAAATGTTTTACATATGTCACCTCAGGGCCTTTTATATAATGGACTATGGGCTTTGCTCATTGTTGAAGGCCATAAGGTGACCTAAAGTTGTTAATTTCTGCATCATTTGGACTCTTGAGGAGAGTTGCCTCATTGTACAATAGTGTGCTAATTGCAGGATAAAACAATTTACCTGTCTATAATAATAAAGCTCTCCAAATTCAAACCATTACTTTATATTTATCAAAGCTGGAATGGCATACTGTATCTTGTAATTGACAGGTGAGCTAAAAAAAAAAAGAGAAAGTAGTTATTTAATTACAAATAGATACTTTTTTTAAAATAAGGAGCATAAACATGTGTATAATGATTCATATAATTTCTTGAATAAAGAAATTACGTCTGCCACACAACCCTTATTTGATATCAGAATTTTATTCATACACATGTAGATATAATGCCTATTTTTTCTCAGATTTCTGGAATTGCTTCATCCTATGCAAATAAAGAGCTGTGCCATGAACACATGATACGCGTGTTGTCATTTAAGCTCGTCTTTATGTCTTAAATTAATTTTTATGATCATGATGATTAACTAGAAATGCTGAGAGCACTCACTGCTCAAAATAGCCAGCCCCCCCCCCCCCCCCCCCTCCCCTCATTTTTGAGTTATTCTCCGAAAACTGGGAAATCCCCCCTTTTTTAATGAATAAAACACCATTACTCAGAAATGTAAAATGTAAAATTTATAAAACTCTAAAGGGAGCTTACATCAATAGATATAAACAATTCACCAAAGTTTCATAAGAACTGCTGAAAGCATTTTTGAGTTTTTGTCCGAAAACTGGAAAATCTACCATTTTTATATGAATAAAAACCTGTAACTCAGAAACATAAAATCTAAAATTTATAATAATCAAAAGGGAGCTCATGTCAATAGATATAAACAATTCACCACAACTTCTTGCAAGTTGGTGAAAGCATTCTTGAGTTATTGTCCGAAAACTGGAAAATCCCCCTTTTTTTAACGAATATAACCCAATAACTCGGAAACGTTAAATCTAAAATTAAAAAAAACGAATGAGAGCTCACGTCAATAGGTATAAACAATTCATCAAAGTTTTATGCAAATTGGTTAAAGCGTTTTTGAGTTAATGTCTGACATGTTGACGAAGGACAAACGGACGGACAGACTGACGGACAAAGGTATACCATAATACGTCCCGTAAACGGGCGTATAAAAAACAGGTGAATCTTTGATTTACTGCTCACTTATTATACCCCCATACCCTTAAAGTATAAGGTAAACAGGAAGTTGTTGAGGGATGAATCTGAAAAAGCATGACACGGTATAGCTGACTCATATAAACTCTAAAACCTGAAATTTCAGAAATCCCTGTAATGTTCCTGAGAAAGATGCGACACAAAATATTCATGGGACGGACGGACCGACTGACTTTAGGATGTAAAGACAGAAGTAAAACAGTACATTTGTACCCCCACTTTTTTAAAGACTAAAAGTGGGGGTATACAAGATAAAAAAAAAACTTGCGCACAGTGGCACAATTCATGAAAATTTTTATGAACAAAATCCCATAACTGGAATAAGTAAAATCTAAAATATATAAAAAAATCTTAAGGGAGCTTACGTTACATTTAAGCAAAGTTTCATGAAAATTTGTTTAAGCGTTTTTGAGTCATTGTCCGAAAAACGCCATAATTTCGACCCTTTATTATGAATAAATAATTATGAATACTCAAAAACCAGATATCAAAAATACCTAATAGAATTGGAAAGAAAACTTTTGTCAATAAATTCAAACAATTCACCAAAGTTTCATGAAGATTGGTGAAAGCTGTTTAGAGATATTGTCTGAATGATTCACCAGCAATGATTCTTAGGCGGAGCTCCAAATAAAAATATGCTTCTTTCAAGTATGTGTGATAACTGATATTTCATTTATGATTATTGTTGTTTAATTTGTGTTCATGGTGTCTGGTTTGTTTTAACTGTTACGCTTGGTCCATAACACTTGCATGACTTGTATGTGTTGTAATTTTTTTTTGTCTCAGCGGCTTGTAGTAGACTAACATTCAGAGCAATAAGTATGAGACCCCCCTTAATCTATTGGTTCCTTAAGAGCTGTGGCCTTCTCCATTTATAAATTGATAATGTGATTTGCGTACTTTCGTGCCTCCGCACTCTGGTCTGTTGTCACAGAATAAGCAACTTTATTACAAGCGGCACTTTTTTCTGATTTTATGGTGAGAGTAGAGGTTGGTGGTGGTGGGGGGGGGGGGGGGGGGGGGGGGTACACCATATGTGGTCGAGCTCCAGATTACGTGTTTAGGGCTCCTTTAAGAGCTCGATGCTTTCAAGGTAGAGATCATGGCTCTAGTCCAGCTACGTGGGTTCCGGAGAGAAGTGAACGGTGGAGCAAATGTACCCAACCAGGAATGGCAGGATACCTTCGGCTTCGAAACGAAAGTTTGAAACGAATTTAAGGGTAAATGTTGAGAATTGGCTCTTGGTATAATGCAGGAAACTTGTTTCATTCGATATTCTGTTCATTTATTGACGGGAATCGATAAATTATTCAAATTTCATATATTTGTTGCAGTCTAGTTTCGTTTTGACCACGTGTATATCATACTTGCCAACACTGAACTCGCTTTTATCTAATAGTATGCAGTTTTTCGCTTTCTGAAGCGAATGATTAACAAAACAAGCAACGTATGTTTCCTAAATAATACATATTTGGTGGCTTACACTTACTTTTCTGGTTAGATTTTCACGTAGAAGTGAAAATAATTTTCGCTGCAAGGTTCTTTCCATTCTGCAAACTACAAACATCTTTTTGACGGCGATCGTTCACTGATTGGTTAATCTGCAAAACGAGGCGGGGTCCAAAAGCCGACAATCTCGTCAAGAAAAACAGCTATTGCAACTGTTTGCCATAATAATTATAGCACAAACATACAATATTCGTGTTTCGATACACAAATTACATCATATGAATACCTGTTTTTAGTTGACAGGCATGTATGTAATTTGATTTCATACAGTTTCATCGATAGACGCTGCTTACGGATTTTCCGCCATTAATGAATATATGAATACATAATGAGGTGTTTACGGGGTTATCTGCCCCTGACAAAATCTTATCGAAATTGCCTTAACATCGCTGCGGTCTTTATATATGTAGACGGAAAGAATAAATCATGAAATATACCGAACTCCAAATTAAATTCAAAAAGGGAAGTTCCATAAAACCTGACCAATCCAAACGTTTGACTATATCAACAAGGGTAACCGACTGGAAAACAACTGTCGTAATCCTGTCTTAATACAGTCATTTTCCTATAAAAAAAAATGGTAGGTTAAACTGGATTTATAGTTAGCTAATCCTTCCACTTTTATTACAGTTGTTACGTTTTTTGATAAAATTGTGTGCGTTACCCAAACAGCGACGAGCGTCTTACATGTCAAATACTGAGCCTGTTATCTTTCATGAAAGTTAGTGGCTGAATTGGTCAAACACGGTTTAGATTTTTGTTTTCTTAAATAAAACGTAAACAGGATAGCAGGAATCCTAAACAATTATACGACAGTACAACAAACCATACTTAATCCGAAACTTACCTGAGCAAGACTATTGATTGACTTTGACTTTGACTATTGACTTTGGTTGAGTTAAGCTATTTCAGTTGATATTTTATAGTGTGTCTTTCTTTGTTGTGATGTTACACTATTGTTTCAGAAAAAGATTGAAGGTTTGGTACCATTAAAACGTTTAAACCCGCTGCATTTGTTTGCACCTGTCCTAAGTCAGAAATCTGATGTTCAGTAGTTGTCGTTTGTTGATGTGGTTCATAAGTGTTTCTCGTTTCTCGTTTTGTATAGAGATTAGACCGTTGGTTTTACCGTTTGAATGGTTTTACACTAGAAATGTTTGGGGCCCTTTATAGCTTACTGTTCGGTGTGAGCCAAGGCTCCGTGTTGAAGACCGTACTGTGACCTATAATGGTTTACTTTTATAAATTTTGACTTGGATGGAGAGTTGTCTCATTGGCACTCATACCACATCTTCTTATATCTATATATAGTTTTCATCGATCCACAATTGGTATCCTAGGTTATATTAACAATGCAGTGTACGGAAACGTTTGCATTATGTAAATAACACTGTAACAAAAATAACTTCTTTGTCTGTAAATCCTCCATTTTCTACATAAGGAAGTGCCTGTACCCCAGTCAGGAATATGACAGTTGTTTTCCATTCGTTTGATGTGTTTGAGCTTTTGATTTTGCCATTTGATAAGGGACTTTCCGATTTGAATTTTCCTTGGAGTTCGGTATTTTTGTTATTTTACTTTTTACTAGATCAATGCATAATTTAAAAAAAAAAACAAATCACTTAAGCGCATCTAAAACGATTCTTATCAGATGATAATTTCATCATTGGTTAACACGTTGTGATGGACAGAGGGGGGGAGGGGGATTCTACCACTGCAACAAGTGTGTTACGATATTTTTCCATTCGAGACAGTTAAATTTAAAGCGCGAGACTTGCCAAACTTTTTAGATAATTGAAATTTAACTGTTGAGAGTGGAGAAATATCGTAATACACGAGTAATAGTGATGGAATCTGTTTCTCTAATGATTTTTATTCTTCCTTTTTAAAGATTTTTTGAAAATTGTGTTCTTTATATGTGATGTCATTAGACATGGTCGCCTTTCTTCATGACGTCGCAATAGGAAATTCAAACGAAACCAAGAAAATTTGACGTCATAATTAAATTTCGACCAATTTTTTGCCGATAACAGACATTTCACTTGTGAGGAAAACAATTTTTCACAATCGGTTGGAATGAAAATAATGAAAAAATTGAGAAATTTGATTCCATGTGTTTTCGTCAAGACGAGTTCGTGCAAATTATGTAGAATTATTACTATTAAATATGAAAACTTATGTTCTGATAATCGTTAATTCATAATAGTAAGCATATTACGATTCTTTTGTGTAAATTGTAGACCTCTTATGACTGTTATGCAAGTGCTGAAGCGTATCTAGACTTCTTTTCATGTGTAGTAAATTCAATTAAGGGACCCTTAAAAAACTATACAATTTGGAAAATGTTTGATGCATAAGAAAATGTTTACTTTCTCTCCATATTTAAAATGTTAGTAATTTCTTTTTTTACATTAATTTTTGGTGTTTTGAAATGATGCTGGAGATGTCTTTTGCCAATACTTTCGTTATTCTGAAACATAAATTTGATTTATAAAAAGAAGTGTTTGCATTTCAGTTTTTCAAATTGAAAATAAATTATATAAAAATTTGTAATTGTATCTAAAACGAACAAAGTCTTTAATATATTTTGTACTTTTTCCAGTACTGCTATTCGTGCTTTCTGTCTTGCCCGTGTACGGACAGCTGATTTTCTGTTCTGTTCCTTCCGTCTGTTACGTTTGAATACTTCTTCTTCTGTTAACTGTATAAATAAATATTGTTGAGGATTTATTAACGACACTTTTATGATTTTCTATGTTTGCATTAAATGTTATTACTGCATTAAATGTGTAATCAATCAAGGAAAATGCATAACAAAAACAATATGAAATGACAGGAACAAACATGAACATACGGAAAAAAATTGATATGTCGATGCCATAAAATGTTTCTGTTTCTCATCCTTCGTCGAAATTTATATAGTTTCGTTTTAATTTTTAATCAGGTTTTGCAAACTGCGACATACGGATAAGGTTCATCAGCAATACTAATCCAGTGCTATTATCTAAGTTTCTAAGTATCAAGATCAATTATGAAAAGATTTTGGTTTTACTCTATAATTAACAAGAAGAATTGTCATTTAAATTAGTGCCCGTGCGACTGACACACAGCAATGTGCCTCAAGTTAATGAAACAAAAGCATTAAAACATTTCTATGTTTTCGCCTTAAGATGGTTAATTTCGTATTTTTTGCCGAAAACTCACTAAATATTTTACAGGTCGACGATGTTCCACTTTTAATTCTTCCTCTCCTGATATTACCCTCTTACACTGAATTTTTAATTTAATCTCTTCCTTTAACAAAGGTAGACAACTATCGTCTTCGAGACATTGTTTTATTGCTCCTACAATTTTTTCGTCATCTTCATTGTTAAATTTTGTCTCTTCAATGGCTCTTGGAACTTTCATCTAGAAAATATATTAAAAAGTATAAACACAAATACCGTACTCAAATGTATATTCAAAAAGGGGGAAGTCCACAAAACCTGACAGATTGAACGCTGAACTAACTTACGAATAGAAAACAACTGTCATATTCCTGACTTGGTACAGGCAAAAGTAAAATAACAAAAATACCGAACTCCAAGGAAAATTCAACACGGACAGTCCTTTATCAAATGGCAAAATCAAAAGCTCAAACACATCAAACGAATGTAAAACTACTGTTATTCCTGACTTGGTACAGGTATTTCCGTAAGGTAAAAAGAACCACCTGGTTTTATAGCTAGCTAAACCTCTCACTTGCAAGACAGTCATATAGAATTCCATTATATTGACAACAATGTGTGAAAAGTAAAATAACAAAAATACCAAACTCCAAGGAAAATTCAAAACTGAAAGTCCCTTATCAAATGGCAAAATCAAATGCTCAAACACATCAAACGAATGACAAACAACTATCATATTCCTGACAAGGTACAGGCATTTCCTTATGTTGAAAACAAACAAACATGATAGGTAAACATTTTAATTTATTGAAGTTAATTCAATGTTTTCGTTATGTTCTTTTCGTATTGTCTTATATTTGTTCTGGATACTATTAAATATTCAATAACCACATGAGTATGGTTTGCCCATATCACATAACAAAATTGAAAAGTATACCCGCTTGAAACTGATGACAGTGTCATTTAAAAAGACATGTTGAAAATACGATTTCATTCGGTTTTGTGTTTGTTAATGGAACAATCATCATGAGCTAAATAAAAGATCAAAATGAAAGTCCTTATCATTTACGATCATCAAAACCTTAAAAAAAAATCTGGATTATCTATACTTAAAAATAATAGGCTTTATGATTTGCTGACTGAGCAAAACGTTATAATACACTATCTGGCCTTAAAAGAGGGGCGAACGATACCAAAGGGACATTTAAACTCATAAGTCGAAAATAAACTGACAAAGCAATGTATAAAAAGAAATAGACAAATAATAGTACACAAAACACAACATAGAAAAACTAAATTCAACGACCATATGCATGATCCTGTCCTTCTCGTTTTGATTGGAATTGTGGTGAATTAATATGGATTAACGTGGTTTTTTAATTTACTCATTTTCAGCAATTACGGTATATTCCGAAAAAAAAAATTAGAAACTAAGAGATCGTAGAATGGATCATTTCACGATTAATGTATGAGTAAAATAAATGAAATATGTAGGAAAACAATAGAAAGCAATATACAACGTTATTGCCATTGCCTTGCATTCGTTTTAAAAGTCTGGAAAATGTCGTAAATCTACGTTTGAAATATAGGAATGTATTATCTTAAATAGTTGTGTTATTTGATTATTTTAAAGGGGCTATTATATCATATCATAGTTGCAAATTATTTTTTTATAAATGTCAATCGTGTAATGTAAACTTTTATAACATTGATCTACTAACAGCACTCTGCTTTTTAATCAGCCATATACAAAGTAAACTCCCAATGCAAACATTTTGTTATAACAATGAAATAATAAAAAAATGTTTAATTTTGAAGCTAGATTTTTTGATTAATCAAATGAATATATTAATATTGATATCAGAATACGTACATTCGTACATGCATATGTCGTTTTCGATTACAAAATTTTTTAAGTTAAAAAATGGTGTAAAGTCGTTGATGCTTTATTGTGTTATATGTCTGCAATATCATCGTTGTTGCTATCGGTAATGATAGTTTCTATCCCTTAACATGTAATACCTTTCGTATCATTTTAAACTTTCACTGTCTGTCATGTGTTAAAATAAGAACAATAATCTACCGTTGGTTGAACAGTATGGTTATCTCCAAGTGTAAAACAAAAAGGGTAATCTACAGTAATATATTTCATCTGATTATAACACAACGGGTGCCATTGTTCGAGATGAAACTACTTACATGTACTGCTTACCAATGGGCACATAAGTTGACTTTTAGTTTTTGATAGGGATGGTGTTTATGCAGTATTTTTATCTCTTTTTTTCCTTTTCCAACTTGTATATTTTAATTCAGATATGAAACATTTAATTTGAATTTTCAAAATGTAAACATTTAAGTATAACGAGTGACCCCTCGGACATAATTACGAAAATTTAATAACATCGAGTATCACTAGATATCTTTTTTTCATATTCAATTTCAGTCTTGTTAAAGATTTAAGTAAACCACTTTAAGGAAACTGATACATTTTATACTGTTTTTGTTATTGAACACTGGGTCGTAACATTTTAAGGAGAACGAAATACGTGTTTTACATATGACATGTAAATACACATTTGACTGAATGTTATTTTAAATCACTTCATGTTTTTTTTTTTTTTTTATTATATTTTTTATTTATTCATCTTTCGTGTCATAAATTTCAATTTTAAACATTAAATTTGATAATAATCACACTCAATTTTACGATTAATGAACATGGAAAAAAACACTTTATAAAATTTGTGCGTCCGACGCGCTGTTCTGAATATATAGTCATCGCTTAAATCTAAAAATTGAAATTCAAGAATATATTAATTGTGAATACTTGATGAATTGCATGGTTAAAGGAAAAGCCAAATCCACTTCTGGTCATGCTTGCCTAATTTACTACCTAATGTTATTAACGGTACCCATTTTCCTGGACGAGATCCGCATTTCTACAATAAATGTCCCCTCAGTGATGCTCGATGTCATTATATACTGCATTATACATATAAATATTTTTATATGAGAACTATTTTCTAGTCTATTTTATATGTACCGTTGAATTGTTATGAATGTTTAGAAAAAAACGCATCAATGAAATATTCTTTCATACTATTTGGTTAATTATAATACAAGGAACATAATTTCTACAAACTGTAAGAAAATATATAGAATTAAGATTAAACTAATGTTTGTTCTTGTTATTAATGATTTCTATTGTTCCTTGTTGCGTGTAAGGTCTTGCAAAGAGTTACCTTGTTGTTAATTCACCGTCATTATAATTTGAATAAAACTGTGTTTAGCACATACTTCATACATGTATTATTAATTGGTTGATAAATTATGTATCCTTTAGTTAACTATAAAATAGAAAAAAAACAAACTTACTCTGATTATTATATAATTAAAAAGATTTTGATATTTTGCGCTCATATAATATTTACATGTTTGTCGCTCGAAAGTTTCACTAGGAAGTGTATTTATTTTTGTCTATTTTTAATCTCAAGTTTGAGGCAATGAATGCTGGGGATTTAAATGGAAATTTTGTGTGAATTTTCTTTAATACATGTAGATGCATTGAATGTGGATTTTAAAGATATATTATTAGCTCGTCTATATATATTTAGTCAGATTTTGAATAAGTTATTTACCATATATAAAAAATTTCCACTATTTATATTATTGCTAATCTGTTTTCCTTTAATTTTTCATAATCAATTTAACAGGTAGTGTAATTTAAAAATGAATTCTACATATCCCGTTTTCGGTTTTGTAAAAACTCACCAAAGAAACTTAGCTTATAATTTGTAATATATATATATTGTTGTAGTATGAAACAAAATACTCATATTATCAACGCGATGTAACATATAACATATAACACATTTTCTGTATAATGTATTTACTATGTCTTCCAAGGAGATATCTTACTTTTGTATATGCAATGCCCGCACTTCAGTATGGAGCTATCAAAGATATATATTTGATGATAATAAAAGTTATTTATCCGGAAATGAAACTTATTTTGTTGACATATTAATCTATGTCTTGTCATTCGTTTTACTCTATTTATTCATTCATCTAGTTATTTACTTTGCAGACTCATAAAGATATGGAAAAAAAGTAAAACAACAAAAATACCGGCTCCAAGGAAAATTCAAAACGGAAACACCCCTAACAATTGGCAAAATCAAAAGCTCAAACACATCAAACGAATGGAAAAACAACTGTATTCCTGACTTGGTACTTACATTTCCTTATGTAGAAAAAATGGTGAATTAAACCAGGTTTTAAAGCTAGCTAAATCTCTCACTTTTATGACAGTCACATAAAATTCCATTATAATGACAACAATGTGTGAACAAAACAAACAGACAAAATAGATACAAATGTCAAAAACAGGGGTAAAGCAGTCATCATTGTGTTATAATCTCAATCACTATAAAGACAAACAAATATGTGAACAAAGAAAAACAAAATTGCATATAGACAAAGCACATACGCAAAACAGAAACACAAGAATACAAAAAATTGACCACAGCACAAAAACACAATGGCGAGATGTACAAGTACCGAGCCACGCCTGAAGGATATTACCAAAAATGGACAAAACAGTGAACAGTGAACGTTAATGATACACAAAGACAAATAAAACACGTAATTAAGATAATAAACAACGTGAGTTCCTAGAATGTATACATCAAGACCATTATGTATTATTTGTGAAAGCAAACCAATTCGAGCACGTAGCACATCTGAAGGTAGTAACATAGTTTCCGATAGTTTCTTTATATTTCTAGTTGTTATCGGACATGCGGGTTTTATAATAACCGGTCTGCGATCCTTGTGTAATATGTATTTGATTATACATATATACCTAGTTCACTTTAATATAACATATATTTCAAAAGTTGATGTGTACATCACTTTACCTAAAAGTGTAGGTGCATTAATAAAGTATATATATGTCATAACGATAGGAATCTATTTGGTAAAATGCTAAATGCTAGTTCGTGGAGTCCAAAGTATTGAAATAGTGTACATCATTATATTTATATACATGATGTTAAAACATACACGATGTTTTACCTTTTACTCTTTAACAATGCTTTTTGGCATTATCAATCAAGACATCAATAAACTTTCAATGTTAATACATGTTTTATCGGTGATAGTTTCCAATCCTTATATTAGTGTTTGTAAGTTATTTCCATGCCATCCAACATTTGTCAGTTAATTATAGTTTATTAACTTTTTATTGTTAGTTTCTGTGAACATGCTTATACAGAATTATAAAATATACGCTGATATTACAAGCAATGGAAAGTAGTAGCAAATAATAAGATTAAAGGTTCAGTAGTTTCAAAGATGATTATTTATCTACTTTTATCTGATTTGCTAAAGACTTTCGACTTGTAAAATGATTATTTAGTATTTTGAATCATGTCCACATTTCCAATACATGATGTAAGAGATTTGATTAGCCCTATGGCTTTGACATGTTTGACATGTGACTTATTGTCACTTTAATAACACCAAACTCCTTTAAACTGTGAATCAATTTATCATTGCATATATGTCTCTACTGCCATTCATAAAAAATGACAGCCTACATTGTCACAATGTATTAAACATTGTGTGAAATATGCACCTCTCATCCAAAACTGGACCCCTTCAGTGATCTCAAAATATTTATAGCTGTAGACTTTTATCCATTCTATTTTTGAAATTTAAAATTTATCGTTTTGTGAAAAAACCTCCTTCAACATCACCATTTGAATGCATTTCAGCAGAGTTTGAAAAAGTTTACACTAAAAAGGTGTAAATTTAATAACAGAACATTTGACTCTTGATGATGTTAAGTGCTCTAAGTCAAAAGGGGATGCAGATTAGCAACTTTATATATTTTTAAATGATGCTATACAATATCCAAAGTAATGTTTATTTGTTATGTTCTTTCAATGAATTTGAAAATATTATTTGTGACGTATTAAATTACTTTTCTTAAATGATTATAAAAATACAATTGAGGTAAACAAAGTTGTATTTTGAATTAAGCTTTTTGCAATTTGTTTCTTTTGAAAGTAGTCGACCACCATGTCTGGTCAGTGTAAGTATCACATATCAGATATTAACAATTTCAAATTTTAGACATTTCTACTGCTGTAGATTATACAAGCATTTCACCCTTTTATTCGATAACTAAAGATAGATTGGTGGAATTTCTAAGAATTACAATTGCAGATTGTCAAATGATACTAAATCAGATACCTTTAGTCAGTAAAAACTGCATTAACATTTTCACACTTTTCACAAATTAGTTAACATAGTTGAATTTGGTCTGTAATCGAATTATTATGAGATCTCTCAAAAAGAAACGTGATTCTCTAACAATATGTCACATACTTCCATAAGTAGCTCTAACAGTTCCCACAAATACCTTAGTGACCGTCAATTAAAGCAATAAAATATTCTTCAATTAAGTTGAAAATTGAAAATGATTATCTTTCAACATTTGGGCAAGTGTTTTTAAAATTATAAATTTCACAACCTGAACGATTGGTCAGCTGCTAGCTAAAGTCTAAAATTAGTAAATTCTGGATTATGAAAATGGAATATATGTTTACCTAACAAATCAAATTTGCGCTTTGTCCAAGTTTAAGCTACATTTATCTGTATGGCGGACCTAAAACACAGAAACGTAGCACCATGTACACAGGGAAATTTCACTCACGTGAATTTCACTTGAATTGAGATTTATGTGAATATCATGTGAAATTCATCTGTATTTCACCTGAAACGAGCTTTCACGTGAAACTCACGTGAATCTCATGTGAACATCACAAAAAATTTTGACGTGAAATCCACGTGAATTTTCAAAAAAAAGTTATTCAAATTAATTTAATATTTTTTACCTTCAGGCAATTTAGACCTAACCTTATTGAAAATACACTATCCAAGTTCAATTGAATAGAGCATTCGTACCAAAGCTTATACAAAGACCATATTGAACTCATATGAAAGATCTGAACATTTCAGAAAATTTAATCAGAAGAAAATTTTTCTTTTTTGGTCAAGTGGTTTATCTCTTAATAATGTCACGTGACTTGCGGAAAAAATGTGAAAACATGCATAATTCTTGCGGAAAAAGTGATGTAGGGACATAATTTTACGATAGTAGGTATATTTTGGTGTAAAAGCAATGAACCACGTCTGTTAGAAACAGAAACGCTACAATAATGGTATAGAAAGAAGAAATACGTGCTATATGCCTCGAAATGTAGATGCCCGTAACATACATGTCACAAAAAACAAAATTTACAAGGGAAGATTCAATGAATTACCAATATTAACTTGGTGTTGTGGTCTACACTGGATCGCAACAATGGAAAACAAGAAGGGGTGCAATTAGGCACACAAATTCTTTTAAAACAAACATAAATCTTTCTTAATCTGGCTTTTGCATATTCATAAAATTTTTCACGTGAATTTGTAATATTCATGTAAAATTCACGTGAGATGCATGTAAATATTCTCGTAAGCAAAATTTGCCGGTGTACCAATTTTTAATTAATTAGTTATTTGATGGGAAGCCACATATTATTTACACTGCACTCTTTTCCAATTGGTTTTCATATGAAGAAAATCTGGCCCTTTTATTTAGAAAACGTTATCATTTCTTGTCATTAGTTATTGAAAAAAGCAGTTATGAATTAATCAATATATTTAATTGTGTGTAATACGTCATCAGAAGTTTCTTTCTTGTTCGCATTTATTTGAATCTATAAACGTCATCATATTAGTTATTGGTCGCATTAATTTATGTATACATAACGTTACCAAAAACTAGGGATGTCAACTCGGTGAAAAATTACTAATCGAGTACTCGTTGGTTTTATCGAGCGATACTCGAGTACTCGCTCGGGAATATATCTACAACACGGAAACACAAAAAAAATATATTTTACATTCTTTGGTTTGTTGTTCAACGGACGAAAACCCATCTACATAAGTAATTGGGACACTTACACAGCATAATCAATAGCTCATTACCTACAAGTACTAATTATGTAAAAAAAACCAATAATCTAATCAATTTAATTTAATGAACACCTATTTAAAAATTATAACAAGAATAACCATATCAAACAGTAGTATTTGGTAATCGTTAAGAAAACACATTTAATGTTTACAAAGACGTAAGGATTAGAAGTTTCACTTTTCAATGAGGGTCACCAGAGGATGCAACGAATTTTTTTTAATTGGAAACATTTTCTTGTCAACTATTATTGGGGACAGTCGGTTTTGCAACTTTGTAAATAAAGGCAATAGTAGTATACCGTTGTTTAATAGTCATAAATCGATTTAACTTAAACATTATTATTTATTAAAAGATGAATTTTCGTACAGGTTATGTGTAAGATCATTTTCAGGATTTATAATTCAGACATTAGTCTTCATAAAATGCATAAAACATTGCAAAAAGCCAAATCATAACTTACCATGTATATTCACTAGATCACAAAATAATTGATTACACTAGTAAGCAGTGAACTCTTTATATATTTTAACTTGTGAAAATTTTCATGTCCTGGGAAACCCAAATCTATTCTTATATTTTCGTCATGTAACAATCTTATTAGTAATGCTATACTAAGCATAGTGTGTGCATTGAAGGTATTGATATATCGACGAACAAACAAAGCAGCCAGCCTTTATCATAACTTGGGTTTTCATAATTTGTACAATGGGCCTTATGATATATTTTTCTAAAGTTTATAATCGCACTATTCGGTTTGTTAAGGAAAACTGTAAGTACTTACAGAAATGAATTTATCACTTCATTGATTCAAATCTAAGGAGGATGGTTTTACCAGTCAGGATTGTTATATATATATGTATGACTCGGAGATGCGATGAGGACGCTGAAGTGCGATGGTCACGCTGAAGTGCGATGGTCTGCGCCGAAGTGCTATGGTCCTTTTCGCTGATGTACCATGGTCTATAAGACGCTTGATAGCTAGTTTAAAATTTACAGATGTCCAATTATATTGAGAGCTTGGATTTTTTATAATTTAGTATATAAATATCATAAGTGCAGTATTTTTCTCCAGTTGCAGTAAAAAACATCGATGATCTATCTTATTTACAGCAGCGTATAGATTTTTTGTTTATTTTGTCTGACTTTCCAAGAAGTATTTGCATCTAAAACAACTACCACTTTTTTTCAGTCATTGTAATGGGTACTGGTTTTAAAGGAAAATAGCTTCTGCATGTAGCATCAATTTCTGAACAATTGTATGAATGACTGTTGTTTTAAAGCTATTTACAAAGTATTATGTACACTACGCCGTTACAGTCAAAACTGAAAATGGAATGACTTTTTATCATGACAGTTTTTAATTAAACGGGTTATACTTTCGATATTGTACATGTAAAACAATAACAAAAAGCTACTTCTTACAAACAAATTGACTTCTACATCGGCATGTGAACATGAAAAGCATTGAAAATATGATTTATTTAATCCATCGCATTTCAGCGTAACCACCATCGCACTTCGGCGTAGCCATCAACAAGAAAGCGTCAAAATGCCACCATCGCACTTCGGCGTTATCAAAAACGCACTTCAGCATTAAACCATTGCACATCAGCGTGACCATCACGGTTCTGAGTACCATCGCGGTTCAGAGTCCTACATATATATGTGTGTATATGATTTCCAATGGGACAAATGTCCATCAGAGTCCAATAACGTGGATGTAAGCAACTATAGGTCAGCAAACGACCTTCAACAATGAGCAAAACCTATACTGTAAAATTAGGTATAAAAGGTCTGATTTATGACAAAACAATAAACAAAAAAATAAGAACAAAAAGGCAGCTACCAATGACAACATCTGAATTACAGACTCGTTACTTTGGAATGGCACATAAACTTTGTGGCAGGTTTAAGCATATGGTTAAACGCTCTATCCTCTCCAATCTGGGACAATGTAGTTACAGTACTAAATAGGAGCAAACTACCAAAATCAGTTGGAAACAAATTCGACTTAGTAGATTGGCACGAAGCACAAATGACATATACCATAAAGACAAAAGTAGAATATATAAAATACCGAACTCCAAGAAAAATTCAACACGGAAAGACCTTTATTAAATGATAAAAATCAAAAGCTCTAACACATCAAACAAATGGAAATCAACTGTCATATTCCTGACTTGGTACAGGCATTTCCTTATGTAGAAACTGTATGGATCGGATATAAATTTACGGGCTTCATAAACAACACCATCCTAAAACTTAGGATGTAGGATCCCGTTTGTGATAAGACTTCTACAGTCTGGTACAGTTAGTTATGTTCTGATAATGGTCTTTCAACATTTTGAGAATGTTTATATGTCTTCTTTTTTTTCGAGGCAAACGATTATGTTTACCTATGCGACACTTTGAAGCTCTTTATATGATCTCGGGAAGTGTAAGTAAAAAAAAAAGAATGCACATTTGATGCATTTGAAGCGCTTTTTACAATTTATAGAAAATATAGGAAGTTACATCAGTCTTTTAGCTTAAAAATAGACGATCTCTCTTATAGGTGACAACAACATTTTCGTTCATATAAGCATATGACATCTGAGTTTTAAGTGTATATTGGTTTGTATGCGTTAAAGCTCTTTTGACATATACCTAGGGTTACATAGTACGCACATTATTAACCTTCATTTATTAAGGTTTTGAAGAAATAAAAAAAAAATATTTCTAAAGTCTAAGGTAAACTTAGGTTTTTCTTTCAAGTAGAAATAAGAAGATGTGGTATGAGTGCCAATGAGACAACTCTCCATCCAAGTCACAATGTGTAAAAAGTTAACAATTGTAGGTCAAAGTACGGCATTCAACACGAAGCCTTGGCTTACACTGAACAGCAAGCTATAAAGGGCCCCAAAATTCCTAGTGTAAAACAATTCAAACAGGAAAACCAACGGTCTAATCTATATAAAAAACGAGAAACGAGAAACACCTAAGAACCACATCAATAAACGACAACCACTGAAACAGGTACATATAGCCGATTTGGAAAACTTTTTCGAATTTTTGGTTTTAAATACCCTTTAAACCCGTTTTTAATTTAGCCTATTCATTGCTTTAATATGAGCTTTAAAAGTTAGTTTTATGGCATACGCACTGAAATCACCCTTTAGAAGTGGCATATATTTAATAGATAATATACCAATCCAAATATTTGATATGTTTAAAGACGACTAGTTTATTTTTGGATTGCAAAATTCCTTTTTGTAAAACCAAAATTAGCAATTTTGCAATCTATATATAAACTAGTGGTCTTAAAACACTTCTGATGGTATTTTTAGATATGACGAAACCATAAACAGGAAAGAAACGTAAGGAGTCATCTTTAGATTGTGTTGTTACATAATTAGAAATAAGTTTATCGTCACCACGTTCTCGCTTCATTCCAATTTGGCATTGCATATCTCAAGTTCGTTACTTATGTAATTATATATAAAAAAAAATGTCATTAGTTCTAGGCATTGTATTGTCTGTTCATTTTGACCTTGTGATATTTCAAATATATCTAATGGATATGGTGTGCTTAGTATCGAGTGACTTATTGGACACCTGTATTACCAATTGGTTAACCAATATCTTCACAGTGGCAGAATATGTATTGCACAATAATGACAATGCAGACAACTAAAAGCACTAGCAAATATATGTGGATACTACAATAATCGAAAACTAAGTGTCTGTCTCAGTTTTCCAAAAATATACAGGGATAAATTTGTAATGCAACCTATATTAAGACTATCATTGATAAACTCTACTTTCCTTAAGTATAGGTAGAATTTTAGGTGAATTCAAAGTCAGTCTACATATATATATATAGCAACACTCTTAAACATTTATTGCCATAGCATTGCAGTTTATTTTCGACTTATAAGTTTGAATGTCCCTTTGGTATCTTTCGCCTCTCTTTTTAAACCCAAAACATTATCGAAAGTAGTGTCTATCTCTATCAGACTGTCAAACAAGTGAGAGGTTTAGCTAGCTATAAAACCACCATCTACATAAGGAAATGCTTGTACCAAGTCAGGAATATGACAGTTGTTTTCCATTCGTCTAATGTGTTTGAGCTTTTGATTTTGCCATTTGATAAGGGACTTTCAGTTTTGAATTGTCCTTGGAGTTCCGTATTTTTGTTATTTTACTTTTCTATTATATCAAACGTCTAAAACCGAAAGCTACATGCAAATTAAAGTGTTTTTTTATAACAAACCATTCCAAAATTGTCCGTTTATGAATTTAGAAACTATATAGGCAAAGTTGACTTTCGATGGATAAGGCTATAACTTTGTTTAAATCATGTTTGTTCATATTGCTCTATAACTGTTTCAGTTCTTATACATCAATGACTTTCAAATATTCAGTTTTGAGCGTTCCTGATGAAGGTAAATTCAGAAAAGCGTTTCGAATGCATGGAATTTAACAGAAACAAAAAAACATATTTCATATTACATACACAGTCTATATGACGAGCATGGTCCTTTTATCTTGAATCTTAAAAAAACGTGAACCATAGCATATTAATTTTTTTCCCTACTTGCAGCATAATATTGACAATACAAATGGTGATAATTGTGTAAAAGGTTTATCTATAGTGGCTGATAATAACATACAAAAATGAAAAGATTCTTAACAATATGGAAATAGCTATGCCTACATCAAGAAAAACATAATACACACGAATGTGAAAAAGAAGTGATGTTGACGATATTAACTTTATCAATATCACTAATGCTCAACTGTTACCTATTTTCCTATATATATGAAGAGTGTTTTCCCACAGGGGAAAATCCAGAACTATATATAATTTATCAATGAAATTATTGCTAACACAAAATAGATGTCCTTCACATAGTCATTCTTTAGATGTCTGAACTGTACTTTATTTTATGTCATATTAATAGTAGAGTGTAAAACTGATAAAAAAAACTATAAGATTGATATAAGCATTTGAATATAAAGGCAAAAGCCATGGTAATTACTATAAATGAGTTATTTTTTTTCAAATATCTCTAGACTAGATGCAGATACAGTTTTACATGTTGTAGAGTTCTTAATTGTTGAAAATGGTATGTTGACATCTAAATGCTGTCTCATTAATAATTTTCAATTTTATTCATAGAAATATGAATATGACGTTAATGATGTATATTTGGTCTGTTAAATATCTTTTCAACATTTCTAGTTGTCGAGCATTGTGTGGTTTTTTATAAATTGGTCAAACAAATCTCTATCGTTGACAACATCTACATATATGTTCGTTTTTTTTGTTTGGTTGCTGCAAATGAATATTCTACATCTCTTCAAATTCATATCCTACAAAGAAAATTAGCTGTGAAATATAAATATTGTTTTATATACTGTAGTATATAACCTCTTGGAAGTGTATATTCTCCATTTAAAAAAAAAATCAAATCGCTTTTGTCTTACAGTGTTTTCCCATAGCTGTAAAGAGCCATTCAAAAGAGGAACAAAAGATACCAGAGGGACAGTCAAACTCACAGATCGAAAACAAACTGACAACGCCATGGCCAAAAATAAAAAGACAAACAGACAAATAATAGTACAGATGACGCAACATAGAAAACTCAAGACTAAGCAACACGAACCCCACCAAAAACTGGGGCTGATCTCAGGTGCTCCGGAAGGATAAGCAGATCCTGCTCCACATGTGGCACCCCTCGTGTTAAAGATGAGAACTGAATATTAGTCCTTAATCTTGATCAATTTAATGCCATGCTTCTAAACACCGATTAAATAAAGGTGAAAGTAGTATATCAATACAAAATAACATCATATGTTCAGGTACTAAATAATGAAGCAACTAAGGTTCCAATCCATCACGCAAAGTTTTCAACAGCTAATTTGGCTATTCGTTTAAGTTCCTTTTCGGTCATATATCACAATTGGAACATATCTGTTGAAAACATGTGAAACTGTAAAAAAATATGTCTGAATTAAAATTCCTATCCGGTCAAACTGGTGAAATATGTTTTGCAATCTTATAGTATATCATATATAATAATTTAATTGACTACAAAATTTTACAATTCTTTGGATTCAAGGATTTAGATTGGTGCATAAATTAATTGTTAAGATAAATATATTGTAACAAAATTGGTGTCCATCAATAATAGTCGTTGTATATGATTTTCTAAATTTTCACATTTGTCTCACCAAATGGATATATATAGTACCTTCCATAAATTTATAAGTCATCTGGGATTGTCGGTTCCCTGAAATTGTTGTTATGTATTTATTGTGTAAGTATGGATAATTATGTTTTCAGTTATTGTTGAAATTACATATACTTGTGTGAAAATCCCGGTTTAAACATGGTTAACTCTCACACTTAAATCTATGACAAACGGGATGATTTCAACTTCTCATTTCTTATCAGTAGCATACCCTCTCCTCTGTCGTATGGGGTTTACATATCTCAATTGATACGTTATGCTCGTGCATGTTCACACTTCACGGACTTCATATACAGGAGTGTGCTCCTTTCGCAGAAACTGCTCTAACAGAGTTATGAGGAGGAAAGATTAAAAATGACACTCCGTAAATTTTAAGGACACCATCAGGAATTTGTTGATCTATACGATGTGTCTGTGTCTAAATTAACTAATGACATTTTTACCACGTCTTAGATTGTGGTTTAACATCTATGTCGTCTGTCTGCTAAGTACCGAACGTGACCTACTCCCAAATATGACTGATTTGCCGGGTGAATTTGCAGTGCTATACGACGTGTCTCAGTATTTTATACATCCAACATTCATGTATTTATTTATGATGTTTCTGTTGTGGTTTCGGTTCGATAATGTGTTATGTCTTATCGTTTGTAGTCCAAAAAATTATAAAATAGCCTTTCAATACTGTCATTATCATGATAATTGTTTGGACTAGTATTGTGAAAATAATTGTATGTATTTCAAGATTATATATTCGTTACAAAAATACGTCACTGTTTGTAATGTCCTGTGCTGTTTGTCGTTAATGGAAGATGTTCATTGTTATTCTGCGGTTTGCATGTTGTATCGACTGTTATATTATTTATCTGTGCGTTTCTCTGTGATGAGTGTTCTTGTGTGTGTTTGTGCTGTATTTCTGTCACGTAGTGTTGTCATTTTAGCGATATTTTTAAACATTGCTATATAAGCGGGAGGTTTGGCTAGCCATAAAACCAGGTTCAACCCACCATTTTTTTCGTAAAATGTCCTGTACCAAGTCAGGAATATGGCAGTTGGTATCAAATAGTTCGTTTCTATGTATGTTGGCGTTTGTTTTTGTTGCACTTCAGTGTTTCTGTTTCTTTGTTTTCCTTTTATAGTTGATGTGTTTCTCTCGGTTTTAGTTTGTAACCCGGATTTGTTTTCTCTCAATCGATTTATGTACTGTTGCCTTTATTTATCATTCTTGCTTTTGTTTTTGCATTCGAAACATCTCTGGATTGTTTATTTCAATTGAGGTACAAAAACGTTTACCAAACACCCCGAACATAATTTTAGTAGTTACCAGTTCCGGTTTTTGTAATTTAGGTATTTTCATAGGAATAAATGGTAAATGGTAAATGGTAAACCAATCGGTAAATTGGCTTACCTAAGCATAAATACGGCGGAACTTTCAAATAAGTCTTCATCTCATATTTTACTCTGGGCAAGTAACTCTCGCTAATTCCAAGCGTTTTAAATAAAAGAATTAAGTACCAGTTACCAGACGAAGTAGAACCAGGTACCAAGCAGACGACAGATTGCAATGTCTGAGGAGACTAGGTCCGTAAATATTTGTTTTTTTTTTAATTCCTTCTTAAGTTAAACTTTATCTTTTGGTATTGGATTTTACCATTTGCCGATTACTAAACTACAATAAGTAATCGTTTTGGGTACATTTTTTTTCGCTATCGATTGTCTTTAATTTATGACAGAAGGTTAATAATATGTCTATTTATTGGACATGAACACTGTTAAGTAATTTAGTATTCATAAGTATTGTTGATATTTAATGCATCTTAGAATTAATATAAGTTGATTTTTATTTAACGAGTCTGTTATTCATACAAACATAAATACGGATAGCTACCATACAAAACACACTGACACTTTCACTGGCCAAAAACCTATAACCAAATCTACCCTTTTATATCCGATGCATTACTTACCAGAGGAACCAAACTTACCAGGGTTTATACAGAATACCACAGTACCACGCCACCAAAGAAGAGTTACTGGATATAACTTTTATTTCCTTTATATTTGTACATTCTTACAAAAACATATTCTTACAGCAATGCACTAAGGGATAAACCTTTTATAACATAACACTAAGGCCCGACCGCTCGGTTTTCGTTACAATATTGACAACAATATCAATCCAGAGCTAATCGGCCAAATTCAAATGAAAATACCAAAGTTCTGATTATTGCTATTGCCTTTATACAGATTTTAAAGAAGATTTGAAAATTTTGTACATTGCATGTAATCTATTGAAATGTACTTTTAAATAGTTGAGGTATTCTATAATGTTAAAGTCGCTATATATTATGTAACGCGCTAATTGATTAAGTCAAATAAGAAATAAAATCAATTTCAAATATGTCAATCATGGTATTTATGTAATTACAACATATTTTCTTTAGACATTAAATCCTTTGTTGTTAATCATCCATCCGTATACAAAGAATGTAGAAAATTTCAACACACAATCAACACAGTACGATTCCAATTTGTTTACCCTAGTATGTTTATATTTACCCAATTTTTACTCTATGGAGAAAGTGTATACTATACACGGTATGTTCTATCAACATTTTTGTTGTTGACTTCATTGTCAAATTTGCACTTTTTTGCTGGCGTCTTTGCTAGACTTATAATTATTTGAACTAGTATTATGAAAATAATTGTGAATTTTTGGATCTCGTTCCATATGATTGTATGAATTTTAAGATTATATATATGGGACAAAAATACGTCACAGTTTATGGTGTCTTGTGCTGTCGTTTGTGGGAGATGTCCCTTGTTATGCTGCGGTTTATATGTTTAATGTATTATTATAATATTTTTTATACATTTCTCTGTGCTGAGTGTTTTTGCGTTTGTCTGTACTGTATTCCTGTCACGTAATGTTGTCATTTTAGCAATAATATTTGTTAACTAACCATAAAACCAGGTCCAATCCACCATTTTTTCTTAAAATGTCCTGTACCAAGTCAGGAATGTGGCAGTTGTTATCAAATAGTCCGTTTCTATTAATGTCGGCGTTTGTTTTTGTTGCAGTTCAGTGTTTCTGTTGTTCTGTTGTTTTCCTCTTTTAGTTGATGTGTTTTCGCGGTTTAAGTTTGTAACCCGGATTTTTTTTCTCTTAATCGATTTATGACTTTGAACAGGGTATACCACTGTTGCCTTTAATTAGATTAATTTGCATGTATGTTTGTTTGAATTTTTGCTGTTGTGTGTTGCATGTCTGCGATGTATGTTCTAACAGTTTTGGCTGAATTATTGTCACATTAACCTATTATTTCTGTTTGGGTTGCTCACTCAATGTTGTCAGTATAACGGAATTATAAACAACTGTTATACAAGTGGGAAATTTAACTACTTATCAAACCTTTGGAAATTGCCTGTACCAAATAAGGTATATGGCATTTTTTTCACTTTTTCCGTTGATTGATAACGTTTGATTTTGTCAGTTTTTATGGACTTCCACTTTTTGAATTTGTCTTGGAGATTTACGTTTTTTATATAAATATTAAATAATTACGCATATCTGCTTTGACACAATATGTTACTTTTAAAGAATAGAAAAAATACTGGTAAAACTATAGATTTTCTTTCAAATTTGGCATCTGAATAATGTAGAGATTGAAAATCAAATCAAATACATATTTTATATAGTTATCAACATAGACACATTAATGTATGATGATTCTGAATTTTCAACAGGAGATAAAACATTTGTATTAAAATACATAGCATAGTCTTGGTATTCATTTTATAAAGTGCAATAACAATTATATTTTATTTCAGACTACCTATTTGATAATGACATCACGTTTCTCTTTAATTTGAGCAGTAACTGCTTATACTAGTTACCCTTCTATTGTATTTCTACTGTTCAAGTTTTTACGTTTAATTATCGAATCCCGACTGACCTTTCTGATCAATCATACTCTAGGTGTCTTTAGATGTTTCAAAATTTTACTAGAATCGTGCTTTAGGGAATATAACTGGTTAATACATAAAAAGTCTAACGAGACCATTTGATTAAAAGGACCACACTCTCAAGAAGACACGAGAATATAAATTGTGTACTTTGATGAAAAAGTCAACAAAGTACACCGTATGCGTTTTTTGAAAAATTATATCTAATATTGAACATCTCAAAAAGCAAAAGCAACCTTTGGAAATAAAGCTTGTAGATGTATACGTTTACGAAAAAACATCATGTATCTAACAAGGAAAATAAAAATTACATTTAGTTGTATTGTATATCTTTAATATAAATGCTGGGAATTTTCACATAAATTTGAACAGCGGTATACCTTTATTCATCAATAAATTTGAAACTTAAAAAGTTGGAATTTCAAATGAATTTTATTAACTTGCTAATATATCCAGTCACATTCAAAGTATAGTATTAACATAGTGATTATTATTTATTCTTTTTTGTTATTATTTGAATCATGGCTTATCCGTTTTATTTAAAAAATAAATCAAACTGATTTTTTTTTTTATGTAGGAAAAAACATAAGGCTGAAAATGCACTAAATATTTATATTCAATATGGGTAATCACATATCCATATCCATGAATATCTGTGAAACAGTAAAACCGGTAGGAAATTATGGCAAACATTTTAGTACAATATGATGTCTTAATAGGCTAAATGTAATTATTCATATTGAATATAAATATTTAGTGCATTTTCAGCCTGATTTTATTCCTATTGTATGCACAGCATGAACAAATTTTATAACACTGCAATATATATATATAATTCGTCTCAAATTTAGGCAAACAATATTAAATCTTCCGCGCAAATTGTTGGTCTTTCCTCAGCGGGATTCGACCACCTACATCTGTGACATCGTGGAAACACAGAATGCACTGTATCCAGCGCCCTAGAACAATCGAAATACTAGACTATATATAAATATAGCTTTCATTAGGCAATTCATGCCTTTCCTCATCGGCTTGGACTAGGGTCTTAACACAGTGCATGATGTATAGTAGCAAGTGGGGTGGTGTATCTTTCAGAATAGCTTTGTTGATGTTTAAGTTGAAAATTTTACTATATATATATTTAAATATATAAGTCTAAATTGAAAACAACGTTCAAACCTATGATTGCGTTGGATAAAAACCACAATTTTCCACGAATGTGACCTACCGAATTAGACTATTTACCGAATTTGAAATAACATAAGCACCACGACGGGTGCCACATGTGGAGCAGGATCTGCTTACCCTTCCGGAGCACATGAGATTACCCCCAGTTTTTAGTGGGGTTCGTGTTGCTTAGTCTTTAGTTTTCTATGTTGTCTCATCTGTACCATTATTTGTCTGTTTGTCTTTTTATTTTTGGCCATGGCGTTCTCAGTTTGTTTTCGATCTATGAGTTTGACTGTCCCTCTGGTATCTTTTGTCTCTCTTTTATACGTGTGCATGCAAAACAAATTTCTTTGTAGAGGGGTCTAAATACAGCACAAACAACATTTTCCAAAAGACCAATATAGTGAAAACGTATATTTAAACAAAACGCATTTGACTAACAGATCGAACAACGGATGTTCTTAAACTCTGCTGACTGCCATGGCGATTGCCAAATAAACGGATCACAAGATGTAACAAAATGGATCTTTATTATTAATGTAGTACCAAACAGAAAACAATAAACTTGCAGAAAAGATGGTATACCGCAAACATGAGGTGCGTAAATTTGTACACCATATCCGGATTTCGACAATTAATGTCTCTTCAGTGATGTTAGGAATCGAAACGGTATTTGGAAGGTCATATAATTTACCTCAATTTAGGATAGACTCTTGAATTTTGAAGAGTCGAAAAGGAGGATGAACGAATCATATACACCCGAAGGCAAATATAATACAAGCCCAAACGAAAAAATATAAATAAGTCTAAATTGAAAACAACGTTCAAACCTATGATTGCGTTGGATAAAAACCGCAATTTTTATACGTGTGCATGCAAAAAAAAAAATTCTTGGTAGAGGGGTCTAAATACAGCTCAAACAACATTTTCTAAAAGACCAAAATAGTGAAAAAGTATATTTTAACAAAACGCATTTGACTAACAGGTCGAACAACGGATGTTATTAAACCCTGCTGACTGCCATGGGCGGTTGCCAAATAAACGGATCACAAGATGTAACAAAATGGATCTTTATTATTAATTAGGTACCAAACAGAAAACAATAAACTTGCGGAAAAGATGATATACCGCAAACATGAGGTGCATAAATGTGTACACCATATCCGGATTTCGACAATTAATGTCTCTTCAGTGATGTTAGGAATCGAAACGGTATTTGGAAGGTCATATAATTAACCTCAATTTAGGATAGATTCTTGAATTTTGAAGAGTCGAAAAGGGATGAACGGATTATATAATTCCGAAGGCAAATATAATACAAGCCCAAACGAAAAAATATAAATAAGTCTAAATTGAAAACAACGTTCAAACCTATGATTGCGTTGGATAAAAAACCGCAATTTTTATACGTGTGCATGCAAAACAAATTTCTTGGTAGAGGGGTCTATATATATAACTACTATATAACGTCTAAAAAAAAAGCTACAATCAGCATCCAATCTATTTAGGCGTGGATCAGCATGTGAAAATAAACTGATACAGTTACTGAATTAAAATTATATAAATGTCTAAGAATATAACTTAAACACGCTAATTGATACATTAAAAAGTTCTATTAGATTTTAAATAGATATACGCAATATTTCGCTAGACAAACTAGCTTCATCAGGATGGTGTATCTATCAAGGTGAAATCGGATGCATGACAAACAAAGTTGGATTAAAAGTTTAACGTATTTATTGATATTCTATAAATTGTTTGATTTCAAGATTATTAATTGTATGATTTCAAGATTATTATTTTGGTTTTTTTTTAATCTTTTATCGTCTCTCTGATTGAGTCCATCATGTTCAATAGTCCGTAACTGGTGCATCCAAAATCTCTCTCTCTTTTGTCTTCCTTGCGTGTCCCAATTTTGATTTTTCTCAATGATTTGAAATGTGACGTTTTCATAATCAAGCCCTTCTCTTAAAAGATGTCTTGTGATTGGGCAGTTTCTTCCTTTTGTATAAAATGACTGATGGTTATTCAGTCGGATGTTGAATGGTGTTTCGGTATCACCAACATATTGCAACTTGCAAGTTCCACACGTTAGAACATAAATACAATTTTGCGTTTTGCAATTGGATGTTATAAATATGTTGTATTTATTTTTTGTGACTGTGCTGACGAATCGGTTTTCAATGTTGGCGACTTTGCAGCACTTACAATTGCCTCTTCCGCATGGTTTATAACCTCCTATTTACGATGTCTCTTGTTTAGATACTTTAGATGTAACTAGGATATCTTTGAGGTTTTGGGGTTTGCGGTAAGCCATGACGGGAGGTGATGGAAAAATCTCTTTTAAGGAAGGATCATTTTTAATAAGACGCCAGTGTATGTGGACAATAGATAAAAGATTTGTCAGGTCAGGAAGAAAGCTGACAACAAACGGAATTTTGTTTGTCTGGGCCGTCTTTTCTTTGTATTCAAGTATGTTTGTTCTGTCCCAAACGGTGGTTTAATTTTGATTCCGATGAGCAAGTCCACTTTAACCTGATAGCTTGGCTGTACGGAATGCTTCGGGAACAGTGTTTTGGGTGACAACTCTTCGGAGAGAGAAATTGGTGTTTGTCAGTTTTTTGGTTTGAAGGTCGGTTGTCATGACTCCGTTTTCTAAGGTTATGGTGGTGTCGAGAAACGCAAATTTCTCATTTGAAACTTCAGATGTGAACTTTATAGATTGTTAAAAGTTATTACAGGGATCTAAATAATCTTGTAGATGTTCTGCAGTTTCGTTCCATTTGATGTCGATGTCATCAATATAACGGAGCCAAGACAAGGGTTTGTATGGCACACTCGAAAGGATACGTTCTTCGAGATTTCCCAGGTGCCATTTTGGTTCCCATACTGGTACCGTCAATCTTCAAGTAGTGCTGGCTGTTGAATACAAAATTGTTGTTTTCGAGTACTAGTTTCAGCAAATGAACCAGACAGTCGGTTGGGTGATGTTTATCCTTAGAATTATTCCATACTTTTTCACAAGCGAATATTGGTGTATAATGAACACACATCCATCCATACCAAAATTGTGTTGTTTGATAAGGGATTTAATGAATCCATTTTCTTCAAATAATCTATGGTATCTTGAATTTAGGATGGCATTGTTCTTACATGTGGTCTAAGATGGTAATATAACCACTATATATATATATAATGTTTGTTGTAGTTTGAATATTTACCAGATCATATAGCATGTAAAATATGATTTTTATTAATTTTTATTAAAAGGTATATTTACTATACTATATATAAAAATATTAATTTTCGCAGATACAAAAATAAATTGGGATTTTCCAGGTTTACATGAACGTAAGCGGGTTTTCCTATTTGTAAAAAGTATTTTGTCGTTACGCCTACAAATAAATTCATCATAAATACAAGGATTCAACTTTTGCACACAGGCGTCCACAAAAGACTCATTAGTAAAACTAGCGATGGATTTGAACCTATTTTCAGAATTTTTTGTTTCAATTCATCTTATAACGTATGCACATTTCGCTTTTTTATTTGAAAGCGTTTGAATTTTGCTATCCACATTTCTTAAATTTCAAATATTAAATTAAATTGATTCTTGTTCAATACAATATAGCAGACTAGCGCAATGCAGTTTCTGTCATAATTTTAATTTTCATTTGATTCATTTGTGCTAGCAGTTTTATTTTTATATTTGAAAATCTTGAATGAGTGGAAGAAAACATCATACTGAGTTTATAAATAAATAAAAGGGGACATTTGCCAAAACATCCATTAACATGTGATAAAAGTAAAATGAGTATAAATATAGTGTTAAAGTTTTTCCATATGAACTAAAGAATTCATCATTTTGAATAAACTATACTTTTGATTAAGAGTTAATAGGACGAAAGTCATCGGTAATTAATTTACTATCATTGGAACATGACTAGGAACATCCTTGACATAATATCTTATTATGAAAAACGTCATTGTACATTGTAGAAAAAATTCTATTAGCAATATTAAATGATTTTCTATCAATTTTTAATCATACATTAAACGAGAGTATATATAATCATAGGCTCTGTGAAGCAAATATATTAACAAGACATGCTGACAGTCTGTTTTTCGCACCATAATCATGAAAAAATACATTTTTCGTTTATCAAAGAACAATTATCCCAAAAAGTTCATGTTGTGACTTTTTGTCCTGTGATATTTTTTGTATGACTTTTTGTCTTGTGAATGTCTTTCCTTCATTTGTTAAACAGTGTTATCTAAAATTTGTTAAAAAAAATAAATAAATAAAAAATAGAACAAATGTATCTTGATTTGATTTCCAATGTTGTGTTTTGTCATTTGATTTAATTAATTCTTATAACACATAAAAAGAGGTAACAGGAATTGCCAAACTAACAATGCAATTATGAAAGAGATTTTAACCAAGGTATTTTATCAAATTTATCATTCATTTGCATTTTGTATTTAAAATACATAATATAAAGGTACAGTTTCAGTTAGAATGATTCTCTATCTTTCTTCAGATCTTTATAAAACCAAAATTAGCAATTTTGCAATCTATATATAAGCTAGTCGTCTTTAAAAATCTCTGGTATTTTTAGATATGACGAAACCATAAGACAATGATGTCTTTCCAGATTGTTTAATAGGAAAGAAACGTAAGGGATCATCCTTAGATTATGTTGTTACATAATTAGAAATAAGTTTATCCTCACCACGTTTTCGCTGCATTCCAGTTTGTGAAATTTCCTAAATTTGGCATTGCATATCTAAAGTTCGTTACTGGTATTTTGAGATATATATAATTATGTATAAATAGAACGACATTATTTTAAGGTACTGTGATGTCTGTTCTGATTGACCTTGTGATTTTTCAAATATATCTAATGCATTTAGCATGTATAGTGTGCTTAGTATCGAATGGCTAAATACATACCTGTATTACCAATTGGTTTATCAATATCTTCACAGTGGCAGAGTATTTGTTACACAATAATAACAATGTAGAAAGTTAAAAACACTAGCAAGTACATGTGGATACCACAGTAATAAAAAAATTACGGTCTGTCTCAGTATTTCAAATATATAACGTTATGCATTTGTAATGAAACCTATATAGAAACTATTATTGTTAAATTCTCTTCATTACTTTTCTTAAGTGATAAAGGTAGAATTTTGAGTGAATTTCAAAATCAGTTCACATATATATAAAAACGCACTTAAACATTTTTACAATGACATTGTCAGTTTATTTTTGACTCATGGGTTTGAATGTCCCTTAAGTATCTTTTGTCTCTCTTTTTAAACCGAAAATAAGATCGAAAGTAGTGTCTATCTCTATGCGACTGTCATACAATTGAGATGTTTAGTTAGCTATAAAAATTTAGTCCACATTTTCTTCATAAAGAAATGTCTGTACCAAGTCAGGAATATGACAGTTGTTTTCCATTCGTTTATCGTGTTTGAACTTTTGATTTTGCTATTTGATAAGGAACTTTCCGTTTTGAATTTTCCTTGGTGTTTGGTATTTTTGTTATACTACTTTTTCTCTTACATCCTACGCCTAAAACCGAAAGCTTTATACACATTAAAGTCGATTTTTTTTTAATCAAACCTTTCTAAAATTGTCCGTTTATAAATTTATAAATTATAAAGAAATTCTAAGGTTTCAACTTCCTCAGACAAAGTTGACCTTAGATGGATACGGCTATAACTTCTAAGTCATGTTTGTTCATATCGTTCTATAACTGTATCGGTTCTTATACATCTGTGACTTTCAGATATTCAGCTGATACATCTGTGAAGTTCATATATTCAGCTTTAGGCGTTCTTGATGAAGGCAAATCCAGAAAAGCGCTTCGGACGCATTGAATTTAACAGAAACAAAATAACACATATTCTATATTACATACACGGTGTTTATGACGTGTATGGTTCTTTTATCTTGAATATAAAAAAAAAGATGTGAACCATAGCATATTAAATTGATCCCTACTTGCAGCATAATATTGACTTTACAAACGGTGTCAATTTTGGAAAAACAGTTCCATATCAGCTGATAATAAATTACAACAATGAAAATCTTCTTAACAATAGGGAAAAAGCAATGCCTACAACAAGAAAAAACATAATACACACGGATGTGAAAAACACGACGTTGAAGATATTATCTTTTATAAAATAGTCATCAATATCACTAATGCTCAACTGTTATCTGCTTTCTTATATATACATGAAGCGTGTTTTCCCACAGGGGAAAGCCATAACTATAAATAATTCATCAATGAAATTAATGTAACACACAAAATAAATGTCCTTCACACGATCATTCTTTAGATGTCTGAACTGAACTGTACTTTATTTAATGTCATGTAGCTGATAGTGGAGTGCAACACTGCAACACTGATATAAAATATTTACTATAAGATTGATATAATCATTTGAATTGAATGCAAAAATATTTCTAGACGAATGGCAGTTTGAGTTTTACATGTTGTAGAGTTTTTAATTGTTGAAAATCGTATGTTGACATCAAAATGCTGTCTCATTTATAATTTTCCATTTTATTTATAGGAAGATGAATATGAGGTTAATGATGTATATAGAAATAAGAAGATGTGGTATGAGACAACTCTCCATCCAAGTCACAATGTGTAAAAAGTAAACAATTATAGGTCCAAGTACGGCCTTCAACACGGAGCCTTGGCTCACACCGAACAGCAAGCTATAAAGGGCCCCAAAATAACTAGTGTAACACAATTCAAACAGGAAAACCAACGGTCTAATCTATATAAAAAACGAGAAATAAAAACACTTAAGAACCACATCAACAAACGACAACTACTGAAACAGGCTCTCGACTTAGGACAGGTGCAAACAAATGCAGCGGGCCCAAAAACTTTAACAGGCGCCAACCTTTACCCCAACCTAAAACAGCAGTGCAACATTACAACACAGAAGGACACACTATAAAATATCAATTGAAATAGCTCAACTAAATCAAAACGACATATTATCAAAAACAAGTACACATACACTGAACGAATAAATTTGATCTATGATACAATTTCAATAAGACAACTATAATATTGGACAAAATTGCTTTAAATAAAATTACGTACACAGTGCGTATATTTGGTCTGCTAAATATCAACATTTCTTGTTGTTTGGCAATGTGTGACTTGCTTTTAAATAGCTCTATCAAATCTACAAAAAAACCAAATAGTGTAAAATGAAATCTACATATCTGTTAGTTTTTTTTTGTTTGGTTGCTGTACATGTATGTCCTTCATCTCATTTAATTCATATCGTACAAAGGAAATCAGCTGTTATGTATAAATATTGTTTGATATACTGTAGTATATAACCTCTCAGTAAAGAGATATTCTCTGTTTCTAAAACATCAAACCATTTTTGGTCATACAGTGTTTTTCCCATACCAATAAAGAACATGTTCAGATCAGAACTGGATAATAGTGCTTAATCTTGATCAATTTAATGTCATACTACAAGATACCGCTGAAATGAAGCTGAAAGTAGTATATCGATAAAAAAACCAACATCATATGTTCAGGTAGTAAATTATGAAGCAACTAAGATCCCAATCCATCTAGCAAACAGTACCGTAGCTAAATTTGGCTTTTTGTTTTCAGTTCCCTTTTTTTGTCATATAACTCATAACGTTTCGACATATTTTTACATTCCTTGCGTTCAAATGTTTAGATTGGAACGTTTATCTAGGTAAATCTAGAAAAACGGTTTCGACGCACAAAATTTAGTCAGTGTATGTTTTAGACAAACACTAACCGAAAACAGTCATTATGACATGAATTAAGACAACAGTAGTTTACCAATCTTGAAATCGTGTAAGTCGACTAAGAAAAAACAAATCAAGGTAAAAAAAAACAAAAACTGAGGGAAACACGTGAACTCTTAAAAGTAAGAGATCGTGTGCGTCAAAAGGTTGAGTGTCTCCTGCTTCACATCCGTCACATGTCATGCGAAATCGCACTTATTCAAAATATCACAATTGGAATAAGAACACAATTGGTAAACAGAGCAGACCACTATACATATAACTATAGATAAAAGACTACAAACACCCTTGTGAGCTTAAACACATCGTATCAGTAAACCAATTCGTGATAGTCATCGATTTAAGTCGTAATTCCTCATAATTCTGTTAGAACAGTTTTTGTGTAAGGAGCACACTTCTGTTAATGAAGTCCGTATAGTGTGAACATGCACGAGCGTAACTTATTAACATGGATATGTAAAGCATACGATGGAGCAGAAGTTGAGCTCATCATACATCGTACATTATGAATGCCTGTCTGAATGCATGACTGCACATCTGTGGTCCATTCAGATGAAGTGTCCAGTGTTGGTTTTCTGACTTTCACTTTCCCCGTTTTCTTAAATAGCCCTCAACTGCATCATTCAGTGATCTGAATTCTTCTTCTAATTGAAGGTTTGGGAATTCGTTATTTCTTGCCTTTGACTAACAACGTCCCAAGATGCCAAATTCCCAAATTATGAAATGATAAGTGAAACTATATTTTAATGGGAACTTTCTTGAGGACAAAGGTCTCCAACACTCTCATGAATGTCAAATTAAGAGACCGTGTGTGTCAACATGGTAACTTAAATGTTATAAGTCCTTATGTAGTATCAAGATGTCATGTTCAGAATCGTACAACATGTAAAACATTCATTCTAATTAAGTCAAGTTTTATTTCTGTTGAAAAACAGTGATGTTTTGTACTAGTAGAGACACTCACAATGATGTTACCAATAATGTTAAAGCAACTTCACAAACAAAAATTTCATGAAAATAGTAATTTATATATCCAATTAAGTTAATTTTAAAAAATGATCTCAATCATTAACATAAATTGAGACTAGCATAGTATTAACCAAAATATATATGCTATAGGTTAGCAATTGTGATCGTGAAAAATTTCATCAGTTTACATCCCTCCAAGTATCACTTAAATATTCACAGTCGGCAGAAGTGATATAGACGAACGACAGCAAGACTTTACTTTTAATTGTGAACACGTGTGAATTTGAAATTTGTTGTCCAAAGTTCCCAAAGAGGCCATTGTTTTTTATTGATCTCCCTCGAGTGAATTTACTTCCTGTTAAAATAAAACGGTTTCATTACTATTCTTCTTCTTGAATGATTGTGTTTCAGTTTATAAAATGTCTTATTGTTTTGTTATAACTCATATGGTTGTTGTCACATGGACAAATACTCGACATCTCTCTATATGTTTACTCATAGATTTCCTCCGTTATGAAAAACAAATTTCCTTCTATGTGTTTTCATACTTTATGATATCTGTTCATCATTTGTAATGCAAAAGAGAGGCGTATAATACCAGATAGGCATTCAAAATTATAGGTCGAAATAAACTGGCAACTTAACCACTTGATACTCTTGTTTTAACAGCTTCCTTCTGAGCAGCAGATACTTACTCCATATGCAGGCGCTGTTGGAATGCTGCCTCATAGAAATGGAAAGTTCACAATTGAGAAGCTAAAATCATCTCTTTTGTCGTAACGTTTTGTACTCAACCGACCCTCATTGTCACTTCTTATATGCAAGTCAAGATATGAGGCAGACTTAACTGTATCTGTTGTATCCTTTATTTCAAGTTCGATGGGATAGTTGCGTTAAATATAATCACCAATCTTTGAACTATATAATGAGGAGACATCATCTATACAGCGGAAACTGAAGTTAAGGGTTAATGTTAACTTCTTTCCATTCTTTCTGTATATATATGTAACGGAAAGAGAATTAAAAGAATAAAAGAGAGGCGAAAGATACCAAAGGGACATTCAAACTCATAATGCTAGCTTCCATTTATTTTTCCTGCGTCGAATGTAGAAATTATTTTTCTAAGTTTAGAGTTGGTATCTGTTGATTCTGATATTATTCAGATTCTTATATAACATTTCATATGCAAGTGCAGGGACGAAGGTTGGAATCATACGGTCTAAAAATTGATTGTATTAATCTATATTATTGTACTCTTTCAAGATGTTTTCTGTTTTCTGTTTTGTACATGTTCGGAGTCTGACCTTCTGTTTTGTCTTATTACACTTATAAACTAGAGGCTCACCTTGGTCTATGTGCATTTCAAACAAAGGACACTCCCCAACATTGTTAACGAGAATAGATTTCATGACAAAAATTTCTGTTTTGTTGATCTTGTATCGGTGATCATTTAGGCTGTTTAGTTTCTCTCTATCTTCTTTAGTTTTTGCTCAAAACACAAAAGAGGCAAAGGGCAATCGCACCTATAAAGAGTGACAGTCTACTAACTATATTGGTCAAATTTGAGTTATTAGTAGATCTTGACTTCTTGATATTTTTTTGTGATTTAAAGTGTCTATTTATCTATTATAATTTTTATCATATAAAGCAAAACGCCAAAATAATGGTAAAAATCGTCATTAAAGAGCAATAAGTCCAATAAGGAGTCGTTGAACGATTTCCTTCATACTGTCTTAGTTGTAGATCTTATTATCTTAATAGTAAATCCTAGTGTAAAAAGCAAAAGAGTTTTTGTGTTTGAAGTTTGGAAATGTAATTTATATTTTGGTGATAAAAGTGCTATCATTGAAGTTTATGCAAAGACATTTTTGTTATACTTTTTTATTCTTATTCTAATAAAAAAAAATGATAGACAATTAAAAAAAAATTATTGGCTTCTTTGTCAGATTTAACACTTGTCAGAAAACACTATTTGGTTAAGTCAACATTTAGCGTGAATGGTTTCTGTTTTTGTGGTTTTCGATTAAATTTTTTTCTGGTTTTTGTTTTGGGTTATGGTATTTTTTGGCAATTTACTGTCGTTGTTACACTTTGATTTCTTATATTTCATGAAATATTTTCATGGTATATTATCTGTTGTATCAGAATGATGTCGATAGATGCCAACTACTGCACAGAAACTGCCTAAGGGTTAAGTACAAATATAATTTTGCATTTTGTATTATTTGTTGAACTCATGAAAAGTAAAAGGGAAAACTGATTATTTCCTTTTATGTAGTTCTCTTGATACATTATTTTGTTTCCATCAAGATATCTTTTCTTTTGTACTTCAAATATGACATTTCACCTTCGAAACATATCTAATACTCACGAAATTTCTATTCATTGTTCGAAAATATTTTCCTTTCACTGCTTAAACATGTCGTTGACATGGTTGAGTAAATTATATTTTTCTAACTCTGATGCTATATAACGTATCCATCTTTGCAGGGTATCAATATTATAAGGTTTGAAGTTGATTGATTACCTCAACTTCTCTGTCTCTAGGATGAATTTTGCTTTCTTTTTTTTACATGTCAAAAAAGGAAATAACAATCCTTCGAAGCAAATACTTATTTAAAAAATCAGGCAAAAATGTTATTTTGTACAACCAAAGGTATTATAAATTAAAATTGCTGTGAATGTTGGGCCATGTAAAGCTTTGTAAAAAGTAATTATTTATTAACAAAATGTCTTGTATTGATTCAATATGCATGAAACTTAGGGTCTGAATATACTGTGCTAAAATTTGACAACATAGTCTACAAAAACTATCCATACCAATTTTACTGCACCATAGAAAAAAAGTAAAATAACAAAAATACCGAACTCCAAGGGAAATACAAAACGGAAATTCAAAAATCAAATGGCAAAATCAAATGCTCAAACACAGCAAATGAATGGAAAACAGCTGTCATATTTTTTACTTGGTACAGGCATTTCCTTGTGTAGAATATGGTGGATTAAACCTGGTTTTATAGCTAGCGAAACCTCTCACTTGTATGACATTTTATTGAATTCCATTATATTGACAACAATGTGTGAGCAAAACAAACAGACATAATAGGTTAGGCCGTTAGTTTTTTCAATTGAATTGTTTCATATTTTTCATGTCGTGGCCTTTTATAGCCGACTATACAGTATGGGTTTTTCTCATTGTTGAAGGCCGTACGGTTGCCTATAATTGCTTACATCAACTTTATTTGAACTTTGATGGATAGTTGTCACATTGGCAAACGTACCTCATCTCCTTATTTTTATATAAAAACGTCAAACATTGGGATACAACAGTCAACATTGTAATATAGTCTTTATCACTATAAAAACAAATAACTGTTTCAACAAAGAATCACAAAATGGCATATAGACAAAGTACATATTAAGCAAAAATGAAAGACAAGAATTCAAAATTGACCATAGCACAATAACACAATGGCAGGATTTATAAGTACCGAGCCACGTCATGAGTATATAATCAAAAATGGACTAAACAGTAAAGGTTAAAAATATACAAGGACAAAAAAGGAAGAATATTTAAAAGGATTGAATTTCCTCGGAGTTCAGTATTTTTATGATTTTACTTTTAACACGTTCGAGGAACGACAAGTAGAGTTGTATAAGGTTAAAAATATACAAGGACAAAAAAGGAAGAATATTTAAAAAGGATTGAATTTCCTCGGAGTTCCGTATTTTTGTGATTTTACTTTTAACACGTAATTAAGATGATAAACGACGTCAGTACCTAGAATCTATACTTGAAGACCATCATGTATTATTTGTGGAGTTGAAACGGAATATTTATCAAAAAAGGTCTTGGTATCTTTTAATGAACTTTTTTTAGAAAAGAACAAGACGTTCTTTGGCATAACCTTGGCTCATCAATTTTCTGCTCAGACACTGGTTACGTTTTATAAAGTCTTAGTAGCAACTGCAAGCTCTTGAATACCATTCATGGACATGCAGGTATAAATCCAAGTCAAGAAAATCATGTTTGGTAAATGAGAGGCAGAAATACCAAACCAGCCACTGTGGAATCATTGTTATTCGTGGGGTACATATAAAAGTAATCAAAGAATTTTAATCTTTATCGAAGTACAAATGTTCTTTAGTCTTATATGCAGGCCTCTGCAAAAACACGAGATCAAATATCCACAAAAATACAACTTTTCTCAATGGAAAATTTTTATGTCATTAAAAATTAAATTATTTTAATTGCAAATGTTGAGTATATAACAGTCTGGCATTACACATCAAAACCATACATTAAGTACATTTTTTTCTAAACAGGCTACTTTGTTATTTTTATTCAATGTTTTCATTTTAACATCGAGGTTAAATGTTCTTAATTGTTTTAAAACATTACCGTTTGGCTAACATTTTGCAGCAGTAAATCCAAACAACACTTCTTATCGAAGTAAATTGTATAATGCAAATTGGATCGTAAAGAATAAGCTTAGTTTACATTCCTTCAATAATCACTAATTTATTCCTTATTGGCAGAAGGGATCTCGCGGAACGACAAGTAGAGTTTAATTTAACATTTGAACACTTGTGAATTTTTAACATGCCGTCCAACGTTTGTAACTCGGTTCTCAAAGTGTCTATTGTTTGTTGCAAGGAATGTTGATCTTCATCCAGTGAAATCACTTCCTGTCAAAATAAAATAGTTTAATTACTGTTTCATATTTTGAGAGAAAGTTTTTGATAAAATATATTACTATTCAAAAACTAAGGTAACAACTCCATTTGTGTAAACAGAGATATAGGACAATGTAAGTTGTGTCTTAAGCTATATATCAACGAGTGTTTTGTATTTAGGAATTTGTTTGGTGATGACAGATCTTTGATTGTCTCTGTTTGATGTATTTGCTGGTTTTTTTCTAGTCTCACGCTATTTACAGCTATACATATTGTATAGCCAGTTCTATATTGTTGACCATTAGTTGACCTGTAACATATTGTATAGCCAGTTCTCTATTGTTGACCGTAAGTTGACCTGTAGATATATTGTATAGCCAGCTCTCTATTGTTGACCATAAGTTGACCTGTATACATATTGTATAGCCAGTTCTCTATTGTTGACCGTAAGTTGACCTGTATACATATTGTATAGCCAGTTCTCTATTGTTGACCGTAAGTTGACCTGTAGACATATCGTATAGCCAGTTATATATTGTTGACCGTTAGTTGACCTGTATACATATTGTATAGCCAGTTCTCTATTGTTGACCGTTAGTTGACCTGTATACATATAATATAGCCAGTTCTCTGTTCTTGACCGTAAGTTGACCTGTATGCATATAATATAGCCAGTTCTCTGTTGTTGACCGTAAGTTGACCTGTAGATATATTGTATAGCCAGCTCTCTATTGTTGACCGTAAGTTGTCCTGTAAATATATTGTATAGCCAGTTCTCTGTTGTTGACCGTAAGTTGTCCTGTAGATATATTGTATAGCCAGTTCTCTATTGTTGACCGTAAGTTGACCTGTAGATATATTGTATTGTCAGTTCTCTATTGTTGACCGTAAGTTGACCTGTTGATATATTGTATATCCAGTTCTCTATTGTTGACCGTAAGTTGACCTGTTGATATATTGTATAGCCAGTTCTCTGTTGTTGACCGTAAGTTGACCTGTAGATATATTGTATAGCCAGTTCTCTATTGTTGACCGTAAGTTGACCTGTTGATATATTGTATAGCCAGTTCTCTGTTGTTGACCGTAAGTTATCCTGTAGATTTATTGTATAGCCAGTTCTCTATTGTTGACCGTAAGTTGACCTGTATACATATTGTATAGCCAGTTCTCTGTTGTTGACCGTAAGTTGACCTGTAGATATATTGTATAGCCAGTTCTCTATTGTTGACCGTTAGTTGACCTGTTGATATATTGTATAGCCAGTTCTCTCTTGTTGACCGTAAGTTATCCTGTAGATATATTGTATAGCCAGTTCTCTATTGTTGACCGTAAGTTGACCTGTAGCTATCTTTTGTTTCTGAATCGTTGGTTTGCTGTTTTTTTTACGTGTACTCCAAATGTCCTTTAACCTTACTTGTAATGTAAAACCAATTTCAGAGGGTTCATTTACGCAATTAACATGTCAATATGTTGAAATTCGCAATACTAACAAAAAGTCGAATAACAACAGACAGTAATGAAAAACAAGATCACAGCAAATAAAACTAAAGATTGAGCAAAACGAGCCTCACCAACAACCGATGTTCTCCATAATGATAAGCAGTGCCTGTTCCACTTGTTGGACATGTTTTGTGCTCATCAAAAGAAAATATTTGGTTACAAGTCGCTTTTGGTGATGTTATTTTCAAGGGAAAGAGAAAAGCTCATAAATATTTGTTTATAATGATGAAATTGTACATTTATCTAAAGTTTCAATCCTCTAACGAGTTGAATGAAAGTGTAGAGGCGAGAACTGAAGTCTCTGCAGTGATAGTATATTTAAATAAAGTTGTAAAAAAACATATAATTATACAGTTTGTTTTATTTACTTTTTTGTTACAGACGACAAATGTCCGTGTGTTTCCGTACTTATATTAGAGAAATGCTATTCCATTATGAAATTTTATCTAAAAAAGACTGAAATACTCAATCACTGATTTGGTACTTTTTCCAGTTCTGCTATTCGTGATTTCTGTCTTGTTCTTGTACGCACTGCTGATCTTCTGTTCTGTTCTTTCCGTCTGTTTCGTTTAAATACTTCTTCTTCTGTTAACTATTTGAAATCAATATTATTCAAATAATTTATCAACAAACAGGAGTAATTTTCATATTTTATGAATGTTTACTTCACTAAACGTAAAATCAATAATTGTCCTGCAATTAAAGCTAAAGCATCAAAACAATAATTAAAAATTGAAAGACACTAAGGTGCCATCATAAACTGTTAAAAACACACGTGAACACAATATGTTTGGATAGATCAGTAGTTGCTGTTCATCATGCGAAAATCATTCCTTTTATCGTAGTAATGGAAGGTAATAAGTCTAATGCAGTATTAACAATGACAGGGGAAAAGAGAACAGTGACTTGAAAGTATGAACTTTACCAAACAAAAACAGAAATATATGTATATGCACATGTATCATATATATACTAAAATATCAGACAGTCTAAATGAGTATGTTTAAAAAAAAAACGCCTTTCACATTTTATAGTGTCGGGGCTTTTATACGGTATGGGTTTGACCATTCTGGAAGACCTTACGTGTACCTATAGTTGCTGAAATCCGCTTCAATTGAACTCTATTGGATAGTTGTCTCATTGGTAATCATACCACATCTCCTTGTTGTATACCTATTCCAAAGATGATTTATTTCCAAGCAAAAAACAAATCAAGTTTTTTAAATCCTTTTTTCCAAAGAACAAACACAAGGACCTAGTTTCACTTTTCTATAATTTAGATGTTAGATGAATTTTTTTTTATCGGTTCGGGATGCTCAGTCTTTATTTTTCTATGTTGTGTTATGTAAACTTGTATGTATTTTGGTCGTTTTTCGTTTTTGCCATGGCTTTGTCATTTTGAAATCGACTTATGAGTTTGAATATCCCTGTGGTATCTTTCACCTCTCTTCAATGACATTTCATGACAACACATGTACAGCAGTGATGACTAATGGACTAGTTATACCGTTATAGTTGGTGTATGAATATCATAAATGACCCTGTTACATTCTATGTTACAAATAAACTTACTAAATGCTTTACAGGTCGACGATGATCCACTTTTAATTCTTCCTCTCCCGATATTATCCTCTTACACTGAATTTTTAATTTGATCTCTTCCTTTATTAAAGGGAGACAACTGTCGTCCTCGAGACATTGTTGTATTGCGTTAACCATTTTCTCGTCTTCTTCATCGTTAGTGTTAGGTTCTTCAAGTTCTTCAATTTTTTTTGAAACTTTCATCTGGAAAATTTTTATGGATGGAATTTATTAATCTATACATTTTTAAACTAAGTCTTGTATATCACAAAATATAATTACGTTAAAATGAAAATGAATTTCAAATGAGTTCAATGATGATATTTTCTATCTTATATATTTTATTATATAATGTTGTTGTTTGTTTGAATCCCTTTTTTTTAATTCGTTTACATCTTTTCAAAGATAAATGCATATTTCGAACATTAAAATTTAAAAAATCCATTTCTTTGGTACTGTCACTGTAATCAGTATATTGTAGCAAATGTAACAAAGAAGCGAAGGATACCAGAGGGATATTCAAACTCATACTTCGAAAACAAACTTGCAGTGTCATGACAAGAAAAGAAATACGATCAAAAGACAAATAACTGTATACAAAACACAACATAGAAAGCTAATGGCTGAACAACACGAACACCGCTAAAACGGGGATGATCTGAGGTATTCCGGAAGGGTTAGCAAATTTTGTTCTACATGTGGCATCTGCCGTTTTGCTCATGCAACTACAAACCCCGTGTTAAAACTTAAACGATACGTCACATTCATTGAGAAGAGGACGGGATTGTAACTACGACAATTAGAACATATCTGTGGTCGGGTTTGATATTCCATTACGGTCAACCAATTCGTGAAGGCGTCCGTAAAATTTTCGAAGGTGTGGTTTCAACATCACCACTAGGAGCGCTTGGTTTAATAGCTCCCTTTTAAATAGCAACCTTCTATCAGCGAAATCATTATAGGAAACGCAAGCGCTCTGGAATAATTAAATGGTTTAATGAGGAACGATGTTTTAAAGTTTTTTTTAAATCGTCAACAGGTAAAAGTGCGTTTAAACCAAAGGTATGAGAGTTTAATAAATTAAAAGTTTAAGATCATACGAAACCATCGGGAAAACAAACTGGTCTATGATCAACTTCAAAACAAAAACATTATTAATGAGCTGAAAATTTAGATTAATTTATTTATTTCTGTACCAAGCATTTGCCTTCTGATACATGCAAATAGAAGGAAATCGATATTATTGTTATTTATACTAAACGTACATGTATTTGAAAGGCGGAATTTGAAATCTAAGCAAAAATAAAAATCAATCATCTGCCCTTGAATTTGCCTATTGTTATAAAATAAAAGGTAGAACAATCCTTCATTGATTTTATTACGTAACTGCTAATTTTAAAGTATTTCAAAGAGTTAATTTTAGTTCATTGAGAATTTTAAGATAATATATTTTGAAGGAGGTTATGATTATTTGTCTTTCCGTTACGTACACACTTATATTGTTACAAACATCTATCTGTGTGCATTTCTCTAGTTCTTTTTCAGAACTGTACTTTTTTCCAAACGGTTGATAATTTTTTAACTTGCAGTTCGCTTAATTTCAATTATTCGTTTATCAAAATTCAATGATGACGTATTATTTTTTTCTTTTTTTCTTTTGCTATTGTGACGTCAAGAAAAGGGCGACCCAGCCTCCGACGTCTCGTAGAAAAAGTCGGTGTCTCTCTGCAGATCATTGAATAAGGAACAATAAAGTTTGTAAACAAATCGTCTTGAAATGTTTTGAGAAACAAATTGCACCACCGCGTCTCTTGAGATATATTTCGCAACTCTCGATAGGAACAAGTCTCGTATATTACATTTTAACTTAAATTTACCCGATAAGCGAAATAGCGTTTCACATACGATGCAGTGATATAATCCATATTAGTAAAGATTGCAACATGTACGTTTACAGCATTTATATTTGTGCAATGAAGTAAAATTTTCTTGTTTCAAATATAATTATTCAAAAACTAACTTTTTATACTAATGAATGAATATAACAGTTTGTTACTTTGGTGCGTCCGAAGCAAAAACCTAAAAGTTTGAAAGCCAAGAATGTACAGGAACTTGAAAACATGAGGACAAAAGGGACGACTTTGGTTGATGGAAAATGAACTTTAGTTTCGTAATAATTCCAAAATTTATCAACGCATAGTTTAAGAAATCTATTGTTATGAAAGAACATCAGTCCAATATTCGCCGCATTGTACATATTTTATTTGTCCGAGCGCAATAACTTTTGAATAAATATCTTACAAGAAATAAGGCATGAGATCGTTAACAATGTTATTTTCCATATAATTTTTTATTTCCAAAAAGAGTTAGTTGGCATTCTACCAAGACTTTATTGATGTAAGCCTGGAATATACATTTCATAAAAATTCGACAAAAAATGACTATGTGAAAGTGCTTACATTGCAATGTTTAATATAAATCAAATCTCAAAGAGATATACCTACTGTAAACTTGATTTAACAGCGATGATTTAAAAAAAACATCCTAGACATTACTAATATAAACCTTTGCTATAAATATCCAACAATAAAAGTAAGTGTGAGATTGCTTACAATTCAATACCCATATACAGTTTTTGTCAAACTACACTGTTATTTCTCCACACTCCTATTGGATTATAATAGCTTATTCATCTAGTTGAACACTAGAAGTTTAGAGAAAAATAATTTTATTGTGCTGTATCTCCACTATTTTTTATGTATTTTTGCTGTAAAATGACAAAATGTAGTACTATGCTTAAATTGATTACTAAATTTGAACTCAATTTAGGAGCTATTCTTAGCAAATCTAGCAGTCAAGAATAGCGGATATTAAACAGTTAAAAAATCCATGGTCTATCTCTAATAGAAATATAAGGGTAAATTTCTAAAACAGCATTGTTTGCAGTGAAGTGTTTTATTTCCAGAAAAGGGGATGCTTTGTTTATCTAAGTTGCTTGTATGTTAAAAAAACCAATCAAACAAAGAGTTGTACGTCATGTACGTCAATTTTATTTCTTATAACTTTGCATGTCTCAGTCAAATATTTATAATATTGCGCTTTTAAACTTCATATTCAATTTTCCAACAGATAGTAAATTGGAAAATACATCATTATAACACTCACACAATGCAATTTTCCATATAATTTATATTTTTAAGGAGCATAACCGATTTTCCAGCTTGTTCGAGATATTGCTAATACAAAATTTTGATATAAATTTCATAAAGCTCTGGCAAAAATTGTACAGGTAAGAGCGCTTAAAGGACCGGACAGACGCTCGGAGAGACGCATGGTATAATTATGCCCCGCACCGCGATGCATAGGGGTCAATAATCATTTCAAAACCAAAGTTTATGAGCTGATGATTCGCTTTTGGATCCAGAGATTGTTACAAATGTATGTATCAAACTTATTGGACCAGTTTGGCCTTTTTTTTTTACACAGCTTACAATATCTTATAAGAAGCAAAACAATCTAGGACTCAAGCAAACTTATTTTTTTGCCTGAAGTGCACACTTAAATATGTAACCTGAAAGGAAAACACAATAATATATAGTTGTGATAAACAAGCTTGTATTATGTTTATTGGTTCCTTAGTGGGTTTTTTCCGTTCACAAAATTAAAACATACGTTCGTATGTTCGTTATCTTATTTCACTACTAAATCGATTTATGAGATTAAATCGGTAAACTACTGTTGCCTATAGATATGATTAATAAGAAAACAATATATAGCTTCTTAGGTTTTATATAATCTACTTTTCCTTTCTTATATGTGTCTGTTATTTATTCACAGGTTTAATCCTACATGTTTTTTTTCATAAGGAAATGCGTGTACCAAGTCAGGAATATGACAGTTGTTTTCCATTCGTTTGATATGTGTGGGATTTTGCCATTTGATAAGGGACTTTCCGCTTTAAATTTTCCTTAGAGTTCGGTATTTTTGCTATTTTACGTTTTATTATACAGATGCAATTTAAATCACTTTACAGTAGAGGACATGCATTCATTGTGTAAGATATAAAATGAATATATAAGTATAAAAGTAAGAAGATACGGCATGATTACCAATGAGAACTTTCCACGAGAAACCAAATGACGTATAAGTTAACAGCAAAAGGTCACCGTACGGCCTTCAACAACATGAACAATGAGCAAAACCCTTAAAGACCTTTTATTAACACATAAATTATTTGTGTTTTTGACATTTAAAAAGAGCAATTCACTTAGCAAAAATTTAAAAAAATAACCATTTATTACGTTGATTTAATGTTTTATCACAGGTAAAATAGCTACGGACGTAAAACGTCCGTATTAAACGGATGTTTTACAGACGTTTAGTACCACGGACGTAAAACGTCTGTTGGTTCCCATCCGTATTACGACCGTATTCAACCGTAACACGTCCATTATACAGATTGTTAAATTTCGTATATTGTACGGTCTTTTAAATAATAGTGACATAGCTCAGTATAACCACTGTATGAAACAAAACAAATATAGTATAGACATAATATTTAGATTTTTGTAATTTTTTCCCTTAAGACAAAGAGAGAGCCATAAAATATGATTTAAATGTGTTGTTTCTTATTCCTCTAGTTGTTCTCATACAACCATGTCCGGGTAAATTCTGTTTTATCTTTTGTTCATGGTTTGTTATATTTGATGTGATGGTATATTACTACAAGACGGTGTTGTACATATCACCATGATCTTCATCTGACCTTAAACTTTGACCTTGATTTAAAAATAATTGATTTGTTTAACATTTTCTGTTCGTAACATAACTTTTCAATTTTTTGACATAGGCTTTTGATAATTGCCACATGAGTGCAACACCTAAATATGATATGTCGCATACCATAGAAGGTGACCTCTGACATTGATCTTTGTTAATGTCAAATTATTGATTTGTATATGTCCACACTAAAAACCATTTTCTTTTGCCATGGCAAGACCTTTTCAGGGTTATTAATGGTTTACCCTCTCCCGCAGGAAATACATTGTGAAATATTTAAAAATTATTCATATACCTACCCTTAAACAGTATATATTCGTAATCGTGATGTCAACCCTTTCAATACACAAAAGAATTTGAGGGCGCCGTTGACTAGTTTGCAGGTGCCCTATAGTATGACAATGTTTGTCTGTCCGTCAACACTTCTATAAATCGTACGATACGCCACGATTGTCTCAACAGATTTTTAAAATCTTTAAGCACAGTTTTGATATCTTTAAAAGGAAATAACCTTATTATTTGTGAAATTTAGAGAATAATTGTGATAGAATCTTGTCTTTTGTTGAAAAAAAATCTTTTAGAATCATCTACTTGTGCTAGAACTTTATTTTGAGAAAGTTGATATATAGGTTTCATATGCGATTCAAAATTTTTTCCCAATGTCGAAATTAGTTGGTTTTTTTTGTTATTAAAATAAGAGGATAAATTTAATGAAATATACAATATTAGTTACAATATGTATCAAAGATTTACAATGAAAAAAATTCTGATACAAATCAAATTTTTTTTTTAAATATCTTTTTGTGGCTGGATTTCAAGAAAAATTGATAAACATGTTCAAGATTGTTTCCAGGTGTCAAAAATTGTTTTGTTTTTGTTTTTATAATTATAAAGAAGGGAATAAAATTAAATGATGACTAACTTTTGTTTGGTAAAAAATTACAGATTTGGTAAAATATAAAAATAAGAAGATGTGGTATGATTGCCAATGAGACAACTATCCACCAAAGTTCAAATGAGGTGGATGTAAGCAATATAAGGCAACCGTACGGCCTTCATCAATGAGAAAAACCGATACCGTATAGGTGGCTATAAAAGCCCCCTACATTGAAAAAATGAAAAAATTCAATTGAGAAAAAATAACGGCCTGATTTATAACAAAATAATTTACGAAAAACAAATATGACAGACATGAACCAACGACAACCACTGAACTATAGGCTCCTGACTTTGGACAGACACTTTAAGAATGCGGCGGGGTCAAACATGTTTGTAAGCGCTCAACCCCCCCCCCCCCCCCCCCCTATCCTGGGACAGTCTTCTAATGCTATGATTAAATAATGATGTATATAGGTGTAATAAATAATTTTAAAGTGATCGAAGGTACCAAAAATTATTAAAGTGTGGTATAAACTACCTATTTACTAAAAAAATCCTAAATTTTGGGAATCTTTTGTTTATGCTAGGATTTAAAATTGATATATAGGTATGATATGCTATTCCAAATTGTTACTCAATGTTCAATATAGGGTAAAAAGTTAGTTTCCGTGAGAGAAAAAAAAAACATGAAAATTTGGAGAAACTTCTTTTTTGTGTTTGGATTTAAAAAAAATATATATATAGTTATAACTACATTACAAATTTTGTCCTATGTGCCATAAGGCAAAACAAGGACTAAGTAAGTAAGTAACATTACAAATTGTTTCCTGATGTCAAAATTGTGATATAAACTCAGTTTTTGTTAAGAGATGGTAAACTTTCAGAAATATCCTTTTGTTTTGCATTTTAATGAAAATCGATAGTTTAATAACTCAGAAGATAGTGTTACGATAACAATATGTATATATGTTTGGTTTTTTTTTATATGTGGCGTATGTCAACACATCCATTTAACAAAAAAAAAGTAATTTTAAAATTTGGAATGCACTGTAAAATATATTTAGCAATTTTTATTTCAAAAGGTCTACCAACAAGAGCTTCCTACATTACCGATATAAAACTTATTCTCATTTCTCATTAGTAATAGTCTTTGATGGAGATATAATACAAAAACAATTTCGTCTTTTGCATAAATTAAAAGGTAAGTTAACCCTGCCACATATTAATTTCACTGTCGTAGCCCAGGAACCCAGTCAGTGGTTGTTTGACATTTCTGTCATATATCAATGTTTGTTATATTTTTATTTGGAGTACTTGGTCACAGGTGTTGACAGTACATCTCGATTGTTTTTGTTTAATCTATTCAAACTTTTATGGACTTGTGATAATTGAGAGATTGGCTTACTGTATAGACAACTGTCTATTGTTAAAGACTGTATGTTGCCCTGTATATGTTGTTTGTTTGGGTTTTTTTGGTCAACGGGTTGCTGTCTCAACGATGTATATCCTTCTATACGTAATGCAGATATTTACCATATACATTTTACATGTAGTAGTTCATGCACATGTAAAACATGCCTTTTAAATTACTAATATATGATATATATCAGGATTTAAGCACACTTTACGCGTATTTCTTGAGTGCACAATATTTACAATATGTGATACACGTATTAAAATACGCTGAAAAGCACTTGTGAAGATCATGCGATTTACGCATATCGCTCGATATATTTATATATGACATTTACTTGTATTGACCTTCATAGATACATCATGCATTGCACCTTTATTATGAGACAGCAAACCAGTAACACAAAACACAAAAGACAAGCTCATGCTATATTTGTAGGACAGTATATCTTAAATTCATGACGGGATGGCAAAAACTTTAACTTTTTATTAATTAAACCATCATATTTTCTTTTGAACCAGTTTTGCACTTTGATGTATCAGCTTCTTTATGTTACAATGAAAGAAATGTATAAGGCAAATATTATACAAATTTTTTTAATGGAAATAAAACATGTACTTGTACAGCCGAAATACGGATGTTTGAGAAACGTTAGTAAAACGGATGTTTTAGAACGTCTGTAATACGGAAAGTCCGTTTGACGGACGTGGTACTATTTCTCCGTAAAACGTCTGTGATACGGATGTTTTACGGACGTATTTCAAAACGTCCGTAGCAATTTTACCTGTGTAGACAAGGAGGAAGACTTCGAAACTCTAGAATTTGTAAAACTATTGCAAACATTTTTTTTTTTTTTTTTCACAAATAGAGATGAAAATACCAAGGGACAGTGAAAAAATCAATATCGATAAAAGATATCATCTTCAAGCTACCACATATATTTTTTCACTCAAACCCTACCAAAATCAAGGTACGAAGAACAAGACGTTCCTGGTATAATTTTATAAGTACAACTATTAGTGCTGCAAACGGATCAGGATATATTTACCTTTCCGAAGCATCAAACGACACCCTAATTTGAACGAGCGTTAGCTTTTCATTTGTTTATTTCTAAATTTAGTATTTTTGAAAGCGTTTGACAATGATTAAAATGATGTCACAAGCAATACCACTATCACATGAATAACTGATGTTAGTGGGCACTGATCATAGCCTGTTACAAAATCTAGTATTATTACACTATAAAATAATCATTATTATCATAATTATCATTATTATCATTATCATCATAATTATTATTATTATTATTATTATTATTATTATTATGTTGTCTGATTGAAACACTAGGTGAAAATCAAGCAAATACTTTATATACAGTAGTAACATAACAAACGTACCATATCTCCTTATAGTTTAAACCACCATTTTCTACATAAAAAAATACCTGTACCAAGTCAGGAATATGACAAACGTTTTCCATTCGTTTGATGTGTTTGAGCTTTTGATGTTGCCATTTGATAAAGGACTTTCCGTTTTGAATTTCCTTGGAGCTCGGTATTTTTGCTATTTTACTTTTTTCTTATTTTTTATCAGCTGATAAAGAAAAAGTTTAGTTTTTTTATTGTTTCCTACCTAATTCATTTATTTATCCGATCAGTTAATAAATCTACGATATTTCGATTCAAATGATGTACTTAAGTACATACCCTAATTGCTTAATATAAGTATTTGAAAACAATATACATCCAGAGCAAATCAGCACAATTCAAATCAAAATAGCAAGAACTGATTGAATATACAAGGAAGGTAAAATTTATGTATATGGCCATCATAAATATCTAAAGTAAATTGGGATTTTTCGTAAGTTGCTTTAGATCTTTATCAAAGTGTTATTAAATATTTGTGGTATTTGATAAGGTTAAAGTGGCTATAGGTAATACAACAAGCTAGTATATTCAGTCAAATATTAACAAAATATCTTTTTAAAATATGTCAGTCATGTAATTTATATAGGCATTACATATTTCATTTAAATAGCCAATCAATTACGATAATGTTTGTTTTCAATCATCCGTATATACACACAGGAATGTTGAAAATTATTTGATAAGTTATAGCAATTGTTTAATAATGTATATCAGCTGTGGCTACATATTTTGAATTGATACTATCGAAAATGTTAATAATTGTCGTTCATGTTGCAATATATTAGAATTTCTTGAAGATTTGACATTGAACTAATATTGTAAATAAATTCCAGTTCATAATTTATAAAGTAATCTAGATATACTTATGTATTAACGTTTGAAGTTTCAACAGGAGACAAAAACAATTCATGTTAAAAAAAAACTAAAACAACACTTCATAATATTCATATATATCTTTAAAGAGCTTTTTTACAAATCCGTTACTATATAATACTTTCCCTCGTTCATGACTACTCATCTGTCATATCGAATGATATTTATATGCTTTTAATTTGAACAGTAACTGCTTCCCATTCTTTTGTTTTTTTGCTGCGCAAATATTGAAATGCACATTTCTAATCTCGACTGATCATTCTGCTCAATCGAACACTTGGTGTCTAACAACTTTCCAAATTCTATTGGAAACGAGCTATAGGTGATACAACTGGTTAGTCTATTATTTAATTGCAATACAATGATGAAAAGGACCTTATCTTCGAGAAGCCAACTAAAACTAACAGCAGAGTTCATACTTTTGATATTACAGTCCGTGTTCTTTAAAAAATATATCTGATATTCCACTTAATAAAATAAAAGTAAAATCCACTTTTGCAAACAGAAGATTTTAGACATATACTTTCATACAATCTCCTTGTGTATGTTACAAAGAGAAGATTACAATAACATGTATTTGCTTTCTTAATCTTTCAACTGAATGCTGGGGATTTTAAAGTAAGTTTTATAAAATTAAAATTTCAAATTTCAAAGTGTTGATTTTCAATATATATTTTTAGCTTGTGAATTTATTTAGTCTTTTATTATTTGTATCATAACTTATCTGTGTTTTTGATAATTGGTTATGTTTGTGGTATACTATATCATATATATAATGTTTGTTGTAGTTATGACAGTTAATTTGAATATTTACCACACAATATGACATGTAAGATAGGTTCTGTATCATTCATGTATTATGTCTTCAAAATATAAACCACACTATTCAGGATTTTAATGTTTATACCGCAAAAGGTGCTTGATAATTGTTAATAGAGTAGTATTATTCAATTGGAAAATTGTATATTTAGCCATGTTAGCCTTGAAATAAATATATCTTATTCATCCATTCATTCATTTATTAATTGATATATATTTATTTTGTTAGTACTGATATAATCATTTTTGTGCATGTATAGTACTTATAATAGACTGCGCTAAACTTTCCAACTATGCAAATATCGGCAGCATGAGTTTCAGAGGTGTAAAATTCCTGTAGACATTGTCGACAAACAAAATTGTGACCATGCGGCAATTCGTCTATAGTAGTGGTAAAACAACAAAAACAGCGAACTCCAAGGAAAATTCAAAACAGATTACAAATGGGAAAATCAAAAGTTCAGTCACATCTCAAACGACTGGAAAACAGCTGTCATATTCCTGACTTCGTACAGGCATTTCCTTATGTAGAAAATGGTGGATTAAACCTGGTTTTATAGCTAGCCAAACTTCTCACTTGAATGACAGTCGAATAAAATTCCATTAAATTGACAACAATGTGTGAGCAAAACAAACAGACATAATATGTAAAAATGTCACAAATTGGGGTACAGCAGTTATATTTTCTCTTATCCCATTTAATAACTAGCTTTTGGTTGACATGCTTATACACACACATATATATATATATATATATATATATATAAACAAGTCTAAATTGAAAACAACGTTCAAACCTATGATTGCGTTGGATAAAAACCGCAATTTTTATACGTGTGCATGCAAAACAAATTTCTTGGTAGAGTGGTCTAAATACAGCACAAACAACATTTTCCAAAAGACCAAAAAAGTGAAAAAGTATATTTTAACAAAACGCATTTGACTAGCAGGTCGAACAACGGATGTTCTTAAACCCTGCTGACTGCCATGGCGATTGCCAAATAAACAGATCACCAGATGTAAAAATGGATCTTAATTTATTAATAATATACCAAACAGAAAACAATAAACTTGCGGAAAAGATGGTATACCGCAAACATAAGGTGCAAAAATTTGTACACCATATCCGGATTTCGACAATAAATGTCTCTTCAGTGATGTTAGGAATCGAAACGGTATTTGGAAGGCCATATAATTTACCTCAATTTGGGATTGACTCTTGAATTTTGAAGAGTCAAAATAGGATGAACGGATCATATAAACCCGAAGGCAAATATAACACAAGCCCAAACAAATAAATATAAACAAGTCTAAATTGAAAACAACGTTCAAACCTATAATTGCGTTGGATAAAACCTGCAATTTTTATACGTGTGCATGCAAAACAAATTTCTTGGTAGAGTGGTCTAAATACAGCACAAACAACATTTTCCAAAAGACCAAAAAAGTGAAAAAGTATATTTTAACAAAAGGCATTTGACTAGCAGGTCGAACAACGGATGTTCTTAAACCCTGCTGACTGTCATGGCGATTGCCAAATAAACAGATCACCAGATGTAGAAATGGATCTTAATTTATCAATAATATACCAAACAGAAAACAATAAACTTGCGGAAAAGATGGTATACCGCAAACATAAGGTGCAAAACTTTGTACGCCATATCCGGATTTCGACAATAAATGTCTCTTCAGTAATGTTAGGAATCGAAACGGTATTTGGAAGGCCATTTAATTTACCTCAATTTGGGATTGACTCTTGAATTTTGAAGAGTCAAAATAGGATGAACGGATCATATAAATCCGAAGGCAAATATAATACAAGCCCAAACAAAAAAATATAAACAAGTCTAAATTGAAAACAACGTTCAAACCAATGATTGCATTGGATAAAAACCGCAATTTTTATACGTGTGCATGCAAAACAAATTTCTTGGTAGAGTGGTCTAAATACAGCACAAACAACATTTTCCAAAAGACCAAAAAAGTGAAAAAGTATATTTTAACAAAACGCATTTGACTAGCAGGTCGAACAACGGATGTTCTTAAACCCTGCTGACTGCCATGGCGATTGCCAAATAAACAGATCACCAGATGTAAAAATGGATCTTAATTTATTAATAATATACCAAACAGAAAACAATAAACTTGCGGAAAAGATGGTATACCGCAAACATAAGGTGCAAAAATTTGTACACCATATCCGGATTTCGACAATAAATGTCTCTTCAGTGATGTTAGGAATCGAAACGGTTTGTGGAAGGCCATATAATTTACCTCAATTTGGGATTGACTCTTGAATTTTGAAGAGTCAAAATAGGATGAACGGATCATATTAATCCGAAGGCAAATATAATACAAGCCCAAACAAAAAAATATAAACAAGTCTAAATTGAAAACAACGTTCAAACCTATGATTGCATTGGATAAAAACCGCAATTTTTATACGTGTGCATGCAAAACAAATTTCTTGGTAGAGTGGTCTAAATACAGCACAAACAACATTTTCCAAAAGACCAAAAAAGTGAAAAAGTATATTTTAACAAAACGCATTTGACTAGCAGGTCGAACAACGGATGTTCTTAAACCCTGCTGACTGCCATGGCGATTGCCAAATAAACAGATCACCAGATGTAAAAATGGATCTTAATTTATTAATAATATACCAAACAGAAAACAATAAACTTGCGGAAAAGATGGTATACCGCAAACATAAGGTGCAAAAATTTGTACACCATATCCGGATTTCGACAATAAATGTCTCTTCAGTGATGTTAGGAATCGAAACGGTATTTGGAAGGCCATATAATTTACCTCAATTTGGGATTGACTCTTGAATTTTGAAGAGTCAAAATAGGATGAACGGATCATATAAACCCGAAGGCAAATATAATACAAGCCCAAACAAAAAAATATAAACAAGTCTAAATTGAAAACAACGTTCAAACCTATGATTGCGTTGGATAAAAACCGCAATTTTTATACGTGTGCATGCAAAACAAATTTCTTGGTTGTGTGGTCTAAATACAGCACAAACAACATTTTCCAAAAGACCAAAAAAGTGAAAAAGTATATTTTAACAAAACGCATTTGACTAGCAGGTCGAACAACGGATGTTCTTAAACCCTGCTGACTGCCATGGCGATTGCCAAATAAACAGATCACCAGATGTAAAAATGGATCTTAATTTATTAATAATATACCAAACGTATATATATATATATGGTATCATACTGCATGTTACTAAATCCTTCATACAAAAGAAGGCTTTATATTGGTTATAGCACATATATTTGTCAAAAGATTTTTTAAAGATGCCTTTTGATTAAATAATAAAACATTCGTTTAATCAGATTGCGAGGAAGTGCAGTGAAGAGCAATTACTAGTTCCATTATTTGCTTTTCCTTTGTTACAAAATTTACATATAAGTTCATTAATTAATTTAAGGAACTTGTTAAAAGAAACTAACGATAAGTTTTAAAAGACCTGATGAGAACCGAGATAAAAAAAAAGTAATGACTCGAGGTTTTGTAAAGTTTAGGTTTAGGTTAGGGTATTTTTGATGAATATTTACATCCAATTGGCCGATGCCACTGCTTATAGATGTCACCAGTCGTCCAGAGGGCAGCTCTTATGTGCTGACATGAAAAATCATGAATGCGGTCATTTCTGTAAGTTAATTTTTTTTCAATCCTTTAATAACGCTATGTGTTTTTCTTAAAGGCAGAGATGGCTTTAACTAGATTTGGAACTCTTGGTTTTCAACTTTGAATTTGATTTGGCTTTCCATCTCTTTGATTCTGATGCAACTGAAGAGTCTTATGTAGACGAAATGCGCGTCTTTTGTACGGAATGAAAAGCCTGGTATATCAACCAATGGGATCATGCAACTACTGGTGATTTTTTTATTCGAAAGTCACTGATGACTTTTAATATGTAAACGAGGAAAGTCTGGATTACTGAATTATAAGCCTGGTATCGTTGATGAGATTTAGGAAGCTAATACATAGTCAGGAAATGCCTGTACCAAGTCAGGAATATGACAATTGTTTTCCATTCGTTAGATGTGTTTGAGCTTTCGATTTTGCCATTTTATAAATGACTTTCCGTTTTGAATTTCCCTTTGAGTTCTGTATTTTTGTTATTTTACTTTTTAAGTGAAAATATATGATTCTACACAGATACATGCTAATACGTATTAAACATATATTGTTCTAAACATCAATCAAATAAAATGTCTTTGACTTAATATTTGAACATATAAATTGCGAAAGTTTTAGAAGCTATGAAAACGTTGGGTATTATTCGAATAATTAACGATTGCTAGAATTAGAGGATATGATTAACAAATAAACTACTCCCATAAAAGTTAATTCAGTTTGAATTTACAAAACAATTACGTAAACATCTTCATTCTTCAAACTGCATAACAGTTTTTTTTTCAAAGTTAACAGGTCAAGCTTTGTTTGGTTCAGTTTAAGCTATTTGTAACATAATTGCAGCCTTTGTTCTCTGAAACCCTTTATACAAAACATTTTTTTTTTAATCAAGGTATTTGGTTGTATTTATACAGAGCTTTTCTGATGATGAAAATCAAGAAAATATTTTCCAATGCAAAAATTTGGAACGTTTGAATATGGTTTTGTTAGTATATCGCTGACGTTCTTATGCAAATATGAAATGATGATGTATGTTTGGTTCTGAATTACGTATCTTATTTTTTTATACTACGTCACTCTTTTGTGTCATTCTCAGATACGATTTATTCTTGCCAAGACTAGCACAACTTGTGTCACTTTTGGAGATTAACATTCTTATTCTTCTGGAGTACCTGACTTCAACATCGGCTTCAGTATACTGTTTGTGTTTCTTAATTTGTAGTTTTTGTGGATTGATGTTTGTTTGTTCGTCTTCTTTTGTATTTGGCAAGGGTGTTTTATGTTTTTTCTCCGACTAAGGGTTTTTGAATTGCATCCTTGGTATCTTCTTTCCTTGTTAACATTGATCATCAAGATTTAAAACGGTCTCATTCATCTATCTAGTTTTTTTATTTATTATTTATTTTATACGTTTAGATTGACATGACACGTTAAATGGAATTCACAAATGCCATGTTATTGTCTAAAAAGATGTTAAAATAAAAACCACAAAGTGCATAGGATAAAATTCATATCGTATTAGCTATAGCTGTTTATGTCTATGGAGTTAACCTTGATAATATATAATATACCAATACTGTCATTTTTTAGACTTAACAACAATTTTACACCTTTTTGGTTCCTTCAAATAAAGAAGCATTTGCGTACAATTATTGAAAGACTATCGTCTCATTCAACTATTTTGGGAAATGATCATTATAAAATGCATGCAACAATGTCAAAAAACTTAAATGAACTTACCGTATATATTTACTTAATCATTAAATAATCGCTTAAATTTGTAAACCAGTGAACAGTGTATACGTTATATATCTTACCTTACGTAAATTTCCATCGCTGTTGGAAAACCCCAATCTATATTTATACTTAAACTTTCCCAATGTTTTTGGTATTGCTTCACTATCAGATGTAGTGTAATAATCTTTAACATAAATCATTAATATTATATTGATATATCAACACACATGCTAGAGCAAAACCCAAGGTAATTCTGTGTGTTCACTCTCCTCTTTTCGATACATATTTTTATATGTGCAATTCAAAGTTTTGCCTTAAATATGTTTTTTATTTATCTACATCTCGTTCATTAGATTGATGAATGTTTATAGGCATCTGCTCACTGCGTGTGGATACCAATGGTATGACGAATAGATTGAATGTCAGAATTCTTGCTGTTCCATTTGTTTTTCTCTCAACTTTTCTGCAGCCTAACACTTTTGTAATGAAAAGTCAATTTGAGTAAATATTAAGGGGCCAGCAACCAACCAGCATGATTCAAATGAAATGGACATTAGTAGGTAACCATATGATTTCTATCTATCTGTCCCTGCTGTGTGATAATCTGTAAAAAGGTTTTAGGCTATGGAAGTCGTAAATTAATTTGAAAAAGACGACAAAATATCGCCTGCACTTATCGATCAACTTATTTAATTGAAAAAAAAATGTTAGCCAAACAACTAACCAGTGATACGATTATTTACCTGCGACAGGCATATATCAGTAAAATGTTATTCTTATTGGGGCAAGCAATTAAATTTTGGTGTATTTTTGTTTAATGAACTTGTGTATGTCTTTTCACCTTTTATTTATTTTGGCCATGTCGACCACTAAGGTTTTTTATAACCTCTGTTGCATTTTTTAAAATTAAATTCTTTTTCTCTCTTTCTCTTCTCGATCTATGTCCATTTCAAATTTGTTGGGTGAAGAGCATATATAGACTTCTTTTAATGTTTATTGTAGGGGAAGGGGTCCATAAAAACTGACAAAATCAGGCGTTTCACTAGATCAATCAACCGAAACAATGAATGACAAGTGTCATATTCCTCAGGCATTTTCCGAACAACATGTACAAGGAAGAAAATCAGCTGGTGAAGGAGTCAGAAGGGAATTTCTTTTCGTTTAAATATACTTCCCGTTTGATAACTATGATCGTTATAGCCTAATCAGATAGGAAACACATGTTCTATAGTTTCGAATAAATAAAATGCTGACATCTAGATATCTAGTTAATAGTTATTTATGTCATAAAGTATGATTGTAAAAGACATCTTTTCTCAATTTCAAAGTTAAAGTAATTGCTTTAATCAAACCATGAAGTATGTACTAGGTACAATTGAAAACTTTGACATTTCTCTGCAAATATAATAGAGAAACACTTCGATTGCGTGTGATTTCAAATGAAAAGTTTATATCTCAATCAACAGAATTACATTCACATAAATTGACTCAAAATTTATCACAGACTTTTTATAAAATTCAATGTTGTCATTATCTCAGCAGAAATATGTATCTGCAAGTTAAACATTTTAAATTTGTAAGAATATTTGTGTTATTAAGACACATTCAACTATTTTCTTCAAAGTATATAAATATTAGAAAACAACATAAGACTGATAAATACTCATTCAGTGTCTTCAATTTTGTTCTATGTTAAAACCACTGTTGACATATACGAAGTGTTGCTAAGTATAATCTACGTCAACAAAAAGGACATTTTTGTATTTAATTCAGAAATTTTATTTTTGTCCGTGGTTTTAGATACGAGGATTTTTCGTGTTAAAAGTTCAGAATAAACTATTAACGACAATGGACGAAGGACACCAAGGTATTACAATATGACAGGATGTGGATGATACATGGGACAATCGCAAACCATTATTCGAAGAAAAACAGATAAAACAATCGACGAAAAGACAAACAACAGTCCACAAAACACTATGCATAACACTTTTAAAGATTGAGAAACACAAACCCCACCAAATAACTCTTTTTCACCTTCAGTTTTTGTAGGTTTCAATCTTTTCGTTGTCTACACAGTTAACCATCCAACTTGAAATTCAGGCAAACTATACCAAACAACAAGCATAACTGCTATTTTATCACCTAAAAGTTAAACAATTTAGAGTCATTTTTTCAACGTATACACATAAATCTTTTTACTGGTTAACCAAGTCTTAAACAATAAGGTAAAACCAATTACGTAACGTATTGTTTGTTTCAATAGAATTAGCCATTGTAACTTATATTATGAATTGAATATTCTGTCGCAAAAGAATATAGGGTTAGTGTTTACTTAATATGAGATATTAAATGCATAAGACTACTCTTTGATTGTTACTTGATATACTTGATATATATAAAGGATGTACTTACTAGGTGAAATTAAAAAAATCTAGAATTTAAAATTGATACTATAAGTCAGAAGAGCATTAGTTCAGGAACAAAAAAAGCAAAAAATATTGATAGGTTATAGAACTCCTTTTTGAGATATTTGATTTTTTTTTTAAATGGCGGGAAAAGGCTAACTCGGGACTTTTACCTTACATTGAGCATTGGCATTATTTGGGTCTCAAATCGTAAGAAAAAATCTACAATCTGCTTAAATTTTGGTAATGACCATGTTACGGTCAGAAATCACCTTTAAATTGTAGCATACAAAAGACAAAAATCAATAATAAATTCAACAAGATTTATTATACAATTTTACAAGAAATATTATACAAATTGAAATGTCAACTTAATTGTTAAAATATATGTCCGATCCTTTGTCTTTTCTTTATCCGGAAATCTTCTCTTAACCGTACGGAATCCAATGAAATATATATGTCCAATAAGATCACAAACTAGTATGATATCGTTCGTAAATAAAAGTGTCAATCCAACAACTCCGGAGAACTTCTGAGAATACAAGTATATTAATGTCTGTCCGTCTAATTTCTATATAGTTGTCACGGAAACTTCTAGAAAACTGTAGAAGGGAAACTCCTAGAAAATTGTAGAAGGGAAACTTCTAGAATATTGTAGAAGTTTAAATTACGCATCGTAGATTATGATCATTCCGGAATTATTATTTAAGTCAAATAGAAAGGTCTAATCATTCCATCACCATTTGTAAACAACTAAAAATAGTAAACGCCCCAATTAAGTATCTTATAAGGCCACACAAAACAAAGTAGGCCAAGATAAATAAACATGATAATTACAATATCATAACAACCTTTTTGAAAGCTATTGAAGTCTTCTGTGAAAAGAAAAGTGGGTGATATGGGGCAAAATATTTTACCCTGTATCGTAGGAAAAAAACTCAAGGAGTCCGAACATCTGACAAAAATTCATAAATCTGTCCTAAGTACATCTTTAAAACGCGTTTTTATCTAACGCAGCTTCTGAATAGAAAACAAATAGAGATGCAGAAAAGATAAGAAACAACACGAAGGAAGCAGGCAGAAATTGAACACCTTAATTACAGGCAACGCTGAACGCAAATATAATGTTCGCATAACAAACGAGATACGTCAAAAAAATTACCCTAAAAGAACATGAAACCTTCTAGAAATGAGTTGGACCTAATATTTTCCGATCGGTCATTCAGTTTGTTACCAGTAAAATGAAAATAAGACTTTATTTATTGTATAAAAATGTCTTACCTTTTTGATTTTTTAATGGCACATTTCAGTTTTGCCTTTATGCTTAATCACTCCACACGTCATATATTGTTCATATGATGAAATTTTGTAAAAGAGGGACGAAAGATACCAGAGGGACAGTCAAACTCATAGATCGAAAAACAAACTGACAACGCCATGGCCAAAAATAAAAAGACAAACAGACAAATAATAGTATACATATGACACAACATAGAAAACCAAACACTAAGCAACACTAACCTATCCAGTAACAGTGAAGTGCTACAACATTTTATAAAAAGCAGCATATAAACAGTTACCAGAGTTATCCGGACCTTCCTTAAATGAATGAATTCAAATATTAAAACAAAATAAAATTGAACATTTGTTCCAAACAAATCTATGCAAAAATTCAAATATTTGAAACCATATAAAAAGTTTAATCACAAAAATATTTAACTCCGAGGAAAATCCAAAACGGAAAGTCCCTAATCAAATGGCAAAATCAAAAGCACGAACACAAAAGACTCATCAGTGATGTTCGTCCCTATCCCTTAAAAAAACAAATAATTACAAAGTGTTTTATTAAATCGAATAACGATTTGACTTACTTTTGATTGGTGAGAAATTCATAAAACAAATAATCTGATGAAAGACTTGATTTAATTTTTGCTTAGATTTCATTGTAAAAAGTATCCTTTTGTATTAAATTGAATACTGTCTGATTCAGACAAAACAAACCAAAGCATATTACATGATTGTGTAACGTTTTTATAGTGTTATTAACTGGCGGTTTCTGTAATGGCGCTGTTATAGATTCGAGGTAAGCTGTATCGGACCCGAGACTCGAATTTTTTGTCAACATTGTCAGATGTAATTTCTGATTTCTCGTCCAAGTACTTAATCTTATACTATAACAATTCATTTTATCTAGCAAATAAAAAGTAGGTGGGAAGAATAAATCAGACAGTTTAACTATTTTTGCTCTTGGATCGTCTGCGTTCTGATGATTGATCAACGGAAATGAAACAGTGAAAATAATCGAAAGTCGTACTTAAAAGGGTTGTGAAAAATTTCCGTTACAAGACGTTACAAAACACTGAACATCATTTAAACTTTTTTTTATGATATTAAGATAAAAAATATTATACAAATGTATTTTATGCATAACATTACGTCCAAATGTAAGTTATATAAGCTTAGGTGTAAGAAAATTGAAACCGGAAGTGAACGTCCCGTATTAACCCATGGGCCAATACGGCGTTTTCCGTATTAGCCCTGTAAAAAAGCCGTTTTTGGCCCTGTCTGAAAGCAATATTAATCCCTGAAAGTATTGCACATACTGATTTATCCGTATTAGGGCTGATTTGTTCATATCATTTAATAAAAATGAATATTCACATATATATATATACAATCATTTAAATCCAGTGAACTGTCCAGAATCCCCCTTCCTCTGTTCTAATGACTGTTTAATGTAGGACCCTGATTTATTTTTCTTGTGATGGTGTTGATGGCTTAAGTATAAAAATAGTTATTTTTCCAGCAGACAAATCTTGAACAGAATTGTTTCTTTGCAAGTTACCAAAACACTTTGTTTCTTAGATTCTTTTTTTAATTCACAATGTAATAAAAAATATATTTTCTTCCTCTAATATGCTATATTTAAGGCATTATCCTTGCATTCTAGGAATATTAGAATGTCTTCCTTTTTCTAAATTTAGATTAAGGTCACTCATTCTTATTTTTGTCATTAGTTATCTATATGTATAGTTTGGTGTTCTTAAATAAACTTCAAAATATTAACTTTGTTTTAAAGTTTACCTTTTTCATGATTTTTTTGCATCTCATAATGAATTAAATTTTCAAGGAAAGTTTTTAAGTATTTGTTTTTATATACATTTATTTTTAACTGTTTTTTTGTTGAATCTGTGTAATATTCAAATTAAGTTCCCATAGAATATTTTGTCCATAACTGAACCGGTTGTATACTCCTTCTGTGTCAAGAAAGGAGTTTAACACCACTTCGGTATCCGTGTGATTTAAAAGAAACACTGATCCATGTGATCTTTTGACTAAATTGCAACGTAAGCGCTTTAAATCCGCTAAGTAAGCAAGACAAAATTAAATTTGGATTTTCCCTTGTTAATATAAACTTATGCTAAGTTAAACTTGTACTTGATAATCTATCGATTTAAACATAGACATAAACGGGTTTCCTAAATGTAACAAGTATATTGTCGTAGTAGTTGTTACGCCTACAAGATTTCTGTCGTCTAACAAGTACTTTTTCTACGAATCATATCAAATTACTAATCTTTATCAATATTGAAAAAAAAATTCATCATAAATCAAACAAATATGATGTGATGTCCGTGCGTACATCGCGTGCTCGTGGAATAAAATTCCTCATGTTTGCTCGTGACCAAAAGTTTGGATATCCTTAAATATAAAATCGTTCTTACTTTAATGAAAGAAGATTGTTTACAAAATTAGGAAAAGCAGTGGTGTTGAAATTTACCCTTTTTAAAATGATTTTTCAATACAGTTTGTTGCATACCTCTCTTATTTATTTTACTGCGTTTGAATTTTTATATCTTCATTCAAGATTTGAATTATATACTTTTCCAAAACATTTTCAACACAGTTTGTGGCACAACTCTCTTATCTATTTTACTGCACTTTAATTTTCATATCTATATTCTAGAAATCGAATAACTAAATTGATTGGGTTTTTGTTATCAATAAAAAAAGAGCAGGCTATAACAGTGACTTCGGTAGGAAATTCTTGGTAACTATTTTTGCAATTATTGTGGTGACAACGTCGTGTTGAATAAACTCATCATAAATATCAGATTTTAATTGTTTGTTTTTTATTTGTGTTAGTATTTTCATTTATAGTTGCCTTTTAAAATTTTAGGTTTTTATTTCTCACGTTAGTTGAAACAAATGATGTTATCTCAGCACAGTCCAAAGCAATAATATACTATTAATATTAATGATTATCAAATATAAGATTAACAATAATCATTAATAATGATAAATAATAATATTTTATTTTCATTATTATTACTATTATTATTCATTATAAATTATGATAATTATAGTTTTATCATTATAACTATTGTATCAATATTATTATTTTTCATAATAATTATCAGTATTATAATTTTCATTTTCAAATTTGGAATATTTTCCTGAGAATTCAACATGAGAAAAATTAATTTACAAAATTTACAAATGTCTTGTACATGTCTGTTTAAACAAAATATTAATTACAAACTTTTTTTTATCAATGGTTTTAAATTACTTATAATTTACAAGTAGCAGAAACGAAGTAGATCAGTTCTTTATAGGCTGTATAGACCTCGTGGGATATCATTTTTCAATTAGTCAGAACAAAGAAGACATTTGATTTCAAGGCTGCCAAAAAATATAAAGACTGTCTACAAACTGTTGACAAAAAAAAACTTTTTAAAATCAATCAAAACAAAAGATGGCAAGGCTTCTTGTGAAGTCTTCATTTAATCGTAAAACACTTTACAGTCTGCCAAAACAAAGAATTCTATATTTATATAAAAGTTTGGAGACCTCTTGCAAGTACTTTACAGTCAGTCAGAACAAAGACGATCACTTTATTTAAAATGTTGCTGATAAATCGAAAGGAACAGCGCAATCTAGTTAGAACAAACATGACTGCTGGAAATAAATTTAGCTGACAGTAGTTTACCGAAGTTCATATAAATCGAAAAACTGTTTACCACAAGTTAAAACAAAGATGACTTCTTTGATTAAAATGCTACAAATAAAACGAGAATTTTGACTCTTCTATACATACAGATAAATATCAATTTCATGTCCATTCTTATTTTTTGTAAAGAAATTTCCCATAACATTAATCAGATACATCAAGACTTGTATACATATCGTAGTTATGCTATTTATGAGAAAACTACGTTACTTCAAATGAATTAAAAGAGGTTTTGTTTGTTTGGTAGGGGGGATATTGGGGTACAGTTATTTCCTAGAACGATTGAAAAATTAGTCATCATAAAATTTAACAGGGTTAATCGACCATAATTTAGACAGAAATGTGATTTATTGTTCCACTCTTATTACTTTAATAATTTTGCAAGATGTCAAAAATCTATTTTAAGCACGGCTTCAATTCTGTAAATTTTCAATCTAAATCACGGAAGGTTATTTTGTTGTTGTAGAAAACTTCCACTGAACTTGTAACAATCATTATTTAGAATTTGCTACTATATAATGTAGCTCTTCAATCAACCATTTGACATTGACAATACATGTATCTCAACAAAAGATATAATTGTATATTATTGTAATATAAGTTGACAAAGACGCTTTGTTCAGAGTATTTAGATAAGGAAAATGTTATATACCGCCTTATTACAAAAATAAACTACTAATAATACGCAGTTTTTTGTAAGGTGGTTGAGAATTTTTATTTAACGCAATATTCATTTTTCTTGCTCGCCCGATGTTTTATTTCATAGAAATAAATGTTCATTTCTTCTACTTAAGCACTGAAACAGACGTGAGGTATTGAAATAATGCATAAACAAAAAAGTAAGGGTTATAAAAGTAAATAAGGGCAGGAAAAAAAAAACATCGATATTGCAAAAAATAGATTCGGACCGAATTACTTAATTGTAAAGATAACAAAACTCATCAAAGATACCAGTCTTAAAATTTTGCACTACAAACACACGTCTTCAAGCCTGTACCAAATAAAGGCAACAGTAGTATACCGCTGTTCGAAACTCATAAATCGATAGAGATAAAAACAAATTTGGGTTACAAACTAAAACTGAGGGAAACGTATCAAATATAAGAGGAGAACAACGACACAACAAACACACAACATTAAAATGTAACACACACAGAAACGAACTATAATATAACAATGACCATTTTCCTGACTTGGTACAGGACATTTTAAGAAAAAAAATGGTGGGTTGAACCTGGTTTTGTGGCATGCCAAACCTCCCGCTTTAATGGCAACGTCAAATACAACACCAAACGACAACATCACATGACAGGACCACAATACAAATAAATGGGAGAACATATAGGACAAAGAAACCAAGTCATGAATATGACAGTTGTTTTCCATTCGTTTGATGTGTTTGAGATTTTAATTTTGCAATTTGATAAGGGACTTTCCCTTTTGAATATTCCATGGAGTTCTGTATTTTTGGTATTTTACTTTGTCCTGAACAAAAGTCTCATCAATGACGCTCGAATAAAAAAAAACAATAAAACGCAAAATAAAGTACGAAGTTGAAGAGTATTGAGGACCCAAAATTCAATGAAGTATTACCATACTGAATTAAAAGAATAATTATGTTACTTTAGTTAACAGCAAAACGACCGAAGTACACAACACATAGTACAGTGAACAAATTAAGGATTGTGAGTTCATTTCGTTAACTTACAAACATATTATCTACTGTGAATTCAGAAATTATTGCGTGCATTTATCATTGCGATTTTGCCATTTTAGACTAAAATACGATTTTAATTTTTGCGATATTGAGAAAAATCCTGTTTTATTTATATAAAATATTTCGAAATGCGAGTTGAAATTTTTGCGATTATAACCCTGTCGCATTGTTCGCAATAATAAAAACATCGCAATAATTTCTGAATTTACAGTATGCATGAATTAATGCAGTCTATTGCCATAGATGTTACAAAAGCCCACAGCACTGACAATATTATACTCATTTATTGTATGTGTCACAACACCTCAATGGACATAGTTTCGATAACATTTGCAAACTTTATTTGATTTGATGTATATTTATCTATTTTGTAATAAATGGTTTTATGAATGTGCCATGAACCGTCAAGGATATATATTCGCATTGGATAAAAAAAATTATATTTAATGGTTTGCACTTTTTTCTGTAATGCCACTTTAAAAAATCTCTGTATTTATCAACAATTTTAGGCGTTACAATGGTATGTTCTAATTGTCCGGAAGATTTGAGTTATTTGTTGAGCTTTTATATTAGTTTTGGTGTTGTTTATTGTGTGAAAGATCTTTACTGGAAAAAAATTGATATATGAATTGATTAAATCATTTTATTTAGTTTTATGGAAGTTATTTAGTCAATAAACATGTAGTTTCCATACATTTATTAATGTTAGTTTCTTTTTTCTTCTTTTCCCCTATTGCATTTGCCAAATTATACCGAACGACTTTAATACGTAGAAGAATGTGTTAAGCCGGCAGCTTCATAAGTGATCCATTAAACATTATGAACAAAATAAAAGACAGAAAATTATTAATGAATAACCGACATATATAAATTAGATACTTCAGTGACAATGTTTGGTTTTTTTTTTTCATTTAGATTGCACTTCTGTAAATATAGACAATGCAATTTCCAATAGGAACTCCTTTTACGGCTAATACTGTACCACTTTTACTATGACGTTTCGTAAAAAAATATATCCTTGAATGGAAAGCTCATATGCACTACTATTTTTTTCAGTGGTCAGAATATAGGGCTGTGCGGCATATTTTCAACATTTGTATAACCCGAACTTCTAAGACTTTAAACTTATGCTAAAATTCTCTACTACCCCTCCCTTCACTTTGGGTCTTCCTCAGATTTTAATTTAGCTACTATCCATGTGTATTTATACTGAAAACATTCCCAATTTAGGTCTCTACGAGATGAAACATAAAGATCATGTCCGGGAACCAGTAGGTAAACAAAACAAAATATCTATGAATATCATATATTTCCCCAAAAGAGGCGTGGTTTGTGAAACAGCTGTATATACAAAACGCAACCTATACTAAAATTTATTCAAATAGAAAAATCTTAAAAAACACTTTTTGTCACAACAATAGTCTTTTATCAGAATCATGGCCTAAAAGATATCACTGAATTTGCTCTAACTTTTCTTTTACAGTACAATTAATACCTCCCACCCCTGTTTCAATTTTAAAGAATTTGAAAACAAGACTTTAATTAAGTCAGTTTACCCTATGTGCAAGATTTCTGAAATGCCAAGAACCTGTATGAAACTATTCTGAGAACAAATTGAAAGCAATTCAGAATACTATGAATGTAAAGCTTATGAGTTAATCATTACAACATTCAAGATTATAGTAAATATCCAATCCTGCCACTGTCTTCAGTCTACATCTTACTGTATGCCTATTTATCTATAAAAGTTCACAATTTCTGCCTCAAATGGTCAGTTTAGAAATTTTGTCACAATTATATTATCTCTTACTATTTATCTAACATAATTTGGCAAATGTATGAACTAGAAGTGTTTAAACAAAGCCATGTATGCACAAATTGTATGCATGAAGGTACCAGTCTGATAAATAAAGTTTTATAGAACCGACTCCTGGAATCTGTTTTTTGCATACATTCAAAGGACAGTTATTGTTTTCTATACAAAAGACCTTTATAATAATAAAAGCATTGCCTTTACAGGTTAAATTATCTGTTTTATGACCCAGGGGTTAGGGATATTTCTCTGGTTTTTGCCCCTGGGGCCTCAAATTTGCTAAATAATTCTGCTGTTTCTGTGAATATGGAATATTTAGTACATTTTTAGGATAGAACACACTATTGTTAATTTAATTGAAGTAAATTTGTATCCTAGCTTTTTTTATGCCGCGGTCACAAGAAAGCACATTCGTGTGTTACGGCTTACTTATGTGTTTTCGACAGGACAAAAACACCCCAACAACAATATTCATCAAGGGTCTATGAGTTTCAATGAGTGCAAAGAGTAAATATAATCACTGTTTAACAATTTAGATTGCAAATGTGCATGTATAATGAATTTACTTTGCATACAGGGCTTTAGGTAAACTATGCATATTGTAAACTGTGAATATATGCTGAGTTATCATAGTTAAGGCCCATGATTTTCTCAATCTTCATGAAATATTAATAAAACTTTATATTTGAGTTAATTTCATTAAGACCCTAAAGATAAAACAGATTTGTTGAAATTCTACATGATCTCATTTTTCACCCAATATAGGTTGCCATTCTGTAAATTTAGACAATGCAATTTCCAATAGGAACTCCTTTTACGGCTAAAACTGTACCACTTTTACTATGAACTTTTGCAAAAAAATATATCCTTGAAGGATAAGCGCAAATGCACTACTCTTTATCTCATTGGTCACACTATAGGGCTTTGCGGCATATTTTCACATTTATATGACCCGAATTTCTAAGACTTTAAACTTATGCTAAAATTCTGTACTATCCCTCCCTCCACTTTGGGTCTTCCTCAGAATTTAATTTAGCCGCTATCAATGTGTATTTATACTGGTAACATTTCCAAGTTATGTCAACGACATGAAACATAAGATCATATACGGGAATCCGTAGGTAAACAAAACAAAATATCTTTGAATATTAAATATCTCCCCAAAAAAAGGCGTGGTTTGTGAAACAGCTGTATTTACAAAGCGCAACATTTAGGAAACAACATTCCAAGGGGATTATAAAATTGTTGTATCTGCTGTAGGAAATTTGTTTAAGTTTAAACGTGCGCATTTTTTTATTGACAGATTTTAACAAATTATATGCAGTTGTGTTATGTAAGATACCGGTGAAAATACAACTTCCTTTTCGTTATAATCTGATCAAACTGTCAAAGCATCGGTAATTTCTGTGATTTTGACAGGTTAAATATAAGTAAAAAGATATTTTACCTGTAAATGAATTATCTTATCCTTAACATTAAAACAGCATTTAATGTTGATAGATGTCTATATTATTAAACAATTTGGGTCAGTGGAAGTTTTGTTGGAAATTCCCATATATTTTGATAAGGTCAGTGAACGTTTATATACTTAAAACTTTTGTAAAATGAAACCTAAACATATACAGAATGAATACAATAGATTTAAAACAATGGTCATTTGAGATTTGATTATAATTTTTAAATATTTTGTTTTTAAATAAATGTACATGCACTTGTTTCAAAATATAACGGCATTTTGAATTAATTTTTCTGTAATTTATTGCTTTTAAACAAATATGTTTACAATATTTATTATTCCTTATGAATAAATAAACAAACAACCTTTTATTAATTTCGTGCGTCTAACGCGTATTCTGGATTAACTTTCATAAGGAACGCTCAACCCCAACTATGTGAAATATGAAAATGGTTTAGTCAACCTGGGGTGGTCTTTCTATATCTGAAATTAACCAAACCCTGCAAAACTAACCAGACAGCTAAATATTTCAATGGTCCTGTTCCAGAACGTACCAAAATGCCATGTCACTTGCAATAGATTGATAATTCATTCGTCCCTCATCTAGAGATTATTATTAAATATATATTAGCCTGAACCATATGTGTTGTATTGAAATATTAAGATAGAAGATCGAATTTTGTTATACTCTTTGCTTGTTTGCATGTTGGAAATAAAAAAAGGGGATGTTGAAATTAAAAATAAATATTGTTTAACTCTATTATATATTAATTTGCCTGTCCAAGCCAATGGTGATTAGTGTCAGATTTTAATGTTGTTGTGATTAGAAGACTATGACGGGTCATTGACAGTTTCTGTATGGGTTGTAAACTAGTGATTAGGCATCTTTAAACAGCGGATTGATTAATCCCTAAAGACATCTTCAAATGAACTAACATCTAATTTTAATCATATTCAAGATTATAACACAATGTAACTTCATAAAAAAAAAAAAATTAACGAACTCATAAGTCTATAATTGAAATGACGAGTGGTGAAAAAGTCATACATGTATTTCCATTTTAGAGCCGAATCGCATTTACAATCAATTGGTGATAGTTACAGCCTTCCATGTTTTCAACATATAAGTCTCATTGATACTCACGACGTAGATCCCACATTTCAGTTACAGTTCATCTTGACATGTTTTTATATTAAGTCATATTCCTGACACCCAGACTTACATTTGAATCGAGTTTTGGTATTATACGACAGGTCGCTGCCACATTCTGTATGTGCTTGTCCGAAATCATAAGAAAACTGTATTGCAATGGATGTCGTTGTTTGCTTTATATCACATTTGTTTTTCGATTATTTATGTATGTTTTTTCTCGTTTGAATTGTTTCACTATTTTGTTGTGCCAGGATCTTTTATAGTTTACTATAAGGTATGAGTTTTTCTTAAATGTAGGAGGCCCTTATAGTGATCTAAAGGTGCTCATTTCCACCTTTGTTAATTCCTTGTTTGTTTAATTCAGTTTTTAGTTTATGAATATTCATCTGATCAATGATTAAAATAGGATCTTACGCAAATTTGTGAAGTCTTTTCATGATGACAAAATGCTTACACTTTTACACGTACAGTTATTTGTGCACGCACACACAAAGCAAATAAATTCCACCAAACGTATAAGTAAACCCATTTGATAATTAGTATAATAGCTATATTTATAAGTTTTTGGTAGGTAAGATAGGTGAAAAAATGAAATTGGATAAAAAGTGTCTCTGCTGGTTGACATTTTGTCCTCCAGGACATCATCCACCTAGGAGCATAATATGCATGAATTTTCGAAGATCAAACATAAAACTGGCTCCGACGTTGCCCAGTATAAAAAGGTCCGAAACAGACGTCTCCATGGACACGGTGTCGTCTGATATGACAGATGTCCCCTAATCACCAGACAAATGTCCCTAATATGACACATTCAGATAATCATACCAATGACAACAGCAATTATCTACGTACCCAGCCATGTACAGTTCTTCTAGTAGACATTTTGGATTTTTAATGACTCTGAACAACACTGTCTCATTTCGAAATGTAAAACTACAATCTGAATTGTAAATCAACAAATATAGCCTACGGCTTAGAGTGTAACCTTTGCGGATTGTTATATGTCGGTGAAAAGAAAAGAAGGCTTAATAAATGTATGTGCGGCCATAGATCAGACATCAACAGAAATGCAAGCGACATTGTTTACCAGCATTTTAACAAGCCTGATTATTCAATTCTTTCAATGCAAGTTCGCATCATCGAAAAACATATACCACAGGACTAACAATCCTAGTCTTGCAACACCTTTCCGTAGACAAATAGAAGATTACTGAATTCGACAATTGGGAACTGCGATACCATATGGTTGCAATGACAACATTGATGGTATAGGTATTATATCTAGTCCTTCCTGTAGCTCTGTGAATGTGATGAACATTTTCAACTCTACTCCTCGACATAGACGCAGTCATGGTCATCGTCATTATACATCACCTACTCTCCATAATTTCTCTATTAATGACCTGCTGCCATTTATACAAAAGCCGTTAGGTATTCATCTCACGAAGTTTTATTCATTGCCCCTTTCAAAACTTCATTCTCCGTACAACTTATATTTGGAAACCACTGTTACAAACCCATATTCAAACCAATACAAACTTACAGCTATCATCTCAGATATTGCAAGTCACAGACTTTTCAAACCAGTTTGCATTGGAGAAGATAAAAAGGAGAAAAGATCTTTTTCTTTGCCAACAAAGGTATCGATGTCATTAACATGGGCAATATCCTTTATCAAAACAGTTCATTGATTCCAAAATACCTCCATATTTTAAATATCAGTCTGTAGACTTTTCTGCTGAAAGGGGACGGCTCTGTGTTTTGTCACATCTAACATGTGTTCATAAATTAATGTTAAACTGTATTGAAAAATAAAATAGAAATAACAAATATGATAATAGAACACTCAGCACAGAGAAATACATAAATAAATAAAATGATAGTACATTACAACATGCAAACCGCAGAATAACAACGGTATAACTTTTCTCGATTACCTTTTATTCAATCTGTCCATTTCCTTTGTCGTGCATCAAACACCATCATTTATAAATATTTCAGAAATATTTCACATCAATTACACTTCTATGATCAATATTTACTTATAATCAAAAGAATCATTTTTCCCGTGATGTGTAATGTTATCAGTGTTGTATAGCTTTGCATCCATCCAGTTTAACAAATATTATAGACTGGCGGGAAAATAAAAATTAATGGTACAATGTATAATATGTCGGTGGTATAAATAGTTTTTTGACACGTTATAAACTAATAATTCTTATATGATTTGCCTATTAGAGAATACATTGATATGATTGGTCGAGAGGACTTCCGGCAGCTGTTCTTGACGTTGTTTATTTTTCGATAGACGACGTTCACCGAACTTCTTTTTGTAACCAATGTAAACAAGATGGCGGCGATAATAACACAATCCGACTCGACCGTCGGCGTTAAAAATATTTATTTTCACTTGACGTTAATTGTTAAATAAAAGGATCAACATAAAACATTTATTTGAATGATAATAAGAGTTTTTGTAATTTTTTTTATCAGAAAGCAAATTTCACGAAGTACATATTTTTGACTTTTATTAGTTTGTGAGTGAATTGGTCGAGTTCATACACCAATAAATTCCTTTAAAAAGGCGTTTAATCCTATAGTAAATCTTTAAATTGAACTTTAACAAAATAAAGATTGACTCGGTTTTATTAAAAAATGTCTATTTAAAGTGTCCTTCATACATTGTCTGGATGATGTTTACAGAATAGAAAATAATGGACAAAAAGAAAGAATAAGGCAAAACACGGTTTAAGAATATAAAGAACAGAGAAAAGCAAAAATAAATACCGAAAAATGACACAAAAAGGCCAATACGGGATATTTTATCAGCGTTAGACAAACATAATTTACTAGCAATTGAGCTGATGAAATATAACGTATCCGTCTTTGCAGGATGCCAATAATAAGGCTTTGAACAGTTGATTTATTACTTCAACTTCCATGTCACTGAGACGAATTTCACTATTTTTGAATAGGAATTACAAATCTTTACAAGTAAATACTTTCACAATAATATTCTACCAAACCAAAGTAATAGAAAATAAATTGGTATAGGTTTTGCCATATCGAATTTGAAAAAAAAGGTATGTTGTTATTACAAATTGGCTGTGTTTTGTTTTTCTTCTCGAAATCAGTTCTATTTTATTTGTATGGCGATGTATCCATGTTTCGATCATCTGGTTGATTAAATATGTCTGTTCGGCGGCCTCGATCCTGGTCCTTCTGTCAGATTAGTTTCTACTTAATTGGTACATATGTGTCCTATTTCTTCTATTGTATTCATTTCTATGTTATGTTTAAGATTTATCGAAACGAGATTTACATAGAAATTATTTTTTAACATTGTTAAACATGCGAAGGTATTAAACTTTTACAATTGTAGTATGTTTATCAAACTTCATCATCTTTACAGTAATGTTATCCAAACTGAGAAATGAAATCAAAAAATGAAATGAAATATTTGTAACTCTTCCACAAGAATAATCCCACTTTGTGAAATGCTATGAGAAATATTATAAGAGCTATGACTATAATTATAATTGACCTTCTGTGTTCTGTTATCTGACCCCTGAACTTGTTATCGGTTAATTTGTAGATGGTTAACACCACATAAATCAGCATAGGAAGACAGAAACACGTCATAATAACGGTCTGGATAATGAGGTAATGTACAAATAAATATTCCAGTATCCATCCATCTTATCCAGAACAAATAACATTCAGATGCGCATTTGGAACATTAACACAAATTCAGTGCTAAATAAGACTTACCACTTATCACTTAAAACGTTGTAAAATGCTTATTGTAATAGTCAATATGAAATATACAACACAACATGTTACGGATTTCTTGTTGGTAAGATGATATTTTGTCCAAATGGGAAAGAGAATGGCTATTATTTTTGTATCCCGAAACATGTTGCAATCGTGTACGATATATTGGGGAATATGAATAATGATATTGACTGATTGGCATGCACAGACAATAACACTGACATTGTAACTGGAACAATTGTTCAAATTCAAACCATGAAGACGAAGTTAGAAAGTCTGCTCCTGCTAAACCTTGCATAAGTATTGCTGTTGTCGAAAGCAAAGTTTTACGATAATATTTATTAGCAATGTATATGTATGATATAACAGAACCTGTTTGTAAACTTCTAAAATATACATATCTTTCTAAACTTTGAATGAATTGTAAAACTCTGGCATATTGTTAGCCCATGTGGCTTGGAAATTGATTTAATTCATACGAAGACGAAGCAGAATCACGTGGTTTTGTTTCTTACGCGTTGAGGTAAGTGAAATAAACTTTTACGGTACAACAAAGAAGTATCATTTTGTTCTTATTATTCCAGACTCTCATAGACAATATAAATCTTGTTTCTTTACTTAGTTATCCAATTGAAGCTGTTATAATAATAATCATTACTGAATGAGATCTAATGAATATGCATTAAATAGCAAGTACGAGGATGAGGACGTATGAGTTAAAACAAACTGGTGGAGCAGGAAGTTATAGCTAACGACAGCAATTGATTTAGTGATATTCACTATCGTTAAATGCCTTATGGTGTCATAAATGACATTTTCAAATGTTCATGAAATACGTTTGAGGATATTTGGGTGATATTTAACAAACCAAATTATATTTGATCTCTGGCACATGAATATTTGGTTTCCTGTTTCAATGATTCGAAATCGACATTTTTTCACATACTAGTTTGCTTACAAAAATTAACACACAAAATCAGGAACGAAATGCTGCTGTATTGTCCTCACACCAAATTAACATTCCTTTATAGTTACATGAAAAACAAAATCAAAGAGTAAGATTTTGAACAAAATAATCCTACTGTAGAAAGTAGTATATTTATATAAGAAACCGATTTTAATAACTATTTTCTATTCATTGAAAAAAATATCAAAAAAAAGGGGATTAAAATAATTATTATGTGGTAACACTATATTACTCCCTTTCATATGGCTGCTAAAAATATCCCTATCCAGTTATCTAACATTTGTTTTATTATCGCATGTTTATACATGTAATGAGCAATCATTAAAAAATGAATCGAGACAAGAACGAATTATCAATGAATTAAATGGGTTGGCTCACAAACAAGTTCTCGTCTGGTCATGTGAGCGGAGTCTGCAGGGCTATACTGTATTTGTATATGCCTGGCAAAAGACCACTAAAAGACCTAGCATTACATGTGTTGAACAATGTTTTAAACAAACTAAAGAGGGCACTCTCCAAACACCGTACATAACATGGATTCCAGCAAATTTTGAAATTTATAATAAATTTAACTACCATTCAGAATATTTATACTATGTAACAACACAACACAAACTCCCAGAACAGTTTGTTTTAGGACAATTGTGTACCATCAGAATTTGTATTATAATCAGAAAAGGAGAAAAAATCTTACAAAGATGCAAGTTGTTAAATAAACTACTTGTTAAGAACGCAGTAGCATAGTAGAAACATATGTTTTATCAATAAACACACAGGACAATCTTCTTTTGTAAATGATAACAACAAGCTATACTTTTCAACCACAGTTCTCTAGAATTCAACAATAATACGTGATACAAAAGTAGAATATATCATATTGGTCATTTTGGACTAGTGTATATTTTTTGTCTTTTTGAACATAAATATATATGTATGCTGCATTACTCACACTACTATATAATAAACAATTTACTTAGTTACACACTAATCAATTAATTACTCATACTTTCTAATACTATGATAAAGTGACTAATGTTGTTAATTTTCCCTTTTGACAACATTTCTGTTTTACTTGTTAAATTATGTATGAGTCTGTTGTCAAGTGGTTAGTGATGGTTGCTGGCTGCCTTAACCGTTTTTTTATTTAATGTTATCGAATTATGACTATTAAACAGCGGTATACTACTGTTACCTTTCTTTAATTAGCTTATACTTGGCCGTAAGAAAATTCGCTGTACAGTAAGGATAATGTCCTGAACAAAATACAAAAGGAAAGTCTATATTCTCTGTAGACAATCTGATCTGTGCCAGGATCAATTGTAGACAATTATCATCTTTTAGTCACCCAAAAATAAGTTTGCGGCGTAAAACAAAGGATCCTTAGGTTAAAGAGTTGGTGAAAACTATTCCTTAGTGGATGCAAGGACAAACTTAGAGAATAAGACATTTGGAAATTCGATTGTGTAGTGGTGTTAATAGATTTGAACATTTAGAATATCTTGGTACTAGTAACGGCCATCGTAAGTAAACACCCGTAATATGTATTAAGACTCACATGAAATGCAATATGACAAAAAAGGAATCTAAAATATAGTCAAAATCTACACAGGGAAATTTCACTTACCTCAAACGAGCCTAGAAGTGAAACTCAAGTAAACTGATTTCACTAGAGTGTCATTTGAATCTAATTTACAAATTTGATTAAAAAAATGAAAAATACCAATTTTTGTTAATCAAATTCATTTGAAATTCACGTGAAAAATTTCACATGAGATGCATATGAATCTCAATTCATGTGAAATTCATGTGAAAATTTTTGCGTGAGTTTCCCGGGAACCAAATTTGCCTGAGGGAGTTTGAACCGTAGTTCTTCAATAATTTCTTAATTTGATTGCTACAGTCGAAGAAGGTATTGTAGAAGTTAATGTTATTTTGAATTCAATTATGCGACTGTCATACAATTAAGTTGGAGGTTTAGCGAGCTATAAAACCAGGTTTAATCCACCATTTCCTACTTAAGAAAATGTATGTACCAAGTCAGAAATATGACAGTTGTTTTCCATTCGTTTGATGTGTTTTAGCTTTTGATTTTGCCATTTGATAAGGGACTTTCCGTTTTGAATTTTCCTTACTTTTAAAAAATTGTTTAGTGCGAGTTCTTTACAATTTTTCACCAATGATCTAAATCAGCAAAATAAAAAAAAAAATATTCCTGAGTTTACTTAACACGGCCTAAAGACAAAATCGAGAATAACCGTTTAATTACAATTGGTCTTACCATGCAGAAAGAGGAATGCCCAATTTCATCTCGGTTTGTTTCACTCATGACATACGAAGATAGATGAAACCTGGTAAAATTCGAATAGTAAAAGATCGAAATACACCAGGGTAGTCATGGGAAAAAACATTACCATCGGCCCAATGTAAAAAAAAAAGGCTCCCAAATCTAGGTCGCCCTCTGGCAGCTTTGATAACCTTCTTTCACATCTTCATCATCCGCTAGGGTTACATTACAATACAACTTTTCTTTTTTCGGAATCTTTACATGATGAAAAGAGGAAATTCCTTCCAGTTCAGTTTTTAAATAAAGGAATTGATGCAATCAACTTCAGCAACGTTCTTCATCACATAAGGTAACATCTAAAATTCCACTTTCTTTTCAAAATCAGTCTGTTCCTATTGTATCCTACAGTTACACAAAAACATATAGCACCTAAAGTATTTAACTATAACCAAGCACTGCAGGACCTTGATTTAGAAGAATACCTAAAAACCCTATGCATGTGACTGTTTCCACTCGCCTTTATTTACAGCCCCTCTGGCCATGTTATTACTGGGGATCTAAACATAATTCAATATCAACATCTCCGTAAGGTAATATATCATGGTCCTAAGTTAGGAGAACCCCAACACATCAATTGGAACCATAACTTAAAAATAATTATGGATTCCATTGAGGACTACGCCAGAGCATAAGCTTAACAAGAAGAAGTCTCTGATAAAACGTCGAATTTATAAGTGGAAAAACTAAATGAAAGCTCGACCAAATTCCGTTTGGTTTTCCGAGACAAAGAAGCTGTGAAATGTCTATCATCTCTTCACGATAAATATGTTGTTGTTCCTGCTGACAAAGCTTCAAATTATATTGTCTTTGTATGAAAAGTGTACTTCTTCGAGTGTCTTGCAAAGAAATTAAGAATAAATGAGCACTCAGACAATCCCACATATAAAAACATATCATTTGACAAGGATGAGATTTTGACGAATCATAAGTCCTTTATGGCTTCAATGAACATTACATTGAACAGCAAATCTTAGGATTTACCTTGTTTGTATTGGATACCTAAGCTGCACAAAATTCCGTACAAACAACGGTACATTGCCGGCTCAACTTCGTGTTCTACAAAGGAATTGTCCATTAGATTGTTTTAAATTCTGTCCGCAGTGAAAGAGGGTCTTCGGCATACAGTGAAACTGTTTAATCGCGTAGTGGTATTAACCATGTGTGGATTCTAACAAACTCCGATCTTTCTCTGAAATTAATTCTATCAAAACTTTTGATTTTTCAACCCTGTATAACATCATTCCCCATGTGAAATTGTAAGATCGTCTAAAAGAAAAAAACCACAATGCTTTTCAATATAAAAATGGTAGCTTACTCTATATTTTTTTTTACTTTGTGATACCATACGGCATATTTTGTTAATAGTGAACAAAATGATAAAACATGCTACACAGAGAAACAAGTGATCTGTATGCTGGAGTTTCTTATTGACAGCTTTGTTAAATTTGGAGGTAGACTGTTTCAAGAAATTGTCGGCATTCCTATGGGAACAAACTGTGCTCCTCTCCTTATTTTCATTTGATCGGAGTTCCTTCGGACACTTGTCAAAAACAAGAAGATCAAAGTAGCAAGATCATTTAATTTCACATTCTGATATATTGATGATGTTCTATCCATTAACAATCCAAACTTTTCTGATAGTGTTCCATTAATATATCCTCTAGTTGCGGCTTCCTCTGCCTCATTTTTAGACTTATATTTCGAATTTAACAATGAAGTCATCTCGGTACCAGAATCGATGACAAACGAGACGATTTTAATTTTGAAATTATTAATTTCCCCCACCTTAGTAGCAATATACCAACTTCACCTGCATATGGGATATACATTTCCAAACTCATTCCGTATTCAAGAGCTTGCAGCTGCTACCCAGACTTTATAAATCATCACATGTGTCTCAGTCGAAAGTTTATGAGCCAGGGTTATGTCAAAGAACGTCTCGTCCTTTTTCTAAAAAAGCTCATCGGAAGATACCAAGACCTTGTCGATAAATATTCCGTATCAACTTCACAAATAATGCATGATGGTCTTGAAGTATATATTTTAGGTACTGACGTTGTTTATCATCTTATTTACGTGTTATAGTGTTCTTTTATTTGTCTTTGTAAATTATTAACCTTTACTGTTTAGTCCATTTTTGGTAATATCCTTTTGCCGTGGCTCGGTACTTATGCATCCCGCTAATGTATTGTGGTGCTGTGGTCTTTTTTTGTATTCCTTTCTGTTATTTTTGCTCATGTGCTATGTCTATATGCCATTATGTTTTTCGTTGTTGACATATTTGTTTGTATTTATAGTGATTAAGATTATAACACAATGTTGACTGCTGTACCCCTATTTTTTGACATTTTTACCTATTATGTCTGTATGTTTTGTTCACACATTGTTGTCAATATTATGGAATTTTATGCGACTGTCATACAAGGATAGGTTTAGCTAGCTATAAAACCAGGTTTGATATACCATTTTCTACATAAGGAAATGCTTGTACCAAGTTAGGAATATGGCATTTGTTTTCCGTTCGTTTGATGTGTTTGAGCTTTTGATTTTGCCATTTGATAAGCATGTGATAATGGACTTTCCGATTTCAATTTTCCTTGGAGTTCGGTTTTTTTGTTAATTTACTTTTTAATGTTTTAGGGACTTGTTTGACTGTTTGTTTTTTACTCTTGGTTATGGTGGTGTCGCTGTATCTTCAACTAATGGTTTTTGTGTTAATTCCTTTGATACAGAATGTCTTTTTCCTCTTATTTTAGTAAATATTCACAATTTGCGAAAGCATTGAAAATAACAGTTGTTAAAACAACTACATGCATTTATGATTTAACTAACGTTTTAGAAATATGTTACATGGGGGGAGGGTTGGGATCTCGTGGGCATGTTTGGCCCCGCCGCATTTTTGCGCCTGTCCCAGGTCGGGAGCCTCTGGCCTTTGTTAGTCTTGTGTTGTTTTTGGTTTTGGTTTCTTGTGTGCAGTTTGGAGTTTAGTGTGGCGTTCATTGTCACTGAACTGGTGTATATGTTTGTTTGGGGGCCAGCTGAAGGACGCCTCCGGGTGCGGGAGTTTCTCGCTGCATTGAAGACCTGTTGGTGGCCTTCTGCTGTTGTCTGTTCTGTGGTCGGGTTGTTGTCTCTTTGACACATTCCCCATTTCCATTCTCAATTTTACAATATTGTTTTCCATCAAGGTAAACATATTAGCTGTTCACTGTAGATTGTAGTAGTATTTGAAAGTGTCTGAAATAGATTCTGAGGAAATTTTGAACGTAATGTAATATTTTCGTTTTGTGTAACTTGAACTCTCTCCTTTTAACTTCTTGAAAAAATACTGAAATCCAATGTAAATTCAAAAGTAGGATGTCCATAAAAACAGACAAATTCAAACGTTAGTCTTTGTCAACAAACGGAACGAGTGAAAAACAACTGTCATATTCCAGACTTGGTACAGGCATTTTCCGAAGAAAATGGTGGTTTAAACCTGATCTTATAGCTACCTAAACATCAAACTTGTATGACAGTTGTTTATATTTCCGTTATATAAACAAAATGGGGTGAGCACTTCTTGTGTTGTTTTTCCTGATGCTGTATTTTATCATCTTTATATGGATATTATTAAAAAAAAAATAAAGGATTGAGAATAATGAGCAAACAAATAAAGAGTAGAGAATAATGAGCCAAAAAAAAACAGAGATAGACATTAATGATGTGCTAAAATATGAAGAAAAAGAGAATAAAAGGGACAAAATAAAGAATAGAGAAAATGGTACATAAAATTAAAAAATAAAGAAACAAAGACCCCATTTAGACTATCTAGATTGCAAAATGAATGACTATTCCTCACTGGTGGCTATATGTAAAAAGTCATAATAAACTTAAGTTTTTCTTCGCTATCCTTTATTTAGAACAAACGACACAGTAGGCAATCCTGTTGTCGTGATACGAAGGACAAGGAATAGATCCACATTTGTAACCGACAACGTAAAAAAGGTTGCCATTTTTGTCTTCTTGACCTGATGGTATGTACTCCGGATGGCTATCTACGCATAAATAAGTCGACGGACTGTGAAAATTGGCACCGGAAGATAATAACCCTATATATTCAATGTTCCATTTTCTGTAACACGACTTTCTATCCGGTATCATAAGTGTTGTTGCTGAGTGTTTCATTCTGCATACAACACAAGGCATGTCTTCCTGAGCTGAATCAGATGTAAAAGTGTTATGTTCGTATTCAGAGCCATAAAGCAAGCTTTCTGTATAAAAAAATGTATCGTTGAATAATTCCGGGTCATTTGGTAGACACAGTGTGTTAGATGAAGATCCGTGGTTAGGTAGATAATTCGATCCAGCTGCGTATCCTGTAAATAATATACATAAGTGCTCGTGAATAAAAAGAAATCAACACATACATGTAACATACATATGGATGCTTGGAATCAACCTGCATGAACTCTAATTTGTCTATCATTAAATGATCTTCAATACAGTAAGTTGACATTTGAAATTTTTCTTTGACGTTTGACGAAGTTATTTGATGCCGAACAAAAACAGACAGTGACTAAAAAGTAAAATAACAAAACAAATACCGAACTTCAAGGGAAATTCAAAACGTAAAGTCCTTTATAAATGGCAAAATCAAAAGCTCAAACACATCTAATGTTAACTGCAGAAATACAGTAAGTCCATTTATCAGTAAATCTCGGAAAAATGAAAAAGAAATATTTTCAAAATATTACTCTGGATAATGTATTTTTGGTCATGTAAAGCTTCTATCCAAGTTCCGTTAAATTCTAAGAAGGTTTGACTAAGATGTTGATCTCTTAAAAGATTTAACCACAGACTGAACCAACAAAGACGGAATGAACTATCGCTTGTCGTAGGGTCGACTATAAAAGGTGTTCGAAAATCTACCTAATACAAGAACGCTGTTAGATCAATTACAACTTTTATATCATGAGAGCATTGAATCAGACACTTGTTTTTTTTTTTTTTTTTTTTCATTTCCTTTTTTACAGTGTGGCAATTCGTCATGTTAGGCATTGATTCAAAGTTTGAGTTGATCGAATTCAAATAAGTTCGAGTTGCAATTCAAGTTAGCGGTCGAATTATAGTTTGAGTTACAGTTCGAGCAAAAGTTAGAAAACAGACAGTCAAAAGGAATAAAATGTACCAAAGACCCAAATTTTAAGACATAAGTTGATCCACCTGCCGTTTTTCCATCATTATTTACAGATAAATAGTCAAATAGTTAAATACAATTCTTTCAATATTAGTTTTATCCAAATAGTTGCCTTACCAAGATAATACGATGTTTATTTAAAGAATGCAATTGATGAAAAGAAAAGATAAATATTTGACTATATTCTAATAATATAACACGCTAAAACATAAGAGAATTTTTATGATATACAATCGTAGATGTGTCCCTTCGTCCGATTACATCAATTTCCCTGTGCAACAAATGATCTAATGATCGTTACTTGAATATGATTTGGTTAAAAGCTTCTTTGATAACAATAAAGTCGTTTGATTTTTTTTTACTATAATGCAGTTGTCTTTTGAGAGCTGTACCCCTTTAAGATTAGAAATCCGGAAACAGTTTGACAATTATGCAATCATCAATTTGATATAAATTGTGTAATACAATAATACCCTCAGGTATATGTCTAATAATGATCAACTTAATGTTTTTGCTGATGATCTGATTATTGTGGTGCTTTTTGTGACTGTTGTAATACAATTATTAAGCTATAGCTAGGTTCATACTTTCTAATTAGAACTGTGTGTCTGGCCCATGCCCAATAACTGACATTTTCTGACCAACCTTTGTTTATTCGTGCAAGAAAAATCCAATGGCAATGGCCGGATATTTACGTAGATGACACAATCATTGTTTTGTTTGGTAATCTTCATATTGAAATCGCAGCTTTTAAATTTCTAGATGGTTACTTAAAAGTAGCAATTGGGTAACAGCAATGACAGAAGCAGATATCGAATTTGCTGATGCTGCTGGGTGCTTTCTTACAGTTTCGAACCTTGCGAAAACGATGTAAGTTTGTCAATTAACTACATGCTGTCTTTTTGAATTGACGAAAATGACATATAAATTTGAAAATCACAATAACGATACCGTTTCTATTGGTTACTATTTGCATTGGTGCACAGATCTTGAAAAACGAATTCCGCAGTTTGGCTTTTCGAGCACAATTTTAAATTTAGAGCTGCTTGTCCTATACAGAATGTGATTTAAAAGTTTACAAAGAGTCGATGTTCATTTTCATTCCATATTTCTTTGCCATCGATCACATTACTTATAATCTGTGGCTGCCATATCCGCGGTATTATTACCATAAAAACAACTCTTTCAGCTGTTTATACTGAATTTTCATAGGGGAGTTTTGCTCTTTGAAAAAGTGCCATCACGTTTCAATCATTGATATTGATCAAGCTTAGGAACATAATAACGCACTCGTAAAAAGTGAGGGTGGTGCCATCGGTTTGACAAAAAATTCTACAGATCATAGGTGCTGGATGTTGACCGGTCTAGCGTTAATGAGACTTTTTGATGAATTTTCGGCTGTTAATGAAAATGTTCAAATAAAAAAAAAACAAAAAAAACATAAAACATCATGAAGAAACACAAGCTGCAAGCTACAAGTCATTCTTTCAAAAATTAACCTCTTTCAAGAAGAATCAACCGATTTGGAAAAATAGAGAGACAGTTTCAAACTCGCTGATAAAGGAATATGCACCAATGGTAGATTCAAAATCAACAGGACCATTTAGACTCTTTGATGATTATGATAATGATGTAGTTTCACCTTAAAAAAAAAGATATTTCGCACAGCAATATTGGGGAATAGATGTCGTCTTTGATATGTATTACGGCGACAGAAAGTAACAGGGCACGATAGTCGATAGACCTCAAAGGTCATGGATCAATTTTCTTTGATGTGATGAAAACAAAACTGAATTGTATCTCTATTTACAGAGCTAAATGTAGACATGCAATGGATAACTTTTAAAAAAGGAAAGGACTTTCGATTGATTCCAGTTCATGATGTAGCAAGATCGCTTAATCCATTAATGTAATGTCAGGCGCTTCAACTTTACCATGCATTGTCTGGTTGTTATACGGTTTCTGCTTTTGTTGGTAAAGTCAAAAAGTCAGCATGGAAGGCCCGAAATGAGCTTGAGAAGGCTATTGAAGTAATACAGCATCTCAGTCGTCAAGTGACAGTGTGAGCAAGGAGGGAATTAAGGAATTTGTAGTCATTACGTATGATCGATTCTTCCAAAAAAAAAAGTAAAGTAAGCAAGGACTTGTTTGCCCGTAAATAACGTTTATATAATGCCATTCCATCCTTAGGGCTGTCATACATGAGCATTTCAAGAGGTCAATTTTACAAGCTGGGCAAACTTGGGGCTACTCTTTATATCGTAATCAACAATTGCCTTCGCCGTCTAGATGGAGTTGGAAAGGGATAATGACGTTTGGATACCATATTGGAGATCCTTTTCACCCATAGCTGCATCTTGCATGGAACTTATAAATTATGACTGTAAATTTGATTCTTCCAGACACGGCAAGTGCTTTCGTTCCGGATTGTCATGCACTGCATTGTGTAGCTGTAACTGTAGTGAAGGTATTTAAAATAAGGGTGTTATATCATAGAAAAAACGCATGCGCAAAGCATAAAATGGCCTATATGTATTTGATCGAACAGAAAGAAATGTTACACAGTCTTAAATGACAGTAAATCAATGATAAGAAGGTAAAAAGGTAGGATATCTTAATTATTTTTAATTGTTATGACCAAATTAATCATCTTTTGAAATGTGGCGGCCATTTAGAAAAGGGCAAACATTCAAGTGGCTAACGATTTATTCGATAATGTATGCTATATGGGAGCAACAGATCGATTTTGGTGCTTTTATCATCAAATGAACTATTTCTCTAACTTCTCGCTCCACTATAAAGTTTTAATCTTAATTTAATAAAACTGTCACAGCATCCTTACCATACGGTGTACATTCTATTTTTTTTTTTTGGTCCGAATTATTTTTGAGGTTTCTCTTATCAAAGCATGCCCTTTGCCATTGCTATATTCAAGAAGTACCCAATTTGTATCACAACTCTTCCTAAGCCTCTAGTTACAATTTATTGAACAATGTTGAAACTTTCTCTTAATCTTAATTAATGATTTTGTGCAACTTCTATTTTGTTTTTTATCAATATTTTTCGTCGGTTTCCTTTACCGAAACATGGGCTTTACGAGGGGCGGGGTATAATATTTGTGTTATCTTTGCTTGCAGTACAGACCCTCTAACATTCAAACCAGTTATGTTTTAAAAACCAACTTTGTCCACTCTGCAAATATTGGCAACATATACATTATGTTTTGTTCTAAGAACAGTGCACTTTGTAATTTGTTTCAGTGCCCATCTTGGTCATCGTAAAATCTCTTGCATTTTAAATTCCATGCGCATAAAACTTTTTATTGTGTTTGATCTTAACTATATCCCGACTTTGAAAAATCTATCTGTTTCAGCGGTGTCATTTGTGATTCATGTTTGTCTTTCCTGACACAAAAAGCACTTCAACCAATCAGTCCTATGTTTTTCCTCAGAAGAAACTGACAGACGAATTCGATATTTTCAGAAAGTAAACAATTAAAATAATGTTCAATACTTGAAAATACTATGCAAAGTAAAATAAAAGCGCAAAACAAACTGAATTAGATAAATTGAATTGAAAAAAAAATCATTTCCCTCAAAATACAACAAACTAAATGTAATACATGAAATAATGCAATTAATTCCACTTGTATATAAGCTGTTAGGTTGAATGACTGATGGGTATTTTTTTACCACCTTCAAGTCAAACACTCTACTGAATTGGATACAACTAGGTTTGTCAATGCTGTTCAGACACCAAGTTTGATCGTTCATCCATCGTCATTTAACTAATGTGACACATATATACCTGAGCGTTTCTTTATTACAATATATATATCTTGAAATTTTATCTTAATTACGATATTTAAGATCATTCGAAAGACACATAAGCCCTCTTCATCAAATCGAATAAGACACAATTACCATATAAGGGGTGGATTGGTGTGAATTAAAAAGTCTCTGTGGAACAAAAGAGCAAAGCTAACACTGATTCCAAATATATACGCGTTAGTAAATTGCACCAGTGTGCCCTGCTTATTCTATGACATGTTTACTAGATGTTACTTCTTGTTAGAAGTATTTACTGGGATGTCTTTCTTCATCTTGGATTTTGAAATAACATATAACACTTGGTCTAGATCTTTAATAAATTGTGCAAATTTCGAGAGAAATATGTAATACATGTGTAAGACTTTTCATGTTAATATGGAAAATTATGTGTTTTATCAATTTTTACAAAAAAATGAATATTTTTGTTTTATCAATTTTTACAAAAAAATGAATATTTTTGTTTGATTTATTTTTTTTCAACTTTGCCACATAAGGGGGGATAACTCAGTTAGATAACTAAGTCAGGAAAATGGCTATTGTTATCTTATAGTTCGTTTCTGTGTGTGTTGCATTTTAGTGTTTCTGTTGTGTCATTGTTCTCCTTTTATATTTGATGTGTATCTCTCAGTTTTAGTTTATAACCCGGATTTGTTTTTTTTCTCAACCGATTTATGAATTTCGAACAGCGGTATACTACTGTTGCCTTTATTTAGGAAGACATAACGCTATATGGAAGTCACATATACCTATATAGTGTCGAAAAAGCTGTTTAAACAAAACCAACAATTCGCTTTTTTTAAGTCCATAGTATTAACATAGATAATGCAAAATATAGCAATATTGTCATATCTATCAAGACTTAACAACAATTTTACAACTTTCTGGTTTCATCAAATGAAGTATCAATTGCGTACAATTGTCATTCAGCTAATATTGGCAATGATCAGCAGAAAATGCATACAACACTGCAAAGAAAAAACTCAAGTTAACTTGCCGTATATATTTACTAAATCACTAAATAATCGCTTACATTTGTTAACCAGTGAACAGTTTATACGTTATATATCTCGACTTATGTAAATTTCCATACTTTTTGGAAAACCCGAATCTATATTTATACATAAACTTTCCCAAGGCGTAAACTATTTTCTCAATATTGCTTCACTAAACAGATGTGCTGTATTATTCTTAAACATTAATATTAAATTGATACAAGTTGTGTGTGTCCATTCTCCTCCGCTTTGCTACATATTTTTATATATGCAATTCAATTATTGCCTTAAAGATATTTTTTATCTATATATCATTCATTAGCCTGAGGAACATTTATTGGCATGTGCTCACTGCGTTTTGATACCAATCTTATGACGAATAGATTGAATGTCCGAATTCTTGCTGATCCATTTGTTGTTCTATATTACTCTGTAGCCTACCAATTTTGTTATGAAAGTAAATTTGAGTTAATGTTAATCAACCAGCATGGTTCAAGTGAAATGGAAATTAGGAGGTGACCATATGCATGATATGATTTCAATATATCTGTCTATACTGTGTGGCAATAATCAACAAGTTTTTAGGCTATGGAAGTCGTAAATTAACTTGGGAAAGGGGGGGATATCAAATATTTTCAAACCTGCACCAATCGATCAATTGAAAAATAAAATTATCCGCCAAACCACTGGTCTGTGATAAGATCCCTTACTTCCAACAAGCATTAAAACATGTTGCATAGTTAAATTAGTTTCGTAGGAATGGTACACTGAAAATAAACAAAGAAAAAAACAAGGCAAACAACAAGAACAAAAATATTTTTAATGCAATTGTTTTGGTATTACAAGAACATACTGTGTAATTTGATCAATAGCTCATTAAGACGTGTACTATGCTTATTGATTGGTATTACACGTTTTTTTACTACAAATGGATCAGTAACTCTACTGGTTGACAGTTAGTCCCCGATGGTACTGTCCGCTTGGAAGCCAGCACTTGGATACTAGCAAAAATCAAATAATATAATATATTTGTTAATTCCATTTCATGTTAAGGAACTAAAACAAAGATTGCAAAGCTTACCATGAGCCACAGGATTGGTGCCAATATCAGGATATACTGACTCTCATGGAGCACCTGATATCTCCTCTAGTTTTTGTTGGTTGCTTGTTGTGCAGTTTTTAGTTTTCAATATAGTATTTTATGAGCTTGTTTATGATTTCGTCGTGTTCGTTTAATGCCATGTTTTAGAATTATCTATGAGGTAATTAAAATAAACTGGTCAGGCAACTTAAAACTAGATTTGATATCTAAGGTCTTATTTCTATAAACGTACCATGATTGGTCCAAATATATAAGCAATATAGTATCTTTTCTTCAATCATGTATTTATTGCTTTCTACTTGTCAAGTGCAACACAAGTGGAGTAGGAAAGACTTAACCTTCCGAAGCATCTGAATTCATCCCCAAGTTTAAGAACATGTTATACAATCAATATACTTCTTGTGGTGTGGTAGACTTTCATTTGTCTTGTCTATTTCTTTTCTTTCTAAACCAAATCATTGTCATTACGCCAATTTTTCTTACTTGTAATCATCCAATATACATAATGATCAATTTAGAAAGTAGTTCTCTTCGTTAATATATAACACCGTCAATTGATTTTACTCTTTACAAAACCCCGAGTAATCGAACTGCTAATTCTATACAAGAAATGTTCCGTAGCACCCAAAGTTTGAACTGTTTTATTTCCTTCTGTCTTAAGTTTTAAGCATGGGTATTTCGCCTCTCTCTCCTTTTTTTTTTGGGGGGGGGGAGGGGGATTACATTAAAACTTTTAAAAATTGCCGAATCCTAGTTGGTCTTTAAATGAAGTATAAGAAATATTTTGTGTTATCAAAAATAAACAAAAATATATATAACTGAGAAGCATCGGGGTGATAAATTCTTCGGGGGGAAGGATGGGGGTAAGCATATCGTTAACTGATGTAATTAATGAGCCAGGGTATTGTCAAAGAACGTCTCATCCTTTTTGACGAAAAATTCATTCATCGGTTAGTACTAATACCTAATAGAGAGATAGACAAATAATACAAGATGGTCTTGATTTATAGATTGCATGTGCTGAAATTGTGTTTCTTATTGACTTTCCCCCTTTGTCTTTGTGTTATTATGTTCCGTTTGGTCGTATGATTCTTGACCTGACTCGGTATGTATGCATCCATCTATCGGGGTTTTTGCTTTAGGCGTTATTGGTGCTAGTGGGTATTGTGGTGCGATTCGGGCGTAAGAGGTTTTTACTTAATTTATACTTTATCGAGAAAGTGTATACTATATATTATTATATCACTATAAAAATTCACTTTTTGTATTAGCTAAAAGGTAGGGAATCTTTTTTGATAAAACGTTATATCAACTACGTGAAAAATCAAGAGAGGTTAATATAAGATTTGGAACAGTTAACGTGTACCTATAAATAGTTTTTTCAAGACAACGCCAATAACGTATGCTTATTACGCCATGCACTTTCTCATTTTACTTCTTCTTTTTTCGATTTTTTAAAAACAAATGTTATTGAATATTTCAACAAATAAAATTTTAGCATCTGCCAACCATATAATATACTTAGTATGAAAGGAGCAGTTAAAGATCTTGAGCAAATACAAGAAATTGGAGAAGTATTAAAAAAAAAAGTTATTTAATAAAATAATTGTTGACTTTAGATATCAGCTGATACAACTATTTCTCATGCTTAGATATTTTTTAGGTCCTTTTTGGTTATATAGTTCCTCAAGTGTTTCGGTTCTTATACGTCCTTGGTTTTAAAATATTAATCGTTGAGCGTTCGAATTCCTGATGGGGGTAAATCCAGAAAAGCGCCTCGGACGCATGAAATTTATAACGTGTTGTTTTCATTTTTGTCACATTTACTATCAGCTACAAAAACGTTTTTGTTGACGTTTTTGTAAAATTTATTTGTATGTTTGTTTGATTTTTTAGTCAGTTATATTTGATGTCTGTGGTGTATGTTTACACAGTTTTTGCTGCTGAAATCCATTTATTGTCATATTAACCTATTATGTCTGGTTGGGTTGCATACCTAATTTTGTCAATATCTCGAAAATATGATCAACTGTCAAACAAGTGAGAGGTTTAGCTAGCTATAAAATCACGTTTCACCCACCATTTTGTTCGGGGAATGCTTGTAGAAAGTCAGGAATTTGATAATTGTTTTCCATTTGTTCCGTTGGTTGTGTGACTAATGAGACCAAATCATGTATGTATTGAATATAGTGCTTCTTTCAATGTGTATTTGAGAGTTTGTTTCATCTTGTGTGCACGATGTTTTAGACTATGCCATGCACTTTAATCAGCCTTTAAGTGCAATTAGTCATTTTTACTATTTTGTTAGCCTTTTGTTGGTTATATATTCCCTAAAGAATTTACTTTGTTGTCAATTGTTTGTCTTTTATAAATTACATTAGCTGTATTTGGCAAAAACTTTCGGAATTTGGGTCTTCAATGCTCTAAGACTTCTTACTTTATTTGGCCTTTTAGCTTTTTTGAGTATTACTGATGAGTTTTTTGTAGACAAAGCGCACGGCTGGTATACAAAATCATTAGCCTGGAATCTTTTTACGACCTTTTTTTATTGAAAGTGTTAAGTGTAAGCAAAACTAATGTAATGTAAATAATATGTTTGTGTCCAATGTGTACCAGATATTTGTATGATTCGCTAAATTTAATTAAAAAAAATAATAAATAATCTCTAAATGTTCTCCTTGACAACATTCCTGTACGTTTCGGCAATAAAGTTTATCGACAGTTTGTAGATATTCCTATGGGCATGACTTTTAGATCACCCCCAGTTTTTGGAGGGGTTCGTGTTGCTTAGTCTTTGGTTTTCTATGTTGTGTCATCTGTACTATTATTTGTCTGTTTGTCTTTTTATTTTTGGCCATGGCGTTGTCAGTTTGTTTTCGATCTATCTTTTGTCTTTTTAATAGCAAACGTGTTCCTTTGTTGTTATGATTTAAAGGTTTTGACCAAACTTGTTAAATAAAGGCAACAGTAGTATACCGCTGTTTAATAGTCAAAGATACGTCTAAATTCCATTTAATAGATAAATAAACTGTTTTGAATTTCAATGAGCGTTATCTATGTATAACTAGTAAACTTTTAAGTCAGAGATTTCGTACCACAAATTCCTTAAAACCTTTACAAAATTCTTCCATAGATACAAAGATTTGGTCTGCAAGTTTGGCTGTACCTGTAGAAAACTTATTTCAAACGGAATAGCATATCCTAAATTTTACGGTGATGTTGTAAACCGAGCCCGGAAATTTAGATACGGTCCGGGTAAACCTATCAATCCTTTAAATAAACATATTCTAAAAGGTTTATTATAGTTTTGTACCTATTCAACACTGTAATTTAATATTTGAATATTGTTTTTATTGGTAGAAATATTGATTTTGTTATCAGTAAATTAAACCCATAATAAATATTACACATATGTACTTTCATGGTACTTCAATCTGTGGATACCTATAGTTTTGCATTGCACAAGGTCATGTTTTTCTCTGACTGTTAATGACGTCTTAGATGTTGGATGTGTACTGATTGATATTTAAGTCTTAGATACATGATTTTTTTTATTAGTTGTTATTGGCTTTGAACACGCTGTCAGTAACTGCGAGTACTCTCAGGTCTGTACTTAGTGTCTTTTTGTTGTGGGGATGTATAAGTACCCGTCCACGTCCACTCTGTGTTTTTGTTATATGTATTTTTATTTGTATCCATCTGATGAGTTAAGCCTTTTTCAACTGATTTTTATAGTTTGTTCTTTTGTTGTACTGTTACACCACTGTCCCAGGTTAGGGGGAGGGTTGAGCGCTCACAAACATGTTTAACCCCGCCACATTCTTTATGTGCATTTCCCAAGTCAGGAGCCTGTAGTTCAGTGGTTGTCGTTGGTTCATGACTGTCATATTTATTTTTCGTAAATTGTTTTGTTATAAGTTAGGCCGTTAGTTTTCTCAATTGAATTGTTTCATATTTTTCATGTCGGGGCCTTTTATAGCCAACCAGACGGTATGGATTTTTCTCGTTGTTGAAGGCCGTACGGTTGCCTAAAATTATTTACATCCACTTCATTTGAACTTTGGTGGATAGTTGTCTCATTCGTAATCATACCAAATCTCCTTATTTTTATAACACTTACTGTTATCTTGATGCTATTTTTGCTTTAAATAATCAAGAATTTTTTTATTATACTGTCGTTATTTACCCAAGAGAAATGATTCTCAAGATTTTTATATATTAAAGTTTCATGCGCAAAAGTTGAAGCAAAGTTTACGACAAATGTGACGATCTTTCGTTCCCTTTCGTTAATTTTCCGTTTATGGATAGTGATGTTCCTTTGGTCCCGCCTTAAAGTGTGTTTATTTCCTAACTCGTTCATTACACCCGTATCTGCAGTGATGTTTTAGTGAAGGTAATCTAAGTATAACTGGTATATTATTAAGTCAGGAATTTCGTGACCGTAAATTACTTTCAAACTTTTATCAAATTCATTTCCAGGTACAAAGATTTTGTTTTACGGTAATGTTGTTTATAAATCACGTAAATGCATATACAATCCTTGTAAACATATTGATGATGTGAATAAACTGATTCGTAAGGAATATCATATAGCCGTAGTTAGATCTTTAAATATAGATTTTACAGGTACTAACATCGATTCTGTTTTTGATAAATTAATCATAACTAAATATGTATGTTTTGCATTTATGAAAAACATATGGTTAGTCTTGTGTGGACGAGACGCACGTCTGGCGTATTAAATTTTAAACCTAGTACCTTTTGTTAGCTATTATTCGTGTGTTTCTTTGTCCTATATGTTCTCCCATTTATTTGTATTGTAGTCATGTCATGTAATGTTGTCATTTTAATGTTATATTTAACATTGCCATAAAAGCGGGAGGTTTGGCATGCCACAAAACCAGATTCAACCCATAATTTTTTCTTAAAATGTCCTGTACCAAGTCAGGAAATGACCATTGTTACATTATAGTTCGTTTCTGTGTGTTACATTTTAATGTTGTGTTTTTGTTGTGTCGTTGTTCTCCTCTTATATTTGATGCGTTTCCCCCAGTTTTAGTTTGTAACCCGAATTTGTTTTTATCTCTATCGATTTATGAGTTTCGAACAGCGGTATACTACTGTTGCCTTTATCTATATCCTGTAGATATTATGTACTTATATTTTTGCTTTGCACAATATCATGCTATTGTCAGACTGTTATGACGTCTTAACACTAAATCCTTTCGAATTATACTGATTATTACTTTAGTTTTGGAAAACATAATTTAGTATAAGTGGGTATATGCTTTAAACTAGCTTTCAGTAACTGCGAGTACTCTTACGTCGGTATTTTGTGTCCTCTGTCTTTATGTTGGCTTTATTTTGTGCTTCATGTCGAACTAATGAGTCGATCCTTTTCAAACTGATTTTGACAGTGTGTTTTTTACACCATTTTCAAACGTTAGGGGAGGGTTGAGCGCTCACAAACATGTTTAACCTCTCCATGTCATGCATGTGCCTGTCCTAAGTCAGAAGCCAGTAATTCAGTGGTTGTCTTTGGTTGCTGTCTGGTATATCTGTTTTCGTTTATTGTTTTGTCATAAATATGTTGTTTTTTTTCGTTTCACATTTTCGTATTGTCTTGTCGGGGTGTTTTTATATCTGACTATACGGTATGGGCTTTGCATATTTTTGAAATCCTAATGGTGACCTATAACTGCTGACTTCCATGCATTGTGACTCTATTGGATAGTTGTCCCAATGGCAATATAATACCACATCCCATTTTGTATATATACGGTGTCAATAGATAGTTGGGAAGGAACTGCTTACTGTTGAGAGTTGTGTTGGTAAATTTATCTTTCTTTTTCTGGATAACATCCATTTTATTTTGTATACTGTTTATTTGATTGTGTTCACAATAAGTTATATTGTCTGGAATTAAATCTTAATTTCTCCATGTGATATTCTCCGATTACTCCTTTTCTATTGCATATATGATGATATTGATACAAAACAAATTCAAATACGTGTTTTGAATTGATTATACACTGTTAAAAATGTATTCGTTTCGAAACGTAAATTTGAGTTACATGTTTAGGTAAGGGAGTGAGATGTCTCAATGGCAATCACACCATATCTTCTTATTTTTATATTATTTCACAAGTACGGATTCTTTACATCAGAGATTTGAACTGTGAATTGTACTTTAACTTTTGGCTGGTTTTATTTTTATGCTATTTTTAATTTAAACATTCATATCTTACATCTTTGCATATTTTAATAGCTAATAAAATATTGTAAATTTGTATTTTTGTTATTAGTTAACCTCTAACATCCTACTGTGTAATTTTTTTGAAAATTATAAGTACAATCTTCAATCACTGGTTGCTTTTTAATTTATTCGCTGAGGTTGCAATCAAGTCAATCGGTTATAGTTACTGGGACAAACTATTACATTTCTGTGCTTGGTTTGATACACTGATTTTTGTCTTTTACCTTTTATATATTTTGGCCATGTCCAAAACTTTTGATTTTCTATTACCTCCGTTGCATTTCTTATTTCTTTTCCTCTCCTGGATACATGTCCATGTCAAATTTGTGGAATGAAGAACAGGCATAGACTTCTTTGAATGTTTATTGTGTGGAAAGGTCCATAAAAACTGGCAAAATCAAGCGTTACACTAGATCAACCAACTGATCGAGTGAAAGACAACTGTCATATTCCTTACTGTAAATTCAGAAATTATTGTGAGGTTTTTATTATTGCGACTAATGCGACTGGTTGAGTATCGCAATAATAAGACCTCGCATATATCTGTATGCAGATTTTACCGAAATCGCAATAACAAATCTTGCATTTTTGTCCTTTCTTTAAAAATCGCAATAATAAAGGCACTGAATATTTCTGAATATACAGTATTTGGTACAAGCACTATTTTAACAACATGTAAAAGGAAAAGAAAAAGCTGATGGAGGAGTCAGAAGAGGATTTCCTTTCACTTAAATATACTTCCCGTTTGATAGCTATGATCGTTATAGCCTAATCAGATAGGAACCACATGTTCTATAGTATCGAATAAATAAAATGCTGTCATATAAATGTCTGTTTAATAGTTATTTATGTCATGAAGTATGATTTTAAAAGATATATTTTGTCAATGTCAAAGTTAAAGTTATTGTAAAATCAAACCATGAAGTATGTATGGTACAAAGTGTATTGTTTTACTAAGTTCAATTGAAAACTTTAAACTTTTTCTGCAAATATAATATAGAAAACCTTAGATTGCGTGTGATTTCAAATGAAAAGTTTATATTTCAATCAACAGATCTACATTATTCATGCTTCACATTAATTAAAGAAGGAGAAAGTCCGGTAAGAGCTTGTCTTAGCCTAAAATTCGAAGTACATCTGATGAAAGATTTTTGACATTTTTTAAACACTTAAGGGTCTACTTTAGACGCATGAAATTATTAAACGTGTTGTTTTCAATTTTTTGGTCGATTCAATTAGTTTATGTAAAAGTATTAAACTGATGTGGTCATGAAAGGCGCTCAAATTCAAGCTTGAATATGAAACATCTATAAAATTTTCAGATGTTTTTTTGTCTAAAATGGAATTAGCCGCATTCGTGTTCAGTCCCAACCTTTATATATGTTATGTATTATCATCACATACAACATATATTTAAATATTATGACTGAACACAAATGCGGCCACTTCCATTTTAGACAAAACTGTCTTACAATTAGCACACACGCTACAATTGTGAAGATTTCAGTAACTTTGCATGAATTTATGATGCCATCACCTGATGCATGTTCATTTTATTGTCAAAAACAGCCCATATTAACGGAACAAAAGTATTCTTCTTTCCAATAAAGAGCTAAGAGTTTACATTTAAACAAATTTGTAAAAATGCTATATTTTGGGGCCATAATGGGGTCTTACTGGGCATACAGTCTTTGGGTTATTGTGCTTTGGTAAATATTTGTATTTTTCTCTTTCGTTTTTTCTAATGTGCTTTGTCAATATGCCTTTTTGTTTTTCTTTGTTGGCGTATTTGCTTGATTTTGTAGTGATTAAGATTATAACATGTTGACTGCTGTACCCCTATTTTTGACATTTTTACCTATTGTGTCGGTTTGTTTTGTTCACACATTGTTGTCAATATAATGGAATTGTATGCGACTGTCATACAAGTGAGAGTTTTAGCTAGTTATAAAACCAGGTTTAATCCACAATTTTCTACATAAGAAAATGCCTCTCCTAATTCAGGAATATGACAGTTGTTATCCATTCGTTTGATGTGTTTGAGCTTTTGAATTTGCCATTCACTTAGGGACTTTCCGTTTAGAATTTTCCTCGGAGTTCGGTATTTTTGTAATTTTACTTTTTATGCAATTCAATGTTTTCACTATCTCAGCAAAATATGTATCTGCAAGTTGAAAAATTTACAGTTGTAAGAATATTTGTGTTATTAAGACACATTCAGCTAGTACTATTTTTCATAAAACTAATACATTAGGATTCAGGGTCTATTGATTTTTATGTTAAAAGCACTGTTGACATATACGAAGTGTTGCTAATTACAATTTACGTCAACAAAACGAACATACTTGTATTTAATTCATAAATTTTATTTTTGTCCGTGGTTCTGGATTTTTATGTAAAAGTTTCAGGATAAAACATTTAACGACGATGGAAGACGGACACCAAGGTATTACAATATGACAGTACGGGAATGACACCAAGGACAATCGAAAACCATTATTCTAAGAAAACAGACACCACCATGGCCAAAATAATCTACGAAATGACAATCAACAGTCCACAAAACATTACGAATGACACTATTGAAGATTTCGAAACACGAACCCCTCCAAATAACTCTCTTTCATCTTCTGCTTTTTCATGTTTCAATCACTATTCATTGTCTACACCCTAAACCATCCAACTAAAACTTCTTTCAAACTATATCAAACAACAAGCACTATTGGTTTTTTTTTACTGCCTTAAAGCTGAAACAATTCAGAGTATATTTGTTCAAATGTATACACATAAACCTTTTGATTTGGTTAACCAAGTCTTAAACAATAATGTAAAAGTCATTACGTAACCTTATTATCGTTTCAACAAAATTACCTATTGTAATTTAAATTATGAATGGATTGTTATGTCGCAAAACTGTATGAGGTTGGTGTTTACGTAATGTGTGGTATAAAATGCATAAGACTATTCTTTTATTGTAACTTGAAATACTTGATATAAATTAAAACACGTTTTTATCTAACGTGTCACAAAGGAAACAGGAAGAAATTGAACACCTTGATAACAGGCATCTAGATTGCAATATAATTTTCACAAAACAAACGAAAAATGTCGCAAAAATTACGCAAAAAGAACATGAAACGTTCTCAAAATGAGTTGGAAATAAAATACTTCGATCGGTCAATCAGTTCGTTACCAGTAAAATGAAAATAACACTTTATTAATTTTTATAAAAATGTCTTACCTTTTTGATTTTTCGACTGCGGAATTCAGTTTTGCCTTTATGCTTAATCACTCCACGCGTCATATATTGTTCATAGGATGAAATGCGTTAACCTATCCAGAAACAGTGAAGTGCTACAACATTTTATAAAAAGCAGCACATAAACAGTTACCAGTGAGGTATTATCCGGACCTTCCTAAAATGAATGAATTCAAATATTAACAAAATAAAGTTGAACACTTGTTCCAAACCAATCTATTCAAACAGTTCAAATAGTTGTAACGCTATAATGCAGATAGACGAGTTAATGAATGTTACGCCTATCTATTATATTCGCTTGCACATTTCCTTTTATAGAAGTATTAAATTGCATAATTACGAACTTTCTTTAATATCCAGCTTTAAGAACGTTCGACATGACTAGTAAAACATATCGTGAAAACTAATGGAAAAAAGTTAATGGAAAATAAAACGGAATTTAAAGTAATCAAGATATAATGCTTTATATTAATATTTTCCATGAATAATCTCGAATGAACTAAAAGTGTGAAGGTTAAATTTACTTTCTTAAAGTTCAAAACTGCAGACAGAAAAAAACAAATAATCTTGAATAAAAATAAAGTTTGGAAATTAAAGTTTAAAGCACAACCATTGACTTTGAAATTACATAAAAGAGAGGCGAAATTTACTGAAGGGATATTCATACTCCTAGGTCATAAACAAACTGACAATGCCATGGCAAAAAAACAAAAAACGACGAAAAGACATAACAGTAGAATATATTTTGTTAAAGAGTTGGTTGTTTCAGTATGTATGTAATTAAATCTTCAGGTGCTGTTAATATTTATGGTTAAATTATTTGATTTGCTATTGGTGGCTAAATTGACCGGATACAAAGGTAAGTCGATCTAAAACTTTAAATATAGAATCTGAAAATAAATGGCTTATAAAAGCAAACTTTTTATGCTAAAAAAATCTATTTATGGCACACTGATTTGGATACAAAATTAACTGTTTAAACTTTTTGGTTTATTTTCAGCTGAACAATCCTCCACTTTTCGCAGGATTCTTTTTGTAGTAATAAGAAGATGTGGTATGAGTGCCAATAAGACAACTCTCCATCCAAGTCACAATGTGTAAAAAGTTAACAATTATAGGTCAAAGTATTCTTAGACAACGATTTAAACTTTTAATTTTGTATTTAAATGCCTCACTTCCAATACATAATTTGCATATGACGAATACCATCAGTCAGTAATGTACCATCTAACTAGTACATTAAGTCATGTCCGACTAGGTGGTCCCTTGAAATGTTTTCGCAAAGGTTGCGTGTTGTGGATTCAATCCTTCAGTAGGGAACTAAGATTGTTTCGCTAGTTCTCGGATAAATGGTTTATACATTTAAAGGTGCCAAAGGGTTAGACAATAGTCATTCATCAAACTCCTTTTGTGAGATGCTTTATTGTCGGATATATATTCGTCTACACATTTTAACAGATGTAATATGACAAATATTACTCACTGATGAGAAAGTACAAACATTCCACATGCATCTCAATTAACCCTGGTGTTTGTTTAAATGTTTGTTGAGTTTAGTTGACTTGTTTTTTCTTTATTTTGCCAGAATGTATTGGATAGCCTCTGTACGGTTTTTAGTTAATCTTGATTTTGATATATAAAAAAAAACATCAAAGATGCCAAAGTCATATATTTCTCGAGTACACAATTCAAAGTATTTGAAACAATTTGAAGTTAAGTAAATAGTTTATTTATGAATATGACCATATCAGTGATAATTCATGTGAACTCAGAAGTGCTGACTGCTGGCTGGTGATATTCGGGGGAAGCAAACATCCACCATCCGTGACATCAACCCAGTTGTTGTAAAATAAACTCATCAAAGACAATAGGCTTATAATGTGTACGCCAGACGCGTGTTTCGTCCACAAAAGACTCATCAGTGATGCTCGAATAAAAAAGTTAGGAGGCCAAATATATGTCATGTGTACGCAATATGTACGGGTGAGAACCTCCTTTGAGTGTTTCGCGAAAAAAAATACAAAGAATATCAACAAAATTTGACTCTCCGTCACTATCTCTTAAAAAAACAAATAATTACAAAATGTTTTATTAAATAGAATAATAATTTGACATACTTTTGATTTTTGCGAAAATCATGAATCAAATAACCTATTTAAAGACTTAATTTAATTTTTGCTTAGGTTTCATTGTAAAAAGTATTTGAATACTGTCCGATTCAGACAAAACAAACCAAAAAATGTTACATGATTGTGTAATGTTTTCTGATTTATTTTTTTTTTAATTTCAAATTCAAATGTTTATTGTATTATAAATTTAAAACAGTAAGTTTGTGACAGGAACATGTACAGAATAAGTATACAATATTAATGAAAATTCCCATTTATATACAATCTTTTAAACCCAGTAAACAGTCCAGAATCCCCTGTCCTCATTTCTAATGACTGTTTAATGTAGAACCCTGATTTAACTTTCTTATGATAGTGTTGATGGCTTGTGTCTAAAAATCTCCTTTTTTAAGCAGACAAATCTTGAACAGAATTGTTATATCCAAATTTTCAAAACACTTGGTTCTCAGACACCTTTTTAATTCACAATGTTATTATAAAAAAGGGAAATGTTCCTCCTCTAATTTGTTACATTTAAGGCATAATCCTTGCATTCGAGGAATATTAGAATGTCTTCCTTTTTCTATATATAGATTATGGGCACTAATTCTTAGTTTTGTTATTAATTTTCTATATGTAAAGTTTGGTGTTCTTAAATAGTCTTCAAAATATAAACTTTGCTTGAAGGTTTACCTTTTCTTCATTTTTCTGCATCTCAATATGAATTAAATTTTCAAATTAGTTTTTATAACTTATTTTATATAACATGTATTTAATAACTTGTATCTTATTGAATCTGTGTAATATCCATATTAAGTTCACATAAAATATTTTGTCCATAGGTAAACACGGGGTATACTTCTACTGTGTTTAAATTTTGACTTGTCATCTAAGCTTCCTTCTCGGGCATCATCACTTCATTGATATTTAAATTGAACACTGATCGTTTGACTGAATTGCAATGTCAGCACTTTAAATCCGCTATGTAAGCAAGACAAAAATAAATTTGGATTTTCCCTTGTTGATATAAACGTTTGCTAAATCAACCTTGCACTTGATAGTCTATCGACATAAACGGGTTTCCCAAGTGTAATAAGAATCAAGTCGCGGTAGTTGTTCCGCCTACAAACTTTGTGAGGATGTCTATCGTCTAACAAGTACTTTTTCTAAGAATTGTATAACTAAAATTGAGAATGTAAATGGGGAATGTTTCAAAGACACAACAACCCGACCGAAGAGCAGAAAACAGCCTAAGGCCACCAATGGGTCTTCAACATAGAGAGAATTAAAAAATCTAAAAACATACAAGACTAACAAAGGCCAGAGGCTCCTGACGTTGACCTTTGTCAATTTTGAAAACAATTTCACTATATAACAAAAACATATGATGTGATGTCCGTGCGTACAACACGTTTTTGTGAAACAAATTTCATCAGGTTAGATCATGACCAAATGCTTGGATATAAAATCGTACTTACTTTGATAAAAGAACATTGTTTACAAAATGGGACACTTTTCATATCATTTTTAAAACAGTGTGTTGCATATCACTCTCATTTATTTAACTGAGTTTGAATTTTGATATCTACATTCAAGAAATCTTATCATTAAGTCGTTTGTGTTCTTTATCAATTCAAAAAATCTGGCTATAACAATGAGTTCGGTAAGAAATTATTGGTTACTATTTCTATAATTATTGTGGCGACAACGTCGTGTTGAATAAATTCATAGATACCAGATTTTAATTGTTTGTTTTTCGATTTGAGTTAGCATTTTCATATATAGCTGCCTTTCAAAATACGTTTCTTAGTTCTCCCATTAGTTGAAAAAATTACACTGTAACAGCTGTTTATTTAAATGTTCTCAATTTCCCACCCATTACCTTGTAAAAAATGACATACAAAAATATAATATAAATCGGGAAGAAAATGCTGTTATCTCAACACAGTCTAAAGCAATACTATATTATTGATATTGGTTATTATCAATTATAAATTTTACAATAATCATAAATAATGTTAATTATTATTAATATTATTATTATTATTATTATTATTAATTAAATTAATATTATTATTATTATTAATTAAATTAATATTATTATTATTATTAATTATGATAATTATAATTTTATCATTATAATTATTGTATCAATATTATCATTATTAAAACAAAAATTAACAATTTTATAATTTTCATTTCTACACTTGGAATATTTTTCCTGAGAATGCAAGAAGATAAAAATTAACTGACAAAATTTGCAAATGTCTTGTACATGACTGTTCAAACAAGATATTATTTACAAACTTTTTTTTTCATCGGTTCGAAATTATATATAATTAACAAGTAGCAGGAACAAAGAAGACCAATTCTTTATAGGTTGTATATACCTCGTGAGATATGAATTTCAATCGTCAGAACAAAGAAGACACTTAATTTCAGAGCTGCCGATTAACCTAAAAAATGTCTTCAATTAGTCAGAAAAAAATGGAAATAAATAAAACACTTTTAAAATCAGACACATTTTAATAGGACATTTTGGTCCTCAATGCTCTTCAACTTCGTACTTTGTTTGGCTTTTTCAACTTTTTTTATTCAAGCGTCACTGATGAGCCTTTTTGAGACGTAACGCGTGTCTGGCGTACAAAATTTCAATCCTGGTATCTATGATGATTTTACTCAAAACAAAGATTGCTAGGCCTTTTTAAATGCTCAATATGAATCGTAAAAAATTTTAACAATCTGCCAAAAATTAAGACTACCATATCTATATACAAATGTGGAGATAACTTGCAAGACACTTCAGTATAAAGATGAACACTTTATTTAAAATGATGGCGATAAATCGAAAGACTGTTTACAGTCATTCAGAACAAAAAGAGACGTCTATCTAGAGATTCTATATCACTCGAAAGATTGTTAACAAGTAGTCAGAACAAAACAGGCCACTTTATCTAAAATGCTGCCTATAAATTACAATACTGTTTGCAATCAATTCAGAAGTTTAGTTGACAGTAGTTGACAGATCTTTACATCTCGTAAATCGATTAAAAGGAAGATACTGCATATAAATAAAAAAAAATGTGTACAAGTCAAAACAAAGAGGACCACTTTAATTAAAATGCTGCAAATGAATCAGAATTTTGACTCTATAAATGCAGATAGATATCAATTTCATTTCCATTATTAATCTTTGTCAAGAGATTATCTATTGCTTTAATCAGATACATCAAGACTTGTATAAGTCTCGTAGTTATGTTATCTATAAGAAAGCTACGTTTCTTCTCATAAATGTAAAGAGATTTTGTTTGTTTGGAAGGGGGATAACAGTAATTTCCAAGAATGATTGTAAATTTAGGCATCAAGAAACTGAACAGGATTAATCGACTTTAATTATGACAGAAATGTGATTTAGTTTTCCATTATTATTGTTATTATTATTACTATTATTATTATATAAATATTATTATTACTATTATAATTTTTATTAATTTTTTTTATAAATGAGTGGCAACAATTAAATATTCTTACACTTTATTTGTCATCGCCTATAGATAATTTCGGATCTATGTCAAGCACGGCTTCAATTCTGAAATTCTCAATCAAAGTCAAGGAAAGTTATCTTTGAAAACTTCCACTTACCTTGTTACAATTATTATTTACACTTTGCTACTATATCATGTAGCTTTCAAATCAAACATTTGACATCGATAATAAAAAGATATATTTTGAATTGTTTTAAAGTAAGTTAACAAAGACCTTTAGTTCAGATCGAGTATTTATATCACCTTATTAAAAAGCTAAAGTACCAATTATACGCAGTTTTTTAAGAGGGTTTCGAATTTTTATCAATAATAATATTAATTTTTCATTCTAGCGCGATCGTATTATTTCATATAAGAAATGTTTATTTCTTCTTCACATGCAGTGAAAGAGAAGTGATGTAATGAAATAATGCATAAACACAAAAGTACGGTAACAGATGTTTATAATGAGCCTAAAAAACAACGATATAGCAAAAATTAGATAAGGACCTAATTACTTAATTGTATATATAAAAAACCTCATCAAAGATACAAGGCTAATATTGTTTACGACAAACGCGTGTCCTGTATAAAAAGCTCATCAGTGATGCTCGAATAACAACAAAAAAATAAAAAGTCAAATAAGTATAACGTTAAAGAGCACTGAGGATCCCAAGGGTTGTGAATTTAATTTTTCTAATCTTACAAACATATTATTTGTGCATGAATTTATGCAGTCATTTGATAGATCTGATAAAAAAAAACATTGGTCTCGTTCATTGTATGGTTCACAACATTTCAATTAACAATTTTTTGTTTACGTTTGCATACTTCATTTTACTTGTTGTGTATTTACTTATTTTGTAATAAATGGTTTCATGTAGGTGCCATCATCCGTCAAGAGTATATACTTGCATTTGATATAAAAAATCATATTTAATGGTTTCATTGTTTTCTTTAATGTTACTTTAAAAATCTCCGTATTTATCGATAATTTTAGGCGTTTTACAGTAGTGTGTTTTATTGTAAAAAAGGTTTGAGTTATATATTGAGTTTGTATATTAGTTTTGACCTTGCTTATTGTGTAAAAGATCTAAATGAGGAAAATTTAAGATATTAATTGGTTAAATCTCTAAATTTGGTTTTATTTAACATGTTTATGCTATTTATACAATAAACATTTAATGTAGTTTCTATAAACTTGTATGGTAGTTTCTTTTTTCTTCTTTTCCCTTGTTTTATTTACAAAATTACTCCGAACAGTTTTAATGGGTAGAAGGATGCGTTTAGACACCAATAAACATGATCAACAAATTAACCGACATATATTAATTAAATTCTTCAGTGTCAATGTTGTTTTTATGATTTAGGTAACACCATTACAAGGGGATTATAAAATTCTTGTATCTCCTATATGAAATTTGGTTGAATTCAAAAGTTCATTTTTGATTGAAAGGTTTTAACAAATTAAATACAGTTGTGTTATGTAAGATACACGGTGAAGTTACAACTTACTTTTCATTATAATCTGATTAAATTGTCAAAGCATCAGTAATTTCTGTAATGTTGACAGGTAAAGTATAAGAAAAAAGTTTTTTTTACCTGTAATTGAATTATCTGATCGTTAACACAACCTTCTCAATTGTCTTTAAAACAACATATAATTTGATAGACGTCTATATCATTGAAAAATTTGGGTCAGTGGAAGTTTTGTTGGAAATTCCCGTATATTTTGATAAGGTCAGTGAACGGTTATATACTTAAAGCTTTTGTAAGATGAAACCTAATCTTAAACATCAATAGATTTGACTCATTGGTCATTTAAAAACTTGATTATATTTTTCGAATGTGTAATGCAATTACGATATACATGTTCTTGTTTCAAAATATAATGGCATTTTGAATTACATTTTCTGCAATTAATAGCTTAAATTATCTGTGGGACCCCGGAGAGTAATACACTGATTATTATCCTTCACTGAATATGTATTTTCTTCATATATAAGTTCTTTTCATGTAGATATATATTTTTTTCGTGAAATATACACTCAATATAATTATAACATATGGCATTATTATATTACTTGGAATCTGATTTAATCAGAAACATTTACAAATTGAAAGGAATAATGTCGGTTGAGCTGTCAAATTGCTATAATGACAAATTTTATTTCATCATGTTCATTAGTAGAGTCGTATAATGGTTTGTCGAATAAACACAAAATGGCATAAATAAATCCGGACTTTTATTATTTGAAATGTATTAAATTGGTTCATAGTGGAAGAGCGAATTTAATATTCGTTACTTTTTGTTGTCAAAAGAAACACGTCCAAAAATTCAGCAAATTAAAATTGTGTTGATAGTCATCATACTGACATGACTATAATTGGACAATCACATCCTTTTGAAACTCAATTGTTTCAGGTCTAAGTTAAGGTACTAAAATGTCCTAAAAATACGGTTGCTGTGTGCTTTTCCAAAACATGATTGTTCTGAGAGACTTCCAGGAGATAAACCAAATTTGCATAACATCCATTTTAAATTCAAATGTTTCATGGTAAAATTTGGTTAGCAGTGTTCTAAGAAGATATAGTTCCGACATGTAAGTGTTTTAATTGATATTGTTTTAACAGACGCCCGGGAAATTTTCCAAGCTTAACATCACATGCTTTGACATCCAATTGTCAAATTAGAACTGAATAACTGGTTAAGAGTCATTCAGAAAATGAACCAAAATTGGAATTGAAAAAACAATAACTTACCAAGTATAATCCAGTTAAATTTGGTAACAATTTATGAGGAATTAATTATTTATTTGTGCTAGTTTCCCATTCATTTATAATCTGGCCTGTGGTCTGAACAATTATAACAATTATATATTTCAGTGAATAAACCAATACTGAATTGGATCTCTGTCACTTCAAACGAACAGTGATGCACAAAAGATTATCATAACTTTTTTGTTAAATGTTGTTAAAGACAGTCAGAAAAAATAAATACTCTGTGGTAACAAACATGCGCATATTGGTCTGTATGGGGTTTACCAAATAGAGAAAATTTGGGATGGAGATCGCAAATATTTTCATAATATTTGAACATCTAAAATGACAGGGGTTGGGGATGCAGAAAAATAAGCATAGCACATCAAGAATGAATAACAATTGTGCTCATTTGTCTGTAGTTAATTCTGAGTTGGTGATATCCGTAAAACTTGAAGACAGCATCTTATTTCGATACCATTACCTATAAATTTAAATTTCATGTTTTTATAGGGTCCCGCTTTCTCATTTGTCTTTGTTTTTAAACTGTTTGTTTGTCCCTTGTTTGACTTGTCTTGTAATTGTATTATATACCTGTTTATGAATAATGATATAAATTATATGCTTTATTACTTGCACGATAAACAATTAATTGGGAACGCTCCACCAATTTTTTACCTATGCGACTTTTGTCACGTTATGTCACTCTTGACCAAATTTTATGACAAATATATTATGATATAACAAAGGAAAAGCTACTGACGTTTCTAGAAGAATGATATTTACATCATTTCAAAAATTTAAAAATAACCTGAAATTAGAATTCTAAAACTTTCTGTTTATGTTTAAGTCAGTATGCAAATGGAGACTCAGAGAATAAAATCTGCTCTAGTTTTGAATATTGTTATGTGCTATTTCTATTTGCATTAGGTATCATCATCATTGGACAGAACTACTTACTTTGAAAAATATAATCTGTGGGATTTGGCGAAGAAGACCACATGCTGATGAGCTATATAAGTATTAGATTAATCAAATTTTAACCTTTCAAGGGCGTAGCTACCCGGAGGCACGGCAGCACGTGCATCCACGTCGTTTTCACAAAAAAAAAAAAAAAAAAAAACAGATAGAGAGAGAGAGAGAGAGGGACAAAGTTAACATATAGGAATTGGTCTTTCTATGTATGCATTTTAAAAACTACACAAAGAATAAAAGTAAGAGGAATACACATGCAGTGAAATTTTTAATCCTGTAAGACATTTATGTGTACGATAAATACATACAACTGGTGTAAACTTAGAGGAACTTTTTTATATTACGGGCATATTTTAGAAAATACCAGCTACATAGTTGTTGGTACCACAACCATACTCGCTTTGAGTGCAAAAAAAAACATAATCCCTTTAGGGTTAACAAAAAAACTTGAAAATTATTATTTTCCGCTTCGCCCCAAAGCACACATCTTACTAGAATGAAGACTCTTCAACTCGTATCGATCCGGGAATAATGACTGTTACCTTGTGAACAAGTTCAATATTGACTAAGTATGTAGGTCTTGACAACACGAATAGTTCATTTTCACATCACGCCAACGTATCTCTCCTGTGTGCATGTAACATTTGCTACCGGACATTAATAACCATTCAATCAATCAATAGTTTCCGTATACTAGTAAATGAGAAGTTGGAACTGCTGTTATTATAAACGCAGATCATGAAAAAGATCGTGATCAAAGTACCATTTCCTATGAAAAAGTTCATTACATTCAACGTCGAATATTCCTAACTACGTAAAATTCGAAATTCCCATCTCTCTCTTGTAGAGTTTACCCACACAATTTTTAAACATCTAAATACATATGTTAAGCAAACTATATGAGAATGTGTCAACCAAGTATTTGGTATCCATGATGTTTATGCTAACAGAAACTCCACATATAGTATTGTGTTTATGTTTATTGTTTGTTTTTTTAAATCTACTTTGCTCAATACAAATACTAGCATATGGAACAAATCTCCGTGATTTTAAAAGCTTTCACGTACAAAAAACGCAAGCGACAATGTTGTCTTCATTTGACTCGAAGTTAAACAAATAGTTGACCAAAAAACCACAAAAAAATGTCCAAGTTTTATTTCGGTTGTGATTGTTTTGAAACGCTATACTTGCAGAGCTTCCGGGGGGGCTTCGCCTCCCTGGCCCCCTACCAGGGCTTTGCCCTGGACCTACTGGGGGCCTTAGGCGGTCCCCAGACCCCTTGCCCTTTAGTTTGTGATTCCACTTCATTAAAAGGTAGCTACGCCCCTGCCTTTGGGATTAACATTATTCAGTAATCCTTTGGTTATAAACTTGAAATTGTATTCGGTAGTTATAGGAATCAGCAAACTATACAGTATATAGAATTTTGAATTGTGTTATCATATCTGATTGTGAGTTAATCTTGTGTATATTTGAAAAATGAAATCATTTTTTGCTAAATCGGTGGTGTCGCTCTATTATGTGACACCGAATTAACTAAGTTGTAACATTTGTCCCCTGCATTTTGTCTAGATTTCTCCTTCTTCTAGACTTCCGCTTCTGTTTTCTACATTTTTAACTAATTATAACTTCAATTGCTGCTTACTGGAGTTTTATGTCTAAAAATGTACAGAAATACTATAATTCATAACATGTGTTTTTTTACAATCTATGTTCATTACATTTTATCTGCTGTCAAGTCCTTAAACATATGACCTCTGAATTCATGATATTTCCTGTTAGTGAAATGTTTCTGATTTTTTCTTTAAACATGGAAATAAGAAGATGCAGTGTGATTGTCAATATCACAACTTTCCACCAGAAACGAAATGAAGTATCTTTAACTTATTTTAATACTAAAAGATGCCCGCGAAATCGCGGTACAATTGGGCAAATGTCGAAACAAAGAGTGTTGACACAGTTATAAGGTGGACAAAGTAAGGATTTGGACACGGTTAATGCATTTAATTCTATTTCTCTAAAGAGATGAAAATGAGGAACATAATGCAAAAGACCCCAATCATCTCGGTTGGAAAATAAACATATTAAATACCCTAAGAAAAGTGTGGCAAAGTGTGATTTTCAGTATATTTTTATCCATTGAACTCAATAACCGTATGAGCTACGTAAAATCCGTTGACATTACCGAAAGGGATCAAAATGAGTAACAAAATGGAAAAAAAATCCCTTCTAAATCGGATGAAAACACTTCATCAGGAATCAACCCCTCTTGTATCTCAGAAACCGTTGACGCTACCCCAAATCTGTTGACATACTCAAGTTGAAGAATCTTATTAACAATAAAAAAAAAAGCAAAGTCCATTAAAATACGTTGAAAATAAACAATTTGTATATGCAAATATGTGAACAACACTTGGATTTCGCGGGCAGTACGTCGACTGAGCATGCGCGAAAGCGTATAAGACACGGATCGATAACGGTCTCCGAATTTGGATACTTTCTCAAAAATTGGCGTTTTCTGTGAAAAAAAGATTGTTTCAAAATTAAGACAAATTTAGGAAGTACAAAACACTACATTTATACGTCACATCACAAATATTTCAGACTTTGTATGGTATCAAAGGAGTTGCGGCTCAATGAAATCGGTCTCTTCCTTTAGTAGTATAGATTTGCTATTTTTATTTGCCTTCAGCGACCTTAAACAACCACCCTTTAAACCAAATCTTTAAAATGGGCATGATTCAGCCTATTCCAAATCTGACGTTCATTTTATTTTTGCCAGCTACGCTTACTGCTTGGATTCGTGCCAAATGTTAATGTGAGCTACACAAAAGACACGACAAAAACTACCTGTTCCCACAACCGTCCTGAATAGTATAGTATACCATCGTTGTTCAATACTTATCATAGTCATGATCATTTAAACGTCTTGTTATGACAGAACATGTTCATATCAAAGAAACCGTCAGTTTTCCTGCCGAAGGTCGGTGGTTCTCACCGGGCATTCCGGATGCCTCCACCAATAAAAAATGACCGCCATGAAATAGCCAATAGTGCTGACAGTGGTGTTCAACCACAAATATCAAACTATCAATCAATCATATTAAAGACACTTTAATAAAGGAACATTTTACAGAATAAGCACTTTTTTTTTTAAATCAAATGAGAAAAAAGGCAAAAAAATATAGAATTCAGAAATAAATCAAAGTAAACTCTCCCATCCAGACCCTCATCATTGAATGCCCTATGTCAACCCATGTTATATCTAGAACAATTTAATCTTGTTGTTCATGCAGTTGCAACCTCGAACGTTAAAGATAAATAGAAAAATTATTGCAAAAATTTTCGCTATCCTTTATTTAGAACAAACAACACAGTAGGCGATTCTGTTATCGTGATACGGAGGGCAAGGAAGAGATCCACATTTGTAACCGACAACGTAAAAAAGGTGGCCATTTTTGTTTTCTTGACCTGAAGGAATATACTCAGGATTGCTATCTACGCATAAATAATTCGACGGACTGTGCCCTTGGTAACCAGAAGCTAATAGTCCGGTATATTCAATGTTCCATCCGCTGTAACACGATTTTCTACCTGGAATCATTAGCGTTGTTGCTGCGTGTCTCATTCCGCATACAACACAAGGCATGTCTTCGTCATCTGAATTAGATGCAAAATAGTTATATTCGTATTCCGAGCCGTAAAGCAAGCTGTCTGTAGCAGTGTATGTTGCGTTTGAGATCTCTGGGTCAGCTGGTAAACACAATGTGTTAGATGGACCTCCAAAATAACTTTTTGTTTGTGTATGGTAATAACTCGATCCAGCTGCATAGCCTGTAATAAGATGTTTACCCTTAAAGTGTCTGTAAAAAAGTACACATGTCATAAATGAAAGTTTTAAGATTTCTTTTTTGCGAATTTTAAAGGATTTCACCTTTACTTATATTCATGTTTGTTATATGACAAACATTATCTTCTTTCTGTTTGTACCTTATGTTCTCCTTCATACCTCCTCCATTCTATTTATATACCCTAGTCAACCCTTGGATTCGGGTCATTGTTGAATACTGTTCATTGACTCTGGGATTTGTAGATCCCTAAGGGTCACTGTGTATCATCACCACCGGAAATTGGGTACCAAGGAAGCGGAGAGAACGGAGAAAACAAATAAACAAGGTAAGAAATCCTTTAATTTATACCATTTCTACCATTTTGATGAGGACAACGCTTATGAAACGATTTTCTGATATATAATTCTTTAACTTTTTATGCACTATTTCTTAAAAAGGACGGCATATAATCTTTTTTAAACTTGGAAATTGCCATACAGTTGGAAAACAAGTTGCCGTACTGTATATCTGTAAACACGAGAAAGTTGCCTTACCCTAGGCTTGATATGTTTTTACCGATATTCTTTAAAAAACATCTTTTTGATAGCGAGTTCCAGTAATTATGAAGTCACGCTATCATAATCTAAAAAAATTGTGTGGAAAAAGAATTCAAACCAGTGGAATATCTGGCCAGCTGGAAGTCGGAGGGCGATCGACCTCGAAATTTTCTTGTAACAAGTGCACGGTTTTGGAGTATACCACAAAATTTTGTCTTTGTTTGATACTTTTCGGCATAAAAAGTTAAAGCACTATATATCAGAAAATCGTTTCATAAGCGGTAACCTCATCAAAATGGTAAAAATGGTTTAAATTAAAGGATTTCTTAATGTGTTTATTTTTTTTTTCTTCATTCTCTCCGCTTCGTTGGAACCCACTTTCCGGAGGCGATGATACACAGTGAGGGTTGACTTAATTGCTTACATCCATATCCATTGAGCTCAGGTGGATATATATTTGTATCATACAACGTCTCCTTATTTTATAACTTATAGTCTTTTCATTATACATCTTTGGGGAGCTTAGCTTAACTTATAAGGGGAATAAGATTTCTAAATGTAATTTTAAGAATAATAGTTTTCCCGATGATAATCTTGTTTCTTAACACTGTATAGTACCCCTGGTTTCAGTTACGTGCTAGCCATTTTGGAATTCACTGTGAAATACCTACTACATAAAATACTACGGAGAGTGTATGTCAACTATGTACAACTTAGGGCTTGAATGCGTTGTGATATGTCTTTTTACATAGGTTTGAAAGCGGTCTAAACTAATCCCTTCTGTGACTATGATATTGGCGAACAAAATATTTATGATTTCATTTGTATATCATACCTGAATAAACTATATCGCTATTGTGTCCAGGACATGTAGTTCTTCCCCAGCGCACATAAGTTGAACCAATTCCTTTGAGAATAAAGATTGAATTGTCAGTTTACCGCCCTCGACGCCGGAAATACCATACCTATGTCTCGCTTTTTGACTCCGTAAAAGCGAGATAAAAACTACAGTTATTGTAAGATTCAATCAATAAGTTAGAGCAAAATCGTGACTTTAAATATTCAAGAAAATTTCACAAAAACCACGCTTGTATCATACACCTTATCGCTATTTGTCCGCTATTACTAGACATCACAAAGGTTCCCGTGAAAATTTTGACGTCATAATAGAAAATATGTGACGCCACAATGGAAAAGTGATTGCTGTATGACGTCAATAGTTCAAGAGGCAAAGATTTTCGGGTCAAGCGGCGCAGATTTTCAAATAGCGGTAAGGTCTATTCTAATTTTACTTTTATTTTTTCGTGCATATCTATGCAGTCTCTGTTGTAAATACTTCAACTTGCGTGCAACTTTGAAATTTTAGAATGATACAAGCATGGTTCGGTTTTTGATTTGTATAACGTTAAAGAGTGATTTATTTTTTTTCCAAAATAGATTGATATGATTAAATCTACATCATCATAATCATACTGATGAAGGATATCTGTTATCCGAAATATTTATATTCATTGTGTCCTTTTTTATAAATATTGGTGTTGTTTTGTACACTTTCTATGCCTATATATGTATGTATTTATACAATAAGTACGTCTAAACAAGTGACAACTCTACGACAGATATTCAGCTTTCGGTGACCTAGTGTTACCTTTCCTCGTCAGCAGAATCTAGAGTTGTAACACAGTACATGATATATTAGGCATGAAGATGGAATTGATTGCAGATTAGCTAAATTAACTATCGTAAAGGATCGTACGTAAGATGCAGTCACAGAAATAAGCATGTCTAAACAAGTGACAACTCCATCCATTGTATCACCAGTGAAGGTGATACACGACTGAAAACACATATTACATTCATAACTACTCTAAATATAAGCACAACAATGTTAAATCTACAAATTTGCGGAAGCAGCAAATTTTTGTTCTTCCCTCGCCGGGATTCAAACTCATATGCTATTGGGATATCGAGACAACACTCCCTGCACTGTGTCCAGCGCTCTAGATCAATCGGCCATCTAGACTGAACTAAAAATGCAGCCACAGAAATAAGTATATGATAAGTACGTCTAAACAGGTGACAACTCTTCGACAGATTCATCCATTGGATCACCAGTGAAAGTGATACACGGCTGAAAACACAAAGTATATTCATAACTATTCTAGATATCAGCACAACAATGTTAAATCTGCAAATTTGTGGAAGAAAATTTTTGTTCTTCCCTCGCCGGGATCGAACTCATGCTTTTGGGATATTGTACATATATAGTCTCTAAAAGTCGTGAATAAATTAATCATCCACTATCAACGATCTGCCATCAACGTCAAATTATGTGCATTTTACTTAATAAACAGATCTAGTATTCAAGTATAACTTTGTTGACTACTTTTGATGACTGCATACCTTTCGAAGCACCTAATTTCACACTCGCAACCTCTCCTTGTCTTTTGCTACCATTCTCAAATCCACCGGAATGAAGTTTGGGCTAGTGTAACTCAATATTTAACCCAATGATTACGTTAAGGATTATTAGTAATTCTATGACATCGATGACTGTTCTGAACGTTATATATACACTTTATGATGTTGACAATGTTGGAGGTTGTGGATGGGATTAACAGAACAGAGAATTAAGTGCCAAAAAAATTAAGAATAGATAAAACGAACCCTAAAAATAAAGAATAGAGAATAATGGGGCGCTTAAATATATAGAATCGTTAATGATGTGTCTAAAAATAAATTGTACGGAAATAAATATCCCATCCAGAACCTCATATTATTTCTTGTAAGTGTCATCATACCTTAGGTATCATAGACGTTGTTGCAGTATTGTCTTATGTTGCTCTAATTAAAACATATACATACTGTCAATATTTGTAATAGTTTGGCGCAAGTTTGCATTTTTAGTTTTCACTTCGGAAAGTTCTGTCTGTAACTGTGAGATCTTATTATCCATAGCTGTCAGTCTCGCACCTAAAACATCTGGGTCGTTTAGAAGAAGGCGTTTGGTTTGTTCCTCTGTATTATTGCAGCCAACAAATACAATAGATAAATTTAAAGTCCAGAAACACAAAGCAAGTACGTCTTTTATCATGATAAGTTTCCTCCGTTAAACAAAATGGCTAACACTCTTCCTTTTCAACTTTGAATCACGATAACATATTAGATAAGACAGCTCTTAACCAAGGTCTCTGTTTTGTAAATTATAAGTATACGCAAGTCATATAGTATTAGATAAATATTATACAATTATTGTATAGTATTATACAATTATTGTATAGTATTATACAATTATTGTATAGTATTATACAATTATTGTATAGTATTATACAATTGTTGTATAGTATTATACAATTGTTGTATAGTATTATACAATTATTGTATAGTATTATACAATTATTGTATAATATTATAATATTATTGATGAGGCAAATATGTGGTTTCTGACTTCTGAAAAATTGATATTCAACGACGTCAAAGGCCGAAGTGAATATCAGTTTTTTTTTCAAAAGTCAATTAAGCCACCTATTACCAATTTAGCAAATACCAATTTTAAAGTCTATGGTTTGAACCGGCCGGGGATCGAAACATGATATTTCCACGCGAGGTGAACAAGCTATTACGAGACCATCGAGGCGGTTTTTACAACTTTCAGGTATGTAATTGAAGAATTCAGGTGACAACGCCAATAACGTAGGCTTATTACGTCATGAACATTCTCGTTTTATTCTTCTCTTCAATGTTATTTTTTTAAATAAATTTTATTGAATATTTCAACTCATTAAAAGTTTAACAACTGCCAAAACAGATAATATATTTAGTATAAAAGGAGCAGTTAAATATCTAGAGAAAATACTAGAAATTGGAAATGGATAAAAAAAAGTAATAAGATAAAACAATTGTTGACTTTTGATATCAGTTGATACAATGGTTTATCATATACTTGTATAAAATATTACTTAAATTTTACAGTTCAATAACATTTAAAACTATAAAAAGGCTATGAAAGGATTACTATGTTTATTAACCAGGTTCCTAAGAATTTCCTCGGCGGGCTGATATTCGAGCCTTTATTGACTGCTTCCGGAATGTTATCACATGCCTTTCCGTTAATGTCCGTAACGCTTATCGCATGCAACTTCGTGCATTTCCGGAAATTTGTTTGTAAACATGATAGACGACACGGCTGCGTTTGTCGAGTCTGAAAAACGACAACAGAGTGCAGAAAACCGAAAGTGATTTAAGACTTTTCACAAATTGGTTGAGGAGCAACAATGAATTAAGATTTAACATGTTTTGAAAGACATATCAAATTTTGAGTCCAACTCTAGACAGGTTCCAGCCCCAACAACTTCAGGCATAAATAAAATGCCAGAAATTGTCCATGACAATTATAAAGGAAAAACTATGCACATGTTTTCTGGGGCAACCATCAATTGAAAGGTGACAATAAATTTTTCAAAATAAGAACATGATAACTGTTGTGACAAGATAAATAAAATGCTTGTAATATCAATAAAAACAATTAAGTCAAGAAATTTGTATTTGGTTGTCTGTAAGTTATTATCTAAAAGTTCAAAGAAAGACATAATTTTAATATTTCTTGTCTGTATTTCTTCTATTGAAGTTTATGACAAAAAGATCATTACATTTCATTTTTCATATCAGACCCTTTATCGGCCCTCGTTCATGATATCAGCCCTCGAGCCTGCGGCTCTTGGGCTGATATCATGACCTAGGGTCGATAAAGGGTCTGATATGAAAAATGCCATGTAATAATCTATACTTATCAACCCCATAGAAAAGACATTCACACTCGGCCGTTGGCCTCGGTGAATATCATATCTCTTGGGTTGATAAATCATTTTCTCTAATTCTTCGTCAATTTATCCCTTTCTGCACCCATTGTGTAAAAAAAATTTAATCAACGTGTGGTTCGTTTGATCTCAGTTCTTCATTGGTTAAAATCCGATTATGACGTAGAATTTTCTTGCTTTCCTCTGAATTTCCTATTGTGACGGCATGCCGAAAAAAGGCGACCATGCCTGATGACGTCACATAGAAAGAACACATCTTTTTGCAGATCATTCAAAAAGAAGAAAGAAGTTTGCCTGCATATTGTTTGAAAATCATTAGAGAAACAGATTCCACCACCAAATCTCGTGTAATACGATATTTATCCACTCTCGACAGTTAAATTTTAAATATTTAAAACGCTCGGCGAGCCTCGCGTTTTAAATTTGAAAATTTAACTGTCTCGAGTGGATAAATATCGTATCACACTCGATGCAGTGGAAGAATCTATATGTATCAACCTCATCAAAATTCAATAGAAATGTTGTAAAGTTCATTTGCATGTCTGAGCAGAAAGTTGATGAACCAGGGGTATGTCAAAGAACGTCTCGTCCTTTTTCTAAAAAAGTTCATCGGAAGGTACCAAGACCTTGTTGATAAATATTCCGTATCAACTTCACAAATAATACATGATGGTCTTGAAGTATAGATTCTGCATACTGACGTTGTTTATCATCTTAACAACGTGTAATATTGTTCTTTCATTTGTCTTTGTTCTATTATTAATATTACTTTTACTGTTTGGTTTGTTTTCTGTGATATCCATTTGACGTGGCTAGGTACTTATACATCCCGTCAATGTGTTTGTATTATCTTTCATTTTTGCTGGTGTGTTTTGTATATGCGACTTTTTGTGTTTACGTGGTTCTTATAACGTGACTCTGTACTTTAAAAGATCCCGTCATTATGTTATTGTTTTATTATATGTCATTATGTTATTGTTCTATTATAAATTTGAAAATACTTTGAACGACAAACGACAAATTTATTTTACTCGCGTAGTGGTATTTACCATATGTGGATTCTTTAAAATTCTAAAGAACTTCTGGACAATTTTAAATCTCGGTCTATTTCTGAAATTAATTCTAACATAACTTTTGATTTTTTAACCCTGTATACCAACATTCCCCATGTGAAATTATAAAATTGTTTTGAATAAACATTGAATGACAAACTTTTTTCTTATGTGACGTTTACATTTTCTGACGTCAGACACGCGAAGCAATGAATGTGGTTTTTATTTGATAGATGCTTTTGTGCTTTTTTGTAAATAATTGTTTGTTTTGATATTGTAACACAGTGATGACTGCTGTACCCATTTTTTGACTATTTTATTTATAATGTCTGTTTTGTTCACGCATCGTTGTAAATATAACGGAATTTGATAAGACTGTCGTACAAGTGAGAGGTTTAGCGCTATAAAACCAGGTTCAATCCACCATTTTCTACATTTGAAAATGCATGTACCAAGTCAGGAATATGACAGTTGTTGTCCATTCGTTTAATGTGTTTTGTCATTTGATTTTGCCATGTGATTAGGGACTTTCCGATTGAATTTTCCTCGGAGTTCAGTATTTTTGTGATTTTACTTTTTGCATGTCATCTGATAATTTTGGTGGAAATGTGAAGCAGGTAGATCTAGACGATCTGGACATTTTTGCCATAGTCAGATTTTCTTTTTCTATAATGGTTTTCGATGAGAAGAAATAACACAAACTTTATACTAGATACCCTAAGTATTATTCAGTTAGAACTGGTTGAAATTTGTCATAGTTACAGAGGAGAAGGTTTATTTTTTCCAAAGTTATAAAGAAGACGAACGAGAAGTGATGTAAATAGCTCGCATGGCTCATAGCTAAAGATTTATTAACGAAATCCTTTTTTTTTTCTATGTTCAAGCACAGATAGACATCCCTTTTGATTAACTCCAACTATTCATATATCACCGGGTATGCAATGCAAGCCTCATTTTCAGCAGTATCAAGATCAAAAGCAGGTCAAAATATGTAATAAATCAAGATTGAGGTAATGGACATGTTATATTAGAGATAATATTTTGGAGCACAGTAATAACTGTCAGTGTCGAGCAAGGATTCTACGAAAGAGGACCAAAAGTAGAAAAAAAATACCGAACTCCATGGAAAATTCAAAACGAAAAGTTCTTTATCAAAAAGAAAAATCAAAAGCTCAAACACATCAAAAGAATGGAAAACAACTGTCATATTCCTGACTTGGTACAGGTATTTTCTTATGTAGAAAATGGTGGATTAAACCTGGTTTTATAGCTAGCTAAACTTCTCACTTGTATGACAGTCGCATACAATTCCATTATATTGACAACAATGTGTGAACAAAATAAACAGACATACAGGAGCCTGTTGTTCAGTGGTTGACGTTTGTTGGTGTGGTTCATAAGTGTTTCTCGTTTCACGTTTTTCATATAGATTAGACCGTTGGTTTTCCTGTTTGAATTGTTTTACACTAGTCATTTTGGGGCCCTTTATAGCTTGCTGTTCGGTGTGAGCCAAGGCTCCATGTTGAAGGCCGTACTTTGACCTATAATCATTTACTTTTTACACATTGTGACTTGGATTGAGAGAGGTCTCGTTAGTACTCATACCACATCTTCTTATTTATATATAATTGGTAAAAATGTCAAAAACAGGGGTACAGCAGTTAACATTGTGTTATAATCTTAATCGCTATAAAAACAAACAATTATGTCAACAAAGAAAAAAAAATGACATATAGACAAAGCACATAAGCAAAAATGAAAGACAAAAATACAAAAAATTCGTAAGGGATTCCGTGGAACTCTGTGTCTCGCCTGCGATTGCTGCTGTCAGTGTAAAAGTGTAATGTTGACTTAAAAAGTGACTAGTACATTTATCAATAAATACAGAATTTAAAAAAAATATCAAACTTTTTCTTTAGGTGATATTTCATGGTCTTGGAGATTAGTTTCTGTCCAAGTTTCATAACAATCCATGAAGGTTTATGAATTAATCATGTCAAAAAAGTGCAATCCAGACTGTCTGTAAATGTTAACTGTAAAAAACTAAATCTGAATGTTAACTGTAAAAAAGGCCATTTATGAGTAAAAAACGGAAAATGAAAAAAAATATTTTCAAAATTTTGCTATGGATACTGTATTTTGGTAATAAACAAGCTTCTGTCATAAAATTCAAAGTAGGTTTGGCAAAGTTATTGATGTCTAAAACACTTTAACCACAGACTGAACCTAAATGTTGACGACGCCTACGCCGACGACATAATTTAGGATCGCTTGTTCTCGCTTTCGCGAAATAAATTTTGCAGGCTCGAAAAAATGACCATAGCACAATATTATAAACACAATGGCGGGGCGTATAAGTTCCGATCCACGCCAAAAGGATATTACCAAAAATGGACTAAACAGTAAAGGTTAATAATTTACAACGACAAATAAACGAACACTATAACACGTAATTAAAATGATAAACACCGTCAGTACCTAGAATCTATACTTTAAGACCATCGTGTATTACTTGTAAAGTTGATACGGCATATTTATCAACAAGGTCTTGGTATCTTCCGATGAACTTTTTAAAAAACAGGACAAAACGTTCATTTACATAACCCTGGTTCATCAACTTTCTGCTCAGACACTGGTGACGTTTTATAAAGTCTGAGTAGCAGCCGTAAGCTCTTGAATACCGAATGAGTTGGGAAATGTATATCAGTTTGTATATTGCTACTAAGGTGGGGGAAATTGATAATTTCAAAATTAAAATCGTCTCGTTTGTCATAGATTCTGGTACTGAGATGACCGCTTATGTCAAATTCGAGGTATAAGTCTAAAAATTAGGCGGAGGAAGCCAATCAGACAAGTTTAGATTGTTAATAGAAAGAACATCATCAATATATCTGAATGTGAAATTAAATGATATGGCTTCTTTAATCTTCTTGTTTTTGACAAGTGTCTGAAGGACATGCTACCATTTTTATATTGAAAATTAAAGCATTGTGGATTATTTCTTTTGGACGATGGGGAATGGTGGTATGCAGGTTTGAAAAATCAAAAGTTTTGATAGAATTAATTTCATAGAAAGATCGAGATTTAAAATTATCCAGAAGTTCTTTAGAGTTTTTTAGAATCCACATATGGTTAATACCACTACGCGAGTAAACAGTTTCACATTATTTCTGAAGACCCTCTTTCACTGTGGACAGAAATTTTTTTTAAATCTAATGGACAATTCCTTTGTAGAACATGCATGCAGATGAGCCGGCAACAACAACATATTTATCGTGAAGAGATGATAGACATTTCACAGCTTCTTTGTCTCTGAAAACGGACTTTGGTCGCGATCATTCACACAGTTTTTCAACTTATGAGTTCGACGTTTTATCAGAGGTGATTGTTTTGACCCATTCTGTCAAAGTGTCCAGTTCAACTTCTTCTCGTTTAATCTATGCTCTGGCGTAGTCCTTATTGGAATCCACAATTATTTTGCAGTTATGGTTCCAATTGATGTGTGTGGGTTCTCTGAACTTAAGACAATGAGATATCACCTTTCGGGGATGTTCATGTTGAATTATGTTTAGATCCCCAGTAATAACATGGCCAAAGGGGCTGTTAATATAAGGTGAGTGCACGTGGGAACAGTCACATGTCGGAGTTTGTTTAGGTATTCTTCTAAATCAAGGTCCTGCAAGAGAGGACAGGCTGTAAATAAACTGTTAACACAGAGATATGTCTCGCCTATTTGTTATTTTGATAATGCAAATGTTGAAATTAAAATAGCAATACTTTAACATATAAGTTTTGCAAGTATTCAAAGTCAATAAACCATGACTGAAGGTACAGGGCTAAACAATCACCATGGAAATGAGATGTGCCAATGCTAATACAGCTGCATACCAAATACCATTGACTTATCATAAGTCGTTCCCTTTAAACAAACCTAAACACAAACATTAACTTGTAAACTATGTAAAAGATTCAAAGTCAATGAACCATAATGAGGGAATGGGGCTATATAATCTCCATGGAAATGAAACTTGCAAATGCCAATACATTTGCACACCAAATATCATGGACTTACCATTAGTGGTTCATCTTAAACTGATCTTATCACAAACTAATACTATGAGGGGTAAGGACCAAAAAATCTCCATGAAAATGATATGTGCCAATGCTTATACAACTGCATACCAAATATCATTGACCTACCATTAGTGGTTCATCTTAAACTGATCTTATCACAAACTAATACTATGAGGGGTAAGGACCAAAAAATCTCCATGGAAATGATATATGCCAATGCTTATACAACTGCATACCAAATATCATTGACTTACCATTAGTAGTTCACCATAAACTAGACCTAATCACAAACTAATACATGTAAACTAACAAAGTTTCAAAGTCAATAGACCATGACTGCAAACTAACACATTGTTGATGCCGCAGACACCACCACCGCCTGAAACAGCATACCTATGCCTCGTTTTTTTGACTCCATCAAGGCGAGACAAAAATCAAACAAATGTACTGGGAAAATTTTTTTGAGAGGTTGAGACCCCTTTGCCAACCACTGTAGAGCTAGTAGAGTAGTAATTGCATTCTTTTTCTAATAATCCTTTATGAGTAGTTTTGAAGTAAGAATGCACATCATTTCACGAAATACCCCGACCCTGACCCCACTGGTCATTTCAAATGAGATGCATAAACACTTGGGATTTAGGAAATGGTAAAAAGTTATATTATTGAAAAGTTGACTGTGTGGATAACTGGAAATTGTAGTCATAGATCAAGACATAATCTATCTTTATTCCTTTCTTTAAATAATGCCAATACATGAAATAACACTTTCTAGCTATAGTCCTTGTAGCAAACTTTATTTCAGGTGAACTTTACTCTGTCCAATATATAAGACAGCAAGGGACCAACCATTTGACACCCTTTATGATTTTTTTTTTGTGTGTATATATTTCATTTTTCATTAAAAAAAAAACCTGTTCACAACATTTTATGGATTAGGATGTTTATTTTCATCCTGCCTTTGTAAAGATTATTCATTTTGCCAGAGGCAATGTCATGTCATTTGTTTTCATATATTCAAAATGCTCCTGCTCCCTCCCTGAATACAAAATGGTCATCCCCTTAGATATTCATGTAACTTAGAAATGATTCCTCAGAAATCAGTACTTCTCCTCAACGTTACTGAAATATTTGCCACTGGCATTAAGCATCAATCAATCAATAAATCAATTAGAAATAAGTCTGAGTACAAACGATGTTTTATTTGTAAAGCACCAAATCATTATAAATACAACAATAGTACAAAACAAAATCTTTAACAAGAATATAAAAAACATAATCTCAAAAACAACCTTTACCAATCATAATTATGTTCCACAGACCTAAATCTCTTTAAAAATTAAAAAGAGGGCATGAAAAATTTCACTTTAATTTGTTTCACTCATGTGGTGAAAATTTAAATTGTTGATGAAAACTTTTTAAGATTCTAAAGAATGCATTTGTCCATGTGTCAATAAAATCAAATGTTATTCTGTGCTACACATAGCTGTTGAACACGATTTTAATTGCAAATTTTACTGTGTTTGTAAATTTGTATATCAAATGACATATTTAACCCAGTGACAGATATAGAGCGACAAATACAGTTTTTGCATACACTCTTTACAAGTCCCAATCCCATCCTTGCCTTGGAGCACCTGTATGAAAATAACTCAATGAAAATTGGTCTTGTGTCATTTAACAAATAATATATTTACTTCAAAATGCAGGTAAGATACGCTTTATTAAGTACTACTCTATAAAACAAACCTGACAATTTGGTGCAAATAAACATACTTTACAGACAATTCAATTGCATTTTTTTCAGTTCATTGACATATCAATTATCAACTAAAAGTAATGAGTGTAACAATTGCACAACCTCAAAAAAAAATTTAGCAGAAATAATGTGCCCAACACCACATGTATACAGGTGGTTGAGAACAACCAGTGATAGTTTACTTATATATAATTTCAATATAACATCACAACAGCTAACTGACCAATAGGATTACCCTTAGTAATTGACCTAGGTCATCAGACAAGAATACAATGTTTAAACTAATATATCTTTTTACAGATAATATTTTGCATTATTTTCATTTCATTTTGGGTCTGAATGTCTAGGTTTTTTTAATTTTTGGTTTGCTGTCACACAAGGCAACGTCACTTATATAAATAACACATGAAAATTAGTTGTCTTACAATATTTCATAAACAAAAGGAGTTTCTACATCACAAAATATGAAAACACTTCTACAGCATTTTACTTTTTTCTCGCTAGATTTCGTAACATACAATCTACATTTACATTAAAACACAACCTTATGCTAAAATTAAATGAGCTAAATTTCAAAATATAATTCTCTATAAATAAATATATAAAAATTTAATAGTGCATTATAATTCTTTTTTCACTAAAAGCCATATAAATACGGTAATCTATAAATTCTCTATATATAACAATAAAAAAAAATTAATAATCTGATTGACTATCAATATACAAATCTGTAAGCTTTTATATTACTTTAAATGTTAAGCCTTTTTTCTGAATTTTGTTTATAATTTTAGCCTGGTACCAGTGCTGCAATAGTTCTGTTGGTAACAGAATACCTTTCCATGAGCAATGGGACATATTGGTTTTTGGGGTTTTTTTTGTAAATTTTTTATAAAGTCTGTGGTTAAATTATACATTTTAATGTTCAAAAGTCACAAAAAGGTGTTTACTGCATGTTCCAAGTAAATTAGAAAAATCTTTGTTTTTCATGGAAAGTTCTGTAATTACAACAAAGAACAACACAATAGTGTACTGCTCATCAAATTTTCAACAAGTTATAAAATATTGATCTGCTCTGATAACATAATTTCTTTTTAATTTCTCAATCAATTAAAACACAATTTCATTATGAACATGTGTATAGATAGTTTTTAACTGATGTAACTCGAGTACAAATTATTTCCATTTATTCCATAAATTATCCATATTCAACTTGTTAAACTGACCCCTAGACTTATCTAAAGTTGATTTCCAAACAATTTTAACTTGTTTTAGTCTCATATATTTCATGACAACAATCCATTATAGACAGGATCTGTTCTAACACTTGTTTGTATTACATGTTTGAATTTGATTACCGGTAGTCAAATAAGAAAATCAACATGTTTCACCTTCAACATGGCGGCCAAAGGAAATGGCTCCAACTCAAATTATGTTATATCAAAATCTATCTATTGCTGGTTTTTCTATGTTGTGAGATCATCTTTGTTTGTGATGGCATCATCTGTGTAGATGTCACTTAACAAGTGCAATGTGTATCAAAATTTTTCCTTTTTGAACTGTTTTGAAATAAAAACATTGCAAGCTTCAGAACAGAAAAGACAATAATAAAATGCTTTCAAGTAATCAAACATTACTTTTTCACCAAATGTCAGACAAACAGTAAACTTTTAGATGCTTGGCAAATAATATTTTTAAAAGTCTTTTAGCTTTTACATATATTGTAGGAATTTGTGTTCTTGAACTAGTCTAAGAACGTCACCAAAATTCTAATGAAAAATGGAATAAAAATACATTTTAGTACAAACATTTAGGGATGGATAAAAAATAATACAACAAAGGTTTCGTTCAAATATCGTTGCTAGGTCAACTGTTTGGCATGTACAATGAGTTTGCTATATCTTTTAAAATAAAATATTTTCAAGTGATAAAAACAGAAGTTTTTTTTACAATATAACATAATAAAATCCACTTCATACCCTTACCAATCAAACAGTTTATTACACTTAACAAAAGTATAAGCAATGATGGCTTTATCAGAAGCCATACATTACATTATAGCTTAGATGACTAAAGTCATTTCCAACTTGCCATCTTGGAAAAATTTGTTACGCTTTTGTACTCCCATTTTTTACAAAACTCTGAGGTTAAATAAAAGCCAGCAGGAGGAGCCAGCTCATTGTGGACAGGTTGTGCTGTAGCTGGTGCTGAGCTGTAGTGCGTTTCTACAGAGGGTTATACAGAAATTATAATGACAATATGACAATCTGCTAACAAAAACAAATAAGTGAACTAATATTGCATTGATGAACTAGATTTATACATGCATGAGCCATGTCTTCTACAACAAATTTATCTTAAAATGAAAAATTCCTGAACACATGTAAGCCCTCATGAAATAAACTATCTTATTCGCATTTACTGAATATTTCAAAAAAATACATAGTCCTTATTCAATTTATGTATTACAATTCTCTGACACTAAAATCAACAAGGGGACATTCACTCTTTTTTCATGTATTTTCCACCCAGTAAAGATAATAATCCTTAATTAACCAAAAGCTATCAATGTATCAATTTCCCTTCCTTCAGTTTTAGGTACAATGTATATTTTTTTTCATTTTAACCACAAAAAGATCGAGATTCATGTGATTATCATTTTGGTTTTGATGAAATTTATTCACAAATTATCTCCCCTCAAAACAATTTACAGATAGATATACTGTATGGACACTTTTTTATTGTTGGAGATTGTTTGCAGACCTATTTTGTTTGTGTTGTTTAGTTGATGTCTATTTGATGTATATCATTTAATTCACAATATCCACAAACGATGTTTATTCAAGAATATAAAGCCTTGTACAGTAGTGTGTATAAACAAGTGCAGAAAATAGTTTCCATTACTGTGGATTCATTTATTTCCGTGGGTACCAATTTTCGTGGATAGAGGAAAACTTGCATATTCATAGATATTCAAATTCGTGGTTTTGACAAGGTTCACATGCATTCCTTTAAACAATTTGCATTTCGTTGAACATTTAAATTCGTTGTTTCCTTGTACCCACGAAATCCCCGAAAATTGGTAACCAACGAATAATAATGAATCCACAGTATATTGTTTACACAGAAAAGAAGGTGATATTTTCCATTTTTTAGTGTCAATATCCACACTGTTGTGTGATAAATTTTAGACAAATATTTTAAAACTCTTGCTTTTGTGACAATTTAAAACATATATACTCAATGTAAATAATCTTATGTTGATTAACAATTTATGTTTACAATTGTTTTTCAAAGCAATGTAAGATGTGTATTTTTTTACCTAATGCAAGTGTATAGTTTTGCATAAGAATAGATAACAATGGCTGAATACTATCGAAAAAAAGTTGTAGTATACTATGATAATGTGTGTATATATCTATCAATTTACCTTCAACCTTAGTAAGTGATAATACAGGTAATACTGGTAAAAAAAAATAACTGTAAACTTGTTTTAGTTAAAAAATCAAAAATCCACCAAAGATTTTACATCACCATATTTTTTACAATTTTGCCCTTTTTAATTACTACACAAAATATTTACTTATTGTACAACCAAAGACTTATTTTCTATTATGAACCCTCTGTTTTTTTTCCCAGTAATTGGAATTAACAATGGTAGGGTTGAGTGCTAAAACACTAGTTAAACCTGCCTACATGTTTATGTGCCTGTCCCAAGAGAGGAATCTTGTCAGTGGTTGCCTTTAATTTCAAATTATTATTATACATTTGTACCACATGTTAAAATACCAGTTTGGTTAATATGAGGGTGAGTGACAATTTTCTTAATATCACCCTCTCATGCGGAACAATCAAAAATCTATAATTCAAAAGACAATAGTTTAATTTTAAATCAATAACTTTAAAGACAATGATTTTATATCTAAATCAATAATCATCCGTCCCTTGGCCTATATCACCCTGCTCAGTCACTGAGTAATTCTCTTATCACAGCTTTGAGATGTGAGCAGGCATTATCAGCGACGTCACAATATCTGAGGAGAAGTAATTAGCGATGTCACAATGTGTGAGGAGATGTTTTTAAGCTTGGTTTCATCAAGCGTAAAACTGTCTGATGGAGAGGATCATTTATAGAACAATAAACAGATTACTGGATTTTCTATATATAGATATCGTAAAATATCAGCTGCTCGACACAATATGATGAAAGTTTTCTAGCATGGAAGCAAAATAGAATTATTCCTGAAATTTATAGATAAGAGGTTGCATGGCACTTTTTCTCTAACTTACAAACAAAAAGTATGAACCACTTTGTCTCTTGCACACCACTTCAAAATTTTCATTTGTAAATATGTGCTTTGAATTGGAGATCATGATAGTTTACTCTATTGCCCTTGAATCATTTATAAGAAGCCTTGTAACCTCTGATATATTTTTTTCTGGAATATCGATCTTATGTAAAATGCATTGAAATGATAACAGCCTCAAGCCTTTACTCTATTCCTCTACTTATTTCTATGTCCCTGAATAATGAATTCTGAGTATTTCTATTGGAATGATATCATCATAATGGAATGTTTTCGCTTTTGGTGGTTCTACTATCTCATAGGCTAATCCTTCATTGGCTGTAAAAAAAATGAAAATAAAACTTAATTCTGACACTGTGAAATATATTAGAATTGTAAATATAATAAAAAAACTACTTTTTCATTTTTTGTTATTTTAGAACATTTGTGTTTTTTTTGGACAATACATTGTATTTGACAGGGCAAGTGCATTTGCATTGGAGAATAACAAAATATTTTAAATAAGAAATATATCCAAGTACATGAAGTAAAAAATGACAGAAATATTTTTTTTTCTATAACTAAAATGAGTGAAAAACGGACAAAAAGGTATTTTTGACAATGTCCCATATTGTATACTGTGGATTCATTTATTTTTCGTGGATAATAACTTGTTTCATATCCAGTCTTTCGCTGCTTTAAAGCTTAGAGCAGCATATACTAAACTTTAAGTCTTTGGCTTGACCCAAACATTCCTGCCCTGGAGACTTGCAGTCATGCTACGATGTGATCAATGTGGTCATTCAGATTTAGACCATGTAGACTGATGTGTGGAAGTTACAATCATAATTTAATTTTTAGGGTCTTGTAGAAAGAGTTCAAATGCTATTAAGTTGAACTACAATGTATTAAGTACAGATGTACTTCTTACCAAGATTTATAAGAAAGAAATCTCTAGTGTCTTCATTTCTTACTGTAGATGCTATATAAGCTACAGGTACAATATTTTTCTTTGGTTTCAATACTTTGAGCAATACTCTAACTAAAGACGGAATCACTTCCTTGTCATATACAACATCTGAAAATACACAAATAAACAAGATCTGAAAATACACTAATAAACAACACCTGAAAATACACAAATAACAACCACTGAAAATACACAAATAAACATCACCTGCAAATACGCAAATAACAACCACTGAAAATACACAAACAAACAACACCTGCAAATACGCAAATAACAACCACTGAAAATACACAAATAAACATCACCTGCAAATACGCAAATAACAACCACTGAAAATACACAAATAAACATCACCTGCAAATACGCAAATAACAACCACTGAAAATACACAAACAAACAACACCTGCAAATATGCAAATAACAACCACTGAAAATACACAAATAAACATCACCTGCAAATACGCAAATAACAACCACTGAAAATACACAAACAAACAACACCTGCAAATATGCAAATAACAACCACTGAAAATACACAAATAAACATCACCTGCAAATACGCAAAAAAAAAAACACCTGAAAATACACAAATAAACTGTTATCACAGAGATATGTCTCGCCTTTTTGCAATTTTGATAATGCAAATGTTGAAATAAAAATAGCAATACTTTAACATGTAAGTTATGCAAATATTCAAAGTCGATGAACCATGTCTGAAGGTACATGGCTAAAAAATCTCCATGAAAATGAGATGTGCTAATGCTTATACAACTGAAAACCAATTAACATTGGCCTACCACTAATGGTTCCCCTTGAACTGACCTAATCACAAACTAATACATGTAAACTAAGCAAAATTTTCAAAGTCAATAGACCATGACTAAGGGGGCAGAGCCAAATAATCTCCATGGAAATGAGGTATGCCAATGCTTATACAACTGCATAACAAATATCATTGACCTACAACTAGTGGTTCCCCATAAACTGACCTAATCACAAACTAATACATGTAAACAAAGCAAAATTTTCAAAGTCAATAGACCATGACTGAGGGGGCAGGGCCAAATAATCTCCATGAAAATGAGATGTACCTATGCTAATACAACTGCATACCAAATATCATTGACCTACCACTAGTGGTTCCCCACAAAACTGACCTAATCATAAACTCATACATTGTTGACGCCGATGCCATTGATGCGGAAACAGCATACCTATGTCTCGCTTTTTGACTCCGTCAAGGCAGGAGTCAAGGCATGGCAAAAACAGAACATGAATGTAAACAAATAAAATCGAAATTTTGCTCATTTACTCATTTATTTGTTCAAACATTCTTCTAATCTTATACCTTTCTCACTTTTTTTCTTGTGGTTTTGAGTACATATGAGTCTGTTAACTCCCCTGTCATATAGAAGCTTTACAATCAATAATCTGAAGGCTCTGCTTTCTGTGGACAGGTTTTTTGTTGAAAATTGGACATAACCATTTGAACAAATACATTTATATGCAAATGTAGTCCCTGGAAATTCTACTTAATTGATTCTTTCACTGAACAACTAGGGATTTTAAAAACAACTTAACATTTTAGCGTCAATGTTGAATTGCAGGATAAAACAATAAACAGACATCACAGTAAAATATAAAATTTATACTCGCTTCAAAACAGGAGAAAACTTGGACGTGTAATCAAAATTATATATTCATATATACCTGCTGCTAATATTATATCAGGTGCTAGTTTGTCTAGAAAATCATGACTGCCTTTACTCCAGTCTAATTGTAAAAGACTTATTCTCTTGTCACAACAAAGTTTATAACTTTCCGCATAGTCTCCTTCTTCCCAGAATTCCTCATTTGGCGTAAAAATATCAATGTCTAAATCCTCGTCAGATTCTTCCTCTAAGTCGTCTGCTGAGGCAGAAGATGTACAACTTATTTCCATAATGTCCGACTGTTCCATACCAATATCTTGTTTCACACTGAGCTGACGTCTAATGCTTCGAATCATTTTCCGTCTTTTTGATGTGACAGTCTGATTTTCTGGTAGGATGGCTTTAATAGCACAAGAATTAGGATCAGAATTGAAATTGATCTCTAGATTTACCATCAAAAGGTATAAGACTTGTGGATGGCAGTCTGAAAATGTCAGCGATCTTAATTTACACTGTTTACAAATAGCTATTCCAGTAAGACCAAGTCCACTTCCAAGCTCTAAAACCTTCCTAGAATAAATGCACACTTCCAAATATTAAACTTTACATCATCTTTTAATATAATTTCAAGGGAATGTGGAACCTTTTTGTGTTATTTTATCATGGAATATATCATTGGAATACAAGCTACCTGAATGCCAAAACTTCACAGTATGATAACAATTAAAACTTAATAAAGAATGCCTTCTTTAACAACTTCCTTTTGATAGATGCATTCAAAACACAATCATACTGGTCTTTTAAAATCAATGTGAATGATCATTTTGATTAAATATAAGTTTTCAGTTTTAATAATTTTTTTTTTTAAATCCGGCTACTCTTTTTAACTTAAGTTATAGGCTTTTTTTAAAACTTATACATGTTATATATTATGATAAATCTATACACACTGTGATGCCAAATTTCGGATTTCTAATTATGCAACATTTTTTCATATATCATTCAACTAGAATGGATATAACGCCACAAATTTCAGGACATTTATTTCACAATTGAAGGTCTGAAATTGAGTGCACATGTGCAGACGTTGTGTGATTGATTTTAGGTTGCATAAAAATGCAATAAAAACTATTATATTTGAGTATTAAAAGGCATCACTTTTTGATTTCATGGTTGCAAATATTGGTTTACTGGCTCTGTTAACGTGTCACCAGTCATCTCAATTTATAACCATCAAATAGCCAGTTGATGCCTGCAAATCTTCTAATGCAATACTGTTATCTCCTAGGTACAGGATGATACCTGATAAATTGGAGGACAGAAGAAGGGTCAACTGAAACTGATCTCAAGATTTACCGTAAAAAGGTATGTGACTTGTGGATGACAGTCTAAAAATGTTCAATTTGTCATATATATGAAGGTGAACTATAAAATTGAGAATGGAAATGGGGAATGTGTCAAAGAGACAACAACCCGACCATAAACTACATATAACTAGAATAAGTCTGATTGTGTATATTTTTTGTGGTACAACTGTTTTACCGACAAATGATATCATAGGAAGTCATTTCAAATTTTATGTCAATTTATGTCTGTAATGTTGTATAGAAATAAATAACTTTGATTTGTTTTATTGTCGTGACTACCAATTTTTCATGGAATGAGGAAAAACAGTATTTTCGTAATTATTTGATTTCTTGGTCTTGTCCAATTCTGCATACTGTTGTCTAAAGAAAATTTGTCTTTTGTTAAATACTTAGATTCAAGATATACCTACATGTATATGCAGAAATTTCAAGAAAATTAGAACTTAGTGTGTAATCATGAATCCACTGTTACTGTTAGTCTTTAACTACTCTACAAAATCAACAGAATCCTTACCTGTTTTCTAACAAGTCACTGTTCTCAAATGCCCATTCTGCTAGGTGTAAGGCAGCCTATAAATATCAAAGTTATCTAAACATTACACAGACCACACAAGGTCATTCAGTTTATCAGTTACAATCAATCTTGCTTCTGTTGAGTGAATCAATGGGAAACAACCCATAGATTCCTCAGGGTATAAAAATTGTTCCGAGTTCCTTTATCTGAGGGGTTCAACTCCTTCGCAAGGGAGATTTGTTTGGCTGTGTGGGATATATATATATATATGTCCCAATGGGGATGCTTAGCCCGATGCCACATGAAAGGAATTGCCACACTTTCAGCACATTAAAAAACCTTGCAACAACTCCCATGCAACAACTCTTTGAAAAGTCTGTAGATGGCCTGTTGCAAGGCAAAATGTCTGCCCCTATTGAACATGCCCTCAATTTCAAGTGGCAGTCAAAATTTCCCAATTTTCATCCTGGTCGACCCACTTTGAAGAGCCAACCCATTGAATGTATGTTTATTTGTTCTCGTTCTAAAGATGCATGCAATATTTACCACTGGATGTTAACAAACAACAATCAATCACTATGAAATCCCCGATTAATGACCCAGTGGTATAAGCAGAAAGTTTTGTCAGAGAAATCATCTATCATCAGAAGCATTCACTGTGATAATCCCCCACAAAAAGTAATTTTATAACAGTGAAAATTTACCACAAAAAGTGATTAATCACTATGAAAATCTTCACAACAGAAAGGAATTTTATCCCTGTGGAAATTCACCACAAAAATGATTTTATCACTGTGATAATCCACAACAAAAAGGCGATTTCAAACTAAATTACATTGTGTATACTGTATTAAAACATAAAAATAGTTTCTCTACTGTTTTTATTATAAGTTCTTTTTATATACGTTTTGTCAATCTACTGATCAAGATTAAAAATGGGAAGGTTGAGATCTCGTAAAACTTGTTTAACATGCCACATTTTCATGTGCCTTTCCAAATTACGGACCTAAGCGTTGTCATACATTTAGGTCATATCTTTTACGTATTTTTTTTTTTGAGAATTCAATTTTAAATGATATATCTTTGACTCTTCTCTTTAATACACAACTTTTATAGACTCAGATTGATTTAGAGCTTGCCATATTGCATAGACACCTGTTCATTATTGAAGACTGTATGTTAGCCTCTAGATTAGTTGCAATGCATCATGGCAGTGTAGAATTGTTGGATTATTTTATCTTCTTTTTTCTCCTTAGGAGACTTAATGTTTGGGTTGTAACATCAGGATTAAAGGTAGTTTACAGACATGACAGTACATCTCTTGATTCATGTTCAGAAATTAATGCTTTCATTTATTATTGGGAATCCTAAGATAACCTCTGGCAAAAATGCAAAATATAATTATAAATGTGATTGCAAAAATTTTATGAAGGAAAATGACACGACTGTCATACAAGTGAGTTTAGCTAGCTATAATACCAGGTTTAATCCACCTTTTTCTACATAAGGAAATGCCTGTACCAGGAATATGACAGTTGTTTGCCATTCGTTTGATGTGTTTGAGGTTTTGATTTTGCCATTTGATATTGGACTTTTCGTTTTGAATTTTCCATGGAGTTCGATATTTTTGTTATTTTACTTTTCCTTACTGTAATTATATATGAATGCAGTTTTATATTATAGCAAACCTAATACTGTTGCATGTTTCACATTAATTAAAATATCGCAATAATTTCTGATTTTACAGTATTTCTTCATAAAAGTGGTACTCATTTTTCCTTCATCAAAATACTGTTTTTTCCCATAATGCCTCTCTCTGACATACCTGCCATGTATTAAGTCCAGTCGTTCCTTGGGATATGAGGTGTATTGATTCCTGTAGGCTTACTGTTTCACTGTTTGGCTGCAATAAGAAAAAGATTTTTAGTACAGGAACGAATAAAAATGGAAACAGCCTGGCAAAGAGAGATAAGACAAACTGAAAATCACACAACTTTTTTAGGCTTTTTATTTTTTCTGGAATCAAATGTTGGACTGCTTTTGGTATCTGATTAAATATGTTAAATGTCATGATTAGTGTGGATTCTTTTGCAATCATCATGTTAACATACTCTGGATTAAAGAAGTATTGAGGAATAATTATGGGATATAAAAAGAACGCCAATATTTAATTTTACTCTTATTATTTTTATGAATAAAATATGATAGGCAAGATGACTTATACATGTATAATTACATAATAATGAATTAATGTAATTTTTTTATTGGAAAATTTGTTCTAATGGGAAATGACTATTTAAAAATACAATGTATAGTTGAAAAGGGTTTGATTCATCAAATCAGTACTCAAGCACAAAAAAAGTATCTACTTCATAGTAGCCTATTTTAGCCCAGAAGTAACCTATTTCAGACAAGGAGATCAATAACTAATCTTTAAACATAAGATTATGATTTTAAAGTTAGACTGATCTGCCTCCTTTATCTGTTATATTTTAACATAGTTAATAATAAGGTTCAGGTATTCACCTAGATAAGATTCACCTAGATAAGGTTCAGGTATTCGCCTAGATAAGATTCAGGTATTCGCCTAGATAAGATTCAGGTATTCGCCTAGATAAGATTCAGGTATTCACCTAGATAAGGTTCAGGTATTCACCTAGATAAGGTTCAGGTATTCACCTAGATAAGATTCAGGTATTCACCTAGATAAGGTTCAGGTATTCGCCTAGATAAGATTCAGGTATTCGCCTAGATAAGATTCAGGTATTCGCCTAGATAAGGTTCAGGTATTCGCCTAGATAAGATTCAGGTATTCGCCTAGATAAGGTTCAGGTATTCGCCTAGATAAGATTCAGGTATTCGCCTAGATAAGATTCAGGTATTCGCCTAGATAAGATTCAGGTATTCGCCTAGATAAGGTTCAGGTATTCGCCTAGATAAGGTTCAGGTATTCACCTAGATAAGGTTCAGGTATTCACCTAGATAAGGTTCAGGTATTCACCTAGATAAGGTTCATCAGCTTCTTCATCAAATTATTTTAAATCATCATGAAAAAATATATTAATTTTCACATAAAATTATCTAATGAGATGCTGTTGCAGCTGTTTGTTTAACCTCAGGTTCAAATGGGATTTTCAGGGATATCCCTGATTAGAAAGCACATTTAACAATTTTACCAGATGATAAGTTTTGTAACAAAGGATGTCATCTTCATCTTCAGTCTGTTGTAAAAGGTCTGTGTACACCTCGTAGATTTCATCACACATTTCAACTTCACTTTCCTCTAACTGAAATTAATAAGATACGTATCAAAATGCTAGTGTACCAAAAACATAATTGAAATAAAATTGAGAATGTAACACTATTAACGCTGAGAACCAGACAATCTGACTTGTTTACAAAAAAGTAGCATATCCAGATATATGTAAATAATTACATTAAATCATTTTCTTACATATGAAATGAATGTTTTATTCTAATCAGCTGCTGGAAGCTCTCTTTAGAAATGTTGAACGAGATATTAATTATACTTGCTACTTGGTTAAAAAATCTTTTTGTTTTGTAGATCTTGATAATTCTTATTTAGCAGAATTGTTTCACCTGTTTTAAATAAAGTAATCTTGAAAAAAAAATGTTAACTCTTAAGAAAACATGTCTCTCTAAAGTCTACCAGTAAAAATTGTTGTGTCAGTCAGTGAATTTGTGACTCTGAGTCGACAAGTATTTGTTCTTATTCCTAAATGATTCATGCCAAGCTAAAACATGTAAAAGGTACATTTGTAGATATTCCATTGTTCGACCTGACAACCTCTTACACCCAAAGTAAACATGCCATGAGAGCACTGGAGAGCTTAGAAAATTAGATACCAACTTTTAAAATTTGTATTGATGATTTTAAGTGTCATTGCCCAATTTGGGTTGCTGACTCATTCACATATATAACATCTTTTATTCCCAATATATATTGAGATAACTCAAGATTACAATATACCAAAAATCTTGGCATGAAAAGATCCAATATACAGTGCACACAAAATGATTTAGTAAAAATCACTCTCAGTAATGATTTTTCTCATTCTTTATAATTACGGTAGAGTTTGATTAAGTTTAAAATATTTTACTGCATATTTCATCAGAATTAGAGTATTTTTAATCTCAATATCCCTGTTTCATAGTGATTTATACACTATTGTGAAAAAATAATTTCATAAAATCTGAGGTTAAACATGAGTGGGCATAAGTAGGCTACCAATTATCAGTTCAGCTGGACATGACAAAATCAAACCAAAATGCAGTGTATTTAAACAATAACTGAATAAGCTTATGATTGTTAAGCAAACCTTGTGAAGTAGTGTCTTCATGAAAGCTTTTTGGTAGGAAACTGATGGAGGATATTTTTTGCAAAGATCATTTAAAACTGTGGCATTGAGAACAGCCTTCTGTTCCTCTGGACCAATCTGTGCACTTGTAATAAGCTCTGTCTGAAAAAAAAAGATATAAAAAGGTTGCTATATATATAATACTTTTTCAATGTATGATGATTTATTGCATGTATTGATTGATGTTTGCTCAACATCTAAATGCTTTTTTTTCATCTAATAGTAACTTACATCTTAAACATGTTAAAGTAAATGGAATATTATGACCTATTATGACTATTATCAAAATCATAAAAAAATCAATGATGATATCCCACTACATAAATTGATGTATATAGTGTTTATCATGTTTATATTTGAGTGAGTGCAAAGAACAATAAAGTAAAATTGCTCATTTTCTAAGTTGACCATGAAATCACTATAACATGAATGTAAATGTACCTTAATTAGTTTAAAACTACAGAGTAACACCAGAACTTTATCATGTTTATTACTAGCCATTAAATCAAGGGACATCTATAGTCCTATAATATATGCCTTCGCATTATATATTCACTATTTAACGTTTTCATGCTGATATTTTCATTTTTTTTTTTTTAAGGCACATTGATAATAAAAAAAAAAAAAAGAAGAAAAATAGCAAAATCAGTAAAAAGAAAACAGAAATAGAAAATAATGCCCCCGAGTTCATATATTATAGGACTAGGGACATCTAATGTACATACTCCTGCAACATTCAGCAAAAAGAAAAAAAGACAACTCACTTACACATACATACATGTATTTTTGTTCTAAAAAACAGGGAATATAACCTATTGCAACTATCTACATATGTATTCTGGAAATACATAATTGGTACCAATGGAATTCTAACCCTCAACCTCCAGATCTAAAGCCAGCGCTCTAACAGCTTGAGTAAATGAATATTTCCCCTTCCTCCACCACTTTAGATGCTCTTCATATCACCAATGTTACCAGTAGTCATAATTAGTACAAGCACGTCAAGTTTGAGTAATTATTCTCAAGTTTGTCTGGGAAACGACCCTTTTCATTGTTTTACATGAGAAATGTGTTACGACAAGGAATTTATATGTCCCTAGGTTGGTCAAAGGGTTAAACTTAAAGTCGGATTTGTTATCTACATGTACATGTATTTATTTTGGGCATCTGAGGACCTATGCCTATGCCGAATCCAGGTCCGTTCGCGCCCAATCACGTTCGCCCCCATGCACGTTCGCCCCCATGCACGTTCGCCCCCTTTCACTTTCGCACCCTACACGTTCGCACCCGAAGTCCGTTCGCACCCTACACGTTCGCGCCCATTTTTTATTGGTTTTGTTTTTAATAATTTGTAAACGAGTTTTGGTAAGTGTATTGCTATAAATATATATTTTTTCATTGTTTCTAAATAAAGTGAGATTCTGACAAGGTTTTTTTTGTGTCATGGTAAATATATTGCTATAAACATTTTTTTCATTGTTTTAAAATAAAGTGAGATTCTGACGACCAGTATTTTATTTTTGTGTTGAATAATTTTTAATCATGTTTGGATAGTGTATTGCTATAAATAGTTTTTTTCATTGTTTATGAATAAAGTGGGATTCTGACACACGTGAGATCAAAGGAGCCAAGCAGTTAAAAACAATTATCTTTCATGTTTTTTTTTTTAAATCTTCAAAGTTTTACTCATACCAAGCTAAATACATGCAGTATTTACATCAACGCAAGTTAAAACAACCATGACAACAATCATGATTTTCAAACACTCAACAATAACACCAAATTAGGCTGTGAATAAATACCAATAAGCAGTAATCATACATAATTAACATTTAATATTTATTCATCAAATCAATTTAAAACTATATTTCATTTAAAAATTCCCGAATTTTTATTTATGAAAATAAAAATATTTTGATATAAACATCTACAAAACATCTAAAAAATTATCAGGTTTTTGAATAAAAAAAGGGTGCGAACGTGTAGGGTGCGAACGGACCTAGGGGGCGAACGTGTGGGGTGCGAACGTGTAGGGTGCGAACGTGTATTGGGCGCGAACGGACCCGATACCGCCTATGCCAGGCTATGGACCCATCAACTGCATGACTAGTTTTGAAGACAGATCCCTATCGAGCACCCATACCAGCAGCCAACACAGTTTCAACCTCCGAATACAAATACGTATTTATCTAGAGATTCTTTTATCATGTTTATTAATAATATAACTTATTTTTAATTTTGATTTTTGTGTTGGCAGGCAGAAAATTCTACCCTTTTGTTTTGGAAATATATGACTATATTGACGACAAACAAACAATATGACTACTAACTCTCCATTTTATTCGCCTGATCGGCACCATTTCAAAAAATTGACATGAAATTTCATGCAAAATAACTTTAGTATCCATTGAGCTCATGGAGGCTGCCATTTTTTATTCCGTAAAGTAACATGAACTCTCATTGGCAGGAAATTGAAAGGCTTGTTTTTTCGTCCAATGAAAAAGGAGCTTTCAAAGTGTAACAGCGTCAGATCGTCTACCCCCAACAATGTAAGATTTTTCTAATCCACAAATATCGCAGCCATCCGTCCCTTTTTCCTAGCATTAGATATTAATGTCAATGCTGGTAACGTTCAGCGCATTAAATTTATCCCTTTCATAGGAATTTCTGCTTAAATGGGAATGTCTTTCCTTTAGAAGTGTACATTGATTTGCTTCCATCAATTCTGCATCTGTGTTAGCTTCTCTTGTTTCCTTACATGTGTATATATATATTTATTCAAGATAAAAAGGCATGAATTTGACAGATACAAAATATTACAAAGACACAGATATAGCACTAGACATAGTTTATAGACACTAAAATGATATACATGTTTACTAAACAGTCCGGGAACTTACTTACAAGAGTGATTTTCTAAATCACTGATTCAAGTAACATTATGTCCATAAAGGTTAGAAGTAAGAGTTGTCTTTCTTTAATAATCACCTATTTAAGTAGTACAAATCAATATCTAGACTAAGTGATTTAATTTTATTGTAGCTTTAAATATAGAATACCAATGATCCAGGGACTAATTATGTTATCAGAACCAACATCTGTGTTGATAGGATGACCGGGTCATGTCAGGTGATGACCTTGTACTAAATCTAGGATAATGACATAAAAATCACTTGTTTAAGTATCATACCTCAATTTCCTTCCAAAAAATCACTTCTTTAAGTATCATTATTTTAATAACCCCCACTAATTTCAACACTCCCGAACAGTGAAATTTTGATCGCGAACAGTAGAATTTTATTACATAATCTTTAAGATGAAACCTTGAATTTTACAGGAAAAATACTCCCACTGCTGGGAAAAAACTGTTAAGAAAGTATCAGTTCATTATGTAAAGCCATTTTTATAGCATTTTTTCAACTAAAACAGAATTTGCAGCCAAATGATTGCATCAAAGGCATAAACCTTGCTGCTTAAAAGAAGCAAAAAGTTCATTTTTTTCAATTTTACTAATGAAAAGATATTATCTAAACCTATGTATTTAAAATTTTGGTAAAACTACAAAATCACAATTTGTGACAAAACTTCGAATTTGCTACTTAAATAAGTGATTTAAAAATCACTTATTTCAATAAGTCCCCTGACTGCTAAAAATTTTAATTTAAAAAATAAAATTATGAAAATTTTCATGATATTTTGATAATATGAATAGACTAGATTAAATAGTGAGTGAATTTTAAATTGACTAGATTTTCACTGTAGCCTAATATCTTAGGATGACCCACAAAAGTTATTAAAAATTATTTCCAGTGGGGTCCAGTCAGAGGTCGCGAAAATCATCCGGTCCTGACCGCCAAAATGAGGCTCAGATCAGTAATTTGAAGGCTAGTGGCGGTCCCGATGACCGATGTAAAAAAGGGCCATTGCAGTGCCTATGTCGGCACATTTTTACATCGGTAATTAGATGTACCTGCGACTATTTCCAGTACGTTTTTAACATTGGTCATCAGATGTACCCATTGCTAATTTCTGGTACTGGTTTCCGAATTTTATTATAAACAAATCAAAGTGGCGAGCCACACGTGGCCTATTAAATTTGTTCATTAAGCCATGCCTGGCAAACAATCGGCAGTAGAACCTTCCGATGAAGCCAACAATTACTGTCACAACTGAGAAATGATTCAGATGATGAAATGGACTGTGAAGATGACTTTGAATTTAAGAACAATCAGAAGACCAGAACTGGTCCTTCATTGTTAATTTGCCAAATAAAGTTATTTTTCGATAAAATATGTTATTAATTTTATTTCAAGATAGAATTGACAGATTTTGTGGGACCGGCAAAAATTTTGTAGGACTGACATATAATTTTGCTTTGTCAGTCCCATGACTGACGGGTCAAAAAAGGTTTTCACGAACTCTGGGTCCTTTTATAACGAGACTTCCAGTTTACACCAAGGGTTGACACATAGAAAATACAAGCACAAATCATTTAGAATTTATCACAGATATATGGTCAAAGCCCCAGTATAATTAATAAAAAAAACAAATTCACTATTAAAGATGGATTTAAATTGTTCCATCAAAAACTTTTTCACTTGTACTTTAAAATTATATTTTTTACAGCAACTATTAATCAATGTCTGGTAACGAATTCCGGTCTTTTATTCCATTATAAAAGAAAGTGGTGGATTCACACCCTTTAATTCCTGGTATATAAAAGTTTTTACTTCTAGATCTTGTATTGAAAGATGTTTCATTTTTAACAAAATTAGTATGTAAATAATTTGGGCATATATAAATATTGTTAAAAATGTTGAAAACATGATTGAGTCTTAGTTGTTTGACTCTATTACTGATATTTAAAAAGCCCAATTTCTAAAATTCAATATATGTCACACTCTTTCTGGGATGTAATTGCAGAATAAATCTCACAATCTTATTTTGTGACACTTGAAGTTTATTCTTCATTTGTTTTGATATACCTTCATACCAGCATGCACATGCATAGTCAAAATGACATTGAATCAGGGAAGAGCACAATGTTTTCCTAGATTGAAAATTTAGACACACTTTGTTTCTATATAAAATTTTAAGCTTTTGATTGACTTTTTTCACTAGAGAGTTGACAATAAAATCACCAGTTAGAAACTGATCAATTATTATTCCCAAATATTTTACAAAAGTTTTGGATTCAATATTAATACAATTACAGGAGATAGCAAAATCACCCGGTATTAAGGACCGAAGTTTTCAACCAGGACCAAAAATTATACTCTCCGTCTTTCCCAAATGTAGGGACAATTTATTGTCAGTTAACCAATCATGGCGTAATTCTGGATAATTTATGCGAGATGACCCCAAGGTCTATATGGGAAAATAAAATTGCAGTATCATCTGCATATATCAAAACTTTACAATCTGAGTTGATGCTAGTTTGAACATCATTGACATAGATCAGAAACAAAAGTGGACCCAGTAAGCTACCTTGAGGGACACCACATGTAATTTTACACACTTCTAAAATCACCCCATTTACACTTACAACCTGATTTCTGTTTGTCAAATATGACTCAAACCAAGGTATAGATCTAACCCCAATTAATTCTAATTTGTCACATAATATCTTGTGATCTATTGTGTCAAATGCCTTCTGTAGGTCTAATAGGACCATGCCTGTAAAAAGACCTTTGGCTGTTTGAGCTTTAATGTCATCTATCAAGTGAATGAGACAAGAATCAGTTGAATATGAACTTCTAAATCCTGATTGAAACTCAAATAATAAATTATTTGAAATCAAAAATTTTTCAAGTTGCTTATAGGCAACTTTTCCTAGAATTTTAGAAACAATACTTAAAATGCTAACAGGCCTGTAATTTTCAGGCTTAAGTCTGTCATTATTACTTAAATAGGGGCTTGACCTTAACCATTTTCAGATCGTCAGGTACCGTACCTTCAGATATAGATAAATTTATCAAGAAAGTAATGGGTATTTTCAGAATTGGGGCTGCATCCTTAAGAAACCTTGCTGGAATACCATCTAGGCCATGCTCTTACTTATATTTAAACTGCATAATTCTTAATACACAAATTCCTCTGTTACATGCTTTAGGTTAAAAAAAATATCTGATTTCTTTCTCTGAACATAAAAGGATCTAACAATATTTGTTGTGGCACTATATAAACCCTTTGCAGTTGGTAGTTTTTCTACCAGTTTTGCAGCTATAGTTGTAAAAAACGTTAAAATTATTTGATATTTTTTTGTTATCGTGACAGTTTTGCCCATCAATATTTAATACTATATTAGGATTTGATTTAGGATTTTTTTGATATCCTAAATTTTTAAAACTTTTCCAAAGTTGTTTTGGGTTATTTCTATTTTCTTCAATTTCACTGCTGTAATAGTCAGATTTTGCAGTTTTGGATGATCGTTGAACATGATTTCTAAGTTTACTAAACTTTTTGAAATCTTCAGGATTTTTAGAAATCTTAAAATCAGATAAAAATTTGTCTCTCTGCTGAATATCTATCAAAATTTCGGCTGACATCCATGGTTCTGTTCTTTGTTTAATACAAACTTCTTTAAGAGGGGCAACACTGTCAAGAATATCCATAAAAATTTCTTTAAAAAATGACAAGGCCTCATTTATGTCTGAGGCACTGAATCACCTTTCCCATTTTGCTTTAGTAAGCTTAGCTATAAATTCATCTTTATTATAGGATTTCACAGAACATTACTGTGCTTATTATATACAGATTTTGCTAATTTTCTAGTACAATATACCATACAACATGTACAATGATCACTAAAACCAATATTTAGTACACCAGACAGAGATTTTCTCAGTATTATGACATAAAATATGATCTATTATAGATGCTGTAAATTCTGTTATTCTTGTTGGCTCTCTAATAATTTGACTTAAATTAAACAATTTTAGACATGTTAGAAGCTCATTAAAAGATTTATACAGTGATCCACTCTGATCTTTATAACATATGTCCAAATCACCAAGTAATATAATTTCACAATCCTCTCTTAGCTGAGACAAAAAAATTTCAAATTTCTCAACAAAATTACAATTTTGAGGGGGTCGATAACAAGTCCGGATAAAAATAGGTTTAGATTTTGGTAATAATAATTCAATACACAAATATTCATCATTATTGTTTATTTCGTCCAAATTCATTGGTGTAAACGCAAGATTTTCTTTAATGTACATACACACACCACCTCCACATCTGTTAGTCTTTTCTGAGTATAGTGTATCCAGGGATGTAAGCCTCTGTATTGGTTATCTTTTCATGAAACCATGTCTCGGTTACAGATATCACTGCTGCTTTTGTTTTTTTGTTATTCACACCACCTCTAGAATAGGTAGTTTCACAATAACATTGAAGCCCAGCTTTAATGCTAATAAAATTGACATTAATGAATAATGTACAGTATGCTTGAAACATTTAATGCATCAAATTATCCTGTTCATGCAAATTTCGGCATACATTTGTAAATTTAGAATGTCGAAGTCCTTGAGAGGTTGATTTGCTCTTGATAACTTCTGCCTTTGTGTTTTTAGAATAGTTTTTCTCCTTTACTTTTATATTTATAAAAACTTATAATTTTATTAACGGGGGGGAGTAATTTGGATTAATTGCTACATCACTGATGTGATATGTCATCATGCCATATCAACAGGTTGGGGAAGATCCTCTTCAATTGTTATTATCCCCATGTTAGAGTAATGTATACCTAATAGGGTATCAATTTACAGTGATTAAAATGATTTTGCATTTCATTATAGTCTGAAACAGAACAACTATATACTAAAATGATTTAAAAACATGTAGGCCAATCATGGACGACTTTCCAATTTCAGTTTTATGAATGAACTTACAAGGTTTACCTCAGGTCATTTAGGGGAAAACACATCTTCGGCCAAGTAAAGATATATGTGTGGTTCCAGTTATGTCCTGAAAAAAAATAGGGTTGGTAGGTAGGTGTTTTTTTTTTTAATTTGGGGTGTGTGTCAAGATCCTGAAAAAAATTGTGTTTTCACCAAGACTGGTTCCGGTATTGTACATGCCCCTACCGAATTTGATTAATTAAGTACATTTTGTTTGTTATAAAATCTGTTTTACGAGGGAACTATATTGTCTTCACCGTATTCACGTTATTGTCAGTCCATTAAACTAAAAAAAGCTATGATGATAGTATGCTGGTTCTTTTGATATGTTGAAACAGTTTTACCAATTTATTACTCTGTTACTGATAGACATTTAGATCAATATTACGCCTCACCTACTGATAAAGGTATCCTTTGATGTAGATAAAGTTAAGGATGATTGGCAATTGATAATAAGTGAAAAATCGTACATGTGTGCTGGTGAACTCAAACATGTCCAATTGATACAGAATTTCAATTTCACAAATAGATTATAAATTAAGAAAAATTATTTTATCTACAAATACATGTACAATTATTATTGTATTTTCCTATTTGAAACTTCATTTATCATGTTTATATTGCATATTTTAGATGTATACATTAATTGAAACATATAAATACTAATGTTTCATTAGACACATGTTTATGAGTTCTGGATAATTAAAGACAAATTATTTACAAATGTATCTTAAGAATATGAGAGGGATTACAGGAAACATCTAAAATGCAGCACAAAACAGTTGAAAATAGAGAAAACATCTAAAGTTCAAGATGGACGGCTATATCTGTGTAGAATATCCTATCTTTATGAATTTTTGGTTTACTTACTATTAGACGTAGACCATATTATTAGATGTATGCCAGCATTTTCGCAAAAAAGCAGGCACATTAACCATTTGGTTATTCTAGTGTACACATGTACAGGTATATTGATGTACAGTTTTCATATTCATGATATTACAGGGTTAGAAGTGAGAGTAAAAGCAGGGAAAGAAAGAAAAGTGGATCAGAAAAAACCAAAGAAAAAAAGAAGAGGACAAAGTCAGAATCAAGTAGTGGTTCAGATTCAGACAGTAGCAGGTACTAAGCAGACTTGAAATTATTTAGTCATTTGGGCTGGGGTGCATTTAAAATAAATTGTTTTGAATCTAAATTTGTTGAAAAAAGTGAAAAACATAGGTTGTTCCAATAATTGTGGGAATAAAGAAATACTACATTGAGTCTCAATTTTTAGCTCACCTGGCCCAAAGGGCCAAGTGAGCTTTTCTCATCACTTGGCGTCCGTAGTCGTTAACTTTTACAAAAATCTTCTCCTCTGAAACTACTTGGCCACATTAAACTAAACTTGGCCACAATCATCATTGGGGTATCTAGTTTAAAATATGTGTCCGGTGACCGGGCCAACCAACCAAGATGGCCGCCATGGTTAAAAATAGAACATAGGGGTAAAATGTAGATTTTGGCTTATATCTCTGAAACCAAAGCATTTAGAGTGAATCTGACAAAGGGTAAAACTGATTATCAGGTAAAGATCTATCTGCCCTGAAATTTTCAGACAAATCTGACAACCTGTTGTTGGGTTGCTGCCCCTGAATTGGTAATTTTAAGGAAATTTTGCAGTTTTTGGTTATCTTGAATATTGTTATAGATAGAGATAAACTGTAAACAGTTATAATGTTCAGCAAAGTAAGATCTACAAATAAGTTGTCATGACCAAAATTGTCAGTCGACCCCTTTAGGAGTTATTGCCCTTAATAGTCAATTTTTAACAATTTTTCGTAAATTTTTGTTATCTTTTACAAAAATCTTCTTCTCTGAAACTACTGAGACAAATTTAATCATACTTGGCCATAATCATTATTAGGGTATTTAGTTCAAAAGGTTTGTCCGATGACCCCGCCTTCCAACCATCATGGCCAACTTGGTTAAAAATAGAACATAGGGGTAAAATGCAGTTTTTGGTTTATATCTCTGAAACTAAAGCATTTAGTGCAAATCTGACAGGTGACATAATGTTCATCATATTTAGATTTATCTGCCCTGAAGATTTCAGACAAATCCGACAACCCGTTGTTGGGTTGCTGCCCCTGAGTAAGTAATTTTACAAAAATTTTGCAGTTTTTTGTTATTAACTTAGATATCATTATAATATCTAATACTTTTAATTATGATTTTAACCTTATTTTAAATGATTTCCAAAGCATCAGTAAATACAGGTGAGCGACACAGGCTCTTGAGAGCCTCTAGTTTTTTGTTCCTGTAACTTAGCTAAAAAATAATATTTTGTTTTTAAAAAGGTGTTAAAAATTATTTATCCCCTGAACAAAAAACCCATGCCCCCTCAAAAGAATAATGGAAGTGAATCACCACCAAATTGTAAAAAGTATTAAGGCACGGCAGGAAGGAAAAACTTATTTTTATGCCCCCGCCGTAGTGGAGGGGCATTAAGTTTTACCCTTGTCCGTCTGTACGCACATTCCAAAATTGGTTCCCAATCTCTAACACTAACTTTAGTTTGCCTCAACCAAATGTTATGAAACTTATGCAAAATGCTTATTACCACAAAACACAGATCAGGTTCGAATTTTGGTGGCATCAATTATACCGTTCTAGAGTTGTGTCCCTTTACAAGTGGAAAAATTGCTGAATTTTTCGTTTCCGTTCTCTAACAAGTTTGCCTCAACTAAGTGTTATGAAACTTATAAACAATGCTTATTACAACAAAACTCAGATCAAGTACAAATTTGGGTAGCGTCACTTTTACAGTTCTTGAGTTATGTCCTTTTATAACGTTATATGCAAGCGGGGGCTTCTTCTGTGTCCCATGGACACATTCCCCATTTATTTGGTGAAAAATCAGTTTCTTTACGGAGAATGTTGTTGTTAACCATGTTAACCTGACAGTAAATTCTATATCGTGGTATAAGCTACATGTACAAATGTATGTAAAACTAAAGGAATGATAATTGAGAAATGTTGAATCCCTTTTAACAGATTTTTGTTATCATGTTTATTAGACAATTTTAAAAAGCATCATTGAAAATTGTCAAAAGAAACTGAAACAACACTTCTTTTTTTATTAAAAAAAAATTTAAAAAATTGACCATGGTGTTGACCCAGAGGGTAAAAACAGACCCTGCATGGTTAGGGGAAACAAACAATCATTTTTGCATGGCCTAAACTATATTAATTATATATATATATAACAAAAATTGCAAAACAAAAAAGAATACCTGCCTACTTACTAAAATTTTCTTAAGGAGGAAAATCTGAACTTGCATACTATTTTGGCCTTACGGTACTGATGCATTAAGAAGCCTTTGTAGCTGAACTGTACATAGCACTGCAGCCAATTGAACCAATTTTTAAAAAATATGTGTCTCCTTGAAAAGAAAGTTGTCAACATGTACATTGTGTACCTATTGGGAACATCTTTTAAATTGTTAAAAAACACAAATCCTGTTGTTTAGCCTTTTGATTCGATTATTATTTCAAAATTTCTAGGTTCTTCCAGGTCAAATCATTTCTACATGTATCTGATTTTATTTTAAAAACACTTGTTATCAGAAGATTTCTATCATTATACGACCGCAAAAAATTTTGACACATTGGTTTTCGCACTCTAACTATAGTTTAAGTGAATGGATCTCTATGAAATTTTACCATAAAGTTCAATACCACAAAAGGAAGGTGGGGATTGATTTTGAAGTTAAGGAATTAGGGGCCAAAAATAAGCATTTTTGTAACTTCCAGACATAACTTGTTTGTTAGTGTATGGATCTCTCTGACATTATACCACAAGGTTCCATATCACATAGGGAATGCTGGGATTGATTTTGGGGGTAATTGCCTCCAAATTTTAGGAATTAGGGGCCAAAAAGGGGCAAAAAACAAGCATTTTTGTCGAGCCTGCGACTTTTGTCGCAGAAAGCTCGACATAGGGATAGTGATCCGGCTACGGCGGCGGCGGCGTTAGCTAACTTCTTAAAAGCTTTATATTTTAGAAGGTGGAAGGTCTGGATGCTTCATACTTTGTATATGGATGCCTCATGTTACGAAGTTTCCGTCAGTCACATGTCAAATGTCCTTGACCTCATTTTCATGGTTCAGTGACTACTTGAAAAAAAAGTTCAGATTTTTTGTAATGTTAGATTCTCTCTTATTATAAGTAATAGGATAACTATATTTGGTATGTGCGTACCTTGCAAGGTCCTCATGCCCATCAGACAGTTTTCACTTGACCTCGACCTCATTTCATGGATCAGTGAACAAGGTTAAGTTTTGGTGGTCAAGTCCATATCTCAGATACTATAAGCAATAGGTCTAGTATATTTGGTGTATGGAAGGACTGTAAGGTGTACATGTCCAACTGGCAGGTGTCATCTGACCTTGACCTCATTTTCATGGTTCAGTGGTTATAGTTAAGTTTTTGTGTTTTGGTCTGTTTTTCTTATACTGTATGCCATAGGTCTACTATATTTGGTGTATGGAATGATTGTAAGGTGTACATGTCTAGCGGGCAGGTGTCATTTGACCTTGACCTCATTTTCATGGTTCAGTGGTCAAAGTTAAGTTTTTGAGTTTTGGTCTTTTTTTCTAATACTATGTGCAATAGTTCAACCATATTTGGTATGTGCGTACCTTGCAAGGTCCTCATGCCCGTCAGACAGTTTTCACTTGACCTCGACCTCATTTCATGGATCAATGAACAAGGTTAAGTTTTGGTGGTCAAGTCCATATCTCAGATACTATAAGCAATAGGTCTAGTATATTCGGTGTATGGAAGGACTGTAAGGTGTACATGTCCAACTGGCAGGTGTCATCTGACCTTGACCTCATTTTCATGGTTCAGTGGTTATAGTTAAGTTTTTGTGTTTTGGTCTGTTTTTCTTATACTATATGCAATAGTTCAACTATATTTGGTGTATGGAAATATTTTATGATCTATTTGGCAGTCACGCAGGTTTTATTTGACCTTGACCTCATTTTCAAGGTTCATTGCTCAGTGTTAAGTTTTTGTGTTTTGGTCTGTTTTTCTTAAACTATAAGCAATAGGTCAACTCTATTTGTTGTATGGAAGAATTGTTAGCTGTACATGCCTGCCTAGCATGGTTCATCTGACCTTGACCTCATTTTCATGGTTCATTGGTCAATGTTTAGTTTACTTGGTTAATGTTAAGTTTATGTGACAGTTGTAATAAAGCTTTATATTTAGGACTATCAACATAATATCAATGATTAGTAAAGAAGGCGAGACATTTCAGCGTGTGCACTCTTGTTCTAGTTTCATGACAATAACTTGTGTGTAAGTGTATGGATCTCTGACATTGTACCACAAGGTTCCATATCACAAAGGGAATGCTGGGATTGATTTTTGGGGTAGTTGCCTCCAAATTTTAGGAATTAGGGGCCAAAAAGGGGCAAAAAACAAGCATTTTTCTAGTTTAATGACAATAACTTGTGTGTAAGTGTATGGATCTCTTTGACATTGTACCACAAGGTTCCATATCACAAAGGGAAAGCTGGGATTGATTTTGGGGGTAATTGCCTCCAAATTTTAGGAATTAGGGGCCAAAAAGGGGCAAAAAACAAGCATTTTTCCAGTTTCATGACAATAACCTGTGTGTAAGTGTATGGATCTTTATGAAATTGTACTACAAGGTTCCATATCTCAAAGGGAAAGCTGGAATTGAGTTCAGGGGTAATTGCCTCCAAATTTTAGGAATAAGGGGCCAAAAATAAGCATTTTTCTAGTTTCCAGACAATAACTTTTGTTCAAGTGTATGGATCTCTCGGAAATTGTACTGCAAGGTACCATACCACAAAGGAAAGGCTGGGATTGATTTTGGGGGTAATTGCCTCAAAATTTTAGGAATTAGGGGCCATAAAGGGGAAAAAAACAAGCATTTTTCTAGTTTCAGGACAATAACTTGTGTGTAAGTGTATCGATCTTTATGAAATTGTACTACAAGGTTCCATATCACAAAGGGAAAGCTGGGTTTGAGTTTGGGGGTAATTGCCCTAAACGTTTAGGAATTTGGGGCCAAAAAACAAGTAATTTTCTAGTTTCCAGACAATAACTTGTGTTCAAGTGTATGGATCTCTCTGAAATTGTACTGCAAGGTACCATACCACAAAGGGAAGGCTGGGATTGAGTTTAGGGGTGATGAATCATAAGGGGGTTCAACAAATTATGGGGGGGGGGATTTTTTTTTCCTTTTTTTCTTTAAAATTTTCCATTTTAAATTGGTTATTTCTGATTTATATATAAAAGCAAATAATAATGATATGGTTTGAATAGGTAAATTAAAAAATTTTAAGTTCTTAGACCACATGGACCACATTCATTCTGTGTCTGAAACCTATGCTGTGTCAAATATTTAATTACAATCCAAATTCAGTGCTGTATCAAGCTTGAATGTAGTGTCCATACTTGCCCCAACTGTTCAGGGTTCGACCTCTGCGGTCGTATCAAGCTGCACCCCAGTGGAGCATTTTATTTGTCTATTGGAACAGGTTTAAACATAACAATATATATTATCAATGATTATAATTAGAGGATATATTAGTAATTGAACTTTTGTATTTTTCAGGTATGGTAAAGTGGGTAAATCAATGTCTCAAGAGGCCAAGAGAGAAGTTATTTAGACAAGAGACATAATGATGAGTAAGGCTGACATGTTGAGTTGTCCCTCTAGGAGAAACATTGGCAGGAAAATCACTGAGATTTGTGAAAACCAAATGATGACTGGTCTAGTTTATTAACTTGAGAAAATCTTTGATAACCAAACACATGCCATTTTTTCATTGCATCAATGTGCAGTTATTGCCATTTTACTTTTCCTTTGTCCTGAAATATTCCGTGTTTACAAAAATATCTTGATGCCATTTTTAGCTCACCTGACCTGAAAGGTCAAGTGAGCTTTTCTCATCACTTTGCGTCCGTCGTCCGTAAACTTTTACAAAAATCTTCTCCTCTGAAACTACTGGGCCAAATTTAACCAAACTTGGCCACAATCATCATTGGGGTATCTAGTTTTAAAAATGTGTGGCGTGACCCTGTCAACCAACCAAGATGGCCGCCACGGCTAAAAATAGAACATAGGGGTAAAATGCAGTTTTTAGCTTATAACTCAAAAACCAAAGCATTAAGAGCAAATCTGACATGGGGTAAAATTGTTCATCAGGTCAAGATCTATCTGCCCTGAAATTTTCAGATGAATCGGACAACCCGTTATTGGGTTGCTGCCCCTGAATTGGTAATTTTAAGGAAATTTTGCTGTTTTTGGTTATTATCTTGAATATTATTATAGATAGAGATAAACTGTAAACAGCAATAATGTTCAGCAAAGTAAGATTTACAAATAAGTCAATATAACCGAAATGGTCAGTTGACCTCTTTAGGAGAAATTGCCCTTTATAGTCAATTTTTAACCATTTTTCGTAAATCTTAGTAATCTTTTACAAAAATCTTCTCCTCTGAAACAACTGGGCCAAATTAAACCAAACTTGGCCACAATCATCATTGGGGTATCTAGTTTAAAAAATGTGTGGCGTGACCCGGCCAACCAACCAAGATGGCCGCCACAGCTAAAAATAAAACATAGAGGTAAAATGCAGTTTTTGGCTTATAACTCAAAAACCAAAGCATTTAGAGCAAATCTGACATGAAGTAAAATTGTTTATCAGGTCAAGATCTATCTGCCCTGAAATTTTCAGATGAATCGAACAACCTGTTGTTGGGTTGCTGCCCCTGAATTGGTAATTTTAAGGAAATTTTGCTGTTTTTGGTTATTATCTTGAATATTATTATAGATAGAAATAAACTGTAAACAGCAATAATGTTCAGCAAAGTAAGATTAACAAATAAGTCAACATGACTGAAATGGTCAGTTGACCCATTTAGGAGTTATTGCCCTTTATAGTCAATTTTTAACAATTTTTCGTAAATCTTAGTAATCTTTTACAAAAATCTTCTCCTCTGAAACTACGTGGCCAAATTAAACCAAACTTGGCAACAATCATCATTTGGTTATCTAGTTTTAAAAATGTGTGGCGTGACCTGGTCAACCAACCAAGATGGCCGCCACGGCTAAAAATAGAACATAGGGGTAAAATTCAGTTTTTGGCTTTTAACTCAAAAACCAAAGCATTTAAAGCAAATCTGACATGGGGGGAAAATTGTTCATCAGGTCAAGATCTATCGTGCCCTGAAATTTTCAGATGAATCGGACAACCCGTTATTGGGTTGCTGCCCCTGAATTGGTAATTTTAAGGAAATTTTGCTGTTTTTGGTTATTATCTTGAATATTATTATAGATAGAGATAAACTGTAAACAGCAATAATGTTCAGCAAAGTAAGATTTACAAATAAGTCAATATAACCGAAATGGTCAGTTGACCCCTTTAGGAGTAATTGCCCTTTATAGTCAATTTTTAACCATTTTTCGTAAATCTTGGTAATCTTTTACAAAAATCTTCTCCTCTGAAACAACTGGGCCAAATTAAACCAAACTTGGCCACAATCATCATTTGGTTATTTAGTTTTAAAAATGTGTGGCGTGACCTGGTCAACCAACCAAGATGGCCGCCACGGCTAAAAATAGAACATAGGGGTAAAATTCAGTTTTTGGCTTTTAACTCAAAAACCAAAGCATTTAAAGCAAATCTGACATGAAGTAAAATTGTTTATCAGGTCAAGATCTATCTGCCCTGAAATTTTCAGATGAATCGGACAACCCGTTGTTGGGTTGCTGCCCCTGAATTGGTAATTTTAAGGAAATTTTGCTGTTTTTAGTTATTATCTTGAATATTATTATAGATAGAGATAAACTGTAAAAAACGATAAATGTCGGCAAAGTAAGATCTACAAATAAGTCAACATGACCGAAATTGTCAGTTGACCCCTTTAGGAGTTATTGCCCTTTATAGTCAATTTTAACCATTTTTTCGTAAATCTTAGTAATCTTTTACAAAAATCTTCTCCTCTGAAACTACTGGGCCAAGTTAATTATAGATAGAGATAATTGTAAGCAGGAAAAATGTTCAGTAAATTAAGATGTACAAACACATCACCATCACCAAAACACAATTTTGTCATGAATCCATCTGCGTCCTTTGTTTAATATTCACATAGACCAAGGTGAGCGACACAGGCTCTTTAGAGCCTCTAGTATGGGATATTTAATTCTTAACCCTTGGGAAATGTAAGGTCCAGCAAGTTATGAAAGAGAACGCCAGCCATAATTGAAATATTTAAAGATTTCTCCTTTACTTATGAAAAATAATTTGATTACTATAAGTTTTTATCAAGTATTTTGTCCCCCGCTGCTAAGAGTAGTTGGCATAAAAATGTTTGATATTTCTGACTTGTTTATGTTTACTATCACATGACTGCATTACTTGACAGATTTTGATTTTGACAATATTGAAGGTTTATAGTTAGTTATCAGCACTATCTCAGCCAAGTTTTAAAATGTTTACTGATAAAGAAAATTTACTTGAGTTACAGTCCTTAGAAGTATAACTTACATGGACAATTTCTTCTTTGTTTTTAATTGAAGCATGCGTTTTTGTGATCTCATTTTAAACTTATTTGTAAGTCACTAATATAAAACGTAGCACATGATTTTGGATTTGTCATTTTTGCAGTTATTAGAATGCCATGCTACAGATTCCACTCTCCATTTATATATAGCAAGAACCAATTTTTACTAGTCTCAGGCATAAGTCTTGTGTCTAAAAGTGGAAGCTGGGCCTTTTTTGTCCCATGAATTTGAAAACCTATCAACATGATCAAATAAGATGCTTCTAATGTTCACAAAAAATTAGTTGTTGGTATCAGTTTATTTAAATCTGAATTGTGTCTTGGTATACAGGCTTAAAACTTCTTGCATGTTACACAAAACTGCCAATGAAGTTGCATTTTGAGATCTTGTCATTCATATATAGATATCATGGATATGAGCCACTTGTTCCTAACGCAGAAATATACATGTTTCTACAAAATGTAAATGCAGGTAAAATATTTTGGGAAGGCCTTGACTCATATCTAATTCTAACAATCTATGTATAAAATGGCCATATTAAGTCACATGTATACCTCAATCAGTCAGGGATATAACTCTATAGGGTTATTACAGAAAATAACTTGCATGTGTTATTACAGATACTTTCATGAGTTGTCTACTCTTTATTCCTTAAATTTTATAAATCTGTAATAACATATGTTTGTTATTTGTAATGTTTGTAAAATAAATCAAAAATATTTTAATCTACAGTGGGCTCTAGGGAACTCTTGAGACTTTGCGCAGAAACTAAATGCATAGCCTTGATAACTAATTTTTTAATTAAATTAATACATTTTTGATTAACCATGGTAAATCAATGAGACAAGGCTTTTAAGGGATAAACTTAGCTGTAATAACAAGGCTTAGTTATTAAAGGAATGTAACTTATTATATGAGACACTTGGGAATTACTGGGAAGCTTGCGCAGAACCTCATTACATGCTCTGGTCATTATTTCTTACAATTAACTAAAATACATTGTAATTAAGCATGATGTATGTCTGAGCAAATGCTTTGGAGTAGCTGTGATAACACCCTTTAGTTATTACAGGCATCTTTTTTCTGTAATAACATAGGTGTACTATGCATAATTGGCAAACTATGAACGGTTATATCTTTCTATAGTTAAGTATACATAAAGACAATAGTAATATCACTAGAACTTGTATACATTTTAACTAAACTAATGATGTATATTGTCCCTTTGAAACATGTAACATACATATGTTATCATAGTTCTTTGATTTTTTAGTCCACAATAACAAATGTATGTTATTTTTCTGTAATAACCCTATAGAGTTATATCCCTGACTGTCAATTTCAACATTCATATGACATTATAGTGACATTACCATTAACATTTTTCAATAGCCTTTACATCATTTTGAAAGGATCTAAGAATTTTACTATCATTTGATCATATTGCCCTATGTGCCTGTGAGCTAAATATTGCCATCACTTGGCTTCTGTAAAAAAAAATTAAAAATCTTCTCTGAAACCACTGGACCAATTTCAACCAAACTTAAATTGAATGATCCAAACTTCCATGGAACCAGCTGATGAAAAGTTCGATGTTTTACTTTTTTTCTATTTTTGCTGACAATGGCACCAGCAGCTGCCGAATGAACTGATGCTTGAGTTGTAAGTAATGCTGCAACCACAAGGGCATTGAAATATCATCTGTCTCATATCAGCAATCTGGTACTGGGCACTGCAGGCATGTTGTAACGTTGCATCAATAGTTTTCAAAAGTGTTGAGACATCTGCATCATAAATTAGCATAACACTATTTTCTCATATCTATAATTGACATCAGAAATGATTGAGATCTGAAACAACAAATCAATCAATTTATAATAATCATATGGATATTCCTCTACTTAAGGTATCTAGTATAAAGTTTTTGTTTTTTGGTTCCTACCAATTAACCAACATAGCCATGACTAAAAATTGAACATATGGATAAAATACATTGATTGTCTACTGAAAGAGAAAATCAGCAATACAAGGTCTACTTGCCTGTATTACAGAACTTTTGAATGACTTTTTATAGAAGTTATAGATTGGTAGAAAAAAACAGTACAAAGGATAAGCATTGTAAACCAGATAGATAGCTTATAAAATACTGCCAAAATAATGGAACCCATTGGGAGTTATTACCCTTAGATTAGTATTTTTGACTTTATTTTTTTTAGTTTAGCCCCTTGGAAAAAAGAATTATAACGGAAATCAAATTGCATTTGCTCTGAAGCCTTCATTTCTCCAAGATATTTACAAATTGTTTTTTTTTTTTAGTTATTGCCCTTGTACCTTGGATAGATCAAATAAGTGCTACACGGGGGACATTGGAACTCTGTTCTTTTATTTATTATAGTAAAAATTCTAGTCTGAAATTAATTATGTTTGACAAAATTTCTTTACAAGTTTAAAGAAAAACTTGCTAGACTTTGGACATAGAGAGAGAGGATAAATTAACATAAGTAATTGTTGTATGTCATTATCATTTGTCATCATTTGATCAATAATTACAGTTCATCAGGAAGCTCAAAAGGCAGAAGTAGATCCAGATCATCATCCTCCGACAGTAGTTCTAGCAGTGGAAGTAGTAGTTCTGGGAGTAGTTCGTCCTCACGGTCGGGGAGTTCCAGCTCTAGTGGATCATCAGACAGTGACAGGCCCACTAAGAAAACTAAAGAGGCAAAGCGCAAGGCATCAGAGTAAGTATTTCATGCTGAATGATCTACCTTTTGTAATATATAGGTCTTTCAGAGGTACTACTTTACTGAATATTTGATTACATAGCCCTAGCGCACTGTTGAAATTGATATCCAAGAGAAAGGGATTATTGAACTACATGAATGTAGGGCAAATTACAGATAAATTGTCATTTAATGTAAAATTAATGAAATTAGAATTTGATGATCAAAGGAAACACAAAAATCACATGAAAAGGATTACTGAAATTTTTAAATCATTAAAATAGGCAATAATGATATCACTTGTTTAAGTCACACCCTTGACTGTAGGTAGGAAATCTAAAATAGTTTTATCACATCAAAATCGTGAAAAACTAGAAAAATTTTCATATGTCACATAACCCCAGTATGCATTGAATTCCTATGAAACTTTTACAAACAACCTAGTTAATTCTATAACATGTATTTAATCTACATTCAATGTCCTCTCTCACTGACTATTGGAAAGCATATGTTACACAGTTATTAATTACTTATATTCCTTTGTTCATGAATTGAATTTGCAATAGCTTTGATAACAGATTTCTGATAAACAATACAAAGGAGTTCAAATAAGATTGTTAGTAGAGTTCTGAGATAGTTGCCGTTTCAATTTTGAGGTTGAAAAAGTTGTATCTCAGACATTTTCTATGCATACCCTAGTTTTTCAAACAGGTGAATTAAGCAAATGGCATGTTTTAAAAGATTTCCACTATAAATTTTTAACCACAATTTTCTTTTTTGACCCCATTACCCTTGTTCAACCCCTACATAGAGTTACATCATCCATAAATAATGTTTTCATGGAGGCAACGTTGTATTGATGCAAACAATCCCTAGATTTCTTATGTTTTCATGTGACGTTTTTGTTTCAAAATGAAATCAACACAGAAAAACACCCCATCTCGGTACAAAAGTATTGAAGCACGAGAATTTTAAACATGGCATCTGTGTTTTAATCTAATAAATATTCTGTGGTTTAAATGTGTCAATTCAACTTCTTTCCCCTTTAATAAATGAAAAGTTTGCAGGTCTTGATGTATCTTATTAATGAAGCATTTTTATGCCCCAGCGAAGTTTTACCCTTGTCCGTCTGTACGTGTGACGTCCCGAAATTGGTTTCCATTCTCTAACTTTAGTTTGCCTCAACCAAATGTTGCTACACAATGCTTATTACCACAAAATACAGATCAAGTTTGATTTTGGGTGGCCTCACTATTACTGTTCTAGAGTTATGCCCCTGTACAAATGGAAAAATTGCTGAATTTTTCGTTTCCGTTCTCCATCTTAAGTTTGCATCAACAAAATGCTATGAAACTTATACACAATGCTTATTACCACTTTAAACGTTCTTGAGTTATGTCTCTTTTTGCAAGCAGGGGCATATGGACACATTCCCCATTTATTTAAATTAGAGTACCGTATTTAAACTTTTTGTAAATGCAAAAAAAGAAAACAATTGGAATTTTAAGTCCAGAGCAAAAGCTTATGCTCATATTTTGTTGTTTGTTTGTAATGAAGTTGGAATAAATTCAATGGTATTGATCATCCTGGTCATGTTTATTGTAGATCTCCAAAAAGACGGAAGAGAAGCCCAACACCTCGACCAACCAAAGTTCACATCGGACAGCTGACTAGAAATGTCAATAAAGAGCACATACAGGAGATATTTACTGTCTATGGTACACTGAAGAACCTAGATGTTCCAGTGGAAAGAGTTCATCCAAACTTCATTAAAGGATATGCTTACATAGAGTATGAGAAACCTGATGATGCTGAGAAAGCTATTAAATACATGAATGGAGGTATTCTATTTATAGGGTTATTCCATTAAAATGGATTGGGAGGGTAGGAAAGGAAAGTTTTATACTGTGGATTCATTTATTTTTCGTGTTTATCAATTTTCGTGGATAGAGAAAAAAAGACATTTCGTGGTATACGTAAATTCGTGGATCGCTGATTACAAAAAGAAAAAGAAAAAAATTCAGATACGTAATTCGTGGATTTCTTTTTAATTTAGGAGATCATATAACCTCCTTGGTTTGATCAATAATAAAACAAACAAAAAAGAAGGAATTCATTGAAAAAGTTTTGAATCCTCGCTTGGTCATTCTAGGTTAAAGTGTTCATTGAAAACTTCTATTACATTATGGAGAGAGACAACTAATTACTTGTTTTACAATTTATAAATTTTGGTCGGAATTTTATAAGGCATTCAAAACTCTATGATTGAAAGCTCATTTCCCTAATCACGATATAATAAACAGTCATATAAGTAAAAGGTGTGGAAATAAATGTTCCTGTCATAAACAATATTACCTGCGGGCAATATCCACGTACTTAATCCTATTGATTTTTAATCACCAGTAAACCACACTATGACACGGTAATTAACAACTTACAGTTATTTTCCATGAACAGTTTTATTCAATTTTAAAAAGTAAATTATCACTGATATTCGATATATTTATTATTGATTTAATAAAAAAAACTTGTATCTTCTTTCAATAAAAACACGTGTTATGTTACAATGTTTATCGTTAGTCAACACTATACTAGAACTGCATAACATAACCGGAAATAAACATCTGACTCCATACACATTTCTCGGGATTATTCTTCGTTGAATTCTTAAATTCGTGGTTCGCTGTAACCCACGAAACCCACGAAAATTGGTATACCACGAATAAAAATGAATCCACAGTATTTATATATTGGTTGTGAGTCATTTGTGAGTAAACAGAACACAAGTATATTATACGATATTGAATTAGATCTTCCTATTCATAGATATGTGTATCTTATTGAGTTGTGCATATAAAGAGTCTTGGTATAAAATTTCTATATATTTGTTTAAAACATTTCTAAATCATGCAAAATGAAATTCTTTAATTTAGGAAAATGCATTATATGGTTCCACTATTCAGTGTGTCTTCTAATAAAAACAGATTTAGGCATAGATCTATTTATTTTTAGAGTTAACATATTTACAAATGTATTAATTCAAAAATCACACACATAAACATTCTTCCTAAAGTGAGTTTATCAACTTGGCCTGAAGTACCGTAGAATTGGACCTTCCAGACGGGGTGCGGACTATAGAGTACAATAAGCAAGAAATAAGAGAAAAATTTCAATTTCGCGGGCAAGGTTGTTTGTTTACGTTCCGCCATCTTTGTTATTTATATTGTCCGCGGTTTTATTCTCCAAAATTGGACCTTCCAGACGGGGTGCGGACTATAGAGTACAATAAGCAAGAAATAAGAGGAAAATTTCAATTTCGCGGGCGAGGTGGTTTGTTTACGTTCCGCCATCTTTGTTATTTATATTGTAGAGGGCGCTCTTATCATTTTTCAAACTAATAATTTTAACTCATCCATATTAATAAGTTATTTCTATTCAATATCAAATTAATACTGATAAATATAAAAACTAAACCTTTCATTACAAATTTCTTGTTTCTTTTCAATGCATTGGTTGAAATAAACTGGTATCTGCTTGATTGAAACGATACAAACATAGTGAAAAAGACAACCGTAAACCAGCTTAGAATTTGTAAACTACAAAAAGTAATCGGTTATTGTTCGTTCCGTTTTGGTGTTTTATACTGACTAATATGGTTTGTATTAGCTTAAGACCCTTCAAACATTAATGTGATAGATATATTAAAGACTGTTTTACAAAAGGATGGAACATTTTTACTTTCAAAGTCGTATTATAGTGATATCTGTTATGTACGGATTTCGACTCTCACCGGTTAGTTTCTTCTTTTACACGTGCTTTTTAAACTTCCTGTTTAAACATTTTTCTAAATTGTTTTTTAAGTGAATTAAACTTATTTTAACAATCATGAAGCGTTCTAGAATCATTTACAAGCAGTTTCAGCTTCTGTTTGATGATGGAAAACAGGTTTTCCCAAGAAAATACCGCAAACGACCGCACAGGATTTGAAATTACCGGAGTTTCATTAGACCTTTTGTAACAGTTACAAAAAGTTTTTTTACCTAAAATTTCGTGGGGAGAAGGGGGTGCGGACTATGTACCAGTGCGAACTATACAAGCCTTTCTACGGTATTAACATAATTCATAGATATTTCAACTTTTTTTTTTAAGAATTTTTTTTTGTTATCAGGTCAAATTGATGGACAAGAAGTGACAGCTGCTGCAGTACTGCCACCTAGAGTGGTGTCCAGACCTCGTCGCAGTCCTCCTCATAGACCACCACCCAGATGGGAAAACCGGGAAAATAGGCGAGGAGGAGGGTCCCCTCCCAGAGGATCATACAGAGATCGCAGGAGGTACAAAAATATGCTTATATAAATGAAAAATTTAATTTTACTTGTTCGGAAGAAAGGTATTTGCCCTGATTTCTTACTGAATTTTGGAATGTGGAAGATGTATTTTACTGTAAACGTGTATGTTTCTAAAACAATTATGAAACACAATGAAAATAGTACTTATTGTCTTTGTTTGTACGTTAGAATGATAAAAGAGATAAGTAGAGTATACACCAATGAGATAGAAACCAACCAAAAAAAAACAACTTTAAACTAAAGAGTCGAGAGGCCAATTTTGCAATGTTTTTCGATGCTAGCTTGCAGGAACCTGCAGGGATATTATATTATGACATATTTTCTTCACTGTGAGCCTGTGTGAAGTTTCAAAGTTAATGGAGAGTTGAAGATCAAATAATTGATGAATTATGGAACTGTTGTTTGCACCTTTTTTTTGCACTATTTTTCTTTTGCCGCTTCTGATTTCCATTTCTTATCAAAACCAAGTTCTTGGCTCAATTCTTTTTCATGAGGCGCCTCTTCTCTGTTGGTCAACTTCCAAGCAATGAACTATCTAAAGATGCTTATCCAACTCGACAGGTTATTTAGTTGAGAAATCAGAGCTCCAAATTGATAATGACCATGTTTGGTGTATCCTTGAGTTCTCTATAACCTGATCAATGATCCCGGATCAATAGGAAAAAATCACAGAATATTAATGAAACCCTGGTCCGCATACTTATTTTTTTGCTGTTTGATAATAGACCTATTTCTTGATCATTGATGTTGTTTCACTTAAACATGTTGCTTTTGTCTTGTTATTTGACATGTTTCTACTTTGATGAATAAATTTTGAGAACTTTTCTATATGATTATATACATTAAAATTGTCAAGCAACATTGTTTTTACTTGTCCACGGGCAACAAAGACACAAAAAATTGCTTGTCCGATCGGTCAAATGTACGAGTCAAGCATAGCTTTTCCACACCCGTGAATAAACATTAAAAGAGAAACTTTTCTTGATCAGTAATTAGACTTTATTGTTCTCTCTTGAAAAAAAAAAATGAAAGAGTAAACATGGAAAAGACACTGTTTATTATGTAGATGAGCTATATTTTTCTCTTCTCTAAACACTAAAGACATATTTATTTTTTAAGCATTAAAACATATGATGTTTTTGATTTTTGTCAGTCATTTAATGATGTGGTATGATTGCCACTCAAGTTCAAATATGTGGATGTAAGCAATTATAGGCAACCATATGGCCTTCAACAATGAGAAAAACTTATACCCTATAGTCTACATTAAAAGCCCTACATGAAAAATATGAAACAATTCAATTGAGAAAACTAACAGTCTAATTTATAACAAAACAATTTATGAAAAACAAATATGACAGACATGAACCAACAACAACCACTGACCTACAGGCTCCTGACTTGGGAGAGGCACATACAGAATGTAGCAGGGTTAAACATTTTTATGAGCTCTCAACCCTCCCCTAACCTGGGATAGTGGTGTTACAGCACAACATAAGAACAAACTATAAAATTCATTTGAAAATGGTTTATAGTATTTTAACACAAAACACACCACAATGGAATAATCCCTTTCATATTAAAATGTTACTTTTCAATGTCAAGACTCCGAGAACTAAGTTATCTGTAATCAGGCCTGGGGTAATGGTAATTTGTAATTGTAATGCATTGTAATATTACATTTTTTTGATGTAATGCAAAGTAACTTGTAATGCACATTTTCTGCATTGCAATTACATGTAATGTAATGATTACTTTAGTTAAAAGTCAATGTAATGCCTCCATTACTGTACATTACTTAAAATACATAAAATTGAAGAATATAGTAAAATAAAAATAAAATATTAACAAAAACAATAGAAAGTATTGAATAAAATTATTGTCACAGTTAAGTACTGTATTAAATCATTATAGTTTGCCCTTAAAACTTCTTTACGGATCCATTATTAAATCCCCTAAGCCAACTAGTCTTGATCTTGGTTTCTGATATTTGTATAAAATGATATTGGGAACATTTTGGTGTTTGGTGGTCCATGAAAAATCTTCTAAAAAAATATTAAACAAAACTACATAGATGAATGGAAAAAATATGAAGATAAAATTTTCATAATTCTGTACACACCTTACATTATTTCAATAAAAGATTGAATATGTCAATCATCATTTTTACACCAAACTGTGGTTTGGGTCCTGTCTGTGTTGTTATTTCACCTAATTAATATCAAAATGTTTTTATTGCAATCAAATCTTCTCAACTTATGTTTGTCCTCACAGAGCCCTTAGGCATTTAACAAGATAATCCTTTAATGACACATTATTTATATCCCTTTGAAATCCCTTTATGATGTCTTAATGATCAATGTTAGAAACAAAATTATATGATAATTTATTTAATAAACCAGTATTTGAAGTCTATGTCACTAACACTGTATATATATGTAAATATACCCCGGTAATATTTATCAATTTCTTCATGTCCTTATAAAAATCTGGAAATGTTTTTAGAATATAAAAGGATATGGAGTAAATGTACATGGGACAAAATCGCATACAATACATAGAAAAAATATAAAAATTATTCCTGTTCTTCATCTTGACAGTTGATGTAGGGTCTTCAACAATGAACGAATCATTCATACCCTACATCAAGACAGCCCCTAGCGTCAATTAAGCGGTACTATTGATAAAATAAACCACAGTTCACCCTCTTGCTCCATACCCGCCTTGGAGTGCCAGATTTTGTATTGAAAAAGTAATGTGTAATGTAATGCATTACACAGGCAAAGTAATTGTAATGTAATGCATTACATGTGAGATAAAATGTAATTGTAATGTAATGCATTACATTGCAATGTAATGGCCCCAGGCCTGTCTGTAATAAATTATAGTATTTCAATAAATATTTGTATGAATATTACTTCATTCATTGTATTTTAGATCACCTCCTCGTAGACGCTCCCCACCAAGAAGACGATCAAGGTCAAGGTCACCAGCAAGACGCAGAAGATACAGCAGATCAAGTTCTAGTTCATCTCACTAATGTTTTTGTGTATTGTGTATATATGTGGAACTGTGTTGCCTGTTTATTATGTTGAGGTCATTTGATACCATAATTATTTATACTGAACTCCAGGTCAAATGATAAATATTTTGTAGAAATATGTTTATTATGTGGGAAATTTTGAAAGTTTACTGTGCAAGTTGTATTTTCTTGACGTGGCAACTATTTATATGAATGAAAAACATTTTCAAATATTGGTTTCCCCAAAAATTGTGGGGAGACCATTCATGGTCTGAATAATTTGTATATTTTAAAGTTTTCCTATGAATTGATAAACATTGATAAAGGGTATGTGTCTATGAGACAGCAACCCAATGACATAAATAAACAGCAGAATCAAAAACATCACAGAAAATTCTTAAGCCTATTTGTGTTGTAGGGATGTGGTCTCATTGACATATATACCCAACAAAAGGCCCACATATTTATTCATATTTGACTACATTGATTTTGATTTATTGAAAGAGAGAGAAAATATGAATTCAGATTGTAGGAAAGGAGGATAATTAGAGTTTGATTATCATTTTAAGATGATTCATACAATCAAGTGTTTCATAAATATCATAATAATGGCTTGTAGTTCATGAACATCAAAGTAATCTATACTTTATCAGTCGTCTATTTAAAATATTCCATTGGTTTATGTTTTCATACTTTTTATTCATTTTATCTTCAACATCGTGTTATTCTTTGGAAAACTGTTACTTTTGTTTATAGAAGACAAGTAATTGTTAAAGAATAAACTTACCAGAAGAATAGGGTGATAAGGCATTTCAAATTTAGGGCTATTTCATTAAAGTGAATGTGGAAGGGTATGAAGGGACTTTCAAAAATCCCCCCACAACCAACATACTTAGAGTAATTTTGCATACATCAAATCAATATAAAATTATAAATGACCCACGACCCATGTCAAAAAATAAAACATCCCTTCTATCCTCCCACATTTGTTTAAATGGAATAGCCCTAAATTGACCACAGTATCTGGACGAAGTAAAATTTTTCTTATATTTTAATTCTTAAATATTTATTCACAATTTTATACATGGGCACCTTTAAAGCTTGACATACTGCCTTTGTTGTCTATTGTACACAAGATGTATTTAGATTTCTGTGTGTTGTTGGTTTTTTGTCTCATTAATATATACCTCAAATCTCTATTTCTACAAAACTAAATTTTGTTCACACAAATGATAAATTAAAAATATCCAGTATCTGGTAAAAATAACGGTCAAGTTGCATGTATTTTCGTTATCATTGTGTTTCACATTTTTTTTTAGATTTTTATTTCTTACATCTTTCAGATCATATAAAACCCATTATAACTATAACTTCACAGATTTGTTTTGCCAAGTACAAAGTAGTAGGTATAGATGTTGATAATGTGGTCAGTTCATTTTCATCAGATAATTAAAAACTATGCATGAACTGAAAAATTGTAAATATTATACATGAACATTGTTTTTAATTAAATAAATGTAGATGTAACTGGTTGTTGATTTATTTTATGTGATTAGTATGTGGAAATAGGACATATACATTGAAAATGTGTGAATGCCTCTTGAACCTTGATATATGACCTTAATAGAACTCACTTTAAGTTGAGCGTTCCTTTACCTTGGTTTTTTGTCGAGCCTGCAACTTTTTGTCGCAAAAAGCTCAACATAGGGATAGTGATCCGGCTACGGAGGCGGCGGCGTTAGCTAACTTCTTAAAAGCTTTATATTTTAGAAGCTAGAAGACCTGGATGCTTCATACTTTGTATATAGATGCCTTATGTTACGAAGTTTCCGTCTGTCATATGTCCATTGTCCTTGACCTCATTTTCATGGTTCAGTGACTACACTACATAGTGAAGCCTCAACAGTTCCGTCTGTGGTTAAAGTTTTTTTAGACATCAATAACTTTGTCAAACTTGCATGGAATTAATGAAATTTGTACAGAAGCTTGTTTATGACCAAAATAAAGAATCCAGAGCAAAATTTTTGAAATATTTATTTTCATTTTTCCGTATTTTACTGATAAATGGACTTAGTATATTTTACAGTTAACATTCAGATTTAATCTGAGGTTAAAGTTTTTCAGTCATCAATATCTTTCTCAAACCTTCATGGAATTTTATGGGACGGAAGCTTGTTAATGACCAAAAGACAGTATCCAGAGCAAAATTTTGAAAATATTAATTTTCATTTTTCCATATTTTACTGATAAATGGACTTAGTTTTTTTACAGTTAACAGGTAGATATAGCTGAAGTTAAAGTTTGTTTCACAACAATAACTTTGTCAAACCTTCATAGAGATCTATGAAACTTTGGCATAAAGTTTTTAATGATTAAGACATAATGTCTAAAGCAAACCTTTAGAAATACCGGTATATTTTTTTCATTTTTAGTATTTTTCTGATAGATGGACTTGGTAATCTACAGTTTACATTTATAGACAGTCTGGGATTAAATTTTTTTGACATGATAAATTTGTAAACCTTCATGGAGTGTTATGAAACTTGGACAGAAGCTAATCTTCAAGACCAAGAAAGTGATTTTTTGTTGAGCCTGCGACGTCACAGAAGGCTAAACATGGGGATAGTGATCCGGCGGCGGCGTTAACTAACTTCTTTAAAGCTTAATATTTCAGAAGGTACAAGACCTGGATGCTTCATACTTTGTATATAGATGCCTTATGATATGAAGTTTCCGTCTGTCATATGTCCATTGTCCTTGACCTCATTTACATGGTTCAGTAACTACTTGAAAAAAAAGTAATATTAATTTCTCTCTTATTATGAGTAATAGGATAACTACATTTGGTATGTGCATACCTTGCAAGGTTCTCATGCCTGTCAGACAGTTTTCACTTGACCTCGACCTCATTTCATGGATCAGTGAACAAGGTTAAGTTTTCATGGTCAAGTCCATATCTCCGATTCTATAAGCAATAGGTCTATGGTACTATGTTGGGTGGCAGGTGTCATCTGACCTTGACCTCATTTTCATTGTTTAGTTGTAAAAAATAAGTTTGTTTTTTGGTCTGTTTTTCTAATACTGTATGCAATAGGTCAACTATATTTGGTGTATGGAAATATTTTACGATGTACATGTCAGTCTGGCAGGTTTTATTTGATCTTTTCCTTATTTTCACGGTTCATTGCTCAATGTTAATTTTTTGTGTATTGGTCTGTTTTTCTAATACTGTATGCATTAGGTCAACTATATTTGGTGTATGGAAATATTTTACGATGTACATGTCAGTCTGGCAGGATTTATTTGACCTTGAACTCATTTTCATGGTTCATTGCTCAATGTTAAGTTTTTTGTGTTTTGGTCCGTTTTTCTTGAACTTTAAGCAATGGGTCAGCTATATTTGGTGTATGGAATGATTTTCAGGTGTATATGTCTGTCTGGCAGGTATCATCTGACTTCCACCTCATTACATGGTTCATTGGTCAATGTTCAATTTTCGTGGTTAATTTTGTTTCTTAGATACTATAAGCAATGGGTCAACTATATTTGATGCATGGAATGATTGTAAGGTGCACATGTCTGTCTGGCAAGGTTCATCTGACCTTGACCTCAATTTCATGGTTCATTGGTCAATGTTAAGTTTTCAAGGTTAAGTTCGTTTCTAAGAAACTATAAACAATAGGACAACTATATTTGGTGTATGGAATGATTGTAAGGTGTACATGTGTTTCGGGTTTGGTTTATCTGACCTTGACCTCATTTTCTTGGATCATGTTAAGTTTATGTGATACTTGTAGTAAAGCTTTATATTTAGGACTACCAATGGTCATTAAAGCAGGAGAGACATTTCAGTGTGTGCACTCTTGTTTTTAAATTCGGTGTTTTACTGATAAATGGACTCACTCTTTTAGTCAACATTACACTTTTACACTGACAGCAGCAATTGCAGGACAGACACAGGGTTCCGTGGAACCCCTTAGGAATTTTTAAATTTATTTGTGTTCCGTTGAACAGCTCTATAGATTTGTTTGTTATTTTACAGCATTTATGTTGTTCTTTATTAGCCTGCTTTAAGCAATAGTTTGGGTTATACTTCTATTTGAATCGACTAGTGCATGAAAATATTTTTGTAAGGAATAAAATTATATAAAAATCATCCTTACGGTTATAGGAAATTGTTTTTTTACGGCTGAAAAAAGTATACCTCATTGGTAAAAGAAAAAAAAGTAAAACAACAGTTCACATAACGCTAAGGATTGAAATACACAACCAACTACCACCATTGATCGTGGATAAAGTCTTTTTCTGTCTTTGTCTAACCCCAACTAAGATGGAGAGAAGCAGAAACCATTGTTAAACTTTGACTTTGGTTCACAGACAGGACCCCTACACTCCATAGAATGATGCTACCAGTTGATCACCAGAAATAGTGCATAAAGAAAGTCAAACCGATTGTTAAATTTCGTCTTTGGTTCACAAACAGGACCCCCTACACTCACCATTGTTAAACTTTGACTTTGGTTCACAGACAGGACCCCCTACTTTCCAGAGAATGATGCTACCAGTAGATCACCAGAGATACTCCACGGAATGATGCTACCAGTAGATCACCAGAGATACTCCAGGGAATGATGCTACCAGTGGATCACCAGTGATACTCCAGGGAATGGTGCTACCAGTAGATCACCAGAGATACTCCAAAGAATTATGCTACCAGTAGATCACCAGAGATACTCCAGAGAATGATGCTACCAGTAGATCGCCAGAGATACTCCAGGGAATGGTGTTACCAGTAGATCACCGGAGATACTCCAGGGAATGATGCTACCAGTGGATCACCAGAGATACTCCAGGGAATGGTGCTACCAGTAGATCACCAGAGATACTCCAGAGAATTATGCTACCAGTAGATCACCAGAGATACTCCAGAAAATGATGCTACCAGTAGATCACCTGAGATACTCCAGAGAATGATGCTACCAGTAGATCACCAGAGATACTGCAGGGAAAGATGCTACCAGTAGATCATCAGAGATACTCCAGAGAATGATGCTACTAGTAGATCACCAGAGATACTCCAGGGAATGATGCTACCGGTAGATCACCAGAGATACTCCAGAGAATGATGCTACCAGTAGATCGCCAGAGATACTCTAGGGAATGATGTTACCAGTAGATCACCGGAGATACTCCAGAGAATGATGCTACCAGTAGATCGCCAGAGATACTCCAGATAATGTTGCTACCGGTAGATCACCAGAGATACTCCAGAGAATGGTGCTACCAGTAGATCACCAGAGATGGTGCATAAAGGAAGTCCTTCAAAAGAAAAATATTATGTAATGATTCTTTTACAATAATAAGGAAACCACTAAAATGGAAGTTAAATGAGCATAAAGTGATATCAGAATTAACGATACAATAGAGACAACATGGTCTAGTTCATATCTCCATATTTTTTCTTGAAATTGATATTGATGGAGAACTGTAAACTAAGATCTATGACAAATTCAGTTTTATCATTGTCAACTTCGCATTCTTAACAAGTAACATAATATCTGCCTCTGCCTATGGTCTGAAACATATCAGGGGTCATTATTAAGGTGTAAATATACTTGCACAAGTCATGTCTTCTTTGACTGTCCATGACGTTAAAATACTAAATCCCTGAGATGTGTTTTAGTTGATTTTAGTCTCTGATGCATGATTTTTTATTATTAGTTGTTTTGGCTTTTAACTAGCTGTCAGTAACTACGAGTACTCTCAAATCGTACTTTCTTGTTTATTTGACCTGTTGATACTAATTGTAATGCTTTTTTTGTTATTTAATGTTATTCCGGGTTATATCTGGTCTATATACCAGCTTTGATAAGTGTTTGGTACTATTATAAATTTTCACTTCATACTATGAACATCAAAATTATTTATTTTGTAAAACTATTTCCTTTCTCTATTGGAACTGTACACGTATACCTAACAACAAAATTATTTTCATTTACCTGTGTTTAAAGTTATTGCAAATGGCTGATATTTTTGTTCGAGCATATTGTTTTTTCTTAAATTGTTTAACATTTCATACCGATATTACATGTAACTTTTATCATTCTTCCATTAGTTTATTTATTTTGTATTTGCATTGTATCATAGGTCAAATTTATTTGTTCAGTGTATGTTCACTCGTGTTAATATGTCCTTTGATTGAGTTAAGCTATTTCAGTTGATATTTTATAGTGTGTCTTTCTATGTTGTGATGTTACGCTATTGTTTCAGAAAAAGGGTGAAGGTTTGGTACCATTAAAACGTTTAAACCCGCTGCATTTGTTTGCACCTGTCCTAAGTCAGGAATCTGATGTTCAGTAGTTGTCGTTTGTTGATGTGGTTCATAAGTGTTTCTCGTTTCTCGTTTTTTATATAGATTAGACAGTTGGTTTTCCCGTTTGAATGGTTTTACACTAGTAATTTTTGGGGCCCTTTATAGCTTACTGTTCGGTGTGAGCCAAGGCTCCGTGTTGAAGACCGTACTTTGACCTATAATGGTTCAATTTTATAAATTTTGACTTGGATGGAGAGTTGTCTTATTGGCACTCATACCACATCTTCTTATATCTATTGTAAGCTGTTTATATCCACCTTAAAACATCATGTATCTTTGATCTGATTTCACCTATCCATTGCCAAATTTAATACCACAGGCAAGACACGTATTTGTGTTCACACATGTTATTGGTGAATTTCATATATAATAATCAAAATCTTTGCTAAGAAATATACATTGTTGCTAGGGATTCTACTATAGATCTATAAACTACTATAAATAAATTCTTTTTTTTTTCTGTATTCACCACAACAATACAAAAAATGTGAGATTAATTACGGCAGCTTCAGGATTGATTATTGGTGTTGAACGCCACTTTTAGGTCTATTGGCTATATTGTGGCGCCATTTTTATTGGTTTAGGAATACTGAGATAACCACCACCTCCAGCAGGAAAACTGGCAATCCTAGTCAAGAGTAGAACCCGCCTGCCACGTGGGAGGTTCGAACTTTAGTGTTGACAGTCTAGTGATTGTTGTAGATGAACACTGTATCATCGAGACCCTAGATGCATACAAACAATGCTATTCTAAATATTTTGTTACAACTCGAATGATGTTTCGTCGGCAGTGAAAAGTTGATATAGACATTTTGAAAAGTTGCCTTCATCCTGGAAACATTATTTGGAACAGTGGTGTAAAATCATAACACAAGAACTCAACAGATGGGTACGAAGCGCACAAACTATTACACGAAAACAAAACACAAAATACCGATCTAAGACTACTAAGAGATACTGAAACTAGTTCAAAAACGATTACAACTAATAAACAAAAATGCATACGCTAAACTGTCTCGCCTGCTTTTCATATTGTTCTTGCACTTATGTTGAAAGTCTGTAGTATGAAGGTTTTACAACAATCATCACATAAACTTGACATTTCATGGAAATGTGATCAAGGTTGGAGGCCAGACAGATATGTATACCTTACAATCAAACCAAACATAGTGAGCCTATTGTTTATATCATCTGAGAAATGGAACTAATGACGAAAACTGAACATTTACTAATGAACAATACAAATGAGGTCAAGGTCAGATGCACCTTGCCAGACATGTTCACCGTGCAATCATTCCACACACCAAATATAGTTTAATTACTTATTGTGTTTACTTATAGAAATTGATAAACTGACAAAACAACAACAACTTAATATTGACCAATGAACCATGAAAATGCGGTCAAGGTCAGATGAAACCTTCCAGCTAGACATGTACACATAACAAGCATACACTGACTGATTATTGAACATTGTCCTTGAAACTAGCACCTAGATCTATATGCATCTTCAGCTGTGGACACTCTCCAACATATTGTGGATTAAAATAGAATTCATTACGAAAATCTCTTTTTTGTTGCTCTTGTATTGCTGATAATTTGTATGCCCCCGCTACTGAAAGTTGGGGGCATATTGTTTTACCCCTGTCTGTCTGTCCGTCCGTCCCATTATGGGTATATATATATAGTTATCCAGATAAACCCTCCTACAGTTTGAATGCTAGGAAGTTTTCACTTCGCTGGCTGTTTGTTCATATATTGAAGATGTGCATGTGGTCAGGGTTTTAATGTTTTATTAATATTTGCTCGTTTGTGAGATATTTGAACTTTGTCGTTTTTTGGAGTATTTACTTGCATATTAGTTGCATAGCGTTTCCTGATAACTACTCGTACAGTTTGAATGCTAGGAAGTTTTCACTTTGATGGCTGTTTGTTCATATATTGAAGATGTGCATGTGGTCAGGGTTTTAATTTTTTATTAATATTTGCTATTTTGGGAGATAGTTTAACGTTGTCATTTTTAGAGTATATTCTTGCATAAGAGGTGTATAGAGTTTCCGGATAACTCCTCCTACAGTGAACCATAGACCTATGTGCTCCCATGCTCAACTTAGTGTATTTTAAAATGACACTTTGCATCTGCGGGGGCATCATTTGTGTCTCCCAGAAACAATAATATCTCAAAGAAAGTCCTACACTGACTTTGTTATTATACAGTTACTTCAGCTGAGTGTGGAGTGCGCGGGGGCATCACTTTGTCTAGTTTCTTTATATTTTCTTTCTATCTTCTTTAGTTTTCGCCGTAAACACAAAAAAGGGTAAAAAATCGTTTTTTAAGGCAACACAACTATATAAGATAATAGGCAAAACGTAAAATACAACTGTATTGTTAAACGAAAGGCGAAAGATACCAAAGGGACATTCAAACTCATAAGTCGAAATAAATGGACAAAAAAGAAAAAGACAAACAGATAGACAATAGTACACAAAACACAACATAGAAAACTAAAGACTGAGCAACACGAACCCTACCAAAATCTGGGGGTGATCTCAGGTGCTCCGGAAGGGTAAGCAGATCCTACTCCACATGTAACACCCGTCGTGTTACTCATGTTAGTACAACTCCGGTGATATGTCTAATTCGGTAGGTCTCATTCGGGGAAAGGGGGTGGGAATGTAGTTACGACAATTCGAACCATATGCATATCCGTTGTCATCTGTGAAACGGATATTCCATAACGGTCAACCAACTGGAACCGCCTCGGTGGTCTCGTGGTAGCGTGTCAAACCTAAGACTTTAAAATTGGTATTTGCGGCTTCTCTGCTAAGCACGCGGCATTAAGGAGTAAGAGCAAAGACTGGTTGACTCGGAGTCAGAATAGTTTGTCCGGGTAAGGTGACATGTCTTCCTGCGGACTGTTACTTTGTGAAGTATCACGTTAAAATTAAACCCGGCTAAGCGTGTCGGTCTAGTACAAAGCAGGGTTAATATTCATATTAAATTAACATGTTCTCGTCCTGAATATGCATATTAATTTGCCGCTGGACGTTAAGCAGCCATCCACCATCATCATCATGCATCAACCAACTCGTATAATGGCGTCCGTAAAATTAAAGAAGGGACGATTTCAACTTCACCACTTGGAATTCTTGGCTTAATAGCTTCCTTAAGCAGCAACCCTCTATCAAGGAAATAATGATAGGTAATACAAGCCCTTGAATATCGTATCAACAAGGAGATATATACTCCGTATGCAGGCGCTGCTGGAATGTTGCTAAATGGAAATGGAAAGTTCACATTGTAGGGAAGCTGAAATCATCTCTTTTGTCGTAAAGTTTTATTTTCAACCGACCATTATTGTCAATTTCTAGATTTAAGTTAAGATATGAGGCATGCTTACCATGTTAACTGTACATCTGTTGTATCTTTTATCTATAGTTCGATGGAATAGATGAGTTCAACATAGTCGCCAAATTTTGAATTATTTAGTGAGCGAACATCATCTATATAGTGGAAAATGAGGTTAAAGGATACTGCTTACTTCTTTTCCTTCTTTCTAAGAAGTTCCTGTATGAAGTCAGCCTCATCAAGTCGGCAAGAAGAGGAGCACAGTTGGTTCCCATGGAAATGCCGATTGTTTGTTGAAAAACACGTCCCCAAACTTAAATATGTTGTTAATCAAGAAATTAAGCATCTTGATAATGTTAGTTTCAGAGAATTATTTGTTTACAAAATGTAAATCAGAGTGATTTTTTACAAGGAAAATGTATCCCTCCCTTAGACAGGATATTAGTTTGGAATGGGGAATACTTATATAAAGTGTAAAAAAGGAAAATATTTTAATACTATTGCAAGATGAATGATTCTTAGATTGTATGCATGTACTCCAAAAGATCTTTGGAACTTTTTAGTATCCACGTCTGAATCACGCCACCTCTAGAATAGGTAGTTTCACAATAACTTGGAAGCCCGGCTTTGATTGCTGATAAAATTGATGTTAACAATTTAAAAAGAGGTTTCGTGGAGCACTTGGAAGACCCAGCAATATAACTTTGTTTTTAAGGACGCTTATGTAGTTTAAAGGTATTCAATATAGTACAGTGAAGGAAGATCCAGTTCTTCATCTTTGGTTGAAATTCCAAAGGAACATAGAAATTAACAGACCTACAATTATCCAGGATTTCCTCCTTGGTAAGTGTCTTGGGGGGTATATGTTGAGTTTCCAAGTGAATAAAATAAAAATAGTCATTACAGAGCAAGAACTTCAATAACGAGTCGACTAACTATTTCGACCATGTTGACCTATTTGTATAGATCTTGTCTTGCTATTCATTTCCGCTATTTAAAGTGTATCCATATGGATGGAGAGTTGTCTCATTGGCACTCTTACCACATCTTCTTATATCCATCTATTTCAGTTTTCAAGATAACAAGCAAAAACGGAAAAATATGGAATATATGAACATTAAAGAACAAGAATTCCAATAATGAGTCGACTAACGATTTCGACCATTTGACTTATTTGTAGATATTGTCTTGCTGATCATTTAATTGCTATTTAAAGTGGCTATCAATATATTATTGTTTTCCAGATAAAAGGAAAAACACTAAGAAATGGTAAAAATCGCCATTAAAGATCAAGAACTCTAATAATAAATCGATTGACTATTTCAGCCATGCTGACTTATTTATAGATCTTGTCTTGCTAATAATTTTTGCTATTTAAAGTGACTATCTTTTTGAGTGGTCCATAAGTGACCGGTTGTTTGGCAAAATTATTGAATACTGGTTTCGGCTCTGATATATTTTTTCTGTGGTTTATAATTTAGCTATTTGGTAATTTGGTTTTCATGGTCTAACTTTTGTCTAAAATCTGTTAGTATTCATACTTTGATGAGTTGAGCCTTTTTTCAATGAATGTTTTATAGTGTGTCCTTTTATGTCGTATTGTTACACTACTGTCTCAGGTTAGGGTGAAGGTAGGCGCCAGATAAAACGTTCAAACCCGCTGTATTTTTTTGCACCTGTCCTAAGTCAGGAACCTGATGTTCAGTGGTTGTCATTTGTTGATGTGGTTCATAAGTGTTTCTCGTTTCTCGTTTTTTATATAGATTAGACCATTGGTTTTCCTGTTTGAATGGTTTTACACTAGTTATTTTTGGGGCCCTTTATAGCTTGCTGTTCGGCGGGAGCCAAGGCTCCGTGTTGAAGGCCGTACTTTGACCTATAATGGTTTACTTTTACAAACTGTGACTTGGATGGAGAGTTGTCTCATTGGCACTCATACCACATCTTCTATCTATCCATCTCTTATAGTTTTCAAGATAATAGACAAAAACACTAAGTTAGTAAAATTCTTTATTAACGAGCAATAATTCGACCTTTAAACTTATTTGTAGATCTTGTCTTGCTAATCGTTTTTGCTATTTTAAGTTTCTATCTACTTTTTGTAGTTTTTTTTAAAGATACTGAGGAAAAATTAAAAAAAATAGTTTTGCCATCTTGGTGGGCAGGCCGGGTCATAAGACACATACTCAGTTTTAACGAGATACCCCAATAATGACTGTTACGGTAGTCAAGTTTGGTTAAATTTAGCCCAGTAGTTTCAGAGGAAATTTTTTTTGTAAAAGTTACACTTCCGGAGAACATGAGATCATCCCCGGTTTTAGGTGGGGTTCGCGTTGCTCAGTCTTTAGTTTTCTATGTTGTGTTTTGTGTACATGCAGTTGTTTGTCTTTTCGTCGTTTTTTCGGTTTTTCCATGACATTGTCAGTTTGTTTTTGACTTATGAGTTTGAATGTTCTTTTGGTATCTTTCGCCTCTCTTTAACATAAGACGACGGACGCCAAGTGATGAGAAAAACTCACTCGGCCCTTTGTGCAGGGTGAGCTTAAACTGGGTAAAAATCGTCAATAAAGAGCAATAACTGCCGTAAGGAGTCGACTGACGATTTTGGTCATTATACTTATTTGAAGATCTTGTCATTAAAGGGCAACAACTCCAATAATGAGTCATTGAACGATTTCCTTTTTATTGTCTAAATTGTAGATCTGGTCTTGCTGATCATTTTTGCTTATTTAAGTTTCTATCTATCTATAATAATTTTTAAGACATAAGGCAAAAGTGCAAAACATTGGTAAAAATTGTCATCAAAGGACAATAACTCTAATAAGGAGTCGACTGACGATTTAAACCATGATGATAACTTATATGTAGGACTTGTTTACTGATCATTTTTTGCAATTTAAAGTTTCTCCCTATCTATTATAGTTTTCAAGATAATAGGCAAAAATGAAAAAAAAATGGTAAAATTTGTCATTTAAGGGCAACAACTCCTATTAGAAATCGTCTGACAGTTTTGACGTATATGAACAATTGGTAGATCGAGCTCAACATTCTGAACTTTTTTGCTGTTGTCAGATTTTCACTATTTATAACGGTTTTCAAAATAATAGTCAAAACTTACATTTTACCCCTATATTCTTTTTTTAGCAATGTCGACCATCTTGGTTGGCAGGCGGGGTCATCGTTTGGCCTCGTTTGGCCAAGTTTGGTTAAATTTTGCCCAGTAGTTTCTGAGAAGAAGATTTTTGTAAAAGTTAACGACGACGGATGATGGATGCCAAGTGATGAGATAAGCTCACCTGGCCCGAAGGTCCAGGTGAGCTATAAGGGGAAAATTGTTATTAAGGGCAATAACTTCAATAAGGTGTCAAATGACGATTTCGATCATGTTTGACTTATTTGTAGATCTTGTCTTGCTTATCATTTTTGCTAGTTAAAGTTTATGTCTATCTATTATAGTTTTCAAGATAACAGGCAAAAATCCAAAAAAAATAATAAAACAAAATGTCGTTAAAGACGAATAAGTTTAATAAGGTGTCGACTGACGATTTCAATCATGTTTGATGTATTTGTAGATCTTGTCTTGCTTATTATTTTTTGTAATTTAAAGTTTCTGTGGATGTTTTATGTGATAATGGGCAAAAATGAAAAAAAATATCGTAGTTTAAGGACAATTATTATATATATAACTCCTATAAAAAGTCGTCTGACAGTTTTGATGTCAATAGATCTCAACATTCTGAACATTTTGCTCTGTCATATTGTCTCCATCAATAGCGGTTTCAAGATAATAAAAAAAAATTGCATTTTACCCATACCTTTTATTTTTAGCCATGTCGGCCATGTTGAGTGGCAAGCGGGGTCGTCAGACACAATTTTTTTTTATACTAGATACCTGATTGATGATTTTGGCCAAGTTTAGTGAAATTTGGATTAGTAGTTTCAGGGATGATCTTTGTAAAAGTTAACATACGGAGGACGACAACGACGGACGCTAAGTGATTGCAAAAGCTCACACTGGACCAAAGTGTTAGGCGAGCCTGGGAATATATATGTTCCTGGGTGAGCTAAAAATTTGTCATCCAGGGGCAATAACTCCTGTATGAAGTCGTATAAAGTTCTGATATTTTTGCTCCTGTGTCAGATTTTCTCTATAAAAATGTGGTTTTCAAGATAATAGACAAAACTATTGTTTCAGAAAAAGGGTGAAGGTTTGGTACCATTAAAACGTTTAAACCCGCTGCATTTGTTTGCACCTGTCCTAAGTCAGGAATCTGATGTTCAGTAGTTGTCGTTTGTTGGTGTGGTTCATACGTGTTTCTCGTTTCTCGTTTTTTATATAGATTAGACTGTTGGTTTTCCCGTTTGAATGGTTTTACACTATTATTTTTTGGGGCCCTTTATAGCTTACTGTTCGGTGTGAGCCAAGACTCCATGTTGAAGACCGTACTGTGACCTATATTGGTTTACTTTTATTCATTTTGACTTGGATGGAGAGTTGTCTCATTGGCACTCATGCCACATCTTCTTATATCTAAACCTTGCATTTTACCTCTATATTTTATTTTTAGACATGTCGGCCATATTGGTTGGCTGGCCAGGGTCACAGGCACATTTTTTTTAAAGAATCAGTAATTCCAACGATGATGGTAACAATGTTTGGTTTTAATTTGTCCTATCAGTTTCAGAGAAGATTGTTAAACTTATAAAAGTTAATGGACGCCGACGGACGCCAAGTGATGAGAAAACCTCACTTGGCGCTTAAAAGCTAGGTGAGCTAAAAAAGGTCAAGGTAAACTGACACCTGCCAAACAAACATGTTCACCTTACAATCATACCATTCATGAAATACAGCTGATCAATTTCTTGTAGTATCTGAACAAACAGACCAAACCACTTAAATATATTGGACCAATGAACCATGAAACTGAGGTCAAGGTCAGATACTACACTTTACAATCATTCCATTCACCAAATATAGTTGACCTATTGCTTATAGTATCTACAATACTTGACGGATAGTTATATTTCTCTGGTTTGGTGATGAAGACTAACATAAGTCTGATGAAATTTATGTTAATTGATCACAAATAGATATTGCAAGTGACCTTTGACCTATTTATCGAAAATCTACATGTGTCTTGTGTTAACAAGATTCATTCTCATGCTATGTTTGGTAAATGATGAACATCATATGGTTTAAATGATATAACCAGGAAACCAACATTGCAACATATTCAAAGTCGATGAACCATGACTGAAGGTACATGGCTAAGCAATCTCCATGGAATGAGATGTGCCAATGCTAATACAACTGCATACCAAATACCATGGACTTATTTTAAGTCATTCCCTTTAAACAAACCTAAACACAAACATTAACTTGTAAACTATGTAAAAGTTTCAAAGTCAATGAACCATGATCAGGGGTGGGGCTATATAATCTCCATGGAAACGATACTTGCAAATGCCAATAAATTTGCATACCAAATATCATTGACTTAACATTAGAAGTTCATCTTAAACTGATCTAATCACAAACTAATACATGTAAACTAAGCAAAAGTTTCAAAGTCAATAGACCATGACTGAGGGGGTGGGGCCAAATATTCTCCATGGAAATGAGATGTGCTAATGCTTATACAAATGAACACCAACTAACAGTGGCCTACCACTAATGGTTCCCCTTGAACTGACCTAATCACAAACTAATACATGTTAACTTAGGAAAATTTTCAAAGTCTATAGACCATGACTAAGGGGGCGGAGCCAAATAATCTCCATGGAAATGAGATATGCCAATGCTAATACAACTGCATACCAAATATCATAGACCTACCACTAGTGGTTCACCATGAACTAGACCTAATCACAAACTAATACATTGTTGACTCCGCCGACGGAAACAGCACACTTATGTCTCGCTTTTTGACTCCGCCAAAGCGAGACAAAAACATCAAGATTAAACTTGGTTTTACTCTATTAGTGATTTATAGTACATGACAATGTGTTAAAATTTTAAAAGATTTGGTTTTAGCAATACTTTAATCATCACATGGAAACTTAAACCTTATCGTGGACAAATGGACAGACATTTGCATCACCATATTCCCCCTTTGGAGGTAGGGGTTTATACTAAAAATAGTGATACAATCAACTGAAACTTGTGTTGATAAAATCCTGATCCCTAACAGTATATATGTGTGAGCTGCAATTAATTATATGAATTGATAGAATTGCTACATCACAGTACAGAGGACAAACTTGGTCCTTAATTAATTGTTTGAATATTTGTGTTGTTTTCTTACCGTCTCATTAATGTACAAACAACATGTCAGTTTATTCATATTTTTAGATAGGAAGAAATTAATTTTAAAATTGACTATATGAAAAATAAAATAGGGAAATTTCCCATTGAATTAGGAAAATGACTATTTTTACATTGGAAACAGTGCTGATATTAGTCTTCAGAGATGTTGCTGGAACATCTTTGAACATTCTGCACCACAGAGAACTATTTAAGTGTTTGACCTATTCTTAGTGACATAAACTCTATGTTTAAAGTTATATTTTTACATTGTGCTCTTATGTCAGACAACAGAATTACCTTGGAAAGAGGCATATAAACATTATTGTACATAAATCAGGCATTTGGTCTTCTTGTTTGAAACTTTTTTTTACATTTTGTCATGTCAGGGCCTTTTATTGCTTGCTATTTGGTATGGGTTTTGCTCATTGTTGAAAGCCGTATGGTGACTAACCGTGACCTATAGTTGCTAGCATCAATGTCATTAGAACTCTGATGGATAACTGTCTCATTGGTAATTGTACCACATCTACTTATTTTACTTTATAAAGTAATTAAGATCCATTTAATTTCATTTTCTTTTCAAATTTATTATTAGACACATATAATATATATAATTAAGAATTTTATGATACAAATGAAAAATGGAACATGAAGCATTCACAGACTTCAGGTCATAAAATTAAAAAAAAAACTTAGAAAATGTAAATGAGTAGATTTTCTAAGAAATAAAATTTTTATAAACAAAAAATTAAATAAATAAACAAATAAAAACGACCAGATCGTTGTGTACACATTTCACCGTCACAATTATATTGCAGCTGGTAATTAATACATTACAAAAATATCGCTGGACGTACAACAAATGTCACCGAATAATTTTGTCGAGCTATGAATGAATATAATGGTACTTCATGATTTCCTTTTATACAAGAAGGTTGTCAATTTCATATAAAATTCCTGGTTCATAAAATCATACACACACAAATCGCATTTACACACTTATCATATAAACCAAGAAGGTCAATTGCTTCCAATTCTCTACACGCATAAATACTATCATTGTATGAATAAATACATGATCAACATACACAAATACATTATATCACAATCTTTTTAACACTTTTTTCTTCTCTTTTTTCTTTTTGTCTATCACTTTTTTGTCTCCAGCATGCTTTTTTGCCATTGGTCCTTCTAAACAGTTTTTACTAGGTGATGCTGGGATTTCTTTTTCTTCCATACATCTAAAATTATAACAATAATTTTACATACTATATCAACTCATGAAGAATTGCAAATCCATGTTACAGGGATTAAAAAAGAATCCTGGAATTTTTCCTCACCAATTACTTAACATGTTTAACCTTTCTTTGTTTGTAATTGTAAACATTCAAGACAATCAAGGTAGCAACTGGGAGTCAAACAGTAAGGAATTTTGTCTTTTGATTAGGTTGTATTTGCATATGGATTTTGGTAACTGACAGTACATCTTTGGAGTGTGGAGAAAGTCTATAAAGCGTGACAAAACCAAATGCTCGGACTATATCAACCAATGGAACAACTGGAAAAACAAAGGTCATTTCAATATATGTCATATAATTTACTTATTTTTATGGCCCTGCAACAAAGTTGTCAGGGTCATATAGTTTTACCCTTATCTGTCATTCCGTCATCCCGCAACAAACAGTTATACAGTCTTTTTTCTAAATGCCTTCACATATTGAGCTAAATTTTAGTATGTGAGTCTACTATGATAAGTTACAGATTTAGTTTACGTTTGGTGGCATCTCAACTGATTTTTTTTTTTAGAACAACTGGTTTGGACTTTAACATTTTGGGAAAATGACAGTTATAGACTTTTTTTCTAAACATCTTGACATATTAAGCTGATTTTTAAGTATTTGAGTCTACTGTAATGAAATACAGATCGAGATTATGTTTGGTTCTGCTCCATTGAATTTTGCTGGAACTACAGGCTTTGGACTACAATACAAATTTCAGTTATACAGATTTTCATTCTCAAATTTCCACTCCTAAAAATGGCTTCAATCTTTTAAGGTGTGGGGTGGGGCCATTCGTGTCAGATCGTTACGACACATCTAGTTTTTGAATTTTTGTCAGGCTTGCTTTGGGTGTTAACCGTTTTAACCTAATGATTTGATAACAGGGGATAGATTTTAGACTTAGTTTTATTAAAAACTATGATTATTTTTGTGACCCCAAAAAAGTGTGCATGTACAGCTAAAAATACATTTAGAGGGAAGATGATTGTTGATATAGAAATAGAAATACCGAGCGTTCGTCCAGTCTTGTTAGTGTTCTCACATGTACAATTCTTGCAAGATTTTTATTAAACTTATATCATAGGTTTATATTAGCAATGTCTGGGAAGAGTTTGAAAATCAGTGCCAATGAACTATTGATAAAAGAGTTATGCCCTTGGAAACATTAATTACATGGAAAATTGCATCGTTAGCGGGCTCATGTGTACAATTCTTGTCAGATTTTTATGAAAATTCTATTGTAGGTTTATATCAGCAATGTCTCGGACAAGTTCATAAATCAGTGCTGATCAATAATTTTTAAAAGAGTTCTGCCCCTTAGAAATATTAATTATATGGAAAATTGCATTGTTAGTGCTCTCATGTGTACAATTCTTGCCAGATTTTTATCAAATTTATATCAAAGGTTAATATCCAGAATGTCACAGACAATTTAGAAAACAATTGCAGATAAAATATTTTTAATTTTTGTTATTGACCTTGGACAGATAAAATACGTGCAACGCAGGGGGCATTGGAACTCTATTTCTTTTATTTGATATCAGTTGTTAATTAGTCAAAAATCAAGTATTATGTCAAATTTTCTTGCTATCCTTTCAATGACAACACATAGAAAGAACATGATCTTTTTTTATAGATCATTGAAAAAGGAAAAATAAAGTTTGCCTAAATATTGTCTTTATATCATCAGAAAAATAGAATCTACCACCTATCCTTGTCACGGTCAGTGAAGCCTTATGCAAAACGATATTTCTCCACTCAAGACAGTTCAATTTTCAAATTCAAAACCCAAAGGTCCAAACCAGCATATTCTTGAGGGACAATAGAACAAAATGTAATTTCAGAATAGTGAGAGGAGACCAGAACCCAATTGTCCATATATATATTATGATATCAAGTTCACACAACTGTTCCTGTGATAGACTATAGCACACAATGGCAAGATTACTAACAATGTTAAACTATTGGCTAAACTAACTGTTTGGCTCTTACAGACTGATTTTAATTGATTTGATATTTAAACGAATAATTGCCATCACTATGATAAAAAAATTCCAACAGCTCAGTTGATCCCTTTGTATCCCTTTCAATGAGTCTTATTACAATACAGATTGGATTGTTTTTTTCATTTCAACCTTGCTCACTCAAAACCTCAGATTTTGGAAATATATTAAATAACAAAAAACTCATTTGGGTTCATTTTTGTATTAAAATATATATATATACATGTATATATAGAAATATGACATGTCTGTACCGTAAGTTGGAAACAGGGGACCATATAAAAGTTTTACTAAATATGTGCTCACTCCCACAGGTATAAATGATTTAAATCTAGCCAATATGTCCATGATGTCTGACATGTAATTTCAAGTACCGTAACTTCAGAAATTTTTGTGTGAATTTATTATTGCGATTGTTACACAAAAGGAAACAAATGTAAGATTATTAATTCGCTTTCTAGAAATGCTGTATACAAATAACGCTATCAAACGTTTAAAATATTACTTTTAATTTTTGTGAAATAGATCCTGTCACAATTTTTCTCAATAATAAAAATTCGTAAGGGTTCCGCGGAACCCAGTGTCTCGCCTACTTTTTCTGTTAATCACAGACAACAAAAATGAGGAAGTAAATCAATAAAAATATTTAATGTTTTTATATATGTAAGAAGCTTCTGTCCAAGTTTGGTAAAATTCCAGGATAGTTTATGATTTAAAATAACTGTTTAAAAACTTTAACTGCAGACTGAATGTAATGTTAACTGGAAGAAAACAAAATTTCCTTCTAGATACTAGCATTTGATCATAAACAAGCTTCTGTCCAAGTTTGGTACAAATCCAAAATAGTATAAGAAAGTTATTAAAATTTTAAAAACTTTAACCACAGAGTGAATATGTTGTTTCCTGGCAGAAAATCTAAGTCCATTTAAAAGTAAAATACGGAAAAAATGGATTTATTTTTTTACAAAATTTCCTTCTAGATACTAGCTTTTGATCATAAACAAGCTTCTGTCCAAGTTTGGTACAAATCCAAAATAGTATAAGAAAGTTATTAAAATTTTAAAAACTTTAACCACAGAGTGAATGTGTTGTTTCCTGGCAGAAAATCTAAGGTCATTTAAAAGTAAAATAAGGAAAAAATGGATTTATTTTTTTACAAAATTTACTTCTAGATACTATCTTATGATCATAAACAAGCTTCTGTCCAAGTTTGGTACAAACCCAGGATAGTTTAAGAAAGTTATTAAAATTTTAAAAACTTTAACCACAGAGTGAATATTTGTGGACGCCGCCGACGGAATGTAGGATCGCTATGTCTCGCTTTTTCGACTAAAGTCGAAGGCTCGACAAAAACCTTGTAATAATTTCTAAATACAGTCGACTCTCATTATCTCGAAGTCAGCCGGACCAGAGAAATATTTCGAGATACACGTAGTTCGACTCAAACGAAAACTGGAAGTTTGACAGAACAAGGGACACAACTCTTGCTTAGCTTGGTAAAGCTATAATAAATCCGGGTGAATATGGGAAGGGGATCGATATTCTGGTATCAGATTGATGTATTTATATGTCATGGTCTTTCATTATTATAATAACATTATTTTTACATATTCAATTGTTTCAGTTACAATTTTTTCCTATGGCTTTTACCTGAGAGAGTAATTTCCAATCGATAGTTTCGTTATTCAGGTCGTTTATAGTTGACAAAATTGTTTATTCTCGGATACAAGAGATTTTAGAAAATTTAGATTTCTCTTCATTTTGTTTTATCTCACTCTTTCTTTTCAAAAGAAAATACAACAAGATTAAAGACGCCGATTGAGTAGTTTTTAGGTGATCGTCAACGTAAGTCATAATCCTTTCTTTATACACACCTAAGCTCATTAGTGTAAATCACAATTAATTGTTTTGTAAACATTTTAAATACTTTTTCATGAACATTAACAATGTATCACTAATTATTTATAAAAATTCTATAAAAGATAATCTTAGGTAAACACTTGTGGAAAAAGCATGTCATAAATCAATACAGTGGTCAGTGACTGGAAATTTAATTACACGTGTATTGTCAGATTAACTCTTCAATCCATTTAAATGCCGGAGGTCATATTTTGACATATGTGTATTAGCTCGAGATAAATAATGAATTTTGAATGCTTTTGTTAACCTTGGGATCGTAAATTTAGTTCGACTCAACCGAAATTTCGACTTATCGGGAGTCGAATTACATACATTTATATGGAACAAAGTTCGGGACCATGTGAAAACTTCGACTCATCCGAAATTTCGAGTCAACCGAGTTCGAGACAACGAGAGTTAACTGTATACGGTACATGATCTGCAACGAAAACTTACTTCATAGGTTTGGCGTGTATTTCTGTATAAAGTTTTGCCCTCGTGGAATAATCTTCATATTGTTCTAAAAGTAATTTTCCTGCCTCTTCATTTAATGCAGATTCTGGGTTTGGTACTATTAGTAAACATTTAATGGTCTGAAATGAAATCAAAAGTTTTTACAATGTATATAAACATTCATCACTTTTCATGTGTGTCAACTTCAATTTTTGCAAAAAGTAAATACTACATGTATATGTATTTATATCTTGTAGACATAGTTTATAGTTTGTCTACTTATTCATCCCCTTCTTCTTCATTCAACTTTATCCTATGTTGTCTTCGAGATTCTGATTTTTGATCAATGTTTTAACACAGCTAGTATGGTAAATTTTCTCTGTTATCGGTTATGTTATAATCACATAGTCATAGTTATAGAACTTGTAATTTATGATTACAGACAACTTTTAACATTGTTATAGGCCATTCAGCTATAAATGTAATTGTTTTTGGATGTTTTTATTCATTGTTATTGTTGGTTTGCTGTTTTTCTGATGTAACAAATAAAGTTTGCTTTCTAGCCTTTAATGGGTCTATTTCATGTTCAAGTTACACCTAAGGGACTTTCTAGAAACTCACTTCTGAAAGCCAGAATCTGATTTTAAAATTGCAATTATTCCCTTTGATGGGAAGTATACTGGTATGAATACTGGTTTGCTGTAGTGCAGAGCAACAGTTAGAAGTAAAATAGACAAGATACCATTAATATGTTTTATATTTATAATTATAACTAAATATTTTCTTTAAATCAACTAGGATTAAAAACCACTTATCGTTGACTCTTCATTGAACTTCTGTGAATCAGTTCCACTTCTTGAAAAAAAGAGATAAACAACTTCAAATTATAAAGTTTGAGTAAAATTTAAGAATCTGGAAAGAGCTATAGCTTGGACTCCAGGGGCCTTGGTGGCCGAGTGGTCTAAGTAGTTACTACTGTAATCACTAGCCAGTCAACACTGAGGTTGCAAGTTCGAACCCGCTCGTGCGGGTGCACTCGTCTCCAATCTTATTTGACTAGGATTGTCAGTTTTCCTATCGAAGGTCGGTGGTTTTCTTCGAGCACTCCGGCTTCCTCCACCAATAAAAACTAGCCGCCACGTAATAACCCAAAAGCGGTGCTTAAAAGTGGTGTTAAAACACCAAAAATCAAATCAAATCTTGGGACTCCACTACGAAATATTTATGACTATTAATAAATTAAATGCATCTCTATGACTATGAATCAAAGGAGATGTGTTGTATACATCAATGAGACATCAACCAAGCAACACAAAGAGTTAGAATAGAAATCTAGAGGTCAATTTTTCTCAACATAAAGCCTACAGTGTACATGCATATGGTGTATAAATTGAACTTACTAGTAATATATGTTTAATTCCTAATTCAGCTTTCCAGTCTTTTTTCAATGTATTAACACAAATTTCACCATTACTTGCAACATTTGGATGAAATATTTTTGTTAAAAAAAATCCTTTTGGTGGTTCTGATGGGAAATTTTTACCGAGTACTAATTTCATTCTAAAGGATCCTCCTGCATATGGTGTTCCCGCTGAAACAACAAAAGATTTAAATGTCATTAATGTAAAGAACACAATAGGTGAATCAGGGTTTTTTAGAGAGATAATAGTATTCATGATATTAATACTCTGATTGATGATCATGTCATAGAATATCTTTTGAATTTATATATTTTTCTATGTTGTGTTTTGTATACTGTTGTTTGTCTGTTTTTTTTTTTTCTTTTTTAGCCATGGCGTTGTCAGTTTATTTTCAACTTATGAGTTTGAATGTTGCTTTGGTATCTTTTGCCTCTCTTTTACTGTTAGTATTACAGAGATCACCCACAATCACCAGCCGTCTTTGGATATTCTTTAAACATGTTCAAGGCCTATTTTGTATGTTTTTGAAAATAAAGCTTCTTAACATATTTATTCCAATTTGACTGTCCAAACTTTAAGTCCAAACTGCTCCTCATTAACAAGGATCCAGAAATGTACATCACTATGTTTGTCTTTACTTTAAGTGTATGAATTACTCATTCATCAGTATTAAAAATTTGTTTTTACATTTGTTTTTATCAGTTTTAAAGGAAAACATTCTGAGTTATTTTTTACCACTGTTTGGTGAATACATTTGTACATGTAGTTGTCTCATTGGCAAGCATACAACATGTATATCTCCTTATCTTTATATATAAACTGATAAATTAAACAATATAAAATAATAACATGTGGTATGATTGCCATGAGATAACTCTACATAAGAGACCAAATGATGTAGAAGTTAACAACTATAGGTCACCATACAGCCTTCAACAATGAGCAAAACACATATTGCATAAGTTCACTTTAGGCCAAACAAACATGACAAAGGTCATGAAGGTACAATTCTTTTTTCTATCTGCCATTTTTTTTTTACCTTGAGTATTATTATATAGGGTAGGGAGACCAGCAATCTTGTCACAACTCACTACCATGACTACTAAAGGTACATATCAAAACTTTAGGGTAGACATGTCATGCATGTTGAGATCTAAAAAATAGGAAACCCTGAAAACACATTATATTTTTTTGGTTTTTGGACTCGTGTTACTATTGTTCTTACCTGGGCCTTCTATGTGTGCTTGTATATCTGTTATGTCTTCATCATTAGGAAAAATCTTGATGCCTTCAGGAGGATCGTTACATAAATCGGCTATTTCTTTAGCAAGACTCCTGATTACTTGTGGTGATAAATTTTCTACATTTGAAACCTGCAAATAAAGTGACCACATGAATAAATTATCTTAGCAAATTTGCAAATTAGCACAGAGTGACTTATGAGCTTGAAAATAAACAATGGTATGTTCAACATGTTAAAAAAAAATCAAATCCAAGAAAATTTCTTTTTTTGGTGTCAGACTACAATGTTTTAACTGTCATGACTGTGGATAAATAAAATTTACATAATGCAAAAATAAGGAGATGTGATATGATTGCCAATGAGACAACTATCCACAAAAGTTCAAATGAAGTGTATGTAAGCAATTATAGGCAACCATATCTGCACATTGACATATATATAAAATACCATATATAATTATAAAAAAGAAGATGTGGTATGATTGCCAATGAGACAACTCTCCACAAGAGACCAAATGACACAGAAATTAACAACTATAGGTCACAGTACGGCCTTCAACAATGAACAAAGCCCATACCGCACAGTCAGCTATAAAAGGCTCAGAAGTGACAATGTAAAACAATTCAAAAGAGAAAACTAACGGCCTAATTTATGTACAAAAAATGAACGAAAAACAAATATGTAACACATAAACAAACGACAACCACTGAATTACAGGCTCCTGACTTGGGACAGGCACATACATACAGAATGTTGTGGGGTTAATCATCAATGCCTTAATCATCAATGATTAATTGACTTGTAAGAGTCATTTACGGTTAACAGTTTAAAAAAAGATTATGGAAAATAATCAGGATTTAAAATTCAGTTAAAAAATTAAGCCAGCCAAAAGGCTGTCTAATACATTCATGTTCACCTTCATGACCTTTATCAGTCAAGGGATGTAACTCTATAGGGTTATTACAGAAAATATCATACATGTGTTATCATGGTTATTACAGATACTTTCATGAGTTGCCTACTTTTTATTTCTAAAATTTTCTTAATCTTTAGTCATATGTTTGTTATTTGTTAAATAATAAATATTTTAATTTTTAGTGGGCACTTGGGAAATCTTGAAACAATGCGCAGTAACTTAATACATAGCCTTGATAATTAATTTTCCAATTAAATTACATGAATTAATACATTTTATTTTTCTCTAATAACCCTATATATAGAGTTATACCCTTGACAGTTTATAATGTTTCAACATGCATGTATTCCATTTCACATTGATAGATTTTTACTTATTAACACAATTAAGTTATTAATTAAAATAATAATAAACTGATACTTTTTTTCAGAATATACATGTATATATCAGTGAAATAGGTAAATAAATGTACATGTCCATCATGTAATGACATATATATATTTATCTTACCTCCTATAGATTTCTGGGGATATGATTGGTTAAAGGACTACACGTGGTTACTACATATATTTGATATAGGGTGTCGTAAAAAATATGACCATATGGGGTTAGTAAGGAGTTACTTCCCTTTCAAAACAAAAAAGAAATCTGAAAGGTTTCAACAGATGAAGGAATTGATAATGAACGATTGAAATAAATTCATAAAACAAATTTAAAGCTAACAACATGAACAAGTTGTTATTGTTGGCATTTGTTTTTTGTATAGACAAATGGAAGTAGGTTCTTAATACTAAGTATTGAAGACTTAATCACTTTGATAGGCCGCTAGTCTAAATACCACATGTGAAGATTGTCGGTAAGATAAATTCGTTTACACAGTGTGCTAGTGACCTAATACGATATATATGGAGTCAGTAAATTCCATATGGGGATTCGAGCTTCGCTTTCACCCCATATGGAATTTACTGATCCCATATAAATTGTAATAGGTCACTAACACACCATGTAACTAATAATATACATGATCTTGTATACATGTACATAAACTGTACATGTTTGTTGGTTACACTGTTCCCAATGGTGCATAGAAGACTTAATGTCATCCAAAAATTACTATCAAATTACTTTTACATCATCTAATTACATGAACATGATAAAATAGCCTCATTGTAATATGAACAAGCATTCTGAGAGTATTGCATGGCAATACAATGTACATAGTCCTCCTACCGGGTAAAAATTCATTATACTGGAACAAAAAGCTGACTTGTTCTATAACTTCTCATGGTGTAAACAAAAAGAAAATATCAAGTCAATATCTTCAAGCATGACTAAAAACAGTGTGGAAAACTGATGAGTGAATTTTTCAAGTCCAAGGACCATAACTCTGCACAAAATTATCAGAGCGAAACAAAATTTCGAACTTGATCTGTATAACTTGTCATGATAAAACTATATACCAATTATCAATCAATATCTTCAAGCATGATGAATAAAAGTGTGGAAATCACTTTAACATTAGATATGATTAATAGTTCTCTAAAATTAGATATGATGTAATACAATGTATATCTATTTTCAAATTATAATCAAATATAATTAATAGTTCCAAATATTTTTTCTTTTATTTGTCACAAACTAATATAGATTTGTAACTTATCTATAAAATGTCAACAATTTTTATCTACACAATGTAATGTAATATATATATACATTAATAAAAATAGATTATTATCTAATTAGAGGATTTCACTTCATAATTTTTATATATATATATATATATATATATATATATAGCATTCAGAAAATTAGTTTATACAAAATAACAAACAAACCTGCCAAAAAATTCTTAAATTAATTTACCAAAGAATGTCTTTTAAAAAATGAGTTATCTCCCTTTGTACAGAAATATGGTTTAACATAGTACTCTAACATTAGATATGGTCCAGAACTCTGGACTAAATCATCAGACCGGAACAAAATTCCAACTTGATCTATAACTTGTCATGGCAAAACTATATACCAAATATGAAATCAATATCTTCAAGAACGAAGAAAAAAAATGTGGAAAACTGATATGCCGGACTGACGGATGGACAGAAGGACGGACAGAGTGCAAACCTAAAGTCCCCTTCGACTTCGTCGGTATGGGACTAAATAAAAAGATGTGGGGGTGTAAATCAATGAAACAGCATGTACCCATGTTTTCTATGCTACATGTAGTTATAGAGGCTACGGTTCCGCAGCTAGTTATAGATAAACATGTCTATACTGATTAAATTCAATGTTACTCCATTGTGAGTATTGTATCATAAATGGAATATATGACAGAGAGGTGTAACGTACATTGTACAGGGGTTAAAAAAATTTGTTACAGCTCACTAGCCCAGGACTTATTGGTAGCAGGATTTTACTAGCCCTGTTGAAAGAGCTGCTAGCCCATCAAAACTGACCTGCTAGCCCGAGTATACCTTACAAATTTAGAGTGGGTGTCCCTTGTTTTGAATGCGGCATTATACACGGTATTTGATAAAATAAATCAAATAAATTTTTGTTTTATTAATTATAACAAGGATCTCTAGACATCTTTTTGGATATCCCTTGTACTATGGGTTGTTAAATATTTTCGGGCACAGAAAACATGTTCATTGATATTGTCATGTTAAACCAGTGGTTCAATTCGTATATTTGTTGTTCCCACATACAAAGAAGACTTTTTATCAGCGTGATCAGGAAAATAACGGAAATATTCACAAAACATCATCTCTTGTTTATCATCAGTAACAGTCGATCTTGCCCATGGGGAATCTTTCTGTCCATGACACTATATATGTTTTTTTCTGCTTTTCCTGGTCGTATTTGGCATTTTTTGGGATAAATTTTCAGCCTCATTACCCCCTTCATCTACCGTTTTTCGTTTTGAAACTGACAAAGTTCCTGTGGTGGCCGTACTAAAATGTTTAGAAATAATTTGTGCATGGTTTCAAGCTCAAATTAACAGCTGTCCGACAAGACAGGTCAATATCGATCATTACATCATACACCCAAGTACCATTAATTGAAAATCTCGGCATAAGCAATGTACAATACGCCCTGTACTGAGAAATTGATATTGAAAGTACGTGAATTGCGATCAATACATGATACCGGTCCACCCAGAGTTAGTTGTTCTATTTTAAAAACATGTACAAAATCGGTTCAAATTCTTGGAATCCCGGATGATGTACGTAATTGAATCTGATTGGCTAAGATAGAATAGTGATGAGGGGATTTTCCACTTACTATTTTGGAAATGCCAAGAATTGTTTGTTACTAGTCCGTCGGGCATATTCGGTTACAAGTTTTAATTGCCCGAAGTGTAGAAGTCTAGTCCCAGGCGTCGGGCTAGTGGATTTTTTAACCCCTGAACGTAGCACAATTTGTTTAATTAATAATATTATGGAAGCACATGTACATGACCATGAAAAAATACTGCTCAAAATGAGAAAAGGTTTATGAGGCAACAGCCTAAAAATCTATCTGCAGAGCTAGAAGATAATTTAGGAGAAATTTCTTTGCTCTATGAGTGGTAAAACCATGCAACATGCTACCAGAAAATATAGTTACACATACATCACCAAACTGTGCAAACAACTAAAACATTAAAATGATATAATTACAGGCTTGATAAATAAGTTACATGTTGATGAACCAAACAATGACGGAGGACCATACAACTAAAATCACTAGAAATGGAGAAGAATGTGATGAAGAGACTGGTGAAGAGGAACCCAGTGATCCTGTATTAGTAACATACTAAAGAGTAAAGTAAATTTTTGAATTAGAAAAAATATAGGAGCAAATTTATTTCACTGTCGTTTCCCCTTCTACTTGCAATTACACAACACCACGTTTCTACTATTTTTTATGTTATTTTCTATATCGTTATTTGAAACTAAGGAAATGAGTTCAGCTTTAGGGCAAATAATTTCGTGAAGATCAACGAAAAATCTGTGTGTTCTTTTTTTTTTGTGTGTGTAAAGTTTTGATGAAAACAAATCCATTCTTGTAAAAATATGTCGAATTCCTTGAATTAAACTATGAACAAATTGGATTTCAACATATACCACTTACGTTCGACATTATTTTTGTGTTATTATGTCCAAAATAAGTATAAATAATTCTGTATAATATGAATATTCTTTTAGAATAATTCAAAACGTCAGAATTTTGCTTGACCCAATTTCGAATTAAAATATGAATTCTCGCTTGCGCGAGATGTGGTTTGACTAATTAAAATTTTGAAAATTTAGTTTTATTATAATATAATAACAAATCATACAAAAATTAAGGTATTAGTGTTGCTCTATAAAATATCTTTTCATCATTTAAAAAGGAAAAATTGTTATTCAAACTGTATGATGGGTAAGTCTAGAGAAAAACAAATTTATACGGAACACTTTTAGAGTTAACGTTTCTCCGAATGCTATGCTCATTATAAACAAATCTGAGATGGCGGAATTTAATGAGATGGGAAACGAAACGGTAAAGAAGTGAACTTCCCTATTCAAATTGTTATAGGAAAACAGTAATTAATAGAAAAAAAACCCAGTGAAATCAATATTAAATGAGAATTGCATAAGGCACCGTGACTGGTTGGAGAAAACTAACTTCAAATTACTGCTGTTTTATACTACTTTCATTTTTACAATCTTCAAAATTGTGCATGCCTTTTATTAATATCTAAATGGGTATATTTGTCCACATTGTATAGTTTACTTTCTGCTTGTCAATTTTACGATAATGGTATACAGTAGGATAATTGTTCTGAAGCAGGTTATATACTACTAGTCCAAATGTCGCTGTAAGTGTAAGCGTACTTTCATTCCGCGGTGTATTTATTCCGGGTAACTCTTTTTCACTAGAGAATATTTGATGTTAATTGTGTGAAAGCGTCGATCTTGATATTGTTGTTTTGTTTATATTAGACCGGTTTATTGTTTACATAAATAAATGGATTAAAATTAAAATAATTTTCAAGGAACAAGTTTAATTAATCTGAGTCAATCTAGTAAAGAGGGTGGTAAATGGTTATTTTGCGTGCAACGTGTTTTGCCATTTTAATTTCACGTGCAGCCTTGAAAAAGGTTCATTATTCACCATGTTTCGTGAAATCGGTAAAAAGATCAACGTGCAAGAAATTTTTAATTGTTTGTTCATCGTGAAATGGCAATTTTATTTCGCGTTCTTCTGTGCAGATACCCCCTTTTACGCCCCACAGTAAATAATATTGATGATAACGAGGAGGATATTTTATAACTCAAAATACTTTATCAATGATCAGGACATTGAACTTGATATAAACCAAATTTAAAGAGCAGATTTGTTCTTACATAAAGTTTCAATTTATAGATGTGTAATTGTGGTCACTTTGTTTACTTGTTAATTATACTATTTATTTGGGGAAATTGGTTAATGTTAGTATTATTTATAGTTCTGTAAATCTTTCTCCCGAGACTGGCCATGTAATTATTCTTGTCGGGACTTCCTGCTTCTTGCACGTGCCTGACATCCGGCCCGGCCGGGCTCGTTGTCCCTAGGAACTATAAGTATGACGTCACTCACCGGGTTCAGGGCAGTCTACACTTAGGATTTGAAATGAGCAGACGCTCATACCGTTTGGCTTGCACATATGGAACTTTAAAATGACAAGTAGACTAGCCACCACTGTATATTTATTGTATGTAAATTATATCCAACCATATATGTCTTTTAAATAAACATCTTTATGTTTACGTGGATTTATAGTTTGTCCAATATCCCAGAACTTGGGTAGACAACGGGAAAACGAAGCCAGTGGAAACTCCACTCCCGTTTCATTGGGGGCTCGTCCGAGGGATATTTTAGGACAATAATCAAAACAAGCGTATTGCTTGTACATTATTTCCGCAATATGGTTGGAATAAAAGGGATTTTTGTATCCCTAGGAGTCAAAATCGAACAGTTTATTGTTCGTCTTCTCATCATTTCCGTTGTTTGTTCCGGTCCTCAGAGCTCCAGATAAGCTGCGTATGTGCGTGATCACGCAATAAAAATAATTAAAAACCCAATGCAACTGCCCATTGCAGGGTTCAATAACCCAATTAAATGCCAAAAACATGGGTTCTTAACGCTTTTATTCGCTATCGTTTGCGTTATTTACCCTTACTTGATTACAGTCGTCGCGTAAATCTATTTTTATAATATTTATAATTGGAAATGTCCTTTCGTTCTAAAAATAGAGCCCTGCATCAAGTTGCTGTAATGGGTCCCTGTTGGAATTTTCCGTTGCTCAAAAGGTACACGTGTTTATGAAAACATTTCGATCTTCTCGGCGTTTATCCAATTAGCGTGTGACATGCTTAGCCTGGGGTCCTGGCTCACTGCACGACGAAGTATTAGATTGGGTCAGGATGCTAGGCTAGTGATGTCATATTTTTTTCGAATTGCTCGGGATTTATCATAACATACAATGAAATAAAACGAAAGTAAATGTCCGGTAAAAATATTGAATAGATTATAGAACATGTAGAAGCATTTTTTCGGCTTCTTTTTGATAGCTGAGGGAAAGTTATGATGATAACAAGACTCAGCTAGTGATTTTAGGAAGCGGCCATTGAACGCACGGGCGTGTTTGCGTACCATAACGAGAACATTGCTAGAGAGATAAACACGGGGTTCCGTCAAAAACGAAATCAGTTGGAAAAAGTGAAAGACCAAATCAATTATGACATGATATGTAGTTTGAAAGCATCGGAAACCAAAAGTTCTGATAAGGGACAATTTAACCCAGATTTATGTAAATTGAATTAAACGAAAACAGTTTATATATTATTTTTTTCATTTTAGTTGATGAGTGAATACACATATACGTTTGTTACGTCAATGCAGCTTGACACTTTCTTTGTTTTGGTCTAATTGTTCTAGATGCTTAAGAGAGTTGTCTTATTTGCAAGTGCAGTATAACATTGTCATTTATTTACTTGATGTTGCAGAATTATTTGTAAATTTAAGTTGAATGTGGTCTCCGTTATTATAAACCACCCTATAAACCTCAAGGTTTTGGGGTATATCTTAAATCTGGAAACTACTTTTATTTTTATTAAAAAGTAGATCTGGCAAATAGGTGAAAGGACTGGCAAAACTTTCTTACAGCACCTACATTTCACATATATTACACAAAAATCTAAACACTTAGCCACGCACCTACCCCAACTATAATTAAACTGTAGGGTGATCATATGGGATCTAGAAAGGCAATTAGTTCCTGTCCAACTAGTGACACCAGCTGCAGTTTACATAAGTTTTGAGAAAATACAAAACTGACAGAACGTTTAAAACGGGACACAAATTAAATGTACAATTGCTCGTCAGTGAATAAACCAAATAAAACAGCTAGCACATATTCTACAAAGAAAGAAACACATTTAAGATGGAAACACATCTGGGGTTGATATAATGTGATTATAACATGCCTAAATATTCAATATTGTGTTGATGAAAAAACCCAATACATTAAGGAGCTTGGTGGTGAAAAACCCAATTTGATATTTACTTGAGGGGTGAATTGGAATTGATAATGCAATTAAAAAACTTTATCACCCAATTACATAAAAAAAATGGTGGGTAAAAACCCCAATTTGTGAATTCTTATCTGGAGCTCTGGGTCCTACAATAACCAGCACTGCATTGAATATTGTTTTGTACAGTAAGATACTTAAATACGACTTACCTTCAGAAATTGAAATTAGAAATCCAGAAGAAAAATTCCAAATTGGAGCACAATGTGAACATTTTGTTCACGTTCTGGAGGAAAAATGCTGTTCTTGCATAAAAGGAAAACAAACACAACATGTTTGTGTACACCGTCATCACCACAGCAAAATTAAATATTTAACTGCATTTTATCGCAGTAAAAAGCTTAGTATGGCTTTGCAATTTTCAGGAAGTTGGCAATTTATCACGCCATGTTTACAAAATGACGTCATAATTTCGATGTCAAAACACATGACATCTAAGGAATGTGTGTATGGAGGTTCCAATGGGGAATACTCATTGTCGTTTTAATTATGAAAACGCTGTTTAATTTGTTAGTTCAGTTTAATTGATTCGTATTTATATTTATTGTCATAATTTGATTTGGAAAGTATAATTATTTGTTGGATTATACTTGCAATTGTTTTGGATTAAAAAGTACATTTTGTACTTGCATTTCTGTCAGTTTTGTCTGCATCTATGTCTTATCAGTGTGGATGTAATAGCTTTCTTGCATGGAAAGGAGGGAATTAACAATACTCAAAACTTCAAAGTTATATCGTAAGTAATAGGCTATAGTGTGCCGTCATTGATTAAATACTGGAAATTTGTCTGGTTTGTAGTAATCCTGAAAAAGAATTAAAAGTACAGTTTTGTACTAGAATATGTTTTATATAACATCATCATGATGTTCATTTTTTACTTTGGTCTTTTGGAAATAAACTGAATTAATTTCAGTTTGGTGGGGTTGTTACGTGGAGGGAAAATAATACTGAATCTTTTCAGTAGTTAAGCAATGCGTATGAAGGAATTGTGGATGTAGTCAGAATTTGGATTAAAATGACATTTTTGTCATACAGCTGGAATAGGGTTGTCTTGTACGAGTAGTGCTGGATTATTGCTAAATAGAAGAAAGTACACTCAGTATTTTAGCTGTGGGAAGATGCTTTCGGTGGTGCATACAGGCAAATTTGGAAATACCTTATGTGCTAGAGAATAGCACTAGGATGGGTATGGACTATTGGTTAGTCGTGTTGCATATGTATTTTTACTACCTAATTATTGGTTCACCATGGGTATGCTGTCTGCATGGCTAAGGATATTGTTTGGGGATTACTGGAATACAAGGAATGACTTATTACGATACAGCCACGGTCCAATTGTTTTATATGACTTTCTAATTTTTGAAATATTTGATAAACAAACAATCAGTTTGTATGGATTTCAGTATAGAAATGTGTGTTTTATATGTTTATAGTAATACCATGGGCTATATGCTTTCGGTGACGTATGAAATTACATATTGGGGCACCCGATCAAGTGGTGCAGTGCTCGTGTATTTTAGACTTTTACACTCTTGGTGGGTCAGGATTTTATAAGAAGAATGTGCTTCTTAAATTATTCCAGTGTCTGACAGAATATGGGAGATAAAACTGAAATTGTTTCAGTGCGTGGATAGCTGGCTACAATGAGGGAACATTGAAATTTATATTGGCCTTTTTGCTGATAACTTTGAACGTAACTAAACCACATGGAATTAAATGTTGGGGAACACTTACTTGGACTACTTTACAGATTTGGAAAATCTATTGGACGACTTTTACTATATTTACCCTCCTGGAACCTTGGACAAGATGTGTACCTGGATGCTCTGCTCGAACTTTAAAATTGGATTCCTTACTCCGTGATGATGTCTCGTGATGTATTTGTGACTTTTGAACATTTAGTTAAAGACCGTTGAATATCTTGAACTATTTTTCAAATTATTTATTGACATTAACAGTAAATTGATTAATTTGTTGATAACTATATGTGTCTGTATTTGGAATTTTGGTAAGTATACCTAACCGATCTTAGGAGTAATGTGAGGGCACATTATGTCTTAAGAGAGAGGGAGTGTAATGGTGGTCACTTTGTTTACTTGTTAATTATACTATTTATTTGGGGAAATTGGTTAATGTTAGTATTATTTATAGTTCTGTAAATCTTTCTCCCGAGACCGGCCATGTAATTATTCTTGTCGGGACTTCCTGCTTCTTGCACGTGCCTGACATCCGGCCCGGCCAGGCTCGTTGTCCCTAGGAACTATAAGTATGACGTCACTCACCGGGTTCAGGGCAGTCTACACTTAGGATTTGAAATGAGCAGACGCTCATACCGTTTGGCTTGCACATATGGAACTTTAAAATGACAAGTAGACTAGCCACCACTGTATATTTATTGTATGTAAATTATATCCAACCATATATGTTTTTTAAATAAACATCTTTATGTTTACGTGGATTTATAGTTTGTCCAATATCCCAGAACTTGGGTAGACAACGGGAAAACGAAGCCAGTGGAAACTCCACTCCCGTTACAGATGCATCCTTTGATATTGTCAAAGAAGATATGATTTTATATCCAAGTCAACTGAAGAGCAAATACACAGAAAAACTTCAGCTTTTTAATAAATATAAATATTACAATTAGTGACAATTTAAAAGCATATGATTTTATAGATTTGCATAGAAAAATTATTTAAATCTTATTTGTTAATAAGCATTATTGTGTTATCGTGTGTTCAAAATGAGTACTAATCACTTTATCAATGTATGGATCTAAAGCATTAGTTTAATTAATCCCGGTATAAAATAACTAGTGCAATCATTCCGGTACAAAATCACTAGTGTGAACATTCCTTGGATGAAAACTCTCCACTTTTTATACGCCTTTTTACGGGACGTATTATGGTATACCGTTGACCGTCTGTCCGTCCGTCCGTCGTCAACATGTCGGACATTAATTCAAAAACGCTTTAACCAATATGCATGAAACTTTGGTGAATTGTTGATATCTACTGATGTGAGCTCCCTTTCGTTTTTTTATAAATTTCGTATTTACAGTTTCCGAGTTTTGGGGTTTTATTCTGACATTAAAAAAGGGGGGATTTTCCAGTTATCGGACAATAACTATAAAACAATTTCACCAATTTGCATGAAACTTTTGTGAATTGTTTATATCTATTGATGTGAGATCCCTTTGGTTTTTTATAAATTTTGGATTTACTGTTTCCAAGTTTTGGGGTTTTATTCATTAAAAAAGTGGGGATTTTCCAGTTTTCGGACAATAACTCAAAAACAATTTCACCAATTTGCAAGAAATTTTGGTGAATTGTTTTATTTCTATCGACATGAGCTCCCTTTTGATTTTTATAAATTTAGGACTATACGTTGCTAATTTATGGGGTTTTATTCATTACAAAAAGGGGTATTTTCCAGTTTTCGGACAATGACTAAAAAATGCATTCAGCATTTTTTATGAAACTTTGGTAAATTGTTTATATCTATTTTTGTAAGCTCCCTTTTGATTTTTATGAATTTTCGATTTTTACGTTTCCGAGTTATAAGATTTTATTTGTTTATAGTCTGACAACAGATTTACTAAGTATTGCGCAACAGCACACTGTATTGCATAACAGCAAGAAATCTTCAATTGAATATAAATTCAAATCATACAACCAATTTCAAGTTCTTTGACTACATTTATTCTGTGTCAGAAACCTATAATGTGTCAAATATTTTAATTACAATCAAAATTCAGATCTGTATCAAGCTTAAATATTGTGTCCATTTTTGCCCTAACTGTTCAGGGTTTGACCTCTGTGGTCGTATCCAGCTGCGCTCGGTGAAGCAGTTTATTACATATATGGTTAATTATAAATTATCAGGGTACCATGTGAAATTGAAAATTCTGCAAAGCAAACCCTAAATATACTTAAAGGCCCTTCTCCAGGAAAAAAATGAAATTGTGAAAATTCTGTTGTTGGCAAACATTTGATAACTCCATAAACACAATGATAGATTTTTCACCTTTACAATGCTTTACTTTATGGTTGGCTACTCTTCAAAACAGAACACATAGTTAACACATTATAAGGTCAGTCCATTATAAATAAAATGCTCAGCTGGGTGCAGCTTGATACGACCACAGAGGTCGAACCCTGAACAGTTGGGGCAAGTATGGACACAACATTCAAGCTTGATACAGCTCTGAATTTGGATTGTGATTAAATATTTGACACAGCATAGGTTTCTGACACAGAATGAATGTGGTCTTAGAACTTAATTTTTTTTAATTTACCTATTATGGTCCAATATTCAAAATCTAAATACATGGTTAGATTCAGCATATCAAAGAATCCAAAGAATTCAATTTTTGATGAAATCAAACAAAGTTTAATTTTGGACCCTTTTGACCTCAATGTGGACCAATTTGATAACGGGGCCCAAAAATCAAAATACATGGTTAGATTCAGCATATCAAAGAACCCCATATATTCAATTTTTGTTGAAATCAAACAAAGTTTAATTTTGGACCCCAACTTGGACAAACTTGAAAACTGGACCCATAATCAAAAATCTAAACACATGTTTAGATTCAGCATATCAAAGAACCCCAAGAATTCAGTTTTTGTTAAAATCAAACTTAAGTTTAATTTTGGACCCTTTGGACCTTAATGTAGACCAATTTAAATAAACTGCTTCGCTGAGCACAGCTAGATACGCCCCCAGAGGTCCAACCCTGAACAGTTGGGGCAAAAATGGACACAATATTCAAGCTTGATTCAGGTCTGAATTTGGATTGTAATTAAATATATGACATATTATAGGTTTCTGAATAAATGTAGTCAAAGATCTTAAAATTGGTTATATGAATTGAATTTATATTCAATTAAAGATTTCTTGCTGTTGTGCAATACTTAGTAAATCTGTTGTCAGAATTTAAACAAATAAAGTTCAATTAATTCTCAATGTCATATTAGAAATTTATGAAAATGAAAAGGGAGCTTACATCAATAGATATAAACAGTTCACCAAAGTTTCATGAGAATTGGTGACAGCATTTTTGAGTTATTGTCCGAAAACTGGAAAATCACCCCTTTTTTTTATTGAATAAAACCCCATAACTCAGAAATGTAAAATGTAAAATTTATAAAATTCTAAAGGGAGCTTACATCAATACATACAAACAATTCACCAAAGTTTCATAAGAATTGCTGAAAGCATTTTTGAGTTTTGTCCGAAAACTGGAAAATCTCCCCTTTCTTATGAAAAAAACCCTGTAACTCAGAAACGTAAAATCTAAAATTTATAAAAATCGAAAGGGAGCTCATGTCAATAGATATAAACAATTCACCATAATTTCTTGCAAGTTGGTGAAAACATTCTTGGCTTATTGTCCGAAAACTGGAAAATCCCCCTTTTTTAATGAATTAAACCCCATAACTCGGACACCTAAAATCTAAATTTTATAAAAAACGAAAGGGAGCTCACGTCAATAGATATAAACAATTCACCAAAGTTTTATGCAAATTGGTTAAAGCATTTTTGAGTTAATGTCCGACATGTTGACGACGGACGGACAGACGGACAATGGTATACCATAATACATCCCGTAAACGGGCGTATAAAAACGGGACCCAAAATTAAAAATCTAAATACATGGTTAGATTTGGCATATCAAAGAACCCCTATAATTCAATTTTTGATGAAATAAAACAAAGTTTAATTTTGGACCCTTTTGACCTCAATATAAATCAATTTGATAGCGGGGCCCACAAATAAAAAATCTAAATACATGGTTAGATTCAGCATATCAAAGAACCCCATATATTCATTTTTTGTTGAAATCAAACAAAGTTTAATTTTGGACCCCAATTTGGACCAACTTGAAAACTGGTCCCCGAACTCAAAAATCTAAATACATGTTTAGATTCAGCATATCAAAGAACCCCATATATTCAATTTTTGTTAAAATCAAACTTAAGTTTAATTTTGGACCCTTTGGACCTTAATGTAGACCAATTTGAAAACTGGACCCAAATTTAAAAATCTAAATACACGGTCTGATTTGGCATAACAAATAAATAAATGTGGTCAAAGATTTTACAAATCTAATGCGCCATACTGTGCAATTAAAGATAACTTCTTGATATTTTTCAATATTTAAAATTTGAAAAAAAAAAGATTTGAAGAATAATTCTTTTTAATTTCTGAAATCTGAAATGAGAAAAAATTGACCCCCTACAATTTCTTTTTACCCCCCCCCCCCCCACCTTTTCCCCCAAAAAAATTCTTTCCCTCAAAATATGGTCATAATCTCAATTCAAATTTCCAATGAATTTGCAACCATAATTACCCATTTAAATTTACCATAGTGCTTACTTAATCTATTTTATAATAGAATTTAAAATATGGTGTCAAATCTTTCATATGGATTTTTTTGTAAAAAAAAAAGATGCAACATTTGCAGATATTTTTACTGGTCTTCCTTTATAAATATGCATTTCTTTAAACATAATTTAAAAGCAGTGTAAGTGAAGTAATCAAAACATTGTATGTGGATTACCTCCCTTACACTGTTTTAAATTGTCTCAATTGTTCATTAACCATTACTTTATACATAATTTAAAAGCAGTGTAAGGGAGGTAATTCAAATGATGTATTTGATTTATCTCCCTTACACTGCTTTAAATTATGTTTTGTACTAAAGTATTTGTCCATATAAAAATGCTTGTTTTTTGCCCCTTTTTTGGCCCCTAATTCCTAAAATTTTGAGGCAATTACCCCCAAAATCAATCCCAGCATTCCCTTTGTGATATGGAACATTGTGGTACAATGTCAGTGAGATCCATACACTAACACACAAGTTATGTCTGGAAGTTACAAAAATGCTTATTTTTGGCCCCTTTTTGGCCCCTAATTCCTTAACTGTTGGTACCATAACCCCCAAAATCAATCCCAACCTTCCTTTTGTGGTATTGAACCTCATGGTAAAATTTCATAGAGATCCATTCACTTAAACTAAATAAAGTTAGAGTGCGAAAACCAATGTGTCTTCGGACGACGGCAACGTCATACCAATATACGATCGCAAAATTTTTTTGCGGTCGAATAAAAATAAAGCATCATGTCTGATATCATTGCACAGACAGACAGAGACTTTTTGTTTACATATGATTGTGTTCAGGGTTGGCAAAACCCTGGTTTTTGTCGAGCCTGCGACTTTTGTCTCGGAAAGTTCGTCATAGGGAAAGTGATCCGGCGGCGGCTACGGGTCTAGTATATTTGGTGTGTAGAAGGATTGTAAGGTGTACATGTCCAACAGGCAGGTGTCATCTGACCTTGACCTCATTTTCATGGTTCAGTGGTTATAGTTAAGTTTTTGTGTTTTGGTCCGTTTTTCTTATACTCTATGCAATAGGTCTACTATATTTGGTGTATGGAATGATTGTAAGGTGTACATGTCCAACTGGCAGGTGTCATCTGACTTTGACCTCATTTTCATGGTTCAGTGGTCAAAGTTAAGTTTTTGAGTTTTGGTCTTTTTTCTAATACTTATTTACTATATGCAATAAGTCAACTATATTTGGTGTATGGAAATATTTTATAATGTACATCATCACAGTACATGTCAGTCTCGCAGGTTTTATTTGACCTTGACCTCATTTTCACTGTTCATTGCTCATTGTTAAGTTTATGTTTTTCAGTCTGTTTTTCTTAAACTATAAGCAATAGGTCAATTATATTTGTTGTATGGAAGGATTGTAAGCTGTTCATGTCTGCCTGGCATGGTTCATCTGACCTTGATCTCATTTTCATGATTCATTGGTCAATGTTTAGTTTTCTTGGTTAAGTCTGTTTCTTAGAAACTATAAGCAATAGGTCAACTATATTTAGTGTATTGAATGATTGTAAGGTGTACATGTATTTTTCGTTTGGTTTATATGACCTTGACTTCATTTTCTTAGATCATGTTAATTTTATGTAATAGTTGTAGTAAAGCTTTCATTTAGGACTATCAACATAATATCAATGGTTAGTAAAGAAGGCGAGACATTTCAGCGTGTGCACTCTTGTATGAGTATTGCCCTGCAGCCCAGTGGGAAATACTGGGAAAACCCAGGTTTACTGGGTTTTAACGGGCAATACTGGGCAATACTGGGAAACATGAAATACTGGCCTGAATTGTAAAGAGGATTTAGTGATCAATCACAAATGCAATGTACATTAAAGATATTTATAAAAATAAGACATAGTATTTTGATTTATGAATAAGTTGACTTGTTTGAGTCTTATAATACAAACAAATGAACTATGTCGATTGGACCTGCTTTGATACTATAACACTATAACTGCCCTTGAATTTTTACTAGATAACATTTTTGTTTGCTATGGAGATTCCGTATATCGTCAGGTTATCGGAGTTCCCATGGGGACTAACTGTGCACCACTTATTGCGGACCTGTTTCTGTATTGTTATGAGTTACAATTTATGACTGAAACCAGCAAAGACCCATCGAAACAACATCTGATTCAAAAATTTAATAACACTTATAGATATTTAGATGATATATTGGCTCTCAATAATGACGACTTCAGTATGTACACTAAAGAGATATATCCTGCCGAACTGACTTTAAATAAAGCTAATACTAACAATGAACACTGCCCTTTCCTGGATCTTGATATTTATATCTTTAACAGGAAGCTTAATACCAAAATTTATGATAATAGAGATGATTTCATTTCCTATTGTTAATTATCCCTTGTCACCATCTTATGGTGTTTATATATCTCAACTTGTTCGATTCGCTCGTGTATGTAACAACGTATTTGATTTCAACGAAAGAAATATCTGTATTACTGAAAAATTATTACACCAGGGTTTTCGATATCACAAACTAGTCAAAATATTTACTAAATTTTATCATAAATATAATTCAACATGCAGACATCTTATACGTTCAGGTATTTCACTTCCAATATTTTATGGTAATATTCTTTACAAAGCACAAAAATGTAGGCATTCACCTCAAAAGCTAACCAAACCTTTAAACAGACTTATTCGGAAGGGATACTGTTATGATACTGTTGTCAGATCATTAAGGATTGCATAGTTTGGTATTAATATTGATTCACTCATAGGGTCTTTGCATTGGAAATAAACACATTTATTCTAAAACCAGTTGTTGGCATGATACGGGTTATGTTCTTTTCATATATTTTATGATGGTATGATACTAAACCCCTAACGGGAGGGATTGTACTTGATTTTCATATGATGAAGACATACTCTTTCAATCAGTTTACTTGAGGTCTGGAGCTGGCATGTCAGTAACTGCTAGTAGTCCTTTGTTAATTTATGTATCATTGTCATTTTGCTTAGTTTCTTTTGTTACCTATTCTGACATCGGACTCAGACTTCTTTTAAACTGAGTTTTACTGTGCGTTTTGCTATGTGTGTCTTTATTCTACATTGGCCAGAGATATAGGGGGAGGGTTGAGATCTCACAAAACATGTTTAATCCCGCTGCATTTTTGCACCTGTCCCAAGTCAGGAGCCTCTGGTCTTTGTTAGTCTTGTATGTTTTTTAATTTTAGTTCATTTATATGTTTTAAAGTTTAGTGTTACGTCCATTTACACTGAACTAGTACATAATTTTATTTAGGGGCCAGCTGAGGACCACCTCCAGGTGCTTGATTTTCTCGTTGAAGACCCATTGGTGGCCTTCGGTTGTTATCTGCTCTTTAGTCGGGTTGTTGTCTCTTTGACATATCCCCGATTTCCATTCTCAATTTTATTTTATAAATCTGAGAAAGTATTGTTCTAGCAACTCTGAGACAAGTGTACATGAAGACACATTAGACAAATGTAAAACTTTTCTAAATAATCCTCCTAAAAATCACCATTCTGTCTAGTTTGGTCAAACTGTTAACATAAAGCCTAAGAATTCAATTTGGTTTTTTTTCAAATATATATAATTTATATTTTGAATTAACAATTATATGTAAGGAAAATTACTTTTGAACAATTTCTGTTCATTGCTACAAATGTTTACTAAGATTGAGCATATTTATATGTACATCACTAATCAATAAGTAATTATTCAGATTAGAACACAGATTTGTTTATATAACAATATTCAGCCTTTTCATTTCTATAAGTGTTAATGACGTGTACCCTTAGGGTGTTTATTTAGCAATATGATTGTATAACAACTAAAATTTACAATTCGTTTAAACACTGCAATAAAATGCATTTTTCAAAGTTTTGATTATTGAAACAAAGCTTGGAAATTAACAAGGTATCCTAAAATGTGCAAATCTTGTATTCTGCCTATATATAGAATTAGTGGAGAAAAGGATGAAATTGAATTTTACATTATCTAGAAATGACTCTCAATGGTTATCTGTATAAAAACACCGCAAAGGACCTCCTTTGTGCACAAAGGACCACAAAGGAGTTTGATATGAGCACAAAGGACCTGAAATTCATTTCAAAACATAAAAATATCATAATTCATGAAGAAAAATGTAAAAAAAAAATCAATTTCAATAAAAATTGAGATTTTAATAATGTACGATTTTTAGTTATCACCGGTATGGGTTTGGATCCGACTTTATATCCGGGTTAAGTGATAGTTCGTGTATGTGAATTTTTAAATAGTTTAAATATATTAACATAAATGATAAAAATGTCAATTATTATTCTTGATATTTTAAAGCATTACCAAAACTTCGAAAATTATATAGGATAGCAATGTGTTGTTGTTGTTTTTTGTTGTCTCATATATCATCACTTTGTTTTCTTACGTATGATAATATTTTTAAGTGAAGTATAAGAATACTTGCATTATAACAAAAAAGTCACAACTTTATATTTCCAATTATGATTTATTAAGATAAAACAAACATGATAAATAAATACATATGATTTAACAATAACATTTAAAATTTTGGTTTTGTCCTCACTGCAGCTGTCCTTGGCAGGTGACGTTGACCAGGCTTCTTGGCGAGAGGTTTAACCTTCGGTATCGCAAAACCATTTGCCGCTCTTAACATTTTGTCACTAAACTCTTTGTCACTGGCAAGCTTTCTGTAAAGCACTTCTTTTTCAATTTGGGAAAGACTGTGCCATTTGGAATGTTGTATTCTGTGTTTCTTGAAATTTCCAAAAAGTTCATTATTGCCGTTGCCAATTATACTGCGTCTTAAATCTGTGTGGTGAAGTTGTATCACTTTGTAAAATGACACACAATAAACAATAGAGAACAATATTATAAGATATTATGGAACATGTTATGTTTATATGGTTTTGTCAGTTTTTTTTACTTATATGAGTTTGAATGTCCCTTTGGTATCCTTCGCCTCTCTTTTTTTTTATAAACAAATTTAACTATTGTTCATTTGCATTTCAGGAGCAGAATAATAGTTTTCGATTGGAAAGAATGAAAAAAGAGTTGGAAGGCTGGAAAGAAGTATTGTTGCCTCTGAATGGTCTTATGAACTGGGAAAAGCCATACCATCCACCAATCATTGTTGGTCTGAATACATTTGTGTTCTTGTAAGTTTATAATTCGGGTTGACTTGTAATTTTAGTTTCATTTCCAATTCTGGTCAGAAATCCAAGAAAAAATAGTTGACTTTTACACATGTCACATGAAACATTAATTATTTTGTGATTTAAATATGATTATAAAATATGAGACTATAACTTATAAATATAACTCATCACTGTTGAGCTCTTATCCAAATATGAAGTCGTTCTGTTTAGTAGTAATGGAGAAATGTGTGACAAAAAATTTTAAGTTAATTAAACTTATTGAAAAATTTAAGTACATGTATTGGCATACAGGAAGTACATGTATGTATCTGACAGATCCATAAAGTGCTCAGACTTTACAAGTCATTACTCTCAAGCTGCTGACCAAATAGCATGTCATTCTTTAGAATAGTTGCAGAGAAAAATGTCATGAAAAATTGTTATTGGACAACTGGAAGGACAACGTGATAGCATGTGTTGTAAGATTATCATTCAGGTAGTGTAATAAACGCCAAATTAAGATGTAATTTTTATTTGATTACACCTTGACCTGGGTATTTTAACTGTTATTTAAAAATGTACAATGCATTGCCACTTTCCTGTATTTTCAGTCTGATTTGGTATTTTCAACCATCCATTTTGACAACCTTTTCGTTGATTGGATTGGCCATAATTCTGATAGACTTCCTAGTTCCTATGGTTGGTCCAACTTTGATGTCATCTAAATGGTAAGTACAGTATATACAAGGTGAGTTTCATCAGACACAAATTTCATCAACACTTACAGAACTATTTCTCCTGTGTAGGAATTCATACTTGTGATGTGATGAAACAGGTTTATACATTTATAACATGTTTGGTTGCCATGCCATCATTGAAATAAAGACAACATATAACATTGGAATTATGAATGGTCAGTGCAGCAAATATGGCTGACTTGCTGTAAATTATTATTTTATTTATAATTTTTACTCATTTTAGCTATATGCTTGCTCCATAAGTACACAAGCAGTCTTAGTAGTTGTCGTTTGTTTCTGTGTATCATATTTGTTTTATGTTCATTATTTTGTATATGAATTAGGCCCTTAGTTTTCTCGTTTGAATCGTTTTATATTTGTCATTTCTGTGCTTTTTAAGCTAACTATGCGGTATGGGTTTTGCTCATTGTTGAAGGCCGTACGGTGAACTATAGTTGTTAATATCTGTGTCATTTGGTTTCTCGTGGAAAGTTGTCTCGTTGGCAATTATACCACATCTTATTTTTATATTGGACAAGCAATACAAGGGTTGAATTATTACTTCATATATTTGTTTATGAGAAAGCACTTAATTAAGATTTACTAGGTATAAATACTATTCAAAAAGACACAAATACCTACTCTCTCACATACATAATAATTCAAAAAAACTAAAAATTGCTTTAATTTGAAAAAAAAATGCATCAGATTATTCCAAAATGCATGTTACCAGGGTGCAATTACCATTTGGTAAGTTGTCCTTCAAAATTTATAACTGTAATCATAATGATAAGTATAAATTATTTGAATTAACAACAGGACTGGAAGAGAAGAAAGGCAGTATGAAGATATTTGTGTCCGTATGTTGAATGCCAAAACTCATTTTGGTAATTTCTACGAAGCTATGGTAGAGCTGAAAACCAACAGGCCTAAAATGGTAAGTCATGTAGATCAAAATGTTACCTTAAATTCCTATGTATGTTGATGATAGAAAAAAACTTTTTAAAAGCACAAAACATAATATGAGAAAATAATAAATCAAATAGTTGTCATTACAAGGGTTTTAACTGATTTCCCAAGAGAACAATTTTATAACAGATGACATTAAGCCGCTTACCCTATGGATTGCCCGTCTTATTCCTTTGGAGTTCATGTCATTCCCTCAGTTGTTTTCTTTTGATTAATATAATCTTCACGTTGCTAAATAGATATGAAAATAACACCAAACTATATATATATATCTACTGTTGTCTCTTGGTAGAAAATGTTTTTCTGGTTTGAGAATATTTTAGTTTCTTGATTATCATAAAGTTAATAAGTGGAAACTGTACATTTGTTCAATTAGCAGCAAAATCTTGCGAAATTTCACCCATAAAAAAATGATTTTATAGTTACAGTCGAACTTGAAGAATATATATATATATATTTGTTTTGCTTCTGTTTCAGTATTTTATTGTTATTATGGGAACACTAATTTCGTTTGCCTGGATTGGATGTAAAATGGATAATTTGTTAATGACTTATTTTCTCTGTAAGTATGTGTAAAAGAGAGGGGGAGGATACCAAAGTGTATTCAATCTCATAAGTCAATGACAAACTGGTAATGCCATGACAATTTAATAACAAAAAACAACCAAAATACAAACCACAGTATACAAAACACAACATTGAAAACTAAAGACTGAGCAACTCCACCATAAACTTGGGGTGGGTGGGGTGATCTCAGGTGTTCTGGAAGGATAAGCAGATCCTGCTCAATTATGTTATATACACATTTTGTTTCTTTTGTAAGTAGGGAAAACCATGTATATGGAATTTAAAAGTCAAGTACTCTATACAAATATGTGTACTCATTTTTTGGAAAAATTGCAATTTATCTGGGTATAACCAAGTTTATAGTATAAGAAATGAGTATATTACTTATTTGACAACATTATACTAGCTCTGCTATCAAATACAATATACAGTGGATTCTCTGTAAGTCAAAGTCAAAGGGACCTGTCCGAGGCCGCCAGTTCATCTGACATGTTGTACCTTTCATTGCAGTATTAAAAAATTATTTATTTCTTAAATAATGAGACTGAATAGACAGTTCACATATGACGTTTACAAAGATAAGGAAAAATAAAATAAGGAAGCACTTGTGAAATGAAACAAATTGTTACAGATGTATAATTGTTCAACTTTCTCCTTAATGTCTACCTGCTGAGGATAAGTCTTAATCTTTTAACAAAAGTTTGATCAGTTTAATGATATGTTTCATTATTCCTTTATGAATTTCTCAGCTTGGGTCTATTATTTCATTTCATAATAACTGAGATAAAACGCATGGTCAAACAATGAAGTTGTTGACAAACAATGTAATATGCTAATCAGATTGTGATACACACAAGTGATTGACTTAGAACTAATCAGGGATCCTTGGAATTAAATATACACCACAGAAGCCAAGAGTAACTTGAAAAAAATTGTGTTTCAAATCTGTGAGAGAAAAATGTCTCATACTGTGGTTTCATTATTATTCGTTGGATACCAATTTTTGTTGATTTTTTTTATAAAAGTAAACCACATTGAATGTTAAACTAAGTATAAATTTTCTTAGAAGCTTATATTATGTATAAGTGTTGTTTATTGATGACACATCATAGTTTGCATGTGTGTAGCAAATGTTTGGTACTGACATGCCTCTGGCTGCATGATCACTCCTTATTTGGTTATAAGGCAAAGGAGTGATACATACCCTTCTCAAATTTCCCCAGGATGCTAGGTAGTTGTTCATTTTGAGTTTTGCTGCTGACAGGGAAAGTCATACATTAGTTATCATAAAGTTACAAAATATTCAAGTATAATATTAACTAGGTGTTAATATCCATATGTTATTGCAATATTCAGTTTTTTTTGGACTTTTGTGTTTATCTTCATATATGTGAGTACGAACTAAAAGAAACTTTCGACATTGGACTTTTGGGATTATCTTACTAAAAGAAACTTTGTGTTTTAACATTGCTATATTTAACATTCACTTTTACTTAGCAATTTCAAAGAACATTTTAGTAACTGTTACAAAGATATTGAACTTTCAATAATTATGGCTTCCAGAAGAAATTCAAGAAATCAACCGTATTCAAATAGACATTTGGACTTAAATAATCCAGACAATTGGACGTCACAGCAACTTAGGATAAAACTGCAGCAGTTGGGGATTATTGTACCCAAAAATGTTGCTAAAACCGTTCTTAAACAATTTTATTTAGAAAATAAAGATCGCCAAAATAGTAACGGTAATATCGCCCAGAACGATGAACATATTAGTGATCCAGAACATGTCGTGCTGAATCCTATAGCACAACACTCCGGGAGTGCCTCAGACAGTACCGCGAATGATACCGACGGATTGCGTCATCCAACAGCTGATGAAAGTAGTTCGCGGAGCGATGTCAACGATTCAACCGGAAGTGCGCAGTTCGACAGCGTCGGTGGCAACAACATGGCTGCCATTATCCAATCTTTCAGTATAGTGTCGCAGTCTGTAGCACAATGCGCGTCAGGTCTCCAACAGACAGTCAGCCTTATCGCCAACCAAAAAAGTACAGAAAGCGGTCCTGCAAAGAAATTTGATCTAGCGCAGTGGTACCAGAATAGAAATATGGAGGACGTACCACTAGCCGTGCACGGATCCGTACAGAACCGCCCAACACTGCCACTGTCAACAACACCATCTCTTGGATATTTATCCACAACTCTGTGCCCTACAGCTGGAGTCCGATCTGATGCATTCTCAAATGTGGATATTGTGTCTCCATCATTACAAAGGAGCATTATTGAGGGTAAGGATGTAAACTTAGGCGCTCTCCTTATTCCCAATTTTGAGTCTCCTGTAAACCATTCCATAATTGCAGACGGGGTGCATGTCAATTTAGCAAATAAAGCAGACCCAAGATTAAACAGGCTTCTATCAATCCAAGAGTTTATTCAAGCTTTTGGAAAATTCAAAAGAATTATGTGTGGTGCCTACCCAGACCGTCGGGATGAATTAGATGCCTATGAAGCTGACATTATTAACATTAATAATTTCTATGGCCCAAAATTTTATGACTATCATAAAATTTTTACAGCAAAGGCAGCAGCACTTCTGAGGGAAAGGCATGTTAAGGTTGATTGGAGCCTTCGTGATCGTGACATCCTTTCTTTGATAACAGCGGGATCCTCAGTAAACGTGTGTAAAATCTGTAATTTAATTGATCATGCTACACAATACTGCCCATTGCAATCATCAGTCCAGGTTGAAAATTCCTCTTCAAGATCATATTCATCTAGCAACCTACAATCCGTAGACAAGCAAGGTCGTTCAAGAGTATTTCATGAAGGTCTGGAAATGTGCAATAATTTCAATAATCCTAAAGGTTGTTATAGGAAAGTTTGTTATCTCCTCCACAAGTGTACAAAATGTCGTGCAACAGGCCATGGTGCCTCAACCTGTAGGAAATCCAATAGCAATGTGCCTGTTCATTCTTCAACATCTTCAGTGTCCTCCAAGGGAAATAAATTGGAGAAACCAAATTCAGGATGACTATCCAAGGAAAAGTTCTTTTGTGAAGCTTCAACACCAGTAAATGTTGATAAATTAGAGGAAGAGTTATCATCACATCCTGATAAAAATTTTGTATTATATCTATGTAATGGTCTGAGACAAGGTTTTGATTGTTTAGTTCAAGGGGAAATTTCAGAATCTAAAGAGTGTAAAAATAATTTTTCTGCAAGGTCTCAGGTTTTAGTTGTATCAGAGTTAATTAAAACTGAATGCCAAAAAGGCTTTGTACATGGACCTTTTCAGTCCTTACCTTTTGCCAATTATAGAGTGAGTCCACTGGGTGTTGCTGAAGGAAAATACTCTGGGAAGAAACGTTTGATTTTAGATCTTTCATCTCCACATGACAATGACAGTTTTCTAAGTATTAATGATATGATTGATAAAGAAGAATGTTCCATGTCTTATGTTAAAATTGATGACGCTATAAGAATTATTCTAAAATTAGGAAGGAACAGTACACTATGTAAATATGACATATCCGACGCGTTCAAAATTTGTCCTTAATTGCCATCCCAGTGGCCTTTATTTTGTTTCAAATGGCAGTCTTTTTATTATTATTATGTAAGATTAACTTTTGGCTGCCGGTCTAGTCCTAAAATTTTTGACACAGTGTCACAGGCAATTTGCCATATTGCAGAGAAAAATTATAAGATTAAGAACATTTTACATCTACTTGATGATTTTCTTACTATTGATCACCCAAGTGAAGATGGTGAAAGAAGCATGGCTATAATGATGACCATTTTTAAACGTTTAAATATTCCAATAGCCAAACACAAGACTGAAGGACCAGTTACTTGTCTAGAGTATTTAGGTATTATTTTAGATTCAAACAAAATGGAAGCAAGACTTCCAAATATTAAAGTACAGAGAATATGTGAGTTTATTTCCAAATTGTTGTCAAAATCATCTTGTACAAAGAGACAGTTATTACAGTTGTTAGGACATTTTAATTTTGCCACAAGAGTTATTTTACCTGGCAGATCTTTTTTGTCGTACCTAATTAATTTGTCAACTACTGTTAAACATTTAAATGAATTTGTACATTTAACTAAAGAATGTAAGGTAGATTTAGAATTTTGGTTGAGATTTTTGTCAAACTGGAATGGCATCACTATGTTTCATGATTGTTATTTTACATCCAGTTATGACTTTGAATTATATACAGATGCTGCTTCTACAATAGGCTTTGGGGGATATTTTCAAGGCAAATGGTTCTCTTCATATTGGCCTGTTAATTTACCTACTTTAACTGACAATTTGTCAATGGCTTTCCTTGAGTTATACCCTATTATAGTAGCAGCATTGTTATGGGGTCACCTCTGGACCTGTAAAAAGATATTATTTTGGTGTGATAATGAAGCTACTGTTGCTATTGTCAGAAAGGGACGCTCTAAATGTTTAGAAATCATGAAACTTATGCGTCAACTAACATGGTGTGCAGCTAAGTTTAATTTTCATTTTAGTGCTAAACATGTACCTGGTCATATTAACCAAATTTCTGATGCTTTGTCTCGTTTTCAGATGACTCGCTTCCGAAAACTGGCTCCACAGGCAGAGCAGCACCCTCATATATGCCCAAGTGTGTCAGAAGTAATGTGGTCTTAACAAACACAGTCAACACACTATGGTCTAATGCAGTAGCTATGAGGACAAGAGCTGTTTATGAAACAGGATATAACCATTTCAAAACATTTTTACTTTTAAATGGGGTCAACCTGAATGGGAACAAATTACCTCCCATTTCTGAAGAACTTTTAATTTATTTTGTTGGTCATTGTTTTCAAATTCTGAAGTTACAATATTCTACTATTAAGCTGTATATTTGTGGTATTAGATACATGTGCCTCAAGGACGATATTCCCTCTCCCTTTCAATCATCAGACAGAGACCACAAATCAATGGTTCGACTCTCTTTATTTCTAAAGTCGGTTAAACGTTCACAAAAACAGTCAGTCAGGCCAAGATTTCCAATTACTTCTGACATACTAAAGCAAATGTGTGTTAAACTGAAGAGAGGTTTTTTTTCAGAATTTATAGACTTAATGTTTGAAACTGTTTGTATTGTAGCATTTCATGGTTTTTTACGTTGTGGTGAATTTACTGTAGATAATGCATCTAACTTTGATTCAGAATCTAATTTATGTGTTTCTGATGTTACATTTTATGAAGATTTTGCAATTCTTCACCTAAAGCAGTCAAAAACAGATCCTTTTAGGAAAGGCATTGATATACAATTGCATAGGCTAAATAATATCCTATGCCCTTATACAACTTTAAAGAACTACTTACAATTAAGATCAGTTAAAGGAAAATGTGCACTTTCAGATCCATTGTTCATTAATGAAAATCTTTCAGCTTTAGAAAGAAAATATTTTATTACAAATTTAAAAATTTTATTAGAAGCCTGTGGATACCAAGCCGCCCTATATAATGGACATTCTTTTCGTATAGGTGCAGCAACCAGTGCTGGTAAAGCTAATATTGAAGATCACTTAATTAAAACATTAGGTAGATGGAGTTCTGATAGTTACTGTCGATATGTTAGGACAGAGAAATCTTCTATTAAGAACGCACAGCAACAAATTTGTAACAGTTAAAATTTGTACAGTTATTATGTATATTATGTATGTATATATATATATAAATCTAGGTAGCACTAAGATTACATGTTAACTCTTACACATTCTATTTTCATGAATTAGTCAGTTGTGTGTTATATCATTAAACTATGTACAGCTTAAATTGTGTTTAATAGAATTCCACAGTGTGTAGTTGAAGGTTTCATTCCTTAAAACCCAATTTTTCCCATTTATTACCTTGGGGGTCACTCAGCTGTTTCACACCTGACTTTTTGGACCCTTTCGAAATTGACCACTGGTCTAATTTCTCATTTCCCCCAAGTCATTAAATGTAATACATCTACATTTATTTCTCTCTCCACCGTCAATCTAACCCCCTTTTATCGTAGCCACCTGCTATGAGATGGAGCAACGCTTCATCCCCTTATAGGAACTCATCTGGTTCCGGTTGGTTGACGGAGTGTCCATGTCCATGGGGCTTGGTCCATCTATACCAAGTGTCGTCGACAGGGCCTGGAGCTAAATTTCCCTTTGCTGAGTACTTGACTCCCAAGGGCCAAATTATTTATATATTTTATTAATAAAAAATAGAAATTAAATAATCTTGTTGTCAGCAGCAAACTCATTGATATACTATTTGGTTATACTGGATTGTCTGTTTCAATCTTATAGGAATGTCCAAGTCTGAAGGTCTCGTTTATTGTCAAGGTTGTCAACACTGCAGGAGTATGTTAAGAAATAAGTTACAAATACTGGGTATAAAAGAATACCAGAGAACACCTAAACAAGAGAGCTACAAATACAGGGTATAAAAGAATACCAGAGAACACCTAAACAAGAGAGCTACAAATACAGGGTATAAAAGAATACCAGAGAACACCTAAACAAGAGAGCTACAAATACAGGGTATAAAAGAATACCAGAGAACACCTAAACAAGAGAGCTACAAATACAGGGTATAAAAGAATACCAGAGGACACCTAAACAAGAGAGCTACAAATACAGGGTATAAAAGAATACCAGAGAACACCTAAACAAGAGAGCTACAAATACAGGGTATAAAAGAATCACCAAGATCACCTTTAAAAAGAGGAGTTCTAACAAAGTCACAGTTTACTTAATCATGAGGAACACCTAAACAAGAATCAACTAGCTAAACAAGGTACATGAATCATTATCGATAAACCACAGAAAATAGAATACAGACTTAACAATGAATAAAGTCATTACTTGCTGCATCCGTCGTATCGTCAATGTCATAGTTGCTACTGTTAAGTTATGGATTTCAGCCCTTCTGTCATATACCTAAGTCCCTGGAGTCATAGAATAAATAGAAGCTTATATTATGTATAAGTGTTGTTTATTGATGACACATCATAGTTTGCATGTGTGTAGCAAATGTTTGGTACTGACATGCCTCTGGCTGCATGATCACTCCTTATTTGGTTATAAGGCAAAGGAGTGATACATACCCTTCTCAAATTTCCCCAGGATGCTAGGTAGTTGTTCATTTTGAGTTTTGCTGCTGACAGGGAAAGTCATACATTAGTTATCATAAAGTTACAAAATACCCACCCACCTCCCTTTAATCACCTTCAACTACTCACTGTATATGGGAGCAGTCTCAGCAAACCAGTGGTTTTCTTCAATTTCAAAACTCCCTTTCGAAATTGACCACTGGTCTAATTTCTCATTTCCCCCAAGTCATTAAATGTAATACATCTACATTTATTTCTCTCTCCACCCTCAATCTAACCCCCTTTTATCGTAGCCACCTGCTATGAGATGGAGCAACGCTTCATCCCCTTATAGGAACTCATCTGGTTCCGGTTGGTTGACGGAGTGTCCATGTCCATGGGGCTTGGTCCATCTATACCAAGTGTCCTCGACAGGGCCTGGAGCTAAATTTCCCTTTGCTGAGTACTTGACTCCCAAGGGCCAAATTATTTATATATTTTATTAATAAAAAATAGAAATTAAATAATCTTGTTGTCAGCAGCAAACTCATTGATATACTATTTGGTTATACTGGATTGTCTGTTTCAATCTTATAGGAATGTCCAAGTCTGAAGGTCTCGTTTATTGTCAAGGTTGTCAACACTGCAGGAGTATGTTAAGAAATAAGTTACAAATACTGGGTATAAAAGAATACCAGAGAACACCTAAACAAGAGAGCTACAAATACAGGGTATAAAAGAATACCAGAGAACACCTAAACAAGAGAGCTACAAATACAGGGTATAAAAGAATCACCAAGATCACCTTTAAAAAGAGGAGTTCTAACAAAGTCACAGTTTACTTAATCATGAGGAACACCTAAACAAGAATCAACTAGCTAAACAAGGTACATGAATCATTATCGATAAACCACAGAAAATAGAATACAGACTTAACAATGAATAAAGTCATTACTTGCTGCATCCGTCGTATCGTCAATGTCATAGTTGCTACTGTTAAGTTATGGATTTCAGCCCTTCTGTCATATACCTAAGTCCCTGGAGTCATAGAATAAAAATGGCTTTTATGCAGATAAAACCTGAAAAAAAAATCAAATATCCCCGAAAATACAATTTTTCTTCAATCCTCGAAAAATTGGTACCCCCGAAAATAAATGAATCCTTTACTGTATTTCCTGTGTCAAGAAATTTTTATATTTTCATTTCCACCTGTGTTTATAAGTTGGATAATTGACAATACTATATTTAAATGCCTGTTGCTTGGATTTTTTCAGGAGCATTTGATATGTTTGTTGTAATACACACCATAAAATATTATGAAGCAGTAATGTCGTTGGTCCGTTCTGAATCATCTATCTAATATTTAAATATGTTGTCTAATTCCAGTGAATTTAATTATGCTTGTACCTGGTATCAGAAGGAATGGAATACTGCAGAAATACTTTGGAAGACTGGGTAATGCCATCAAGTCACTGATACAGGGCAGAGTCAAGAAATTGAAGTCCAACTAGTGTTCAGCATTTCCAAACATTTCCATTTATTCTAAGTCCCAAACTTTTGTATATTTGATATATTTCTTATGTAGGTAGCTTATGTGTGTAGTGTCGATTTTTGATGATTTTGATTTTTTTAGAATAGTGAATTGTATTTAATGGGGCTGTTGTAGTAATTATATTTAAATGTGACAAAAAAATAATTAGCTGAGTTTTTCTTGTCCACTCAAAGAAGATAGAGGGTTTTTTCATGGACTACCAGTACATTTACATTTTTGCGAGGACATATGTTTTTTTCAAAATATGGGGCTTTATGTACTGTCATTAGGAAGATAAAGAAAGGAGTGGTCTTTGGGAAAGTGGAAATAGATAAAAACCTTAGTCAAACTAATTTTAGACTAGGATAAAAAAAAAAATATAGATTAGTACAGTAATTCTATGGATATATCAACTTTTAGTCCAGAAACTAGGGCATATTTTAAAATCATACTATGAAGTTTTTTTCTATATTTACTTGATACAAACTATTTTGTAAGACCTTTTTTGAAAGAAGCCTTGATGCATAATAAAAGTTGTTTTATAATTGTTCAAGGCTTAGATTTAAAGAAAAAATGTTCTTAAAATATAACATTATACTAAAACTTGTATATATATATCAATTTGGTCTCAATTAATTATTTTCTGTTCACTGAAATGTCAACTGTACATTTCGACATCGTATTAGAAAAAACACACCTTTTTGTATGGACTTATTAGATATCATTATTTATTTTCATAAATTGTTGTTAAACATTATGAAAAAAAAAACATTCAATGAAATTTGAGTTACTTTTTTCCAGAAGAAAAAGATTTTTATTTCATAATTAAAGTAGTAGTAAAGTATATTCTTTCTTGAAATTTATGATAATGTATATTGCTGATTAGATGTTGTGTAATTTGTATATTTTTTAACCGTAAACATACAACTTTAAAAAGGTTACACTTAATTTAGGTTGGGTATATGATACTTTTAAACACTAGTATAGAAAAGAAAAGAAAAATGAATAAAAATCAATCTGCTACATATTGCAGGCAAATTAACTCTTTTTTTTTTAAACTTTTGGAAATTAGAATTGAACAAAAAATATCCAAGTAATGTTTAATCAAATTAGGAAATTAAATTCTAAATCAACCATTTTTGAATTAAATTTATAGCCAAATCATGCTATCTTCTTTTGTTATAAATTTTAATTTTACTCCTTAATTATTTCACCTCTTTTTGTCCTCCAAAAATTAAAAGAGTGAACATTAATTTGGTGTGGTGTTGAACATACTGTATATGATTATAGCTTTAATTATGATACCTCAGTATTGTTTTTTATTTTCTTTATAAAATTATAGACTCATACATTTACTATTTTTTGAAATTATCTGAAAAAGACTTTTTACCGATAGTTTCAAAAACTATTTACTGGGTATGAACTTTTTACTGGATACAAACAATTTCCCATATTTTCTGTTAAATATAACAATTATTTACTGGTTATTTGGACAATAGCAAGTTTATTGTCCCCCTCTTCACCAACTATTTCCCTCTGCATTGCGTTTAAACATAGTTATTGTTTCTGGGGAAAATAAACTTGTCCTCATAACCAGTAAATAAGTGTAAAATTGAGAATGGAAATGGGGAATTTGTCAAAGAGACAACAACCGGACCATAGAACAGACAACAGCAGAAGGTCACCAACAGGTCTTCAATGCAGCGAGAAATTCCCGCACCCGGAGGCGTCCTTCAGCTGGCCCCTAAACAAATATATATACTAGTTCAGTGATAATGAACGCCATACTAAACTCCAAATTGTACACAAGAAACTAAAAAACTAGACTATTTATGTATAATTTTGTTTAGGAAATATGTTCTTACCTAGAAAAACAAGTCCCACATTTGTTCTAAAGATTAGAAATGTCAGTAATATTTTTTAAATAGGAATTTTTAATGCTATTTGCTATTTTATTTTATTATCAAAGGTGGTTACTATGTGAGCAAAATTTAAATCTATAGATATCTGAAAAGAATCTTTCTTAAATTAGAGAATTGAATGTTTATTTTGATGTAATTTTTTTGAGCCCTAACTTGAATACAATAATGTCTTTTCTTCACATAGCTAATCAATAATTTCAAGCAATAATTTTAAATGCTTTTTGTGCCAAATGTACATATATGTCATAAAAATTTCTGTTTTTGCTTCACAATCAGCTTATTTTTACATTAGTGCCTTAAATTCTTCTGCCTAAATAAAAGAACCCATTTACTGATTAAAATCATACTATCTCAGAGATAACATGACAGGTAAGTAATTATTACATTATGTGTTCAGTGTAATAATTTCAAATTTAGTCGGTGGCATGGTTTTGGTATAATCAAAGGAGAAAGCAATTTTTTAGCCCCTTGAATTCTAAAATCAAAAAGTATTATGTGAATCTATGAAAAAATGAAATTGGATGTTCATAAGAACTTAGTCTGTCAGATAGTAGTATTTATATTTTTATGCCCCACCTAGGGGCATTATGTTTTTCGGTCTGTGCATCCGTTCGTCTGTCTGTCCCGCTTCGGGTTAAAGTTTTTGGTCAAGGTAGTTTTTGATGAAGTTGAAGTCCAATCAAATTGAAACTTAGTACACATGTTCCCTATGATATGATCTTTCTAAATTTAATGCCAAATTAGAGTATTTACCCCATTTTCACGGTCGACTGAACATAGAAAATGATAGTGCGAGTGGGGCATCCGTGTATTATGGACACATTCTTGTTTAACTATGCCTTGCAAAGTCGTTTAGAGGTTTTAATTTCTTGCATTTCATGTAAACCTGCAAAAACTGCCAAAATAGCCTCAATTTGAGACATCATTAATAGTAAGATATGAAGTAAAGCCATACTTAAAAATATAGTTTGCTACAAGAGGTCATAAATAATAATGTGGGTAAAATCTCTTTTTTGGCACCTTGTCTCATATCTGTTTTTGCCAAAAATGTTTGTAAAATGTGCATTTGAGGTTAAATATGATAATTTCATCATTCTTGTGACATCATTGTGAAATCACAAATGACATTTCTGCACTTAATAAGTGAATTATCAAGATTATATCGTTCTTGAAGAAATTTATGATATGTGCATAGTTTTTTAAAGTCTTGAAGAAATTGATAATTTATGCAATTCCATGGACCAGAACATGGCTAATACCTACTTCATTGACTAAATCTGTCAGTTAAAATTAAGCACCAGAACAAGTATTTGATGATAACTACTTTTGGCAAGTAATCAAATGTGTAATTACTATTATCAGTAGCAGCATTATTTTACAAGCATTATATGAGGCTCTGGAAAGGGTTTACAGAAAAGAGAATAATGAGCCAAATACAAAAAAAATAAAATAGGGAAAATGAGCCAAAAAAATAAAGAGAATAATTTGGTGGTAATATATAAAGAATATAGAAGCCTTAAAAAAAAGAATACAGACATGAAGACACCCATCCAGACACTCATATATATATGTGTGTGTGTATTCAAATGATGTTTAATGTGCTTCATATTTAGATTTTGTTAAGTTTTATATGTTATTTATCCATATAAATGATATTTTGTTTTTTATATATTTTTCTCCTGATTTATTATAATTATATGTAAATGAATGAGAAGTAAGTTTCACTTATTTATTGTACATTTTATGCCTGCTGTAGTAGTTAATATTATTTTCATGTATGATTCAGAAGATTCGATCATTAATTTATTTTTTACAACATAAACTGTTCATGTGTTAACCCTTTTTCTAGCAAGCGATCAGTTTTAGTTAGATTGTTAAGTCGTAAGAGAAGTTTTTTTTGAGAAAATATAAAAGATAAATTACAAAAACTTAAATACAAAAAAAGAATAAAAGCTAAAAAACATGAACTGGCAGACCAATATTTCGACTTATAAGGTCTTTCTCAAGGGATGTTGAAAATTGGAAAAAAATATCCAGATCAATTATAAGTGTATTTTAATAACAATAAAATGAGATAAAAAAATCACTAATTATGCACAAGTTTTCTATCAGAAGTAATTATATAGGTGTGGGTGCCAACTACTCATATGGCTTTGTTTCTAAACACTTCAGATCAATAGTAAAGTACAGTACTATCCACCAAATTTCTTTGAATTTTTCAGATAATTATTTTACCACAATCCAACTTGGAGCTTTGGTGGCATAAAACATGAGAAATATGTGTAGGAACCATTATCTTCTTAAAACTTTATTTAGAATGAAATAAAATATACCTTAAGATAGTAGATATGGGTTAAGGAAATAATAATCCTTTAGAACAGAAACAATATAATCAGTGTTACTTAGAAGTATGTTTAGTTGACACAAATGTTTTAGTGGTTTTAAAGAGTTATGTCCCTTAGTGTAGGGGTTACTGCTTTAAAAATAGTAATGGTTTTTCAATCTGATTTTGTAAAAAAATCCCAGTTTACCCCCATTTAGTGAAATTGCACTGTATTTATTGATATTTATTGTTGTAAATTTGTACTTTTTTTCTTGCCATCAATTTATTATTTTTACATCATTACAAACATTTTTTAGAGATTTGTATAATAATTCTTTATATGTTTGAAAGATGTATGAAAGATTCTACATTTTTGATATTTTGATCTTTTTAAGAGTTTTGTAAGTAACAGTCATAAAATGTACAACTGCTATTTTGATTACCCTCTTGGTACTTTCAACAATTTTTTAAGATTGGTTTGATACACTTTCTAAAAGCTGATGAACATTATCGACTGGTTAGAATGTCAATACACAAAATAAGGTTAAGTTTTAAGTCAAGTTTATGGTAGTTAAGTGAGATTCCAAAGTCAAATTACACTTGGACTTAAGCACAAATTAATCAAGTCATCATTACTACCGGCATTTAAAATCCTCAGTAATAGGTTCAAAGATAATGTGATCTTGATTTCATTATTAAGTGATCTTGTTTAGTTTAGGTTTCAGTGAGTGCAGAATTAATTATGATATCAAAATTACTTACCACAGGCTTCTCTAAACCTGACACATGATCACTAAGGACCTGATACAAGGTCCATTGGGCACAGTATACTCTAGGAAGATTTATTACCTGTAGCAGTGTAATGAGTGTTAAGCTTTGGGAATTTGCAACTTAACTTTATCATTTGGTGCAGCTTAAGAAATTAGCATAATTGTAGTGGTGCTAACATAGTGATTATTTATCAACATTAAATTATAAAATTACATTTAAATCATTAAAGGTTTGCTAGAGCTTGGGTAATCAGAATGCATTTCATATTTTTTGCAAATACTGTAATACATCCAGTTCATTTTTGCTGATAAATTTTTGCATTTAACCCTATGTAGCCGACATCATAATTTATTTACTGTGTATCATTATTATTCGTTGGATACCAATTTTCGTGGATTTCGTTGGTACAGGTGAATCACGAAATTAAATGCTCAACGAATAACAAAATTTCTATAGGCTTGAATGAAGACTTCGGAAAAACCACAAAATAAAATATCCGTGAACATGTAAGTTTTCCTTAATCCACGAAAATTGGTACCCACGAAAATTGGTACCCACGAAAATAAGTGAATCCACAGTATGGGATTATCAAACTTTGTTTTCATGATATATCCCTAATTATTTATGTTTTTGCAAAAGTTGAATAAAAAATCACTTTCGGTTATATGTTGGTTTTCGTAAAACGTATGTTTTGTTCTGTTGCCTTTATACTAAGATATGCAAATTATAAAAAATTTCAAAGAAAATAAATCAATAGAAGACTTGTAATACTCAGTGTGCCATGAATAAATTTTTGTTTTAGCTAGTTACTTGTTCTCTATTTTTTGCAGAAAGGAAGGAACATCAATTTTCAGTGTATGATATTGTTAGTATTGTTCACTTGGCTTTGGCAAGAATAAATTATGGAAGGTCCTTCATTAGAAATAGTGACATAAATGTTATTAAAATTACAATCATTATAGGATTGATGATTGAACCCTCATTAATCTTGATCAAGTGGCAAAAATGGCGGAACATAGTTCCCATTGAAACTCTATGGGAAATAATATTTTCATATTCTTATCTGAAACTAATCTGCCAATTTTAATGAAACTTTGTAGGAATGATTTATAGAATGTCTCCATTTGTTCTGATCAGATGAAACATGAAGCTAGAGACAATCAGATTCTAATTGGCCATTGGGTCAACGTTAAATAAGGATCATATATAGGGGTCTCCCAATCATCAATTCTGTAAAGCTTGAATCTAATTGGCCAGTTTCAACAACAATCTTCTCCTCTGAAACTACAAGGCAATATGCTTTTAAGCTTTAGAGGATTAGTGATGACCCTCTGTATGAGATCATCATGTAATGTTGATTGGAATGCAAACATTACAATTTGGAGTCTCATAATTCAATTAAGTCATATAGGAAACTGCAACTTTATCATCTTATCTGCCAGGTCAAATTTGAATAAAATTAAAGAAGGGCAACAACAAATGATAATTTTTGGTTGTATGCAATCGAAATCCTAATGTGGCTGGCTTGATGTTAGTATTTATCAATTTTCACAACTTTTGAGATGAACGGAAAATCTATACCCAGATGTTTAAGTTACAAAATGATGTGTTTGCGTATAACCATACTTTTCAAGAAAATTACATATATTGTGCATTGTGCATGAATATAGTATCTGTTCTTAAAATGTAAGAAATGTCATTGTTAAAGAAGTAATATTTTTAATTAGAGTTATCTTCCTTTATTGCCTTTCCTGGCTGGATAGTTATCAATTTTCCAGACTTTATCCACAGACTAAGTGACGTGGAAGTTAACTACTATATGTCACCATACAGCCTTCAACAATGAGGAAAACCCATAAGCATAGCAAGCCATAAAAGGCACCAACATAACAAAAAGTAAAACAAATCTAATGAGAAAACTATAATGGCCTGATTTATATACAAAACAACAAATGAAATGCAAACATGATATACAACAACATACGACAACCACTGATTTACAGGGTCCTGACTTGGGATATGCACATACAGAATGTGGTGTGGTTAAACATGTTTGGGGGTGCCCAAACCCTCCCCCTAATTTCGGAGAATGAAAACAAGAACAAAAGTCAAAAAGTTTGAATAGCAAAAAACTTTTGAAAGCATAACAACCCAAATTATCTAAAAAGATCGACCAAAGCTGTTACAATTAGGTGTAATAGTTGTCTCATATCTAGTAATGATAGATAAAGATACATTTTATTACCAATAAAGGACCCATTATGGGCAAAATCAGTACAATGATTAGAATTTTATACATTTACAACATACACAATACAAGAGGAAAAACAGCCCAAATGTTAAATACAACACGAATTAATAATGTAACCATTAATGTCCAGTGTTTGTTGACCATGCAACAGAAGCAGCATCATATCTATTTTGAAAAAAAAGCTTTTTTTGCAGTTAAATACTCATCGTAGCTGATGCAGATGAACTTATATTATAGTTCTCCAAATGCAGAAGTCACCAAGGGTATGCGCATGTGCTTAAAGGAGACCCAACCCAATAAATATAGAAAAGAACAGTTAAGCACTTTACAATGCATTCATAAACTAATGTTCAAACATTTATTGTCTATTCCTGTTCGTGGCTGATGCACATGGACAAGAATACTAAACAGTTATCAAAATGCAATAGTCAACGAGGGCATGTGGTAAAAAACATTCTAAGAAGTAATGTAAAAATTAAGTGCACGATAACCCAGTGCTGATTTGTACAATTGGAAAGAGCTAGTACCATTACTATTAAACTATGTACTATTATAATTCGGGAAATAACAGTATTGAGTAAAGTCCAATATTATAATTAATATTTGGCAAACAATAATATAATTTTAATGTTGTAAAAACGTTGAACTAGGATAATTGTACACCAAGTTATGTAACAAAATGGTTTCAATAGGCGTAGAATGAAAAACAAGTAATACTGTAATACGGACCAATATTCGATCTAGTGAGTGATATCATGCCTAAACGACAGTTAAACAGTTTTAAACTATATAAATATGATTTAAAAAAGGATATTATATTTCTATTTAACAAATTGATCAGGTGATTAAAGTAACAGTCTTCTTTGTTTGAATGGCAAGAAATCTTTTGTTTTATGTATTCAAATTTACTGATGTATGCACTGTTAATTTTACAGGCCAGCAATTTTTGTTCGCAGCTTGTAACATATTTGATTATTTTCTGCTTATATAAGCTTTGTGACAAACATAGAATATTTTTCCTGAGGAAAAAGAAAAATGCAATAAAGTAAGTACAAATTGTATATTAAAATAATTTATAGATATTTTGAAAGTATTAGTTTTTTATGTACGTTTAAGAAAAGTAAAATCAAATGGTATATTTTTTTGTCGTCGGGATTTTACATTAATACCAACATCGTCTAATTTGTATTAACTTCCTCGGTGGTATCGTGCTAGCGTGCTAGCCTCCAGTACGGGAGGTCGTGGATTCGAGACCGAAATTTTTAAAAGCGAAACATATATAACGTTTTAGAGAAACAATTTAGTAAAAAAGATTTTCTTGTAATTGAATACATATAGTACTGTATTTTCGTGAATTAATAGTACATATAGAATTATACTTATAAAACTGTACAAGACCAGCACTGGCAATATTGTTCGATTTATGACAGTTGGTACTTTGATGCTTCTCCGGTAAGCTCGCGGCACTTTAGGAGCAATAGCATATACTTGTTGACTCAGATTCACAATGTGTCACGGACATGTCTCCTTGTGAACTTAAATGTTAAAGATTAGTCTTACTGAGGTTGTCGGTAAACATATTCTCGTCCTTATATGAATGTAATATTTGTCACTGGACATTAACAGCAATCCAACCACCCATCTTATGCGTACTAGTGATAAAAGGGGTAAATTTAACCTCCACCTCATTAATTTTGTCATTTATGGTATTCAAATGGATACAAAACTTGGAAAACTATACATAAGTCCTTGAATCAACTGGGACTTCTGGGACTTTTTGTTTTGCTTTTTCTGTGAAGAAAAATTTACTGTTTCGACTGTATTCTTGACTTTGAAAAAGGCTAAATTTTTCGTACAGGTACACATCAATATAGTCAAAACTTAACAAACCGTTATTTTTCCTGGAAATCTTTCAGATATTTAAGAGATTGATTGGCTGTTGTTTACATTACATCCAGTGGCGAATATTTCAGGCATATTCAGGACAACCATACAATTTTTTTTTCATAATTGATTTTATTATCACATTTTCAGGAAAAAATGACAACGAAATACAGTAAAGACTGTATAACTAAAAACATCGTTTTCATTAAAGAAAACATAGCTTCTGTAGATAGACTGTTAGATATTTTACTGGAGGGAGATGTTATACAGATGCACGAGAGGGAAGATGTTGTAGCTAAGATGCCCGGGGAACGGGTTCACCATATGATCGACATTGTTCTAAAGAGAAGGGCACAACACATCTTCATTGATGCTTTAAAAAGAACCGGACAGACACTGATCGTAGATAGAATCTTAACAACACAAAAAGAACTCGGTTAGTATTTAATTAAACTAGCATTGCTTTTCGTTATTTGGATCAATACATTGGCACATACTCTATACATTTATTCATAATAAATACAATATAGAAAATAAGAAAATAAATTGTTGATTACCAACACATGAATTCAACAATAATCGAAGTGATATTAGTAGGCATATGAAACTTTTTTAAGCACGGCGAAATAGTTATGTCTCCAGCAGCAAAACACTGTTCGTTCAGTTGCACAACGTCTAAATTAAATGTCCTTCCTGCAGTTAATAAATATTTGTATAGTAAACTCTTCCGCAATCTTATTAAAACATAGATCTCTGATTTTGTTATCCTCATTCAACGTGTGGTACGATAGATCTTAATTTTAATCAGATTGACTCTTCCATGAAGTCAATTGGTTGAAATCAAGTATAATATAATCCGAACATTTAAATGAAACGCTTGCTTTTGTACAACTCTAGAGAAATAAGGTATACTAAGGATTTCTGTTTACATAAATATTCATATCAGGTTGAAACTATTAATAATCTGCAATATGTTTTTGATTTTAGCTCAAATAAAGGAACCAAAACCCCACACGGTAAGCTTTATTTATTTGAAATTATGTTGCGTAACATAAAAAACTCATTTACTCATTCACTTGAAATAATGATCTCGTTCTCGCGGAATGATACATCGTTCCTTAGAAATATCGTAATGATCGTTCCAACAGAATGTCGTAATGATCGTTCCCACGGATAATTGTGATGTTATATTGTTCCCAAGGAATATCGTAATGAAAGTTCCATCGGAATATTGTATTGATCGTTCCCACGGAATGTCGAAATGATATATTGTTCCCAAGGAATACCGTAACGATAGTTCCCACGGCATATTTACACGGAATAGCATACTGATCGTTCTTTCGGACTATTGTAATAATTGTTCAATCAGAATATCGTAATGATCGTTCCTACAGAATATCGTAATGATAGATCGTTCACAAGGAATATCGTAATGATCAATTCCACGACACAATGATCATTCTCACGGAATATCATACTGATCGTTCTAACGGAATATCGTAATAATCGTTCCATCTGAATATCGTTATGATAGTGCCATCGGAATATCGTAATGATGTATTGTTCCCAAGAAATATCGTAATGATCGTTCCCACGGAATATCGTAATGATCTTTCCATCATAATATTGTATTGATCGTTCCAACGGAATATCGTAGTGATAAATCGTTCCAATAGAACACCGTAATGACCTTCCCATGGCATAGCGTAATGATCGCTCGCATGACACAATAATCATTCACAGAGAATATCATACTGATCTTTCATTCAGAATATCGTAATGATCGTTCCCACGGAATAATGAAATAATCGTTCCCATGGAATATCGTAATGATATATCGTTCCAAAGGAATATCGTTATGATATATCTTTCCAAAGGAATATTGTAATGATCGATCCCACATCACAATGATCATCACAAGGAATATCATACTGATCGTTCTTACAGAATATCGTAATGATCGTTCCCACAGAATATCGTAAAGATCGTATTTCCGGAATATTATATCGTTCCCTCTAAATAATTACCGTACTGATTTCTTCTACCGTTAGAATCGTATACTAGACTCAAGCTGACAGCCACTTTTAGCAGACAATCAAGCCCTTATTCATTTTTTTTCTAGCAGCCAGATTTATATGATATGTCTAAAGACCAAATCATGACTTTATATATCAATGTATCAAATAAACTATTACCAAAGGTGACATCATATTTCCGACTATTCTCTTGGATGCGAAAATTTTGCGTGATTGGAAGAAAGTGGCTGCTAAAAAAAGTAGCTGATGGCTAGAGTTGCTGCTAAAAGCGGCTTTAAGATTGGGTCTAGATAGTCTGATTGCTGTTTGATATCAATACGATCGATGCCCTTCAGTTCTGAAATGGACATAAAAGAGACCATCAATAACATTAACACAAATGTCCTTATGATTATTCGCCAGTTTTCCTATTTTGTCCTTTTTAAACGGAAGGATTCATTCAGAAACACGTGTGATCAAAATCATTGCCATACCTTCTTAATTTACCGACTGCAGATACAAAAGGTAATCAAAATCATGGCCATACCTTCTTAAAATACAAAAGGTGATCAAAATCATGGCCATACCTTCTTCATTTACCGACTGCAGATACAAAAGGTAAACAAAATCATTGCCATACCTTCTTAATTTACCGACTGCAGATACAAAAGGTAAACGAAATCATGGCCATACCTTCTTAATTTACCGACTGCAGATACAAAAGGTAATCAAAACCATGGCCATACCTTCTTAATGTACCGACTGCAGATACAAAAGGTAAACAAAATCATTGCCCTCCCTTACCTTCTTAATTTACCGACTTCAGATACAAAAGGTAATCAAAATCATGGCCATACCTTCTAAATGTACCGACTGCAGATACAAAAGGTAATCAAAATCATTGCCATACCTTCTTATTGTACCAACTGCAGTTACAAAAGGTAATCAAAATCATGGCCATACGGTTACCTACTTAATTTACCGACTGCAGATACAAAAGGTGACCAAAATCATGGCCATACCTTCTTAATTTACCGACTGCAGATACAAAAAGTAAACAAATTCATTGTCATACCTTTCTTAATTTACCGACTGCAGATACAAAAGGTAAACAAAATCATTGCCATACCTTCTTAATTTACCGACTGCAGATACAAAAGGTAAACAGAAACATGGCCATACCTTCTTAATTTACCGACTGCAGATACAAAAGGTGAGCAAAATCTGCTGTACACGATTGCTTTATCCATTGCATAGGAAATGCCATTTGGATTTTTTTTTAGGATATCTTCAATTAAATTTATAGTATCAAAATATTATTTGTCTCTTGTTATGTGCCAAGTGAACCTGAAACATTTTGTTGGTGAAGCTCATGGCATGAAGAGTATGGTATCACATGTTCAGTAAACAAAAACCTATAAGGACAAACAAACATACAAATAAATAGGCGATTAAATGAATAGAATAAGATATAAATAGGTGATAAAATGAACAGAATTAGATAAATATAATTACTAAGCTATAAACAAATAGGATCTTTCGTATAATCTTATTTCAATATTTCAGATTTCCTTACTAACACCGAAGATCGCAACCTATGCGCCTTTCCACCGAGAACACATAAGTTTGTGGCAACCGAAAGAAAATATGATAGAGAGAAAGTCACATGATGAATATAAAAGCCTGTTAGAAATCAAACGACAAAACGAGGCTAGGATAAAACAACTAGAACACGAAATGGAGAAGGTAAAAAGGACTGAGAAAAAAAGATACAAACAGTTGGAAAAGGAATACAAAGAACTGACAAAAAACAACAATGAACTAAAAGCAAAAGTAGACGAACTGAAGATTCAACTTAATGCACGTGATGAATTTATCAAAACGGCCAGGAGTAGGTCTAGTTATGGACAAGACGAGGTTGATTCACCCGTGAAAAACTCTGACAGGACCTTTCTTGATTTAAAGAAATCACAAGAAAACTTTGAAAACAAACTTATGAAGGAAATGGCAAAAGGTCAGCAGCAATTACTAAACATCGTTCAAGAATTATCACAGAAAAATGTGATACAAGAAATAAAGCTTGCCGAAGCCACCGACAAACTGGAGACAGCCACGGCAAAGCTAAATTCTGTAGCCGAGAAGATTGACAATCGGCTTGATGGACACGACGGCCGTAAATCTACGTCAAAATCCAACGGATCGACCAACTTGAGCGAAATGACTTTACCGCCATTAAATAAATTGGGCAAACATTTTTCCGATGCACTACCACGTCAAAATACATTTATGGATGGTGTTGGCGTGCCTCATAAATTCAAAGAGTGATTTCAATTTTTTTATTTGAAAGACTGCTTTTGATAAATTCTGTATGTTCGATAAAGTAATGTACCCGTTAAGAAGAGGTCGCGTCCTTTTTCTTAAATAAGTGTGAAACCAATGTTAGTTCATTTAAGAATAATTTAGTTTTGGATGTAACACGTCTTCTGATTGGCTGAAAGTTTTTTGTCCATCACCTCATAGACATGATTTTGTCATGCGACCGTGACGTCATCAACGTTTTTTCATTATTTACTCCTTAGAAATGGAATTTAGAATCAAATCATAAGTGTAATATTTTTTCAGTCTATTCGAAATAACCTCAAAAATGTGGTGACACTTTTTAATAACACGCTACGCGGGTTATTCAGTGTTCACTTCATTTTGGATATTTTTTCTTCATAGACAGGAAAAATATAACAGTCATTCCTTAAATGAAACATAGTTTTTTTGGTGTAGGAAAAGCGAAAAAAATCTCATAATCTATAGATTTACACACTAGATCAAAACTCATTTCTTGACTATGAAGGTTGCAGTTATATTATTACAAAAGTACGTTACCGAAAGAATTATACATAGACAAGAACTGTAGTTTTAAAAAAACGACAATGACTCCTTGTACAATTATGAAGTAAATTTCTTATACGACACCCTCTTTACTTTAAAGTATCTCAAACTCCAATGATCGTAACCGTTTAATTGATTCACACCAACTTTAGCATATGTTAAAAAGTAGATTGTGCATGCCTTGGTGAATAATTCTTTAATCAAATTTCATTTTGAAACTAGGCTCAGATTTACTTAACACCAAACTATCATCAGCATAGCATCACACAGTCAGTTTTGACTACTAAGTCTGCAAATTTTATTTTTTTCAAGATATCATTTCAATAGCAATTTCACTACTTTTATTGTAACCTCAAATTCCTTCTTGACTGCGTTTATCTTAAAACTTGAATTTCCGGCGTTCTTGACTTTAAAAACGTCCCCGGTGACAATCTCCATTCGAGGTCCCATTATGAAGAATTCATTAAAAAAGATCCTGTTAATTACAGAAACATGAATTTAAATATTTATTGCAGATACACATTATACAATAAACAACTTAACGTTTTTAGCATGAGTGTGCAACTTTGGTATTTTGCACTTTTGTATTATATATAATCGTGTGTCTATATTCAATACCAAATGTAAAATTTGAAATACATTATTATTATAATCAACAATTGTAAAGGTGTTTAGTTTCATTCTTCATTCAATATAATCACATTCAACTCCGAGAAAAGTTTTTCGTCCATATCAAAGTGTTCCTATATATATATATATATATATATGCTATTTAGAACATATAGTAATGTCTATGTCATGTTGTGATCGTCCACGCAACACAATTGGAACAACAGATTCTTTTTCTTTGTTCTAACTTGAGGGCATCTGTTCGGAATTCATCTGAAAATATACCAAGACCTTTCATTTTGTCCCTGTATTTCTTTGTGAACTTGCAACTGTATAAAATAAATACGTATCAAGAAACTAAGTTTCAGAAAAGAAGAAAAATATGTTTCAAGGAGTTGTGCTTCTATGGCGGGAGCAACTCTGGTATGACATTTGGTGTTTAACAATTCTCAGGAAATACTGATAGATGGCATGGATGTATATTTGCCACAAGGTCTGTAAATAAAGCTACCTAAGTAAAGATTTTCCTGAGGAAACACTTGAAAATAGGTGAAATTCCAGGCTGTTAGTATTCTCGTTTTAGTAATAATTGCTTAACATTTTTCATTTGGGGCCTTTAATAGCTTACTATGCGATATATGGGTTTTGCTCTATGTTGAATGCCGTACGGTGGCTAACAGTTGTTAACCTCTGCTTCATTTGGTCTCTTGCGGGGAGTTGTCTCATTGGTAATCATGTCAAGTCCTCGTATTTCTATACAGGAAATAATGATACATGCCATGTATGTATATTTGTCATAGGTCTATGCATTTCAGTGTTATGCATAAAACATCTTCAACTAAGTTTTACCTTGGTAAAATCTGGGACCAGTAGATTCATTGTATTTGTCACAGGTAAAATCTTAGTTGCTGTAAGTACTGTCCACAATTCTAATGTGGTAGTAGTAGCTTAAATTTTCCAAAAATAAATTAAATCAGTCGAAAGTTACTTAGCAGTTTCGCAGAAAATGAAAAGATTCACTACCGGTAATCAATAAATATTCATTCCGAAGTATTTCATTTGTTTATTTGAAGATAACTAATTGTTTTTGAAAATTTGTTGGTATCAATTGGTGATTTGATGATCGCAAATTGGGTTCACTGACTGAAGTTATATTATAAGGGCAATGTTAATGGGCAGAGGCCTAGAGGAGTGTAATCAGGAATGACACATGTTGAAAGTAGTAATTGAAATAAGTAGTAGATCTAACGTAATCAGGAATGACATATGTGACAAGTCATAAGTGAAAGTAGTAGATCTAATGTAATCAGGAATGGGAGATCAATCGGGAATGCCATAATGTCGTCAGTGCAAACAGGAATGGGAGAGAAATAGGGATGACGCAAAGTCTGCAGTACTGAAGTTATTAGATCTTGTGTAAACAGGAATAGTAGTTCAATCGGGATGACGCAAAGAAGAACAAGGGGGTTAAGAAAATTATTCAAAGTAGTATTTGGTGGGGCTCTTGCTGCTCAATCTTTCGTTTTCTGTGTACTGTTTTGTGATCTGTTAAGCGTCTTAGGGTCTTTTGCCAATTTGTTGTCTGTCATTCTATGACTTTTGTCCTTGATTTTCAGTTTAGCATCTATTACTGTTGTGCAATGTTATATTTAAAAGACTTTATACTTCATGTGAAGAAAGACTGTGTCAAAATGTTTTACTTGATTCGTCATATAATGATTATAAGATATTACATTTTTTTGGTTTAAACTTTGTCTTAAGAGGAAAAAGAACAAATTAACTATACCTTTCAACAACGTTAAATCCGAAGCTCTCCACATGTTAACGTGATTCCAAAATATTTTGACGGATCCACATGTTCGGTTGCAAAGCAAAATTTTTGTCAATATCCAGCATACCCTCTTTTTCAGTGTCAATTCATATTTTCATCATTTATTCCGGTAGACCTACCTTGTAGAAACTACCTATTTGATCCATTGTTAATTTGTTCTCGTCCTAATTATCCATATAATATCTGCCACTGACCGTTTAACAGACAACACTAAATTGATAAATATACCTTTATCGAAGGAAATATGCAAACAGAAAATGACTTTTATACTTAACATATATCAATATATATGTTCCTGCATATATACAGTGAAGTGTCAGCGTTACTGATAACAGAAATGTCACAATGTCATTAAAAACGATATATTGTATTTAGTAGGACAGCTAGCGTAACCATTAACAGTAATCACGGTGAAAAGGTGCAATCAGTGTGGTCATACTAAAATTGTATTCAAAAAGAAGGCTAGTGTAACCAATGCATGAGGCTAGTGTATTGATGGACGAGGGCATTCAGTGTGGTTAAACTAATTGTGTATTCAAAGGGAAAGCTAGTGTACTCAGCGATACCAACGGAGGCTAGTGTACTGATAAATTTAGGCATTCAGTCTGGTCATAATAATTGTGTATTCAAAGAGAAAGCTAGTGTACTCAACGATGCCAACGAGGCTAGTGTACTGATGAATGTAGATATTCAATATGGTCATAATAATTGTAATAATCTTTTTAAAAGGAAAGCTAGTGTACTCAGCGATGTCAAAGGGAAAGCTAGTGTACCGGCGATGCCAAAGAAGCTAGTGTACAAATGAATGGAGGCATTCAGTGTGGTCATACTAATATTGGATACAGAAGGAAAACTAGTGTAACCAATGAGGCTAGTATATTGATGAAAGACGGCAATTAGTATGATCATACCAATATAGTATTCAAAAGGAAAGCTAGGTTAACCAGCAAGGCTGGTGTCCTGATGAATGACGGCAATCAGTGTGATCATACCAATATAGTATTCAAAAGGAAAGCTGGGTTAACCAGCAGGGCTGGTGTCCTGATTAATGAAAGCAACCAGTGTGATCATAACAGTATTGTATTCAGAAGGAAAGCAAGTGTAACCAGTGATGGTATTGTAATGAAGAATAAGTGGAATATTGTGGACAAAGCAGTAATGTATTTTATAGGAAAGTTAGTGTAACAAGCAACCGGACGGTATGATGAATTTGTGGAATCAGTGTGGTTCTCAAATAATTTGTATTCATTAAAAAAGCCAGTGTGACCGAGTCACCGGACGATAGTGAATTGATGAAAAAGTGGAATCAGTATGGTTACCACAGTATTGTAATCAGTGGGAAAGTTAGTGTAAACGCTAGCTACCATACGATTGTGTATTCATGAACAAGTGCAATCAGTGTGCCCATAACAGTGAGGAACTAAGAATGAAAGCTACTGTAACCAGCAACCAAATTCAGTATATTTATGAGCAAGTGGAATCAGCGTGGTCATAAAACAGATATTATAGTGTAATCAGTGCAGACATAACAGTATTATATTTAGTAAGAAAGCTTGTGTAACCAGTGGACAGATGGCAGTGTATTAATGAACTAGTGGAATCCTTGTGGTCATAACAGTATTACATTCAGTAGGAAAGCTTGTGTAACCAGTGGAAATATGGCAGTGTATTTATGAACTTGTGGAATCCTTGTGGTCATAACAGTATTGTATACAGTAGGAAAGCTTGTGTAACCAGTGGACAGATGGCAGTGTATTTGTGAATTAGTGGAATCAGTGCTGTCATACCAGTATTACATTCAGTAAGAAAGCTTGTGTAACAAGTGGACAGATGGCAGTGTATTTATGAACTAGTGAAATCCTTGTGGTCATAACAGTATTGTATTCAGTAGAAAAGCTTGTGTAACCAGTGGACAGATGGCAGTGTATTTGTGAACTAGTGGAATCAGTGCTGTCATACCAGTATTACATTCAGTAAGAAAGCTATTGTAACCAGTGGACAGATGGAAGTGTTTTTATGAACTTGTGGAATCCTTGTGGTCATAACAGTATTACATTCAGTAAGAAAGCTAGTGTAACCAGTGGACATATGGCAGTGTACTTATGAACTTGTGGAATCCTTGTGGTCATAACAGTATTATATTCAGTAGGAAAGCTTGTGTAACCAGTGGACAGATGGCAGTTCATTTATGAACTAGTGTAATCAGTGCTGTCATACCAGTGTTATATTCAGTTAGAAAGCGTGTATAAACAGTGGCCATATGGCAGTGTAATTATGAACTAGTGGAATCCTTGTGGTCATAACAGTATTATATTCAGTAGGAAAGCTTGTATAACCAGTGGCCATATGGCAGTGTATTTATGAACTAGTGGAATCCTTGTGGTCACACCAGTATTGTATTCAGTAGGAAAGCATGTGTAACCAGTTAACAGATGGCAGTGTATTTATGAACAAGTGGAATCCTTGTGGTCATAACAGTATTATATTCAGTAGGAAAGTTTGTGTAACCAGTGGACAGATGGCAGTGTATTTATGAACTAGTGGAATCCTTGTGGTCACAACAGTATTGTATTCAGTAGGAAAGCATGTGTAACCAGTGGACAGATGGCAGTGTATTTATGAACTTCTGGAATCTTTGTGGTCATAACAGTATTATATTCAGTAAGAAAGCTTGTGTAACCAGTGGACAGATGGCAGTGTATAAATGAACTAGTGGAATCTTGTGGTCATAACAGTATTATATTCAGTAGGAAAGCATGTGTAACCAGTGGACAGATGGCAGTGTATTTATGAACAAGTGGAATCCTTGTGGTCATAACAGTATTATATTCAGTAGGAAAGCTTGTATGACAAGTGGACATATGGCAGTTTATTTATGAACTTGTGGAATCTTTGTGGTCATAACAGTATTGTATTCAGTAGGAAAGCTTGTGTAACCAGTGGACAGATGGCAGTGTATTTATGAACTAGTGCTATCCTTGTGGTCATAACAGTATTATATTCAGTAGGAAAGCTTGTATGACAAGTGGACATATGGCAGTGTATTTATGAACTAGTGGAATCAGTGCTGTCATACCAGTATTACATTCAGTAAGAAAGCTTGTGTAACAAGTGGACAGATGGCAGTGTATTTATGAACTAGTGAAATCCTTGTGGTCATAACAGTATTATATTCAGTAGGAAAGCTTGTATGACAAGTGGACATATGCAGTGTATTTATGAACTAGTGGAATCAGTGCTGTCATACCAGTATTACATTCAGTAAGAAAGCTATTGTAACCAGTGGACAGATGGAAGTGTTTTTATGAACTTGTGGAATCCTTGTGGTCATAACAGTATTACATTCAGTAAGAAAGCTAGTGTAACCAGTGGACAGATGGAAGTGTTTTTATGAACTTGTGGAATCCTTGTAGTCATAACAGTATTATATTCAGTAGGAAAGCTTGTGTAACCAGTGGACAGATGGCAGTTTATTTATGAACTAGTGGAATCAGTGCTGTCATACCAGTGTTATATTCAGTAAGAAAGCTTGTATAAACAGTGGCCATATGGCAGAGTATTTATGAACTAGTGGAATCCTTGTGGTCATAACAGTATTATATTCAGTAGGAAAGCTTGTATAACCTGTGGCCATATGGCAGTGTATTTATGAACTAGTGGAATCCTTGTGGTCACAACAGTATTGTATTCAGTAGGAAAGAATGTGTAACCAGTGGACAGATGGCAGTGTATTTATGAACAAGTGGAATCCTTGTGGTCATTACAGTATTATATTCAGTAGGAAAGCTTGTGTAACCAGTGGACAGATGGCAGTGTATTTATGAACTAGTGGAATCCTTGTGGTCACAACAGTATTGTATTCAGTAGGAAAGCATGTGTAACCAGTGGACAGATGGCAGTGTATTTATGAACTAGTGAAATCCTTGTGGTCATAACAGTATTATATTCAGTAGGAAAGCTTGTATAACCAGTGGACAAATGGCAGTGTATTTATGAACTAGTTGAATCCTTGTGGTCACAACAGTATTATATTCAGTACGAAAGCTTGTGTAACCAGTGGACATATGGCAGTGTATTTATGAACTAGTGGAATCCTTGTGGTCACAACAGTATTATATTCAGTAGGAAAGATTGTGTAACCAGTGGACAGATGGCAGTGTACTTATGAACTAGTGGAATCCTTGTGGTCACAACAGTATTATATTCAGTAGGAAAGATTGTGTAACCAGTGGACAGATGGCAGTGTACTTATGAACTAGTGGAATCAGTGCGGTCATACCAATATTATATTCAGTAGGAAAGCATGTGTAACCAGTGGACATATGGCAGTGTACTTATGTCCACTAGTGGAATCCTTGTGGTCATTACAGTATTATATTCAGTAGGAAAGCTTGTGTAACCAGTGGACAGATGGCAGTGTATTTATGAACTTGTTGAATCCTTGTGGTCACAACAGTATTATATTCAGTAGGAAAGCATGTGTAACCAGTGGACAGATGGCAGTGTATTTATGAACTAGTGGAATCCTTGTGGTCATAACAGTATTATATTCAGTAGGAAAGCTTGTGTAACCAGTGGACAGATGGCAGTGTACTTATGTCCACTAGTGGAATCCTTGTGGTCATAACAGTATTATATTCAGTAGGAAAGCTTGTGTAACCAGTGGACATATGGCAGTGTACTTATGTCCACTAGTGGAATCCTTGTGGTCATAACAGTATTATATTCAGTAAGAAAGCTTGTGTAACCAGTGGACAGATGGCAGTGTATTTATGAACTAATGAAATCCTTGTGGTCATAACAGTATTATATTCAGTAGGAAAGCTTGTGTAACCAGTGGACATATGGCAGTGTACTTATGTCCACTAGTGGAATCCTTATGGTCATAACAGTATTATATTCAGTAAGAAAGCATGTGTAACCAGTGGACAGATGGCAGTGAATTTATGAACTAGTGGAATCCTTGTGGTCACATCAGTATTATATTCAGTAAGAAAGCTAGTGTAACCAGTGGACAGATGGTAGTGAATTTATGAACTAGTGGATTCAGTGTGGTTTTAACAATATTGTTTTCAGTAGGAAAGGTTGTGTACCCAACAAACAGATGATAATGTATTGATGAATGAGTGCAATCAGTGTGGTCATAACACTTATGTATTCAGTAGGAAAGCTAGTTTTACAAGTGATAGTAGTGTGTTGATGAATAAATGAAATAAGTGTGTACAGTATTGTATGCATGCACTTGGATAGCTAGTTCTTTTCTAGTAATTGTAATAGACAATACATAATCTCTTTCATTTGGCACTTTTATTTCAAACAAATAACAAAATATTCTCAAAAAGATATAAAAACATATCAACATCTTTTAAATATATCAAAAACTTTTCACACTAAAACACAGTAAAATTAAAACTTTAAATTCAAATTATGAAAAATGTCTTTCTTTTTGGATGAACCTAATAGCTAAGAATATAATTCAAAATTAAAATCCTGGCCTCTTATTCCACTTATCATTTTACAAATCATTAACATACAATGTTAATGAGAGGCGAAAGATACCAAAGGGACATTCAAACTCATGTTGAAAATAAAATATGCACATGTAGTTTGTTTTTCCCAATTTATATAGATAATTAAAAAGCCACAAGGACTATCTCTTATATCAAATGAAACTCAATATCATTAAAGCTGACTATTTTTAAAATTTATTTAAAAACGATTTAATAATTTCAACAAAAAGATGATGTCTAAAAGATTGACATGTAATATATTGCATAGTGTACAGTACATCCAGGGAGATTCAATTATTAATCACTCATGTTGGTGATTTTTCACAGTGAATGCTGGTAAGTGTAATGGGTTCACACTGAAATACCTCTAAATATTCAATAGATATCATATGACAGGGTCATAATTTAGAGTGTTTGCATTCTAAATTGCCAGCAATCACCGGTACCCCCACCCTGTTTCAATGTGATTCACTCAACATAAGAAGGCACAGAATAAGAAGGGGGCAAGCCTGATAAGGATGAGGGATTTTAAACTGAATTGCATTGGATGTACTGTATAGAGAAACCTGTCTTATCCTAGGTAGATTGTGTATAAAGACATGCAATACAAATTCTGGTGACGGCAATCAGTGTGATCATACCAATATAGTATTCAAAAGAAAAGCTAGGTTAACCAGCAAGGCTGGTGTCCTGATGAATGACGGCAATCAGTGTGATCATACCAATATAGTATTCAAAAGGAAAGCTGGGTTAACCAGCAGGGTTGGTGTCCTGATGAATGAAAGCAACCAGTGTGATCATAACAGTATTGTATTCAGAAGGAAAGCAAGTGTAACCAGTGATGGTATTGTAATGAAGAATAAGTGGAATATTGTGGACAAAGCAGTAATGTATTTTATAGGAAAGTTAGTGTAACAAGCAACCGGACGGTATGATGAATTTGTGGAATCAGTGTGGTTCTCAAATAATTTGTATTCATTAAAAAAGCCAGTGTGACCGAGTCACCGGACAATAGTGAATTGATGAAAAAAGTGGAATCAGTATGGTTACCACAGTATTGTAATCAGTGGGAAAGTAAGGGTAAACGCTAGCTTCCACACGATTGTGTATTCATGAACAAGTGCAATCAGTGTGCCCATAACAGTGAGGAACTAAGAATGAAAGCTACTGTAACCAGCAACCAAATTCAGTATATTTATGAGCAAGTGGAATCAGCGTGGTCATAAAAGTAGGAAAAAAAGCATAAACAGATATTATAGTGTACACAGTGCAGACATAACAGTATTATATTCAGTAAGAAAGCTTGTGTAACCAGTGGACAGATGGCAGTGTATTAATGAACTAGTGGAATCCTTGTGGTCATAACAGTATTATATTCAGTAGGAAAGCTTGTGAAACCAGTGGACATATGGCAGTGTATTTATGAACTTGTGGAATCCTTGTGGTCATAACAGTATTATATTCAGTAGGAAAGCTTGTGTAACCAGTGGACAGACGGACAGATGGCAGTGTATTTATGAACTAGTGGAATCAGTGCTGTCATACCAGTATTATATTCAGTAAGAAAGCTTGTGTAACAAGTGGACAGATGGCAGTGTATTTATGAACTAGTGGAATCCTTGTGGTCATAACAGTATTATATTCAGTAGGAAAGCTTGTATAACCAGTGGACAGATGGCAGTGTATTTATGAACTAGTGGAATCCTTGTGGTCATAACAGTATTATATTCAGTAGGAAAGCTTGTGTAACCAGTGGACAGATGGCAGTGTATTTGTGAACTAGTGGAATCAGTGCTGTCATACCAGTATTACATTCAGTAAGAAAGCTATTGTAACCAGTGGACAGATGAAAGTGTTTTTATGAACTTGTGGAATCCTTGTGGTCATAACAGTATTACATTCAGTAAGAAAGCTAGTGTAACCAGTGGACAGATGGAAGTGTTTTCATGAACTTGTGGAATCCTTGTGGTCATAACAGTATTATATTCAGTAGGAAAGCTTGTGTAACCAGTGGACAGATGGCAGTTCATTTATGAACTAGTGTAATCAGTGCTATCATACCAGTGTTATATTCAGTAAGAAAGCGTGTATAAACAGTGGCCATATGGCAGTGTATTTATGAACTAGTGGAATCCTTGTGGTCATAACAGTATTATATTCAGTAGGAAAGCTTGTATAACCAGTGGCCATATGGCAGTGTATTTATGAACTAGTGGAATCCTTGTGGTCACAACAGTATTGTATTCAGTAGGAAAGCATGTGTAACCAGTGGACAGATGGCAGTGTATTTATGAACAAGTGGAATCCTTGTGGTCATAACAGTATTATATTCAGTAGGAAAGCTTGTGTAACCAGTGGACAGATGGCAGTGTATTTATGAACTAGTGGAATCCTTGTGGTCATAACAGTATTATATTCAGTAAGAAAGCTTGTGTAACCAGTGGACAGATGGCAGTGTATTTATGAACTAGTGGAATCCTTGTGGTCATAACAGTATTATATTCAGTAGGGAAGCTTGTGTAACCAGTGGACATATGGCAGTGTACTTATGTCCACTAGTGGAATCCTTGTGGTCATAACAGTACTATATTCAGTAGGAAAGCTTGTATAACCAGTGGACAGATGGCAGTGTATTTATGAACTAGTGGAATCCTTGTGGTCATAACAGTATTATATTCAGTAGGAAAGCTTGTGTAACCAGTGGACAGATGGCAGTGTATTTGTGAACTAGTGGAATCAGTGCTGTCATACCAGTATTACATTCAGTAAGAAAGCTATTGTAACCAGTGGACAGATGGAAGTGTTTTTATGAACTTGTGGAATCCTTGTGGTCATAACAGTATTACATTCAGTAAGAAAGCTAGTGTAACCAGTGGAAAGATGGAAGTGTTTTCATGAACTTGTGGAATCCTTGTGGTCATAACAGTATTATATTCAGTAGGAAAGCTTATGTAACCATTGGACAGATGGCAGTTCATTTATGAACTAGTGTAATCAGTGCTGTCATACCAGTGTTATATTCAGTAAGAAAGCTTGTATAAACAGTGGCCATATGGCAGTGTATTTATGAACTAGTGGAATCCTTGTGGTCATAACAGTATTATATTCAGTAGGAAAGCTTGTATAACCTGTGGCCATATGGCAGTGTATTTATGAACTAGTGGAATCCTTGTGGTCACAACAGTATTGTATTCAGTAGGAAAGAATGTGTAACCAGTGGACAGATGGCAGTGTATTTATGAACAAGTGGAATCCTTGTGGTCATTACAGTATTATATTCAGTAGGAAAGCTTGTGTAACCAGTGGACAGATGGCAGTGTATTTATGAACTAGTGGAATCCTTGTGGTCACAACAGTATTATATTCAGTAGGAAAGATTGTGTAACCAGTGGACAGATGGCAGTGTACTTATGAACTAGTGGAATCCTTGTGGTCACAACAGTATTATATTCAGTAGGAAAGATTGTGTAACCAGTGGACAGATGGCAGTGTACTTATGAACTAGTGGAATCAGTGCGGTCATACCAATATTATATTCAGTAGGAAAGCATGTGTAACCAGTGGACATATGGCAGTGTACTTATGTCCACTAGTGGAATCCTTGTGGTCATTACAGTATTATATTCAGTAGGAAAGCTTGTGTAACCAGTGGACAGATGGCAGTGTATTTATGAACTTGTTGAATCCTTGTGGTCACAACAGTATTATATTCAGTAGGAAAGCATGTGTAACCAGTGGACAGATGGCAGTGTATTTATGAACTAGTGGAATCCTTGTGGTCATAACAGTATTATATTCAGTAGGAAAGCTTGTGTAACCAGTGGACATATGGCAGTGTACTTATGTCCACTAGTGGAATCCTTGTGGTCATAACAGTATTATATTCAGTAGGAAAGCTTGTGTAACCAGTGGACATATGGCAGTGTACTTATGTCCACTAGTGGAATCCTTGTGGTCATAACAGTATTATATTCAGTAAGAAAGCTTGTGTAACCAGTGGACAGATGGCAGTGTATTTATGAACTAATGGAATCCTTGTGGTCATAACAGTATTATATTCAGTAGGAAAGCTTGTGTAACCAGTGGACATATGGCAGTGTACTTATGTCCACTAGTGGAATCCTTATGGTCATAACAGTATTATATTCAGTAAGAAAGCATGTGTAACCAGTGGACAGATGGCAGTGAATTTATGAACTAGTGGAATCCTTGTGGTCACATCAGTATTATATTCAGTAAGAAAGCTAGTGTAACCAGTGGACAGATGGTAGTGAATTTATGAACTAGTGGATTCAGTGTGGTTTTAACAATATTGTTTTCAGTAGGAAAGGTTGTGTACCCAACAAACAGATGATAATGTATTGATGAATGAGTGCAATCAGTGTGGTCATAACACTTATGTATTCAGTAGGAAAGCTAGTTTTACAAGTGATAGTAGTGTGTTGATGAATAAATGAAATAAGTGTGTACAGTATTGTATGCATGCACTTGGATAGCTAGTTCTTTTCTAGTAATTGTAATAGACAATACATAATCTCTTTCATTTGGCACTTTTATTTCAAACAAATAACAAAATATTCTCAAAAAGATATAAAAACATATCAACATCTTTTAAATATATCAAAAACTTTTCACACTAAAACACAGTAAAATTAAAACTTTAAATTCAAATTATGAAAAATGTCTTTCTTTTTGGATGAACCTAATAGCTAAGAATATAATTCAAAATTAAAATCCTGGCCTCTTATTCCACTTATCATTTTACAAATCATTAACATACAATGTTAATGAGAGGCGAAAGATACCAAAGGGACATTCAAACTCATGTTGAAAATAAAATATGCACATGTAGTTTGTTTTTCCCAATTTATATAGATAATTAAAAAGCCACAAGGACTATCTCTTATATCAAATGAAACTCAATATCATTAAAGCTGACTATTTTTAAAATTTATTTAAAAACGATTTAATAATTTCAACAAAAAGATGATGTCTAAAAGATTGACATGTAATATATTGCATAGTGTACAGTACATCCAGGGAGATTCAATTATTAATCACTCATGTTGGTGATTTTTCACAGTGAATGCTGGTAAGTGTAATGGGTTCACACTGAAATACCTCTAAATATTCAATAGATATCATATGACAGGGTCATAATTTAGAGTGTTTGCATTCTAAATTGCCAGCAATCACCGGTACCCCACCCTGTTTCAATGTGATTCACTCAACATAAGAAGGCACAGAATAAGAAGGGGGCAATCCTGATAAGGATGAGGGATTTTAAACTGAATTGCATTGGATGTACTGTATAGAGAAACCTGTCTTATCCTAGGTAGATTGTGTATAAAGACATGCAATACAAATTCTGGTGACGGCAATCAGTGTGATCATACCAATATAGTATTCAAAAGAAAAGCTAGGTTAACCAGCAAGGCTGGTGTCCTGATGAATGACGGCAATCAGTGTGATCATACCAATATAGTATTCAAAAGGAAAGCTGGGTTAACCAGCAGGGTTGGTGTCCTGATGAATGAAAGCAACCAGTGTGATCATAACAGTATTGTATTCAGAAGGAAAGCAAGTGTAACCAGTGATGGTATTGTAATGAAGAATAAGTGGAATATTGTGGACAAAGCAGTAATGTATTTTATAGGAAAGTTAGTGTAACAAGCAACCGGACGGTATGATGAATTTGTGGAATCAGTGTGGTTCTCAAATAATTTGTATTCATTAAAAAAGCCAGTGTGACCGAGTCACCGGACAATAGTGAATTGATGAAAAAAGTGGAATCAGTATGGTTACCACAGTATTGTAATCAGTGGGAAAGTAAGGGTAAACGCTAGCTTCCATACGATTGTGTATTCATGAACAAGTGCAATCAGTGTGCCCATAACAGTGAGGAACTAAGAATGAAAGCTACTGTAACCAGCAACCAAATTCAGTATATTTATGAGCAAGTGGAATCAGCGTGGTCATAAAAGTAGGAAAAAAAGCATAAACAGATATTATAGTGTACACAGTGCAGACATAACAGTATTATATTCAGTAAGAAAGCTTGTGTAACCAGTGGACAGATGGCAGTGTATTAATGAACTAGTGGAATCCTTGTGGTCATAACAGTATTATATTCAGTAGGAAAGCTTGTGAAACCAGTGGACATATGGCAGTGTATTTATGAACTTGTGGAATCCTTGTGGTCATAACAGTATTATATTCAGTAGGAAAGCTTGTGTAACCAGTGGACAGACGGACAGATGGCAGTGTATTTATGAACTAGTGGAATCAGTGCTGTCATACCAGTATTATATTCAGTAAGAAAGCTTGTGTAACAAGTGGACAGATGGCAGTGTATTTATGAACTAGTGGAATCCTTGTGGTCATAACAGTATTATATTCAGTAGGAAAGCTTGTATAACCAGTGGACAGATGGCAGTGTATTTATGAACTAGTGGAATCCTTGTGGTCATAACAGTATTATATTCAGTAGGAAAGCTTGTGTAACCAGTGGACAGATGGCAGTGTATTTGTGAACTAGTGGAATCAGTGCTGTCATACCAGTATTACATTCAGTAAGAAAGCTATTGTAACCAGTGGACAGATGGAAGTGTTTTTATGAACTTGTGGAATCCTTGTGGTCATAACAGTATTACATTCAGTAAGAAAGCTAGTGTAACCAGTGGACAGATGGAAGTGTTTTCATGAACTTGTGGAATCCTTGTGGTCATAACAGTATTATATTCAGTAGGAAAGCTTGTGTAACCAGTGGACAGATGGCAGTTCATTTATGAACTAGTGTAATCAGTGCTATCATACCAGTGTTATATTCAGTAAGAAAGCGTGTATAAACAGTGGCCATATGGCAGTGTATTTATGAACTAGTGGAATCCTTGTGGTCATAACAGTATTATATTCAGTAGGAAAGCTTGTATAACCAGTGGCCATATGGCAGTGTATTTATGAACTAGTGGAATCCTTGTGGTCACAACAGTATTGTATTCAGTAGGAAAGCATGTGTAACCAGTGGACAGATGGCAGTGTATTTATGAACAAGTGGAATCCTTGTGGTCATAACAGTATTATATTCAGTAGGAAAGCTTGTGTAACCAGTGGACAGATGGCAGTGTATTTATGAACTAGTGGAATCCTTGTGGTCATAACAGTATTATATTCAGTAAGAAAGCTTGTGTAACCAGTGGACAGATGGCAGTGTATTTATGAACTAGTGGAATCCTTGTGGTCATAACAGTATTATATTCAGTAGGGAAGCTTGTGTAACCAGTGGACATATGGCAGTGTACTTATGTCCACTAGTGGAATCCTTGTGGTCATAACAGTACTATATTCAGTAGGAAAGCTTGTATAACCAGTGGACAGATGGCAGTGTATTTATGAACTAGTGGAATCCTTGTGGTCATAACAGTATTATATTCAGTAGGAAAGCTTGTGTAACCAGTGGACAGATGGCAGTGTATTTGTGAACTAGTGGAATCAGTGCTGTCATACCAGTATTACATTCAGTAAGAAAGCTATTGTAACCAGTGGACAGATGGAAGTGTTTTTATGAACTTGTGGAATCCTTGTGGTCATAACAGTATTACATTCAGTAAGAAAGCTAGTGTAACCAGTGGAAAGATGGAAGTGTTTTCATGAACTTGTGGAATCCTTGTGGTCATAACAGTATTATTTTCAGTAGGAAAGCTTATGTAACCATTGGACAGATGGCAGTTCATTTATGAACTAGTGTAATCAGTGCTGTCATACCACTGTTATATTCAGTAAGAAAGCGTTTATAAACAGTGGCCATATGGCAGTGTATTTATGAACTTGTGGAATCCTTGTGGTCATAACAGTATTATATTCAGTAGGAAAGCTTGTATAACCAGTGGCCATATGGCAGTGTATTTATGAACTAGTGGAATCCTTGTGGTCACAACAGTATTGTATTCAGTAGGAAAGCATGTGTAACCAGTGGACAGATGGCAGTGTATTTATGAACAAGTGGAATCCTTGTGGTCATAACAGTATTATATTCAGTAGGAAAGCTTGTGTAACCAGTGGACAGATGGCAGTGTATTTATGAACTAGTGGAATCCTTGTGGTCATAACAGTATTATATTCAGTAAGAAAGCTTGTGTAACCAGTGGACAGATGGCAGTGTATTTATGAACTAGTGGAATCCTTGTGGTCATACCAGTATTATATTCAGTAGGAAAGCTTGTGTAACCAGTGGACATATGGCAGTGTACTTATGTCCACTAGTGGAATCCTTGTGGTCATAACAGTATTATATTCAGTAAGAAAGCATGTGTAACCAGTGGACAGATGGCAGTGAATTTATGAACTAGTGGAATCCTTGTGGTCACAACAGTATTATATTCAGTAAGAAAGCTAGTGTAACCAGTGGACAGATGGTAGTGAATTTATGAACTAGTGGATTCAGTGTGGTTTTAACAATATTGTTTTCAGTAGGAAAGGTTGTGTACCCAACAAACAGATGATAATGTATTGATGAATGAGTGCAATCCTTGTGGTCATAACAGTATTATATTCAGTAGGAAAGCTAGTTTTACAAGTGATAGTAGTGTGTTGATGAATAAATGAAATAAGTGTGTACAGTATTGTATGCATGCACTTGGATAGCTAGTTATTTTCTAGTAATTGTAATAGACAATAAATAATCTCTTTCAATTGGCACTTTTATTTCAAACAAATAACAAAATATTCTCAAAAAGATATAAAAACATATCAACATCTTTTAAATATATCAAAAACTTTTCACACTAAAACACAGTAAAATTAAAACTTTAAATTCAAATTATGAAAAATGTCTTTCTTTTTGGATGAACCTAATAGCTAAGAATATAATTCAAAATTAAAATCCTGGCCTCTTATTCCACTTATCATTTTACAAATCATTAACATACAATGTTAATGAGAGGCGAAAGATACCAAAGGGACATTCAAACTCATGTTGAAAATAAAATATGCACATGTAGTTTGTTTTTCCCAATTTATATAGATAATTAAAAAGCCACAAGGACTATCTCTTATATCAAATGAAACTCAATATCATTAAAGCTGACTATTTTTAAAATTATTTAAAAACGATTTAATAATTTCAACAAAAAGATGATGTCTAAAAGATTGACATGTAATATATTGCATAGTGTACAGTACATCCAGGGAGATTCAATTATTAATCACTCATGTTGGTGATTTTTCACAGTGAATGCTGGTAAGTGTAATGGGTTCACACTGAAATACCTCTAAATATTCAATAGATATCATATGACAGGGTCATAATTTAGAGTGTTTGCATTCTAAATTGCCAGCAATCACCGGTACCCCACCCTGTTTCAATGTGATTCACTCAACATAAGAAGGCACAGAATAAGAAGGGGGCAAGCCTGATAAGGATGAGGGATTTTAAACTGAATTGCATTGGATGTACTGTATAGAGAAACCTGTCTTATCCTAGGTAGATTGTGTATAAAGACATGCAATACAAATTCTGGTGACCTACAGATAAACTAATTTATACTGCAGCTTGAACACTCTCTGTTGTCTTTATTTTCAAAATAGTAATAAAGTGATATATTATACAATGTCAATTTCATGTCGCATGGCCTTTCTTCACAATCTGGGGCTCATTTAGGGTTGAAAAATAGGTTTATTTTTTGTGTTTAAATGTTAAATGCTATTATTGTTGCCATTTTAGCTGCAGTATAAAAAAACAATATTCGATCAATGTCAGAAAAATATCAACTTTATTGTATTTGGCATGGAACTATTTAAGGGCATGTTAAATCCTGCTTTCCCCCAGAGGCCTCATTAGAAAAGTTGATGATTGTCTGACATTGACTTAATTGTTGTTTATTTATACATAATCTTCCTTCTCAAAGAGGTTCAGTTTAGAAAGGTTTCACTGTACATTTCAGTAGTTTGGACAAGGACCATAACTCAAGCAAGCATTACATTTAAATGTATATAAAACAATGACAATGGACACAGATAAAAGAAACTATTATCGTATATTATATATGTAAATGTTGCTGTGAATATTTACTCTGTAAGGCCATCCAAAATAAATGTTTAGCTTCTCCAATATTTTTTTTAATTTAAGGAAAAAGCATGTGTTCACAAATATTTCCTATTAAAATAACGACATTTATTCATACAATAAATGTCCAATTCTCAATTTTCTGATTACTTTAAAACCACATGCTTTTATTAAATCAGGAAGGCATTTATCAGCAGACGTTTACCAGATCTGACAGGTTTTTACCAAATAAGGCAATGGTCACTGAGATGCTAAACATTTACAATTTGATTCTGCTTTACAATGTATGACATCTGTGTAAAGGGTACTGGAATAGTAAGTGCTGCAAAAGGAAATTTTGTACAGAAAGGATCTGATCTAATAATTCTTTCTCACAGTTAATTAGGCTTTTTTATTGACGGATTCAGAAATTCCACTTCGGTCCTAATCTATTCATTGTCACAGACTAGGTGTGCTTGTAAATGACGTCTTCACCAACCAGAATGTCAAAAATGGCGAGTCCGAAAATGCAACACCATTTCTGTGTTGGTCCATTTTTAGACAACCTATCACACTATGAGAGAGAAACAATCATGATTCACATCGGAAAGACTTACAGCTACAGAAAAATATTACTAAAAAAACTAAATACCCACTTTACCATATCAATAAAAAAAAAATAAAAAATAGAGAGCATTTGTGAACTAATTAATTTCAATATTTTAGCTTTTAGATTACACATCATTTTCGTCGAAAGTAGATAGTAAATAATAAACCTGCTCCAACAACAGTACCAATACCAAATACATAAAATCGTAAGTGAAATGATTTCTGTTTTAATTTAAGGTCTGTTCTGGAGATAACAAAAGCTTCATTCACCTCCTCCCTTGTTATGGCTTGAGGATGGAATCTATAAATAACTTCAAATGCTGCCCTTTTCCCAGCTTGCACCGCTCCATTCATGAATCCACACCACCTAGTGGCAGATTCTGTTCCAGCAAAATATATTCTAAAATACAAAAATACAATATATATGTTAATAATCTGAAATTCCTAATGTATTTATCGTTCCATATGGCTATACTGCTTTAGACAGAGAGTGACTGCCTGGCAGATATGAAAAAAATGGAGAATGTGTCCCCATGGACACAGATGATGCCCCAGCTTGCATACAACATTATAAAGGGACATAACTCAAGAACAATAAAAGTGACGCTACCCAAATTTGTACTTGATCTCAGTTTTGTGGTAATAAGTATTGTGTAAAGGTTTCATAATGTTTAGTTGGGGCAAACTTAAGTTACAGAACGGAAACTAAAAATTTAGCAATTTTTCCATTTATAAAGGGGCATAACTCGATAATGATTAAAGTGACGCCACCAAAATTCAACTTGATCTGTGTTTTGTGGTAAAAAGCATCGTGTATAAGTTTCATAACATTTGGTTGAGGCAACTTAAGTTAGAGAACGAAAACTAAAAATTTTGCATTTTTTTCCATTTATAAAGGGGCATAACTCGAGAATGGTTACAGTGACCACCAAAATTCAAACTTGATCTTTATTTTGTGGTAATAAGCATTGTGTATAAGTTTCATAACATTTGGTTGAGGCAAACTTAAGTTAGAGAACGGAAACTAAAAATTTTGCAATTTTTCCATTTATAAAGGGCATAACTCTAGAACAGTTAAAGTGACGCTACCAAAATTCAAACTTGATCTGTATTTTGTGGTAATAAGCATTGTGTATAAGTTTCATAATATTTGGTTGAGACAAACTTAAATTAAAGAACGGAAACTAGAAATTTAGCAATTTTTTCCATTTATAAAGGGGCATAACTCTAGAACGGTTAAAGTGACGCCACTAAAATTCAAACTTGATCTGTGTTTTATGGTAATTAGCATTGTGTATAAGTTTCATAACATTTGGTTGAGGCAAACTTAAGTTAGAGAACGGAAACTAAAAATTTTGTAATTTTTCCATTTATAAAGGAGCATAACTCTAGAACAGTTAGAGTGACACTACCAAAATTCAAACTTGATCTGTATTTTGTGGTAATAAGCATTGTGTATAAGTTTCATAACATTTGGTTGAGGCAAACTTAAGTTAGAGAACGGAGACCAATTTTGGGACGTACGTACAGATGGACAAGGGTAAAACTTAATGTCCCCTCCACTACGGCATAAAAAACCCACTTAAATTGTCCAACTCAACATTATTCAGTTCAAAACAAATATCAATTCATTCTTTAACACAGAAGCTGATGTTAAGCAAATTGTGATTGGATGAATGACAGATGTATGGATGGACCACAGATAAACAAATAGACAGATAAACAACTGGGCAGACAATGTCATTGCTGTAAACCACCCATTCTAAGAGTTGGATATTACAGTATGAAAGGGAGCATAACAAAATGGTTCCAGTTTAATCATTCTACTCACAATAAATGCATTCATTTCTTACTTACCTGTCAAAAGAATGACGTAATCCACTAACGAAATATGGCATAGCACCAGGTGCAGCACAACATACAGGGCTACCTTCACTGTAGGGCTCCAGTCCCCAGTCTTGTTCCCTGTAGTCTTTATAGTTCCATACATCATCACCAAAGAATGAGGACATACTTTTTAAAACTGCCGACTGTCTGTCAGCTTCCTGTTAAAAAACATTAATTTAAGTATTAATCAGTACATTTTTTCATATAATTTGTTGGGTTGCTGTCAAAACTGCAGACTATCTGTCTACTTCCTGTTTAAAAATTACTGCTGTAAGTATCAATAAGTACAAGTTTTTTAATAATTTGTTGGATTGCTGTCCGTCTTCTTCTTTTTAAAAAAAAATAACTGTTGTTAGTATTCCAATTTGATATTTTTACAATTTTGTTTGGTTACTGCTGGGAACAGTATATCTAATGGGAAATGAATCTGATAGGCATTTCAGTATAAAATTGATAAAATCTTGGACTTTACGAGACTTCGCGAGATTTATGGATTCTGGTAGTGTCTGCCTGAAAAATTATCAGAACTGCTCAATAAATTAACCACATAATTCTAATCGTAAATAAATACAAGTTTTATCATAAAGTAGATATATTTTGTAATATAAAATGACCAAAATAAGTGTGATTTATTTGATGTGAAGTGTTTTATAATGGTTGTGAATTTGGGAATGCAATAGGTGCCATTTTTTTATTATCCTGTTTGCATTCTGTACCCTTCTGTGATGAAATGAATGCGATTATAACAAATTTGATGTGACAGATTACAAGTTCGATACACTGGCATCACTTTAAAACTTAGTTTGAATGACATTTTATTGATATTATCAGAAATTATTAGGATAATAGCGAGTACGTTTTTAACACATGTCCGTTTCCGTATCGTATATTTATTAACTTTGACCCGACGATAAAATCGGCTACAATTAGGTAGTGTCAAGTCCCGTCAATATATATATGTTCCTGGTTACTGTAAAAATGCAATCCATCAGAATATATGTTTTCTGTTAAAACAAATTCTGTAAGTATTTTAGTTTACGGTTTTTATTATTTTGTTGGGTTTGCTTTCTCAACACTGTCTTCCATTTATCTCTATCTATTTATTTAGGTACAAAAATACTTATCACTAAACTATTTCAGTTTAAGAGTTTGGTTACAGTTAAAATGAAGATCATCTGTATGTTTTCTGCTGAAAAATTACTGCTGTAAATTTTTAAGTTTAATTTTTATATTAAATGTGGTTTTGTAATTATTATTGTGGATTCGTCATATTCATGGGGTACTAATTTTTGTGGATTTAGTGGGTATAAGTAATCCATGAATTTAAATGTTCAACAAAGTATATATTTTCTACATCATTGTATGTAGTCTTTAGCAAATCCATGAAATCTAACATCCACCAAAATAACTCAATCCTCAGTATATAATTTATAGTTTTAAAAAAAAAAAAATATTTGTATCGACTAAAACCTAAACAAACAGGAAATTAACTAAGACACTTACTGATTGCAGTTGCCACTGAATGGCTTGTTTGCCACCAATAAATGCCACTAAAGCAGCATTGTTATTTGATGATGTAGCATCATATACAATACACAAAGGTCCTTCATCACAGCCCTCCACAGTGGAAGGTCCACCAATAGTTACTATCTCTCCAGAACTACCAGCTTCTCTCCAGAAGGCCTATAAAACAGCAGTATTAAGAGTAGGAAGATTCTACATGGATAAATATTTCTCATTCTGAAGCACTTATTTCCAAATAATGGTGACTTAGGTTAGTTGATTTTTTAATATAAAAATACCAATCTTGAGTTTCTTGAAAAAATTTAATGACAGTATTTTGTTGGATTTCTTAACTGAGGGTAATTTGTTAATATCAACCTGCACCTTTGTCAGTCCAGAAGTATAGCATTCATAACATCAAGCCAAGAATTCTGCTAAAACTGGTACTAGGGCAGACTTGAACTTGAAGTGAGATGTGAGCTGTTTTGCAGAATATCAATAAAAGGAATGTTTCTTTGCTTTGAAATTGTTAAGATTTGAGAATGGAAATGGGGAATGCGTCAAAGAGACAACCCAACCAAAGAGCAGAAAACAGCCCAAGGCCACCAATGGGTCTTCAACACAGCAAGAAAATCAGGCACCGGGAAGCGAGCTTCAGCTGGCCGCCAATTATAATGTATACTAGTTCAGCGAAAATAGACGTCACACTCAACTTCGAAACATATAAATGATCCAAAATTTAAAAAAAAAACATACAAGACTAATAAAGGCCAGAAGTTCCTGACTTGGGACAGGCCCAAAAATGTGACGGGGTTAAACTGGTTTCGTGAGATCTTAACCCTCCCCCTATACCTCTAGCCAATGTGGAATAAACAAAAACACAGCAATACGAACAGTAAAATTCAGTTTAAAAGAAGTCAGAGTCCGATGTAAAATCATGTTAGAATAGGTAACAGAAGAAACTAAGCAAAATGACAATAACCAACATAAATTAACAAAGGACTACTAGCATGTAATGATTTTACAAATGAATCCATTCCATCCCATTGGATATCAAACTTACTTTTTCATAAGTAATAATGACTTTATTTAATAAACCGACTGGCATTCTGTTCATTATCTCCTTTTTAGGTGCTGGAAGAGTAGGCTTGAAATTTATTTTATCTGAAAAAAAATATACATGCATGCATTAGATTTTATTATCTTGTTTAAAATGTCTTTTCTTCACAATTTCTGGCATAAACTAAACCTGAAATTCAAATAAAGACTTGTGGAACTTGTTTATTTTTCATGTAATTAGTAAACATCAATGCGGTATGGGTTTTGCTCATTGTTGAAGGCTGTACAGTGACCTATATATAGTTGTTAACATCTATGTCATTTGGTCTCTGGTGGAGAGTTGTCTCATTGGCAATCATACCACATCTCCTTATCTTAACAATGAACTAAGTATGATTGTTTACTTTGTGGACCATAAAATCAATACATGAATTAATCTTGTTTAACACCTATAGAAAGAGTAGCCAACCAAATCATGGAAAAATTAACAAAAGGTTGACAGAAAAAACTTGTTATCTGTTTTGTGTCTATATTTACGGTAGCTTATAAAAAATTCATTGTTAACCTTACAAACATGTAGCAAAATTTAAAGGAGGAGGTATGATAAGAGCCTTTATATGGCCTTTAAAATTGCAAAAACAGTAAAATTCTTGAATCTTTTTAAAAATATGTTAGTAATATTTAATTATAAGATATCAAAATGAGACTTTTTTTGTAGTTTTTTCAGATTTGCATTAAAAGCAAAAAGTCTGAAGCCGTAAGGCAAATATGAATGACAAAATCAAAAATACATCTGACAGATTTTTGTCTTGTGAAAATCTAAAAGTTTTTATTTTGTGATGTAATTAACTTCTTGAATTTGAATTCAAGGGGTAAAAAAGTGGTCTTGTCAAACCTTTTGATCTTTTATGCACAAAGGAAACATTCAAATAGATCAGCTTTTTAATAATATGCAAGAAGAAGTTGAAATTTCAGAACCACAATTTAAGTTAACCCACTTTGCAGAAACTACTGATTTTATTTATTTACTTGTTCTTATCCTGAATAGCTATTAAATATTTGCAGTTGGACATAAAGTAAACAGTAATCAACTAACAAAATAATGATGAAAAACATTCATACAACTGACTTTTCCCATAATTATCCATTTTATGATTTGAAAAATTAATAAAATGCTCCGCTGGGGCGCAGCTTGATATGACCGCAGAGGTCGAACCCTGAACAGTTGGGGCAAGTATGGACACAACATTCAAGCTTGATACAGCACTGAATTTGGATTGTAATTAAATATTTGACACAGCATAGGTTTCTGACACAGAATGAATGTGGTCTAAGAACTTAAAAAAATTTAATTTACCTATTCAAACCATATCATTATTATTTGCTTTTATATATAAATCAGAAATAACCAATTTAAAATGGAAAATTTTAAAGAAAAAAAAGGAAAAAAAAATCCCCCCCCCCCCAATTTTTTGAACCCCCTTATGATTCATCACCCCAAAACCTAATCCCAGCACTCCCTTTGTGGTATGGTACCTTGCAGTACAATTTACACTTGAACACAAGTTATTGTCTGGAAACTAGAAAAATGCTTGTTTTTTTTCCCCTTTTTGGCCCCAAATTCCTAAACGTTTAAGGCAATTACCCCCAAACTCAAACCCAGCTTTCCTCTTTGTGATAAAGGACCTTGTAGTACAATTTCATAAAGATCAATACACTTACACACAAGTTATTGTCCTGAAACTAGAAAAATGCTTGTTTTTTGGCCCCTTTATGGCCCCTAATTCCTAAAATTTTGAGGCAATTACCCCAAAAATCAATCCAAGCCTTCCCTTTGTGGTATGGTACCTTGCAGTACAATTTCAGAGAGATCCATACACTTGAACACAAGTAATTGTCTGGAAACTAGAAAAATGCTTATTTTTGGCCCCTTTTTGGCCCCCAATTCCTAAACGTTTTGGGCAATTACCCCCAAACTCAATTCCAGCTTTCCCTTTGTGATATGGAACCTTGTAGTACAATTTCATAAAGATCCATACACTTACACAGAAGTTATTGTCATGAAACTAGAAAAATGCTTGTTTTTTGGCCCCTAATTCCTAAAATTTGGAGGCAATTACCCCCAAAATCAATCCCAGCATTCCCTTTGTGATATGGAACCTTGTTGTACAATGTCAGAGAGATCCATACACTAACACACAAGTTATGTCTGGAAGTTACAAAAATGCTTATTTTTGGCCCCTTTTTGGCCCCTAATTCCTTAACTGTTGGTACCATAACCCCCACAATCAATCCCCACCTTCCTTTTGTAGTATTAAACCTTATGGTAAAATTTCATAGAGATCCATTCACTTAAACTAAAGTTAGAGTGCGAAAACCAATGTGTCTTCGGACGACGACGACGACGCCAACGTCATACCAATATAGGACCACAAATTTTTTTTGCGGTCGTATAAAAACTAGTGGCTTACTATCTTATTCATTACACATTTAAGGCATGGTTATTATCAATATACGTACTTGTCATATTTGGTGGTGTGGCCATTATCACAGATTTACATTTAAACTCAGATCCATTTAGAGTTTTAACAATAACACCATCTTTTGTCTACAAAATAGGTTGAATATGAGCTATAACCATAAAATAAACGGAGAATGTGTCCATGGGACGCAGATGATGCCCCGATTGGCCTGTGTGCATATTACGTTATAAAGGGACATAACTAGAGAACTGTATAGTGACGCCACACAGGTGTTTTATGGTAATAAGCATTGTGTATAAGTTTCATAACATTTGGTTGAAGCAAACTAAAGTTAGAGAACGGAAACTAATTTTGGGACATACGTATGGACGAACAAACAGACACAGGTAACACTTAATCCCCCCTCAGTTGCGGCGAAGACATAAAAAGAGTTCGACAAGGATTGAAATTTCAGTGTAACATCATTGCTTGCCTGATTATTTTTAGGCAATTTATAACAAAAGGAGCACTCTCAGTACCTATTTGTTGTCCTTAACAAGTCTTTCACATAGTCCATACAGTCATGTTTTAGGATTTTATGATTGATTGATGGCTTCTTAATGCCATGCGATAAACACTACATGCCATATGAAACACGCTATTTCACATTTAACAATACACCTTATCACTATTTGTTCGCCATTACTGGACATTTCAAATGTTCCCATAAAAATTTTACTTCTTAATAGAAAATGTCTGAGGTATGACATCAACAGTTCAAGTGTAGCAGATTTTCACGTCAAGTGTTGCAGATTCCCAAATAGCAATAAGGCCTATAGATAAATGGGTACAAAGTCAGAACTTCTGGTTTACAAAAAAGACAAACAAAAAACAGTAAGAATCAGAAACTTCATACATACATATAGATCAACATAATTATTTTTTTTCAATAATTTAACTGTTGTGTATTCATATGGCGAAAAAAAAAAACTTTTTGGCAAAGAAAACCCTATATTGACTATCGGTTCAATCAGTCCACCTATAAATTACACAGAAATTTTGTCACTGGAATTGGAAAATAAGATTATTTTATCAAACTAACCTTTCACAATCAATGGGTTAAATCTTTTTACAAGTTGATCAGTAAGAGATGATTGCAAACTGCAACTTAGAAAACATTTATGTGGATTCCTTGGTAACATATAAACTATGAATTTTACTGGGTTTGTACTAACATGAGCAACATGACGGGTGCCACATGTGGAGCAGAATCTGCTTACCCTTCTGGAGCACCTGAGATCACCCCCAGTTTTTGGTGGGGTTCGTGTTGCTCAGTCTTTAGTTTTCTGTGGTGTGTTTTGTATACTGTTGTTTGTCTGTTGGTTTTTTTTTTAGCCATGGCGTAGTCAGTTTATTTTCAACTTATGAGTTTGAATGTCCCTGTGGTATCTTTTGCCTCTCTTTTTTAAATGTTCAATAAGATATAAATTTCACTAAAGGATTATGTAGGGATTAATTTAGAAATTGGTCAAAACATAGGAATTTATAAATATCTGCGACATTGTTTTTTTCCTCAATCTAGAAATATTGGTACCAATGAAAGTAATTGCATCCGCAGTAAATCGGTCATGTTTCATAATAAACATTTCATCATTTGTTTATCAAAACTTTAGTGTATTTCTACGGTATCCTTTTGCAGATATCTTGTACATGTACAATAATATTCCTCTGGAATCAGGAGAGTTCTTCCTGTTTAGGATTTAAAAAATTGATATGGCTATAATAAAAGATTGTTATCACTTGACACTTACTTGTTCAATACTTAGTATTGCATGACTTAGTTTAACTGTGTCTTTGGCAAGTTTACTGACTAGTTGACACTTACTTGTTCTATACTTAGTACTGGATGACTTAGTTTAACTGTGTCTTTGGCAAGTTTACTGACTAGTTGTTTAGATATCTGTTGTGCTCCTCCCTAAAGGAAGAAAATATAAAACTAATATGTACCAGATACATAAAGGTTTTCTTCATTTATATGTCAGAAAAATGTCTTTTTGTTCAATCGTAAAAAGGTTCATACTCATCATTGGTCAGAGTGTCTTTTAATTTATATTATCTGCATGTATTTGTTGGAGAGCTGACAACTTACTTTCTTCTTTATTTTAATTGTGTTTTCCTAGATTCAAAACTTAATTTTTTTTATTGTTTAGAAAGCCTACCTTTATAACATCATGGCAAACTCCCCACATCAAAATGTCTTTTGAAACGTTTTGACATTGGTTAGTTATGCCTTACTTTGTACTATGAAGTTTTAAATGTAACTTATAATGTGAATTTAAAAGATGTAAATGTTCACACAATTAAATACAGGAGATACTGTTGATTCATTATTATTTTATTCTTTAGATATCAATTTTCCTGGGTTTCCTTGGTACAGGTAAACAAAGAAACTAAATGTTCAACAAATTACAAATTTTCTACAGGATTGTAAGCAGACATTGGTAAAATCCAGATATCAAATATTCACAAAAATGCAAGTTTTCCTCCTTTAAAGAAAATTGGTATCCACGAAAAATGAATTAATCCACAGTATGAAATGTTATGAGCACCATTTTTCTTTACATTGAACAAATATATATATAAAACAATTACATTCCTTATTTACCTTAATTTTGAATTCCTGTCCACAATTTTCAGTTGCTTCAAGCAGTTTTTGTAAAGACCCAGCTGCATTCACGTATGATAGAAAATACAACACTGAAATCTGTGACAATTCAACACCCATCATACACCTAGTGGCAGACACAAGGCAGTCTTTTGCAGCTAAAATTATAAATTTTGGATACAACAAAAGGTTTAAGGATGAGGATGATATGGTCAAAAATTCTACAATTTTCAGCTCTCATTATGCAAGTACTTTGTACAGTCAAAAATTTCAGTTTAAATAAAGGATTTAAGATATTTGACAGATTTTATTGTGTATTAGCTTCTTACATAACAATAACACATGTTTGTGTGACTCCCAAGTCACAATAATAGTCAACAGTTTTTCTTTGTTTTCTTGAAGATTTTTGTAACTTTGTCATTTGGTTTTGATAGTAGATCTTTGATAGTCCCTGTTAAATTTATCATGTTTATTCACAACTTTTTTAGGGTCAGGGCGGCTTAGAGCTTGACATTTTGAAGACACCTGTTGAAGACTATTTGTTGACATTTAAATTTCTTTTATTCTTTTTTTGTCTCATTGACATATACTTCACATCTATTTTTAATCTGAGCACCTTGCTGTATGAGGGATCTTAATAATTCATCTATAGGGATTACCATTCTATCAACAACGAGGCTATGAGTTCAAATCCTGCATTGGTAAGGTTAGTCAACACCCATCTTAAATGTAGGGGTTCTCTTTTGCGCACTCCAGCTTTCTTCAGTAATAAAAACAGGCTGCCCCATTGTAGCCATAAGTACTGTAAGTAGCTTTAAACACCAACAATTAATCAATCGATCTTTTTACTCTTCTTTGTATTCAGCTTCTTTTTACCTGCTGCATCGTTAGCCATGGCTATTTTTATTACTGTTATGAGATGAGTGAAACCCAAATCACAAAAACTCATCATTCAAAAGTCAAATCAAATAGTCTATTTCCCTATTATGTAATTGACCAGAAATTAAAGATCCACTTGTATGGGTTGTTTACAATAGGATGGACCTAAATGTGTGCAATCTTTAAGTTTTTCAAATCTTTTAAATATATTTAATGCTTATCATGCTTTGCATGGTCAGCAGCAAGTTTTGAACAGTTTAGAACTAGTCTAAAATTGGCAAAGGAAACAAATGTGTGAAAAGTGTATAATAACAGAGTCAAAGTGGTATTTGGTAAATAGACTATTATATTTGTATAATATTCCACAAACCTTGGGTCCACAAATTCTGACTGACAAAAGTTTCTACTGTCATAGCATCCCATTTTTTAGCCTGTGGACTTTTATAAGGATCCTGTATATTTACAAGTTTTGCCATTTTGTCAATCTGAAACAAAAACTTACCTATTGTGAAATTAATGATATGAGAAAAAAGAAAATTCAAAATTTGAAAAAGGCCAAAGTTAAAGAAATGTTTTTAGAATTTTACTACTTTATAGTTAATCAGATATATAAGAAACACATCCACATGACAGTTACAAATCATCTCATTGTTTAACTCTTGTATACTCCTACTGTACCAGAGAGTTTATCATTAAGGGTTTTATTTGTGTGCATTAATATGCCGAAAAATATTAATCATAGGCTTCAAATCAGATTTTATAATGTGCTAGTACACAAGATAACAGTCCGCAAGAAGACATGTCACAATACCTGGACACATTATTCTGTATTTCAGCAGATCAGTCTTTGCTCTTACTCCTATATGCTCCTTAGTGGAGAAGCAGCAAATACCAATTTTCAAGTCTTTGGTTTGACCTGGCTGAGGTTATAACCCACTACCTCCAGGAGCACAGTATCGTGAGAGGCAATTTTATAAGGAAGATATAATTAGTCAACTGATATATAATTAATAAACTTATTCAACTACCAGTGAATAATCAATTTCCTCTGTTTATGAACAAGGCAAATACTTCTAGATTATGAATGGTTTTTAAAACGAGGGGGCGTTTCTCAGCTACAATCTCATCGAAGGGTGACAACCCTGAGATGAGATGTGGCCGAGAAACATCCTCTAATTTGAAAGACCATTGATGATCTGTTTATCGCTATTTTGCCTATGACGTTGTTGATGTTTACATTGACAATGTCACGTGCACCCTTAGCTTCTGATGATAATTTTCAATTTCAAGCGAGTAGCCTGATATGAAAAATTATCACAAAAAAAGATCAAAGGAAAAATATGCAAAATAGCGATAAATAATTTTATCCTTTTTTGTTTTAGATTTGATGCTGAGAAGTTTTATAAATGTATAAAGTTGCAAAAATTGTTGGAGTCAACTGTATCTAATGAAAATGATCAAAGTAACATGTGTTTATTGTATTGTTCCTCCATATATTTCAAATTAAACTATATAAAAGATTTATATAGTGAATTCATTATAATTTGTGAGGTACTAATTTTCTCACAACTTGTTTAGGTGAACAACATGAATTGAAGTGTATAACAAAATATGAATTTCCCACAGATATATCAGTAATAACTACATTTGCCAAATAATTGAAATAAAATTGAGAATGGAAATGGGGAATGTGTCAAAGAGACAACAACCCGACCATAGAACAGACAACAGAAGAAGGTCACCAACAGGTCTTCAATGCAGCGAGAAATTCCCGCACCCGGAGGCGTCCTTCAGCTGGCCCCTAAACAAATATATATATACTAGTTCAGTGATAATGAACGCCATACTAAACTCCAAATTGTACACAAGAAACTAAAATTAAAAATAATACAAGACTAACAAAGGCTAGAGGCTCCTGACTTGGGACAGGCGCAAAAATGCGGCGGGGTTAAACATGTTTATGAGATCTCAACCCTCCCCCTATACCTCTAGCCAATGTAGAAAAGTAAACACATAAGTACCCATGAAAAAGCAATTTTTCTTAAATCTACGAAAACCAGTACGCACAAGTATTATCAAAATCAAGTACCCATGAAAAAGCAATTTTTCTTCAATCTACGAAAATCAGTACACACAATTATTAATAAAATGTTAAGACATTACCTTCTTCATTGACATATCTAAGTCAATCAGGGAAAAGAAAGACAGTGAGGGTATAGTTGATGTATAACTGGATATTTTATGTCCATCAACCTGCATAAACTTTCTCCCTTGTATGTACTGACTGTAAGTATCTATATCTAGCTCTTTTAGAAGATCCATCACATCTATTTGAGAACTGAAAATGGAAAAATTATATACGGTAAATTCAGAAATTTTTGCAACCTCCCTCCCCCTTTTTTAATTCATCAAAATAATTTTTTTTTAAAAAGTTTGGAATTTGAGATATTTTTGTTAATATAAAAATTCGTAAGGGTTCCACGGAACCCAGTGTCTCGCCTACTTTTGCTGTTAATCGCAGGCTCAACATGAGGAAAAAATTAAATAAAAATATTCCTCTCGATACAATTTTTTTATTGTAAGAAGCTTCTGTCCAAGTTTGGTAAAAATCCAGGATAGTTTATGAATCTAATAAAAGTTATAAAAAATTTAACTGCAGACTGTATGTAATTTTAACTGGAAGAAAAACTAAGTCCATTTATAAGTAAAATATGGATAAACAAGTACAAAATTTTAATAAAAATTTCCTTCTAGATACTAGCTTTTGATCATAAACAAGCTTCTGTCCAAGTTTGGTAGAAATCCAGGATAGTTCGAGAAAGTTCTTAAAATTTTAAAAACTTTAACCACAGAGTGAATGTAATGTTTCCTGGCAGAAAAACTAAGTCCATTTATAAGTAAAATACGGAAAAACAGGATTTTTTTTTTTTAAATTTACTTCTGGATACTATCTTATGATCATAAACAAGCTTCTGTGTCCAAGTTTGGTAGAAATCCAGGATAGTTTAAGAAAGTTATTAAAATTTGAAAAACTTTAACCAGAGTGAATATTTGTGGACACCGCCGCCGACGACGACGGAATGTAGGACCGCTATGTCTCGCTTTTTCGACAAAAGTTGAAGCCTCGACAAAAATGAGAAGATGTGATATGATTGCCAATGAAACAAATTTTCACAAGAGACCAAATGACACAGAAATTATCAACTATAGGTCACCGTACGGCCTTCAACAATGAATAAAACCCATACCGCAAAGTCAGCTATAAAAGGCCCCGAAATGACAAATGTAAAACAATTCAAATGAGAAAACTCACATCCTGATTTAAGTATAAAATAATGAAGGAAAAACAAATATGATATAGAGCAACAAACGACAACCACTGAATTACAGGCTGCTGACTTGGGACAAGAACATACAGAATGTGGAATACTTTTTTCTGCATACACTCATAGTGATTGTTGAAAAATGGACAAAACTGTGAAATTAATTATTACAATTTAAGAAACTGATGCATACAAAAAATGCTATTAACATTTATATGACAGTGAAACCTATCCCTTCCCATTTTCACAATAAGAACATAGTAAAATTTCAGAATTTAAAGTAAAAGGTACAGTTGACCCGAGATATTCTTTTCAGGTCCTTTGTTTATAATATGAGAAAATTGTTAAGAACATTTTCATTTATAGTTCATTGAACATAATGAAAAATTCAATGTACATGATGTATTGCCAAACAGGAAGTAGAATTCTGACATATCCTTTTACAACTGATCATTAGCTGCTGACCTGAAATACAAAGTCATTCTGTTCAGTAGATCCTGAGAATAAAATTTTGTATGGAAGGGACGAACAGACAAGGGGATGCCAATATAACCACTTAATTGTAGAGAGGAGGTATAAAGATGTGCAGTGAATGTAGAACTTTTATTACAGCCTGGTGCAGATCGTGTTCTGGTGCATCTGAGATCAGGGTCATGTACATATCCCAAAGACAATGGTCAATAGTTCTAAAATCAAGCCAATTTTTCTGCAGAACTTTTCATTTATCCTCCACATTCTCATTATCCCAAGTCCCTATATAGGAGATAAAATTGAGAATGGAAATGGGGAATGTGTCAAAGAGACAACAACCCGACCATAGAACAGACAACAGCAGAAGGTCACCAACAGGTCTTCAATGTTCAAGACAAAAAAGGGAGCCTGGATGAGGGGGAGGGGATTCCCCATTTCTGTATTCTATTATTATTATACATTATTCTCTATTCTTTATATTTTAACACCCCATTTTTCACTATTTTTAATTTTTTGCATTGTATTCAATTATTTTTCCATTTTCCAACTTACGTGCCAACCCATTGTCCTCCAAGGTCAAATATATCTGTACCAGTACCAGTCTTTAGGGGAACAGAAAAAGTTCTGCCTCCAACTCTATCTGGAAAAAGAAAGAAACATTACCAAAAACTCTCTCTGCGAGTTTAATATTAATGTGATTTTTGGAAGCTACATGATATATGTAGATAACAGAATGCTAGTTCTTATCATTCTATACTATAAAGTAGTCCTATTTTTTTGCATTACTAGAAACCTCGCAATAATTTCTGAATTTACAGTATATGGATGTGATTTTAGTTCTTGCAAAAACTTTAATAATTTATTCAAGTTAATAAAGTTCTTTATGGTGAGATTGTTTAGATCTGAATCAATCACCATTTTATTAGGTTCTGTATACATGTATATATGCAGTTTGAGCTAATATACCTAGATTTTATTATTAAAGCTCAATATAAATTGTCTCCTTCAGCCTTTTTTCGTAAAATAATTCAGTTTCTTGCTTTCTTACTTTTTGAAAGTGCTATCATTTAAAATTATCTGTTAAAAATAATTCCCCTTCATCATAATAAAGTAAAATTATGTACGCCAAAATAGTTTCTATGTTACAATAATTACAGGTTGCTGTCCAGCCTTCAACAATGATCACAATCTATACCATTTAGTAAGCTATAATTTATTTTTTTACAACAATGTACCAAAAACAGATATGGTAGACAACGACTAACAACAACCACTGGACTACAGGTTTCTAGCTTGGAACAAACAAACAAAGAATGTGGCAAAGTTTAACATGTTAGTGAGCACTCAAATTTTTTTGTAATGTAATAATTTGTAAAATGTAAAAATAATTGATAGCCTAAATTATTAAATTTTACTGTTGTTTAAATTGAAAAAAAAATTGTATAAAACATTAATGATTTTAAATTCAATAGTATATTGATTTTTATATTTATTTTTATCCTGTCATAAGGACTTCATCTTTTGACATTGTTTGATCATCAATTAAAAATTGCCTTACTAAGGCGTCACAGCAAAAAAATTAAATAGCCTTTCAAGAGGTATCTGGTCCGTTCGCCCTAATTACATGTTCACCCTGGGTCCATTCGCCCTGAGTCCGTTCACCCATGGAAGTAATATTTAAAAGGAATAACAACGACTTATTAGCATGTATTAACAGCCTGCAGAGCTCTGTACTATAGTCATATGATTTTATCCAATTATAGTCTCAGCGGCAATACCCCTTTGGTTACTATCTGTGATACCGCGGTTGTAAAATGGCATCTGGAATTTCTTATCAGTCACGTGATTTTATCGAGTCCGGTAATTATAAAGCACCTGTGTGAAATCCGAGGTTTATTAATAAGAAGGTGGCGCTGTATCATATAAAACCTCTACCTTCAGAAAGAAGTTGTATGATGTAAAAAACTTGAAAAACGGACGAGAATTGTTCAACCTACAACAGTTTAGCATGGAAAATTGTATTTAATTTAGCATATTTTTGCTTTTTACCGTTTGTTTTAAACTGTTCTAAAAGTATTTTCCGGTTAAAAGCGGATCCCGAGTAAAACAGTTAAATAACGATGAATCGATCAGGTTTCACATGATGTTGAACAAAATAATGTAGACAGATGTAGACATAGAATATTTTACTGTTGAAATGTGCCAAGTTTATCGAGATTTATAAAAATATTTACTTTCAAGTAATTGATTACGTTATTGAAACTGGACAATTAAAATCGGGATCATAAGTTCGTAAACATGTTAAATTTATATCTATTTTTAAAAAGGTGTTTACAATTGAATACTAATATTAATGTAGCACGTTACAGCAAAAAGAAAATCAACCATACAAAACGAGCTTGACGCTATCTGTCTAACTGCAAATTTATTTTATATGAATTTGTTTATGTACAAATTAAAGAATAGAAACGTTTCAAATTGTGAATATTTGATTTGCCTGGTATACACGGAAGACTTGGATTATTCGTATTTAATAAAAGGGGGTCGACACATATTTTTTTGTACAATCATCTTCTTAACTTTCAGAAATGGCTTCTTAATTAACTGGTTTTAAGTATTAAAATTGAAAATGATCCACCCTTTTTCTTAAATTCAATATGTGATAACTGTCGGCCTAAACTATTAAGATCGAAAAAGACATAAATAGGAAAAATAGACTAAAATCAACATTGAATGACTGACTCTATTCGGTAGCGTACAGCAGCGGAATGTAACGAGTGAACTATTCGGGTTACTTCGTACGTACATACGACAACAACTGGTCTATTCGTAATTTTCCGGGAACACGAAAATGAACGAAAAGTGTCAGTGATTTGATCTATCACATGCCGAGAGTCAATTACCATGCCATATATTAAACCAATTAACGAGTTATCGAAAGATGGGCGGTAACGCAGATGAAACCTTTGAAGTGACGACGTTGTTATTCCTTTCAATATTACTTCCATGGTTCACCCATAAAGTCAATTCGCCCTAATTTTTATAAAAAAAATAATATTAATGGTTTAATTTAAAGTTTTGTTATCTTATTAAGGTAATGGGAAATATTATAAATGTATACCTCCAAATTCATGAATAAACATTGAAATTAAAAAAAAAAGGTTTTTGTTTTGGAGCATTAATCAGACTAATTGGCTTCATTGTTTTAGATGGATTAATAATGAAATTGTTTTTTAAATAAACAAATCAGCTTGGAATGAGTTCAAACAATGATGTAAGAATTGTAAGACATTAAAGGGAAATTGTTTTTGCCGCTTGGCTTCTTTGATCTCAAGGTGTTGAGTGAGTTGGATCTTGTTATACCTGTTTTGAAATTGTTTCAAGGTTTCTAAAAAGATAAATTCATACAGATAACTTGGTCTCCAGTTCCTGAACACTTATTTTTCTTCTTCAAAATACTGTCCACATTCAACATGATGAATATTCTGGCAAGAATATCCAATGCAAATCAAAAGAAAAATAATTATCTGGTAGCAGCAATACAACATAAATATTTCGGCGGAATTTTCAAAAAGACTTTAACATAATTAATTCAGATAATTTATATTATACAAGACAACAAAATAAAATAGAATTCAGGGCGAATGGATTCAGTGCGAACAGGAAATAGGGCGAACGGACCCAGGGCGAGCAGGTATTAGGGCGAACAAGTACTAGGGCGAACGCGAATCAGGGCGAACGGACCCGGATTCCTTTCAAGACGTCATAATTATTTGGACTAATGCATCTAATTAACAGAAAACACCTTTAGCTTCTAAAACAACATATGTTAAACTTGGGTCTCTTTTAGATATAGTATATGCAGCTGTCAACCCCGAAATTCCACCTCCAACAATCAAGACATCTACATCGACTGTCATTTTCTTCCAGATGTTGAAAACGAAAGTAGATGACCTTTGACTTTCGGAGGTTGAGCTTCAAGATATGGAAGACCCATGAGATGTTCCTAATGATCCACAGTATGTCTAAGAACCTAAAAGCTAGGAAAATATAAAGCACCAATGCGATATCATTTATGATACCAGATTTTGTTATGTATTACTAACTATAACATTATTGAGAGTAGAAGGCATCTGTTCAGATTAGCATTTTATTCTACACTAAAATAATCAAACAAGTTATAACATATTATATATCGCGACAATTGATACAACTGTGGTAGGTAACAGTCTAGGCGGTGCCATATGGTTTTCATCATTTTGAGGTTACAGTTCATTTGATAACAATTCATAGTAACTTTAATAGTTTATTGACAGTTTCAATTAGACATAACAGATTTAACCTTTTTTTTTTTAAATATTGTAATTATTCAAAGGAGTATTGGAATAAAATGCTTACTTAAACTTTTTTTATTGATTTTATTGTAACAAAATTGTATTTTTTTTATAAATGAGTTTGGAATTTGTAAAAAAAAATATGAATATCAGATCATTGATGTCATTTATATCAATCAATCAAACTTCAAAATTTATTCAACAACGATGGTGAACACTTTAACGCCAACGCATCCATATCCTTGCAAGGTAACGTAACTGAAAGTCTTCTTCATCAAACATGTCAAAAGGAAACGGATTTGATTTTTTCAAAATGGCCACAATTTGAGTATAATGACACAGATTTGAGGCTGATAAATGGCCACAGATTGACGGTCATGATTTCACGGGACAAAGATTTTATAAGGACAAAAATTTGAGGCCGGACATAGATTTGACTCTAACATTCAGATGGTTTGGAGCATGTAATATCACTTCCAAAGAGGGTAGATATATTTCAATAAGTTCAAAAGATAATGATAGTATTTATAGACTCTAACAAATTATTTTAAAGAATTCACTACTTTAATTAAAAAGCATCTTGAATGTAAAGTAGGATACCTAGATTTACCAATATTCTCTATTGAATTCTTTAACACATTTAGAGACCATGCGGACCCAAAAAGCTAAAACATGAGGCCCTAAAACTCCATAAAAAAAACCCAAGTTTTAAGATCGGCAGACCAAAACGAAACTATAATGTAATAGCAAAAGAGTCTGAAATTTTACAAAATAATCGATAAACTTCTTGTAATATGCTACAAACAAACAACAAATCTATACAAGATACATCACAACGGAGCATAGACTTGTGCCCGATTGTGAGCAGTTTCATTTAATGATATAATTGAAAGCAGCGAATGTAGACTCTGGTTACACTTTACTTGCAGAGTAATCTCTGCGACAAATCTATCAAAATATTTCTTCATATATTTAACATATGTAGCTTGTGTAGTGACAACATCCAATAGCACACAGAACATATCAACAGCAATGAGTCAGTCTCGAACATGATGAATGCTGCACTGCTGTCAAATTACTACAAAATGACGATGTTAAAAACTCAATCAAAGTAAACAGCATATATTTAGAAACAAACTGATAAATAATTGAATGAAAAGGCTGAAAAATCAAAAAGTGATGACGCTTCTTCCATCGATATATATATATCAATGCCATCAGATGGCTCACAAACAACTGTTTATACCCAAAGTAGATATTCCAAAATTAAAAGGAAAGACACATTAATCAGATGCTAAACCAAAAGAATAAACCAGAATCGAAACCTGAGGCTACAAATAAACAAACAAAACACACAAAAGAGGACAATTTCCATTTTCTCAAAAGTGAATGGCGAAGGATTTAGGCATCAGCAATACAACCAAGACAAGCATATGTAGACATATAGCATGGAACTTATGAACCAACAAGATTGTTATCATGACACATATCCGACTATGTCGCTGTCTTCGAACATTAGCCAAGGAGCAAAACGTAGCAAAAATACAAAATACAGAATGAGACATTCAGAAGCGTTATTTTTTACAAGCTCAAATTCAGCTGACCAAGAATTCCTCAAATTAGAACAATCAATCCATAAAACAGCTTTAGAAAATAAATAAATTGTGCCCCTATGTAATATAGTGGTTGAAGATGAATTCTATTTCGTAATAATGTGTGTACAGCTCAATAAATCTGGAATGAAAATGTGTAATGAAATTTCTCATATTGTTTCTAGTTTTATTTCAATGAGTAATGAAAAAAAAATTATTTGATTTTTCTTGTAAAGCATAGGATATATTGATTATTACGGTTCAGGGGCGGATCCATGATGTTTGAAAGGGGTGGGGGCGTAATTCCATTAAACGGAAGATTTTTTTGGACAATTATATGCTAAAAGGTGATATATTTTCCAATGAAAAGGGAGCATACCTCCTCTACGCCATCCCCTGAATCAATTACTGTTGTTAATGACATAAGTGAAATGTATAATTACAGATATTGCATGAGCTGTGTATTTTAATGTATGGTTTTATATAAACTCTTTTTTCTTTTGAATAACCTAATATATGAGTGAATATATAATAGAGGTAAGCAGCATTTTTTATTTTTTTTCCATTGTTATTCTAAATATAATGATTGTAATGTAAATTTGAGGAGATGCATAGACATGTTGTCTGCCATTTAAGAAAAGAAAAAAAAAATCAAAAACAAAACAAAACAAAACAAATTTTTTTTTCTTTGACAATGTTGCATATTTGTATCGTTTATTTGTGTTACATTTAGTAACAATCCTATTGTTCAAATTTATACTAATAGATATCTTAATTATATCTTATTAAAGAAGCTTTCTGATTTGATGCAGCCAGTTACAACTGCAAACCATGGAAATCATTACCTCTTTGAATCCCCTTTTACCTCTAGCCAATGTAGAATAAACGAACACACAGCAATACGCACAGTAAAACTCAGTTTAAATGAAGTCCGAGTCCGATGTCAGAATTGGTAACAAAAAAAAAAAAATAAGCAAAATGACAATGATACATAAATTAACAAAGGACTACTAGCAGTTACTGACATACCAACTCCAGACCTCAATTAAACTGATTGAAAGATTATGTCTTCATCATATGAAAATCAAGCACAATCCCTCCCGTTAGGGGTTTAGTATCATACCATCATAAAATATATGAGAAGAACACAACCCGTATCATGCCAACAACTGGTTTTAGAATAAATAAGTTTATTTCCGATGCAAAAACCCCATGAGTGAATCAAATATTAATACTAAAATATGCCATCTTTAATGACCTGACAACAGTATCGTAACTATATCCCTTCTGAATAAGTCTGTTTAAAGGTTTGGTTGCCTTTTGAGGTGAGTGCCGACATTTTTGTGCTTTGTATAGAATATTACAATAAAAGATTGGATGTGAAATACGTGAACGTATAAGACGTCTGCATGTTGATTTATATTTACGAATGATGTCCATGTACCGATGATAAAATTTAGTAAATGCTTTGACTAGTTTGTGATATCGAAAACCCTGGTGTAATAATTTTTCAGTAATACAGAGATTTAGTAAATGTTTTGACTAGTTTGTGATATCGAAAACCCTGGTGTAATAATTTTTCAATAACACAGAGATTTCTTTCGTTAAAATCAAATACGTTGTTACATACACGAGCGAATCGAACAAGTTGAGATATATAAACACCATAAGATGGTGACAAGGGAACATCACCATCTGAAAATGGATAATTAACAATAGGAAATGAAAAATCATCTCTTTTATCATAAATTTTGGTATTAAGCTTCCCGTTAAAGATATAGATATCAAGATCCAGGAAAGGGCAGTGTTCATTGTAAATATTAGCTTTATTGAAAGTAGGTTCAGCAGGATACATTTCTTTAGTGTACACACTGAAGTCTTTATTATTGAGAGCCAATATATCATCCAAATATCTAAAAGTGAAATTAAATTTTGGTATCAGATGTTGTTTCGATGGGTCTTTGCTGATTTTAGTCATGAATTGTAACTCATAACAAGACAGAAACAGGTCCGCAATAAGTGGTGCACAGTTAGTCCCCATTGGAATTCCGATAACTTGACGATATACGGAATCTCCATAGCGAACAAACATGTTATCTAGTAAAAATTAAAGGGCTGTTATCGTATCAAAGCAGGTCCAATTGACATAGTTCTTTTGTTTGTTGTTACTAAAAAATGACCTAAAAGAGTTTGAACATATATATTCGCATTCTGACTTTTTAAATGCCCATTTAATTAGGTGTGTGAATTTTTTCTTAATAAGATTATGAGGCAAAGTGGTATATAGGGTAGAAAAATCAGAACTTTGAACAGATTCGAAATCACCAATAGAATGTTTCTTTTGCAACCTATGAATTTAAGTCCGCATGTCCCCTTTAAACTTCTTAACTATAAAGATTTAAAGATTAGTGTTTGTTTTAAACATCAAACATTCAAAAATCCTCCAATCAAAGAAAAATCAAAACATTTGCCTAATATAAAATTAAAAACAAGAATGTGTCCATAGTACACGGATGCCCCACTCGCACTATCATTTTCTATGTTAAGTGGACCGTAAAATTGGGGGTCAAAACTCTAATTTGGCAATAAAATTAGAAAGATCATATCATAGGAAACATGTGTACTAAGTTTCAAGTTGATTTGATTTCAACTTCATCAAAAACTACCTTGACCAAAAACTTTAACCTGAAGCGGGACAGACGGGCGGACGGACGAACGAACGGACGCACAGACCAGAAAAGATAATGCCCCTACTACTATCGTAGGTGGGGCATAAAAATAATGCGGACCTATCATATGAAAAGTGCCACGTACATTATACCTATATAATATGCTATCAAATGATTATTTATAGACATAGAAGGTCATGTCCCACATTAAGAGTTATCACATTTGTACCAGATACTATTTTCAACTTTTTAACTGTATAACCCTGGCCTTTCGATAAATTTGATAATTATCACGACAGACAACATAATTTATATACTAATAATAGATGTTATTCCTTTAAGAGTATTGCAATTAATAAATTATTTTGTCTGTTCAAAACTATGCTATTGTAGTTATTAAAATTATTTCGCACTATAACTAATGGTCATAGTTTTGATATAGATTTTACCACTGTAGTGATTCAGGTACTCGCAAAGCGTTTTGTGTTCGTACCGGTCGACAAAGCAGCCAACAATGCGGTGGTGGTGGTATGACGTAAATACTACACGGAAGTCCTTAAGAATGAAATTATACATTCAACTACATTCAAGGCCGTACGCTCTACAGACAGTCATATAGTAAATAATCATGTTACTACCACAGCTCAGCTTAAGGCCTCCTCTGAACATTTGAAGGTCCCCACTATGTATTGGTTACCTAAACTACACAAAAAACCAGTAAAATATCGTTTCATCTGTGTTCTACTACTTAACTTTCGATGCTTTTAACGAGTTCCTTAACTACTATCAAAGAACTTATCATTAATTTTTGTAATAAAACATATGAAAATAGTGGAATTAACCATTTTTGGAGTGTAAAAAATTCTTTGGATGTTTTAGATAAATTACGCGCTTTTGATGGTCCTTTTGATTCGGTCGACAGTTTTGAATATTCCACTCTTTATACTACACTTCCACACAATTTTATCTTTTCGTCAAATAATCAAGAATTCTCTAAATATACTACTGAAATTTACCCAAAAGAACTTACTTTAAATAAATCAAATATTAACAGCAATAACAGTCCTTTCCTAGTTAGATGTTTCAGTATTACCTCAGAAACTCTACACAAAAAATGTACGACAAAAAGGATGATTTTTCTTTCCCTATTGTTAATTTTCCTTTTCTGAACGGTGATGTTCCTTTGGCACCGTCTTACGGTGTTTATATATCCCAACTTGTTCTGTATGCTCGTGTCTGTAGTGTCGTCTTGGATTTTAATGAGCGTAATCTATGTATTACTAGTAAATTATTAAGTCAGGGATTCGTTATCACAAATTACTTAAAACCTAAAATTACTAAATTCTTCCATAGATACAAAAATTTGGTTTGCAAGTTTGGCTGTACTTGTAGAAAACTTATTTTAAACGGAATAGCACATCCTAAATTTTACGGTGATGTTGTTAACCGAGCCCGGAAATTAAGATATGATCCGGATAAACTTATCAATCCTATAAATGAACTTATTTTAAAAGGTTACCTATTCAACAATGTAATTAAATCTTTGAATATTGTTTTTATTGGTATAAATTTTGATTTTGTTATCAGTAAATTAAAAACCATATTAAATATTACACATATGTACTTTCACGGTACTACAATCTGTCGATACCTGTATTTTGGCATTGCACAAGGTCATGATTTTCTCTGACTGTTAAAGACATCTTTACACTAAATCCATTGGATGTTGGATGTGTACTGATTGATATTTTTATCTTACATACATGATTTTTTATTAGTTTTTTTTGGCTTCAAACTAGCTGTCAGATCTGTACTTAGTGTCTTTTTTGTTGTTAGGGATGAGGGATGGATATATACCCTCCCTCGTCCTGTCGGTGTTTTTGTTTGATGTATTTTCTTTGTATCGATCTGATAAGTTTAGCCTTTTTCAACTAATTTGATGGTTTGTTCATATGTTGTGCTGTTACATTTCTGTCCCAGGTTAGGGGGAAGGCTGAACGCCCACAAACATGTTTAACCCCGCCACATTCGTTATGTGCCTGTCCCAAGTCAGGAGCCTGTAGTTCAGTGGTTGTCGTTTGTTTATGTCTGTCATATTTGTTTTTCGTAAATTATTTTGTTATAAATTAGGCCGTTAGTTTTCTCAGTTGAATTGTTTCATATTTTTCATGTCGGGGCCTTTTATAGCCGACTATAAGGTATGGGTTTTCTCATTGTTGACGGCCGTACGGTTGCCTATGATTGCTTACATCTACTTCGTTTGAACTTTGGTGGATAGTTGTTTCATTGGCAATCATACCACATCTCCTTATTTTTATATGGTACGATATTTCTTTTATCAGTACAGTTACATTTTAAAATTGATAACACTCTAGGATTGTGGAGAATTATTGTTTCGCACGAGACATTATGGTGGAATCAGGTTCTTTTACAATTTAAGATGAAATGCAGGCAAACTTTAACGGTTTTCACAACGATCGTGTTCTTTTGTTTGACGTCATCAGACATTAGGGCATTTTTCGTCACGTCACAAAAGCATATTCAGAAGAAAACAAGAAAACCGACTACAAAGGAATCGTCCATTAGATTAACAAAAATTCTGTCCGCAGTGAAAGAGGGTCTTCAATTCAGAAATACTGTGAAACTGTTTACTTGCGTAGTGGTATTAACCATATGTGGATTCTAAAAAATTCTAAGGAACTTATGGATAATTTTTAATCTCGATCTTTCTCTGAAATTAATTCTATGAAAGCTTTTAATTCTTCAACCCTGTATACCACCATTCCTCAAGTGAAATTGAAAGATCGTCTAAAAGAAATAATCCGCAATGCTTTTGGATATAAAAAATGGATACCATACGGCATATTTTGTTAATAGTGAACAAAAAGGTAAAAATGCTACACAGAGGAACAAAAGATCAGTATGCTGGAGTTTTTTTTTAATGACAACACATTTGGTGAATTTGGAGGTAGACTTTTTCAACAAATTGTCGGCTTTCCTATGGGAACGAACTGTGCGCCTCTCCTTGCCGACCTCTTCTTATTTTCATATGAGTCGGAGTTCCTTCAGACACTAGTAAAAAACAAGAAGATAAAAGAAGCCAGATCATTTAATTTCAAATTCAGATATATTGATGATGTTCTTTCAATTAACAATCCAAACTTTTCTGATTGGGTCCCATTAATATATCCTCCAGCTACATGTGAGACCACAATCATTAAAAAAGATGAGTTGATAATATTTTTCGATCAAACTGACTTCTGAGTAACGGGCAAACCACTGAATAAACATGTAATGTGAATTGAAATTTACATTATACGAGCTTCTTATACTATGTTCCTAATTTTGTCATTTTTTTTAAAGGGAGACGGATTTATATAAGCTATTCTTGTTTCCGAATCCCAGAATTTATATTGTATAATTGTATATTATGCACTTTTGAAAATAAAATATTGTTTAAACTAATATATCCTCCAGAACTAGAAATTAAAGAAACAACAGACACGGCTTTCTCTGCCTCATTTTTAGACTTATACCTCGAATTTGACACAAACGGTCATCTCAGTACCAGAATCTATGACAAACGAGTTTAATTTTGAAATTATCAATTTCCCCCACCTTATAGTAGCAATATACTAACTTCATCTGCATATATTCATATGGGATATACATTTCCCAACTCATTCGGTATTCAAGAGCTTGCAGCTGCTACTCAGACTTTTTAAAACGCCACCAGTGTCTGAACAGAAAGCTGATGAGCCAGGGTTATGTCAAAGAACGCCTCGTCCTTTTTCTAAAAAAAAGTTCATCGGAAGATACCACGGCCTTGTTAATATTCCGTATCAACTTCACAAATAATACATGGTGGTCTTGAATTATAGATTCTAGGTACTGACGTTGTTTATCATCTTAATTACGTGTTATAGTGTTCTTTTATTTGTCTTTGTAAATTATTAACCCTTACTGTTTAGTCCATTTTTGGTAATATACTCTTGGCGTGGCTCGGTACTTATGCATCCCGCCAATGTGTTGTTGTGCTGTGGTAATTTTTTGTATTCTTGTCTTTCATTTTTGCGTATGTGCTTTGTCTATATACCATTTTTTTTTTTTTTTTTTTTGTTGACATATTTGTTTGTTTTTATAGTGATTAAGATTATAACACAATGCTGTACCCCTATTTTTGACATTTTACCTATTATGTCTGTTTGTTTTGTTCACACATTATAGTCAATTGCGACTGTCATACAAGTGAGAGGTTTAGCTAGCTATAAAACCAGGTTTAATCCATCATTTTCTACATAAGAAATGCATGTACCAAGTCAGGAATATGACAGTTGTTTACCATTCGTTTGATGTGTTTGATGTGTTTGAGCTTTTGATTTTGCCCTTTGATAAGGGACTTTCCGATTTGAATTTTCCTTGGAGTTCGGTATTTTTGTTATTTTACTTTTTGCGAGTATAACACGTAAATGAGCCACTTAATGCAAGAATTTAAAAGGATGAACAAGAGACAAGAGACGGCAGTAGTGTACCGATGTTCAATCTCATAAATCTGTGGAGAACATACAAATCAAGGTAAACATGGCAACTAAACAAAAACAGAAGGATTAATCAACTCCAAAGATAGAGATCGACACCGGTGCGTCGATGGGGTAAATAAAGGCAACAATAGTATACCGCTGTTCAATAGTCATAATTCGATTAAGCAAAAACAAATCCGATTAACAAACTAAAACCGAGGGAAACATATATCAACTATAAGAGGAAAACAACGGAACAACAGTAACACTGAACTACAATAAAAGCAAACACCAACATACATAGAAACGGACTCTGTAATAACAACTGCGTCTCCTGCTATGAATGCACCACGCCTTGCAGATCCTCTTCCTATATGCTTGGTAAAAACTCATCAAACACATCAGACTTGTAATATTGTACGCCAGATCCGCGTTTTGTTTACAAATGACCAATCAGTGAAACCCAAATCAAAACAGTTTGAAAGGCAAATCAAATTTGAAATTGAGGACCATTGGAAGCAACACAAACTGAAAAGCTTTCACGTCTACGACTATCTGGGGTAGAAAAACAGTAGTGTTTCGAATTATTTAACATTTTAAGGAAATTAACGTATGAATAATATTTCATGTCAACTCTGAAGTGCTTACGAAAGTGGTAAAAATCCGGTTAGCCGTGTATAGACATATCACATGATAGGGTATTAAACATCTAATATGTTTTTATACATCCCGCATCTTTAGTTTGCATTAAAACCTTCGAATTACTCCTTCTCATTGTTCTGATTTAGTTACAATTCTGATAAGAATAATCAAGATTACCTAAACTGCTTAAAAGTATTATAACAAAAATACCGAACTCCAAGGAAAATTCAAAACAGAAAGTCCTTTATCAAATGGCAAAATCAAAAGCTCAAACACATCAAACAAATGGAAAATAACTGTCATATTCCTGACTTAGTACAGACATTTCCTGTTGTTAAAATGGTTGATTTTAACTGGTTTTATAGCTAGCTAAACCTCTCACTTGTAGGACAGTCGCATAGAATTCCATTATATTAACAAAAATGTGTGAGCAAAACAAACAGACATAATAAGTACAAAATTTAAAAAATCGGGGAACAGCAGTCAACATTGTGTTATAAAAGATTTAGAATAGAAATAGAAATATATTTGGACCAATCCGATGAATGGTGTCAGGCACGTTAATACATACCTATAATGAAATGATTAATTATTTCAGTCATGTATTTATAGCTATCACATTCGAAATATTTACTCAATAAATTTTATCTGAGTGTATTACCATGATCGAAAAGAATTATAATAATCTTTTACGACAGATAACACATATTGTGTGGACTTGGATGGCTTTTCATCATTAATAGAATACCACGTCGAAGTGTTATCATTTATCAACACAAAACAGGATGTGACAATTAAATCATAAGAATATTTGATTTAATATCGATCCATTTCTCCATACGATATTGTGCAATAAGAAGTGATAAGTGATTAAAGTGTGACAATATAGTCTTGTAAGATTTCATTTCTTAGAATTGAACCATAAAACATCTTAAGAGATTGTAACACAATCTGACAAATTAATCATTTACTAGTACCCATGACAAAATTCTCGAATGTTTTAAAACTTTTCTACTATGAACGATGAAATTTAGAATTGATAGAGGACATTACCATTACTGTCTGGAAATTAATTACCCAAAGTACTGTTTAGATAGGTTTCTATCTTTTCAAAACGAATTTGCCGCATTGCTGTTTGAAATATGTCATGCCCGAAGAAATGATGAAAACAACTTAAATTTCATTGTCCGAAGTGCTATTCTAGATCTACCTTCATCGGGAACGCTCAAAGCCGAATATTGAAAGCCAAGGACATGTAAGAACAAAACACAGCTGAAGATCTATATCTAAAACCTCAGCTGATGATAAGGTCGGGGAATAGTAGCGAAACAAGAAACCAGAAACAGTTGTCGAGTTATATGACCAAAAGGACCTAAAAATAGCCAAATCCATCTAAGGTCAACTTTGTCTGAGGGAGTTGAAACCTTCGTTTTTCCTTATAATTTCTAAATATATAAACAGACAATTATAGAAAAGTGTGTTATAAATCATGTCAGTACCGAAGTGCTGACTATTGAGTTGATAATGCCCTCGGGTAGAAAAGATAAAATAAATTATGATATGGCAATTGTAAATTGAATACCATGTTTCTCCCATCTGGCATAGTTTATTAACGCTAGTTCCAGTAGATAAAAGAATGACTATATTGCATGCATACACTTATGGTTATAAACATTTGTAACAATGAGGATTCTCAAAATACATTGATAACCCTGCTAGCAAAATCACTGGTATAAATAACACCCATTTGATTAGGTCATTTGTACGTCAATCAACGTAATAAGTACTCTCTGTTCAGAGTCTGATGCACTTTTTGATGGCTTGGCCTGTATAAAACATGAGAATAGCAAATTGTATAACATAGAAATGTAAGGCTCGTGCATAAGTAAATAAGTAAATGTTGAAGTCCATTTACAGCCTAAACAGTGAAACATGCTCTTTCAGGAATTAGTTCCTAAAAGTCAACAGTTAACAAAGAAAATACATACACGCGTTTCCATAATCTTTATTGGATACCTATAAATATAGGTATACCTTACAACCAATACTAAGTTCAAAAAACTCTTTCTGTTATAGCTTTTATTTCAACTGAAGTAACAAGGGAAAAAAATTAAGATACACACTTTTTCAATTTTATGCGTTTGAAGCGCTTTTTGGATTTACCTTAATATTTTGAAAGCGAAGGATGTATAGTTACCGAACGTTTGAAGAGTTATATGACCAAAAGGGACCTAAATCCATTATAGGCCAACTATGCCGGAGGCAGTCGGAACCTAAGTATTGAAATAATTTGAAAAGGAGAAGCGAAAGATTAAATAGGGTAATTCAAACTCATAAGTAGACAACAAACTGACACTGCATTTACGAAAACCAAATACGACAAGTAAACAAACAAAATTACACCATACACAACATACAAAGGTAAAGACTGAGCATTATGAACCCCTCCAAAACCAGGGGTGATTTCAGATACCCAAGAAGAGAAAGTAGATCCTGGTTCACATGTGGCACCCATAGTGTTGCTCATGTGAGTACAAAACCGGTGATAATATAAAGATAAGAAAATGTGGTATAAATCTAAACACTCCACCAGAGACCAAACGACATAGAAGTTTACAACTATAGGTCACCATACGGCATTCAACATTGAACAAACCCATAAATCTAATTCGGTAGGTTAAATTCTAGGAAACGAGGACGGGATTGTGGTTACAACAATTAGAACTCTGTGAAATTGATATTTCATAACGGTCAACCAACTCGTGATGGCGTCCATAAAATTTTCGAAGGGATGATTTCAACTTCACCACTTGGAACTCTTGGTAAAACAGTTTCCTTGTAAACAGTAACCCTCTATCAAGGAAATCATGATAGGAAAAACAAGCTCTGGAATATTGTATCAGCTGTGAGATATATACTGTATTTTATAACTTCTGCCAATCTAGGCACACATCCAGAGAGGCACACCTCCAGAGCCGTGTCTATTTGTAACGTTTAATTTTCAACAAGTAAAGTGAACAAAATTAAATCGTATCTAATGTTCTTCCTCAGTCATAAGTAACTTTCCATCATTACCAGACTGGATACAGAAATAACACGACGGGTGTCGTAAAGGGTGAAAATGCTTACCGTTCCGGAGCACCTGATTTCACTCCCGGTTTTTAGTGGAGTACGTGTTGTTTCTTATTTATTTTAACTGTTGTAAATATCTTTTGGTTGTACAAGTCTTTGTTTAATCCTTGGTTTTGATTATTGTTATTGTCTTCATCAATCGAAATCATGTTACTCTTAATCAACATACCTAAACATTCATATGTATCTAAATGAATTATATACAAAACTAGCAATCAAAATCGCAAGTCAAAGACCAGCTGAAAGAACTAGAAAACCACACTCCACAAAAACACATTGACAACTAAACACTGAACAGCCAGTTAAAAATTTCAGAAAAGTTCGTCTTAATATTGTGTATTTCTAAAGGTATATCTGAATAACAAAAAGACTTTTCTGTAAAGGGGGAAACCGGTACAGTTTATTGGTAGTATAGATTAAATGTGTTTATGTTTCGGAGGGATATTCATATATGTTATAAGCGGTCCTCAATCATTCAATCATTCGGAAAAAAAAGTGACAAAACTAATTAATTTAAATTTAGGATTTGGGACAAAAAGAATTACGACGCTGAGATTAAAAATATTGTTCCCGTATGTTCATGAGAAACGAACCAAGACCCCCACCCAACCCCCACCCCACCCCCAAAGTGAATTAAATAAAATTAAAATAAAACGTACAGGTATAACAAATAATTGGTACGTGCGTAATCATGAACTGAGGAATACGATTCTGCAACCAAGCTTGGATTTTTATCAAGTTAGGTGGTTAGCAGAAAAAAACCAGTTTCCCATTCATCAAACTATAATGTATCTTTCTAAATAGTTTTCATGACCCAGTCCGAATGATGAGTCAGTCAGTAGAACGTTGGACAAACTTATTTGAATTCTAGCTTTCCAGTAAATGAATTTATTCAACAATTAGTTAATTATATTAGGATATTGAAATTAGAGATTCCTATAACATAAAGTAAATGCAAATTGTATTAAGCTAGGTCCAAATGCATGTAGCTTTTTACTGTCCTATATTTTGCACGTACGAAAAATACCGTACGAAAGTATTTTTTTTAATTTTTTTTAAATTGCACCACGATTTAAAGTTTACCATGCATTCGTTCCAAAAATAAATACTTTTAGATAAGATAAACGTTGAAAGATACGAAGAGCCAAAAATGAATATAAATTTTAGAAAACGACAATTGTAAAATCGCTTTGAAGTCCGAAAAAGGTTATTGCTAACACATTCATTACTACTTTTGAAGCTGGTGAAAATGTAATTTAATGCTTAAAGAACGTGCGATATGATAAATATTTTGATTGTCGATTATCGGTGAAGAATGTCAAAATATTCAATGTTAATCAAAACGACTGTAGTATTTTTTTTCCCAAGTTACTTGTTTTAGGCGTTGAGTACCCTTTGGCGACCCCGTACGTTTAAATGTCCCTTGTAAAAACAACGTATTAAGCGGGCATAACAGACAAACGATTACCTGGTCTGACACAGTCAATTTAAGAATTGAGCGCGCCAACGAATGGTCTCGTCAACACTGTTATGAATTTGATAATATATATTGATGATGTTTGTCACTCAATAACACCCACATTTCAATGAGTGCTTACATTTAATAAAACCCAGTAAACTTTAATTATGGATACTCCCGAAAGTAGAAGGTTTGCTTCATATCTTAATCTTTTCCTCGATATTGACACAGATGGACGACTTCAAACTAATATCTATGCCAAATTTGATGATTTCAATTTTCCAATGAATAACTTCCAATTTCTCAGCAGTAACATACACTCTGATCCATCTTAAAGCGTTTACATAACTCAGTTAATACGTTACGCTCGTACGGACTTCATTAACAGGCATGTGCTCCCTACACAAAAACTTCTACAACAGATCTAGAGCTATGGGGAAGAAGTAAAAAAAAAACATACGTTTTACGGTCACCATCACGAATTGGTTGACCGATACGATGTGTCAGTGTATGTCTCAAATCACTAGCGGCATTTGTTCACGGTCTTACATCTTTAGATACCAGTAAAATCGTCTGATGCGTAATTTTATCGATTGTGTCCTATTCCCGATTGTGACATTATTACTGAGTGTGAATTCGCACGGCGGGTGATATATGCATAGCCGGAGAAACTAACACTGTTGACGAAACCAGTCTCGCTCCTTATGCGATTCTCTAAGTTTCTGTTTGTTCCTAATCGATTTACGAGATTTGAAAACCGGTGTACTATTATCGCCCTAATACATGTAATTTCATCCATCTTCTGTCCTGTTAAGACAAATTTCCGATAAAAGAATGGCAGTAAAAGAATACTGTAACCCAAATTTTTTTCGCAGATACTTTATTTCGCGTTTAGCCCTTTCTAGCCCACTTTGCCGCGATTTAATTTAGCGTTTTCAAATTTACTTGATGTAGTTAAATAAGGATAGGATCTAAGTTTTATATATTTGCGACGATATATACTCGCGTTAGTTTTCTACTCGCGAACGTCGCGAAAATAAATCGCTCGCGAAAATAAGTTGGTTTACAGTACTGGCATTTTATTTTTTGATACCGAATTCATCAGCTCGAATATCAGTTCAACCTACCGGCGGGTTCGCTTGAAATTCTTGCTGATGAGGTCAGTATCAAAAACAAAAACGCCATTGTTATATATACACCAATTGGTAACGCTACATACTCCGATAACCTTATTTGTGTACCTTTTAACCGGGTTAATAGTTAGGACGCAAATGACCCATTTGATAAATATACTTGTACTAAAAAAGACCACAGCTGGCCGTATGATATGATAAATGTTTGTTGTCTATATGGAAAAAAGATAGATCCCGTTAGTATTTTCTTTCTTACAAATGTGCCAACCTAGTTAAAGGCACCCGTGACGAGGGGTAGAAAAGTGGTGGTATTTTCAACTTTGTATGGACAGTAAATCTGCAGCAAATTAACGCATCAAAATATCAATGTCATTAATGTTTATCTAAATGTAAACGTTTGACTTTGTTTACATGTGATAAGATATATTTGAATTTACCAATGCCACTGAATTATAGGAGAGGTTTATGATCTTTCTTGACACTGGTAAATAATTAATAAATCTAAACCATGTGTTGTACGTTCTTAATTAAGGGACAAAGAATTAAAATATGATATTAAGTATTAAAATATTTTTATTCGTTTAGATAATTATTTAAGCCATGGAGGACAATTTGATATTTTTTCTCGTACATTGCTATCCTTTTTTTATTAAAGAATTGATAAAAAGCTGCAGAAAGTAGTTGTTCATTTGTAAGAACAGAATTGGAGGGGAAAGCATTGACACTAATTAAAAATTGTAACAATTCGAATTTCATTTATTCAATCGTTAATTTGAACTTAAATTGTAATTTCAAATACAAAAATATTCAATATTATTTACATATCCAAACACATGATGGTCAAATAGGAGACAACAATAATTTACTAATGTACAAAACCCGTTAATCCATTTAAATTGCCAAAGAACTGATGTTCTACGTTAATATGTATATATGAAAAACCCGACTTTAAATAAAGATTACTTTACTTTATTTTGATTTCACAAACCAGATGATCACTATGAAAGTCTTCCATATGCAAAACATTGCCTCCTACCGACAGTATAACATAAGTTAACAATTGTATTGGACAATTATTCAATTGAGATTTATGTTGCTGAATGTTTAATTTACATCGAGAAATAGTTGTTACTTTAGTTTAAGGAATTTGCATATTATCAATAATCGGCTCAGAAAATCTGTAAAAATGCAGATATAACTAGTCTAACCCAAGCTTGATAGTACCGTTACAAGAAAGTTCACATTTAATTTTTAATGAAACGACCTACCTCACATCTGATTTTGATCTTATTTCGAAGATAGATGTTATACCCTTCGATTAGATATAAATATAAGGCGATGTGATATGATTGCCAATGGGACAACTATCCAACAGAGTTGAAATTACGAAGAAATAAGAGAGTATAAGTCAGCATACAGCCTTCAATAATGAGAAAAACCACATACCGTATAGTCAGCTATAAAAGGCCCCGATATGAACAATGTGAAACAATTCAAACGAGAAAATTTACGGCCTAATTCAAAACAATACAATTTACGAAAAACAAATGTGACAAACATGAACCAAAGACAACCACTAAATTACAATTCCTAACTTGGAACAGGCACTTAAATAATGTGGCGGGGTTAAGCATATTTGTGTGGTGTAACACACACAAAAGACGTTCCGAGAATCGTGATTCCGAGGATATCGAGTGGTCCATAGACACATCCAAAACTCGCCAATATATAAGCGTGAACCCCTCAGGGGGTTCACGCAAAAATTATAAATTATGTTGACTCGTATAACTCAAGCCATATCCATTCGGGTCATTGCACTAGGCCTTTCCAATTAACATGATTTTAATTCATAAGGGAAATGGATTTTACGACTAGACCCCGTCAATGCTAAAATGTTCTAATTTGAACTGATATAGCTTAACCTCAAAGTTAAAGTTTGAAAATGTAACTATCTCGGAATATACCGTTTTCAACATGAGTCGTGTGTTATTATCTTTATTTGACCTTTGCTCATACGAAAAAGACCGTACGAAAGTATTTTTTAATTTTTTTTTAATTGCACCGCGAATTAAAGTTTACCTGCATTCGTTCCAAAAATAAATACTTTTAGACAAGATAAACGTTGAAAGATACGAAGAGCAAAAAATTAATAAAAATTTTAGAAAACGACAACTGTAAAATCGCTTTGAAGTCCGAAGAAGGTTATTGCTAACACATTCATTACTACTTTTGAATCTAGTGAAAATGTCATTTAAATTAAATGTTTAAAGAACGTGCGAATGATAAATAATTTGATTATCGATTATCGGTGAAGAATGTCAAAATATTCAATGTTAATCAATACGACGGTAGTATTTTTTTCAAGTTACTTGTTTTCAGGCGTTGAGTACCCTTTGGCGACCCCGTACGTTTAAATGTTCCTTGTGAAAACAACGTATTAGGTGGGCGTAACAGACAAACGGTTACCTGATCTGACACAGTCAATTGGAGAATTGAGCGCGCCAACGAATGGTCTCGTCAACACTTTTATGAATTTGATTATATATTGATGATGTTTGCCACTAAATAACCCACATTTCAATTAGTGCTTACATTTAATATAACCCAGTGAACTTGAATTATGGATACTCCCGAAAGTAGAAGGTCTGCTTCATATCTAATCTCGATATTGACACAAATGGACGACTTCAAACTAATATCTATGCCAAATTTGATGATTTCAATTTTCCAATGAACAACTTCCAATTTCTCAGCAGTAACATTCCCTCTGAACCATCGTAAAGCGTTTACATACCTCAGTTAATACGTTACGCTCGTACGGACTTCATTAACAGACATGACTTTTTTGTGCTCCTTACACAAAAACTTCTACAACAGATCTAGAGCTATGGGGAAAAACGACTGAAGTAGACATTACATACGTTTTACCGTCACCATCACGAATTGGTTGACCGATACGATGTGTCAGTGTATAAAATCACTAGCGACATGTGTTCGCGATCTTAGATCTTTTGATCCCAGTAACATCGACTGATGCATAATTTTATCGATTGTGTCCTATTCCCGATGCGACATTATAACTTAGTGTGAATTCGCACGGCGGGTGATATATGCATAGCCGGAGAAACTAACACTGTCGACGAAACCAGTCTCGCTCATTTTGGAGTTTATGCGAATTTCCGCTAAGTTTCTGTTTGTTCCTAATCGATTTACGAGATTTGAAAATCGGTGTACTATTGTCGCATTAATTCATGTAATTTCATCTTCTGTCCTGTTAAGACAAATTTCCGATAAAAGAATACTGTAACCAAAATTTTTTTTCGGAGATACTTTATTTCGCGTTTAACCCTTTCTAGCCCACTTCCCCGCGATTTAATTTAGCGATTTCTAAACTTACTTGATGTAGTTAAATAAGGATAGATCTAAGTTTTATATATTTGCGACGATTTATATTCGCGTTAGTTTTCTACTCGCGAATGTCGCGAAAATAACTCGCTCGCGAAAATCAGTTAATTTACAGTACTGGCATTTCATTTTTTGATACCAAATTCATCAGCTCGAATATCAGTTCAACCTACCGGCGGGTTCGCTTGAAATTCTTGCTGATGAGGTCAGTTTCAAAAACAAAAACACCATTGTTATATATATACCAATTGATAACGCTACATACTCCGATAACCTTATTTGTGTACCTTTTGACCGGGTTAATGCTTCAGACGCAAATGACCCATTTGATATATACACTTTTACTAAAACTGACTACAGCGGGCCGTATGATATGATATATGTTTGTTGTCTGTATGAAAAGAAAAAAAAATTGTCCCGTTAGTATTTTCTTTCTAACAAATGTGCCAACCTAGTTAAAGGCACCCGTGACGAGGTGTATAAAAATGCTTGTATTTTTAACGTTGTATGGACAGTAAATCTACAGCAAATTAACGCATCAAAATGTCAATGTAGTTAATGTTCATCTAAATGTATACGTTTGACTATGTTTACATGTGATAAGATATATTTGAATTTATCAAAGCCACTGAATTATAGGAAGAGGTTTATGATCTTTCTTGACACTGATAAAAAATAAATAAATCTATACCATGTGTTGTACGTTCTTAATAAAGGGACAAAGAATTAAAATATCATATTAAGTATTAAAATATTTTTATTCGTTCAGATAATTATCAAAGCCATGGAGGATAAATTGATATTTTTTCTCGTACATTGCTATCTTTTTTATTAAAGAATTGATAAAAAGCTGCAGAAAGTAGTTGTTCATTTGTAAGAACAGAATTGGAGGGGAAATCATTGACACTAATTAAAAATTGTAACAATTCGAATTTCATTTATTCAATCGTTAATTTGAACCTAAATTGCCATTACAAATACAAAAATATTCAATATTATTTACATATCCAAACACATGATGGTCAAATAGGAGACAACAATAATTTACTAATGTACAAAACCCGTTAATCAATTTAAATTTCCAAAGAACTGATGTTCTACTTTAATATGTATATATGAAAAACCCGACTTTAAATAAAGATTACTTTACTTTATTTTGATTCCACAAACCAGATGATCACTATGAAAGTCTTCCATATGCAAAACATTGCCTCCTACCGACAGTATAACATAAGTTAACAATTGTATTGGACAATTATTCAATTGAGATTTATGTTGCTGAATGTTTAATTTACATCGAGAAATAGTTGTTACTTTAGTTTAAGGAATTTGCATATTATCAATAATCGGCTCAGAAAATCTGTAAAAATGCAGATATAACTAGTCTAATCCAAGCCTGATAGTACAGTAACAAGAAAGGTCACATTTAATTTTTAATGAAACGACCTACCTCACATCTGATTTTGATCTTATTTCGAAGATCGATGTTATACCCTTCGATTAGATATAAATATAAGGCGATGTGATATGATTGCCAATGGGACAACTATCCAACAGAGTTGAAATTACGAAGAGATAAGAGAGTATAAGTCAGCATACAGCCTTCAATAATGAGAAAAACCACATACCGTATAGTCAGCTATAAAAGGCCCCGATATGAACAATGTGAAACAATTCAAACGAGAAAATTTATGGCCTGATTCAAAACAATACAATTTACGAAAAACAAATGTGACAAACATGAACCAAAGACAACCACTAAATTACAATTCCTAACTTGGAACAGGCACTTAAATAATGTGGCGGAGATCAGCATATTTGTGTGGTGTAACACACACACAAGACGTTCCGAGAATCGTGATTCCGAGGATATCGAGTGGCCAATAGACACATCCAAAACTCGCCAATATATAAGCGTGAACCCCTCAGGGGGTTCACGCAAAAATTATAAATTATGTTGACTCGTATAACTCAAGCCATGTCCATTCGGTTCATTGCACTAGGCCTTCCCATTAACATGATTTTAATTCATAAGGGAAATGGATTTTACGACTTGACCCCGTCAATGCTAAAATGTTCTAATTTGAACTGATATAGCTTTACCTCAAAGTTAAAGTTTGAAAATGTAAGAATCTCGGAATATACCGTTATCAACATGAGTCGTGTGTTATTATCTTTATTTGACCTTTGCACGTACGAAAAAGACCGTACGAAAGTATTTTTTAAATTTTTTTTAATTGCACCGCGATTTAAAGTTTACCTGCATTCGTTCCAAAAAAAAATACTTTTAGACAAGATAAACGTTGAAAGATACGAAGTGCAAAAAATGAATATAAATTTTAGAAAACGACAACTGTAAAATCGCTTTGAAGTCCGAAGAAGGTTATTGCTAACACATTCATTACTACTTTTGAATCTAGTGAAAATGTCATTTAAATTAAATGTTTAAAGAACGTGCGATATGATAAATAATTTGATTATCGATTATCGGTGAAGAATGTCAAAATATTCAATGTTAATCAATACGACGGTAGTATTTTTTCCAAGTTACTTGTTTTCAGGCGTTGAGTACCCTTTGGCGACCCCGTACGTTTAAATGTTCCTTGTGAAAACAACGTATTAGGTGGGCGTAACAGACAAACGGTTACCTGATCTGACACAGTCAATTGGAGAATTGAGCGCGCCAACGAATGGTCTCGTCAACACTATTATGAATTTGATTATATATTGATGATAAATAACCCACATTTCAATTAGTGCCTACATTTAATATAACCCAGTGAACTTGAATTATGGATACTCCCGAAAGTAGAAGGTCTGCTTCATATCTTATCTCGATATTGACACAAATGGACGACTTCAAACTAATATCTATGCCAAATTTGATGATTTCAATTTTCCAATGAACAACTTCCAATTTCTCAGCAGTAACATTCCATCTGAACCATCGTAAAGCGTTTACATACCTCAGTTAATACGTTACGCTCGTACGGACTTCATTAACAGACATGACTTTTTTTGTGCTCCTTACACAAAAACTTCTACAACAGATCTAGAGCTATGGGGAAGAACGACTGAAGTAGACATTACATACGTTTTACGGTCAAATCACGAATTGGTTGACCGATACGATGTGTCAGTGTCTAAAATCACTAGCGACATGTGTTCACGATCTTAGATCTTTTGATCCCAGTAACATCGACTGATGCATAATTTTATCGATTGTGTCCTATTCCCGATTGCGACATTATAACTGAGTGTGAATTCGCACGGCGGGTGATATATGCATAGCCGGAGAAACTAACACTGTCGACGAAACCAGTCTCGCTCATTTTGGAGTTTATGCGAATTTCCGCTAAGTTTCTGTTTGTTCCTAATCGATTTACGAGATTTGAAAATCGGTGTACTATTGTCGCATTAATTCATGTAATTTCATCTTCTGTCCTGTTAAGACAAATTTCCGATAAAAGAATACTGTAACCAAAATTTTTTTTCGGAGATACTTTATTTCGCGTTTAACCCTTTCTAGCCCACTTCGCCGCGATTTAATTCAGCGATTTTCAAACTTACTTGATGTAGTCAAATAAGGATAGATCTAAGTTTTATATATTTGCGACGATTTATATTCGCGTTAGTTTTCTACTCGCGAATGTCGCGAAAATAACTCGCTCGCGAAAATCAGTTAATTTACAGTACTGGCATTTCATTTTTTGATACCAAATTCATCAGCTCGAATATCAGTTCAACCTACCGGCGGGTTCGCTTGAAATTCTTGCTGATGAGGTCAGTTTCAAAAACAAAAACACCATTGTTATATATACACCAATTGATAACGCTACATACTCCGATAACCTTATTTGTGTACCTTTTGACCGGGTTAATGCTTCAGACGCAAATGACCCATTTGATAAATACACTTTTACTAAAACTAACTACAGCGGGCCGTATGATATGATAAATGTTTGTTGTCTGTATGAAAAGAAAAAAAAATTGTCCCGTTAGTATTTTCTTTCTAACAAATGTGCCAGCCTAGTTATAGGCACCCGTGACGAGGTGTAGAAAAATGCTGGTATTTTTAACTTTGTATGGACAGTAAATCTACAGCAAATTAACGCATCAAAATGTCAATGTAATTAATGTTTATCTAAATGTATACGTTTGACTTTGTTTACATATGATAAGATATATTTGAATTTAACAAAGCCACGGAATTATAGGAGAGGTTTGTGATCTTTCTTGACACAGATAAATTATCTGACTTTTCCGCAGTAACATAAATTTTGATTTCAAGTTAACCATGGAATAACGGCAAGCAAATCTGTATGGCAATCCTTGTTTTTTGGCAGCATTAATGCAATTACTTTATTAGCATTTTTTGAAATCAGAGCAGAAACATACCAAAAGATAAGAAATTTATATATTTTTGTAAATATATTTAAAATGAATTTTAAGAGATGTACTGAAGTGTTTATCCTATTTATTATGTTACATTCTTGTGATTCAAATAATTTTTGAAATCTTCGAAAATATTCAGTAAAATTGGATATCAATCTATACCATGTGTTGTACGTTCTAAATAAAGGGACAAAGAAATCAAATATTATATTAAGTATTAAAATATTTGTATTCGTTCTGACAATTATCAAAGCCATGGAGGACAATTTGATGTTTTTTCTCGTACATTGCTCTCCTTTTTTATTAAAGAAATGATAAAAAGCTGCAGAAAGTAGTTATTCATTTGTAAGAACAGAATTGGAGGGGAAATCATTGACACTGATTAAAAATTGTAACAATTCAAATTCCATTTATTCAATCGTTAATTTGAACCCAAATTGCCATTACAAATACAAAAAATATTCAATATTATTTACATATCCAAACACATGATGGTCGAATAGGAGTCACCAACAATCTACTTATGTACAAAACCCGTTAATCCTTTTAATTGCCAAAGAACTGATGTTCTATGTTAATATTTATATATGAAAAACCCGACTTAAAATAAAGATTACTTTTACTTTATTTTGATTCCACAAACCAGATGATCACTATGAAAGTCTTCCATATGCAAAACATTGCCTCCTTCCGACAGTATAACATAAGTTAGCAATTGTATTGGACAATTATTCAATTGAGATGTATGTTGCTGAACGTTTAATTTACATTGAGAAATAGTTGTTACTTTAGTTTAAGGAACTTGTATATTATCAATAATCGGCTCAAAAAATCTTTACAAAATGTAGATATAATTAACAACTGCCAGTCTAGCCCAAGCCTGATAGTACAGTAACAAGAAAGGTCATTTTAATTTTTAATGAAACGACCTACCTCACATCTGATTTTGATCTTATTTCGAAGATCGATGTTATACCCTTCGATTAGATATAAACATAAGGAGGTGTGATATGATTGTCAATGGGACAACTATCCAACAGAGTTGAAATTACGAAGAGATAAGAGAGTATAAGTCAGCATACAGCCTTCAATAATGAGAAAACCACATACCGTATAGTCAGCTATAAAAGGCCCCGATATGAACAATGTGAAACAATTGAAACGAGAAAATTTACGGCATAATTCAAAACAATACAATTTACGAAAAACAAATGTGACAAACATGAACCAAAGACAACCACTAAATTACAATTCCTAACTTGGAACAGGCACTTAAATAATGTGGCGGGGTTAAGCTTGTTTGTGTGGTGTAACAGCAAAACATAAGAACAAACTGGTGTAACAGCAAATCAAACTGTAAAAACAAGTTACAAATAGATTATCTCTATAGATCGCTACGAATAAAAAAAAACCAACTAACATTAAAACAATAGACACAAAGCAGCAATATAAGATTACTCGCAGTTACTAACAGCTAATGTAAACCAAATTACAACTAATAAATGAAACATGTTCTTTCAGACTAAAGTATCAATCAGAAAAACAACCAACGAATTTAGTATAAAGACGTCATAAACAGTCTGAGAAACGTACGAACTGAAGCAATGCCAAAATTAAAGTAAACAGTGTCGACGTAAGATCATGAGTACTCATAACTGTACATATATATTCCCAACTGATTTTACAGTTTGTTCTTATGTTGTACTGTTACATCATTGTTCCAGGTTAGAGGAGGGTTGATCTCTCAAAAACATGATTAACCCCGCCACAGTCTGTATGAGCCTGTCCCAAGAAAAGAGTCTGTCCCAAATCAAGAGCCTGTAATTCAGTGGTTATGGTTGGTTGCTGTCTGTTATATCTGTTTTTTGTTTATTATTTTGTCATTAATCAGGCCGTTAGTCTTTTCGTTTTTGTTGTTGTTTTTTGTATCCCATTTTGTCATGTCGAGACTTTTTATAGCAGACCGTACGATGACCTATAATTGCTTATGATCCACGTCATTTGGATGGTTTTGTCTCTGGTGGAGAGTCGTTTAATTTGCAATTAAACCACATCTCATTATCTTATATTTTAAAGGTCATGTTAAACTTTAACGAAACGACCTACCTAACGTCTGATTTTGATCTTATTTTGAAGATCGATGTTATACCCTGCGATTAGATATCCTTCGATTAAATATAAACATAAGGAGATGTGGTGATGATTGCCAATGGACAACTACACAACGGAGTTCAAATGATGAAGATATAAGCAAATATGGGTCAGCATACAGCAATAATGAGAAACCCCATACCGTATAGTCAACTCGTCTATTTGAATACAGTAAAGTTATATTGTATCAAATTGCTGCAAGTTAATGGACATTATCTCAATTTCTTCAGATATATCTAAAGTAGTTCATGTCACTGTCCTGTAGGAGAGGTATGTGACATGAATTGACATTAATAGATATTGGTGTTTTTCACACTTTATGTAAATTTGAAAATAAAATAAAATCAGCATATCGAAGCTGACCATGGAACAGTTGCAAAAGTATATAGCGAATAAATTAACGTTTATATAAGAAGATGTGGTATAATTGCCAATGAGACGACTCTCCACCAGAGACAAAATGATATAGAAGTTAACAACTATAGGTCACCGTACGACCTTCAACAATGAGCAAAACCCATAACGCAGAGTCAGCTATAAAAGTCCCCGAAATGACAAATGTAAAACAATTCAAACGAGAAAACTAACGGCCTTATTTATGTACAAAACAATGAACAGTTAAGTTTACTTTTTATGACTTATAATAACTGTACATTAAAGAGAGAAAACGATGACTAAGAACTATAAAAAAAAATGTCTTCTAATTAGAATGATATTGAGAACTCGAAATATTGACTTTATGACCTTAAATTAGCATTAACTTTTAAGTATATTGATTTCATTTTCATAACTTATATTACAAGCTCATACCAGATCATACCAGTTTATCAGGTTGAACGACTACAATGTTCTTAGGTTAAACGGTCACCAGCACGAATTGGTTAAAAGGGGAAGTCCATAAAAATGGACAAAATCAACGTTATCAACGACCTAAACGAGTGGAAAACAACTGTTAAATTCTTGACCTGGCACAGGCATTTTCCGAATAAAATGGCGAGTTAAACTTGCTTTTATAGCTAGCTAAAACTCCCACTTGCATACGAGTTGTTTATAGTTTATAAAAGGTGAGTGTAATGTATAATTTCATATCGTTTACTTTATATGTTTAAGACATCTGATATTTGTATATTAAAATACAATACGAGAAGAACATTTTGATGTGTTTTTTTTTCACAAGTAAACAAAAAGAATTCATTTCGGACAAATGATTAAAAAAGAGAAAATTCAATTCTTGTATTAGCAGATATTCGTTTTTATCTTAATTCTGAAAGTACAGCTTTAAACACAAAACTCTACCAGCCATTGTCACAGTGTAGTAATATGCAGGGGTATTATCCTAATTGAAGTTGATCGTCACAAAGGTGCAATTTGCATAATGAAGATGTCGACTACAAAGCAGAAATCTCATTAACTTCTATACATTTGTAGTACATGTATTAATGATATAATATTTTATTGTCTGTTTTTTTTTCCATTAATAATTCATATTAACAAAACACATTAGTGCGTCCGTGGCGCTTACCAATATAAAATGTTTTTTTCTTCTTCTTCAAATAGCTTTGCGTTTAGTTTTAAACATAAAGTGCTTCTCGTAGTACATAAACAATATGTTGAAACAATATTGAATGCAATGTCGGTGGAGCTAACAGTGTTATTCTTGGGTTGGTTATGATAAATTTGAAATATTTAACTGATTTGGGTAATTCGTCTTGCAGCAAATAAACAATAAGTATCCGTCTGACTCCAAATTGGTTGAAACAATTTGCCTGTTTGTGAATACAGAGAAGTTATACTGTGTCAAATTAAAGATAGAGAAATCAATTAACTGATCAACTATAGCTGAAATCGTTTATTTTTGAAAAAGGTAGTTATTTAAAATGACTGTAATATTTTTTCTGTCTATAAAGAAATAACATCAAAAATGTGGTGCACACTGAATAACTCGCGTAGCGAGTTATTTAAAAGTGTGCACCGCATTTGTTAGGTTATTTCAAATAGACAGAAAAAAATATTACAGTCATTACTTATAATATAATTCTAAAAAGGAGTAAATCATGATAAAAACGTTGATAACGTCACGGTCACATGACAAAATTATGTCTATGAGCTGTTAGACAAAACACTTTCAGCCAATTAGAAGACGTGTTACATCCAAAATTAAATTATTTACGAACAGTCTCATAATCATATTTTGTAACAAAAATAACAATCATGCAAAAACAAGACTAAAGCAAATTTAAAACGATTTAGCGAATGGTCATTAAAGTTTTAGTAAATGTAGTTTACGTTGACATTATTTACAAGTTGATAAAATACATTTGAATTGATAAAAGTAATTGAAATAAAGGAGATCTCTTTGACTTTTATAACATAGATAATCCAAATGTGATACATTTAAAAAATGAGACCAATTAACAATATTCAGTCAATTAAAGAAAAAGTCAACTTTTTTATGAAAGGAAAGTTATATGTCCGTTCAGTTTTTCGATCTAATAGGTGTATATGGCTTCTAAGAGGTAAGTTTTGTTCCTGTTTGTTCTAAATAGCTCCGATAAAAAATCTTTTATTTCTAAATCATAGAAAAATTCAGAAAAAAGCGAAAGCAATATAGAAGCATGAGTTTTACGTTTTAAATTAGAGCGACAAAAATATTTCAAGGAAAGATTAAGGTTCTTCAGAAGAAATTGACTTTACATGTTTGCACCTCAAAATTTACTTTGAGTACAGACAAATTTGTGCACCTGAAAAAGTTTAAAAGCATGACAGAACCTAGATAATAAAACTTTAAAAACATTTTTTAGTTTCAGTAAATTATAAACGTTTCTGGATTTTGAGATCCTTCTTTTTCGTTCCCATAGGAGGTAGGTGCCAAAATAAACATGTACCTGGATGAATAAATATGAAGCATCTAATATTGTTTATCTTTATATAAAACATAAGATTTTTTAAAGTTTAATTATAGGTGTAAATGAATTGTAAACGATATTTCCGCAGAAGGAAAGTGAAATTTTGGTATGAAATATTGCTGATAGAAATCAGTTAAATGATTACGCTTTATAAATTATGTCCGCCCGAAAGGGGTTTCTGAATTTAACTTCACCAGTAACTCTGAAACCTCAAAATAGGTTGTTTTGACTTAAAAGGCCAATTCATTTAACCAGCATTGTCTTTAATTTTGGCAGAAAATTTAAAGTCATATAACATTAATATGTAACCCCAAACTTTCATTTAGGTAAATGCTTACTGAATGACTTTATATACTTTTGATAAGCTATAAATATATATCAGCATTAACCTTAGTAATCAACCATACGGGAGAAGTCTGTGACCTAGCTTGACACTAATAGATAATCGGGCCTTTCCACACCAACATATATATACTAACACATATAAAAATGAAATAAGATTATCATTTTCAAACTGACCATGGAACAGTTGCAAAAAGTTGTGTCGAACAAATTTACTTTCACTTTATTTTTTGGTGGCATAAGTGCACTGACTGCTTTTACAATTTTGCGAAATAAGAAGGGAAAAAAGTCTCAAAAGAAAGGAAAATTATATTTTCATTCAGTTTTTCGGTCTAATAGATGTATATGGCTTCTACGAGGTATGTGTTTTCCTATTTGTTCTATAACGTTCCGATAAAATAATTTTTCAGCAATATCAAATTCCCTAGAAATGTTCAAAAGAGAGTAAAGAAATTATACATGATCATACATAGTGTTTTTTATGTTTAAAATTTTAGAATTTTAGTGTCAAAGAGAAATTTAAAAAAAACTTAAATAGTATGAATTCGTGTGTTCTAATTATTTTATGTAGGATACATGTAAAGCAATTCAATATTTATAGTTCTAGTGATTTAATACGACACATAGAGGTGGAATACGCGAAATTTATATCTATTTTTCCCTAAAACAATTTTGAGAGTTGAGAGCAAAAACATCCTGACGTTTAAAACCCTAAATATCATTCTATTACGAGCGTTCTTTCTGTCCCTCTTTTTTTTATTTGCTACATACGATATAGTTTTGCGATTATTACCCGATTTGGTGTCTGATTGAAACCTTTTCGTTGTCGTGGCCCACAATCTTTCATTTTTAATTTTTCCAGAATGAGCCACGTAGCTTTGGGAATAAAAAGCAAATATTATTTGTCTTCGTAAAAAATGTATCATAGTTATTTTTCCTGTTATATCATGTTTGCTAATATATCCTTTACTCTGATAAAATGACAAGTTTTTACATTTTTAAAAGAAAATAACTTTTTATAAATTTCGTTAGTCCGAAAGTTTAAAAAGAAACGAAAAGGATTCTTGCGTTTGCTTCCTTAATCAAAATCCTTTAATATTTTTTTTTCCGAATCAAATGCTTTCGATGACTTGGATCTGAAAATTGAAAATGAGAATTAAATGAGTCTTGTTTTTTTCTTATTTCTTACAAACAAAATTATTATTTTTTTTTCAGAATTGAATGCTTTGGAGGACTATGATCTGATTGATGTCGATGTTTGGGATAAAACTTCGAAGGAAAGCAAAAGTTACACAGAAACAGTTCATCCACACACAACAGTGCCTGCTTTACAATATGATGACTTAACACTACTAGAATCTGGAGCTATCTGTATGCATTTGGCCGAAAAATACCACAGCTTGATGCCAACAGACTTAAGAGACCTATACAAGTTTGTATTAAATACTACCTTATGTTAGTGTTGTCGTTTATAATATAATATTTAAAACATTATTAAGTGAACGTATTTTATTTCAGTTCGTTTAAAGATCTTTTAGGGGCTAAATTTGGTCAAGGAAGATAACTCTTTATGTAAAAAGCATGCTTGTAATATTCGCTGTCATAAAATTCATGTAAAACAGAATTACGATAATCTGTATTACATTGAAGCTTAGAATACATTTAAGAAAATGTTTTAAAACAAAACGTATTGGTGATTCCCAAGAGTAGTGTATCTTAACCTAGGTCTACTCTCTTAATAAGAAAAGTTATCGAAATTACCAGATATTTCTTTTAAAACATTTTGCATAGTTGGTCAATCTAGCTTATGGTTTTGATGAACGAGTATATATAACGTTCTTTTTCAGTATTATGTTTTATGTGTGTGCGACATTGGATGATGTGCAAGAAAAATTGTTTGTTCAATTTTTCTTCAACGCGTCAAATGGAACTGAGGACAAAAATGAAATTGAACATGCAACACAAAAATTTAATGCCTGTGCTAAATATCTAGTTACACGTCTGCGTGGAAAGGATTATATCTGTGGGGACAAGTAAGTTTATATAAATTGATCTGTCACTGTTAAAGCAGGGATGCATATGAAACATTTTTTTTCTGTTATGTAAACACATTTCAATTGGTCTAAATTGAATGACCATTATAAGATTATGTTAGGATAAAATCATTTCAATCGGCCTGAATTGATGACCATTGTAGGAATATCTTAGGATACAAACATTTCAATCGTTCTAAATTGAATAACCATTATCAGAATATCTTAAAGCAAAAACATTTTAATCGGCCTGAATTGATGGCCATTGTAGGAATATCTTAGGACACAAGCATTTCAATCGGTCTGAATGAATGACCATTGCTTATATATCTTAGGGTAAAATAATTTCAAATGGCCTGAATTGAATGACCATTGTAGCAATATCTTAGGGTAAAATCATTTCAATCGGTCTAAATTGAATGACCATTGGAGGAATATCTTAGAATACAAACATTTCAATCGGCCAAAATTGAATGACCAGTGTAGAAATATCATAGGATACAACAATTTCAATCAATCTGAATTGAATGGCCAGTGTAGGAATATCTTAGGATAAAATCATTTCAATCAGTCATCAACCTGAGCAACAATCTGACAATATTATTCTTGTGTCATCTTTTTTTTCAATCTGAGAACAAATACACCTGTTTTTATTACAAAGATACAACACAGATATAGTCTTAATTTTGAACTCGGGATAGTTAAAAAGGTAAATAGGTCTTTGAACATTGTTAGAAACTGGTTAAAAGACACGTTTGCATATTTAACATACAAACGTCATAAGAATATAATTACAATACATATATGTTTCATTATAATACGTTATTTTGATTGGCTAACAGCAATTTCGCGTCATTCTGAGATTAATCTTCATTTCAACATTAAATGTAACATTCATGATGACACGAGCTTCCACAATAAAGTGCACAGAAACAAAAGAAAAACTTAATAGAAATCGTGTTTTCATGATCCTAGCAAAACAAATGTAATTATAAGTATTGAATGCTTCTTTTACTAATTTTATAGGGTTGTAAAAGCGTTGACCGTGCGCACATTTTTAGAATAAAGCGCTTCCGCGCTTCATACAAAATGTACTTCGGTCAACGCATTTACACCCCAATAAATTTACAGAAAGAAGCATTCAATTCTTAGTTAAAACAATTTAAAAGTCGGATTCTTAGCAAGGGGGAGGAGCAAATATCGATTTTAAAGTCTTTGGTTTACATCGCGCAAACATATATTGCATTGCTCTTTTATGCCTTATTACATATTCCCAAGAACAGGTCGATACGTTTTATTGATCTTCTTTTTAGATTTTCAGTTGCAGACTGTGTATTGGGTTATAATATGTGGTGGGCATCAGAAATGAAAGATGGGATTCTAATACAGAAGTACCCAGAATTACTGTCCTACTTAGAAAGACTGAAAAGTCGCCCAGCATTTCAACAGACATGGAAGAGTTCTAAACCTGTGGTGTGATTACTCTTCTAAGCCCAATTGTACCCCTAAATCCAGGATTCAGCAGACCAATATCTAATTTATTTGTCAGAGAGGATCATAGAGATTGTTTACAAAATCGTAAATTGAGATTGCATATCAGAAGACTGAATATAGATTTCTATGATATGATATTAGAATTTATGAAAACAGACAAAGTGGCGAAGCAGTTGAGTGGGGATATTATCAAAGCAGGATGGAGCAAAATGTTTAGCTCTCCTTGTTTTTCCGCAAAACATTTTTAATTTTACAAAAAATCAATTTTGGCTTTTAGATTCTCTTAACGTCAAAATTTCAAATGCAATTGTATTGCAACAAACGTTTTTCCTCTCTCTATGATCTTTTTAACAATTTATTCAACATTAACAAGCATTGGCAAGTAAGAATGGTCTACTGGAAAACTGGATGAGAAAATAATACCGGTGAAACTGAATTTCGACCATGCTATGAAATAACATGGTTCTTTTTTAGAATTGTGAAATATATCTAAATAACGAATTCCCATGTGTATGTGTTGGTCATGTGACTTCTTTATGTATCTTGTGATGTCTTTTAATGTTATTATATTATGTTTTATATTACAAACTGTCTATATAGTGTGAGCTCATTATTTTGGAATTGCAATAAAACTTATTTGTTTTTTATTTGTAGTAAATTTGTCAACAAAAGCCTGTATTAAAATGGCCGTTAAGTGAACCAGGAACCGTACATTATAGTGTCACAAGACATGTTTAACCCCACCGCATTTTTGCGCCTGTCCCAAGTCAGGAACCTCTGGCCTGTGTTAGTCTTGTATGTTTTTTTTAAATTTTGGTTTAATATGTTTCGGAGTTTAGTGTGACGGCCATTTTCGATGAACTAGTATACATTATTGTTTAGGGGCCAGCTATCTTGCTGTGTTGAAGACCCATTGGTGGCCTTAGGCTGTTTTCTGCTCTTTGTCAGGTTGTTGTCTCTTTGACGCATTTCCCCGTTTCCATTCTCAGTTTTATTCAACCTCTCTATCAGGTTTCTAATTCATCTAATTAACTATTTTCAAGTTGATTTCTTGTACCACTTCTGCGTCTTTAAATTAACTAATGTTTTTGCTAGTTGTCAGACAATATATGTCTCAAAGGTTGTTATGGTAATTACAATAGATAGAATGTAGAAAGTAAAATATAGTTTTCATGCTGAAAGACCGAGTGTGACATCTGTTGTTAAAATGTCTCAATACCAAGTTGACATTTTTTAATTCCACTTCACAATTCATTAGGTGTCCTTATAGTTAATTTCGGATATAGATAATTCGATTAAACATTTTTTTGTTTAAGAAAACGCTTATTCTTCTCTTTTTGTATAATGATTCATACACAATCTGCGGTATTTGTCAATGAGACAGTTACCCAACAACAAAAACACCAAAAGACATCTTTGGGACTTCAACACCAGACATGTCTCTATACAATATGTAATAGTCTTAATCGCATTGCGTCAATACAAAAGTTTTTAAAATTATATCATTCTATCATAGATCTACCATCATCATCTATTAATTCCTTTTATGACGAAACCACTAAGCTATATAACCCAAGAAAACTATTGATGAGGTTCATGATTTGGGACAGTAACATGTAACAAGCTGGCATTGTTACAGTGTTGTGATCGCGTGTTAAATCAGTGTTTATAATAGGATTGGAAGTTCCAGATAAAGAACAAACAATAAGTAGTTATGAAAATAAATATTTGAAAAACTTCTATCGCGGAAAGTAACTATTGTTAAAAAATGGTTGTCTTCACTGATAGAACATGTTAGGGAATTTCCGGGATCATATCGACCAAGTCCCTAAATCTGGATGCAAAACGGATACAAAAAGAATCATTGGTCACTAAATAAGAAGTATACGGGTAAAACTAAGATCCCAAGAGGTTCGACCGTTTAAAATTTTTGATGGATTAAAAAAGGATGTGTGACACTTAAATAAAAGACGTTCTAATCACGCACATACACAATGTTTCTATTGAAAATACCAACATACCCTTCCTATTTTCTCAATTATGCACCTGCTTACTGTATTACTAAGTTTATTTATTCATATGAGTTTGTTCATGGTTCTCCAACATTTGAAACATTATCCAACAAGTGTTAAAGAATAGATCGGGTTGGTGTTTTATATCTATTAAAAATGTTGGAAAGGTGACCTGTTTATGGTATACAATAAACTTTCAGACTATGTTTCTAATAATGTATGTTAAAGAGAGGCGAAAGATACAAAAGGGACATTCAAACTTATTAATCGAAAACAAACTGACAATGACATGGCAAAAAACTAAAAAAAAAATCAAAACACAAACAACAGTATACATAACAAAACATAGAAAATCAATTTAACAGACTGAGCTACATGAACCCCACAAAGAACGGCGGGGTGATCCAGGTGCTCCGGAAGAGTAATCAGATCCTGCTCCACATGAGACACCCGCTGTGTTACTCCTGTAAAATACGTTGATAAGGCATATCAAGTGATTATAGGCATCACACAATAGTGGAATGGTAATTGACTCTTATCTAACCCTAAGACATCACCAAATTCATATACCATCGGTCTAGTAAATGTTCTAACCCTGAAACTTGACCGAATGTAAATATTTCATGACAAAGATAGACGACAATGTTACCATCATAAACAACACAGACATTGAAAAATAAAAAAAGAACAAAGAACGGCACCTTAAACTAAAGCAAAAGCAACACGAACCACTTTTTAACAAAACTTGATGTGATCTAAGTCGCGTCCGGAAGGATAAGCAGATCCTGCTCCACATGTGGTACATGTTATTAAATGATCAATAAATTCAGAAAAAAACATAAGAAAAAAGGAATGAGATTGAGTATGAAAATTACATCTTTTAATTATGTTTATCTCTTGATTTTATGTTTAAAAACATAAGCTGGGAAAACTATATTATATCTGACTGTATACAAAAGCTCATATTTTTTTATCATAAGTTGAGAAAAATAAAAATCGTTGGCGGGCCACCTTCAGTCTGACGTCTCATTTATAAGGACCTGTAACCTTTGAAAATGTTCAACGCCTTTAATCAGATCAGTTTAGAACTGTATAGTTTGCTTGAAAGTTACTTTGTGACTTGAGGCAATTTTTTTAAAAGTCAGTACTCGGCAGCCTTTTAATATTGGCGTTGTAGCAAGTCCTCGGGTACTGTACACTTTCCTAGATTCTTCACTGATCCGTTTGGTGCCTAATAGAGGGTGGTGATATTTATACTTTGATTATTGTAATATTTTTTGTCTAATTATCTAGTGTAAACATATATTACTTTTTGAATTATTATTAAATCTATGAAATATCAGTATTATCCATTGGGCTGGTATATCTGCCACACCATTTTATATAAATAATGTTACACATCAAGTCAATTCCTTTATCACTTTAAGCAAATAATGCTTATCAGTACAATGACATGTAATACATATATAAATAAATACATAATGCATACGTATACATAACAGATAAATGAATACATTTATTTTTTGGTGGCATAAGTGCACTGACTGCTTTTACAATTTTGCGAAATAAGAAGGGAAAAATGTCTCAAAAGAAAGGAAGATTATATTTTCATTCAGTTTTTCGGTCTAATAGATGTATATGGCTTCTACGAGGTATGTGTTTTCCTATTTGATCTATAAAGTTCCGATAAGATATTCTTTTCTGCAATATCAAATTCCCAAGAAATGCTCAGAAGAGAGTAATGAAATTAAACATGATCACACATAGTGTGTTTTATGTTTAAAATTTTAAAAGTTGAGTGTCAAAGAGAAATTTTAAAAAACTTAAATAGTATGCATTCGTGTTTTCTAATTATTTTATGTAGGATACATGCAAAGCAATTCAATATTTATAGTTCTAGTGATTTAATATGGCACATAGAGGTGGAATACGCGAAATTTATATCTATTTTTTCCTAAAACAATTTTGAGAGCAAAAACATCCTGACGTTTAAAACCCTAAACATTATTCTATTACGACTGTTCTTTCTATCCCTCTTTTGTTTATTTGCTACATACGATATAGTTTTGCGATTATTACCCGATTTTGTGTCTGATTGAAACCTTTTCATTGTCGTGGCCCACAATCTATCAATTTTAATTTTTCCAGAATGAGCCACGTAGCTTTGGGAATAAAAAGCAAAAATTATCTGTCTTCGTAAAAAATGTATCATAGTTATTTTTTCCTGTTATATCATGTTTGCTAATATATCCTTTACTCTGATAAAATGACAAGTTTTTACATTTTTTAAAGAAAATAACTTTTTATAAATTTCGTAAGTCCGAAAGTTTAAAAAGAAACGAAAAGGATTCTTGTGTTTGCTTCCTTAAACAAAATCCTTTAATATTTTTTTTTTTCAGAATCAAATGCTTTCGATGTTTCGGCAGCAACGTTTATCGACAGGTTGTAGATATTCCTATGGGCACTAATTGCGCCCCTTTAATAGCAGACTTGTTTTTGTCCTGTTATGAATCACAGTTTATGTCCAAACTCAGTGAAGACCCGTCTAAATTGCATTTAATTGATAAATTCAACAACACTAACCGTTATCTTGATGATGTTTTTTCGTTAAATTTCATGAATTTTCTCTATATACGAAAAGGGACGATTTTTCGTTCCCTATTGTTAATTTTCCCTTTTTGAATGGTGATGTTCCTTTGGCATCATCTTACGGTGTTTATATTTCACAACTCGTTCGCTATGCCCGTGTCTGTTGTGACGTTTTTGATTTTAACGAATGAAATCTATGTAGTACTGGTAAATTATTAAGCCAGGGATTTTGTTACCTAAAATTACTTAAAACCTTTACTAAATTCTTCCACAGATATAAAGATTTGGTTTTGAAGTTTGGTTGTACCTGAAGAAAACTTATTTCAAACGGGATTGCACATCCTCATTTTTACGGTAATATTGTGTACCGATCCCGGAAATTTAGAAACGATCCTGGTAAACTTATCGATCCTTTAAATAAACTTATTCTAAAAGGTTACCAATTCAACACTGTAATTAGATCATTAAATATTGTTTTTATTGGTACTAATATTGATTTTGTTATCAGTAAATTAAAAGCAAACTAAATATTATTGTTCTATACATATACACATTCATGGATCTACAATCTATCGATACCTGTATCTTGGCATTGCACAAGGTCATGTTTTTCTCTGACTGTTTATGACGTCTTTACACTAAATCCATTGGATGTTGGATGTGTACGGGTTGATAATTTAGTCTTGGAAGCATGATTTTTTTTATTAGTTGTTAGTGGCTTTGAACTAGCTGTCAGTAACTGCGAGTACTCTCAGATCTGTACTTAGTATCTTTTTGTTGTTTGGATGTACAAGTTCCCGGCCACGTCCACTTGTATTTGTAGTATTTGTATTTTTATCCATCTGATGAGTTAAGCCTCTTTCAACTGATTTTTATAGTTCGTTCTTATGTTGTACTGTTACACCACTGTCCCAGGTTAGGGGTAGGGTTGGGATCCCGCTAACATGTTCAACCCCGCCACATTCTGTATGTATGTGCCTGTCCCAAGTCAGGAGCCTGTAATTCAGTGGTTGTCGTTTGTTTATGTGTTACATATTTGTTTTTCGTTCATTTTTTTGTACATAAATTAGGCCGTTAACTTTCTCGTTTGAATTGTTTTACATTGTCATTTCGGGGCCTTTTATAGCTGACTGTGCGGTATGGGCTTTGCTCATTGTTGAAGGCCGTACGGTGACCTATAGTTGTTAATTTCTGTTTCATTTGGTCTCTTGTGGAGAGTTGTCTCATTGCCAATCATACCACATCTTCTTTTTTTATATTTACAAACAAATTTTTTTTTTTTTTTCAGAATTGAATGCTTTGGAGGACTATGATCTGATTGATGTCGATGTTTGGAATAAAACTTCGAAGGAAAGCAAAAGTTACACAGAAACAGTTCATCCACACACAACAGTGCCTGCTTTACAATATGATGACTTAACACTACTAGAATCTGGAGCTATCTGTATGCATTTGGCCGAAAAATACCACAGCTTGATGCCAACAGACTTAAGAGACCTATACAAGTTTGTATTAAATACTACCTTATGTTAGTGTTGTCGTTTTTCCCCACTGAGGACATACCGCTCTTAAAGTCTACCAAGAGTATCTATTTTATGCTATATTTGAGGAATGTTAATTGCGATTTGAACAGGTGCATGTCACCATACTAAGGTCACTCTTTTAAGACAATAAAAAAAATATTTAATTTAATTTCGTTATAAAGATTTTTTTTTTTCGCTGTTGGAGCCTTATTTGTAATTATATATGATTATATTCATTATAATGTATCAAATCTGTAACAAAAAAAAAATCAGTAATTCAAAAAACAACATCGCCTCATTTTGTTTACAAGGATTCAAACATCATGCTTTTAAAAACAAAATGTAATGGACAGATTATACGTAGTAGGGTTGTATATCACAATTTTATGAAATGTTGTATGGATATTCTGTACACATATGATATTTAAAACATTATTAAGTGACTGTATTTTATTTCAGTTCGTTTAAAGATATTTCAGGGGCTAAATTTGATGAAGGAAGATAACTCTTTATATAAAAAGCATGTTTAGTATGGCGTTCATTATCACTGAACTAGTATATATATTTGTTTAGGGGCCAGCTGAAGGACGCCTCCGGCTGCGGGAATTTCTCGCTGCATTGAAGACCTGTTGGTGACCTTCTGTTGTTGTCTGTTCTATGGTCGGGTTGTTGTCTCTTTGACACATTCCCCATTTCCATTCTCAATTTTATATTGTAATATTTGCTGTCATAAATACTGTTAAAAATTCATGTAAAACAGAATTACGATAATCTGTATTACATTGAAGCTTAGAATACATTTAAGAAAATGTTTTAAAACAAAACGTATGGGTGATTCTCAAGAGTAAAGTATCTTAACCTAGGTCTATTCTCTTAATAAGAAAAGTTATCGAGATTATCAGATATTTCTTTTAAAACATTTTGCATAGTTGGTCAATCTAGCTTATGGTTTTGATGAACGAGTATATAACGTTCTTTTTCAGTATTATGTTTTATGTGTGTGCTACATTGGATGAGGTGCAAGAAAAATTGTTTGTTCAATTTTTCTTCAAAGAGGCAAATGGAACTGAGGACAAAAATGAAATTGAACATGCAACACAAAAATTTAATGCCTGTGCTAAATATCTAGTTACACGTCTGCGTGGAAAGGATTATATCTGTGGGGACAAGTAAGTTTATATAAATTGATCTGTCACTGTTAAAGCAGGGATGCATATGAAACATTTTTTTTTCTATTATGTAAACACATTTCAATTTGTCTAAATTGAATGACCATTATAAGATTATGTTAGGATAAAATCATTTCAATCGGCCTGAATTGATGACCATTGTAGGAATATCTTAGGATACAAACATTTCAATCGTTCTTAACTGAATAACCATTATCAGAATATCTTAAAGCAAACACATTTTAATCGGCCTGAATTGATGGCCATTGTAGGAATATCTTAGGACACAAGCATTTCAATCGGTCTGAATAAATGACCATTGCTTGAATGTCTTAGGGTAAAATAATTTCAAATGGCTTGAATTGAATGACCATTGTAGAAATATCTTAGGGTAAAATCATTTCAATCGGTCTAAATTGAATGACCATTGGAGGAATGTCTAAGAATACAAACATTTCAATCGGCCTAAATTGAATGACCATTGTAGAAATGTCATAGGATACAACAATTTCAATCAATCTGAATTGAATGGCCAGTGTAGGAATATCTCAGGATAAAATTATTTCAATCAGTCATCAACCTGAGCAACGTTAACAATCTGACAATATTATTCTTGTGTCATCTTTTTTTCCAATCTGAGAACAAATACACCTGTTTTTATTACAAAGATACAACACAGATATATTCTTAATTTTGAACTCGGGATAGTTAAATAGGCAAATAGGTCTTTGAACATTGTTAGAAACTGGTTAAAAGACACGTTTGCATATTTAACATACAAACGTCATGTATAAGAATATAATTACATTACATATATGTTTCATTATAATACGTTATTTTGATTCGCTAACAGCAATCTTGCGTTATATTGAGATTAATCTTCATTTCAACACTAAATGTAACATTCATGATGACACGAGCTTCCACAATAAAGTGCACAGGTAAACAAAAGAATAACTTAATAGAAATCGTGTTTTCATGATCCTAGCAAAAAAAAAATGTAATTATAAGTATTGAATGCTTCTTTTACTAATTTTATAGGGTTGTACAAGCGTTGACCGTGCGCACATTTTTAGAATGAATCGCTTCCGCGCTTAATACAAAATGTACTTCGGTCAACGCTTTTACACCCCAATAAATTTACAGAAAGAAGCATTCAATTCTTAGTTAAAACAATTTAAAAGTCGGATTCTTAGCGAGGGGGAGGAGCAAATATCGATTTTAAAGTCTTTGGTTTACATCGCGCAAACATATATTGCATTGCTCTTTTATGCCTTATTACATATTCCCAAGAACAGGTCGATATTGTTATTGTTCTTATTTTTAGATTTTCAGTTGCAGACTGTGTATTGGGTTATAATATGTGGTGGGCATCAGAAATGAAAGATGGGATTCTAATACAGAAGTACCCAGAATTACTGTCCTACTTAGAAAGACTGAAAAGTCGCCCAGCATTTCAACAGACATGGAAGAGTTCTAAACCTGTGGTGTAATTACTCTTCTAAACCCAATTGTACCCCTAAATCCAGGATTCAGCAGACCAATATCTAATTTATTTGTCAGAGAGGATCATAAAGATTGTCTACAAAATCGTAAATTGAGATTGCAAATGTGAAGACTGAATATAGATTTCTATGATATGATATTAGAATTTATGAAAACAGACAAAGTGGCGAAGCAGTTGAGTGGGATATTATCAAAGCAGGATGGAGCAGAATGTTTAGCTCTCCTTATTTTTCCGCCAAACATTTTTAATTTTACAAAAAATCAATTTTGGCTTTTAGATTTTCTTAACGTCCAAATTTCAAATGCAATTGTATTGCAACAAACGTTTTTCCTCTCCCTATGATCTTTTTGACAGTTTATTCAACATTAACAAGCATTGGCAAGTAAGAATGGTCTACTGGAAAACTGGATGAGAAAATAATACCGGTGAAACTGAATTTCGACCATGCTATGAAATAACATGGTTCTTTTTCAGAATTGTGAAATATATCTAAATAACGAATTCCTATATGTATGTGATGGTCATGTGACTTCTTTATGTATCTTGTGTTGTCTTTTAATGTTATTATATTATGTATTATATTACAAACTGTCTATATAGTGTGCAGCTCATTATTTTGGAATTGCAATAAAACTTATTTGTTTTTCATTTGTAGTAAATTTGTCTACAAAAGCCTGTATTAAAATGGCCATTAAGTGAATCAGGAAAACATCGTACATTATAGTGCTCACAAGACATGTTTAACCCCGCCGCATTTTTGCGCCTGTCCCAAGCCAGGATCCTCTGGCCTGTGTTAGTTTTGTATGTTGTTTTTTTTAAATTTTGGTTCATTTATATGTTTCGGAGTTTAGTGTGACGGCCATTTTAGATGATCTAGTATACATTATTGTTTAGGGGCCAGCTATCTTGCTGTGTTGAAGACCCATTGGTGGCCTTAGGCTGTTTTCTGCTCTTTGTCGGGTTGTTGTCTCTTTGACGCATTTCCCCTTTTCCATTCTCAGTTTTATTCAACCTCTCTATCAGGTTTCTAATTCATCTAATTAACTATTTTCAAGTTGATTTCTTGTACCACTTCTGCGTCTTTAAATTAACTAATGTGTTTTGCTAGTTGTCAGACAATATATGTCTCAAGGGTGGTTATGGTAATTACAATAGATAGAATGTAGAGAGTACAATATAGTTTCCATGCTGAAAGACTGAGTGTGACATCTGTTGTTAAAATGTCTCAATACCAAGTTGACATTTTTTAATTCCACTTCACAATTCAGTAGTTGTCTTTATAGTTAATTTCGGATATAGATAATTCGATTAAACACTTTTTTGTTTAAGAAAACGCTTATTCCTCTCTTTTTGTATAATGATTCATAAAAAATCTGCGGTATTCGTCAATGAGACAGTTACCCAACAACAAAAACACCAAAATACATCGTCGGGTCATCATTCGGACTTCAACACCAGACAAGTCTCTATACAATATGTAATAGTCTTAATCGCATTGCGTCAATAGAAAAGTTTTTAAAATTATATCAGAGTCTATCATAGATCTGCCATCATCATCTATTAATTCCTTTTATGACGAAACCACCAAGCTATATAACCCAAGAAACTATTGATTCATGATTTGGGACAGTAACATGTAACAAGCTGGCATTGCACCAGTGTTGTGATCGCGTGTTAACATAGTGTTTATAATAGGATTGGAAGTTCATGATGAAGAAAAAACTATAAGCGATAATAAACTTTCAGACTATGTTTCTAATAATGTATGTTAAAGAGAGGCGAAAGATACCAAAGGGACATTCAAACTTATTAATCGAAAACAAACTGACAATGACATGGCAAAAAACTAAAAAAAAAAGGTCAAAACACAAACAACAGTATACATAACAAAACATAGAAAACCAATTAACAGACTGAGCAACATGAAACCCACCAAGAACGGCGGGGTGATCCAGGTGCTCCGGAAAAGTAATCAGATCCTGCTCCACATGAGACACTTGCTGTGTTACTCCTGTAAAATACGTTGATAAGGCATATCAAGTGATTATAGGCATCACACAATAGTGGAATGGTAATTGACTCTTATCTAACCTTAAGACATCACCAAATTCATATACCATTGGTCAAGTAAATGTTCTAACCCTAAAACTTGACCGAATGTAAAAATTTCATTACAAAGGATAGACGACAATGTTACCATCATAAACAACACAGACATTGAAATTTAAAAAAAGAACAAAGAACGGCACCTTAAACTAAAGCAAAAGCAACACGAACCCCTTTTTAACAAAACTTAATGTGATCTCAGGCGCTCCGGAAGGGTAAGCAGATCCTGCTCCACATGTGGCACATGTTATTAAATAATCAATAAATTCAGAAAAAAAATCAGAAAAAAAGGAATGAGATTGAGTATGAAAATTACATCTTTTAATTATGTGTATCTCTTGATTTTATGTTAAAAAACATAAGCTGGGAAAACTATATTATATCTGTATACAAAAGCTCATATTTTTTTTATCATAAGTTGTGAAAAATCAAAATCGATGGCGGGCCACCTTGCAGTCTGACGTCTCATTTATAAGGAAAATGTTCAACGCCTTTAATCAGATCAGTTTAGAACTGTATAGTTTGCTTGAAAGCTACTTTGTGACTTGAGGCAATTTTTTTAAAAGTCAGTACTGCAGCCTTTTAATATTGGCGTTGTAGCAAGTCCTCGGGTAGTGTACACTTTCCCAAATTCTTCTCATCCGTCTTGTGCCTAATAGAGGCAACTTCCGAAGCAAGGTTGTCGGCTCTGCCGAGTTTATGAGCTTCGGTCCTTGCTTGGAAGTTGTAATAGAGGGTGGTGATATTTATACTTTGATTATTGTAATATTTTTTGTCCAATTATCTAGTAAACATATATATTACTTTTTTCAATTATTATTAAATTGATGAAATATCAGTATTATACATAGGGCTGGTATATCTGGCACACCATTTTATATAAATAATGTTACATATACAATACCTGCTGTGCAAAGGAAGATAACAAAATGTGTGCTAAAATTAAAATTGTTTTATACTATATAAAAATAAGGAGATGTCATCGGGTATATACAATTGCAAATGAGACAACTCTCCGCCAGGGTCCCATTACTTTTGTCGACGAATACTAAATAGTATTCTCTTTCTCTCTGCATGTTATCCTCTGTATGGTTTTGTATTAAACAAAATAAGGATGACTGCCAGCTATCCACCAAAGACCAAATGTCGGGAATGTAAGCAGCAATATGCACCGTACAGCTTTCAACAATGATCATACCCATACCTTGTATAAAAATCAGAAGACGTGGTATGGTTGCCAATGAGACAAATCTCAACCAAAGATCAAATGACGTAAAAGTAAGCAACTATAGGTTGTACCGTACGACCTTCAACAATGAACAAAACCCATACCGCATAACAAGCTATAAAAGGTCCCGACATGACAAATGTAAAGCAATTCAAATGAGAAAACTAACGGACTGATGTATGTAAAAAACAATAAACGAAAAACAAATATGATACACAGCAACAAACGACAACCACTGAATTACAGGCTCCTGACTTAAATGGTGACAGGCACATACAGTAAATGGCGGGTCAAACATTTTTGCGAACGCTCAACCCTCCCCTTACCTGGGAAAGTGGTGTAACAGCACACAGAAAGAACAAATTGTAAACATCAGGTAAAATAAGGGCTTGCCTCATATGATCGAAGAACCAAATAAAATAAATAATATTGCATTTATATGTATTGCATTGCATTGTTTTGCACCCTTATTGTATTGTTCTGCTTTGCTCTGCTTTACTCTGCTTTGTCCTGCTTTGCTCTGCTTTGCTTTGCTTTGCTTTGCTCTGCTTTGCTCTGCTTTGCTCTGCTCTGCTCTGCTTTGCTCTGCTTTGCTCTGCTCTGCTATGCTCTGCTTTCCTTACAAAATAAAAGTACTACGAGTTACAAATGAAATGCAAATTTAAAGAGAAATGGGTGGGAGAGTTTTTGAAAAAATAAAAAAACGACGAGATGTTCATTAAAACAAATCCATTAGTTGATCGACTTTTCAACTGTTGAAAAAAAATAAGTTTACACAAAAATCTAGGGTATTAAAACACCTGACTTCCTGAAAGTGATCATTAAAAGTGAGTACTATTCACCGAAAAGTTAGTCCAATACAATAATGATTAATTGTATTTTTGTTACCAATAAGAAAAGGTTTGTTATTAACTAATTAATATGAAAGGCAGTCCAAACAAAGAAATTCCTTCAATATATCAATATATAGAACCAGAAGTCCATTACTCTAGTAATGGACTTCTGATAGAACATATAATCTAATCTAATCTAATCTAATCTAATCTAATCTAATCTAATCTAATCTAACTTATCTTTAAACCCCCTTTGTAGAGGAACCATATTTTCATATGTAGAACAGGTTCTCTCTTTATATACAGTGCTGCTTCTCCTTCCACCATTGGAAATTGGAAATCACATATCATTGCTTCTAACAATACTGGTATACACTGATATTCCAGTATTGTAGTATTTTTGAAAAAAAAAACCACAATACTGGAATAAAATTTTATTCCAGTATTGTAGTATTTAAAAAAAAACAAAAACACAATACTGGAATAAAATTTTATTCCAGTATTGTTAACAATATTTATCTTAATCAGTTTATTTTATTTGCGTTATTGTACGTTGTTAACGTTCAATCTACTGCGGTTATTAACTACCTCTTTTCCGGAAATTATACAAGTGTGCACCATCTATGGTTTTGTATTTACATAAGGTGAAGGTCACTGAAAATGGCTACTGTTGCGAGGAACGTGCGAGCACTGTTTAAATTTCACCCAACAGTTCTTAGACGATCAATTTGTAGATTTAGTGCAGTGTCATATGTACACAATAGACATCAAACAAATGAAATATGTTGCTTGAATTCCCACAAACTTCTATCCAAGGTAGATAATTGAGTTATCGGCTTTCCCATTTTTGAAGGACACACAATCAGGAGATGCAGAAAAATCATGTGTTATTGAGTAGCTCAGCTATTTATGATTTTTTTTTGTAATTTTATTGTTTGGGCTTAGAAATAACCTTTAAGGTAATGCCAACAAAAGCACATATCATTCACAAAGTTCAAATACAATATCAGATTCTTCAAAAGAACAATGAAGAAAGTGTAGCAGTGCTTCCCCTCACCTCTATGTTATAGATTTATAACCGCCATACATTACTTGAGCTAGTGGGGTACTCCTGTAGCTCAGTTGGTATAGCCCAAGATTACTCTGATGTCCAACGGCTGTTTTGCCAGACAAGCCATGCAAGCTGGGGACGTCAGAGCTCGTCCAATATCAAAAAGTGGATATTTGCCCGTCCAAAATGGATGAGCCGCTTCGTTGCTTCTGGAGAAGACTGACGGCCTTGGGTCCATATAAATCGGGCCTCAGTTTGTTCATTTTTCATTTATCTCTTCATTTATGCAAGTTTCACCTACATGTATCTGCCACCCTTTATTTTCTCATATTTGATATTTGAACAGTTTTCACAGTGACCCATCCATTCCTGTATTTTAACTTTCATTTTGAAAAATTGTCATGTGACAACAAGAAAAAGTAAACCTCAATGCATTATGGGAGCTGATTTATGCAATTGACCCTGGGTCAATATGAATACATAATCTAACACTTCGTTCATTTACGATGCAAATAAGCTGAATGGCCGAGGATATTCCGATTGTTATCATGGTTGCTACTAAAAGTTTATTGCGGAAATTAGCATAAAAATTTGCATACTTCAGTCTCGAGGCCGCGAAGTCTCTCGTAACTTGACATCCATTTGAAAATAAAAGTTAATGCAGGAATTGATGGGTCACTGTGAAAACTGTCCAAATATGAGAAAATAAAAGGTGGCAGGTAGGTGAAACTTGCATAAATGAAGAGATAAATGAAAAATGAACAAACTGAGGCCCTATTTATTTGGATCCAAGGCCATCAGTCGGCTTCAGAAGCAACGAAGCGATGCATCCATTTTGGACAGGCAAATATCCACTTTATGATATGGGACGAACTCTGACGTCCCACGGCCCCAGCTTGTCTGGCAAAACAGCCGTTGGACGTCAGAGTAATCTCGGACTAAGTTGGTAAAGCAGTGGCTTACTGTGCCAGGGGTTCCTGGTTCCAATCCTGGTACAGTAATTCATTATCCACTATTCCTTACATCTAAGTGGAGGATTGAATAATTTGGATTACCACATGCAGGGTTTTGTACTGTGAGAGTTCTTCTATTGTCAAATTTTCATCTATGCAGATCCCTGCTGTGTACATAGTTTAACAACCGATGACAATGGAACGTCAGTATTAATTTTTACTCGTTAAAAATTACGGACAAAATTAAAAATATTCAGGATGTTTCTAGAATTGATATGTTGGCGAAAGGTTTTAATAAAAAATTAGTGTTGGTCAGGAAACCCTTAACACATACCTTATTTATATGGTTCAGTTATCTTTTAATTCATAGGATGTGAACAAAAGTTATTGATTTATTAAATTAATATTCAACATGTTCAAGAAAAAGAAATACAAAACTACATCTGGTATTCACTCATTTCAGACTTATTTTTACAATTTCTTTGTGGTCAATCATGGTTGTCCAAGTATACATAATAAATGTATGTCTTAAGCATAGTTTACCAACACTGTTTAGGTACATGTATACATTTATTTGCCAATGGTGTTGTTAAAGGTTTAGATATTGGGTAATGCTTTTTATCATACTAACTTTTACATGTACGTGTAGTGTTGACATGCCTATTTTTGCTCATGAGAACCAAAAAAGAAGAAAACTTGCCGTACTCAAAAGGCAAGATTCCTGAAAAGAAAGATGGACAACTCAATAATCCTTCAGGTGCTCTATAAAAGGTCAAATTGGTGCTGAAGATATTTTCTCATATACATTTATATATAAATATTTACTTTTTGTTCTTATAAGATGTATATAAATATTTCTTTGTAGTGATACCGATTATCATTTTCAGCTAAGATATACTAAAAGTGCAAAAGTGATTACATCAGCAAAACCTTTGTACTTGATTACATCAGCAAATTATCTGTCTGGTTACATCAGCAACAAAACACTCTTAAAGTTGCAGCATGCAGTTTTATTTAAGTATATAATTTATTACCTCAGCAAAATCTAACATATCAGCTGAAAATTTGTCTTCATGGTTAAATCAGAGAAAAAAAAACATTTTAAAGTTTCGGCATACTAATATTTAAAAGTTTTTGAAGGAAAACAGCACTTACAATTTGAAAAAAAAATTAAACGGTAAAATTGAAGAGACAGAGATTTGGAAATGTTTTGTTAGTAGATTGTGTCATCTTGTTAGACAATCCATTACAAATTTGACATTGATATCATGTTGATAGCAACCCAGTATATAAAACTATATATATTCAGTCCTACTGTAAAAAATATATGGTCTTCAGGTCATTCATATTGCTTTTTTCCTGTCAATTAAGTTTCAGCCCTTTTTCATGTTGTATAAGCTTTCTCTCTGGTATCTCTTTTCAGAACCAAAAAATATTATATGTACATCATGTACATATGTATAAGAAAAAATTTGGAGGATGTGATCTTGCCCTGTCTGACACACCACATTCTTACAACATAAGATAACCAATGGGTCTTGATGGTGTATACAGGATAGAAAATAATTGGCAAAAATTTGAGAATAAAGAGAAAAATTGGCTACAGAAAATAAAGTATAGAGAATGATTGACCAAATACAAAATTACAGTAACAAATACTGAATAGAGAAAAATGGTCTATAAAATGAAAGAAAACAGAAATGGAGTCCCCCATCCAGACCCTCTTACATATTAAGTACAAGATAATCAATATTTTCTGCTTCAGATTTCACCTACAATTTTGACCTCTGGAGTGCGGTTTTATGGAAAAGCAAAATCGCTGCAGCCAGAAGAGATTACAGAACGTGTCATGAAAGTGTTGAAAGCTTATGACAAAATAACAGCAGACAAGGTATGATATTATATACATAATTCTCTATATTTCCAGACACCAATTTTAAACCTAACAAGATCATATGGTGCAGCTGTTCCAATGACCTTTGATGCTATTACACAGAGGGTCATGCTTGTTCTAAGATTGTATGACAAAATCAACCCAGAAAAGGTAAGAAAAGGACTTGAAATATTCTGATTGACAATCACATTTGAACATTTTGACAGGTCATCACAAAAAAAATGTTTTCAGATCTATACCCCGCAATTCCTCAGATTGAAATAATGGTCAAGTATGTAGGTTATAGATTCAGTAATACATGCAATGATTAATTTTAAACAAGTAAATAAAATATTTCCTATTTTATACGCCCGTTTACGGGACGTAATATGGTATACCGTTGTCCGTCCGTCCGTCCATCGGTCGTCAACTTGTCGGGCATTAACTCAAAAACACTTTAACGATTTTGCATAAAACTTTGGTGAATTGTTTATATCTAGTTACGTGAGCTCCATTTCGTTTTTTATAAATTTTAGATTTTACGTTTCTGAGTTATGGGGTTTTATTCATTAAAAAAAGGGGGATTTTCCAGTTTTCTGTCAATAACTCAAGAATGCTTTCACCAACTTGCAAGAAATTTTGGTTAATTGTTTATATCTATTGACATGAGCTCCCTTTTGATTTTTATAAATTTTAGATTTTACGTTTCCAAGTTTCAGGGTTTTATTCAAAAAAAAAAGGGGGATTTTCCAGTTTTCAGACAATAACTCAAAAATGCTTTCAGCAGTTCTCATGAAACTTTGATGAATTGTTTATATATATTGATGTAAGCTCCCTTCAGAATTTTATAAATTTTATTTGTTTATAGTCTGACAACAGATTTACTATTTTTTGTGCAACAGCATAGTGTATTGCACAACAGAAAGAAATCTTTAATTGAATATAAATTCAAATCATATAACCAATTTCAAGTTCTTTGACTACATTTATTCAGAAACCTATAATATGTCAAATATTTAATTACAATCCAAATTCAGACCTGTGTCAAGCTTGAATATTGTGACCATTTTTGCCCCAACTGACCAGGGTTGGACCTCTGCAGGCGTATCCAGCTGCGCTCAGCAAAGCAGTTTATTACAAACATCTTGTCAAATGTATCGTCCTGACATGTCTGATGTCTGCAATCGACCAATCACACAAGACAGAACATTCCAGAATTACACTTGACACAGTCCCCTTGCTACTCGGGTATGTAATGTGACTCAGATCTCAAAATGTCATAGAAGTTGGTGAGACTTTTTAAAACCCACACATTTCTTACATTATCATGGTTATGCAGCATATTTAAAAGGGGAAAGTAATATTTAAAAATTGGAGTTATTGGTATTCCCCCCCAACCCCCCTTATTTTTTTAAGCTGGCAGTATGAAGGAATCTGTCCGTCCGTCCTTTCATCCTTTCTACTGTCCCACTTTTGTATCCACGACTGCTCCTAAATTGCTTCACAGAACTTTCTCACATTTCCTTCCATACAATGTTATTGTGCACCTATTAATTTATTTTTTACCAGAATATTTTTTTTGATTTTTCGTACCAGAGCATGGATTTTGCCATTGCTATATTTTGGGTTGCCCATTTTCTATCTGCAACTCCTCTGAAACTCCTTATTACAATTTATGGAAACTTCAAACAAAACACACTGCATTTTTTTGGAGCCTTTCAATCAACTTAATTTTTATACGCCTGTTTATACTGTTCTCCATCCTTTTTGACTGTCCGTCTGGTGTCAACATGTCGGACAATTACTCAAATACGCTTTAACCAATTTTCATGAAACTTTGGTGAATTGTTTATATCTATTGATTTAAGATCCCGTTCAATTTTTATAAATTTATGACTTTACGTTTTCGAGTGGTTAGATTTTATTTATAAAAAAAAGGGGAGATTTTCCAGTTTTTGTACAATAACTCAAAAACGCTTTAACCAATTTTCATTAAACTTAAGTAAATTGTTTATATGTATTCACGTTAGCTCCCTTTCAATTTTTATTAATTTTAGATTTTAATTTTCCGAGTTCACTAACATGTCTTGCTGTTCTTATCCAAAACAATTGACAAATGCAATGACCTTTAAGACAATAGTTTTAGGGGTAAAGATTGCATTCATGAAACCCTTATGTGGATCCGATGGCTTGGTAGTTTTCAATTTTCCAGATTGTATCATAGTGCATTAGCACAACATTCTATACATTAAGGGAGACAGATTTATATAAGTTCTTCTTGTTTCTGAATCCTTGTATTTGGAATATAAATTTTCTATTGTATAATTGTAATTGCTGGTGCTTTTTTGAAAAATAAAATATTGTTTAAACTAACATTCCATACATCCTACCTATACAAATTTCAAGAAATTTATCATTGGAATATATATTCAGATAATCAAGTTACAAAATTATGTGTTTGGTATAACCATACTTATCAAGAAAAATAACATAAATTGTGCAATTATCTGTAATTAATGATGTCATTGTTAAAGTTATATTTAAAATTGGAGTTATCTTCCTTTATACATAGATGAAGTTGAAACAACTACAATTATATCTCCAATTCATAGTAATCATAAAGTAATGCCTTCCAATGCATAATACATTGCAATGTTTAATTTTTATTTTTCCAATGCAAAATGAATGCAATCTTTACTCTAATGTGCTCACTTTGATTAAATTGTCACAATGTGATGTCAAATGTTTTCCTCTGTAACATAAAATTACAGGAAAACTTCAAAATTACTACTCTTGATTTCCTCTCTTCCCATGATAGAGGTACATTACATGAAATTTTGTGGTTTCATTTTTTTTTTGAAATAAATAGTGCAAAGGATCTACACAAACTGATTTTTGAACATGTCTTTCAGCTTACTGAGGATTCTCATTTTATGAATGATATGGGTTTAGACAGCTTAGATCAAGTGGAAATAATTATGGCCATGGAAGATGAGTTTTGTAAGTACACAGAAATGATGTTATATACACCAGTTTAATTTCCTTAAATACAGATTGTCACTTGGAGCTTAGTTTTAATTGTGGTGTATAAAGATATTAATGATGTGGTATGGTTGTTGATGAGATAACTATCCATCAAAGATAAAAGGTCAATTGTGTGAACAATTACAGGTCACTGTGATGCCAAAATAAAATCAGTAAAACCCATATTGTATAATAAATAGCTCTAAAAGCCTAGAACGACAAACTGAACAAGTCAAAAGACCAGCAGCCTAATTTACCGGTATACTAAAAAAGTAAATGAAAAATACTTATGACAAAGAAAACACTGGTATACCACCATCTGGTTTGGGACAGGCACATTAAGAATGTAGAAGGGTTGAATATGTTTTGTGTGCACTTGTTGTCTCCCTTACACCAGAGCAAATAGTTTGACTGATGTGGGATAGAAGAATGATTATACTGATAATTTTATACTTGAAATGCTCTATTTGAAATTACAACTTACATTTTGTTGACTCTTTGTTTTGTTTAGCTTTTGAAATACCCGATTCTGATGCTGACAGATTAATGAGACCAAGAGATATTGTTCAGTATATATGTGATAAAGAAGATGTAATAGAATGATATTACTTTCAAATGTAGGTAAGAAAGGTCAAATCAAATTAAAGTTCCTGATCTACCTTCATCTGAAATATTTTGAGACATGAAGAATTTCATTCATCTTTATTGTTGATTTTTAAAATTTTAAAAATTAGAAACATTTTCAAATTTTTATGTAAAATACTATTCTAATGAAAAGATGAGGTAAAGGAGGACATGAGAATCTAAACTTAATGTTATAACAGAACTATCTCATGTTTTTCTAGTAAATTCTCCAGACAAGAAATTCAATTTTCACTTGAAAATATGGTAATTTCTTTGGACTTTGTAAGGATATGTATGCAATCTGTTATCTGCAAATAATTGTATTTTTCTGATAGGCCTTGTCAGGAATGATCCCTTTTGTTCATGTCATCACTTTTATAGTAAAATAGAATGGGAGGAAAATTTGACATTATTATTGATTGTAAATAAATGAAGAATGAAACAAAACGTGATGATTATTAAGAAAATATACTATATCTAGGAAAAGTATAGATCATATAAAATAAGAAGATGTGGTATGATTGCCAATGAGACAGCTATCCCCCAAATGACATAGAAGTTAACAATTATAGGTCACCATACGGCCTTCAACAATGAGAAAAACCAATACCGCATAGTCAGCTATAAAAGGCCCCTAAATGACAAATGTAAAACAATTCATACGAGAAAACTGATGGCCTAATTTATGTACAAAATAATGAATGAAGGAGAAGCTTAACCTCTTTTGTAGCTACAAGTGATTGGTAGAGACTTCGACAGAATCTTTCTAACATTATACTATTTTGCACCTATATTTTTTATCAAATTAATTTAAGGTTTTATGTAGAAAACATCATGAACATGCACTTTGCCATATCTTTACGAATTTTAAATTGTATTTAAACATTATGATATACACTTGTTATGTGTATATCCTACAACTTTGTTGATATAGTCCCTGATATAGTCCCTTTGAATTCTGCGTAAACAACTTATGTGAAGATATAAATATTTCACTGCATCTTGCAAATATTACAAGCAGTATACAAATGACATTTCATTAAAAGCTCTCACTGCAATACTGTGGTTCACAGGGTTGGATCGACATATTTCAATCAATTAAAAACTTGTGGAGTATGTTTATTCAAATTCAGTGTAATGATAAAAAGTGTTTGTCTTTTGCAGGTAGAAAAAGGAAGGAAATATTTGAAGAAAAGAACTAATATTACGACTTTAAGCATTGTGTTACATCAATAATGTTCCAATTCAGTGTGTGAAATTGTCAATATTTGTTAATTCAGTAAATTTTACAATATGATTTTTTTTTATTTCCATGTTCCTGAGGTCTCACAGATTACAGTAAAATTAAATATCTCCTCAATCCAGTGATAAAACGTTTTACTGGTACAAGGGATACCAAGAGCTCTTGTCATCACTTATTGTTAATCATGAAGAGTTTAATCATTATTCTTCAACATAGTAACCTCATTGTTCAAGACACATACTTCAAATAATATAACAATGAGGAGATGTGGTATGATTGCCAATGAGACAACTATCCACCAGAGTTACAATGAAGTGGTAGTAAGCAATGATAGGCCACTGTTCCGCCGTCAACAATGAGAAAAACCCATACCGTATAGTCAGCTATAAAAGACCCTGACATGAAAAATGTGAAACAATTCAAACCAGAAAACTGACTGACCAATTTATAACAAAACAAATTAGGAAAAATAAATCTGAAAGACATAGGCCAAAACTCACTATTCTACAGGCTCCTCACTTGCGACAGGCACATAAATATAGAGAGGTTAACATGTTTAGAGTGTGCAACAGCACAACATACAAACAAACTAAAAATCATTTGCAATTGGATTAACTCAACAGATCAGTAAGTGGCACAAAACCACTAACATTAAAGCAATAGAAACATCACAAAAGTTCATCAATAGTTCATTTTGTGAAATACCCACCTTCAAGAGTGGTGGCTCTTATTGCATTCACCTTGTAAATCATTCTGTTTGATTAACAAATATTTTCATCAAGGGTTTCTCAACTACTTATAAACAGAATGTTTTCTTACTTGGTCAACAGTCATGGGTTGTACTTAGTGAGCAATATGGAATCCTTTAACAGCTACTTTCAGTTTGCTAATACTCAATTTTTCAATATGTTGAATAAACTCTTGGTGGTCTCGTGGTTGTGTGCTTACCTCAAGTGCAGGAGGTCTTGGTGGTCTTGTGAAAGAGTGCTTACTTCAAGTGCAGGAGGTCTCTGCAACCGTCTTGGTGGTCTCGTGGTTGTGGGCTTACCTCAAGTGCAGGTGGTCTGTGCAACCGTCTTGGTGGTTTCCTGGTTGTGTGTTTACCTCAAGTGCAGATGGTCTGTGTAACGGTCTTGGTGGTCCCGATGTTTTATGTTTACCTCAAGTGCAGGAGGTCTCGGCAACGGTCTTGGTGGTCCCGATGTTTTATGTTTACCTCAAGTGCAGGAGGTCTCGGCAACGGTCTTGGTGGTCTCGTGGTTGGGTGCTTACCTCAAGTGCAGGTGGTCTCTGCAACCGTCTTGGTGGTCTCGTGGCTGTGTGCTTATTTCAAGTGCAGGAGGTCTCTGCAACCGTCTTTGTGGTCTTGTGGAAATGTGCTTACCTCAAGTGCAAGAGGTCTTGGGTTCCTTTCCTGGCTAGGACAAACAAAACTCTTTTGAAATTTGTGTTCGACTCCTCTGACAGGTAAGCAGAATTTAGGAGTTGGAGCAAATGCTGTTTGTTTCAGAGTCAAAATAATGTCTGGTAGGGAGACATGTCTTCCAGGGGACTGTTACCTTATGAGCGAGAACACTAAAAATCTGAGTTAGCATACTGGCATAGTACAAAGCAGGGTATATTTAAATTTCTTTCACATGCTATTGTCTGTTTTAAAATATGTGTAATAATTGCCGCTGGATGTGTTAAGCTGTCATTAATCTACAAGTTCTACTGCTTATAAACACTAAGGTACCCAAGGACAACTAGTACACAGATATGAGTAATGCAAAGTTGACATTAAAAGTTTTTGCTATTCCAATCAATCTATTTTATTACAGAAAAACATACAATTAAAAGCACATCACAACACTAAATTGGCCGAGTACATTTAGTAATAATTAAAACAAGTATGGGACCGAAACTTTTCTTTGAATGTGTAAACGACCAAAATGTAAGTCTCTTAGTGAGTAATGAATGAACCTGGATAGTTAAAGTACTCACTATCGAATAAGCTCATAATTATACCTAAATTTTAAGAAAGGCTGTTATGTCTTGTATGGTGCATGCATGCTTGCTCCAAGTTATATGAATGTTTGTCACAAATACCTAACTGAAAGATGATCTCAAAATTTAAACCTGATATTAATTAATGAAGTGACATTCTTTTTTTTTTATTAAACACTTACATATAAAACTTTAAACAACCCTAGCTCTGAGGCTGATTTAAGGGGGTATACTTATTGAGCCACACATGATGAATGCATAGACCTTTTACATGTCCCACTCCAAACGTTGCCTAGTTTGAGGTAAAAAAAAAACCACTCTAAGTCGGTGAAAATATGTCAGAATGACTCATTTATTTGGAAGGCTGCTTTATATATTCTCCAAAAAATGCATTTTATCACACCAAGGCATATGACAGTCACATGTGAACCGCGGCTTCAAAGTAAACAATCATGATAATTCAATGAAACGTAAAATATAGTTCAGAGTGACTTACTTTTTGTGGGAAGCTGTTATTTTCTACTGGATGTATATGAAGTTATATGCACTCTTAATCATATACATAAATGACATGAGAACTTGGTTTTCGAGTGAAACTTCAGGATCGGGGATACTCAAATAACCCCCAAACTCTGTATAAGTGGCAGAATTAATAGCATTTCTTCCCTTATATTTATTCTTTGCCTTCTACATGAAGTCACAGTCAAACCTTGGATATAAAGATCAACCATTTAAAGCAAAACATGACTTGTCAGGTCATCATTTTGTTGTCTCGCTGTATTAATACTTATGCATGTTGCCCGAACCTCAATTTAAATGGCACCTTTCTTATAAGGTCGTGTTTTCCTAGTCCCAAGGAGAACTTTATATTCAGGTTTGACAATCGTATAATACCGATTTCCATGCACATGCTAGGATGAAAAATTTTGTCCTGCATTTTTTTTTTAGTTGTAATCTCTGTCCTGCATTTTTATTTTTCACTCTATTCGGTCCTGCTTTTTTTTTTTAAGTTTATCCTGACTTTTTTTTACCTAAATTGTCATCCTGACTTTTTTTTTGGCAAGTTTCTCATCCTGCCTTTTTTTTTACTCAAAACTCCTGTCCTGCCTATTTTTTTCAAATTTCATCCTAGCCCCTCCCCCCCCCCCCCCCGATAAAAATCAAATGGTAGCTCCCTAAGAGAAGAAAAAGATACCATGGGGGTATTCAAAATCCATAAGTTGACAGAAAACTCGCAATACCATCATCAAAAAGAAAAACAAGGTCAAAAGTCAAGGATTTTATTGATATAAAATTTTTAAAAAAAATCTGGATTGTCATCAACCACACTCAGAACAGAACAACCTTTAGTCATTATTATAATATATATAAATGTATAATCAAAACAAAAAGTGCAAAAAAAAATTAGAGAAAAAACGATTTTTTTTCTTCAATTTGACTGAAGAGGTACAAGCTTACACACAGTTATTAATGTCCATATGATAATATAAATACATAATGGTTAAAGATAATATATAATACAAAAATTTTTTTTATAAGTGATATATAGTGAAATAAATTAAATTAATAAACATCTCAATTTGTAAATTTCACTAATGCCTTTAATGCAACATTTAGTGACACCATAATCATTATTTCAACATACGAGATGGAAGTTTTCAAGATCTGAAAGATGATAAAAAGAAAGTATAATATCAGAAATTTTCTGATAATTTATTTTTTAATTCTGGAGTTTAGCACATTTTACTCCCCAGTAGAAAAAAAAATAGTTTAAAAAGCGGAAGTAAACTCCTCATAATTATACTCCATCTCAAGCTACCTGACTGAGAATGGTTTTCACAGTCGGGTAGAGTGAAGATGTAGCCGATCAACTCCCGGGACTCTCGATTTCAGAAACATGCATAGCTGATCTGTACGTATCTTTAAAAAAAAACCTCTCAAATTGTAGTGGTTCCAGCAAGTATCCTCAAAATTAAATAATGATCCAGTTTCATTTGTACGAATGTTCAAATGTTCAGCTCAAAGACATCTTGAATTTTAATTCCAAAGAGAAAATCTGAGAATTGTAAGTTTAGCTTGTGTTATTTGTCCTCAATGCACATGGCAAAGTAACATTTTACTCACGAATTCATTGGCATATTTTGTATCTCTCTGTGGTTCATACCCACAGGTACGAGACGAGAATGGAAAAAAAATATATGTTATAAACTGAATACACTCTCGTCACTTATACTTGTGTTTATATCCACATATGTTTCAAATACTGGATCCACCATTGCTCAATTAAAACGGTATTTTTAATTTTTCTGTTTCGTCAATTGTCAAATCGCACATTATTTTCGTTATAACTTGAAAATCAGGGAATTTCTGAAACAAAAACCCGATTTTCACAAGTCAAAAAGATAAACAAAGCTGTATTATTTAATCAGTTATCAATTATCAAATTATTTAACGTTTATATTTAATATTATTTAAGGGGGAAGGTGGGGTCCATTAACAGGTTAACATTTTTTTTTAATTTTGCTGAAAACAGTAAATTAGTCAATAACAGTAAGCAGCACGTCTATTTTCGAAATAACAGTTAACAAAAGTTTAAAACTGCCTAAAACAACTTAAAAGAAAAGATCTTGTCCTCTCATTTAAGGTAATAATATTACATTAAATATTTTCGATGAAAAATAACAGTTGATAAGGAAAATATTCTAAAAGATATCACCACTTAAATATGAAAACAATAAGGAATAAAACACAAAAATGTCATATAAGTCTGCAATTCTTTTTCTTTCTCAGACGAGCAGGTGGTGGGTTTAAAGCAGCTCGGATAGACTCGTCGAATATAGGTTTCAGGCCTTTCATCGTCATCGCAGAGCATTCCATATACTTTACTGCTTTAATATCCTTGGCCAGTGCCATGCCTTGTGGTGCAGTTATCGGCGACAGATGCTTGGCTTTGAGCGACTCCAACATTTCTTTGTCATCGCGCAGGTCCAACTTTGTGCCAATAAGAATAATAGGTGTATCTGGACAGTGGTGAAGGATTTCTGGATACCACTGAAACAAAAACAAGAATAAAGTAAAGTGGAACCGCCCTCTATTACTTGTCTTTGACCTATAATGGTTTACCTTTACAAATTGTGACTTGGATGGAGAGTTGTCTCATTGGCACTCATACCACATCTTCTTATATCTATATAGTTTATTAGACATATAGCCCAGTGTTCTTGATAGTTCACTGGCGTTTCAACTTTAAATCAAGAACAATAATGTCTTATTTGGATTTTTAATATTAAATTTCAATAGAACTAAACTATTTTTTTCACTTCGCTCTTAAAACAATTTATTTTCTCAAGAAAAATTTGCCTCTAAACGTTGAGCAACCAAAAATCAATCACTCAATGAAGAATCTTGAAATCAATGAATTCATCTAGAAATAAAAGCAGATTGTATCTGAGGACACGAATGCCCCCGCTCAAGCTTGGCAATTTTCCAAGTTAAAAGGGACATAACTCTAGAACGGTAAATGACTCACAATCTAAATTCAACTCTTGTCTGAGTGTTGTGGTTCTTAGCATTTTGTATGAGTTTCATAAAATTTGCATGAGGCAAACTAATGTTAGAGTACGGAAACGAAAATGGGACGAACGGACGGTCAAGGGTAACACTTAATGCCCCCGTTGCCTCTGGCGGGGCATAAAAAGCATGCCCACTCTACATTAGATGAATGGTTGGTTCCTTACTGCATATGTATACAAGGGTCCCAAATTTGATTTCCAACTGGTATACAATCTCACTGTGGTAATTTTAGATTGAAAATCATTTTCAAAGATTTCAAAAGTACCATGATCAAAATTGTAACTCATGCTTACAGACAGACTTGTTTAAAAAATTTCACATTTAAGTTGACTGATAGTACCCGTACAATAACGATTTCAAAAAGGCAAAGGATGTAAGTGCAAAATTTTTCAAACGACTTAGGTAATTCCGGACCGACACATATACGAGAAATGTTATCACCTTAAAAATCCCTGGTTACATGTATGTAAAGACAGAGTTTTAAAATATCTGCAACCCCCAAAACAATCATGGAGCATATAGTTATATAAATCCGTTTGTGTTTTCGTCCGTGTGTCCAAAATGACTACTATTCGGATGACAACTGGAGAACTTCTTGCCCGATTGGAATGAAATTTGCGAAGATGGAAGATGGAAGAAGCCCACAGGCACTTGTCTCTGAAACAAAAATTATATTAAGGAATATTGGATTTTTTGTTCAAAGACAAGTGCCTGTGGAGAAGTCTATTGCATGATTTTGGGCCAATAGGTCAAAGGAGAAGGTAATTGTTGATAAAAAATACTTGTTTTGCTTGTTGAAAAAATGTTTATCGAATGATAACTTGAGTTTACTTTGCTTGAATGGATCGAGACCTTCATAGATTAAAGATATATAATGAAGGAGAAGAAACCTATTGGTTTTGGGGTCAATATGTTAAAGGTCAAGGTCACTGTTGCTTAAGAATGAAGATTTGTTTAAATTTTGTTCCGGAATTGTAACTTGATTTTCCTTTTTTTTTGGTTTGTACTGAAACTTATATAGATGAAATATATAGAAAAGAGGAAGAATCCAATTGATATTCTGGTAAAAATTTCAAAGGTCAAGAATAACACTTGAAATGTAAATATTTTCTCAATAAATCAATCTAATTAAAATTAAATCTCCGCACTTGCTCCTTGTTGTTTATATGTCGCGCGTGGCGTGACATATAAACAACGAGGAGCAAGTGCGATGATTTAATTTTAATTAGATTGTCAATAAATGTAACGTTCGTGGAGCATCAGTTGACAGTACCAGCTTTAATTGCGTTTGTTTTTAATGTACTAATTTTGTATACTAAGAACTATTTCATCTTTGTACATATTTGTGACGATGTGGCATATACTATCACTATGTAAATTTATCGAAATCCATGTGGAAAATACAAATTGGTTTTGATGTTTAAATAAAACTTAATAAAAAGGAAAAAAACCTGCCACGTCCGATCTGTGTTTTTGTTACATGGTTTTCTGCTTTGTATCAATCTGATGAGTTAAGCACTTTTCGACTGATTTTTATAGTTTGTTCTTATGTTATACTGTTACACCACTGTCCCAGGTTAGGGGAGGTTTTGGCACCAACAAACTAGTTTAACCCCGACCAACATAAATAAAATGCTTCGCTGGGGCGCAGCTTGATACGACCGCAGAGGTCGAACCCTGAACAGTTGGGGCAAGTATGGACACAACATTCAAGCTTGATACAGCTCTGAATTTGGATTGTTATTAAATATTTGACACAGCATAGGTTTCTGACACAGAAAGAATGTGGTCTAAGAACTTGAATTTTTTTAATTTACCTATTATGGTCCAATGTCCAAAATCAAAATACATGGTTAGATTCAGCATATCAAAGAACCCCATATATTCAATTTTTGTTAAAATCAAACAAAGTTTAATTTTGGACCCCAACTTGGACAAACTTGAAAACTGGGCCCATAATCAAAAATCTAAACACATGTTTAGATTCAGCAGTAAAGAACCCCAAGAATTCAATTTTTGCTAAAATCAAACTAAGTTTAATTTTGGACCCTTTGGACCTTAATGTAGACCAATTTAAAAAACGGGACTTAAAATTAAAAATCTAAATACACGGTTAGATTTGGAATATCAAAGAACCCCAATAATTCAATTTTTGATGAAATCAAACAAAGTTTAATTTTGGACCCTTTTGACCTCAATATGAACCAATTTGATAGCGGGGCCCACAAATAAAAAATCTAAATTCATGGTTAGATTCAGCATATCAAAGAACCCCATATATTCAATTTTTGTTGAAATCAAAAAAAGTTTAATTTTGGACCCCAACTTGGACCAACTTGAAAACTGGGCCCATAATCAAAAATCTAAACACATGTTTAGATTCAGCATATCAAAGAACCGCAAGAATTCAATTTTTGTTAAAATCAAACTAAGTTTAATTTTGGACCCTTTGGACCTCAATGAAGACCAATTTAAAAAACGGGACCCAAATTTAAAATCTAAAAACACGGTTAGATTTGGCATATCAAAGAACCCCAATAATTCAATTTTTGATGAAATCAAACTAAGTTTAATTTTGGACCCTTTTGACCTCAATGTGAACCAATTTGATAGCGGGGCCCACAAATAAAAAATCTAAATACATGGTTAGATTCAGCATATCAAAGAACCTCATATATTCAATTTTTGTTGAAATCAAACAAAGTTTAATTTTGGACCCCAATTTGGACCAACTTGAAAACTGGGCCCATAATCAAAAATCTAAATACATGTTTAGATTCAGCATATCAAAGAACCCCATATATTCAATTTTTGTTGAAATCAAACAAAGTTTAAATACTGGACCCTATCTTGGACCAACTTGAAAACTGGGCCCATAATCAAAAATCTAAACACATGTTTAGATTCAGCATATCAAAGAACCCCAAGAATTCAATTTTTGTTAAAATCAAACTTAGTTTAATTTTGGACCCTTTGGACCTTAATGTAGACCAATTTAAAAAACAGGACCCAAAATTAAAAATCTAAATACACGGTTAGATTTGGCATATCAAAGAACCCCAATAATTCAATTTTAGATGAAATCAAACAAAGTTTAATTTTGGACCCTTTTGACCTTAATATGAACCAATTTGATAACGGGGTCCACAAATAAAAAATCTAAATACATGGTTAGATTCAGCATATCAAAGAACCCCATATATTCAATTTTTGTTGAAATCAAACAAAGTTTAATTTTGGACCCCAATTTGGACCAACTTGAAAACTGGGCCAAAAATCAAAAATCTAAATACATGTTTAGATTCAGCATATCAAAGAACCTCATATATTCAATTTTTGCTAAAATCAAACAAAGTTTAATTTTGGACCCTTTGGACCTTAATGTAGACCAATTTGAAAACTGGACCCAAAATTAAAAATCTAAATACACTGTTAGATTCGGCATAACAAATAAATAAATGTGATCAAAGATTTTACAAATCTAATGCGCCATACTGTGCAATTAAAGATTACTTCTTGAAATTTTTCAATATTTGAAATTTGAAAAAAAAAAAATATTTGAAGAATAATTCTTTTTAATTTCTGAAATCTGAAATGAGAAAAAATTGACCTCCCACAATTTCTTTTTATCCCCCCCCCCCTTTTTTCCCCCAAAAAATTCTTTCCCTCAAGATATGGTCATAATCTCAATTCAAATTTCCAATGGAGTTGGCAACCATAATTACCCATTTAAATTTACCATAGTGCTAACTTAATCTATTTTATAATAGAATTAAAAATATAGTGTCAAATCTTTCATATGGATTTTTTTGTAAAAAAAAAAAGATGCAACATTTGCAGATATTTTTACTGGTCTTCCTTTATAAATATGCATTTCTTTAAACATAATTTAAAAGCAGTGTAAGGGAAGTAACCAAAACGTTGTATTTGGATTACCTCCCTTACACTGTATTAAATTACCTTTATTGTTCAATAACCATTACTTTATACATAATTTAAAAGCAGTGTAAGGGAGATAATTTCAATGATGTATTTGATTTATCTCCCTTACACTGCTTTAAATTATGTTTTGTACTAAAGTATTTGTCCATTAACCAGGACAACCTTGTTTTTCCCCCTTTTTTGCCCCTAATTCCTAAACGGTTTGAGCCATAACCCCCCAAAGCAAATCCTAACCATCCCTTTGTGGTATGGAAACTTGTAGTATAATTTCAGAGAGATCCATACACCGTTCCACAGTTATTGTCTGGAAACTAGAAAATGCTTATTTTTGGCCCCTTTTTCCTTAACTGTTGGTACCATAACCCCCAAAATCAATCCCAACCTATCTTTTGTGGTATTTAACCTTATGGTCAAATTTCAAAAAGATCCATTCACTTAAACTTAAGTTAGAGTGCGAAAACCAATGTGTCTTCGGACGACGACGACGACACCGGACGACAACGACATACCAATATACGACCACAAAATTTTTTTGCGGTCGTATAAAAATATGAAACAATTCAATTATGTTTGTTATAAAGTTTCATATTCCCTCAATGGTACAAGAATATTATTTCCAAATTGAAAATAAACAATTTAAAATCTATAATCATGACATGATATACAATATTTGTATGTGAATGTGTATTTTCAAAATTTAAAATGCATTTTATTTTTTGTGTGCAATGATTTAAGAAAATAAACCCCTCATTTCTTGGCACAAAAACTGTACAATAAAATCAGATTTAAATGTGTGATGAAACATTTTTGAGGGCTTTACTTTTTGGTCCCTTGCAAAGACTTTGTTTTCAACAAATACAATCCACTAAAGTTGGAAAATGAAGGATATGGAGTGGATGTTCAAAAGAAGATATCCAATGCCTCAAATGAAAAACATTTTAAGTACTGTTTATCTTGACAGTAGTTTACTTTAAGTATTGATTTAAATAAACAACTGCGCCACGAGCGCATGATACGCACATTGTCTTGTGTGTGATGTTTTATGCAATAATCATAAAACGTTTCTGAGATACGGCACGACATGTGAAAACCCCCCTTTTTTTATAAAAAAATCAATAACTCTAAAATAAAATTTTGAATCATCACCAGAACGTATACAGATCTTTAAATTAATATAATTAAGAAGTGTGTAAAGTTTTAAGCAATAATCATAAATCGTTTTTAAGATACGGCGCGACATGTGAAACCCCCCCTTTTTTTTTACAAAAAGCTCAATAACTCTAAAATAAAATTTTGAATCATCACCAAAAAGTATACAGATCTTAAGATTAATATAACTAAGAAGTTTGTAAAGTTTTAAGCAATAATCATAAATCGTTTTTGAGATATGGCGCGACATGTGAAAAAAAATCCCCCTGTTTTAGATACAAAGTCCCGTAACTCACAACGTTTTAATCTTATTTTCACCAAAAAGTATACAGATCGTTTGACCATCATAAGAAACAACTATGTTAAGTTTCATGAAATTTGGATAAGTTGTTCTCAAGTTACAGTGCAACATGTGGACGCCGGACATTTGTATACCAGACGGGCGTATAAAAAGACAGTTAAATTTAATATAGTCATTTCTGAGTAGCATGAAATGTTTTATCTTAGGCTTTGGTTTCTACGAAACCTCAAATAGCTCTAATTGGTTTAGAATGCAACAGAATCATTTCACAATTCAAGCAACATACGGTGGATTCATTATTATTCATGGGATACCAATTTTCGTGGATTTCATGGTAACAGTGTACCAAGAATTTAATCCTCAACAAAATAAAATTTTCTATAGGCTTACAGTCGGACATTGACAACACCACAAAATTAAATATCCACAAAAATGCATTTTTTCCTCAATCCATGAAAATCGGTACCCACAAAAGTAAACAAATCCACAGCAATATAAATGATACTCAATTATATTTGATTAATGTCAATGGAAAGCAAACTTTTAACACAAAACAAGAATAGATATCTATGTCTACTGAATTATAAAAAGACAACAAAACAAAACAAAAATAAATTATATTAATATTTTATTGATCATTAAATGAAGCCTATATGAACATATACATTTGTTATATATATTCACATCAAATGAAAACATCAAAATACATGAAGTGAACATCATAACTTTTATAAGGTGTGTGGACTTCAGTTACAGAATAACCAACTCTCTAATGATAACAATTACAAAGTTATAAGTTACTCATACACTAGCCTTACAAAGGTTTTTGTAGATTTACAGTTCTTATTCTAGAGCAACAATCATGCTTTGAAAACTGAATTGACCCTAAAATTATATTTCATACGGTTCCCTTTCAAAGGGAGAACTGGTTTGCTGCACTGAGGATCTACAGTGAAAAGTAAAACTTCAAATATTTCTCTAATTTTCATTCTATTCAAACTTTTAATGAGATGAATTTTCTCTTTGTTTTAAGTACCACAAGTAGGTTTAAAAAACATACCATGTATTGCATCAAAGAAATACCTCCCAGATAATAAGGATGATTAAATAAGTCGCATCCACCATTTTGACAAAATCATGAGTACGCCACAGAAATGTCATCAGAATAAAACGCAGAAATCTAGAAGGAACAGATGTATAAATCTCTTGTCTGATATATAAAATTTCTAAATATTTCTTTTCTTTTATAAGAGTTTAGAAGATCATATTTCCCCTGTTACAGCCAAGCAGTCATGTAAACACGTATTTATTATATTCCATGCATAGCTAGATAAAAAACTTGGCACCATTATCTCAATTTAATGTAACAAAAAAGAACACATTTCAAACAAGGCCTTTGACTTATCCCTATCTTAAACTCTACGGTTTCTAATTAGATCTACACACATACATAGAAATATAAAAACATGTATATTAATAAGGTGACTAATACAGTGTTGTTACTTTCCACCATTACTTTTAGAATCTCTAATATAACTTAATGCTTAAGTTTTAAAATACTTCTCAATTCTCTTTAAAAACTTGTTGCAAAAGAGAAGCATACCTGAGATTCCAAGTTGTAATATATACGTCAGCCTCCTTTTGAGAAACATTAAATCCAGACAGCAAATACAAATTTACAAAATAAAATCATATTTTCTAACATCTTTTTAGTTGCTGAAACTATCTGCTCAACATTATCTACCACAATTCTAAACCAATCATTTTATCCCTTTTGACCATAGTGACCTCCCTTAGTGACCTTTTAAGAATGAAGATGATCTGAAGGCTGGGTGAAGAAATATATGAAAGTAGATAGAACAACTGTTATGATCCACAGTGATCCTTAAATTTCGATGATTATAAGTACATTATGAAAACACGAAAATATAACTACAAATGTATTGTTCAGCAAGCTTTGAAAAATCAACAAGTGAATTTAATTGTCTAAGAACAAATCTATCATGATTAGCCATACAATAATGTTACAAAAAGGAAATACAAATATTCAAACACTTGTAAAACAATTCAGTATACTTGTATTTTAAAGATTCAATATCTCCTAAAACTACATGTGTAACAAAATTAAAAAAAGTGCAAGACAATTTATAGTGGTTTTAATAAGTTTAATAAATGTGTACCTTCATAACTGCAAGTTGAGTCAATCAACTTTATTATTTTTTTGTCATTTAGAAACTTTACATCAATTTCCTTACAGAAAACAAGTAATGCTTCTAATATATTTCCCACTATATAAATGAGAGAAAACTGTGTATTTCTAAGAAATAATTCAAATGTACCAATTAATTTTTAGGTATTTATTATAGTTTTCACATACAAATATGTTTTGTCCACACTAAATATGAAACAATGTCACATTTCTACAGTCTCTGAAATGTAATAGTTAAGAAAAAATATCTCTGTACAATTTTATAGATATATAACATATGTTCAGTCTATGTACATTATCTATATTATAATCATGTACAATGTACATACACATGATACAAAGGATCATTTTCAAAAACAGAACAATAAACTTCTTATGATAAAAAATATAACAAATTCACAAATTATCCTTTGAGAAAAATTAAAAATAAAATTTTCTAGCTTTAATAAGAAGCAACACTAAAGCCAACAAAGCAGATAAAATCTTACACAGAAAGTACAGTCGTGAAGAGAGCTTTTCCATTAAAATAGCCCTTATATTTAACATATAACAGGCTATTATTTAAACTTGGAATTATTTTTAATTATGGAATTTGCATAATTTCTTGTTTTTGAAATTTTTAATAAATTCCATGTTTATTTGGACTTTAATGTTCTGTGCTGCGCACAACACTTTCTATTACAAAGAAGATAGTACATTTTCAATAGAATGTACTGTGCCGCGCACAACACTATCTATACAAAATACATTGTATGAGAAGTGTTATGCACTGCTCAAAACATTATTATACCAAATAAACATGGAATTTATTAAAAATTTCAAGCACAAGAAATTATGCAAATTCCATAATTGAAAATAATTCCAAGTTCAAATAATAGCCTGTTATATGTTATGTTTTCAAATGATAAGAGCATTTAATGACAATTGGATTCAATTTCAATTATGAACACATCTTATCATATGTTCGACTCAGGATCAGATGTGAAAGTGAATTTTCTGAAATTGCCAAAAATAAAAACTGTGGATTCACTATTAATAGTGGGATATCAATTGTCTTTGATTTTGTAGGGTGAACCACACATTTAAATGTTTTTCTAGACTTGTATGCAGACTTCTACAAAACCACGAAATCAAATATCCACGAAGATTGGTAACCATGAAAAAAAGTTTATCCACAGTATAATAATAATGATTTCACATTAGTTTGAAATATGAACATAAAACCAAAACGTTTTATTTGTTAAAAAGATTTTGTTTTAATTCATTGAACCAGAATGCTAAATATTATTTATGAATGAAATGAGTTTTAATCCTATAAAAAAGTTCATCAAACAAAATAGCACTAAATGTCCCAAAATTCCTTAGATCTAGTCATAAAATAAAAATCAAAATAATAACAATACTTTTGCAACGTCCATGTATTGTACCAGAAATGTGTAGATATTCCTTCTAACATAGAAAATATAAAAATAATTTGAAATATTAAACTGTGCAATACGAATCATCTTGTTCATTGTGCAAAAATAACTTGGTATTTTATCTATTAAAAAAGTTTTAAACAATGCCTCAAAATATCCAAGAAGTGTTTCAGTATTCAAGGTGCATTATGATATACTTCTGCACTTCTAATTCTTGATTTAAAGGCTTCCTGGTATTAAAGGCATAGCATGCAAATATGTTTGTTTCCATAATAATAATATAACGTTTATGATATACATGTATAACAAAAAAAAAAAGATTATTTGATTAAATCCCCTCAAAATTTTTTCTAGACAAAACCAATAACTTCTATTTACAACATTAATTTCCTTTTTAGATTCTGAACGAAAATTGGGTTTAAACTTTTAAACATATTAAAAACAAAAAAAATAACTATGCAGCTTAACAACCGTTGTATTTAATTCTCCATAAAATAATAAAGCAAATTTTGCTTTTCCTAAAGTAAGGAAATAAAATTTTATCAAAAACTTGGTCTCAATTATCATGATTATATTGATCAAGGTAAACCAACTTTAGTGTAGTTTTAAGACACAAACTTCTTGTGTAAAAACAAACATATTTAACGTTCAGCCTACGTACCACGACACACACCAATACTTTCTTCAATATCACATATTATGTCTATTAATAAATGAGAGTTTACTGTACTATATTTAATAACAAAAACATCCTCCCCAAAAACACATAAAAATCTATTAAGTTCCTCTATTATAGGACTTTGCACTTCTTTTTCTTTGGTTTGGGTTTAGGGCACAGCACAGCTCGGATAGCTTCATCAAACACTGTTTTCAGACCCTTCTGTGTCAAAGCTGAACATTCTAAATATTTGACTGCGTTGATTTCTTTTGCCATGGCCAGTCCCTGGGGGTATGTGATTGGCGACAGTTTCTTCTCTCTCAATTTCTCTACTGTTTCTTTGTCTTCCCTCAGATCTAGTTTTGTGCCTACCAATATAATTGGTGTGTTTGGACAATGATGACTAACTTCTGGATACCACTGCAAAAGATAAAAGGAATGAACATAAACTAGCAATAAAATATGACCATGTGAGCTATATAACACCTGGGTGCAAACTACAACAATTGAAGCACAAATAATACTTTTGATAATAAAGAATTTTATTTATTTTACATATTTCACAAACAACATTATTTTGTTATCAACTTACTTTTGTTCAGTTGATTTTTTTTGAAATACTATTCTATTTAAAACAAAATTTAATAAAAGCTCTCCCATCCATTTAAGTTTCTTTATACTGTGGATTCACATGTTTTTGGTGGTACCAATTTTTGTGGATTGAAGAAAAATTGTATTGTCGACAATATTTGATTTCTGCATACAAGCGTATTGCAACATTTGTTGAACATTTAAGTTTTGGGGTATCTTATACTCATGAAGTCCACGAAAATTAGTTCCAAACAAATGGTCACAAATCCAGTCATGACAGTAACTTATTTCAAAATAATATAAACTTTTGAATATTTAGCTTTATGTTCAAAAAGTTTTTGTGTGGTGATAGTTTTGAAAAAGTCATAAACAGCATCAGTGAATGTGATAGTTTAATTCTACATAAGAAATACAAAGAAATATTGTGGGAGAAATGTGGGAGGGTAGGAAGGGACTTTCAAAATATCCCTACAACCAAGAACCATTTTTTAGATAATTTTGCATAATGGTAATAGACGCATACAGAAAAAAGACACATGACCCACATTCAATAATTAAACTACCCTTCCTACCCTCTCACATACATTTTAATGGAATAGCTCTAAGAGATCTCAAAAATGAAAGAAAGACATTAGTTTTATGACACTGTTGTTGTTTTCAGTCATGAATAGTTATTTTATGAGCTGTATTTTGGAGTCTTGTGCACTGCAATGTTTGCATTAGGTTAATTTTGCTACAAAATGTCTACAACTCACATAGTGCTAACTAGACACCAATGGAAAATCTCCCAATATATATTATAAAAAAGACAACACATTGATAACTATAAACCTAATTTGTCTAACAATGACACCATTACAGGATTTTCTGATTTGCGTCTAAAAGCAGCATATTCTACATTAGCATGATTAGTGATATTTTATCTGATTTCCTTTTAAGAAAAAAGTCTTAATAGATAATCAAAGTGGTATGGTTAAGTTTTTTGTGGTTACCTTAAACATTATATATTAAATGCCATCTATTTAAAATCATTACATGTTACCTTAAGAATAACTGGTTTCCATACATTTAGAAAAGTTATGAATGATTTTCAGCATTAATGTAATAATTTGCTATTGGTTACCAGTAATGTTTTTTTTATAATTCATGTAAAAGCTTGTAGAAAATGGGATGAAACACCTGTAAAAGGCTTGTGAAGCTTGTTTTATTAGTCTTTGTAAATTAAGACAACTTAAAATAAGAAAATGTGGTATAATTGCCAATAAGACAACTCTCCCCCAGAAATGTTAAACATGTTATAAAGTTAACTTATTTTTCATCAACCAGCTGATTTACTTCCAATTATAGTTAACATAAAAAGTTTTCCCTAAGTATTTGGATGCTGGAGATCTATTCCTACCCTTGCAGATTTTGATATTCTGTTTCCTGTTTGTGTTTTTGGCTAAATTTGGATTATGTGCATACCTGATAACATTTATTTTGAAACATTTTCCATGTGCAATGAAATCATAACCTTACTTTTAAATCATTCCTTTAATGTTATTTCCATATAAAAATTGAAGCAATTGCATGTTAATTGAAGCATTTTAAAATGTGTTTTAAATGATTTTCTGTGAACAAGCAGTAAGCAAATCTTTCCCAAAATTAGGCAGTATGTTTTGGCGAGAATTTGAAATAAAAAGTTACCTTTTTACATGTATTCTTGAAATTTTTCGTTTCAAATGACGCGATTCGCTTAATTCCAGGAAAGATATCATGCTTATTCCCGTTTAACTCTCCTTTTTTTTTTTTAAATTGGCTGCTGGTATTACAATGCATTAATTTGGATAAATTATACTTTTTCATTTAAATAGCACAATAAAATGTAAATACAAGAAAATGCACATAAAATTTGACAAAAGAGCAGCTAAAGCTTTTTATGATGTGATACTGATAACCTTATACATGTTTTATGGAGTAGTTCAGCAGACATGTGGTAGAACATTTCAAAGAAACAGTGATTTATTTTAACAATTTTCTGTTTTTTAATGCATTTATATGTATATAGGAGACACCCAAGTTTTTCATTTTCACAACGATTAATATTTGCGTAATTTTCTACTCGCTAAAAACACAGAAATAAACTGCTCTTGAAAATTAGTCAGTTTACAGTATGTACTTTATTTTCGTACAAATAAACTTAAAAGCAGTAACCATGATGACCTTCAGTGCAACTTTAAGATTACATACATGACATATAAAACATCTAAAAAATGTTTTTTCCTTGTCAAAGATTGACAAAAATCTTAAGAACTGTTGGAAGTCCTTTTATACATCTGTGACATGATGGGAGGAAGTTACTTTTTCAAGGGGATCACAAAATACTGTTGGTAAAAATATACCTTGTCATGTGGTTTGATACCATTTTTTTCTATGTATATCCATTTAGTAAATAGACTAAATTTTGTAGTTGTACACCACACTGATAATCTACACAACAAATCCTTACCTTTGCTCTAACATTTTCAAAACTGGCTGGACTTATCAGAGAGAAACATATAAGGAACACATCCTGAAAAATAAAGTAATTTGTTAATTATTCATATATATTATAAAATAAATAAGTCAGGAGCCTGTAATTCAGTGGTTGGTTGGTGTTTGTTGCTGTATATCATATTTGTTTTTCGTTCATTATTTTGTACATAAATCAGGTCGTTAGTTTTCTCGTTTGAATTGTTTTACATTTGTCATTTCGAGGCGTTATATAGCTGACTGTTCAGTATGTGTTTTACTCATTGTTGAAGGCCATACGGGTGACCTATATTTGTTCATTTCTGTGTCATTTGGTCTCTTGTGGCAATCATACCATATCTCCTTAATTTTATATGTGTAATAATGGTACATAATTGTGCACTGAGGTGGTATATTTTTTCTAAAATGGGCAAAAATAAAAGTGGTCAGACTATGAGTTTTCATTTTAAGCCCATGGCCAGTGATCATGATATCTCTTTCTCTCTAGAATCTGGACAAAGTAAAAGAGTTCCTCAATGTGCTGCTTAGTTTGCACTTTATCAAAAAGATTGATGGTTTAAAAATTCATTAAACTAGTTTAACCCATCACATGACCATTTGTTGATATATGCTTGTGCTGAGTAGTATCTCATTTGTTATGTCTTAATAAATTTTTTTCTATTAAGAAATTTGGTGGTGTTGTAACTTGTTTAAATGTATTCACATCTTAGCCCATTGAAATGAAAGTAAGTTGATATATTTCTTTTTTATTTAATTTAGTTTCAGTGTGTTGCTAGGTTGCTGTTTCTTAAAACTGTGAATCCTAAGGCTGACATATCTGGTAATATTTGTTCTCATCAAGGTCAAATTATTTTTTTTTCAACATTGATAATTACCAATGTCCAATTTCAATGAGTCCTTTAGAATCTACTTTATTCATAGAGCTGCTAATTGCCCTTTTTGAATCGTTTAACCTTTTGCTATCCAGCTGCCTTTCAGTTTTTTAATTTGTACATACATGTACATGTACTATTAGTTTATCTTTTTGAAATCACATCAGAATGTCCATTTCCAATCTAGAATCATTTGGGACAATGGTCAAACTTACAGTTTGTGGATATGACAAGGGACGTAACCTGTCATAATCTTCCTGTCCAGCTGTATCCCATAATCCTAAATTAATTGGCTTACCATCTACCATAACATTTGCAGAATAATTATCAAATCTGAAAAAAAAATTAAAAGTCAACCAATTAAAATATGGAAGAAGATGCATAATACATGTTAGAATAAGATTTACAAATAATGCTTAACAGTCACTTCAACCTGATAAACAAATATATTCAACAAAGGACACCATTACACATTTTAAAATTTAGTTTAATTAAATTTTAAAGACATATATAGACTGAAAGATGGGTACCCAGGGTCCGAGGAATGTGGGAATGTAATCATTAAGGATGTTAAAAATATTGAAGAGTGTAGGTTAGCCAATTAAAAAAAATTTAAGCAAAAACGAATATGTTTCCTGATCCTCCCTCTAACCCCCCCTTTCAGAATCTGCCACTGGTACCACAAAAGGTTGTCATAGAGGACTGTTTACAAGTTTAGCCCATTCTGTACCCACTCAACATGATCAAACCATGGGCAGATGGAAATGACAGAATTCTCAAGAGATATAGTGTAGACACAAAGTAAAAACATACTATCTCAATGGCATTTGACTTCTTTTCTTTAAAATCCTTTCAAAATTGGAAGTACTAGTCCTTTTGTAATAAATTTGAACTGCATATGTCATTCATAATCTGAAAACACAACTTGACCTTTAGATGAGCTGCTTTATGAATCAATAAGACCGACCTTGTTTTTTCTCTGTCAATTGTAAAACCATTTCAAACAAATTGATGCCATTGTTAAAATAAAACTACTTTCTATATGTGCATTTGAAGTTAATATATAAAATAAGGTACAAGTAAGGTACTCATTGTGAAAATCAAGCATTAAAAGTACATCATGTCTTGTTTTGTACATTGTATATGAAATGCACTACCTGCATGACCTAAACCCCCATGCAAAAAAAACATAAATCTACAAGATACTGATGTAAATAAATTATCATACATATAAAAGAAAACAAAAGAATGTTTTTTTCTATACAGTTTCACAATACATGTTTGATTATTTTTGCGTCTGTTTTTGATTGCAGTTTGGGTCCTTATTAGAAAGAACAGTTTAATCTTTGAGGTGTACACTGTTTGTATTTTATGGCCTTGAACATAATGTCATTGAAATATTTGTGTAGGGTAAATTATAATTTCTCATGATCAGTAAAACCACTAAATTTAATATTTCCCTATATATATTCAAGTTTCCTTTAACTTCTCATCTTGAGAAAAAATATTTTCCTGAAATTCTAGAGTTGTCGGGACTAAATGTAGTCATATAAGTGTAGTGAGTATCAGTTGCTTCCAATTGAAAGGACCTTAGAGAATAACTTCCTTCATGGATATTTTTAAATCAATTATAAACCACAAAGCATTTGACTTGTTATTACATAATGTTCAACGATTTTTTAAAAACAACCCACTCCTACCCTGCCAACACAAAGTTAACCTCAGATTTGGTTAAAATATTTTCTATAACAGCTGAAATCTTTTTTCCAAGGTATTGTACAGTGTTGTACGTACACAAGTCAAATGATGAAAGAAAAAAAATGGCATATATACATGTTACAATATTCTAAAGTAATGTTACAGAACACAATCACTTTTCTTTAATAAAACTGAGAAGAACTGTATGTGAATTACTTTACTTAAAATTTCAGTCGAATTATTTAATCATTGTTAATTGTCATATTAAAGTAAACATTTAATAAACAGCTGTGCCACGAGCGCATGATACGCCGTCACATTTTTTACGAATAAAGTTCAATAACTTCTCAATGTCATATCAGAAATTTGTGAAAAACTAAAGGGAGGTTATATTCATTGATATAAACCAGTCACCAAAGTTTAATGAAAACTGCTCAAAGCACTTTAAAGGTATTGTCCGAAAACTAGAAAATCACCCCTTTTTTTTATAAAATCCCATAACTCGGAAATGTAAAATCTAAAATTTATAAAAATTGAAAGGGAGCTTACATCAATAGATATAAACAATTCTCCAAAGTTTCATGAGAACTGCTGAAAGCATTTTTGAGTTATTGTTCGAAAACTGGAAAATCCCCCCTTTTTTTAATGAATAAAACTCCACAACTCGGAAACATAAAATCTAAAATTTATAAAAATCAGAAGGGAGCTCATGTCAATAGATATAAACAATTGACTAAAGTTTCTTGCAAATTGGTGAAAGCCTTTTTGAGTTCTTGTCCAAAAACTGGAAAATCCCCCCTTTTTTAATGAATAAAACCCCACAACTCAGAAACGTAAAATCTAAATTTTATAAATAACGAAAGGGAGCTCACATCAATAGATATGAACAATTCACCAAAGTTTTATGCAAATTGGTTGAAGCTTTTTGAGTTAATGTCCGACATGTTGACGACGGACAACGGTATACTATAAATACGTCCTGTGAACAGGCGTATAAAAATGCAATTGCTTGGTAGCATGTGTTTTATGGGCTATAGAGTTTCACTGTAGGTGGACAAAAAGTCACAAATTTGACAGGACAAAAAGTCACTAATAATTTGTTTATAATTTTATGAATATATAAGAGAAAGTTCTTGAAATAATTAATTTTAATAACATATATATTGATATATTTATTTTACAGTTAAAGAAATTGTTCAAAAGTCTTGATAAATGAAGATTTATCAAATTTTAATCATGCAATGGATATATTTCATGGCACTATGAAGCCATTTAAGTACCAAGTCACTTTTCTGAACAATTATTTGATCATTTTTTTTTTTTTTTTTAAATAAATTTTGTTTACAAAGAAGCTTTATACATAATAGTTCAAGAAATTACAAAAATGTTCTTTTTATTCAAAGAAAAATAATCTCAAAACTGAATTGTGTTGTCAATGACTTTTAGTCCATGACTTTTTGTCTATGACTTTCTGTCCTTCTTCATGTTCTTTTGAGTTCCAAACTACCTGGTACATTTCTAATTATAAATCACTAATGTATGTAATATATGTATATTTTTTTTTAATTTAAGCATTTGTCAATTTGTGTATACTCAAAATCCTTATGATCTTTTTACATGCTGACAGTTAAGGTTTGAACCTATTTTATATACATATTTAACTACAAATGTACATTATGTAATTAACATACATTTATATATATACATGTAGATAAAGCACTGATATGATTGATATGTGTACACATATCTTTGTACTTTAAATTTTAGGAAAATTGAGTAGCAAAAATGTTAACTTCATATTGTTATTATAATTACAATCCCTTTAACCTTTGACAGGCTGAATTTAATTTACATAAATTATATTTCCCTACATGTATATAATTTACTACTTCCCAAATTGACATCAATTTATATTGTCATTTCCTGTGTATCACAATCCTCTTCAAAATTAATCATGTAATTATACACCTCCTCAACCATGTCATAATCATATTGTAAAGGAAATATGAAAAATGAGAAATATTTCATAAATAGTTAGCAGGTGTAATATCAAAAGTACCTTTCAATTGTCAAAAATCTTTTTCTTTTTTTATGCAGGGCTAATATTTTAAGTACTTATTAACAAATTACATTTTTTTTATAAATGCAGGGGTGGTATATACTAAAAGTATTTTTAAATAAATGTCAAAAATCTTTTTTTAGTAAACTAATATTTTTTTATGTTCTATCCACAATTTGGTTTCTGTTTTTTTGGTTAAAAGAAAGTCATTTTGGTAACCTGTGTATAGCCATTTCAATATACAAAGCATCATTAAACAATAAAATTCAAACCCTAAATTTGTATGCCTTACAAACATGATGAAAAGTATTTTTAAACCTGTCATAGTAAAGAAGTTATTTAAAATTTATGAAACAATAAACATGATAAAAAACAAGGAAATTTCTCAAACTATTCCATAAATAGACTTGCTCTTGTTTCATAAAACTTCAACCTTACTGAATTTATCAATTGTGTCAACAATTTAGTTAATAAGTGCTCAACTACTTCCTGGACTAAATAACCTACTTTTAAATCATTTTAAAAATATTTTTGACTTGTTAAACATAACAAATTGTTCCTGGTAAGTCTATACTAACTGTACACAATGCATACAATAATATGTTGAATGAACGAATTCAGATTTTTTAAAAACAAATTTGATGTCAATTAGTTGAGTATTATTATATAATGTGCATTAAAGCTATGTTCATTGTTTGTTTCCTTCCTTTGCAAATACAAAACTAACACAATAATTATAAAAGATTGCATTTTTCTTAACTTGTCAATAATATAATATTTACAGTTCTTACTTTTTTCATTTAATCTTTTTTAATTTTCATTCTGAAGGAAAATTCGGTTATTAATTTGGGGATGTACAGCAGGCTGGCGAGCATCTGGGCGGGCGGCTGCCAAACAGTGTCCATGCATTTACTCATGAATCGTTCAACCAAAGCTTTTCAAATTTTCATATGTTGTTACTGATGACAAAATGGAGGTCAATATAGATATTGAGGATTTTCACTTTCACCTTCAGGAGTTATGGTTCTTGAAAGATTGAATAAACTGCTTCGCTGAGCGCAGATGGATACGCCTGCAGAGGTCCAACCCTGAACAGTTGGGGCAAAAATGGACACAATATTCAAGCTTGATACGGGTCTGAATTTGGATTGTAATTAAATATTTGATATATTATAGGTTTCTGAATAAATGTAGTCAAAGAACTTGAAATTGGTTATATGAAAGATTTCTTGCTGTTGTGCAATACACTGTGCTGTTGCGTAATACTTAGTAAATCTGTTGTCAGACTATTAACAAATAAAATCTTATAACTCGGAAACATAAAATCGAAAATTTATAAAAATCAAAAGGGAGCTTACAAAAATAGATATAAACAATTTACCAAAGTTTCATAAAAAATGCTGAAAGCATTTTTGAGTTATTGTCTGAAAACTGGAAAATCCCCCTTTTTGTAATGAATAAAACCCCATAAATCGGAAATTTAATAGTCTGAAATTTATAAAAATCAAAAGGGAGCTCATGTCAATAGAAATAAACAATTCACCAAAGTTTCTTGCAGATTGGTGAAATTGTTTTTGAGTTATTGTCTGAAAACTGGAAAACCCCCCCTTTTTTAATGAATAAAACTCCAAAACTCAGAAACGGTACATCAGAAATTTATAAAATACGAAAGGGAGCTCACATCAATAGATATGAACAATTCACAAAAGTTTCATGCTAATTGGTGAAATTGTTTTTGAGTTATTGTCCGAAAACTGGAAAATCTCCCTTTTTTAATGAATAAACCCCAAAACCCGGAAATGATAAATCTGAAATTTATAAAAAACGAAAGGGAGCTCACGTTCATAGATATAAACAATTCACCAAAGTTTCATGCATATTGGTTAAAGCATTTTTGAATTAATGTCCAACATGTTGACAACGGACGGACAGACGGTCAACGGTATACATGTACCATAATACGTCCCGTAAATGGGCGTATAAAAATGGTGTTTCCAGTAGTGTCCTTGCTTTAACTCATGAACCGTTCAACCAAAGCTTTTAAAATTTTAATATGTTGTTACTGATAACAAAATGGAGGTCAAGTTTGATATTGACGATTTTCACTTTCACCGTTTATAAGTTGTGGTTCTTGAAAGATTGAAAAATGGTGTTTCCAGTTGTGTCCGTGCTTTAACTCATGAACGGTTCAACCAAAGCTTTTAAAATTTTAATATGTTGTTACTGATAATAAAATGGAGGTCCAGTTAAATATTGATAATTGCCACTTTTACCGTTCAGGAGTTATGGTCCTTGATTCCTCCTTTCCCCCATTTTCTCTATCATACAAACCACTGTAGCTCTAAGAACTAACAGTTTCTCAAGAACACTTAAAAAACTTTGAAGAAACTTGCATAAACAAGCAAATTACTGAACAAAAAAATGATCTCCCCTTACCAAGGGTTATCTCCTAAATATGCATTCAAACACACAATTTATAAACCTGATTTTTGCAAATGTGTCACAGAAAAAAAATTGTTTTTTGAAAATCTGAAAATGTTGACCGACAATGCCATATTGATAGATACAAACAAGATAGATACAGGATATAGTCAATTTAGTGCACTTATAACAATTATAAAATTAACACACATTAAAGAAGATTACCTGTAACCCTGACTTTCAGAAATCTTAACATCAGTCTTTCAAACTGAATACTGCAAAGTTCAAATACTATAATACTTACACTGTAGGAATATATTCTCCTGGGAAAGCATTTGTTGTGTAACTGATCAGTAAACAGGTTTTACCAACAGCACTGAAATATAAAAATAAAAGCATTTTAGGATTATTCTTAACAGTACTGAAATATACAAATAAACACATTTTAAGACATCCTTTTGTGAGACCAAAGCAATGTTTATACAAATGTACATAATAATGCTCCACATTACATTTTATTTAGTACACATACAAATTTGGACCTGCTTTCTCATAAAACATTTAGATTAAATTTTCTATTAGAATTTATTTTTATTAAAAGCATACATCAATGTATTTATTTATTACTTCATATATTCTTGATTTTTAATTTATAACCATAGGAAGGAAAAAGGAATGATCACTTCTATCAAAACTATCCTATATGTATCAAAAATGAATAGAATTTATTACTTGTACTGCATATAGTAGACTCTTCATCAATTATAGACCTACATTATGTACATTATCATAAAATAAAGAAGTAAATAAGAATGTGTCCATAGTACACGGATGCCCCACTCGCACTTGCATTTTCTATGTTCAGAGGACCGTGAAATTGGGGTAAAAACTCTAATTTGGCATAAATTAGAAAGATCATATCATAGGGAACATGTGTACTATGTTTCAAGTTGATTGGACTTTAACTTCATCAAAAACTACCTTGACCAAAAACTTTAACCCGAAGCGGGACAGACGGACGAATGAATGGACGCAGAGACCAAAAAACATAATGCTCCTAGGTGTGGCATAAAAAGAATGACAGCTACTTGAGTTTTTCCAGCAGAAAAAAATCTACAGCAACAATGTAAATTGGCATGGCCTAAGTTAATCTGACCTCTATAATATGTATGTATGTACGTAGATCCCTCCGTTTACGGAGCACCCCTCGAGAGCTGCGAGGGTACAGTGGAATCCGTGAACACTCCCTATCGGGATTAATGGAGATGTGTCACTAACGTATTTACAATGTTCAATATTTACAAGGACAATCCCCAACCCAACACCAGGGAGTGTTAGGACACCGGGCGGATCTGTTATTATGGTGGAGGTAGCCGAAGTACTCGGAGAGAACCACCGGGCTGCTCGGCGGGAACAGACAAACCAAAAAGATATCAGCAGATTGATCTCCAGGTCAAAGTCGGGAACAACTTTGACCAACCGAGGCCCCATAGTACCCATTCTAGTTTAAACTCCGGTCTAGGTACCAGAGTCTGAGAGATGTGTGTGAGAGGGTGAAAATCAACCTTCTGATGTACTGATATGTTTAGCACCCCGAGTGAGAATCGAACTTGGGACCTTCAGCACTATAGCCATCGGTCTTAACCACTAGACCACGAACTCACACTATAATAATAGAGCAACAATTTAATTTGGTATGGCCTAAGTTAATCAGAACTTTATAATAATAGATGAATGATATGTACATGTTAGAAGTTAATTTTTCAGGTTTGTCTTGCATGATATTTTTTAAATTGTAGACACACTGTATTTAGATTATATAATTTGAATACATCAGATACATATAACAATGTACAATAAAAGAGATTGGCAAGCAAGAGTAATCTTTTGATATAAGTGACCCTCATGATTTCATTAATAATGGAAAAGTATGATACATTGTATATACATTCCATATTTCATTTATTTAATAATTAATTTGGTATGTCCTTATCTACCCTTCATATAGTAGATTATTAAAACTATAATAAATTAATAAATCATGGCTGGCATAAAAATTCTCTATATAACTCATCATCGTGCCATGATTAAAATAATGGAAGCCACTTGCACATTTCTAAATCCAACTGTTATTTTAATATGCACATGCCTTTATCTATGGTTTGATTTAATGTGAGTTGTTGTGCTTTAAATTCATGAAATAGGCAACACTGTATTTCCATAATTTTTCTATTCTGTTTTATGTTTTGTAAACATTTAGATCTTGTCAACTTTTTTATCATTCCATTTCCCTTGATCCAAAGCAAAGAATCTGTTACAAATGGGGGGGGTTACACTAATATTTTCCATATTCAGCTCACATTTTAAGCCAGATCATCTTGTCCTTTTTTTATTCTTCAAAAATCAAAAGAATACAAAAGAAGTTACAATTTGGTCTTACGCGTACATGTATGTTTAGCTACGGAACCGAAGCTGTTAGGTCCTTATGACATTTTTGAAAATTTGCCGGCCATAAATGCACACAAACAATCTGTGTGTTTGTCCCAAGAGAGCAGTCTATTTTTCAGTGTTTGTTGTATAATGAAGATTGCTGTCTAACATATTTGTATTTTTGTTTAAAAATGTTTCACAATTTGTCATGTCAGTTTATTTTATATAGCTGACTATACATGTACACTACAGTATGTGTTTTGTGCTCTTGTTGAAAGCTGTACATACGTACATGTAAGGTAACCTAACGTTACTTAAATCCGTCATCTCCAGACTCCTATTTTATAACCTGGCAACGAAAGGGTTTTCAGAGGAAATATGGATTTAGCATAAAATCAGATTATCTATATATGCAATTAAATACTGGTGGGTTTAATCATAAAACAAAAGCATACATCAAACCCTATATAGAACGAGAATTATCATTCTATACAAAACAATATATATATATATATTTGAAATTAACCTTACCAATTATAAAATAAAAAGTTAATGTTAAAAAAGAAATCAACTCCAAATTATCACAGAAAATTTTTAAATTACGGAATAATTGCCTTCAGTAATTCTATTTATTTTGCTCCAATTTCAAAAATTATGATGGATAATCATGCTTATAATCATTGAATAAATGACAATACTATGACCAAGGTAAAGTTAAGGACAAGGTTGTTACAGGAATGACAACCTTCCCCCAGGTGACAATGAGTCAATAAGTATGTCAACAAATTAACAGATTTATGTCAAATGTTACACAAACATTTCATTCACTGATGCCATAATTAGGCAAGCACTTAAATTGTACAAGAATGTGTGGACTTGTATATTTGAATCAACACTTTCATGACTTTTTACTAAAATCAATGATTCTACATGTGCACTAACCATGCTAATATTTTGAGGAAAAATAAAATTTACATTAAATATATTCACGACTTCATGGACAGTCAAACATATTTTGGGGCTATAGGAAGGATAATTTCATTTCAATTATTTTTTTTTTTGCATTTAAACACAATGTAAAATCAGAGTTATTTAACACATGATGCAATACAATGTCAGTAAGGAAACAATTAAATTAAGAACTTTAACATAACAATTTTTTTTTAAATTTCATAGATAAAAATGGAAAGGGTCTGTATATTTTTCTTGAAGTTTTAATCAACTGCGTACGTATATATATATATATAAAATGTCTGAATAATAGCCAACAATAAATCTCACAGGGCGATGGATCATATATATATATATACCTGTAGTACAATCTAAAATGTGGAGATGACAAAATCGGACAGCCATAGAAAAACATTTTCTTAGAACATGTAGAAGATGATGAATGTAGCAATACAATTGGTCATCTACATTTGTACACGGTAGATTAATGATTATGACGTACCGACTCCATCATGATGATGAACTGTTTATTCTAGTATGTACATGTAGTTGTTCCAAAGAGACAGAGTAACCCTAAATACAATGACCTTTGATTATATGTCACCAGCTGTCACACTAATATATACATTTTGTAAGTTGGTATAACTTTTATTTCAGCAATTGTAAATATAAAGACCAAAAATTTGTAAGGGTTCCGCAGAACCCAGTGTCTCGCCTACTTTTGCTGTTAATCACATGTACAGGCTCAACAATAATGAGGAAAAAAATTAATAAAAATATTCCTCTCTATACTATCTTTTGATTGTAAGTAGCTTCTGTCCAAGTTTGGTAAAAATCCAGGATAGTTTATGAATCTAATAAATGTTTTAAAAACTTAAACTGCAGACTGTATGTACATGTAATGTTAACCGGAAAAAAAACTAAGTCCATTTATAAGTAAAATACGGAAAAAATGGAACAAAATTTTAACAAAATTTCCTTCTAGATACTAGCTTTTAATCATAAACAAGCTTCTGTCCAAGTTTGGTACAAATCCAGGATAGTTTATGAAAGTTGTTAAAATTTTAAAAACTTTAACCACAGAGTGAATGTAATGTTAACTGGCAGAAAAACTAAGTCCATTTATAAGTAAAATACGGAAAAAATGGATTTTTTTTTACAAAATTTACTTTTGAATACTATCTTATGATCACAAACAAGCTTCTGTCCAAGTGTGGTAGAAATCCAGGATAGTTTAAGAAAGTTATTAAAATTTCAAAAACTTTAACCACAGAGTGAATGTTATGTTTCCTGGCAGAAAAACTAAGTCCATTTATAAGTAAAATACGGAAAAAATGGATTTTTTTTTACAAAATTTACTTCTGGATATTATCTTATGATCATAAACAAGCTTCTGTCCAAGTTTGGTAGACATCCAGGATAGTTTAAGAAAGTTATTAAAATTTCAAAAACTTTAACCACAGAGTGAATATTTGTGGACGCCGCCAACGACGACGACGGAATGTAGGATCGCTATGTCTTGCTTTTTCAACAAAAGTCGAAGGCTCGACAAAAACCAATTTTTGTTTCCTGTCTCCTTACCTTCCAGAATGTTTAATGGTCATTTTGGTTAAACTCTGTAAGATATTTTTTTTAGAGCACTGTTGAAGTCGAGAATATTCGCATTCTACATGTTCATATCACATGTATAGTCTTATGTAAAATATTTTTTGTTACTTTTTAACCTAAACCTAAATACTAACTGATCAGGATTCTCACTAGGAATGCTAGGTATTTTCAAAGGAGAGTCCAGGGACTCATAATTTTTGACCATGGTGAGTCTAGTAGCTAAATAGTGAGAACATGAAATTTTATTGCTATACGATTTATTATTTAAATCTACATGACCAAATAGCCTTTACAAAATGTATATACATTGTACATGCAAGTCATTAAAAAATTACCCTTTTTTGGAAAATTGCTAGATTCATACATATAAGCAATGTGATATCTGGAGATTATGGGAAAGTGCATGAATTCGAAAGTCGTCTATTATTGATACAGCAAGACCATTAATGACTATCAGACACCACCAATAATTGTAAAGGTGGTAAAGACATGTGGAATCCACCGATTTTCACCTTAAACTTTTAAGTTTAAAATTAAGATTTTACTTTATTGAAAAAAAACTTGTGTGGTCATGTATCATCTATCAAAAAAATGTTCCAAATGTAATTATTTATTAATTTCAAAGTGGTACAAACATGACAAACCAGGTGAAAAAGATATATTTTACTGTACAAGGTTTAGGTGCAAGTTAAGAATATCATGAATATCATCTTTGAATATTAAATGCCAGTTGAATGTACAGAAAAGGGAATAGTTCAAAGGTCTTTATTTTTAAATAAAGCGCCCCCGCAGGCACATACTAAATACAATTCATGACCATTCTCATTGAAAACACATTCTGTACACATATAAATATATGGAAATGATTAAAGAGATAGGCATTTCCAATCCTCTCTAGACAAGTACTGCAATAAAAAAAAATCAGACAACTGATAAACATTTTTCATTAATAGAACAGAAACCAACAACCTGAATTGGAGGTAAAAATGTGGTTTCATAAATCACACTGACAACATTTTCTACACTTAATTTTCGAGTTATCCGCCCTTGCTTACATATTCAATGTATGCCACCTCAGGAATGTCGACAATATCCCCTTTAAAGTTGCAGGCCTGTCTAAGAAAATTCATTCACAATCTATCTTTGAATTAAAATAGGCAAGACTCAGTGTCTGGGCGATGTTTTATTTTAATTACATGTTTACCTGTTGTTCGTAAACTGGGACGGTCATTTCCGCATTGACCAAACTCTAAAAAGTTTCCTGAATCAAGTTTTATATGTTACTTACCCATCACCAACCACTACACATTTTATAGCCTGCATTTTTAGATACTATAATGTCTAATTGTTTATATAAATCACTAAACACTAAGAATTTCACTCCACCTCTTCTTCATAAACACTACCAAAAAATGGCCGTCGAAAGTTTTATATACCGACTCACTTCCGCTATTTTTAGAACGTCCAAAAATAGTCTCTGAGACCCGGATGAGAGCAATCCTTACCGCTTATGCTCTGAACAAAAAAATTGCGAAAACTTTATAAATAATTTGATCAAAAGTTATAAATATGACCAAATAAGAACACATAGATAAAAATACATGTATTATATAAATACATTACTTCCAAGATCAATTTAAACACTACGAACAATGTCTAAAAGTAGTACTGCAGTTTTACAAAAGTGATCAAAAGTCAACTCGCCTCACTGAGTACAGTAAAATAATTTGCTTTTTGGTTTGATTTCTGGAAGATAGGTATACATGTATACACATTTTCAGATAGAGTGTACAATGATCTACAATATCCACTGAAAAAAAAAATAATGCAATGAAATTATTGTCAATCATTTCGGCTTGATTGCATTTATTTTTGCTCTGTTGAATAGTACTCAGTCTCAACTATTAAACCGGTTTCTTGATATTCCGATGGGAACAAATTGTGTCCCTTTGGAAGATAGTTCTATCCCTTTTTTATGTTATGTGTCATTACATTTGAATTTGCACTGAAAATGAAAAAAAGACATAGAGCAGTCACCATATGACATTTGAAGACGATAATTTACTGAATAGTGAGATCTGGGACATAATATATTGTTAGTACATGTATAATAGTCCCAGGTGAGCTTGAATCACTGAATTAAGTCCAATTAAGGACATAAGATAAACTTTAGTGGCGAAGCACCAGTGTAGCATTGTAAGCATGTACTAACAAATAATTTTATAAAACTTTTAAAATTTTTTTTTGTCAATAAGAATTTTACTATAATCGTTCACCTTCTGTGAATGGGGAGGGGCTGCCGCCACTAGACCCCATGTTAACATTTTTTTTCCAGTGGCTAGGCCATTGAAGTATAACAAATTTATTTTGTAAAAAATGTTTCTGTACTAACAACAAAATTATTATATTTAAATTTACCTGTGTAAGTTACTTAATTAACGCCATTTTGTACTAGGTTAAAATTGTCTTTTTGACATCGAAACATCTTTTTTATTTATATTGTGTCATAGATCAAACTTATTCGTTCAGTGTATATTTACTTATTTTTTTGTATTGTCTTTTTGATCGAGTTACGCCATTTCAATTGATATTTTATTGTGTGTCTTTTTATGTTGTAATGTTATACCACTGTTTCAGGTTAGGTTGAAGGTTGGCGCCTGTTAAAACGTTTAAACCCGCTGCGTTTTTATGCACCTGTTGGTCAGTGGTTGTTCATAAGTGTTTCTCTTTTTTATATATCGATTAGACCGTTTTTTTTCCTGTTTTAATTGTTTTACACTAGTCTTTTTGAGGCCCTTTATAGCTTGTTGTTCGGTGTGAGCCAAGGCTCCGTGTTGAAGGTCGTATATTTTGACCTGTAATTGTTTACTTTTTACACATTGTGACTTGGATGGATAGTTGTCTCATTAATACTCATACCACATCTTCTTATTTATATTTATATTATAGGTAATGACGTTGCTAAAATAAAAAAAAAAATGTTGTTTTTCACGACGTCAAACTAGCTGTGACATGTCGGGAAAAGATGCCTTTTTCAACTATATATATAAGGGTCAGGCAATGACAAATATGACCGTGTTTACAAGATAAATTTTACCACTTGCGGTGTTAGTTGAAACAATATTTATTCTGAATCAGATAAATCATCACAAAACGATATAATACAATTGGAATAAATATTTAGGATTCAGAAGCAAGCAAATTTGCTTTTACAAATCTGTCTCCTATTACACAAATAATACACTTATTGAACAATACATAAATATAAAAACTGGCATGCTCTGTAATGAATATATAAATATGAAAAAGGTGAAAAATACAATAGAGAAAGAAAGATAAACATGAATTTTTGTAATGTATACAGTGTGAAATGCTTGGGTACTTATTGAACATGTTGAATGCGGTGTTAATACGACCAAAGTCATTTCTAGCGGCTACTTGAAGGTTATAGATATACCTCCCTATTTTAAAGATCAGTCTGTATACCCATCATTTCTTATACCTATACCAAACCTATTACAACTAAAATTTTAATTACAATCACGTGTTGCATGATCTCAATATTGACGACTTCAAGTCTAAACCTCCTGATTGCACCTGTGTTAGTTCCGAATGAATATATAATCCGGATGGCCACGTTATTACTGGTGACCTAAACATTGTCAATAACACTTTTCTGCAAAATGTGTTATCCAAAGGCCCGAAATATCGTGAGCCTAAATCCATCAATTGGAAACACAACTTCAAAATACCGATGGATTCAGTCGAGGATTATGCCAGGCAATGGATTAAACGTAGATACTCTTTCCGAATGGATTAAGGCTGTGAGGTCGTTGATACAAACCAGAATTAAGAAACTGAATCGGTCTATGAATACCCATGCTACATCAATCTTTAAAGACCCAAATGTTGCAAAACACTTGTCCTACCTCCATGACAAATATGTGGTTGTCCCCGCAGATAAAGCCCCAAACAACATCGTTTTTGTGTGTAAATCACATTACATAAACTGCTTGATAAATGAATAAAGTATTGACAATTTACTTGGAAACTCAACATATACCTCCATGACACTTACCAAAAGAGGAAGTCCTTGATAATCATAGGTCTGTTGTATGTTCCTTTGGAATTTAAACCAAAGACGAAGAACTGGATCTTCCATCTCTTTATTGGATACCCAAACTACACAAGTGTCCTTACAAACAACGGTATATTGCTGGGTCTTCCAAGTGCTCCACGAAACCTCTTTCTAAATTATTAACATCAATTTTATCAGCAATCAAAGCCGGGCTTCAAAGTTATTGTGAAACTACCTATTCTAGAGGTGGCGTGAATCAGATGTGGATACTGAAAAAAATCCAAAGATCTTTTAGAGTACATACAATCTAAGACTCTTTCATCTTGCAATAGTATTAAAACATTTGACTTTTCTACACTTTACACAAGTATTCCCCATTCCAAATTAAAAGAGTTGGTCCTACTTTGTTTCATAAAAAAGAATGGCCAACTTAGATACAAGTATCTTGTCTTAGCGAGGGATAAATCCTACTTTGTAAAAAATCACTCTGATTCAAACAAAAAATACTCTGAAACTGACATTATCAAGATGCATGATTTCATGATTGACAACATATTTGCTACGTTTGGAGTACGTATTTTTCAACAATTAATCGGTATTCCCATGGGAACCAACTGTGCCCTCTTCTTGTCGACTTGTTCCTTTATTCATATGAGGCTGACAGAATACAGGGACTTCTTAGGAAAAAAGAAAAGAAGTTAGCACTATCCTTTAACTTTACTTTCCGCTATATAGATGATGTTCTCTCACTAAATAATTCAAAATTTGTTGACTATGTTGAACGCATCTATCCCATCGAACTTTAGATAAAGGATACAACAGATACTGTTAAGTCTGCTTCATATCTTGACTTACATGTAGAAATTAACAATGAGGGTCGGTTGAAAACAAAACTTTACGACAAAAGAGATGATTTCAGCTGCACAATTGTGAACTTTCCATTTCTATGTAGCAACATTCCAGCAGCGCCTGCATACGGAGTATATATCTCCCAGTTGATACTGTATTTCCTATCATGATTTCCTTGATAGAGGGTTGCTGCTCACAAGGAAGCTATTAAATCAATAGTTCCAAGTGGTGAAGTTGAAATCATCCCTTCGTAAATTTTACGGACGCCATCACGAGTTGGTTGACCGTTATGGAATATCCGTTTCACAGATGATCGCGGATATGTTCCAAATGTCGTAATTACAATCCCGTCCCCTTTCCCCGGGAAATATTACCGGGTTTGTACTAGCATGAGCAACACGACGGGTGCCACATGTGGAGCAGGATCTGCTTACCCTTCCGAAGCACCTGAAATCACCCTCAGTTTTTGGTGGGGTTCGTGTTGCTCAGTCTTCAGCTCTATGTTGTGTTTTGTGTACTATTGTTTGTCTTTTTCTTTTTTAGCCATGGCGTTGTCGCCTATTTTCGACTTATGAGTTTGAAATTCCCTTTGGTATCTTTCGCCTCTCTCTTGTGCTTATCTGGAAGAATGTTGAGAGCACTGTATCACATGAATGCTTACAGGCTATTTAACAGAACAAACATAAGAGACCTGTCCCAAGTCAGAAGCCTGTAACTCAATGACTGTCGTTTGTTGCTGTATATCATATTTGTTTTCTTTCATCGTTTTGTACATAAATCAGGCCGTTAGATTTCTCGTTTGAATTGTTGTCCTTTATAGCTGAATATGCGGTATGGGTTTTGCTCATTGTTGAAGGCCGTACGGTAACCTATAGTTTCTTCGTCATATTTCTCCGGTGGACATTTGTCTCATTGGCAATCATAGGTCACATTTTACTAATACTAATAGTATTTTTTTAAAACCAAACAAAAAACAACAAAAAAACAACAAAAAACAAAAAAACAAAAAAAAAAAAACTAAAAAAAAAAACAAAAAAAAACAAGGATAGATTTTCTCGAAGAATATGTTTCTTTGGTGTTTTTTCCATTAAAGGATAAGTCATTAAGAATAAAACCAATTTATGAGCTGCATGAGCTTACGAATCGATTGGCATGCAAATATGGTTACAAATACTGATTGGGTATATACATATGGTCATCATGGTCCTCTTCCGACCGACCAACACCAAAAACCGTACCAAAGTGGGGTGTCCGTATGGAAGTGCGGGATGAATAAATGACAATCGGAACGGCGACCAAAAATCCGATGTACACGAAACAAACACAATTTCTTTGAACAGCAATCGGGGAAAACAGATCCGATTGTATTTGCCGAAGCGATAAACGGTTATAGGCTGTGGTCTTTATTGCAGACATATATCTAGGTTTTAACCATGTCAAGTCGGTATAAAGTTAATTCACGGACTAGGAAAAATCATCGGATAAATATGTTGGAGATGTATTTTCTGGCATACATTTAAAAAGTTTTGATGAACACCAAGGAACTTCCTAAGAAATGAAACCAACCTTGGAACAAAATTATTTGTCAGCTTTATTGCTATAAGCCATCTTTAAAAAGCACAGACAACAACTATTTTGCTTCTTGTACATCTCAATTTGGTGCTGGTACTCCCACATAAAGATTTACTAAATTCATAATACTGTTTAAGATAAATTATGTTTAGAAGAAAAATAAAGATGGATAGGTGATTCTTATATCAATACCATACCCTGAAACAACTATGAATTTGTTTCATTTGACCAAAGAGGATCTAGTCCCGAACTGTATAATTGCTAATAAGACAACTATCCACCAGAGACAAATTGACGTATAGATGTTAGCAACTACAGATCTCCTTACGGCCTTCAACAATACAAAACTCATAACGGTAACTCTATTTGTCATATAATGTAAAAAAATTGTTTATTTTTTACAACATTTCTAAGTATCAACGTTTATGTCCAGTTGCACAGACATATTCATCCAGCCTTTTTTGGGGGTGGGGGCATGGGTTATCTTGGATTTTATTGAAACATTTTCGGTCCTGTCTTTTCATTTCTAATTTCTTCTTCAATCCTTTTCCCCCTATACAAGCCAAACAGGCGTTTTCTTACGATTATAAAATTCAGCACACTTAGCAATAATTTTAGTACCATAGAACACAAAGGCCATATGCAGAGGGTCATGACGCCAACATTTATATATTAAGACAATGAAAAAATGTGTAATGAATATGTTTTTAAATTTCTCTAAACGGGCAAAATTTAGTGATCAAAAAGTATATTTGTCAAGCAAGTTTTTTTTACCTAAAGTATTATTCGTTACAGGAATAGACCCCTGGCCTTTGGATTGAGATATAGTTCATCGTGCTTTATTTATCATTTGCTTTTAATTTTTTCAACGTTAGTGATTCATGTTAAGTTTAATTAGGAAAAGAGCTTCGGACAGTCACCTTACATCCATTGATGACGATGCATGATTTGGTGGAGTATCACCGAGTCCAAATAACATCGCCTACATGCACTAGATGTTTCTAAATACAAATCCAATATGGATATCAAATCATTTGTGTCAAATCTACTGGCAAGGAACTTCAATATATTGAGAATGATGTACTAGTAGCTATGTGCAAAACACAACACTTATGTTTCTGTCAATTAGTCTATGATGCAATTTTAATTTGTACTTGCACTTGATAATTATAAATTTATTACTTTACCTGTAATTCAAACTGCACAATGAATAATACATAGAAAGTTAAACTAGAAGTTTACATCGCACTCTAGCTCAGCTCCGAATAAACTCATACTGACAGTTTAACTTGAACTGTAACTAATAATGATCGCTTACTATATGAAGTAATGAGATGTGGTATGATTTCCAATGATTGGATTTAAGCATCTATAGATCACCGCATGGTCTTCAACAATGAGCAAAACCCATACCGTATAATCAGTTGTGAAAGGCCCCGACATGCATGAAAAAAACGTGAATCAATTCAATACAAAACCTGATTTGTGAAAAACAATAAACGAAAAACAAATACTAGTATGATAGACAGCTACCAGAGACAACCACTGAATTATAGACTCCTGACTTAGGACAGGCACATATTATCTTGCCTCCTATACATTTCTAGGAATATGATTGGTTAAAAGCAACCGCTTGGAGACCGTGTATATTTCATATGGGGTTAGAAGGCGTGGTTTATTTCAATACACGGTAGTAGCGAGTAGTATCAAAAGCCCGATTCTGCGGCACACCCAAATTTTTAACATTTTTTTAAAAAATGGTGTAAAAAATTTGGATAAGAGTAAGAGTTAAATTTTTATAATTTAAAAAAAAAATGTTAAAAATTTAGATGTGCCGCAGAATCGGCCTTTTGTTACTACTATAGTGGTGTTACGACCCTTTGTAAAAACAACACGATGTTGAGGAAAAATCTGAAAGGTTTCAACCGACGAAAACATTGAGGATGAACGATTGAAATAAATGCAGAAAACACATTAAAAGCTAACTAGTTGTTATTGTTGGCATTTTTTTTGCATAAACCAATGGAAGTAGGTTCTTAATATTGAAGACTTGATCACTTTGATATGCCACTAGTCTAAATGCCACATGTTAAGATAGTTGGTAAGATAAATTCGTTACACAGTGTGCTAGTGACCTAATATGATATACTAGTATATGGGTCAGTAAATTCCATTTGGGGTTCGACCGAACCCCGATGGAATTTACTGACCCATTTATAGCGAACCCCTTATATATCGTATTAGGTCACTAGCACACTATGTAACTAATATTATAAGAATGTTGCTAGGTTAAACATATTTGTGGGCGCGCAACCCTTCCATAATCTGGGAGAGTGGTGTTACAGCACAACATATGAAAAAACTGTAACGAAGAGTTGGAAATGGCTCGACTCAAACATGTTAAATTCAGCCACATTCTTCATCGGCCTTTACCAATTAAGGTGCATGAATTCCAATGTTTGTCGCCAGTTGACATTTGCCGTAATTTATTTTCGATAAATGTATTCAGCTTACACCAGGTCGTTCGTTTTTTTTTTTATTTTGAATTGTTTCACATTTTTTATACCCGGTACTTTTTATATATAGCTTACTGTAAATGGGTGTTGCTCATCGTGCAGAGACCTGTATTGTTACAATCCATTTCCCCTGGACTTTAGTGGATAGTTGTCTCATTGACAAAAATACCATGTACATCTTTTGTTTTTTTGATATCGAACAATCGAACTCGAAATATGACTTCAATCTTTTATCACATCTATCGACAACCGTCGATCACTCTTAAAATAACACATTTGTGCATTTTCTTCAGATTTTTCATCGACAAACAGCAACTTGTCATGTAACAGTTTGGAATCCATGAAGAAATAAAAGATGTTCCCGTTAATTACAGTTTTTTTTCTATTTTTCGGAGTTGAGTTATCTCCCATTGACCGAATCGCTTTGAGCAACTTTTGTTCTACTGTTTGAATCGAAAACTTCTTGATATTCTGTTTGCCTGTTGCCAGTTTTTCTGCATAGCGCCTTTTTATATACACATCCGATTTTGTCTATTTGTCCAATTAGTGAAAAATCCGATAGTTACACTGACTTATTCCCCCGTAAGTTGCTAGTCAGGGGCGGATCCAGGATTTTGGAAAGGGGGGGGCGTAGTATTAAAGTTCGCCGATCGGAGCGAGGCGAAAATTTTTTTGGACCTTTTTTTCACTAAAAAACATAAAATAAGTGTAAAATGCATTTTATAGTTAAAGTGTAGGGGTTGGACATTTTTGGTGCCGTATTTTCTCAATCAATTGTCTATTATGAAATGATTGGATGGATCCAAAGCTATGTACTAATTAATATATTTGATGTGGGATTTGTCAGTAAAAAATGGACATGGAAAAATCTCGTTTGTTGTATGGTTAGTTAGCATAACCTCACAGAATTCTTGTTGTAAACAAGATATACGGCTATTCAATGAAGTTTACAATACGACCGACACGAAGAAAGACAAACAAGCAATTTTCATCCAAATGTTTGGTTGAAATGTTTCACCCAACAAGGGAAGTGAGGGGTTCCAAATCAACCAAAGGCTACGAATGAGTCGGAAATGACAATGAAGTTGTGAATGACGGTCGACGCATGGAGACATATAGGCCACACCCAGCAGGCAGGTTGCAGTCGGGCCTTGAAAAAAGTATTCAGTATATAAGTTCGGCGAAACAGACATTCCGGTCAGATATGGGATTCACATGCAACCCCCCCCTTCCCCCCCCCCCCCCCCCCCCAAAAAAAAAAAAAAAATTACGCCCTTTTTTGATTTATCATGTTCATATAATGCTAAATAATTGTTCAAAAATTTTTTTTTCTAATAGAAAAAAAGTGTACAAGATTATTATTTTCAATCCAGATACGGCCAGAATTTTTGTTTAAGGCAAACATCAGGGTCAGAATTTTTTCTCTAAAATATCTCAGACTTCCCCTTCAGATCAAATGGTTCGTACCTTAGACTTTAAATGTATATCTAGAGCTTACTGACTGGGGATCACTATTCAGCAATGTTATAAATGGGCTGGGGCGTGTGGGGTTAAACATGTTTTCGTAGGTAAATAATATTGCTGTGGAACTTTTTTTTCATGAGAGTGTAATAGAGTATTACTTTCTGTTGGGTGGAATTGTGAAATATAAGTCAATACGTTCTTGCTCAATACTTTGTCGCTTTGAAGGCGTCATGCTTGTCTTCCTCAGCCTAAGCAATGTGTTACTGTAATTTGAATTTCAAAATGACTGAGTGACGTTTTTTTTCGACGAACTGGTCAACTCCACCGTAGAGAATCACATGACTTTGACATAATCAATAATATATTACAGTAAATACGAGCGAAAAGTATCTTTATAAGTAAAGAATTGTCGCATAAAAATTAAATACACGGGAAATGGCAAAGTTCACGAAGTCTAGTCTGATTAATCATTTTACAAAAAAAAAAAAAAAAAAAGTGCAAGCAAAAGGCGGGGGGTGGGGGGGGGGGGGGGGGGTTGGGGGGGGGGGGGGGGGCGTACGCCCTCTACGCCCCCCTCTGGATCCGCCACTGCTAGTATATATTAATCGACACTATAAACCCAAAGCCTATCGTTAATACGGCACAGATTGCTCAGTGAAATTCAGAAATAAATGTGCAATATATCGTTGTATCATCTGCGTGATCAAGCTTCGCCTGGACATGATTGTCTTTTTCCTGCACAAATAAATGAATATTGAAAATAAAAAATAAAAGAACGGAGGACACTGACTAGCTTCTAGACTATACACGAAATCAAAATCAAATATTTTTATTGATATTAAAGTCCAAACATTGGACTAACATCAAGAACAAACATATAAGCAACACACTAACAAAAACAACAACAATGTGGCGATTTATAAAGAAAAACCACAAATACACATTAAGAGGTAAAATGCATAATCAATGCTATCACAGCCGAAGTCTTCACTTGTGGTTATCTCCCATGGACTATTAAAAAGATTATATATTCACATGAGCCTACATATACATTGTAACATATAGTTAATTCACATGAGCCTACATATTCACTGTAACATATAGTTAATTCACATGAGCCTACATATACATTGTAACATATAGTTAATTCACATGAGCCTACATATACATTGTAACATATAGTTAATTCACATGAGTCTACATATACATTGTAACATATAGTTAATTCACATGAGCCTACATATACATTGTAACATATAGTTAATTCACATGAGCCTACATTTACATTGTAACATATAGTTAATTCACATGAGCCTACATATACATTGTAACATATAGTTAATTCACATGAGTCTACATACACACTGTAACATATAGTTAATTCACATGAGTCTACATATACATTTTAACATATAGTTATCATACTTGTTTTAAGGATTTATATAGTTTATGCATCTTGTACGCTCAACTGATTCTAATTTTTACAAATTTTCAAAATCATTTATACTTAGCATGAATTTTTAGCTGCGAAAAGGATGGAATAACATATATATTATAATTGAATAATTCTAAACGACATATATTTAATGCAGTACATGACATAAAGTTAAAATCACATTCCACATCAAGTTTACAATTCTTTGTTAAATAGGCAGGTTTAAGTTCCTTCCATTCTCAATTATAAACATGGCTTTAACTTCTCTCGGAATTTGGGTCTTCAATGTCTTCAACTTTGTACTTTATTTGGCTTTTTTAAACTTTTCTTATTCGAGCGTCACTGATAAGTCTTTTGTAGACGAAACGCCTGGTATCTCTGATGAGTTTATTTACAACCACTGGGTCGATGCCACTGTTGGTGAAGGTTTTCTCCTCGAGGGTATCACGAGCCCAGTAGTCAACACTTCTGTGTGTGTTGACTTGAATTATCATTGCTATGGTCATAATTATAAATTACTATTAACTGTTCACACAACTTTGAATTTGTTTGAAATACTAAGGATTTTTCTACTCCAGGAATAGACTACCCCTATAGCTGTATTTACCTTTATAGGATTAGCTGTATTTGGCAAAACCTCTCGGAATTTTGGGTCGTCAATGCTATTCAACTTCGTTCTTCATTTGGCATTTTTATATTTTTTTTATTCGAGCGTCACTGATAAGTCTTCTGTAGACGAAAAGCGCGTCTGGAGTACAAGATTTTAAGCCTGGTATCTATGATTAGTTTATTAATATACCACCATAAATTCTGTGGATATCATAACTTCGGATTCTCTCTGTATTCTTCGCTCACTCGATCGTAATCGACGAATATATGGAATACTTATAGGCAAAGGAAACGTAATATTCAATTTCAACGATTTAATACTTAGCCGATATTGGAATGAAATCAGAATTACAAACTTTTAACATTCTTCTTTTTGTCTATTACAAAATTAACTTTTTGTACTTATTAATGTTCTCCTTTGTTGACAATTTTTGGATATAATAAAAATCTATCCTCAAATAAATGTTTTTAATAGCTGTTCTTGTGAACTATTGAGGGACTATATAGTTCCCATGTGAACGTTTGCTTATAGTACTTTAATTGTTTTTATTCAAGATTTTCAAATATGTCATACAATAAATTCTAAAAAAAAAGAAAAAAGAAATACAATACAATACAATCAAATCACAAAGGTCTAAATATTATATAAACACATAATAGTAAATAAATATAATTTTAAAAGTAGGTTGCATGCGTAATGATTTTTTTCATATCTTTTAAAAACATAAACATGCAGTCATACAAGCATTACTATAAATACAAACAAGTTTAAACCTTTTGTTCAATACTCTTTCACAAATATATAGTTTTCTATTCACTACTCACATGTTTATACTCTTTTGTTGTTTGTTTGAATAATAACATAGATGCGTGAGATTGTGCATGTATATTGTGGTAAGCACCTTAGTTTTAAACATACATATGTATGCTGGGAATAGTTTAGTTTGCAGAACATTATCATAACATTGAAGATGAAGAAAAAGGGCGGTATCGACTCAAGTGTAAAACATAACTTCATATATGGGTCATATATTCCTAATTCGAGTTTTTTTCAAACAATTTTTGTATGTTACCTGTAAGTTGTACAAGTAAAATGCGTGCAAAGATACTACAATTACATTAAAACACAGCTCTTCACTGCTTTTTGTTCTTCCTCGTCTTTGTCGCCATTATGTGTCTGAGCAGAGCATATAGAATGCAAACCAACGTTAAACACATTGTCAAGACCATCTTTAATTAATGAAGAACATTCCACATATTTAAAAGCGTGTATTCGTTTACACAATTCTTCTGCTTTAGTTCGAACACACCCAGAACATCCATGGCTGTTTGACATTTTACTATCGAGCAGATCACTTTTAGTACCGACCAGGATAAAAGGTGTATGAGGACAATGTCGAGTAATTTCACGATACCACTGAAAAATAAATGAATTTCAAGATTATTTTCTATTTATAGATATTCCTATCAACATGGATATTAAACAGGAGATCTGGTTGTTAACGCCAATGAGACAACAACCTAATAACCTAAGTTTCGAGAAAGTAGACGACAAACACATGTGTAATACTCGAACTTTATGTTAGACAAATTGTAAAAAAGAATACAACTGCAAGTCATTCGTAGTCTATACAACCGCTTGTTTTTATAAAATACTTTCTAGACAGGGAGCGTTTTTGTTATTTCCATATTGTAAAGACACTTGTTTGTTGTTAAAGACCATACAACTAAGCTGTCCTTCAGATGATGTCTTTTTATATTTTGTATCATTGGTTCGTTTTTTTTTTGTAAGCAATCGGCTATTCTCGGATATATATCCGTTGCCATCTTTACGGAATTGAACGACGTGTTTTGACAGATGTGATTAATGCTGGTAGCGACAAATCCTCGCGAGATCCCATTTCAGACTTTTAAAACTCTCCTACATGTTCAGTGTTTTTTCGCTTTATATATTCACAGCTTTTTCCATCAACAATATTAAGTAGTTTTGGATACTAGTAGCATAAAACTTTCTGTGTATCGAACCCATGAAAATTTATTAGGAACTGAACATTTCAAATTTTACTGTCAAGCATTATATCCGCTCTCTTTCATTAAGAATAAATTTATATTTTATCTAAATGAATGATTATGTGGAATAGGCACTGCCTATTCTTACGCAATACCAGATCTGGCACTGTATAATTTCATTTCTGTCAAATGTATACTAGTATATATATTTATCTTACCTATACATTTCTAGGAATATGATGGACCGTGTATATTTCATATAGGATTATGGAATTTACTGACCCCATATATATCGTATTAGGTCACTAGCACACTGTGTAACTAATAATACATATATATATCTACATTATTTGAAATTTGTGCATTCTGACTGATGACGATGGGTTTTATATACAAAAAATTCACACCTCCATATATTGTAAGAAGAATAAAAGATGAAAACTGATTTTGAAATTCTAATAAGGCGTGGTATTCCTATACTGCCCTCAATCAATATAGTAGACATAGAACTAAGTTTTGTTTTCATTATAAGGGTACAACGTAACAAAAATGAAAAAGAAGGAAATACTTACAATCTTCTCTATGTTTTCCATACTATTGAGATCAACAAGTGAGAAACACAAGAGGAACAAATCCTATAAATACAATGATAGAAATGATGAGGATTACATCTTTTTGCAACTTTTTTCATCTATGGTACGTATATGTAATATCATTGAGTGCGATTCATCACCGAATTTTTACTTGTCAGGAACAGCACTAAGTGTGCCATGGGTGGAGCAGGAAGTAGGAACTGTTTACCCTATTCGTTTTTGGTAGGATTTGAGTTGTTCAATATCTAGTTTCCGTCGTAGTGTTTTTTGTCGAATTGTTTGCCTATTCGCCATTTTCTGCCATTCCCCCTTGGTGTCCTCGCCCTCTTTCTACATGTTTGTGTGATCAGTTTTGATTCATTTTTAAATTATTCTGCTGTATTGTAAATTGTATAAATCGTGACTCGTTAGTAGTCTCCAAGTTTTTATCTCATTATTTTTGTATAAACTTTTAGGAATTAGATGATGATAACTACTAGTGTTTTTTGTCTGTGACTTTTGATACTTTCGGATTTCCCAATTTTCAATTTCGAGTGCCACTGACAAAACAATTGACATGTAAATATGGTGTTAGATGCTTATAAAGTGTCTTGTCTTGTCTTCAGTGTGATTCTGTATTGAACCTATTTGCACTTGCCTTAACTCCAGGCGTGATACAGAGCTTAACACGTGGTACATGTACAAAATAGTATATTACAGTCTGACATTGACGGTTATACCACATTATCATTTCATTCAGAATTAGTTTTTGTGAAATAAAATGCATGAAACTACATTCTCCTATACTCTATCATCAGTATTTACTACTAGATTTATGTTTGACTGTTCTTTGGTTGCACGTTTGGTTGCCGTCCCGTTTGACGTTTACGTAACATCGTTCTTTATTCATATCTATTTATTAAAATCTACATTACAAATTTGTGTAGTCTATTATGAATGCTTGAAACTGTTCCATTCTTAGAAACGCCAAATATTTTTAGCTGAATATAACGTCAAAGTACCCAAATTGCACCGAGTACCCAAATTGCACCTATTCAACAAAAATAGCTGCGAAAAATCTTACAAGTTTTCTTTGAGACTAAATAAGTTGTATTTTTATGATTTGACATTATAGACGTCTTTTAACATAGGTAACTATATTCAAATATACAAAAAACGTTCACAGTATATATTTCAACAGATGAAGCACACTGGAAAAAGTAAAATATACGGAACGTCGCCATGCGACGTTCACAAAAAGTCATCTTTTAAAAATGAGCAAATAAAATATGTTACAAGCATCTATTTCTTAAAAAATGAATACTAAGCATGGACTAATGTCAAATTGTTCTAAATATTTGAATAAATAAAACAAAACAACTGTTATTTGATTTTTAAGGATGTGAATTAAAGCATGGTTGCAATCTGGGTACTCTTCATTACAGAATCATGGATCGTTTGGAGGTCGGTTCAAACCCATTTTTCTATGATTCACTATGGATTCAAAATTAAATTGGTGTAACTATACAGTAAAAAAGGATACATCTACAAAATAAACACAGAATGGTAACTTTTGTCTGGATCGTTAAAAAACGTAGGTGTAAAAACTGTCAAAATAGGTGCAATTTGGGTACCCTCACGTTAGTCTTTTTCCGAGTGATAAGTACACAACAGTACCGTTAGAGGATATGCCAAATGACGCAATCTGGCGTTGTCTTCTTCAACATTGGTGTCCCATAACACAAGTCGGATAGATTTACCCAGGAACTGAATGTCCTTCCTATAGCCATTCCTTTTAACAAAAGATATGAATAAAACTATTGTTAAAATGTAGATTTATTCATGATAAAAATATTTTATATAAAAAAACAAAGTGTTTGTGTGTTGCGTTTCCAACTGCTAGATTAAATTAATGAGAATGACTCTGTGTCATGAAGCTAGCATACAAAAAACACGTTTAATAATTTCATGCGTCCGAAGCGCTTTCTGGATTCACCTTCACCAGGAACGCTCAAAGCCAAACATTTGAAATCCGAGGATGTATAAGTACCGAAACCGTTGAAGAGCTATATGACAAAAATACCTAAAATAAATAGCCAAATTCATCTAAAGTCAAAATGAGGTTTCTCATCCTCTCTGTCTGTGAAATTGTTCGAATTAAAAAATAATTCCGACTATCATTTCCGTCATCCGATTTGGATTTATGTGAGTAGATTTGAGTAGATTTGATTTGTATAGACGAAAAAAGTTCATTTACTTCTTTCAACATTAATAATTACTGCATCTGTTGACAAAACTGCTTTCATCGCTTTAAATTTGTCAAATTTATACATCATTCTATACTCAATTTGAAGAACTTCTGATTTAATTAAAAACCAATTGTTCAGAGAACAATTGAAGGTCTTTCCACCAGTGAGGATCTGTTTTGATATGAAAATATTAAAATTTTGTTTTAAATGTCAATTTCCGCGTCAAATGACAGCTTATTGTACGCTGATTCCAAAAATATATGGTTTCTATACAAAAAGATATAAATAAGGGAGATAATTTTTTACTTCCGGTTTAAAAGATGTTACTTCCAGTATTGTTTGATAGTTTACTTGACACTGATTCCAAAAATATATGGTTCTATATACTTTTACATTAATTTAGTACAAAAAATAACTACTTCCAGTTTACAAAAGGTCACTTCTGGTTGACTTTTTCAATGTCACATTGCTTGCAACTTAATGCAAAAAGTCCCTTGGCTTTATCATGTATACATATGAGGTAAAAGCAAAGGTCAAAATCTATAACGTTAAATTAACCTATGACCTTGAGCTCAATTTCAAGGTCATAAACCAAGGATCTCAAATCAAAAGACTCTAGGTCTTTACTTTATATTGTTAAGGAGTTATATTACCATACGACTAATATTAGATATAAAAGGGGGGAAAACTCGCATCAAATGTCTACGTACCCTTTCAACAAAAATTAACGTGTTACAACATGTCGCAACTAACAATTGTGTGAAAATATTTTGTCGATATCTTATATGATTTCTAAAAATAAGAGATAACAAGCCAAAATCAAAATTTTGAACATAACCTTGACCTTTGACCTTGACCTCATTTTCATTTTTTTGGACCAAGGACCTCATATTAAAAAATCCTAGGCCTCTATCACTTATGGTTTTCCAGTTAAAAATGCATTTCACTTATATCAAATACAAAAGGGGAAATAACTCTCATATGGAGTCTTCGTAAAGCTTCGGTCTAAATAAAACCTAACATCCTGAGGATATAACGAGCAATTTGGAAAAATAAATTTGTCGCTTTCTTTTACGGTTGCGGAGGAGATCTCATAACAAGAAAAACAGTGTTTGGGGAGATAACTCTTACAAAGAAAAATGTTCGGTTAAACAGGGTCAGTTTCAAAAGCGTATAGACTGTATGATATCATATACCAAAAAAAACTAAGCGACATCTTTTGAAACAAAAATACACCGCAAGAAAAAAATTAGGCGGAAGAAAAAAAAAAAAAATAGAACGTCAAATTAAACTTTGACCTTGACCCCAATTTAAAGGTCATGAAACAAGGGCCTCAGATCAAAAGACCCTAGGTCTCAATTATATAAGATGAATGAGTTATATCACCATACATGTAATTTTGAATATAAAAGGGGAGAAAACTCACATTAAATGTCTCCGTACCCTTTCAACTCAAATTTACTTGTAACGACATGTCGCAACTAACAATTCTGTAAAAAAATTTGTCGATATCTTATAAGATTTCTGAAAATTAGTGATAACAAGCCAAAATCAAAATTTTTAACATGACCTTGACCTTTGACCTTGACCTCATTTTCATTTTTATGGACCAAGGACCTCAAATTAAAAGACCCTAGCCCTCTATCACTTATGGTTTTCCAGTTACAAATACATTTCACATATATCAAATACAAAAGGGGAAATAACTCTCATATGGAGTCTTCGTAAAGCTTCGGTCTAAATTAAAACCTAACATCCTGAGGATATAACGAGCAATTTGGAAAAATAAATTTGTCGCTTTCTTTTACGGTTGCGGAGGAGATCTCATAACAAGAAAAACAGTGTTTGGGGAGATAACTCTTACAAAGAAAAATGTTCGGTTAAACAGGGTCAGTTTCAAAAGCGTATAGACTGTATGATATCATATACCAAAAAACTAAGCGACAACTTTTGAAACAAAAATACTCTGCAAGAAAAAAATTAGGCTGAAGAAAAAAAAAAAAAAAATAGAACGTCAAATTAAACTTTGACCGTGACCCCAATTTAAAGGTCATGAAACAAGGGCCTCAAATCATCGGACCCTAGGTCTCAATTATATAAGATGAATAAGTTATATCACCATACATGTAATTTTGAATATAAAAGGGGAGAAAATTCCCATTAAATGTCTCCGTATCCTTTCAACTAAAATTTACGTGTTACAACATGTCGCAACTAACAATTCTGTAAAAAAATTTGTCGATATCTTATAAGATTTCTGAAAATTAGTGATAACAAACCAAAATCAAAATTTTTAACATGACCTTGACCTTTGACCTTGACCTCATTTTCATTTTTATGGACCAAGGACCTCAAATCAAAAGACCCTAGCCCTCTATCACTTATGGTTTTCCAGTTACAAATACATTTCACATATATCAAATACAAAAGGGGAAATAACTCTCATATGGAGTCTTCGTAAAGCTTCGGTCTAAATAAAACCTAACATCCTGAGGATATAACGAGCAATTTGGAAAAATAAATTTGTCGCTTTCTTTTACGGTTGCGGAGGAGATCTCATAACAAGAAAAACAGTGTTTGGGGAGATAACTCTTACAAAGAAAAGTGTTCGGTTAAACAGGGTCAGTTTCAAAAGCGTATAGACTGTATGATATCATATACCAAAAAACTAAGCGACATCTTTTGAAACAAAAATACACCGCAAGAAAAAAATTAGGCGGAAGAAAAAAAAAATAATCAGAAGAAAACCAATAGGTCTTTCCACGGAAAGGTGGAAAGACCTAATTAGTAGTTTCCAATATGGTGTGTAGCCAAATGAACAACACTTCTCAGATTTTTCTGTTTTTGAAGTAAAATAAATAGCTGAACATTTTTCTCCTACTTCTACAATCTTCAAATCATTTAGATATATCGTTTTATAATCTCAATGATAAACTTCAAAAAGAAGGACATTGAATATGAATGCGTTATTTACAATTATTATTTCCTCTTAAATTTTCAAATATCTATTATTTAATAGTTGTTTCCTAATTTTGATTCAAGATAAAGAAGATTTATTTAAAAGGCCACATTTTACTGCTCTCTTATATACCGGAAACAGATAATGTATATATTTTAACACTAAAACAGTATTATAACGAAAGAATCGACGGGATATACCTCAAATTATAGTAATCGCATTAGATTTAGGGCAACGGCCTTGGTTTCAGCAATCTTAACAGGGATTCATGAGTTTAAAACTAAAACGATTTAGATTTGTAACTTTCAAAAATCTTAAATATGGGTAAAAAATAGGTAAAACATCTGCACTGTGTAATTTATAAACAAATGCGTACACTCATACTATAAAGCCTTTAATCATAAGCCTACACTTTTACAATATACTAGTAGTCTATAACCATAAGCGTATATATACAGTGTTGCCTTCAGATATAAGCTTACAATTACACTGTATAAATGTAGTCTTCAATCAAAGAGTATACACTCATATTGTATAGCCTTCAATCATAGCGTACACTAATACTGTATATAGCATTCAATCATAGCGTAATCACTCAAACTGTATATAGCCTTCAACCATAGCGTCCACACATACTGTATATAGCCTTCAATCATAGCGTATACACTCATACTGTATAGCATTCAATCATAGCGTACACTCATACTATATATAGTCCAATCATAGCGTACATTCATACTGTATATAGCCTTCAATCATTGCGTACACGCATAAGGAATATAGCCTTCAATCATAGCGTACACTCATACTGAATAAAGCCTTCAATCATAGCGTCCACACATACTGTATATAGCCTTCAATGAAAGCGTATACACTCGTACTGTATAGCCTTCAATCATAGCGTACACTCATAATGTATATAGTCTTCAATCATAGCGTACACTCATACTTTATATAGCTTTCAATCATAACGTACACTCATACTGCATATAGTCTTCAATCATAGCGTAAACTCATACTGTATACAACCTTCATTCATAGCGTACACTCATTCTGTTTAGCCTTCAATCATAGCGTACACTCATACTGTATATAGCTTTCAATCATAGCGTACATTCATACTGTATATAGCCTTCCATTATAGGGTACACTCATATTGTATATTCTTCATTCATAGCCTACACTCATACTATATATAGCCTTTAATCATAGCGTACACTCATATTGTATATAGCCTTCAATCATAGCGTACACTCATATACAAATATAGCCTTTGTATGAGGTCGATACAAGGATATATTGACCTGAAAGAAGTATATAGACTGAGGACGAAGTCCGAGGTCGATATACTTCTTTGGGTCGATATATCCTGTATTGACCTCATACAAAGGCTATATTTGTTATATTATTAATTTTCGACCATATTTGTATCAAAATCGACATTTGATTTTGTTGGAATTTTATAGATATTATATTGTCTCCTTGACAATAACAACATATTAGTTGTTATTTCATTTACTTTTTGTTTGTTTGTTTGACATCTTATGTATTTGAAAAAAAAATTGTCAAATAATCGATCACAGATGTCATTTGTTTCAAAACGTTGAACAATATCCTGAAATTCATTACATGACGTCACAAAGTATATCGTGCAATATGCTTTTTGCTGTGTAATATGCTTTTTGCTATCCGCCGTTTTCTCTCTACCTTCGAAAATATAGTTTAACATGTGACTATCCCTAAACGAATCAAATTTGATAAAATATACGAATTAATAATATTACTATATATAGCCTTCAATCATAGCGTACACTCATACTGTATATAGCCTTCAATCATAGCGTACGCTCATACTGTATATAGTCTTCAATCATAGCGTTCACTCATACTATATATAGCCTTCAATCATTGCGTACATTCATACTGTATATAGTCCTCAATCATAGCATATGTACACTCACACTGTATAGCCTTCAATCATAGCGTACTATCATACTGTATATAGTCCTCAATCATAGCGTATACACTCACACTGTATAGCTCTCAATCATAGCGTACACTCAAACTGTTTATAGCCTTCAATCATAGCGTACACTCATACTGTATATAGTCCTCAATCATAGCATATACACTCACACTGTATAGCCTTCAATCATAGCGTACTATCATACTGTATATAGTCCTCAATCATAGCGTATACACTCACACTGTATAGCTCTCAATCATAGCGTACACTCAAACTGTTTATAGCCTTCAATCATAGCGTACACTCATACTGTATATAGCCTTCTATCATAATGTACACTCATACTGAATATAGCCTTCAATTGTAGCATACACTCATACTATATATAGCCTTCTATCTAAATGTACACTCATACTGTTTATAGCTTTCAATCATAGCTGAGGATCATATTGTATATAGCCTTCGATAATAGCATACACTCTTGCATATTCTTAAATTTATGTGATACATCAAGACTTCAGGTCTAGATTTTTATGATATGATTTAAGAAGTTATATGAACATTTCAAACATTTTGAGAGAATGGTAGGCAAATGTACCGTGCCTGGTGCCAAGATGAATCCTTTTGAAAAATAAGCTTTCACTCATACTGTACAGCCTAGTAAAACAAACATAAACTCACAATGCAGAACTTTCAACATTTAATTATATCGTATGTACCTGGTTTTAGCAAGTATTTACACATATCTGTCTTATAAACATATACAGCATTTTGTTAAACGATTCTATTTTATTTTCATACAAGGGTTTGAGCAATCAAGAAAAATGCCACCGGAAGTTAAGCAAACAACGAACAATCAATCAATCAATCAACCAATCAACAAAAATCTTATATATCTCTTATAATATCTGGTTTCAATAAGGCAATTGTATATTCACTAACACAATTTGCAAATAAATTGGAAAGAAGCCAATCAGATTTCTAGTATACGGAAGTAGAAAAATACCGATGGCTACCCTTGATGATGCACATGTCTTTGAACAGTAATCATACGAAACGATGGAAAGTACGTATTAACAAGACGTATCGTAAATAAACAGCAAGAACACACATATCAATTTAAGCTATACAATTACTATTCAATATTTGAACGATTTATGAAAAATTGATATAATAAATGAAACATGTTATGAAAGCTTCCCACAAAAACTGTCATTCGGTGTCAAACAATCAACATTATATTTTAATTGACTACTCTTATATATAGTCAATCACATTCGAGATTCTATTCATATTTGCAGGAAAATGACTCCATTAGGGAATAATAAGGTCATGAAGGAAAGTTGAATATTCATTGGTCCATCGAACTGCATCCGTATAAAGGTTAAACTAAAAAAATCTCCTTCGTGTGATATATTTTTATGGGATATTAAGGTAGTAATAAACCTTAAGTAGAAGTCAACGAGAAAATCCTCGAACTTGAAAATTTACACATTGTCAAGGAAGTACACTAAGTAAATACTTACGACACATTTTTAATGTCATCGTTAGGAAACTGTCCTTCAACATATGATCTAAGCAAGCACCTTTTACCAACATTCCTACAAGCATATCATTATTTAATCTAAAAACTCACTTATGTTCTTATGTTGTACCGTTACACAACTGTCCCAGGTTAGGGGGGGGGGGGGGGGAGTTTGGCGCCATCAAACATGTTTAACCCCGCCGCCACATTCTGTATGTGCCTGTCCCAAGTCAGGAGCCTGTAATTCAGTGGTTGTTTTTTTGTTGTTGTTGCTGCATACCATTTTTGTCTTTCGTTTATTGATTTGTACACAAATCAGGCCGTTAGTTTGAATGGTTTTACATTTGTCATTTCGGGGCCTTTTATAGCTTACTATATGTGGTTTGGATTTTGCTCATTGTTGAAGACCGTACGATGACCTCTTGATGTTAACTTCTATGTCATTTGGTCTCTTGTGGAGAGCTGTCTCATTGGCAGTCATACCACATATTCTTAGTTTTATATTAAAAGATTATTAAAAAAAACCTAGTAAAACCCGCCTTAAAACTCCGCTACATTTACGTGTGCCTGCCTAAAGCCAGTAGAAGTTGTATTTCATATCTTATAAACTTATAAATGTTGACAGATATGTGTTTGTATGTTTATGTATAGCCAATGTTTATTGTTTTTTGTAACAATCCTGTAATTTTGGATTTTTAAACCAATAAAGTATCTTATCTTATCTTAATGTTTTACTTTATTTTAAATCATTTCTGATTTTATTCATAACTTTGATTGCCTCGTTTCGATTTAGAACAAGACTGTATGTGGGCCTCTACATGTCTTGGTTAATATCGATCTATTACATCACTTCATGATCCTTCTATTCACTCGATATGATGGAAAATTTATATGTGGACCCAAAATTAAAGGTCAATAAAATGACTTTGAACGAAATATTTGTCGCGGGACGTAAGCAAACAACAATGATTTAAACTAGGCAATTTATTTGTAGAACTGGATAAAAATCAATTGTAAAGTAGTAGACTACACATGCATACATATACCTATTATCAAATGTATCACATGGATTAAAGATTAACTGAAATAGAGGCCTTTTATGAATAAAAATTATTTGGCAAGGAAATAATTTAGAAGATTAAAATTATTTTTTGTAAACGAAAAGGAAAGAACTTAGATACGAAACTATTTACTTCGATGAGCTTAAAACATCTATTATGTACATGTATAATGTGTATATACATGATATATCTACCTTGACATACAAACTTACATATACCATTTAAAATTTTACAACTATCATAAAATAAAGATATTCAACAAAGTGTAGGAAAAATTATAATATTTGCATTTGAATTGAATTTCTATGTAAAAATTTACCGATCGCCAACAGCCACAATCTTCAAAGACAGCATCCTAAGGCATATCAATATTCAGAGTGAGACATCTCTTAGCTAATATGTATATACATAATTTACAAATGTTTCCTTTTTAAATTGACACACAAACAAGGATGTAAATCATGAGAACTCTTTAAAAACGCTTTCATGGTTCATTTTTGAGGACCTACTATGAAACAATTAGTTACACACTTATTTATGATATCTGAACGACATGATACGGGAAGGAAATTGTAGCGTTGAGTTGTTTAAAAGTGATATGTAATTCGCTACATGCCATAATGAACATTTCCGATATAATGATGTAAAATTTGAATGTGGTTACCGGTTTTTCCCCCAGTATAGAAATCAATTATTCTCTAATTTTTGTGCTTTTTTCACATTTCTTGATCGGTGTGAGAAAAATACTTCTCCTCACTAATGAAATATCTGTTCTCGGCAAATGATTGGTCGAAAATTAATTATGACGTCAAATTTTCTTGGTTTCTTCTGAATTTTCCTATTGTGATGTCATGAAAAAAGGTGACCATGCCTGATGACGTCATATATAAAGAACACAACTTTCTGCAAATCTTTGAAAAGGAAGGATAAAAATCATAAGAGAAACAGATTCCACCTCTATAACTCGTGTATTACGATATTTCTCCACTCTCAACAGTTAAATTTTAATTATTTAAAAAGCTCGGCAAGCCTCGCGCTTGAAATATTAAATTTTTACTGTCTCGTGGGAGAAATATCGTAACACTCTTGTTGCATGTAAAACAAATTTCTTGGTAGAGGGGTCTAAATACAGCACAAACAACATTTTCCAAAAGACCAAAAAGTGAAAAGTATATTTTAACAAAACGCATTTGACTAACAGGTCGAACAACTGATGTTCTTAAACCCTGCTGACTGCCATTGGCGATTGCCAAATAAATTGATCACCATATGCAACATGGATCTTAATTATTAATTTAATACCAAACAGAAAACAATCAACTTGCGGAAAAGATGGTATATCGCAAACATGAGGTGCAAAAAATTGTACACCATATACGGATTTCGACAATTAATGTCTCTTCAGTGATGTTAGGGATCGAAACGGTATTTGGAAGGCCATATAATTTACCTCAATTTAGGCTAGACTCTTGAATTTTAAAGAGTCGAAATAGGATGAACGGATCATATAAACCCGAAGGAAAATATAATACAAGCCCAAACGAAAAAATATAAACAAGTTTAAATTGATAACAACGTTCAAATCTATGATTGCGTTGGATAAAAACAGCAATTTTTATACGTGTGCATGTAAAACAAATTTCTTGGTAGAGGGGTCTAAATACAGCACAAACAACATTTTCCAAAAGACCAAAAAGTGAAAAGTATATTTTAACAAAACGCATTTGACTAACATTTATATATAATTCGTCTAAATAACAGCCCAATAATGTTATATCTGCAAGTTTGCGGAGGCAAGTTTTTGTTCTTCCCTGGCCGGGATTCGAACTCATACTCTGAGACATCATGGCACCAAAACGCCTTGCACTATGCCCGACGCGATAGACCACTCGACCACCTAGGCTCGACAAAAATCAAGCTTTCGGTGGCCGGGTGTGACCTGTCCACGTCAGTTTTTATCTAGCGTCGTAGCACAGTACATGATATATAAGGCATGAAGATGGAATATTACAGATCAGTTGAATTATCTAACGTAGAGGATCTTACAAATTAATGTAGGATGCAGTCACAGAAATAATTATATTATAAGTACGTCTGAACCAGTGACAACTCTACGACAGATTTTATCCATCGGATCACCAGTGATGGTGATACAAGGTTGAAAACACATTCTGTATATATAATTCGTCTAAATAACAGCTCGACAATGTTAGATCTGTAAATTTGCGGAACCAACTTTTTGTTCTTCCCTCGCCGTGATTCGAACTCATGCTACTGAGATATCGTGGCACCAAATCGCATTGCACTATACCCGACGCGCTAGACCACTCGACCATCTAGGCTCGACAAAAATCAAGCTTTCGGTGGCCGGGTGTTACCTTTCCTCGTCAGTTTTTATCTAGCATCGTAACACAGTACATGATCTATAAGGCATGACGATGGAATATTACAGATCAGCTGAATTATCTATCGTAGAGGATCTTACAAATTAATGTAGGATGCAGTCACAGAAATAATTATATTATAAGTATGTCTGAACCAGTGACAACTACATTAAGTTGATATTATAGATATCGCAATGCACTTTTATGGTTTCTTTTATTCATTTTTATAAATGTTTATTGTCAAAGGTTGGATTTTAAAAGAAATACTTTTACGATTATATTGACATTTTTAATTTTATAGTGATGTAATTTTTACGTACGCTGAATATATTGTTTGTATAGTTTGTATGCGGCAAACATTTATAAAAATGAATAAAAGAAACCATAAAAGTGCATTGCGATATCTTGAATATTATTAAAAGATTGCACATATATTTAGACTTTTTCTTAAAATACATATTCACATAAACTTGGCACACTTTCAAACTTTCATACATATAAATTAATTTAGAAATTAACAAGAAACAACTCATTGCGAGCTTTAATGACTGAGGTCAGATAATTTTTGCCGGTATCATCACCGAACAAAAAAGCTATGTCGCCGATAATTAACTGAAGTTTATTAAAGCGAGGCAATTCTGAGAAAAACACGCCGGTTCCTGCATTGAGAAGGAAATCGTGCAAATCAGAAAAGAAACGTTCTCGAATATCATTATATGCCTGGCATTCCAACAATACATGTAAAACAGTTTCTTCAATACAACATGTTTGACATGCATTACTATCTTTTAATTTCATGCTGAATAACACAGCATTCAATGGAAGACAGTTTGTTCTAGCCAGAAATTTAAGACGAGAGGTCCAAAAATCATCTTCTTTTGATAATAAGTATTGTCGTGCTTGTGTAACATTAAATGAACGGTAATCACCGAGGCTTCGCTTTTCAAGGATTTCGGATTTCAGCTTATTACAAGCATCTGTACCAAAACACTTATTAAACGTTTTTATATTAACGTTTCCATGTATATAATGGTCTATCCCAGTGGACTGGAATATGCCGTTAATATGATTAAAATATTAATTTTTTGATAACTTAAGTTCGTTAAAAATCATTTTGCAATATACCAGGTAAAGAATCTAACCTAGCAAAACATGTGATCCTTTGACGGTCCATATAATTTGTTACAAATTCAAATGTGACGTCACTTTGTGTGTTTTTTTAGAATTTCAAATGTGACGTCACTTTGTGCGTTGAGGCTTTGGCTAACTCGGCTGTGTATTTTTATGTGTTGGATTAAGTTGTTTTATGTAATGTATCCGTTTTTATTCTGTAGTTAGCCCCCACTTCGGTTTTATCATGTATATCTATTATATAGTCATTTTATAAAATTTACTGTTTGCAAAATTATAAATTATTCTAAATAATAAGGATGTTCTTGTCCCAGGCAGAAAACCCTGGCCGTGTTAGGCGCAACTTTTTGGAAGTTTTGGTCCTCGGTGCTCTTCAGCTTTGTACTTGTTTTGGCTTTCAAACTTTTTTCATCTGAGCGTCACTGTTTGGTCTTGTGTGGACGAGACGCACGTCTGGCGTATTGAATTTTAAGCCTATTACCTTTTGTTAGATATTATTCGTGTGTTTCTTTGTCCTATATGTTCTCCTATTTATTTGTATTGTGGTCCTGTCATGTGATGTTGTCGTTTTGGTGTTGTGTTTGACGTTGCCATAAAAGCGGGAGGTTTGGCATGCCACAAAACCAGGTTCAACCCACCATTTTTTTCGTAAAATGTCCTGTACCAAGTCAGGAAAATGGCCATTGTTATATTATAGTTCGTATCTGTGTGTGTTACATTTTAATGTTGTGTTTTTGTTGTGTCGTTGTTCTCCTCTTATATTTGATGCATTTCCCTCAGTTTTAGTTTGTAACCCGGATTTGTTTTTATCTCTATCGATTTATGAGTTTCGAACAGCGGTATACTACTGTTGCCTTTATTTAGAGATTCCCATCCTAACTCCGATAAAACAGAGCATTTTGGAAAGTTCATTTTAGAGTTGATTATAACTTTTGCGACTTTGTACTGCCAGCTGTCTAGCATTTCGTTTCCGGGATTTGACGTGGGATACCATACGCCACAAGCATGAGCAATGGATGGGCGTATAACCAAAATCCACAAAGCACAGCCAAAATTAAACCGATTAAAATCACCGTGTACTTCTAAGACGCGAATAATATAGTTAATTTTCTTTTCAAAGTTTTCATTAGGTATTTCTCGATATGATGATTAAATTTTAACGTTCTTGAGAAATAAACTACCAAGTATTTATATTCGTTTACTTCATCAATTTAAACATCCCCTAGAAACCAGATTTTATTTGCGTTAAGTCTTTTTTCTACCACTAGAACTTTTGATTTTTTGGCATTAAACTTTAGGTTCCATTTTGAAACAAATTCACTGGCAACCTTCAATAGGGTTTGCAATTCTTCTTCGATTTTCCCTAGTAACACACTATCGTAGATGCAAAGAGTAAACTACTTATAACTTCTGTCGCTACATTAATACCGAGATTCTTTTCTTTTATCATCGAGACAAGATCAAATATTAAAATAGAAAATAATGTAGGAGATAAAATACATCCTTGTTTTAGGCCAAATTCTTGATCAAACCAGTTTGATTCGTTATTTCCAAAAATGACCTTGTTATTTACATTTTTATAAAGAGAACGTAGTAGTTCCCACCATCTTCCTTGAATACCATTTTGCCAAAGAAGATAACAAAAAATTTTCCATTCGTTTACATTTGTTTTTATTACATTTTACTTAATTTGTACTTAATCGAAAAAGTGTTAATTATCTACTGTATGTTTTAACAACTACAAAAATGACAGTTGTTTTCCACTCGTTCCGTTGGTTGATAACGTTCAATTTTGTCAGTTTTTATGGACTTCCCCTTTTTGAATTGTCCTTGGAATTCGGTATTTTTGTTATTCTTTTTTGATAAACGTCTTTAAATTTGAAAATTTAGTTTAACCTTTTTTATTTCTAAAATTATGAGTAATGAAATAATATGTACATACCTGTGTAAACTCGTTCCGTGTTTAAAGGACAACCACTTCTTCCCCAACGTACATAAGTTGAACCATGATCTGTAAAATGTAGCAATCTATAATTGAGTTTAAGATATGGACACACAATATACTTCCATTAGAAAGGAAATACTTTGATCTAAGCTGGACAACCACTTTTTCATTAATAACTGTAGAATTTTCTTATATATTTGTTTCTTAAAATATTGAAAAATTTAGTTAAGGTTTTAAGTAATATGTGGTAACGAAATTCCCGACTTAATAATTGACTAGGAATACATAGATCGCTCATTGAAATCCAAAACGTCACTTTAGACACGAGCATAGCGAACGAGTTAGCATATATAAACACCGTACGACGGTGCCAAAGGAACATCATCGTCCGAAAAGGTAGTATAAAGAGTGGAAAAATCACAAAACGTGACATGGGAACAGTATATTAACAGCATTAGGCCATGCTTACGCTACGGTTTTTTTTTTATCCCAGCCGTATCCGTTTTAATAAATTTTATATGACAAAAGAACATAAAAAATTGTTAATATATACAAGCTGAAGAAAAGCGCCGTACTTGAAAGCAATGATATAGTAAATAAAAGAAAGACATATACAAGTAAAAACTACAACAAAGAATAACGTATGAGAACGGTTTTGATAAACACATGTTAATTCTATTATGTTGATAACTACATAGGATAGCGAACTTATATATTTGTTTTGAATTTCAAGCGCTTATAATAAGCTTTTTTTCTAAATCCCTCTTTAATTTTTTTCCTTCTCAAAAGTGTATACCCCCCCCCCTTTTACACACACAACATAGTCTATTACGAGAATCGTTGTAATTTTAAGGATACTTTTTGAAAGATGTGAGAAATCTTTTGAATTCTATAATTTGTTTAATGTTTAGATTTTACTACTTTTCACACTCTACACTTTTTGATACCTAATATGAATGAAACAAAGTTGAAAGCGGTCAAACGCGCTGCATTTGTTGGCACCTGTCCTAAGTCAGGAACCTGTTGTTCAGTGGTTGTTGTTTGTTGATGTGGTTCATAAGTGTTTCTCGTTTTTTATATAGATTAGAACGTTGGTTTTCCTGTTTGAATGGTTTAACTTTTACGCTAGTCATTTTTGGGGCCATTTATAGCTTGCTGTTCGGTGTGAGCCAAGGCTCTGTGTCGAAGGCCGTACCTTGACCTATAATGGTTTACTTTTACAAATTGTGACTTGGATATAGAGTTGTGTCATTGGCACCCATACCACATCTTCTTATATTTGATTATTCTCTAATTAACACAAAGAAATAAACAAATAAGCAATGAAAGAAGAAGAAAACGAAAAACAGATCTGTTTGTGAAAAAATTATAAAAAGATACAAACGCAGATGACTGAAATACCTTAATTCACCCACCCCATTTTCCCATCAATGTTTATACATTCCTTCGAAAAGGAAAGTGAATAATCTTACAAATAGTAATAGCCTTTAAATTTTTGTAATCCACTACTCTTAACATGTATATACAAAGCTATTCCGAACGAATTAAGCTACAATGCAAAAAATCATTTTCCAATTCCATGAACTATGAGACGGCTAGCCTAAGCCTATTTAGAAAAGGTATTACTTGTTAAGTAATCAATAATCGCCGATATTCCGACACCTCATTGGTCCAACACAACAATAGGCCGACAACTATTGGTCCAGGCCGACATCTATTGGTCCAACACCCCAATAGCCCGATACCCATTGATTCGACACCTCAATAGTCCGACACCCTATTGACCCAACACCCCAAAAGTCCCACACACCATTGGTCCGACACCAAAATAGTCAAACAACCTATTAGTTCGACAAGAGAATTTGAAAAAAAATATATAAATAAAAGATTCGTTCAATATTAAGAGTAGGGCCTTGTCATTCGTGTGAACAGGTGATGCAAGTTATCAAGATAGGTTTGGGATCAGTAATAAAGTAGCAGAATTGCATCACCAGCGTAACTCAAAGCACAAAATACCTTCTAAAGAGTTGTCGAATTGCTTAGATAATATTCTACCTCCTAATAATTTTTAGGAATATCATTGGTTAAAAAGGGACCACATGGAGACCCTGTATATTTAATATGGGGTTAGTGGGCTTGGTTTATTTTAATACACTGTTAGTAGTGGTGTTACGTCCCTTTATAAAAACAACACGGCATCGAAGAAAATTCTGAAACGTTTCGCACGGACATCTGATTAAGAAATTGATGATGAATGATTGAAATAAATACAGAAAACACATCAAAAGCTAAAAGCTAACAAGTTTTTATTGTTTACATTTGTTTTTGTATAGACAAATGGACGTAGGTTCTTTATATTGAAGAATTGATAACTTTGAAAGCTCACTAGTCTAAACGCCACATGACTGTTAAGATACTGATAGTCGGTAAGATAAATTCGTTACACTGTGTGCAAGTGATCCCATATGAAATTTACTGAACCCATATATTTCGTATTAAATCACTTGCACACTGTATAACTAATCATCAGTATCATATCTAGATACACTATCTCAGAAATAGAGGTTAAAGGGGACGCAGTAAGAAAATAAAGGAACCAATGAAGCTTTGCTCCTCAGTAACACTATTATTTGTGTGAATATGAAGTGAGTGTATAAGACGCACATTTTTCTGGTATAACTCAAGCAATAAAAAGCAATAACGGTTATTTCAATTAAAACTTTTATTTTTTTATATTGGTTTTTTTGAAATGGAAGCTAAAATGTAACAGTAGTGCCATTATTTCAAGAACACCAGTCTAGATATCTATATGGGCACCGATATTTTGAAAAGAGTGACTTGTCTTTAAGTGTTCTACCGTAAGTTTGCTCGTTTCCAAACAGGGAATAAAATCTTCCTTCCAAGTGATACTCTTCACTCTTTGACACGCACATCGTAAGCAATATATTGACTTCTAGTAGAAAGTTTACAAAACATGTTTTTGTACATAAAGATAGTGGAAAATAACAATACTGTACAATAGGGTTATACTATATAAATAATTTCATAATTTCTCCCGACATAACAAACGATGACATCATATGGTAATTGGAGTTTTGTATAAAATCAGTATGTTTAAAAAAAAAAACAAAAAAACGAACCGATCACTATCTAATTCTTTAATAGCTGTACGTGTTACAGGAACATACCAATACTCCTCCTTTGCTTTACGTCCAGTGACGAATATTTCATGGATGTTCATGGTGAGAACTAATTAACAATAAATACAACTAGTAAGTCCTGACATAGGAGTCGACCGGGATGAAGGGCGACACATGTTGAATGTCGTTGGAAAATGAGGGTATATTTGATAGAGATAGAAACAAGTTGCTTTCTTTAAAAAAAGAAATGCAATCGTGAACCTAAAAGCCTGTTTGGCATGAACGATCAGATAATTGGTACATAAAGAAGAATAATTTTTACATTTTTTTTAATATAAAATGTAGAAAAACTGATATGGGTTTTTAATGAAGCTGCTTTTCTATGTGGGGTATAATTTTCTTGTTAAAGAAATAATTTCTCTCTCTCTCTCTCCCATCCCTCTCTCTTCCGATAGATAACATTACAACATGCAATCTGATATTAAATTCAGATCTATCTTAACTCGCGTGCTCGTACATATAAGCATACGAGGATAACGAAAACTCATCTCTGCTATATTTAGATTAGATTGAACAACATGCTAAATAAGAGGCAACCACTGTTTGTTCCATTCTGAGGTGCTACTTTGGAAATTAGAGGTAGCTTCCTGGCTAAAGTCGAAATGTAAATGTGAAAACAATCTGTGTTTTGAAGAAGTTTATGCAATGAATCATGGTTATTTGTTTGTAGCCAGTTTGAAAATAGTTCAAAACCCTAAGCTATATTCGTATTTGTTAATTGATTTTTCCGAACTAAGACCGTTTTGGAAAATCAATTACACTGGTTAATATGGTTTGGTCATTGGCTTGTCATATTCGAGATATGCTTGATCTCAATTTATTTATACCCCAGGCAACAAACGCAAAACAGACTTTAAGAGTAGAAACAATTTGAAACCTCAACTTTATACTTGAATCAGTTTGCTCAAACATTTCGTTTTAAACGGATATTGATTTTAAGAAAAATAATTTTTTACTCAGTTGTCGCAAAACACGCTCTAGACCTATGTCAACTAGACCCTCTAAATTCGCTTATGACTACATATTGGCTCGACTCCTTGAAAACAAATTGACGAAATTCCCAAAAACTTGCACTGATTCTTCTTTAGGTAGGACATGAAGTTGTGCCCCAGCTGCTTCAACTTTTAATCTGATTTTATTTTGAGGGGGATGGGTTGTTTCACATACCGAATACAAAGAATTCACTTTGCCATTTATAACTATATGTTTTGGAGAGGGAAGTCGACACACGAGCCCTTTGGAAAACTCACACATTTTTCTAAAGAAAATTAACATACGCATCTCTAATTTCATAAAAGAATCATGAATAGATAATACTCATCTTCCTGTTATTTTAAGCTTTTGAACAATTGCTAATCTATCCTCGCAAACCACATACCGGTAGTAATTTGTGATAGTTTTTAATTCCAAACATCGAGGAATATATCAAACTTCAATTTGTTTTATTTCATTGACCATAAGTTTTAAATAAATAGTGAGTTATCGTCTCAACTCCAAAGAAAATCACTCAGTGTCTGTAAATCTTTTCATATCTTTAGAATTAGTTTAAGGACTCAAACGCATATTCATTTATGAACTGTTTCGATGTGACGTGTAATTTCTGCATTTAACACACATAAAAGGCTGAAATGACAACGTTAAACAACTCATACGAGAAAACTAACTACCTGATTTCATAGCGTTGTCATTTATTATAATTATTGCTTTTGTTTCCTTATTTATATTTAAGTTTGCTGTACATTATATTTTCCTTCGGGTTTATATGATCCGTTCATCCTATTATATCATGTACTGTGTTACGACGCTAGATAAACACTGACGTGGACAGGTCACGCCCGGCCACCGAAAGCTTGATTTTTATCGAGCCTAGGTGGTCGAGTGGTCTAGCGCGTCGGGCATAGTGCAAGGCGTTTTGGTGCCACGCTGTCTCAGTAGCATGAGTTCGAATCCCTGCCAGGGAAGAACAAAAACTTGCTTCCGCAAACTTGCAGATATAACATTGTTGGGCTGTTATTTAGACGAATTATATATAAATGTTAGTCAAATGCGTTTTGTTAAAATATACTTTTCACTTTTTGGTCTTTTGGAAAATGTTGTTTGTGCTGTATTTAAACCCCTCTACCAAGAAATTTGTTTTACATGCTCACGTATAAAAATTGCGGTTTTTATCCAACGCAATCATAGGTTTGAACGTTGTTTTCAATTTAGACTTGCTTATTTTTTTTCGTTTGGGCTTGTATTATATTTTCCTTCGGGTTTATATGATCCGTTCATCCTATTTCGACTCTTTAAAATTCAAGAGTCTATCCTAAATTGAGGTAAATTATATGGCCTTCGAATACCGTTTCGATTCCTAACATCACTGAAGAGACAATAAGTGTCGAAATCCGGATATGGTGTACAAATTTTTGCACCTCATGTTTGCGATATACCAACTTTTCCGCAAGTTTATCGTTTTCTGTTTGGTATTAAATTAATAATTAAGATCCATGTTACATCTGGTGATCAATTTATTTGGCAATCGCCAATGGCAGTCAGCAGGGTTTAAGAACATCAGTTGTTCGACCTGTTAGTCAAATGCGTTTTGTTAAAATATACTTTTCACTTTTTGGTCTTTTGGAAAATGTTGTTTGTGCTGTATTTAGACCCCTCTACCAAGAAATTTGTTTTACATGCTCACGTATAAAAATTGCGGTTTTTATCCAACGCAATCATAAGTTTGAACGTTGTTTTCAATTTAGACTTGTTTATAATTTTTGGTTTTGGGCTTGTATTATATTTTGCCTTCGGGTTTATATGATCCGTTCATCCTATTTCGACTCTTTAAAATTCAAGAGTCTATCCTAAATTGAGGTAAATTATATGGCCTTCCAAATACCGTTTCGATCCCTAATATCACTGAAGAGACATTAATTGTCGAAATCCGGATATGGTGTACAAATTTTTGCACCTCATGTTTGCGATATACCATCTTTTCCGCCCAAACGAAAAAATATAAACCCAAAGGCAAATATAATACAAGCCCAAACGAAAAAAATATAAACCCGAAGGCATATATAATACAAGCCCAAAAGAAAAAATATAAACCCGAAGGCAAATTTAATACAAGCCCAAACGAACACACCATCTTTTACGCAAGTTTATTGTTTTCTGTTTGGTATTAAATAATTATAAAGATCCATTTGTTACATCTTGTGATCCGTTTATTTGGCAATCGCCAATGGCAGTCAGCAGGGTTTAAGAACATTTGTTGTTCGACCTATTAGTCAAATGCGTTTTGTTAAAATATACTTTTTCGATTTTTTGGTCTTTTGGAAAATGTTGTTTGTGCTGTATTTAGACCCCTCTACCAAGAAATTTGTTTTGCATGCACACGTATAAAAATTGCGGTTTTTATCCAACGCAATCATAGGATTGAACGTTGTTTTCAATTTAGACTTGTTTATATTTTATCGTTTGGGCTTGTATTATATTTGCCTTCGGGTTTATATGATCCGTTCATCCTATTTCGACTCTTCAAAATTCAAGAGTCTATCCTAAATTGAGGTAAATAATATGGCCTTCCAAATACCGTTTCGATTCCAAACATCACTGAAGAGACAATAAGTGTCGAAATCCGGATATGGTGTACAAAATTTTTTTGCACCTTTTGTTTGCGGTATACCATCTTTTCCGCAAGTTTATTGTTTTCTGTTTGGTATAAATTAATAATAAGATCTATTTTGTTACATCTTGTGATCCGTTTATTTGGCAATCGCCAATGGCAGTCAGCAGGGTTTAAGAACATTTGTTGTTCGACCTGTTAGTCAAATGCGTTTTGTTAAAATATACTTTTTCACTTTTTTGGTCCTTTGGAAAATGTTGTTTGTTTTGTTTAGACCCCTCTACCAAGAAATTTGTTTTGCATGCACACGTATAAAAATTGCGGTTTTTATCCAACGCAATCATAGGATTGAACGTTGTTTTCGATTTAGACTTGTATATATTATATATAATGGAAACAACACTGTTAAAACTTCTTGCGTCCGAATCGTACCTCAGGATCCACCTGCACCAGGAACGCTCAAATTAGATACTTCAAATGATGGCTTATGCACCGCATCTATTATTTTTTAAAAAGAAAGAGATTAATAAATGCAACTGTTTTTAGTAATAATAATTAACAAGTAGAAATTAAAAAAAATTTAAATTCATTCAGTGTTGCTAATATCTCGAACACGATGTTTGGTTATTTTGCATATTTTTATTCCTCTAGTAATATCAGTTGTGTTGTTTTACTTCCACAAACAATCGGCATTCCCATGGGAACTAACAACTGTGCTCCTCTTCGACTTATTCCTTTATTCATATGAGGCTGACTTCATACAGGAACTTCTTAGGAAGAAAGAAAACAATTTAGCAGTATCCTTTAACTTTACTTTCCGCTATATAGATGATGTTCTCTCACTAAATAATTAGAAATTGGTGACTATGTTGAACGTATCTATTTCATGGAACTTGAGATAAAGGATACAACAGATACAGTTAAGTCTGCCTCATATCTTGACTTACATCTAGAAATTGACAATGAGGGTCGGTTCAAAACAAAACTTTACGACAAAAGGGATGGATGATTTCAACTTCACAATTGTGAACTTTCCATTTCTATGTAGCAACATTCCAGCAGTGCGTGCATACAAAGTATATATCTCCCAGTTGATACGATATTCCAGGGCTAGTATTTCCTATCATGATTTCCTTGATAGAGGGTTTCTGCTCACAAGGAAGCTATTAAACCAAGAGTTCCAAGTGATGAAGTTGAAATAATCCCTTCGTAAATTTTAGAGGTTGTCGTTGGTTCTTATAATGTATCTATCTTTTTGGTTATTCGGAATTTGTATTGATATTTCACATTTTTCATGTCGGGGCCATTTATAGTTAACAACGCGGTATCTGTTTTTCTCATTGTTGAAGGTAATACGATGACCTTCAATTGCTTATATCTACGTCATTTGAACTCATAGTGGAACGTGCGACGACAACGGCCATCTCCTTTATGTCGTTGGTGCCAAATGTGGTTCACTTCCTTGCCCACCTTATCATGACAAACTTGAGTTATACTGCGTTGTTTGTTCAAATAAATAAAGTTATATTTTGTATTCTGCTTAGAATTCATTAACTACCAGAATTACTAAGTACGCGGATACTTTTTTCAAGTTACTATCTCAACTCAGTAGCGATATGTGTCCGCAATCTTTGATCTTTAGATACTGGAATAATTAGTCTGGTCTTTAAGTTTACAGCAGTGTCTTATTCTCTACTGTAGCATTTTGACTGCATGTGAATTCATAAGGCGGGGGAAGCATGTCGACCTACCCACTATCGTCCATTTCCCAATCAAATTTGTATTAACCTTGCATTCAATTTGGATGTTCTTAATGTGTATATGAACATGAACATCGGTAAACTAATGTTGCCTATAACGTATCATATTCTAGTCACCATCGCGATGATTAATTTATGCGAGTTTAAACTATGTTGATGCTTTTTGATGAAGGAATGTTAACATCTTCAAATGTGTTATATTTGCTTTGTTCTGCTTATTGCGAAGGCCGCGAAAATAAATCGACCAAGAAATTTAGTTGATTTACAGTGAAGGCTACAGTACCTAAATTGTGGAAGACATATTGACAACTTTCGATGATGGACAAGGACATTTAATAAATTAACAAATTGCAAAAAAAGAAGCGAAAATACAAAAGTGACATCTAAAGTCATAAGTCGAGCAATGGTAAAAATGTAAATGATAAAAAGACAAACAACAGTATACAAAACACATAGTAAAACTAAAGACGGAGCAACGTGAACCCTTCAAAAGCCGATGTTGATATCAAGTACCCCGGAAGATGCCACTGGACTATGGCACATGTTACTAGTTATGTCAAATATTGGTATGTAATATGGATACTATTTTTCAAGCATCCTTATAGTCCAGTAGAATAATCGGATTTTCAAATTGAGAAGACAGTTAACAATTGAACTATAATAATTGCCTTTGTAAATCATCTGGCCCGTACTTTTTTTACGCCGATAATGTTAGTTTTGGGGGAAAAAATGAAAAATAAAGAAATGTATTATACAAACATTCATTAAGCCAACAATAGGTTTCTTGCTATTGGAAATTATTTCATCAATCATAATCATATCTATTAATGACATTTAAATTTCACATAAGAAAAAAATTATCTATCATCTTTTTATAAGAATAATTATTATACAAAAGACAACCCATTAACCTTTGTTTCTTTATATACATTTCCTTGTATAATTTTTTGCTTATTTCAATTTGACATTTCCCCTAACTAAAAAACAACTTTTTCGTAAGAAAGAATAAAAAAAATAAATTTCAAAGGTACTTTATTAAATTAAAAAATTTCTGAATTTACAAAATATAATTAGAGCAGGTTATGCATTCATTTATTAAATATGTCTTTGAAACTGCATGCATAATAATAATGAAGAGCCGAATATTTAGACTATTATTATTTGGTATTGAGAAGTGTTGTAGCTGCGACTATTTTAAAAGTAAACTATAATCAATTGACAATAAAGTGATTGATATTTTCAATGTGCATATCTATGATAACAGACGAAGATTAATTTTGAATAGAAATAGGGATTACATCTAATGGATATGTAGAAAACTTTCTGTAAATGTCGGAAAGAGATTTATCTGTTTCATTTGAATTAGTTCTTCCGTCATCTTAAAACATACGAGATGAAAGATTGCATATAGTTTGACTAGAAATCAATGGGAAATAGCCGTTCTTAAAGGAAAATGTAAAATCGAAAACTTCCTTAATGTTGTAATTATATGTAAGGAGTTATACAATTATCTCAAATATTTGTTCCATGACTTTTGAACAGCGGTATACTACTGTTGCCTTTATTTATAACAGGACCATAAAAGCTGGGTATCGAAATTATGCTATATACAGTTTATCTTTCTCATTCAGAAAGGTTCAAAACTTCTTTAACGCCCATACCCAAAAACGTGCCATTCTTGAAAAAACTTTTACAGCTACTGCTACATTAATTATAATTGACATTCAATCTGTTTTAAACATGAAAATTAACAATTGCAAAGTTTATAAAAATATTTTTAAATTAAGGAATATATCTCCCACATGCAAGGCTCCGAATCCTTGCTTTTTAGGTCTACTTTTTGTTTTGGTTTATAAGGTCGTCAATTTTCAAAGATTTTGATTTTCAAATAGTTTGGTCTCTAGCATTATTGAAGAATATTTATTGCAAAATACGCATCTGGTGCAGTAAAATTAGTACCGTGAATGTTATTATTTGTTAATATAATGATTCGATATAAACAAAACGGTAAACATGTAGCATTTACACGTAACATAAACAATAATTATCTTACAAATTCGCATAGCGATAGGATATAAATTACCATTTGCCAAAGTTGTTTCTTGTAACGGCAGTAACATCAACTTTCTTTGAGCTTCAAATAAAAAATGTAACGCTCACAAACTTTGGGAATGATTTCAAAGATAACTATTCAGTATGTGCCAAGTGGTTAAAACGCACACATTAGAAGTATGGAGTATGAGGTGAGAGAAATGTTTTAATGGTTTGAAAACTGTAATGTTACCAATTGGAAATCAATATCATCATTGAAAATAGCATCATCTAAAATCATACAGTATGTTTCCTTTGACAAAAACTAAATACATCTCCATATTTGCAAAACAAAATCTCTTTTCTGGATACACAGTTTATACTTCATCGTTGTTTACACCTGAAAAGATAATAAATACAAATGACCGTTTTGGTGAAAATTATGTTTAACAGTGGAATGCGTTTTGAACCTTTCAAATGTGGTTCTTTTATAAGCCAGCTGAAAGACATACTATACAAATAAAGACGGCATGTAGGCTAAATTTAATTTTGATACACGCTCAGCTACATATGTCGCAAAGGGCAATGACAACAGTTAAATAAAAAACAAAACAATCGAAGAAATAGCCACAACCATTGCCAAACATGGAACACTACCAGGATATAATCAAGACTATAATTGTACAAAACATCTCATTTCTTCGCGAAATTTTGGAAAGGGATCTATACAATTCTATATAGTAATACAACGACACACCCGCGGAAAGCAATTAGTTCACAACTCATAATTTTGGTGCCAAAAAAAGTCTGAAAAAAAATTAGCCGGGATGATGTTTTATAAATTTGATTAATCCATATGTTAAATTTCACCTACTGCGTCATTGATGATGTATTTGTGACATCTTAAATGTAGGCGAATTTCGTTTCAACCTGATAATTGGAATAACGAGGCGAAATTTATGACGGGTTTCTAAAAAAAATAATAGATGCACCACTCCTCGCCCACAAATATTTTTGTTATCTCTGTTAAATAGATTAAAGAATGAAAACGGAAAATGTGTCGAAGAGACAACAACCTGAACGAAAAGCAGGAAACAGCCCAAGGCCAATAACGGACCGTAAATACAGTGAGACAATTCCGAACCCGGAGGCTGGCTTCCTGATCTGGGACAGGCCCAAAAAGGCAGCGGGGTTAAACATGTTTTGTGAGATCTTAACCATCCCCGAAACCCCTAATGAATGTAAAATAAACAATATAGTGATATGTACGGTAAAACTTAGTTTAAGGAAGTTCACGTCCTATCTTAGAATAGGTAACAGAATAAAACTAAGTAAAATTACACTCATCAACATGAATTAACAAAGGACTACTTGCAGTTACTGACGTGCGAACTCCAGACCTCAATTAAACTGTTATAATGATTATGTCTTCATCATATGAAAATCAACCACAATCCCTCCCGTTAGGGATATAGTATCAAGCCATCTTAAATCTAATGGGAAGAAATAGCAAGTATCATGCCAACAACTAGTTTTAGAATAAATGTGTTTATTTCTGATGCAAAGACCCTACGAGTGAATTTATGTTAATTCCAAAAATTTCAATCTCTAGTGACTTATCAACGGCAAAATAATAAGTTTAGAGGTTTGGTTAGCTTTTGATGTGAATTTAGACATTTTGTGCTTTGTATAGTATATAACAATAAAAAATGGAATGTCAAATACCCGAACGTATAAGACACGTAATATGTATGTACGCTGATTTATTTACGAATGATGTATTGACATGTTTTTGATATCGAAATTCCTGTAGTAATAATTTTTCAGTATAACAGGTTTCTTTCGTGAAAAATCAAAAACGTTATTACCTACACAAGCGAATCGAACACGTTCAGATATATAAACACCAACGATCGATGGTGCCAATTTTTTTTAAAAACCATATTCGTTTCTTTTCAAGCAAAATTTCAATGGGCAAAAGACGGCGAATATGAAATAATGAAAAAAGGTCAGAAAAGATCTTACACTTCTTCAACAAATAGACTATAAGGAAATCTATTTCTGTTTCAGGCTAATAAATTTATAAATATAAAGAAGAATTTCGATTCTGGTATCCATGATGAGTTTGTTTGCACTGCCAGCAGTATCATAGTTTCTTTACATATTATTTGCAGATATATTAATCATGATATAGATGGCATTGACAGGTAAGAAGCATTAATTACAGTCATAAAACACACTCATCATGTAAACCAGGATCAAATTTCAGTATGAAAGACATGCGTTTCGTCAAAAGACCCATCTGTGACGCTTGAACCGAAAAAATAAAAAAATGCCAAACAAAATACGAAGTTTAAGAGCATTGAGGACTAAAAATTCCCAATGGTTTTGCCCGATACAGCTAAGGTTATTAATTCAACACATGTAACAACATCGTAAACGAGACGTCTTTTCACAATCAGGTACTCTCTATACGACTGATTGGAAAGCCATAAACACAAAACGTTCAGGTCCATCAACATTATTTGAATTTCAAAGAGTGTAAGAAAATAAGGGAAAAATCATTGTCTCTAGGAGTAACCCGTCTCATTTTTGAACAATAACAAAATGATAATGCATTAATAAATACACTATTGTCTTATTTAAATAACACAATGTAAAGTACAGTATAAACTGAACAATCACTAGTGTACCAATAAAACACGGAATGTAGAGAGCAAAGTTACCATTTCTTCAATTAATTATAATGATAAGATTGAATAGAATGTTATCATTCTTCCATAAACATTGACATTGGTTTTTCGTAATATGTTAAGTTGTCGTCTAGATGTATTTTGCATTTGTTTCGTTTGGATACAATATTATTGTTTTATACTTCACTTCACTTTTAGTTCAAAAAGTCATAAAAATAACGACAACATGAATATGTTTTAAAAAATGTCCTTGCTTACATTGTATTAAAAAAAGATAAGACTTATGGCATGATATTGATCTAGTCCATGTGTGTGATGAAGAGAAGGATATTTCAGCGCATTCACTTTTCCAAAACTACATAGAGAACCCAGCATTTGGAAATCTGATTTTAAAAATGAAAATAACATTTTATAAATTTCATGAGTTTGAAGCGCTTTTCTGGATTTACTTTCACCAGGAATGGTCAAAGCTGAATATTTAAAAGGCATGGATGTATAAGAACCGAAAAAAGTTGTGGCCGAAAAGAACATAAGAGTAATAACCAAATCCATCTAATATGAACTTTGATGTCAGTTAAACATTTAGTTCCGAAATATCCATTTGGTATAACTATTTTATTTCTTGAAATAGTTCCGATTTTAGAACTGACCTAACTATAAACATTTCTAAAAATATAAAATCAGTACAGTTTTATTTTTCATTTCTTTTCAAATCATAAATAACTAGTCGATAAAACCAAAAAAAAAATATTGATATTAATGTAAAACTTTGATTGCAATTGTCAATCATGTAAGATAATTATAATCTTAGTGCCAACGAGTCACTTTATTGATTGGTTGATTACAAACATGCTTTCAAGATAATACAAACATGACTCATTATGGGATGCAGCTAATTGAATGATCTGATTTTAATCAGATTTACAATTAGGGAGACTATATCTGACTTATGGGAAAACATTCACCATTCACCACCTTGTCTGATTCTTTCTAAATCTTTTCATATGAATTATTGATATAAAAGCATATACATATGATACATAACTATTTCATATATAGTTACCCTTGGGTCTGTTCGTTGTTTTCAACGCTATGTAATCGTCTGATAAAACTGGTTGGTCTAACATTGTCGCTCGAAGTTCACGATTTAAGTTTGACATATGAGTTTCATGTTGTTGGGATCTTTGCATCGCCATATCTGAGGCGTCTTGCGATTCTCTTTTCATATTTTCAATAAATGCGTTGAATTCCCCAGAAAGAGATTCATATAAATCCATGTCTTCATTTTCTGAAGCAGCGTACATTTGATCCGTTAAGGCGTCTATTGTAATTCCATTTGCTGTTCCTTTTTCAATAGTAGCTTGTTGAAAAAGCGCTAACTCGTTTTTATATTGTTCCTGTGCCAAGTCAATCGCAGTATATAACGACTCCATCTTTTTCTTCTTATGATATTCCTGAGTTTGTATGTACTGTTCTAAAATATATAAATGTGCAGTAAGTTAAAGACATAGCAAAATTAATAAAATGCATTAGTCAGTCTGTGAATGCATTTCAAGCGAAGTGAGTTATTTTTACCTAAATATCATACCTATCAGACAACAGACGTAACTATAATGCAGTTTTATTTAACGATGGAACATAATTTAAGTTTTACGGTATTTTAAATTTATTTCAGTCAAATGGGAGACAGTCATAAACTATGTTCTATGTTCCATTGTCAATTACAAAATGTATTATGAGTGCGATACTAACGTCAATCCTTATGTTTAATAATGTTGTTTCATCTGACGTCTCAGAACATAAACTCGACAGCAACATTATAACACAACTTTTACCTTACAATCGTCAAAACACTACACATCATATCTCAGAAGTGACCTAAAGATTAAAATGATATGTAAAAACATTTAGAGTTCTTCCTACTGAAGATCAGTTAATGCTATAGTGAATGATAAGACTAATATAAAAATAAGAAGATGTGGTATAATTGCCAATGAGACAACTCTCCACAAGAGACCAAATGACACAGAAATTAACAACTATACGGCCTTCAACAATGAGCAAAACGCATACCACATAGTAAGCTATAAAAGGCCCCGAAATGATTAATGTAAAACAATTCAACCGAGAAAAACTAACGGCCTAATTTATGCACATAATAATTGAACGAAAAACAAATATGATACACAGAAACAAACGACAACCACTGAATTACAGGCTCCTGACTTGGGACATGCACATACAGAATGAGTCGGGGTTAAACGTGTGAGCGGGCGCCCAACCCTATTCTAACCTGGGACAGTGGTGTATAAGTACACAATAAGAACAAACTATAAAAATCAGTTGAAAAAACCTTAACTCATCAAATGGATACAAACAGAAATACATATAACGAAAACACAGAGTGTATGTATATATAATAAATTTATTATGAACGTGATATGTGCGTAGTCTGCATATTTTCCCTTTGATAACATTGACAAAGATGGCAAACAATCCCCGACAATACATAGACCTGTCCACGAGTAGTACAGAAAATAATAAACAAGAGCAAAACAAACTCCCGCACATCCACAAACCCCCATTTTCTGCTCCATTAGTGTATAACTTATTTTACGGTATGGGTATTGTTCACTGTTGAAAACCGTATGGTGACTCAATGTTGATGACATGTACGTTATCTAGATTTCGTTAGATAGTTGTCTCATTGTCAATTATGCTAAATTCTTATTCTTATATTTTATGACCAAAACGGATCTGATTGTTTGCCGAGGATATCAAAAATTAAGGTACAGCACTGAGCAGTCAACACTTTAAAAACGAATAACCATTTCAACAAAGAAACACAAAATGGCATATAGACACGCCATAGAAAAAGTACATACGCAAAATGGAAAAACAAAAATCCCCATAGCACAATAATAGATAATGAGCCACGCCAAAAGTATATTTCCAAAAATGGACTTAAACAGTAAAGGTTCAAAATATACAAAGACAAATTAAAAACCAAATCAGAGAACAACTGAAGGTCTTTCCACACAAAATATCTTAAAAAATTGAACTGAAGCTACCTCCGGTATACTCAACGCTGCTATTGGCGCCCAATCATCGGGTTTTTCATATTCGTTCAAAGGAATTAAGGCTTGTATATATTTTTGTCTGAAATACGGGAGATATTTGCTACTTCCGGTCTAGAAAATGTCACTTCCAGTTTCTTATGATTGCTTTATTCACACTGATTAAATAAACTGCTTCGCTGAGCGCAGCTGGATACGCTCCGCAGAGGTCCAACCCTGAACAGTTGGGGCAAAAATGGACACAATATTCAAGCTTGATACAGGTCTGAATTTGGAATGTATTAAATATTTGACATATTATAGGTTTCTGAATAAATGTAGTCAAAGAACTTGAAATTGGTTATATGAATATATATATAATTATATTCAATTAAAGATTTCTTGCTGTTAAATTGTGCAATACACTGTTCTGTTGCGCAATACTTAGTAAATCTGTTGTCAGACTATAAACAATTAAAGTTCAATTAATTCTCAATGTCATATTAGAAATTTATGAAAATGTAAAGGGAGCTTACATCAATAAATATAAATAATTCACTAAAGTTTCATGCGAATTGCTGACAGCATTTTTGAGTTATTGTCCGAAAACTGGAAAATCCCCCCTTTTTTAATGAATAAAACCCCATAACTCAGAAATGTAAAATGCAAAACTTATAAAATTCTAAATGGAGCTTACATCAATAGATATAAACAATTCACCAAAGTTTCATAAAAAACTGCTGAAAGCATTTTTGAATTTTTGTCCGAATACTGGAAAATCCCCCTTTTTTTATGAATAAATCCCTGTAACTCGGAAACGTAAAATCTAAAATATATAAAAATCGAAAAGGAGCTCATGTCAATAGATATAAACAATTCACCAGAATTTCTTTCAAGTTGGTGAAAGCATTCTTGAGTTATTGTCCGAAAACTGGAAAATCCCCCTTTTTTTAATGAATAAAACCCCATAACTCGGAAACATAAAATCCAAAATTTATAAAAAACGAAAGGGAGCTCACGTCAATAGATAATAACAATTTACCAAAGTTTTATGTAAATTGGTTAAAGCGTTTTTGAGTTAATGTCCGACATGTTGACGACGGACGGACGGACGGACAGACGGACAGAGGTATACCATAATACGTCCCGTAAACGGGCGTATAAAAATGGTTTCTATATAGTTTTGCATGAAATAATTGATATAATTTGCTACTTTCGGTTAAGAAAATGATAGCTTTATTCTTTCTGATTCTAAAAATATATGATTTCTTTATACTTTTGTTTAAAATAGAGATACTGTAAGCTACTTCCGGTTTACAGAAGGTCACTTTCGGGCTATAATTATAGTTTTATATATGCGTATAAAAATATATAGTTTTAAGGTACTATAACTTGAAAAAAGTGCAAAAATTGGTACTTCCTGTTTACTCAAGGTCCCTTCAGGTTAATATATTTTAAGGTCATATGCATATATATGTCAACCAATATTTTTGCAAAAAACTCTATGGCTTTTTCATATACCATATTGAAGGAATAAGTATTCGGTTAAGCAGGGTCATTTTCAAAAAATCATAGACTGTGCGATATCATATACCAAACATCAATGCATCATCTTGCGAAACAAAAATTACATGCAAGAAATAAAAGTGGCGGAAGGAAAAAAAAAATAATCAAAACGAAATCAATCGGTCTTTCCACAGTAAAGTGGAAAGACTTAATCACAAATACAATAGGTCATTCCACAGAAAAGTGGAAAGACATAATAAAAGGAACACTATAACACGTTATTAAGATGATAAACAAGACCATCATGTATTATGTGTGAAGTTGATACGGAGTATTTATTAACAATGTCTCGGTCTCTACCAATGAACTTTTTTATTTAGAAAAAGGACGAGACGTTCTTTGAAATAACCCTGACTGGTCAACTTTCTGCTTAGACACTAGTGACGTCTGAGTAGCCGCTGCAAGCTCTTGAATACCGAAAGAATTTGAAAATGTATATCCAATATGCAGGTGAAGTTTGTATATTGCTGCTAAGGTGGGGAAATTAAAATCGTCTCATTTGGCATAGATTCTGGCACTGAAATGACCAATTATGTCAAATTCGAGGTATAAGTCTAAAATAGAAATTATATGATTTGGCTTCTTTGATTTTCTTGTTTTTGACAAGAGTCTGAAGGAACTGCGACTCATATGGAAATAAGAAGTTTATGCAGTCTAATTACAACAGAAGTAAGTCACTTTAAATGATATTTTTTTTAAAGCTATCTCGGGTAAGCGTGATAAACAGTTCGAAAGAAAACACGGAAAAAAACTGTATTTACGAAATTTACATATGACGGCAATCATTATAATTTTATTCATTTTATGCGTTCTTCCAGATCGTCTGTGGAAACAGTGTTTGGCAAATATTTATCTACGAGCTCCAGCTCTTCAGCTTGACGCAGATGGAAGATTGATACTAATCGAGAATATCAAGAACGAGAAATATAGAGAATAGAAAATATGCAGAACTTTAAGATTTAATTCAAAGTATAACTTTAAAGTCTATGTTATATATTACAACTGTATGTGAGCATTCCAAAATAAATGTTAACATCTGCAGACTATAACACTGTATAAATGTCATGTGTTTAATACTATATTCTATATTTTGTATGTTTAAATTGTCTCTTTCAGCGAACACTCTTCTGTGATAAATTCGTTGAATGTTTAAAATTATTCAGATCTTATTTAAATTCATGTCTTTAATAATTATTTGAAGAAAAAAGTAAATGAATTCTGCTCACACGACAAATTCGATTGCTTTAAAATTTTCTGTTGTTACTTATGCACACTAAGTGGTTTTCAACGCTTTATTACGGAAGAACATGAAGAATAATGGAAACATATTTATGTTTGCACATTTCACCATAGCTAAACATCATTCGTTCTTCGTTCTACATCAGTCTCAACTCTGAGCATATATTTTCAAAAACTAATTCATTATTTATCTCATTCTCAATTGTCAATTTATAAAATGTTTACTAATACTAAAGCTGTCATTTATCTCCTTCTGGAAGGATTGATTTTTTTGTTTGATGCTCTTCTGTTTTTTATGAGTCCGCCTTTTCAAATATTATGATGCCAGTTAACACTATGATGATAGTTCCAGATACTTGTGAATAAACTCATCATAGATTCCAGGATTTCTATTTTGTACGCAAGACGCGAATTTCGCATACAAAAGACTCATCAGTGACGCTCGAATCAAATTATTTAAAACGCCTATTCATCCGAAACGGTAAAGAAATTTCGTCGAAATAATCGTAACGTCATCGCGTTGCTGGCCGTAAAACGTTATATTTTTTAGGGAGTTTTTCACTATCAAATAGGTAACAAAATGATTATTAGACAAAAACGAAGTCGGTGACGATATTATTATTTCATATCATTTAAACGGAAATTTATGTACCAATAACATACAGTTTTTATAAAGAAAAAATCTATGTACTAGAAATTAGAGATTTAATGATTTTAAGACAAGTTTAAGAAGGTTCATCGCCGATTGTATGTGCTTTCTATATAATTGTTTACTTATTTTGAAAGAATTCAATCAGTTTTATTTCAGATGATAAAAGTTGTATGCAAAATTTTAACAAAATCTGTGAGATATATAAAAATAAGGAGATGTGGTATGATTGTCAATGATACAACTATCCTCCAAAGTTAAAATGAAGTGGATGTAAGCAATTATAGGCAACTGTACGGCCTTCAACAATGAGAAAACCCATACTGTATGCTTGGCTATAAAAGGCCCCAGAATGAAAAATATGAAACAATTCAATGGAGAAAACTAACGGCCTAATTTATAACAAACAAATTTACGAAAAAACAAATGACAGACACATAAAGAATGTGGTGGTGTTAAACATTAGTGAGTGCTCAACCCTCCCCTAACCTGGGACAGTGGTGTAACAGTACAATTGTAGTACCGTGAAAGTACATATGTGTAATAGTTAGTATGGTTTTTTATTTACTGATAACAAAATCAATATTTATACCAAAATCAATATTTATACCAATAAAAACAATGTTCAAAGATTTAATTACCTTGTTAAATAGGTAACCTTTTAGAATAAGTTTATTTAATGGATTGATAAGTTTTCCCGGATCGTATTTAAATTTCCGGGCTCGGTTTGCAATATCACCGTAAAATTTAGGATGTGCTATTCCGTTTGAAATAAGTTTCTACAGGTACATCTAAACTTGCAGACCAAATCATTGTATCTAGAAAGATTTTAGTAAATGTTTTAATTAATTTGTGGTAACGAAATCCCTGACTTAATCATTTACTAGTAATTATAGATTACGCTCATTAAAATCCAAAACGTCACTACAGACACGAGGATAGAGAACGAATACGGATATAAACACCATAAGACGGTGACATAGGAACATCACCGTCCAAAAAAGGAAAATTAACAATCGGGAAAGAAAAATCATCCATTTTGTTGTAATTTATTGTGTAAGAGTTTATGGTGCAATACTGAAATATCTAAATCTAGGAAAGGCCAGTTATTGCTGTTGATATTAGATTTTTTAAAGTAAGTTTCTTTCGGTAAATTTCAGCAGTATAGTTCGAGAATTCTTAATAATTAAACAAAAAATATCACCAAGATAACGGTAAGTGTTCATAGCCCATTTACTGTAACTTGACCATAAGACCATTTAAGATTAAACTATTTAATGTAGAGATCTAAAATACAGGTAAATGGTAAGCAAAATGATTTCTGTGAAAGGGATAAAAATCAAAACAAAAATTAATGCGCAAAATTTTATAAAATTATTTCAAATAATATATACTGAATGACTTTGAAAAACGCAACACTCATTTTGTTGATTTTTTTCCCCACATCATGTTTGATTCTCAAACAACTACTATTAATGCTTACCATACTTCTTTCTCTTAAGAAAAAATCATCATCTGACTTACTTGTGGTTATTGAACATACCGGATTTTTGAAGTCACACGAATTTCTTACAGCGAAATTTGGAACCCATAAAAGATTTTTTCAGTTTGTTTTGCTTCGTTAAACAGTTCTTTCAATCCTTGGCCACACTTAAATCAGTTAAAAAATGTTGCATCTCCATATTGGCAAGACTGAGGAATAAAAAACTGAATCAGCCCATAAGAATACTGCAAACAGGAAAACGTGAACGTGCTGCAACCATACAGTTTGACTTCAGAAACTCGTCTTACTGTCCTTCCGACAACGATACAGGTAGACGGGATTTGTTGCTGACCATCAATGACCAGATCAACATGTAGTGACAATGCAACGTCAATAGAATTTGCGCAATGTCATTTGCGAGACATGTTTACGGCCGCAACATCAACTGCTTTTCAAATTGCCGAATGCCATTGCGCACAGATTCATGCCATAAATGTTTCCCATAAACTGAACTGCCAAAGAATCGACTGAAGAAAAACATTTAAAGCCCTGAAGTTTCAACCGCATAATTGCCAAAACCCATTGTAATGGGTGGAACAAACGCATATTCAGAAGGTGTAAAACAGAACCCAAAACTTTCTGACAATCATTTTGGCGTTTGTTACAGGCAGTCATTGCATTTGACAGTGCCACATTCATTCAAAAATTTTAAAAGAATAATCTAGTGTTGCGTTTCTAACGTCGGTCAGTATATTCATATACCGAAGTAGTTGTCGAAAAATAAGTAGGTCAGTTAGCACTATATTTGCGGATATAATTTGCACAGATTTGGACTAAAATTGCTAGTTGTGGCAAAATAATTATACATACATATATAAGATGGCTGAAATGCAGAAAACTAATTTGGAATACAAGTGTTGTTGTTAAACAAGATTATGCTAACAAGTATATTAAATGTAGATAAAAAACAAGAAAAAAAAACACATCACTAGTTAATAAATTTAATATGGTATATAATGTATCTGCATAGAATGGGTAACGTCAATTCTCAATTGAATAGGATCGTATATAGACAAGTATAAACCAAGATGAAAAAGTTCATATATTTCTCAATGTTGTTAAATATTCAAATTAAAAGAAAGGAAAGTCGGATTGATTGATGTCCCCTTATTGCCAAGCGACAAATACTACATTCATAGTAAACATGGTAAAGTCGAAAACATAAAGAAACGACAAAAATGTTATCTGCATCGTACTAAACCGACACGGTTGACCAAAAATTTTAGATATGCTAGCTCACAAGCTGAGTGTCGTAAGTTCGATGCAAAGCGCAAATTTTTAGGATACAGATCTAGAAGAAAGACTGGTTGACTCAGAGTCGGAATTATATGTCCTTATATGTTATATTTATTATAAACTTTATCTATTTTTTGCCAAATATTTGCGTCTAAAAAATAAAAACAACACGTTAATAAATTGATGCGTCCGAATTGCTTTTCTTGATTTACCTTCATCAAGAATGCTCAAAGCCAAATATTTGAAAGCCAAGAATGTATAAGAACCGAAAAAGTTGAGGAGCTATATGACCAAAATCACCTAAAAATAGCCAATTCAATCTAAGGTCAACCTTGCTTGAGGGAGTTGAGACCTTAGTTTTTCCATAATTTAAAAATTTATAAACGGACAATTTAAAAAAAAAGTTTGTTATAAATCATGTCAGTACCGAGGTACTGACTACTGGGCTGATGATACCCTCGAGCACTGATAGTCCACCAGCAGAGGTAATAAAATGCTCCGCAGGGCGCAGCTTGATACGACCGCAGAGGTCGAACCCTGAACAGTTGGGGCAAGTATGGACACAACATTCAAACTTGATACAGCTCTGAATTTGGATTGTGATTAAATATTTGACACAGCATAGGTTTCTGACACAGAATGAATGTGGTCTAAGAACTTAAAAATTTTAAATTGGATATTCACCTATTATGGTCCAATATCCAAAATCTAAATACATGGTTAGATTCAGCATATCAAAGAACCCCAAGAATTCAATTTTTGATGAAATCAAACAAAGTTTAATTTTGGACCCAATACTGTGCAATTGAATATTTCTTGATATTGCGCAATACTGTACAATTGACAATTTCTTGCTATTGCGCAATATTGTGCTATTGGATATTTCTTGCTATTGCGCAATACTGTGCAACTGAAGATTTGTTGCTATTGCGCAATACTGTGCAATTGAAGATTTCTTGCTATTGTACAATACTGTGCAATTGAAAATTTCTTGCTATTGCACAATACTTATTATATAATAATTTACACATCCTGTTTGGTGTGTATCTCCTACCATATCATTATTATTTGCTTTTAAATATAAATCAGAAATAACCAACTTAAAATGGAAAATTTTACAAGAAAGAAAAAAGGAAACCCCCCCCCCCCCCAATTTTTTTGAACCCCCTTATGATTCATCACCCCCAAACTCAATCCCAGCCTTCCCTTTGTGGTATGGTACCTTGCAGTACAATTTCAGAGAGATCCATACACTTGAACACAAGTTATTGTCTGGAAACTAGAAAAATATGTTTTTTGGCCCCTTTTTGGCCCCAAATTCCTAAACGTTTAGGGCAATTACCCCCAAACTCAAACCCAGCTTTCCCTTTGTGATATGGAACCTTGTAATTCAATTTCATAAAGATCCATACATTTACACACAAGTTATTGTCCTGAAACTACAAAAATGCTTGTTTTTTGCCCCTTTTTGGCCCCTAATTCCTAAAATATTGAGGCAATTACCCCCATCATCAATCCCAGCCTTCCCTTTGTGGTATGGTACCTTGCAGTACAATTTCAGAGAGATCCATACACTTGAACACAAGTAATTGACTGGAAACTAGAAAAATGCTTATTTTTGGCCCCCAATTCCTAAACGTTTCGGGCAATTACCCCCAAACTCAATTCCAGCTTTCCCTTCATGATATGGAACCTTGTAGTACAATTTCAGAAATATCCAAACACTTACATACAAGTTAATATTGTCATGAAACTAAAAAAATGCTTGTTTTTTGGCCCTTTTTTGGCCCCTAATTCCTAATAATTTGAGGCAATTACCCCCAAAATCAATTCCAGCCTTTCCTTTGTGATATGGAACCTTGTGGTACAATGTCAGAGAGATCCATACACTTACACACAAGTTATTGTCTGGAAACTAGAAAAATGCTTATTTTTGGCCCCTTTTTGGCAGCTTATTCCTAAACGTTTTCGGCAATTACCCCCAAACTCAATTCCAGCTTTCCCTTTGTGATATGGAACCTTGTAGTACAATTTTAGAAATATCCATACAGATAGATTCTGGCACTGAAATGACCAATTATGTCGAATTCGAGGTATAAGTCTAAAATAGAAATTATATGATTTGGCTTCTTTGATTTTCTTGTTTTTGACAAGAGTCTGAAGGAACTGCGACTCATATGGAAATAAGAAGTTTATGCAGTCTAATTACAACAGAAGTAAGTCACTTTAAATGATATTTTTTTAAAGCTATCTCGGGTAAGCGTGATAAACAGTTCGAAAGAAAACACGGAAAAAAACTGTATTTACGAAATTTACACATGACGGCAATCATTATAATTTTATTCATTTTATGCGTTCTTCCAGATCGTCTGTGGAAACAGTGTTTGGCAAATATTTATCTACGAGCTCCAGCTCTTCAGCTTGACGCAGATGGAAGATTGATACTAATCGAGAATATCAAGAACGAGAAATATAGAGAATAGAAAATATGCAGAACTTTAAGATTTAATTCAAAGTATAACTTTAAAGTCTATGTTATATATTACAACTGTATGTGAGCATTCCAAAATAAATGTTAACATCTGCAGACTATAACACTGTATAAATGTCATGCGTTTAATACTATATTCTATATTTTGTATGTTTAAATTGTCTCTTTCTGCGAACACTCTTCTGTGATAAATTCGTTGAATGTTTAAAATTATTCAGATCTTATTTAAATTCATGTCTTTAATAATTATTTGAAGAAAAAAGTAAATGAATTCTGCTCACACGACAAATTCGATTGCTTTAAAATGTTCTGTTGTTACTTATGCACACTAAGTGGTTTTCAACGCTTTATTACGGAAGAACATGAAGAATAATGGAAACATATTTATGTTTGCACATTTCACCATAGCTAAACATCATTCGTTCTTCGTTCTACATCAGTCTCAACTCTGAGCATATATTTTCAAAAACTAATTCATTATTTATCTCATTCTCAATTGTCAATTTATAAAATGTTTACTAATACTAAAGCTGTCATTTATCTCCTTCTGGAAGGATTGATTTTTTTGTTTGATGCTCTTCTGTTTTTTATGAGTACGCCTTTTCAAATATTATGATGCCAGTTAACACTATGATGATAGTTCCAGATACTTGTGAATAAACTCATCATAGATTCCAGGATTTCTATTTTGTACGCAAGACGCGAATTTCGCATACAAAAGACTCATCAGTGACGCTCGAATCAAATTATTTAAAACGCCTATACATCCGAAACGGTAAAGAAATTTCGTCGAAATAATCGTAACGTCATCGCGTTGCTGACCGTAAAACGTTATATTTTTTAGGGAGTTTTTCACTACCAAATAGGTAACAAAATGATTATTAGACAAAAACGAAGTCGGTGACGATATTATTATTTCATATCATTTAAACGGAAATTTATGTACCAATAACATACAGTTTTTATAAAGAAAAAATCTATGTACTAGAAATTAGAGATTTAATGATTTTAAGACAAGTTTAAGAAGGTTCATCGCCGATTGTATGTGCTTTCTATATAATTGTTTACTTATTTTGAAAGAATTCAATCAGTTTTATTTCAGATGATAAAAGTTGTATGCAAAATTTTAACAAAATCTGTGAGATATATAAAAATAAGGAGATGTGGTATGATTGTCAATGATACAACTATCCTCCAAAGTTAAAATGAAGTGGATGTAAGCAATTATAGGCAACTGTACGGCCTTCAACAATGAGAAAACCCATACTGTATGCTTGGCTATAAAAGGCCCCAGAATGAAAAATATGAAACAATTCAATGGAGAAAACTAACGGCCTAATTTATAACAAACAAATTTACGAAAAAACAAATGACAGACACATAAAGAATGTGGTGGTGTTAAACATTAGTGAGTGCTCAACCCTCCCCTAACCTGGGACAGTGGTGTAACAGTACAATTGTAGTACCGTGAAAGTACATATGTGTAATAGTTAGTATGGTTTTTTATTTACTGATAACAAAATCAATATTTATACCAATAAAAACAATGTTCAAAGATTTAATTACCTTGTTAAATAGGTAACCTTTTAGAATAAGTTTATTTAATGGATTGATAAGTTTTCCCGGATCGTATTTAAATTTCCGGGCTTGGTTTGCAATATCACCGTAAAATTTAGGATGTGCTATTCCGTTTGAAATAAGTTTCTACAGGTACATCTAAACTTGCAGACCAAATCATTGTATCTAGAAAGATTTTAGTAAATGTTTTAAGTAATTTGTGGTAACGAAATCCCTGACTTAATCATTTACTAGTAATTATAGATTACGCTCATTAAAATCCAAAACGTCACTACAGACACGAGGATAGAGAACGAATAGGGATATAAACACCATAAGACAGTGACATAGGAACATCACCGTCCAAAAAAGGAAAATTAACAATCGGGAAAGAAAAATCATCCATTTTGTTGTAATTTATTGTGTAAGAGTTTATGACGCAATACTGAAATATCTAAATCTAGGAAAGGCCAGTTATTGCTGTTGATATTAGATTTTTTAAAGTAAGTTTCTTTCGGTAAATTTCAGCAGTATAGTTCGAGAATTCTTAATAATTAAACAAAAAATATCACCAAGATAACGGTAAGTGTTCATAGCCCATTTACTGTAACTTGACCATAAGACCATTTAAGATTAAACTATTTAATGTAGAGATCTAAAATACAGGTAAATGGTAAGCAAAATGATTTCTGTGAAAGGGATAAAAATCAAAACAAAAATTAATGCGCAAAATTTTATAAAATTATTTCAAATGATATATACTGAATGACTTTGAAAAACGCAACACTCATTTTGTTGATTTTTTTCCCCACATCATGTTTGATTCTCAAACAACTACTATTAATGCTTACCATACTTCTTTCTCTTAAGAAAAAATCATCATCTGACTTACTTGTGGTTATTGAACATACCGGATTTTTGAAGTCACACGAATTTCTTACAGCGAAATTTGGAACCCATAAAAGATTTTTTCAGTTTGTTTTGCTTCGTTAAACAGTTCTTTCAATCCTTGGCCACACTTAAATCAGTTAAAAAATGTTGCATCTCCATATTGGCAAGACTGAGGAATAAAAAACTGAATCAGCCCATAAGAATACTGCAAACAGGAAAACGTGAACGTGCTGCAACCATACAGTTTGACTTCAGAAACTCGTCTTACTGTCCTTCCGACAACGATACAGGTAGACGGGATTTGTTGCTGACCATCAATGACCAGATCAACATGTAGTGACAATGCAACCTCAATAGAATTTGCGCAATGTCATTTGCAAGACATGTTTACGGCCGCAACATCAACTGCTTTTCAAATTGCTGAATGCCATTGCGCACAGATTCATGCCATAAATGTTTCCCATAAACTGAACTGCCAAAGAATCGACTGAAGAAAAACATTTAAAGCCCTGAAGTTTCAACCGCATAATTGCCAAAACCCATTGTAATGGGTGGAACAAACGCATATTCAGAAGGTGTAAAACAGAACCCAAAACTTTCTGACAATCATTTTGGCGTTTGTTACAGGCAGTCATTGCATTTGACAGTGCCACATTCATTCAAAAATTTAAAAAGAATAATCTAGTGTTGCGTTTCTAACGTCGGTCAGTATATTCATATACCGAAGTAGTTGTCGAAAAATAAGTAGGTCAGTTAGCACTATATTTGCGGATATAATTTGCACAGATTTGGACTAAAATTGCTAGTTGTGGCAAAATAATTATACATACATATATAAGATGGCTGAAATGCAGAAAACTAATTTGGAATACAAGTGTTGTTGTTAAACAAGATTATGCTAACAAGTATATTAAATGTAGATAAAAAACAAGAAAAAAAAACACATCACTAGTTAATAAATTTAATATGGTATATAATGTATCTGCATAGAATGGGTAACGTCAATTCTCAATTGAATAGGATCGTATATAGACAAGTATAAACCAAGATGAAAAAGTTCATATATTTCTCAATGTTGTTAAATATTCAAATTAAAAGAAAGGAAAGTCGGATTGATTGATGTCCCCTTATTGCCGAGCGACAAATACTACATTCATAGTAAACATGGTAAAGTCGAAAACATAAAGAAACGACAAAAATGTTATCTGCATCGTACTAAACCGACACGGTTGACCAAAAATTTTAGATATGCTAGCTCACAAGCTGAGTGTCGTAAGTTCGATGCAAAGCGCAAATTTTTAGGATACAGATCTAGAAGAAAGACTGGTTGACTCAGAGTCGGAATTATATGTCCTTATATGTTATATTTATTATAAACTTTATCTATTTTTTGCCAAATTGATATTTTATCAAAATATTTGCGTCTAAAAAATAATAAAATGCTCCGCAGGGCGCAGCTTGATACGACCGCAGAGGTCGAACCCTGAACAGTTGGGGGAAGTATGGACACAACATTCAAGCTTGATACAGCTTTGGATTTGGATTGTGATTAAATATTTGACACAGCATAGGTTTCTAACACAGATTGAATGTGGTCTAAGAACTTAAAAATTTTAAATTGGACATTCACCTATTATGGTCCAATATCCAAAATCTAAATACATGGTTAGATTCAGCATATTAAAGAACCCCAAGAATTCAATTTTTGATGAAATCAAACAAAGTTTAATTTTGGACCCTTTTGACCTCAATGTGGATAAGTTGATAACGGGGCCCAAAAATCAAAAATCTAAATACATGGTTAGATTCAGCATATCAAAGAACCCCATATATTCAATTTTTGTTGAAATCAAACAAAGTTTAATTTTGGACCCCGATTTGGACCAACTTGAAAACTGGGCCCATAATCAAAAATCTAAATACATGTTTAGATTCAGCATATCAAAGAACCCTAAGAATTCAATTTTTGTTAAAATCAAACTAAGTTTAATTTTGGACCCTTTGGACCTTAATGTAGACCAATTTGAAAACGGAACCAAAAATTAAGAATCTAAATACACGGTTAGATTCGACATATCAAAGAACCCCAATAATTCAATTTTTGATGAAATCAAACAAAGTTTAATTTTGGACCCTTTTGACCTCAATGTGGACAAAGTTGATAACGGGGCCCAAAAATCAAAAATCTAAATACATGGTTAGATTCAGCATATCAAAGAACCCCATATATTCAATTTTTGTTGAAATCAAACAAAGTTTAATTTTGGACCCCGATTTGGACCAACTTGAAAACTGGGCCCATAATCAAAAATCTAAATACATGTTTAGATTCAGCATATCAAAGAACCCTAAGAATTCAATTTTTGTTAAAATCAAACTAAGTTTAATTTTGGACCCTTTGGACCTTAATGTAGACCAATTTGAAAACGGAACCAAAATTTAAGAATCTAAATACACAGTTAGATTTGGCATATCAAAGAACCCCAATAATTCAATTTTTGATGAAATCAAACAAAGTTTAATTTTGGACCCTTTGGACCTCAATGTGGACCAATTTAAAAATGGGGCCCAAAATCCAAAAACTAAATACACGGTTAGATTCAGCATATTAAAGAACCCCATGAAATCAAGAATAAAACCCCATTGAAATTGGTCAAGAAATAAGCAATTTATAGGAAGTATCTTCTTTTGCACAATCCTGTGCTATTAAATATTTCTTGCTATTGCGCAATACTGTACAATTGACAATTTCTTGCTATTGTGCAATATTGTGCTATTGGATATTTCTTGCTATTGCGCAATACTGTGAAATTGAAGATTTCTTGCTATTGTGCAATACTGTGCAATTGAAGATTTCTTGCTATTGTGCAATACTGTGCAATTGAAAATTTCTTGCTATTGCACAATACTTATTATATAATAATTTACACATCCTGTTTGGTGTGTATCTCCTACCATATCATTATTATTTGCTTTTAAATATAAATCAGAAATAACCAACTTAAAATGGAAAATTTTAAAAGAAACAAAAAAGGAAAAAAAGAAAAAAAGGAAAAAAAAATAAATCCCCCCCCCAAAATTTTTTGAACCCCCATTATGATTCATCACCCCCAAACTCAATCCCAGTCTTCCCTTTGTGGTATGGTACCTTGCAGTACAATTTCAGAGAGATCCATACACTTGAACACAAGTTATTGTCTGGAAACTAGAAAAAAATGTGTTTTTTGGCCCCTTTTTGGCCCCAAATTCCTAAACGTTTAGGGCAATTACCCCCAAACTCAAACCCAGCTTTCCCTTTGTGATATGGAACCTTGTAGTACAATTTCAGAAAGATCCATACACTTACACACAAGTTATTGTCATGAAACTAGAAAAATGCTTGTTTTTTGCCCCTTTTTTGGCCCCTAATTACTAAAATTTGGAGGCAATTACCCCCAAAATCAATCCCAGCATTCCTTTAGTGATATGGAACCTTGTGGTACAATGTCAGAGAGATCCATACACTAACACACAAGTTATGTCTGGAAGTTACAAAAATGCTTATTTTTGGCCCCCTTTTGGCCCCTAATTCCTTTACTGTTATTACCATAACCCCCAAAATCAATCCCAACCTTCCTTTTGTGGTATTGAACCTTGTGGTAAAATTTCATAAAGATCCATTCACTTAAACTAAAGTTAGAGTGCGAAAACCAAGTGTCTTCGGACGACGACGACGACAACGACGACGACGACGACGCCGGACGACGACGACGCCAACGTCATACCAATATACGACCACAAAAATTTTTTTGCGGTCGTATAAAAACAACACGTTAATAAATTGATGCGTCCGAAGTGCTTTTCTTGATTTACCTTCATCAAGAATGCTCAAAGCCAAATATTTGAAAGCCAAGAATGTATAAGAACCGAAAAAGTTGAGAAGCTATATGACCAAAATCACCTAAAAATAGCCAATTCAATCTAAGGTCAACCTTGCTTGAGGGAGTTGAGACCTTAGTTTTTCCATAATTTAAAAATTTATAAACGGACAATTTAAAAAAAAAGTTTGTTATAAATCATGTCAGTACCGAGGTACTGACTACTGGGCTGATGATACCCTCGAGCACTGATAGTCCACCAGCAGAGGTAATAAAATGCTCCGCAGGGCGCAGCTTGATACGACCGCAGAGGTCGAACCCTGAACAGTTGGAGCAAGTATGGACACAACATTCAAGCTTGATACAGCTCTGAATTTGGATTGTGATTAAATATTTGACACAGCATAGGTTTCTGACACAGAATGAATGTGGTCTAAGAACTTAAAAATTTTAAATTGGATATTCACCTATTATGGTCCAATATCCAAAATCTAAATACATGGTTAGATTCAGCATATCAAAGAACCCCAAGAATTCAATTTTTGATGAAATCAAACAAAGTTAAATTTGGACCCAATACTGTGCAATTGAATATTTCTTGATATTGCGCAATACTGTACAATTGACAATTTCTTGCTATTGGATATTTCTTGCTATTGCGCAATACTGTGCAATTGAAGATTTCTTGCTATTGCGCAATACTGTGCAATTGAAGATTTCTTGCTATTGTACAATACTGTGCAATTGAAAATTTCTTGCTATTGCACAATACTTATTATATAATAATTTACACATCCTGTTTGGTGTGTATCTCCTACCATATCATTATTATTTGCTTTTAAATATAAATCAGAAATAACCAACTTAAAATGGAAAATTTTACAAGAAAGAAAAAAGAAAAAACCCCTCCCCCCCAATTTTTTTGAACCCCCTTATGATTCATCACCCCCAAACTCAATCCCAGCCTTCCCTTTGTGGTATGGTACCTTGCAGTACAATTTCAGAGAGATCCATACACTTGAACACAAGTTATTGTCTGGAAACTAGAAAAATATGTTTTTTGGCCCCTTTTTGGCCCCAAATTCCTAAACGTTTTCGGCAATTACCCCCAAACTCAAACCCAGCTTTCCCTTTGTGATATGGAACCTTGTAGTTCAATTTCATAAAGATCCATACATTTACACACAAGTTATTGTCCTGAAACTACAAAAATGCTTGTTTTTTGCCCCTTTTTGGCCCCTAATTCCTAAAATATTGAGGCAATTACCCCCATCATCAATCCCAGCCTTCCCTTTGTGGTATGGTACCTTGCAGTACAATTTCAGAGAGATCCATACACTTGAACACAAGTAATTGACTGGAAACTAGAAACATGCTTATTTTTGGCCCCCAATTCCTAAACGTTTCGGGCAATTACCCCCAAACTCAATTCCAGTTTTCCCTTTATGATATGGAACCTTGTAGTACAATTTCAGAAATATCCAAACACTTACACACAAGTTATTGTCATGAAACTAAAAAAATGCTTGTTTTTTGGCCCCTAATTCCTAATAATTTGAGGCAATTACCCCAAAATCAATTCCAGCCTTTCCTTTGTGATATGGAACCTTGTGGTACAATGTCAGAGAGATCCATACACTTACACACAAGTTATTGTCTGGAAACTAGAAAAATGCTTATTTTTGGCCCCTTTTTGGCAGCTTATTCCTAAACGTTTTCGGCAATTACCCCCAAACTCAATTCCAGCTTTCCCTTTGTGATATGGAACCTTGTAGTACAATTTTAGAAAGATCCATACACTTACACACAAGTTATTGTCATGAAACTAGAAAAATGCTTGCTTTTTGCCCCTTTTTTTGGCCCCTAATTCCTAATATTTTGAGGCAATTACCCCCAAATTCAATCCCAGCATTCCCTGTGTGATATGGAACCTTGTGGTACAGTGTCAGAGAGATCCATACACTAACACACAAGTTATGTCCGGAAGTTACAAAAATGCTTATTTTTGGCCCCTTTTTGGCCCTTAATTCCTTAACTGTTGGTACCATAACCCCCAAAATCAATCCCAACCTTCCTTTTGTGGTATTGAACCTTATGGTAAAATTTCATAGAGATCAATTCACTTAAACTAAAGTTAGAGTGCGAAAACCAATGTGTCTTCGGACGACAACGAGGACGACAATGACGCCAACGTCATACCAATATACGACTGCAAAATTTTTTGCGGTCGTATAAAAAATAATAACAACACATTAATAATGTCATGCGTCCGAATCGCTTTTCTGGATTTACCTTCATCAGGAACGCTCAAAGCCAAATATTTGAAAGCAAAGAATGTATAAGAACTGAAACAGGTGAGGGTCGAAAATTTACATACAATGTTTACAGTTTCATTCTTGTAATATATTATCTGTTTCGTCGTACTCACATTGCAGCTATGTATTTATTGATCTTCAGCAGCCTGTTGATATTTCAATTTTGAACTATGACGACAACCTGGTGTTTTATATTGTATTATTACGTCATATATACAAAAGATGGTCTTATAAAGTAAATCAAACTTTTAACTGATATCTTATCATCATTACGATAATAAACACAATAAAGAAATAATATCTATCTTTTTCGAAATAAAACTATTGTATTTCATTTTTGAAGTGTGTGATTAAGATTAAATTATAGATGAATGATTCATTAAAATTAAGTCACATGGGTGGAAAAGAATAAAACCCTGTTGTGTTTTCTTGAACATTTTAACAGTTTTGTATGATACATGTATAACAAATAACTCATGTCACTTTTGAACAAATAGTTGATAATGCCTATTGTATTTCATTTTTGAAGTGTGGGATTAAGATTAAATTATAGATGAATGATTCATTAAAATTAAGTCACATGGGTGGAAAAGAATAAAACCCTGTTGTGTTTTCTTGAACATTTTAACAGTTTTGTATGATATAACAAATAACTCATGTCACTTTTGAACAAATAGTTGATAATGGACCTATCAGTTTTCTACTTTAAAATACGTGTATCTTACATTCGGGTCGATCTATGTAAATACCATTTGCAAGCAATAATTTATTTTTCTAAAACGGAGATATATTATGACGAATAATGAGTCAGCAATGTAACAGTGTAAATATCAACTAATAATTTTACCTTTTTCTTCCTGTGTTAAATTTTCCACTTCTAATGTTCTTATCTTGTCCTGCTGTACGTCTGTTCTTTCGTTCAATGTTCTCATATTTTCCTGTGAAATGTCTGTAATTTCTTTCAGTTTCCCTATCTGTTCTTTGTGTACAGTCGTATGTTCTTCTATCTCCACTATTTGATCACTGTGTTGATTTGTCTGTTCTTCCAAAGTACTGATCTTACCCTGGTGTTGGCCTGTGAGAACTTCTAATGTTCCGATCATATTTTGATGTTCGTCTGTTGTGTCTTCCAATCTTTCTATTTTTATATCATGCTCATCAACTGAAACTTCTAAATTTTCTATTTTGACTTCATGGTCGTCAGTTTTAGCATTTAAATTCTCAGTCTTGTAATCACTTTTTTCAGTCGCATCTTCCAGCGATTTGATCCTAACGTTTTGTGAACTGGTACTCTGTTCTAAAGTTTTAATGTACTGCTGGTGTTGTTCTGTAACCTTTTCCAATGTCTCTGTTCCACTTTTGCATTTGCTTGCTGTATTCTTTATCTCGTTGTCAAGTGACTGTATACTCACCTTATGTTCGTTTAGTGTAATTTTCAAATCTTGTTCTGCGAAAAGAAAACTATTCTTATTATTCAAGTACCGAAAATTATATTGGAGATTTCCTTCATATATTTTCCAAGAATGAGTGTTTTATCATTTGATGGGAAATTATATCTCAAAACTACATAAAACAAGAGGCTCTCAAGAGCCTGAATCGCTCACCTGTATTTCAGAGGAGAAGATTTTTAAATGTTAGCAAACTTGATGAACAAATTGTGTAAAATTGTCTTTAAAGGGCAATAACTCCTTAAGGGGTCAATTGACAAATATGGTCATATTAACTTTTTTCTAGATCTTACTTTGCTGAACATTATTGCTGCTTACAGTTTATTTATATTTATAATAATATTCAAAATAATAAAAACTGCAAAATTTTGTTAAAACTACCAATTCGGTGGCAGCAACCCAACAATTGGTTGTTCGATTAGTCTGAAAATTTCAGAGCTGATAGATCTTGACCAATTGAACAATTTTACCCAATGTCAGATTTGCTCTAAAAGCTTTAAATTAGTTTTTGAGATATAAGCCAAAAACTGCATTTGACCCCTATGTTCTATTTTTAGCCATGGCGGCCATGTTTGTCGATGGATCAAAACTTCGGATACAATTTATAAACTAGATACCCTTAGGAACATTTAGTTAAAGTTTGAAGGTATTTGGCCCAGTAGTTTCAGAGGAGAAGATTTTTGAAATAGTTTACGACGACAACAGACGACGACGACAGACGACGGACGACAGACGACGGACGCCAAGTGATGGCATAAGCTCACATGGGGCCCTGTGTGCCCCGGTGAGCTAAAAAATGAATGCTTAAAAAAACCACCTAAAATTTTAAATAAAAAAATACCAAACTGTAGTGATCAAAGTAAAACAGCTGAAAGACCTACTAAATTACAAAGACTAGAGCACTGTGAACCAAAAATACGAACAACTTTGAACAAAATCTTGGTGAAGGCATCAAGAAGCAAAAGTGAGTTTGAAGTTTTACAGAAATGGTCGCTTCTATAATATTTTATATCATCATAATATCCGTGATAAGCCTCACACCTGATGACTCTCGCCACTAAAAATTTTGCTGTGCTAGTAAACACCTTCTGTATCCTTTATAAAGTATGCATGATATCGTTAAGACACATTTTGAATCAGAAAGTCAAACCATTTTATATGAAGATTGATGTACATATATTAGTATATTATAGTTTCTCGCATCTATTTAAGTTTTAAGTAACAAATTCGAATCCAAGAGTCTTTTGCCTAATACAAAACAAGACTTGACATGCTGAAATGTGCCGCCTTATATATATATCATGTTTATTACCAAGTGAAATTTAATTGTATCCCAAAAATTAAAAAAAAAAAAATTGGACAGCAGTTTTACTCATTAAAAAATGTTACTGAAATTGGTTTATCAGCAATGTGATGAGGTCAAGTTCATGTTGATAATGTGTTCTTTACATTCTATACAACAATTAATGCTGACACAAAGCTTATCATAACCGAGAAAAAAGTCATAATACTATGAACTTTACGTTGATCATGAACTGTCATATCCGGTCAAGGTCAGGTAATCTGTCTGATAGATATAATGATATTCGAATATTCTATACACCAAATATGGTTGACCCTTTTACTTACAGTAATCACGAAACCAGTGGATTACGAAAAGAAGTCAAGGTCAGGTGAACCCTGCTAAATTGACATGAATACTTGATAATGATTCCATATACCAATTATAAGTAAACAAGAAATTGACAAATATGTTCCGATTTTATTGAAGCTTTAGACAAAACTAACAGTTGACTTATTAAAGTAACTGAGAAACAGGTGCGTAAAACATACATTACATTGACAAATGGACCATGAGAACTGTGTCAAGGCCAATTACAACCTGTGAAAGGAATATGTACAAAATTCTTGTTGCTCAATCTTTTTGTTGATCTGCACGACAACTTAAATCTTCCAAATATTACAATTTTGCATAATGATTAACTATAGCGGTCACCTATAGATGTTATCATCTATGTTTGAATTATGCATATTTTGACCGATTATGAAAAAAACAATTTTTGATTATTTCATGTCACAATACTACTTTAAGCAATAAAAAAAGCTGACATATGCATGACACCATAAAATCCAAACATATTTCAGACTAATCACGTAAAATGGACTAATTCACATTACATTGTTTTTCTAATCACACTTATTTTGAGCTATTACTTTTAAAGAATAAATATGTATGGTCTGAAAACTGACAAATACCTTAAACCCAGTTCAGTATGAAAGAAAAGAGCGTTTCAATCACTTTATTTATATTTGTAATGAAGCATGATTTACGTAAACAAAGGCAACAGTAGTATACCGCTGTTCGAATGCCAAAAATCGATTGAGAGAAAACAAATCCGGGTTACAAACTAAAACCGAGGGAAACACATCAACTATAAGAGCAAAATAACGAAACAACAGAAACACTGAAGTGAACAAAAAACAAACGACAATGCAACACACACAGAAATGAACTGCTAGTATAAGATAACAACTGCCATTTTCCTGACTTGGTACAGGACATTTTAAGAAAAAATGGTGGGTTGAACCTGGTTTTGTGGCTAGCCAAACCTCGCGCTTTTATGGCAATGTTAAATATAACACTAAAATGACAACATTACATGACAGGAATACAGTACAAATAAATGCAAGAACATTCAGGACAGAGAAATACACAAATAAACAATACAATAGTACATTTGGACATGCTAACCACAGAATAAAAACGAACACCTAAAACAACATAGGACAGCACACAAAAACAGCACAACAGAACCACGAACTGTCTTTCACACAACTGGATCAACTCCACAAAAGTGACGTCACAGGTCTAAAAATTTGATACAGTTCAAGATCAGGATTGTAACTATGTCATTTGATGTATTTTATAACAATTACAAGAATATTAATAAAGAATTGTGTTAGTAATTAGATAATTAGTTGAATAATCTAGCTATGTCGGTATTTCTTCTAAATCAAACTGAAAAACAAATAAATCGTGTACATATAGATGCTTTAAACTAAAATCTTATAAATGAACTTGGTGATTAATTATCTTTACTTTTACATACGAATAGAAAATAAAAAAATTAGAATGACAACTACAAACGATGAGACATTCAACAATATCCGATCAGAATTACAAATACAAGATCATAACTAAATACATGAATGTTGGATAAACAAATACCGTGACACGTCTTATAGCAATGCGAATTCACACTCAGCAATATACAGTCATATTCGGGAATAGGTCATGTTCGGTACTTAAAAGACCAGACAACGTAAATGGTAAACCACAATCTAAGACGTGGTAAAAATGTCCTTAGTTAGTTTAAACACAGACACATCGTATGGATCAACCAATTTGTGATGGTGTACATAAAATTTATGAGTGTCATTTTTAATCTTTCCTCCTCATAACTTTGTTGGAGCAGTTTGTGTGTAAGGAACACACTCCTGTATATGAAGTCCCTATAGTGTGAACATGCACGAGCATAACGTATCAACTGAGATATGTAAACACCATACCATGGGGCAGAGGGTATGTTACTGCTGAGAAATGGGAAATTGATATTTGGGAAGTTGAAATCGTCCCGTTTGTCATAGATTTTTAGTGTGAAGTCGTCCATCTGTGTCAATATTGAGGAAAAGATCAAGGTATGAAGCAGTCCTTCTAATATCAGTAGTATCCTTAATTTCAAGTTCACTGGGATATATGAGATGTAAGTATTGGCTGAAATATGGGTTATTCAGTGATAGGACATCATCAATATATGTAAAAGAGTTGTAGCATCATAAATAGTATAAATTATGCGTACCTTGTTTTTTGATCATCTCAACTGTATTTCTCACCACGGAAATTTGTTCTTTAAACGTATTTTCGTCTCTCCTAAGGACTTCAAGATTTTCCATATACATCTTTTCTGTTTCTATGTCCATGCAACAGGATTCTAAATGCTCAAATGTTGACACAAATTCATTCATTGCCGTTCCGAGGTATATTTCTAGCCTTCCAGATATGGCCTTGAAGATTGTAAAGTAATCAGATAATTCCTGATCTGTTACCAGTGTATTGCCCCGATGAAGAACTTCATTACGTTTTCTTCGAATACGCTCAATATCATCGCCAACTGTTAGCTCCAATGATGTCGGGTCTGCTGGAAAATCCCACCCTTGAGTTGGGGGAGGAACCAAATTTAGATTTCGAATTAACTTGTAGCATAATGATATATCTAGATTACTATAGCCATTTAACTGTGCACCAGTGATCTGTTTCCATTCATGTGCTCTTAAAGTCCGAGATAAAAATTTGTTTGCACTGACATGCATATACAACATGTGATGTGGCTCTTTAATGGTAAGTAGCTTCTGAAGAACGTTCGGTAGCTCACTTTGTGCTGCACATCCAAGACGAGCATAATTGGTAACTGACGATTTAGCTGTAGATGTACTAGCCATTTCACTGAAGTCGTAGTGCTATAGCTGAAATTTGGTTAATCTGTCAAATAATTCATAGTAAAGTTTTCGAAATCTTATCAATGTCTTTGGACTTTGAGGTTTTGATTTATATTCCGAACAACTATAAATTTAATAAAGAAAAAATTGAATTACTGTAAATTCAGAAATTATTGCGAGGTTTTTATTAATGCGAATAATGCGACTGGATGCGTATCGCAATAATAAGAAGTCGCATTATGATATCTGATACATATGTCTGTAGGCAGCTTTTCCAGAAATTGCAATAATCAATCTCGCATTTTCGTCCATTCTTTTAAAATCGCAATAATAAAAGCACGCAATAATTTCTGAATTTACAGTAGTTATAATAAGATCAAAGTCCAGCAACCGCATAAAATAAATGTATGATTATCATTAAACAGTAACTTTTATATTATACTTTATTTGACCACGTGCCATACTACCCTCGTAATGACAGATATGTTGTTTTGTGCAAAAAAAAAACGTTCATGTGAAATTACAGACAATATGGTAGTCACTGGAAAACATGATCAGAATTTTTTCCCTCGATTTACAAAAACGGAGATGTTATATGATTGCCAATGAAACATCTATCTCTCATCTAATAAATAAATACGGCGTAAACTACCACACATTGTAAAACAGGTCGCTTACAAAACTCGATTGATATTTATCGTTGACGTTGAAATATCAAAACACTTGCTTCGGACTTAAAAATATATTCAGACCTGTAATAATAGTTAATTTATGTATTCTACACAGCCACAAAATATATACAATATACACGAAGTTATCATTCAACAATACCGTACGCAGGCAAATTTTGTTCACGTAAATTTCACGTGAAAATCACGTGAATTTTACATGAAATTTTTCACGCGAGATTCACCTCAAACGAGCTTATACAGTCGACTCTTGTTATCTCGAAGCCAGCCGGACCAGAGAAATATTTCGAGATACCCGTAGTTCGACTCAAACGAAAACCGGAAGTTTGACAGACCAAGGGACACAACTCTTGCTTACCTTGGTAAAGCTACAATAAATCCGGATGAATATGGGAAGGGGATTGATATTCTGGTCTCATATCGATGGATTTGTATGTTATGGTCTTTCATTATTATAACAGTGTTTTAACTTATTTAATTATTTCTTTGAACAGTTACAATTTTTTCCTGTGGCTTTTATCCGAGAGAGTAATTTCCAATCGATCTTAGCGTTATTTAAGTCATTTAAATTTTACAAAATTTTTTATTCTCGGATACAAGAGATTTTAGAAATTTAGATTTAATTTTATTTTCTTTTATCTCAATCTTTCTTTTAAAGAAAAAATACAAAAAGATAAAAGATAAAAGACGCCTATTGAGTAGTTTTTATGTGATCACCAACGGCAGTCTAAATCCCCACTTTATACACATCCAAGCTCATCAGTGTAAATCACGATTAATTTAATTAATTTTTTTTGTAAACATTTAAATAATTTTTCATAAACTTTAACAATGTATCACTAATTATTTATCATGGTGATAAAAGATAATCTTAGGTAAACACTCGTGGAAATAGAATGTCATAAATCAATACCTAATTGGTCAGTGACCGGAAATTCAATTACACGTGTATTGTCAGATTAACTCTTCAATCCATTTAAATCCCGGAGGTCATGTTTTGACATATGTGTATTAGTTCGAGATAAATAATGAATTTTGAATGCTTTTGTTAACCTTGGGACCGTAAATTTAGTTCGACTCAACCGAAATTTTGACTCATCCAATTTCGACTCATCAGGAGTCGAAATACATATATTTATATGGAACAAAGTTCGGGACCACGAGAAAACTTCGACTCATCCAAAATTTAGAGTCAACCGAGTTCGAGACAACGAGAGTTAACTGTACATAAAACTCATGTGAAATTTTTCAAGTGTAAATTTACATGAATTTCACGTGAATCGAGCTTTCACGTGATATTCACGTGAAATTTTTCACATGAAATTAACGTGAATCGAGCTTTCACATTATTTTTTTTAAATGAAATTAAGGTGAATTGAGTCTCAATCACACAAATTTCACAGTATTTGAGCATATTTTAGATAAGTAAATACTTATCTCTAGTACACATTCTATTTTGATATATATAAATATTCTTCTTGGTCTTGACGATGTATTCATACTTCCATTCTATTTTACTTTCTCTTTGTATCTTAATTTTTCTTGGTCCTTAACAATACAAATAATATTTATTCATCAACTCCAACTCACAATATCTTCAATGCAGCAAATAAAATGCAATAAAACCAAGAAGGCAAGCAAATATCCAGGGCACCATAGTTCACTCCTAGAACATTTTTGGTTGTGTTCAAGTCTCAATATTTTTGTTAATTTGATGTATGAAAGGTGATTTATTTATAGATGTATGCACTGATGTATATTTCATTTTTAATATGTATGTATTATAAGTCTTTTTGTGTTCATCAGTTTTGAGACATTCCAATCACATTATGGACAAGTATTACTAGCAAAAGATGCCAATTCATCTTATGAGAGTTTTGAAGAAAAAAAGGTAGTTCACCCTGCCACATACTCATGTACTCTGGTCAATTAAAACAGATCATGACATATTGTTTAGACACCTGTCTATTGTTGAGGACTGTATGTTAACACCTTAATGCCTTTCAGGTATTTTTGTTGTTGTGTTACTGTCTGATTGATTTATACCTCATACTTCATTGTATTAATAAACTGAAATAGAAAGTTCTGTGAAATATATTTGATACTGTAAATTCAGAAATTATTGCGTCTGTTTATTATTGCGATTTTGTCATTTTAGACTAAAATGCGATTTAAACTTTTGCGATATTGAGAAAAATCCTTTTTAATTCATACAAAAAATTTCAAAATGCGAGTTTAAATTATTGCGATTATTACCATGTCGCATTTTTCGCAATAATAAAAACATGGCAATAATTTCTGAATTTACAGTATACCATATGGAAAGTCTTGCTGTTATCTACAACCATTTCCTTCCTATTTCATATATGGTTTTCTGTTTTTCATTTTACCACTGAATCAGTGATCTTAAAGTTAAGTCAAAAAGAAAATAAATGTTGACAAACAACAGGCATATACCATTAAAAGATCTCAAAGTTTGGCTTCACAATAAGCTAAAAATTCTTGTTATCTATATTTATATAAAATGCATTTTAAAACAAGCATTTTTCCATTTTTAGAGAGTAACTTTCATGTTGACACAATAATTTGAATTAGAATTGTATGATATGGATAATGCTGAAAGTACTTGTAGTTGAAAAAAAATATACACAATATTTAATTCCAGGTGTTTAGATTTCTAGAATGCACCACTCCCATATCATGACTACATGTTAGTAATGTTTAAGTGTTTTCTCCTGCATGTAATTGATACATGTATTTATATACAGGGCTTCCTTCATATATTTGCACTTATCCTTCTAAGATGTTGCTTCCATGATAAAATCCTGTAGTTGCATAATCAGCCATAAACTCTTGCTGTAATAAAAAAAAAACAGCATATATTATTTTGTAAAATATACATCAAATTAAATATTGCCTTACCATTCAAGCAAATATGATAACATCAATTTAATATTTAAACTTACCGTGTACATATATATATATACTTTTATAAATTGTGACTTGGATGGAGAGTTGTCTCATTGGCACTCATACCACATCTTCTTATATCTATGTATATAATCATGCATGTATATTGTGTGTCGGATTAACTGAAGCGGAATATTAAAATGTATTAATAGTTGTTGTTTGTTGCTGCACTACTTTTTGATAACCTCTGCTATGGAGGTTGTGGAGGTTTAAAAATAATAATAGTTGAAATTTGCCATGAAACCTGGAATTTGTAAACATTCACAGATGAAAATTAAAATGCTCTGATCATTCTGATGATATAAACCTATTTAATATTAATTTCATAAAATTCTGGCAAGAATTGTACACAAGAGCCCTAACAATGCAATTTTCCAAATAATTAATGTTTCCAAGGGGCAAAATTCTTTTAAAAATGAATGATTGGCACTGATTTCAAAACTCGTCAGACATTGTTGATATAACCTATCAAAATAAGTTTCCTAAAAATTTGACGAAGAATTGTACAAGACATGCAAGTGAGAGCGCTTCTAAGGCCAAAGGGATAGACTGACTCTACATATTTTTATGTCCCTACTGTTTTATGGTGCTTGTCCTAAAGAAATAAGAATAATTATAAGTTTACGATAAGTATCAAATAAACTTAACATTACCAATGATTCATGAAAATATACTGTCAAGCAAATATTAAGGTCAATTTCAGATAAACCAAGCCAGACAGACATGTGCACCTTACAACATGTACAATTATTGCATACACCAAACTAGAGGCTCCAAGGAGCCTGTGTCCCTCACCTGATATTTTTATTTACAATTGATGCATGAAATAATGTAACCCTTATACTTTTGCTTTAGTTTCAGAGATATAAGTCAAAAACTGCATTTTCCCTCCATGTTCTATTTTTAGCCATGTCTGCAATGTTTTTAAAAACTAGATACCCTAATGATGATTGTGGCCAAGTTTAGTTTATTTGTCTCTGTTGTTTCAGGAGAAGACTGTTGTGAATTAAAAAAATTTACGAAAAATTGTTAAATTTGACTTTAAAGGGCAATAACTCCTTATCAGGTCAATTGACCATTTTGGTCATGATGACTTATTTGTAGATCTTGCTTTGCTGAACATTATTGTTATTTACAGTTTATCTCTATCTATAATTATATTCAAGATAATAATCAATAAAATGCTCCGCAGGGCGCAGCTTGATACAACCGCAGAGGTCGAACCCTGAACAGTTGGGGCAAGTATGGACACAACATTCAAGCTTGATACAGCTTTGCATTTGGATTGTGATTAAATATTTGACACAGCATAGGTTTCTGACACAGAATGAATGTGGTCTAAGAACTTAAAAATTTTAAATTGGACATTCACCTATCATAGTCCAATATCCAAAATCTAAATACATGGTTAGATTCAGCATATCAAAGAACCCCAAGAATTCAATTTTTGATGAAATCAAACAAAGTTTAATTTTGGACCCTTTTGACCTCAATGTGGACAAAGTTGATAACGGGGCCCAAAAATCAAAAATATAAATACATGGTTAGATTCAGCATATCAAAGAACCCCATATATTCAATTTTTGTTGAAATCAAACAAAGTTTAATTTTGGACCCCGATTTGGACCAACTTGAAAACTGGGCCCATAATCAAAAATCTAAATACATGTTTAGATTCAGCATATCAAAGAACCCTAAGAATTCAATTTTTGTTAAAATCAAACTAAGTTTAATTTTGGACCCTTTGGACCTTAATGTAGACCAATTTGAAAACGGAACCAAAAATTAAGAATCTAAATACACGGTTAGATTCCGCATATCAAAGAACCCCAATAATTAAATTTTTGATGAAATCAAACAAAGTTTAATTTTGGACCCTTTGGACCTCAATGTGGACCAATTTAAAAACGGGGCCCAAAATCCAAAAAACTAAATACACGGTTAGATTCAGCATATTAAAGAACCCAAAGAATTCAAGAATAAAACCCCATTGAAATTGGTCAAGAAATAAGTAATTTATATGAAGTATCTTCTTTTGCACAATATGGTGCAATTAAATATTTCTTGCTATTGCGCAATACTGTACAATTGACAATTTCTTGCTATTGCGCAATATTGTGCTATTGGATATTTCTTGCTATTGCGCAATACTGTGCAATTGAAGATTTCTTGCTATTGCGCAATACTGTGCAATTGAAGATTTCTTGCTATTGGGCAATACTGTGCAATTGAAATTTTCTTGCTATTGCACAATACTTATTATATAATAATTTACACATCCTGTTTGGTGTGTATCTCCTACCATATCATTATTATTTGCTTTTAAATATAAATCAGAAATAACCAACTTAAAATGGAAAATTTAAAAAGAAAAAAAAAGGAAAAATAAAACCCCCCCCCCCCCCCCCCCCCAATTTTTTGAACCTCCTTATGATTCATCACCCCCAAACTTAATCCCAGCCTTCCCTTTGTGGTATGGTACCTTGCAGTACAATTTCAGAGAGATCCATACACTTGAACACAAGTTATTGTCTGGAAACTAGAAAAATGCTTATTTTTGGCCCCCAATTCCTAAACGTTTCGGAAATTACCCCCAAACTCAATTCCAGCTTTCCCTTTGTGATATGGAACCTTGTAGTACAATTTCAGAAAGATCCATACACTTACACACAAGTTATTGTCATGAAACTAGAAAAATGCTTGTTTTTTGCCCCTTTTTTGGCCCCTAATTCCTAAAATATTGAGGCAATTACCCCCCAAACTTAATCCCAGCCTTCCCTTTGTGGTATGGTACCTTGCAGTACAATTTCAGAGAGATCCATACACTTGAACACAAGTTATTGTCTGGAAACTAGAAAAATGCTTATTTTTGGCCCCCAATTCCTAACGTTTCGGCAATTACCCCCAAACTCAATTCCAGCTTTCCCTTTGTGATATGGAACCTTGTAGTACAATTTCAGAAAGATCCATACACTTACACTTAAGTTATTGTCATGAAACTAGAAAAATGCTTGTTTTTTGCCCCTTTTTTGGCCCCTAATTCCTAAAATTTCGAGGCAATTACCCCCAAAATCAATCCCAGCATTCCTTTTGTGATATGGAACCTTGTGGTACAATGTCAGAGAGATCCATACACTAACACACAAGTTATGTCTGGAAGTTACAAAAATGCTTATTTTTGGCCCCTAATTCCTTTACTGTTGGTACCATAACCCCCAAAATCAGTCCCAACCTTCCTTTTGTGGTATTGAACCCTGTGGTAAAATTTCATAGAGATCCATTCACTTAAACTAAAGTTAGAGTGCGAAAACCAATGTGTCTTCGGACGACGACGACGACGACGCCAACGTCATACCAATATACGACCACAAAATTTTTTTTGCGGTCGTATAAAAGCTACAAAATTTCCTTAAAATTACTAATGCAAAGGCAGCAACCCAACAACAGACAGATATATCATAATCTGATGAACATATTTTACCCATGTCAAATTGTCTCTAAATGCTTTACTTTCAGAGATATAAGCCAAAAACTACATTTTACCCCTATGTTCCATTTTAAGCCATGTTGGTTGGTAGGCAGGGTCATCAGATATATTTTTTACACTAGATACCCTAATGGTGATTGTGGCAAAGTTTGGTTAAATTTGGCCAAGTAGTTCCAGAGGAGAAGATTTTTGTAAAAGTTAACGGACGACGACACCAAGTGATGAGAAAAGCTCACTTGGCCTATTGGGCCCAGTGAGCTAAATAAACAGCTGTGCCATGAGCGCATGATACTCCCGTCGTCTTGTGTGTGAATTTTTATGCAATAATCATAAACAGTTTCTGACATATGGCGCAACATGCGAAACCCCCCCCCCCCACTTTTTTAACAAAACACTCAATATCTCTAAAATAAAATTTTGAATCAAAACCAAAAAGTATACGGATGTTTAGATTAATATAACTTAGAAGTGTGTAAAATTTTAAGCAATAATCATTTTTGAGATAAGGCGCGACATGTGATAAACCCCTCCCCTTTTTTTACAAAATACTCAATAACTCAAAAATAAAATTTTGAATCATCACCAAAAAGTATTCATATCTCAAGATCAAGGATCCGGAAATTTTTCCAGACAATTTCGGTCATTTTGAGATGTTTGAAAAGTTGGTGCTCCTTTTCAAATTGTCGATATCAACTTGACTTTATTCATAGGATCAACGAACATGACGAACTTGTATTGCTGTTTCATCGCATTTACTAGGTAAATGTCTTACCATTACCATGAAGGACAGTTTAGGGAAGGCAACAGTCTAAAATTGAAATGATTTTAATGACTCAAAATGGTTAATTTCTCAGACATTGCTTACGTTTCTTTCGATTTGACAAAAGTTAAAACCGGAAGTTTGCGATATTTTGAAGTACGAATAATTCCGGATTCATTTCCGGGATTTGTTTGTGATTGTTGGGATTGTTGGTGACAGGAAATCACCGGCTTTTTATGGCTTTTTGATTTTATTTCCTTTAAAAGTGTTTGAATATAACAGATAATAGTTGCACTCGTTTAATTTAGCATGAACTCAATTTGCATTTTACGATAAAATATTAAATTTGCTGAAGACAATTTCACGCATGCGTATTACATAATAAATAAAGCACATGTGTTACTCATGAAAAAATACTTTTTTCTACGCAAATTTAGATTTAATTTTTAAATCGGAATTGATGACTGTCTGAAAAGTAAATGAATAATGAATACACTTGTCAGGGAACTATGTTTTAAAGATATTATTCTGAGCTTGTGATCACTGTCAGGTGTGAATTAAAATCACAGGTAAAAAGTGATTAGCGATCATTAGCCTATGTTTCCCGGAGGCATTGATATATATATTAGGAGGGACCTCAGGATTATCAAACTACTGTAGTGGCAGTCTTATTAAAGGAAAGGGATTATAAACAAAAACAAGTGATCACAAGTGCAAAATGGCGATTAAGAAATCCGATTTCAAACATTGAGTCAATGAAATGACCGAAATTACTTCTGTAAAAAAATAAAATTTGTCCTAAATCCCAATTACTCGTTTAGGACAAATAGTTTCATTTTAGGACATGACTGGCAAATATGACCGTTTCCGGGCCCTTGCTCAAGATTAATATAACTGAGAAGTGTGTAAAGTTTTAAGCAATAATCATGAATTGTTTTTGAGATACGGCGCGACATGCGAAAAAAAAACACACACCTGTTTTGGTTACTAAGTCCCGTAACTCAAAAAGTTTCAATTTTATTTTCACCAAAAAGTATACAGATTGTTTGACCATCATAAAAAACAACTATCTTAAGTTTCATGAAATTTGGATAAGTTGTTCTCAAGTTACGGTGTGACATGTTTACGCCGGACAGACAATTTACATTTGTATACCATAATACATCCCGTCAAAATTTTGACGGGCGTATAAAAAGCTGATCTTTTAATTGATTATACATGTAGCATGTATAGTATACACCAAACAGACTAAATTATTAAATCTTAATATTGACCAATGAACCATCCAAATCAGATCATGCATGGTCAGATGAACTCTGTCCAGACAGACATCATGGACATGTACAATTTACTATCATTCCATACATCATATATACTTGACATATTGCCTACAAGAAATAAAAGTTAACATTGACCAATGAACCATGGAAATGAGGTCATTGTTCATTCTAAACACCAAATACAGTTGATCTACTCAAGTTCTGCTTACCATATCTGAGAAAAGGACCGACATGTGTTGATCATGTAACTTTTACCTTGACAGCTCCATGAAGTAAGGTCAGGTGATCCTGTCACACAGACATGTATGTGTACATATAAACATTGCAAGGAACCAATATTCCAAATACAGATATCCTAATTTACTCATAATATAAAAAAAAAGAAATTCACTGTCACAAAGCAAATAAAATGCTCCGCAGGGCGCAGCTTGATACGACCGCAGAGGTCGAACCCTGAACAGTTGGGGCAAGTATGGACACAACATTCAAGCTTGATACAGCTCTGAATTTGGATTGTGATTAAATATTTGACACAGCATAGGTTTCTGACACAGAATGAATGTGGTCTAAGAACTTAAAAATTTTAAATTGGACATTCACCTATCATAGTCCAATATCCAAAATCTAAATACATGGTTAGATTCAGCATATCAAAGAACCCCAAGAATTCAATTTTTGATGAAATCAAACAAAGTTTAATTTTGGACCCTGTTGACCTCAATGTGGACAAAGTTGATAACGGGGCCCAAAAATCAAAAATCTAAATACATGGTTAGATTCAGCATATCAAAGAACCCCATATATTCAATTTTTGTTGAAATCAAACAAAGTTTAATTTTGGACCCCGATTTGGACCAACTTGAAAACTGGGCCCATAATCAAAAATCTAAATACATGTTTAGATTCAGCATATCAAAGAACCCTAAGAATTCAATTTTTGTTAAAATCAAACTTAGTTTAATTTTGGACCCTTTGGACCTTAATGTAGACCAATTTGAAAACGGAACCAAAAATTAAGAATCTAAATACACGGTTAGATTCGGCATATCAAAGAACCTCAATAATTCAATTTTTGATGAAATCAAACAAAGTTTAATTTTGGACCCTTTGGACCTCAATGTGGACCAATTTAAAAACCGGGCCCAAAATCCAAAAACTTAATACACGGTTAGATTCAGCATATTAAAGAACCCCAAGAATTCAAGAATAAAACCCCAAGAATTCAAGAATAAAACCCCAAGAATTCAAGAATAAAACCCCATTGAAATTGGTCAAGAAATAAGCAATTTATACGAAGTATCTTCTTTTGCACAATACTGTGCAATTGAATATTTCTTGCTATTGCGCAATACTGCACAATTGACAATTTCTTGCTATTGCGCAATATTGTGCTATTGGATATTTCTTGCTATTGCGCAATACTGTGCAATTGAGGATTTCTTGCTATTGCGCAATATTGTGCAATTGAAGATTTCTTGCTATTGTGAAATACTGTGCAATTGAAAATTTCTTGCTATTGCACAAAACTTATTATATAATAATTTACACATCCTGTTTGGTGTGTATCTCCTACCATATCATTATTATTTGCTTTTAAATATAAATCAGAAATAACCAACTTAAAATGGAAAATTTTAAAAGAAAAAAAAAAGGAAAAAAAGAAAAAAAAAGTAAAAAAAAAAAAAAATCCCCCCCCCAAATTTTTTGAACCCCCTTATGATTCATCACCCCCAAACTCAATCCCAGTCTTCCCTTTGTGGTATGGTACCTTGCAGTACAATTTCAGAGAGATCCATACACTTAAACACAAGTTATTGTCTGGAAACTAGAAAAATGTGTTTTTTGGCCCCTTTTTGGCCCCCAATTCCTAAACGTTTCGGGCAATTACCCCCAAACTCAATTCCAGTTTTCCCTTTGTGATATGGAACCTTGTAGTACAATTTCAGAAATATCCAAACGCTTACACACAAGTTATTGTCATGAAACTAGAAAAATGCTTGTTTTTTGCCCCTTTTTTTGGCCCCTAATTCCTAAAATTTTAAGGCAATTACCCCCAAAATCAATCCCAGCATTCCCTGTGTGATATGGAACCTTGTGGTACAATTTCAGAGAGATCCATACACTTGAACACAAGTTATTGTCTGGAAACTAGAAAAATGCTTATTTTTGGCCCCATTTTGGCCCCTTATCCCTAAACGTTTCGGGCAATTACCCCCAAACTCAATTCCAGCTTTTCCTTTGTGATATGGAACCTTGTAGTACAATTTCAGAAAGATCCATACACTTTCACACAAGTTATTGTCATGAAACTAGAAAAATGCTTGTTTTTTACCCCTTTTTTGGCCCCTAATTCCTAATATTTTGAGGCAATTACCCCCAAAATCAATCCCAGCATTCCCTTTGTGATATGGAACCTTGTGGCACAATGTCAGAGAGATCCATACACTAACACACAAGTTATGTCTGGAAGTTACAATAAAATGCTTCGCTGGGGCGCAGCTTGATACGACTGCAGAGGTCGAACCCTGAACAGTTGGGGCAAGTATGGACACAAAATTCAAGCTTGATACAGCTATGACTTTGGATTGTCATTAAATATTTGACACAGCATAGGTTTCTGACACAGGATGAATGTGGTGTAAGAACTGGAAAAAATTTAATTTACCTATTATGGTGGAATATCCATAAACTAAATTGTTTGTTAATTTCAATATATCAAAGAATATGTAGAATTCAATGTTTGATGTAATGTAATAAAGTTGAAATTTGGACCGTTTTTGTTCAATGTGGACCAATTTGGTAACATGTATAAATAATCAAAAATCTAAATACATGGGAGCCCATTTAAATACATCATAAAGGTATTAAAATAGAAAGTGACATCATAGTCATGGCTAAAAATAAACAAAAATCCTTAATCAGCAACATTTAAAGTAATATCTAAAAATAAAATTCCTTTGTAACCATAAAAGCCCATTTAAATACATCATAAAGATATTAAAATAGAAAATGACATCATAGTCATGGCTAAACATAGCAAAAAACCCTTAATCAGCATCATTTAACAGTAATATCTAAAAATGTAAATTACATCATAAAGGTATTAAAATAGAAAATGACATCATAGTCATGGCTAAAAATAAACAAAATCCTTAATCAGCATCAGCAACATTTTATAGTAATATCTAAAAATAAAATTCCTTTGTAACCATAAAAGCCCATTTAAATACATCATAACAGATATTAAAATAGAAAATGACATCATAGTCATGGCTAAACATAGCAAAAACCTTAATCAGCATCATTTAACAGTAATATCTAAAAATAAAAATTTCTTTGCAACCATAAAAGTAAAATAGAAAATGACATCATAATCATAGCTAAAAATAAACAAAATTTTTTTTTATTGGCAAATTTTAAATGGAGTTTATTATACTAAAACAATAAATTTGCAACCATAAACATGATAAAACCCCATTTAAACATATCATAAAAGTATTAAATAATTCAACTACATCATAAGGCTATAAAAATAGAAAATGACTTCATAGTCAAGGCTAAAGGTAAACAAAAAACCTTCATCAGCAAAATTTTATATTGGCAAATTTCCAATGAAGTTTATTACACTAAAATTGTTGGCAAATTTTTAATGCATTTATTAACAATAAAGTTATTGGCAAATTTCCAATTTACATAATTTAAAAGCAGTGTAGATGAGATATTTAAATGAGTTTGAATTACCAACCTTACACTGCTTTTAAATAATGTTCTTTACTCAATTATTTGTCTATTAAAATGGAAACCCTTGTTTTTTAACCTTTTTTCCCTGTATTCCTTAAACATTAGAGCCATAACCACCGCCATAACCACCACCACCACCACCACCCCCCCCCCCCCCCCCCCCCACCCCCCAAAGCCAATTATTACTTTCCAATGTAACCTAAATTTCCAATATACATAATTTTAAATTTCAATTCCTCATGATATATAACCGTATCATTATTATTTTCTTTCATATATAAATCTGAAACAACCATCTTTAAATGGAAAATTTTAAAGAAAAACTAGAGGCTCTAAAGAGCCTGTGTCGCTCACCTTGGTCTATGTGCATATTAAACAATGGACACAGATGGATTCATGACAAAATTGTGTTTTGGTGATGGTGATGAGTTTGTAGATCTTACCTTACTGAACATTCTTGCTCCTTACTATTATCTCTATCTATAATGAACTTGGCCCAGTAGTTACAGTGGAAAATATTTTGTAAAAATTTACAAAAATTTACAAAATTTATGAAAATTGTAAAAAATTGACTATAAAGGGCAATAACTCCTTAAGGGGTCAATTGACAATTTTGGTCATGTTGACTTATTTGTAGATCTAACTTTGCTGTACATTATTGCTGTTTACAGTTTATCTCTATCTATAATAATATTCAAGATAATAACCAAAAGCTGCAAAATTTTCTTAAAATTACCAATTCAGGGGCAGCAACCCAACAACATGTTGCCTGATTGGTCTGAAAATTTCAGGGCAGATAGATCTTGACCTAATGAACAATTTTATACCATCAGATTTGCTTTAAATGCTTTGGTTTCAGAGATATGAGCCAAAAACTGCATTTTACCCTATGTATTATTTTTTTGCCATGTCGGCCATCTTGGTTTGCGGGCAGGGTCATCGGACACATTTTTTAAACAAGATACCCTAATGATGATTGTGGACAATTTTGGTTAAATTTGTCTTAGTAGTTTCAGAGGAGAAGATTTTTGTAAAAGATTACAAAAATTTACGAAAAATGGTTAAAAATTGACTATAAAGGGCAATAACTCCTTAAGGGGTCAACTGACCATTTTGGTCAATTTGACTTATTTGTAGATCATACTTTGCTGAACATTATTGCTGTTTACAGTTTATCTCTATCTATAATAATATTCAAGATAATAACCAAAAACGGCAAAATTTCCTTAAAATTACCAATTCAGGGGCAGCAACCCAACAACGGGTTGTCCGATTCATCTGAAAATTTAAGGGCAGATAGATCTTGACCTGATAAACAATTTTACCCCATGTCAGATTTGCTCTAAATGCTTTGGTTTCAGAGATATAAGCCAAAATCTACATTTTACCCCTATGTTCTATTTTTAGCCATGGCGGCCATCTTGGTTGGTTGGCGGGGTCATCGGACACATTTTTTAAACTAGATACCCCAATGATGATTGTGGCCAAGTTTGGTCAAATTTGGCTCAGTAGTTTCAGAGGAGAAGATTTTTGTAAAAGTTTACGGACGACGGACGACGGACGCAGGACGACGGACGACAGACGCAAAGTGATGAGAAAAGCTCACTTGACCTTTCAGGTCAGGTGAGCTAAAAAAGGAATAAAAAAAATCCTACCTCCCACACATTTTTTCAACCCCCTTTTGATTCATCATCCCCCACCTCAATCACAACCTTCAATTTGTGGTATGGTACATTGCAATACAATTTCACAGAGATCCATACACTTGAACACAAGTTTTTGTTGCAAACTAAAAAAATCCTTATTTTTGACCAATATTTGGCCCCTTATTCATAAATGTTTGAGCAATTAACCCCAAAACTCAATTCCTACTTTCTCTTCGTGATAAAAAATAACTAACTTAAAATGTAAATTTTAAACAAAAAAAAAAGGAAAAAAAAAAATTACCCCTTTTTTGACCCCCGCCCCCCTTATGATTCATCACCCCCCCTTCCCCCCCAAACCAAGCTCAATAACAGCCTTGCCTTTGTGGTATGGTACCTTGTAATACAATTTTAGAGAGATCCATACACTTGAACACAAGTTATTGTCTAGAAACTAAAAAATGCTTATTTTAAACCCCTTTTTAGGCCCCTTATTACTAAACGTTTTGGGCAATTACCACAACACTCAATTCCAGCTTTCCCTTTGTAAAATGGAACCTTGTAGTAAAATTTCAGAAAGATCCATACACTTACACACAAGTTATTGTCATGAAACTAGAAAAATGCTTGTTTTTTTGCCCCCTTTTGGCCCCTTATTCCTAAAATTTTGAGGCAATTAACCCCAAAATCAATCCCAGCATTGACCCTTTGTGATATGGAATCTTGTGGTACAATGTCAAAGAGATCCATATGCTAACACACAAGTTATGTCTGGAAGTTACAAAAATGCTTATTTTCGGCCCCTTTTTGGCCCCTAATTCCTTAACTGTTGGTACCATAACCCCCAAAATCAATCCCCACCTTCCTATTGTGGTATTGAACCTTATGGTAAAATTTCATAGAGATCCATTCACTTAAACTAAAGTTAGAGTGCGAAAACCATTGTGTATTCGGACAACGACGCCGGACGACGACGACGACGACGACGACGCCAACGTCATACCAATATACGACCTCAAAATTTTTTTGCGGTCGTATAAAAATGACATCATAGTCATGGCTAAAAATAAACAAAATCCTTAATCAGCAACATTTTACAGTAATATCTAAAAATAAAATTCCTTTGTAACCATAAAAGCCCATTTAAATACATCATGACAGATATTTAAATAGAAAATGACATCATAGTCATGGCTAAACATAGCAAAAACCTTAATCAGCATCATTTAACAGTAATATCTAAAAATAAAAATTTCTTTGCAACCATAAAAGTAAAATAGAAAATGACATCATAATCATAGCTAAAAATAAACAAAATTTTTTTTTATTACCAAATTTTAAATGGAGTTTATTAAACTAAAACAATAAATTTGCAACCATAAAACCCCATTTAAACACATCATAAAAGTATTAAATAATTCAACTACATCATAAGGCTATAAAAATAGAAAATGACTTCATAGTCAAGGCTAAAGGTAAACAAAAAACCTTCATCAGCAAAATTTTATATTGGCAAATTTCCAATGAAGTTTATTATACTAAAATTGTTGGCAAATTTCCAATGCATTTATTAACAATAAAGTTATTGGCAAATTTCCAATTTACATACTTTAAAAGCAGTGTAAGTGAGATATTTAAATGAGTTTGAATTACCAACCTTACACTGCTTTTAAATAATGTTTTGTACTTATTTGTCTATTAACCTGGAAACCCTTGTTTTTTCACCTTTTTTTCCCTTATTATTTAAAGGTTTGAGCCATAACCCTACCCCAAAGCCAATTCTTAAATTCCAATGTAACCTAAATTTACAATATACATAACTTCAATTTAAGTTTTTGATAAAATCAAACCACATCATTATTATTTGCTTTTATATCTAAATCAGAAATAATTAACCAACTTTAAGTGGAAAATTTTCACACATCACGCCCCCCCAAACTCAATCCCAGCCTTCAGTTTGTGGTATGGTACCTTGCAGTACAATTTCACAGAGATCCAATTACTTAAACACAATTAATTGTTGGAAACTAAAAAAAAATGCTTATTTTTAACCCCTTTTTTAGCCCCTTATTCCTAAACATTTGAGCAATTATCCCCCAAACTCAATTCCAACTTTCTCTTTGTGATCAGAATTAACCAACTTAAAATGGAAAATTTTAAAGAAAAAAAAAAGGAAAAAAAATCCCCCCCCCCCAAATTTTTTTGACCCACTTCCCTTTGTGGTATGGTACCTTTAAGTACAATTTCAGAGAAATCCATACACTTGAACACAAGTTAATGTCTGGAAACTAAAAAAATGCTTATTTTTGCCCCCTTTTTTGGCCACTTATTAATAAATGTTTTGGGCAAACATTTTACAATAATATTTAAAACTGAAATTAATTTGTAACCTTAAAATTAAATAGAAAATGACATCATAGTCATAGCTAAAAATAAACAAACTATTGGTAAATTTCCAATGGAGTTTATTATATTAAAACAATAAATTTGCAACCATAAAAGCGCATTAAAATACATCATAAAAGTATTAAAAAAAATTTAACTACATCATAAGGCTATTAAAATAGAAAATGACATCATAGTCAGATTAAAGGTAAACAAAAAACCTTCATCAGCAAAATTTTATATTGGCAAATTTCCAATGAAGTTTATTATACTAAAATAATTGGCAAATTTCTAATTTACATAATTCAAACATAGTGCAGGTGAGATTCATCACCCCCCCCTTCCCCCCCAAACCAAGCTCAATAACAGCCTTGCCTTTGTGGTATGGTACCTTGTAATACAATTTTAGAGAGATCCATACACTTGAACACAAGTTATTGTCTAGAAACTAAAAAATGCTTATTTTTCACCCCTTTTTAGGCCCCTTATTACTAAACGTTTTGGGCAATTACCACAAAACTCAATTCCAGCTTTCCCTTTGCGAAATGGAACCTTGTAGTAAAATTTCAGAAAGATCCATACACTTACACACAAGTTATTGTCATGAAACTAGAAAAATGCTTGTTTTTTGCCCCCTTTTGGCCCCTTATTCCTAAAATTTCGAGGAAATTAACCCCAAAATCAATCCCATCATCGACCCTTTGTGATATGGAATCTTGTAGTACAATGTCAAAGAGATCCATACAATAACACACAAGTTATGTCTGGAAGTTACAAAAATGCTTATTTTCGGCCCCTTTTTGGCCCCTAATTATTTAACTGTTGGTACCATAACCCCCAAAATCAATCCCCACCTTCCTATTGTGGTATTGAACCTTATGGTAAAATTTCATAGAGATCCATTCACTTAAACTAAAGTTAGAGTGCGAAAACCATTGTGTATTCGGACGACGACGCCGGACGACGACGCCAACGTCATACCAATATACGACCACAAAATTTTTTTGCGGTCGTATAAAAATGCTTATTTTTGGCCCCTTTTTGGCCCCTAATTCCTTAACTGTTGGTACCATAACCCCCAAAATCAATCCCAACCTTCCTATTGTGGTATTGAACCTTATGGTAAAATTTCATAGAGATCCATTCACTTAAACTAAAGTTAGAGTGCGAAAACCAATGTGTCTTCGGACGACGCCGACGACGCCAATGTCATACCAATATATGACCGCAAAAATTTTTGCGGTCGTATAAAAAGCCTAAACTTTTTTTTCAAGCAGTCGCTGAACCATTAAAATGTGATCTAACATGGCTAACCAACATATGATGGACAGAAACACTGTAACAAAAGGCATCTGTATACAATTTATGAAACATCCAAGTCTACTACCCTATGAAATATACATTGTAAAGCTTAATAATACAAATAGTAAAACCCAGCAGCCACTACCATATGCATGGACTTCCCTTTTTTGAAATTGCCTTGGAATTCAGTATTTTTGTTATTGTTATACCATTTGGACTATTAATACTGTAACAAATATACATACCAGTTACACATACATGTACTGTAGATATAGGATCTCCTCTACGTCTTATCCCATCATTAATCATGTTAATTTCATTGAAACATATGATGTGTATTACTTCCATTCCACTGACATCTGAGGAGCTAATTCTGAAAATTTAAATTCCTGTGATTATCATGTAAAACACCTGAACCTGATGCACTGCTTTCTGCTAAAAAATAAATTGGCAATACAGTTCTCTCTTGGTCATGTTGGTGAATATTTCAAAAAAAATTTTTAAAGAGAGAGAAAATAAGAGTCAGATTTAAAAAAAATTTATATTACCAATACTGGTAATTAGAACGTCACTAGTTTTCTGATTTGAGTTGACATTTATTGTTGTTCATTTTTACAGGATCTTTTACAGCTGACACTACAGTATGGTTTTGTTCATTACTGAAGGTCATACAGTGACCTAAAATTTCTAACATCCCCTTCATTTCGACTGGCAGAAAGTTTTCTCATTGGCAATCCTACCCATCTCCTTATTTTTAAAATACTAAATATTTTCAATCTGTGACAATAAAATTTTATTGATTTAATATAAAGGTATTCTGATCAACACTATGAGGCAATGTTCAAAACACTCTGTCATTGTCAGCGATCAAATTTATTTTAACTCCAACATTGTCCAATGGCAATGTATATATATGTGCAAGACTCAAAACTAAGTACTGTGCATGTACATGATGTACCACAATCTGAATTCATACATACATGACATATACCCACATACATGTACATATACAATGTACTTAATAAATCAGTGAGACATAAAATGTAGGTCAAAAAGATATCATGCTGCATCATAATTTATACAATGCAAGTCATAATCATGTACATGATATTTGAACTTTATAATAGTAAAGGATAGATAGTCTGACCAGTAATAAAGCCACACAACACTGTGTGACAACAGTGAAATATAAGTCACCCATAGATGCACATACCATTATTGTAGGTCTTTTGTATATACAATGTATACATTTAAGGTTACTTAGAATTGGCTGTCGACATACATGTACATGTACACATGCCAGTACTGTCAGACATGTTCAGAGTCATTGGACCCTAGGTTACTCCAGTCCATTATCAGTCACTATCAATAGTCAACTACTCTGACCATTTGTTGTAATACAATGTATTGCTGAAAGGGAGAAAACAGTACTTTATTACAGCATGTGGATGCAAGACTATAAAAAGTATTCAAAGAGTTTTGCAAACAATTAGCTTATATATTTATTGTTTACTAATATTAAACACGTATTATCAAACATCAAAAAGCAATGGATTGAAGTTGCTATTAACATGATTAAGAACAATAAAGAAAAATTAAAGTTAAATTTTTTACCCTTTGGACCTTTTATGCAGGGGTTCAAAATAGTGCAAGTCTGAGGTCCGGGACCTGTCTTTTCTAGGACATGTAGAAGGGGACTTATTTTTAAATTACAAGTCATGGACCTACCATTCTTCATACAGGTCAGATGCTTTTAACAGAACCCCTGCCTTTAAGAAGACAAATTTTAAAACCAGGCCCAAAATTAAAAATCCAAATACACTTTAGATTCTGCATATAAAAAGATGAAATCCAATTATCCAACATAGTTTAAGTTTTGGCAATTTAGATCACAATGTGGACCAATTAACAGTCAGGGACTGGTTGTTCTGAAATAACTGATTTATGAATCACTCATTAAAGTACAATAAAATGCTCTGCTGGGCGCAGCTTGATATGACTGCAGAGGTCGAACCTTGAACAGTTGGGGCAAGTATGGACACAACATTCAAGCTTGATACAGCTCCGAATTTGGATTGTGATTAAATATTTGACACACCATAGGTTTCTGACACAGAATGAATGTGGTCTAAGAACTTAAATTTTTTTAATTTACCTATTATGGTCGAATATCAAAAATCTAAATACATGTTTAGATTCAGCATGTCAAAGAATCCAAAGAATTCAATTTTTGATGAAATCAATCAAAAGTTTAATTTTGGACCCTTTTGACCTCAATGTGGACCAATTTGATAACGGGGCCCAAAAATCAAAAATCTAAATACATGGTTAGATTCAGCATATCAAAGAACCCCCATGTATTCCATTTTTGTTGAAATCAAACGAAGTTTAATTTTGCAGGGGTTCAAATTAACATTTGGTACTGGAAGGTCCAGGACCTTTGACACTCCTAACTAAAAGGTCCACAACCTAAATTCCAGGTCCTACTTTTACTTGAAATATTTCCTAACATAGTAAGATACAAGTAACAAAATTAATGTGCTGTTGGTGTTAGGTCAACTTGTTTCATTGTCAAAGTCACTGTTGTATAAAGTATTTAATAACAATTGTAATTGTCTTGTATATTGTAAATTCAGATAATCTTTTTTTTTTTGTTATTGAGGAGGGTGTCACCATGGGTGGGTGTGTTGTCTCAACTATTGGTAATTTATTACTACTTATACCATTTTATAAAACAGTTCAAATTCAAAGCTGTTTAAGCAGAGACGTATATACATGTGTATATATGTCTCTGGTTTAAGTGTATCATATCTAGTTGCACTATTATAATGCATTAGTTCCTCTGTGAGATAAGATAAGAAACTTTCAGATTTGTACTGGTCCTTTAAAATTGAGAAGACATTACCTCTTGGAATTGTAGTAATACGGTTACATTATACAAAAATCTACATGTAATATCAATATTTATTAATGATAAAGAAAATTACTGTCACATTTTTTTGGATTTTGAGATGAAAATTTATGAACTAAAAGTAATTTTGAGTTTCTGTAAAAACACATTTCCTACTTTTCTTTCTTTTCAATATATCTTTTGGTTTTCAATTCTAGTGTTTATATTTTATCATCATAGATGTATTTTGTCAACAGCCTGGAATTATAATTTTTTCATTGTATTTGATCGGCAAACCTGGAATTACCCTTATCCGCTCTGTTTTTCAATGTTGTTTTGTCAGTCAGATACGATTTTACTCGGATTTACACATTACTAGTTGGCAATTTTCGGTATAAAGCTAGCGGTTGAACAAAATGAACATCGCTGTCATGAATAATAATGATGAACATAAATTTTGAGATTGTTTGGAAATTTTTGTTTTAAAAAGGTCGGCAAAGTTTATTTTTATTTTTTTTTCAAACCGAAGGTCCGTCGGGCGTAGCTTGTAACCAAAACGAGAGTCCGACTTCAAAAATGGAAGGTCGCGGACCTCGGACCACCGCTAATTTGAACCCCTGATTTTGGACCCCAAATTTGGACCAACTTGAAAACTGGGCCCAAAATCAAAAATTCTAAATACATGTTTAGATTCAGCATATCAATGAACCCCAAGAATTCAATTTTTGTTAAAATCAAACTAAGTTTAATTTTGGACCAAAAAAAAAATCCCCCCCCCCCCCCCCCCAAATTTTTTGAACCCCCTTATGATAACATTTGGTTGAGGCAAACTAAAGTAAGAGAACGGAAACTTAAAATTTTGCAATTTTTCCATTTATAAAGGGGCATAACTCTAGAATGGTTTAAGTGATGCCACCAAAATTCAAACTTGATCTGTGTTTTGTGGTAATAAGCATTGTGTATAATTTTCTTAACATTTGGTTGAGGCAAACTTAAGTTAGAGAACGGAAACTAAATATTTTGCAATTTTTCCATTTATAAAGGGGCATAACTCTAGAACGTTACAGTGACGCCATCAAAATTCAAAATTGATCTGTGTTATGTGGTAATAAGCATTGTGTATAAGTTTCATAACATTTGGTTGAGGCAAACTCAAGTTAGAGAACGGAAACCAATTTTGTGACGTACGGACGGATGTACGTACAGACGGACAGGGGTAAAACAGAATAAATATTGAACTTGATCTGTAAATTTGTCATGGTATAACTATATACAATGTATAAATATCAATTCTAACATGACATTCATCTTTTGCTTTGGAAACAAAGCCATGATCTTATTCCAATAAAACATGGGCTGCACATGATTGACGTCACAATTGAAAATGCGACATCAGTTGTATTTTGAACAACGCCAGAGATCAAAATGAACATTTGTGTTGGTGTTGCTCGCTATGGTCTAAACTGTTGATTTTCTTTAATGTTTGTGGTTCATCAAATCAAAATTACTGCCTTTCGAGCGTGTATTATAGGTCCGCTTCGGAGTACAAAAGTTCAAAATTTTCCTATTAGAATCGAAATAATTCTATCATGCCATGCTCTATGCTCATTTTAACATGGGTAGGCATTATATTTGTCAACATTTAACACCTCACTAACGCTCAGTATTAAGATATTGACAATTTGTCAAATATAATGCCTATCCATGTTAAAATAAGCATAGAGCATGGCATGAAAGAATTATTTCTTAAATCAATATTTTCAAGCATAATTTAAAAAAAAGTCCCCTTGGCTTTGCTGGTAGGGGACTAATAAACATTTTCCTATTTGTAATCATGGTTTTATCTATTTCAATCATGCATGTATGTTTTTCAATTTTCAGAAATAATTGTTTTTTTTTAAAGTTGCATGTAAATTCTCAAAGTATAACCTGTGACGAAAAGTTGGTTATACAACTTCAACTAAAGTGCGTATCCTTGTGTTTGTGCTGTGTTGTAGAGTGCATTAGTTTCAGGTCGTGCCTTTCACTCGTACACTGATGACAAATGCCAATGATACTCTTTTACAGGATTACACTAGAAAAGAACTGGTAGCGTGATTGAGGGAATCCTGGTGTAGTCTGACATGTCTGAACGAAACATAAACACAAAGTTGATTAAAAGTTCAATACTCATTACTCAATTTACTGAATTATTCAAAATCCAAAGTAACAGTAATATACTGTAAGTTTACAACATCTATACTGCAGGCTCAACAATACAATGGCATAATCTTAAATCTCCGATGTACATTTCTCTCGTACACAAAATCGTTACTCCTTCTATACAGCTATTTCTCTCTTTTATACCTCTATTTGCCCTAGTAACCTGATTACAATATGGTTAAATGACTCTGAACAAAGAAATAATCAACCAGAGCAAGGGCTACAGGAGCCCGTAGCCGAGGTCAATCGGAGCTGGGGTCAACCAGAGCACCTGTTTAAACATAAAGCAAAGGGGCACCAGCTGATTAACATTATTAATTTGACATTTAACAAGTACAATCTTATTGAAGGCGACAAAAATAGATTGTAATGAATTACTTTATAACCATGATAACAGTTAATGAGAATAAGTAATCTTGTACAATGATAATCATGTGATAATAAAAACCACTGATGTTATAAATGAAAAATGTTACAAACCATTTATTGCCAAATTAACAAATAAATTGTACCCTTAAAACATACTGATACATGTACATCAATGATTCATAACATGTATGATGAATAAGACTGATTAATATTGATTTTGAAACATTCAAATGAGAAATAAAAGATGAATTTTGGTCGGTGTTGTAACTTGTAAGGTTCTTTTAACAATTCTAGTTCTAGTAACTTTTTGATGGGAAATGCATGAACTATCTGCCACGTACTGACCAATAAGTGAGCAAAACACTATCAATGAAAACATAAATCCGCATAATATGCAGGGGTCTGCACTCTATGGTGATCACTGATGTTTATAAAAAGGATCTAAAATCACCATGTACAAGACATTTCGGCCTTGGCTTGGTTGACAGTCAAGGGTGTAACTTGAATAAGTTATTAGGGAAAAATAACATACATGTGTTATTACGGATACTTTCTCTTAATCTGTAGTAACATATGTTTGTTATCAGTTAAATGTACCATAAAAAAACTTATTTTCTGTGGGTAATTGGGAATTCTTGAAACTTGCACAGTAACTTAATACATAACCTTGAAAACTAATTTTCCAATTCAATTAATACATTTTTGATCAACCATGGTAAATCAATGAGACAAGGCTTTTAAGTGATAACTTAGCTGTAATAACAAGGCTTAGTTATTACAGGCATTTAACTTATTACATGAGACACTTGGGAATGACTAGGAAGCTTGCGCAGAACCTCATTACATGCTCTTTATCATTATTTATTACTATAAATTAAAATACATTGTGATATATGTAGGAGAAAAGGCTTTGAAGAGATGTAGAGAAGCTGTAATAACACCCTTTAGTTATTACAGGCATATTTTTTTCTGTAATAACATGGGTGTGTTATGCATGATTGGCAAACTACGGGCTGTTATATCTTTCTAAAGTTTATTATACATAAAGACAATTATAATATCAATAGAACTAGTACACAATTTAACAAAATAAAGGATGTATAATGCCACTTTGAAACATGTAACATACATATGTTATCACAGATTTTTGATTTTTTAGCCCTCAATAACAAATGTATGTTATTTTTCTCTAATAACTTATTTAAGTTAGACCCTTGACTGGTTGACAAGAAGCAGCAGTGAATTTATACATTATTTTTTCAAACCATGAGTTGGATGACTAAGATGGATTTTTGTATCAACTGTTGAATACATGTGTGTGTGTGTCTAATGAGTGTTTATTTTAAGGTTCATCATAAGGAATTGAAAAATAATAACATGGCTGTGTTTACACCACAAAATCTACTATGAGTACAGACAAACTGATATACATGTGTATCTAGGAAAGTTTTAAGGCATGGCAGGCACTAGATATATAAAAGTTATATATATATAGTCTATGTTTCAGGAAATTAAAAACTTACCTGGATTTTGATGTGCACATTTTTCCTGCCATCCCTTAAAACTTTTGCAGGTGCATATGTTAGCCTGTACTCAGAGTAAAAAAGTGGTGTATATACGGCCATATTTGTCAAAAGGTTATGATGAACCTTAAACGGAGTTTTACAACTGACACTGATCAGGTCAAAAGTTGAAAACCATTCTCACTATTTCTGTTTATTTCTGCACTATTAAATCATTTATTTGAGTTACCTGTATTATTTCCTCGAGTATCTATGCGTTCATAACTCCTTGATTGTGTTTGTCTCGTTAAATAAACAGAAACAAGTACATGTTCAAGTTGTTGTCAGTTGGCTACCGGCGTCTTCGATTTGCATCATTCATCTGAATCTTTCAGGCGTTTTAAAAACCGACCTCCAGTCCTGGATATCGTCACGAAGAATAGGTACATGCTGGTTTCCCCATTCAATATAGACCAATATCCAATGTTTCTTAGCATAATCAGCTTCCCGACTTTACTGACTCAATTCAGTTTTAAAATGATATTTACTGCTTAAAGTAAGACATATAAATGAACAAATAACAAATTCTTTTGTTTACAATCATCATTTACATAGGAGCAGTGTCCCCTTTGGTAATAGTAGAGCATATCTAAATTCTGTAAATTGGAAGAAGCCAAATACCTTTGTTTTAGATTTCAGCGTACCCGAAACAAAGGAACAGATATTTGTTTGAAATGGAGTTGCTTCATTTGATCTCTTGTGTATATTTGGCAATTATACAACATATTCTTATTTTTATATTGCAACCATATTTTTCTACAATAGCACAAAAATTAAGAATACGAATGTATTTTTTCGGAACCAACCTGTGTAGAAGCACATGAGGAAGAAGAAAAATAACCCTAATCAAATCTGTAATTATACGTTAAGCCCAGAGCTCCAGATAAGCTGCGTATTTGCGTGATCACTCAATAAAAATAATTAAAAACCCAATGCAATTGCCCATTGCAGGGTTCAATAACTCAATTAAGTCAAAGGAAAACCCAATTATATGCCAAAAACATGGGTTCTTAACGCTTTTATTCGCTATCGTTTGCGTTATTTACCCTTACTTGATTACTTGTCCTTTCGTTCTAAAAATAGAGCCCTGCATCAAGTAGCTGTAATGGGTCCCTGTTGGAATTTTCCGTTGCTCAAAAGGTACACGTGTTTATGAAAACATTTCGATCTTCTCGGCGTTTATCCAATTAGCGTGGGACATGCTGTCATATTTTTTTCGAATTGCTCGGGATTTATCATAACATACAATGAATTAAAACGAAAGTAAATGTCCGGTAAAAATATTGAATAGAAGCATGTTTTCGGCTTCTTTTTGATAGCTGAGGGAAAGTTATGAAGATAACAAGACTCAGTTAGTGATTTTAGGAAGCGGCCATTGAACGCACGGGCGTGTTTGCGTACCATAACGAGAACATTGCTAGAGCGAAAAACACGGGGTTCCGTCAAAAACGAAATCAGTTGGAAAAAGTGAAAGGCCAAATCAATTATGACATGACATGTAGTTTGAAAGCATCGGAAACCAAAGGTTCTGATAAGGGACAACTTAACCCAGATTTATGTAAATTGAATTAAACGAAAACAGTTTATATATTATTTTTTTCATTTTAGTTGATGAGTGAATACATGCACATATCCGTTTTTTACGTCAATGCAGCTTGACACTTTCTTTGTTTTGGTCTAATTGTTCTAGATGCTTAAGATAGTTGTCTTATTGGCAAGTGCAGTATAACATTGTCATTTATTTACTTGGATGTTGCAGGATTATTTGTAAATTTAAGTTGAATGTGGTCTCCGTCATTATAAACCACCCTATAGAACTCAAGGTTTTGGGGTATATCTTAAATCTGGAAACTACTTTTTATTTTTATTAAAAAGTAGATCTGGCAAATAGGTGAAAGGACTGGCAAAACTTTCTTACAGCACCTAAATTTCACATATATTACACAAAAATCTAAACACTTAGCCACACCTACCCCAACTATAATTAAACTGTAGGGTGATCATATGGGATCTAGAAAGGCAATTAGTTCCTGTCCAACTAGTGACACCAGCTGCAGTTTACATAAGTTTTGAGAAAATACAAAACTGACAGAACGTTTAAAACGGGACACAAATTAAATGTACAATTGCTCGTCAGTGAATAAACCAAATAAAACAGCTAGCACATATTCTACAAAGAAAGAAACACATTTAAGATGGAAACACATCTGGGATTGATATAATGTGATTATAACATGCCTAAATATTCAATATTGTGTTGATGAAAAAACCCAATACATTAAGGAGCTTGGTGGTGAAAAACCCAATTTGATATTTGCTTGAGGGGTGAATTGGAATTGATAATGCAATTAAAAAACTTTATCACCCAATTACATAAAAAAATGGTGGGTAAAAACCCCAACAGGGGTTCAAATTAACATTTGGTACTGGAAGGTCCAGGACCTTTGACACTCCAAACTGAAAGGTCCACAACCTTAATTCCAGGTCGGCGGTCCTACTTTTACTTGAAATATTTCCTAACATAGTAAGATACAAGTAACAAAATTAATGTGCTGTTGGTATTAGGTCAACTTGTTTCATTGTCAAAGTCACTGTTGTATAAAATGTTTAATAACAATTGTAATTGTCTTGTACATTATAAATTCAGAATTTCAGATAATCTTTTTTTTTTTTGTTATTGAGGAGGGTGTCACCATGGTTGGGTGTGTTGTCTCAACTATTGGTAATTTATTACTACTTATACCATTTTATAAAACAGTTCAAATTCAAAGCTGTTTAAGCAGAGACGTATATACATGTGTATATATGTCTCTGGTTTAAGTGTATCATATCTAGTTGCACTATTATAATGCATTAGTTCCTCTGTGAAAATAAGATAAGAAACTTCCAGATTTGTACTGGTCCTTTAAAATTGAGACATTACCTCTTGGAATTCTAGTAATATGTTTACACTATACAAAAATCTACATGTAATATCAATATTTATTAATGATAAAGAAAATTACAGTCACATTTTTTTGGATTTTGAGATGAAAATTTATAACTAAAAGTAATTTTGAGTTTCTGTAAAAAAATATTTCCTACTTTTTCTTTCTTTTCAATATATCTTTTGGTTTTCAATTCTAGTGTTTATATTTTATCATCAAAGATGTATTTTGTCAACTGCCTGGAATTATTATTTTTTCATTGTATTTGATTGGCAAACCCGGAATTACCCTTATCCGCTCCGGAATCGGACCCGTTTTTTGTTATTTTCTTCATTTCCGGTTTATGGCATCCAATGTTTTTCAATGTTGTTTTGTCAGTCAGATAGGATTTTACTCGGATTTACACATTACTAGTTGGCAATTTTCGGTATAAAGGTAGCGGTTGATCAAAATGAACATCGCTGTCATGAATAATAATGATGAAAATAAATTTTGAGATTGTTTGGAAATTTTTGTTTAAAAAGGCAAAGTTTGTTTTTATTTTCTTTCAAACCGAAGGTCCGTAGGGCGTAGCTTGTAACCAAAACGAGAGTCCGACTGCAAAAATGGAAGGTCGCGGACCTCGGACCACCGCTAATTTGAACCCCTGCCCAATTTGTGAATTCTTATCTGGAGCTCTGGTTAAGCCTTATACAGGTTAACTGACCTAATATAGGGATTCTACCTGACGATATCGGGATTTTGGTATTTAGTCAAATCTTAGCAGGAAGTTGTGATAATAATTTAAACAAGAGGCTTTCAAGAGCCTGAATCGCTCACCCGTAGTTTTTTATTTAGATGTTTCATCAAAGTTTTTCTTTTGCTTTTAAGTTTTTAATGTATATTAAATTAATAAATGTGGACACAAACCAGTGTGGATAGTATCCAGCATTCTGAGAGTATTGCATGGCAATTGGGAAAGGTGAGCTAAAAACAATAAACAGGTTGGGAATATTCCTAATTGGGACATCCCAATTGGGGTATTGTATCCTAATTGAAGTATCAACGTATACCCCAATTGGCGTATCACGTGTTATTTTTCGCGCCTTCTATTCCATGCTTACAAAGTGCAAGATGGTAAGTACACAGTCTTTTAGGACATGTTTTTCTCTAGTCCAAATAATTATGATGTCTTGGAAGGCTATTTTAAATTTTTTCTTTGACGCCTTCCTGTGACGTCATAATGCTGAAGCCACCATTTTCGGTTGGACTTTGAGAGCATATTTTGCTCTCAACTTTGAAACCCAATTTAGCCATAAAATTTTCATTGAAGGCTAAAAATGTTTGCATATATAAAATTTCTCACCTTTTATGTGTTGTTTGTGCAAAATATTTCCAATAAATATCTACAGTAATAATAAAATAAGTTACAATTCCATCCGAGGCGGACGATTATCTACTGCTTTTTTTAAAACGTTTATCTGATTTCTTTTTAGGAGAGTATAAAATAAATTTTTGCACCAAACTCGGTAAAATTTGACAGACCCGAATTTCCGGAACCTTTGTTTTATATTATCCGGAAATTCAGGTCCGTCAAATTTTACCGAGTTTGGTTCAAAAATATATTTTATATTAAATCAGCTGAACGTTTTTATAAAGCAGTAAATTCCCTCTCAAAGTCCAACTGAAAATATGAGTTCGGCGTTATGACGTCGATGTAAGGCGTCAAAGAAAAAAAATATAATAGCCTTTCAAGACGTCATAATTATTTGGACTAGTTTTTCTCTTCCGTTTGACACCTTGAAGTTTTGTATTTGGATGCTGCATATTCATAGCAACATAATATCACCAATGCATATTTTGTGTTTTATACATAAATAGGGTAAATAATTAGCTTTGGAGGAATATTTGAGACGAAATATTTGATTTACCATTATATCTCAACATCGGTTACATGTTTTTACTTCTGAAACTCCATTTTGTTAGTTCCCGGATGCAGAAGCTGTATAAAGGTATGTCAGTTCAGGATAGCATCATTTTTCGTATAAGTTATGGAAAGCAATGTGTAACAACATAGTGTATCGTGTATACAAATTTATTGAACATGAATAATTTCAATTATAAACGATTTTTCGAGAAATTCATATCGTATTATATATGAAATTTAATAATGAAAAATATTTTTTCATGAAAGGAAATGAAAATTTAAGTACGGTATGAGTTTGTATCTTATTTTCTCCAGGAAAGTAAACCTTATATTAAATAAGCATGTGTGCCTAGAAATCCTGGTAAACAAAAAAAGGCCAAGAGCCATCATTTCAAGTGCACCATACTGGGCCAAGAGGAAAAGAATTTATTAAAGAGGACAGTGCCAGAGCAAATTCATTATATAAAAGAAGCATGCCAAGAAATTGCCTCCGTTGAAATTTTGCAAACATCCCATAGAGCAAATTACATGGATGATTAATTTTGATCATTTGGTATATGGCTGTGTTTTAAGTGAGACGTACACGCGGGTCATAAATTAATTTATTGAATGAAATCAAATCTTTAACTACTAATGGATGCCGTAGGAGGTCGACCGGAATTTTTAGCGAGGATTTCTTGGCATGTAATAGATAGAAAACTCAAGGTAAACATTCATAGAACCGAGACACGGGGCAGTGGCAAATATTTCATGTATATATTTTGAACACAAAGAGGATAACCCCGGTACCCTTTGCCAAAAATAATCTTCTTTTTCTTCTATTTGCCAACGGACTTTATGTTATGAATTGTAGTTTCACTTTCCATATTCGGTATTTATTCTAATTTAAGCTCCAGATAGTAAAAATCACGTGATTCAGGAATATAGAATCTTGGAGTTAGACTATTTCTTTCTTTTCGGGCGGGGACTCCAAGCAATCAACATGCATGTGCATAACGGCACTGTAGATTTTCTTATTAAATAAAAAAATGTGCCGGTCCGGTACATGAATAGATCGGTTAGAAATCAAAGTTTTAATTTTAATTAGATTGGAGGGTTGAAAATAGAGAGCACAAAAAAATAGGGGAGAGAGGGTGTTCCACAGGGAATATTTCCTTCTTATGAACTCTACATCTGAAAGGTTTAATATTTTTTTATTTAAATGAAAGAGAGAAAAACAAATGTAAGACAAATTGTGAATGGTCTTTCTTCCTTTCTCCCATGCCAAGAAATTGCCTCCGTTGAAATTTTGCAAACATCCGGCCATAGAGCAAATTACATGGATGATTAATTTTGACCATTTGGTATATGGCTGTGTTTTAAGTGAGACGTACACGCGGGTCATAAATTAATTTATTGAATGAAATCAAATCTTTAACTACTAATGGATGCCGTAGGAGGTCGACCGGAATTTTTAGCGAGGATTTCTTGGCATGAAAACATTATTCGCAAAGGTGAACAGTAATATTTTATATAGTGTTTTTAAGGTACTAACGTTTACACATCTTGTAAATCGTGATCTTCGTTGCTGGTTGCTTCATCTACAGCTTGGAGGACTTCTCGGTAAAATGTAATGTACTCGTTTTTTGTCCCTTTCTTCACTTCTGCCTTCCACTGTTGTTCTAAAATCACCCCCTCTTCCGTCATCTCTATTTCCTCCAATGCAACCAATATTTCTTTCATTATTGTTGCCTTTGGTTTGCTTTAAAGTGGAAACAAAATTATGAAGATAAGAATCAGTTATTGATTTCCATCAATGGGAATACATATAAATTACGTAAGTTAGGTTTTCAGGTTTACGGAAGGTAAACCTTATAAAAAAGCTGTTATGTCTACAAATCCATGGAAACAAATAGAGGTAAAGTTACCTCGTTTAAAAACGTGAAATCCAATATTATACAAGAAGTTGTTATTGGTGTTATATTGTCTATCAGTTTTCATAAATATTACATGGGCGGATTAAGCCTTGTTTTTAAATGGGGTGTTCCAATACAGTAAAAATTCGTAAAGCTTCCGCGGAACCCAGTGTCTCGACTACTTTTGCTGTTAGTCGCAGGCTCAACAACAATGGCGAAAAAAAATATTAAAAATTTTCCTCCAGATACTTTCTTTTGATTGTAAGAAGCTTCTATCCAAGTTTGGTAAAAGTCCAGGATGGTTTATGAATCTAATAAATGTTTTAGAAATCAGGTAATTGCATCTTGTATTCTTAGCGTAATTAATTTTATTTCAAATATTCATTTCCAATCAATAGTAGCGTAAATGAATGAACCCGAACAATACCATTTATATAACTGAAACTAACTTTGCAATATCGAAAAATTTCTCTCTGTCTGATGGTAACACAAAAATTGGTTGCAGTTTTCTTCCTTTGCCGAAGTCATGGCCATTCTTATAATCCAGGTTGTATGCTTTCATGTTTTCTTTTGCATTGAAACTGAAATTAATCAGGTCGTAATCTAGATCATCACCATTGATGTTTGTTATGGCCTTCTCATCTAAAAAAAATATTAACGAAGACGCGTTTAGGGACTTATCATTTTTTATCTGGGAGGGGGCTGGTCATAATGCAGGGGGGGGGGGGGGGGGTCAAGTTTTTTTCTGTATGTGGAAAAGGGGCGTTCAATTTTTTTTATAAGTTCAATGTGGGGGGATCAATATTTTTTGTACATAAAAATAAGTAGTTCACATACTTCAACGGAGACAAAATGTCAAGAAGAACATTACAAAAGTCAAATCGAAATATATTTTTAACACCATTCATATACAATTAAGTAAGACGTGTATCACAAGACATTAGTGATGTAGGATCTGAAGCTGCCATTTTGTGTCAGTTTGTCCTATATAAAATGCATAGGTGCTTCATAATCCGAATGATTTAGTCGTTATATTTCACTCACTTCGATCACTAAATTAACAAGCATTACTGCCACGTTTTGTTATAATCAGCTTAATAGTTTGAGAGAAATTAAGTATAAATTAAAACGAAATCTACAGCGATTTGTGCAAAATTTTGTCCAAAAATACAAATCACGCCGCATCATGGAAGAATATAGTGTAGAGCAATAAATTCTCCAATAAATGATTAAATATTCATCTAATCTGCATACAAACAGTTGAATATTGATACAACAGATGATTTTGAGATGATGAACAACACTAATGTATCTTTTTGTTTCATTACAAGATCGCTTTGGGTCCATTTATACCTCTCACTCCCTCAAAATTTGTACTTTTTAGGCTAATAAATCAAAATTTTGAGGTTACTATCAAACATTTATGAATGAAATGTGACAATAAATGAGTAATTGAATTGTTCAAGCTGTAAGCATGAACTATCCATATAAAAGTTTAGCGACTCAATGGAGGTTTCAATAAGGCCTTGCGTAAAACTTAAATTTAAGCAGCGTTCAAGAGAGGGACATATAATAGATCCCTCTAAGTAAATAATGTGTTGTTACTGTTTCAAAAAGTTTACTATTTAATGTATATTTTTTACAGAGTTACTTAGGATAAAGTTTTCTTTAATAGCCCAATATAGGAAATTAGAAAAAAAGTCAGAAAAATCTATTCAAAGCACTGGCTTGCTCTACCTACTAATATTCATGGAAGAGGCCTCATGGAAGAGCCCTATTGCAAGGCAATTTTCCCTCAAATGTGTTTTTGGACTCAATACACTGAGAATATTTCATTTTCAATATTTTCGTGAAATAACATGATATGTGTTTTGCATGTTAAAATTTTGGCATGTTTAATAGAGGGGGATCATAATTTTTAAATGTTTTTACGGGGGGGGGGGGGGGATCAAATAAAAATAGTGAAATATTATGGGGGGATCAAGAAATTTTGTATGTTTCATTTCAAAATGACCAGCCCCCCTCCCAGGTAAAAAATGATAAGTCCCTAAGTGACAGCTAGAGTAACAGAGTGACATGTAGTTGGCCAATATCGATCTAGTACATCACTTCATGATCCTTCGTGTACACTGGATAGTTGGCCAATATCGATCTAGTACATCACTTCATGATCCTTCATGTACACTCGATAGTTGGACAATATCGATCTAGTACATCACTTCATGATCCTTCATGTACACTCGATAGTTGGCCAATATCGATCTAGTACATCACTTCATGATCCTTCGTGTACACGGGATAGTTGGCCAATATCGATCTAGTACATCACTTCATGATCCTTCATGTACACTGGATAGTTGGCCAATATCGATCTAGTACATCACTTCATGATCCTTCGTGTACACGGGATAGTTGGCCAATACAGATCTAGTACATCACTTCATGATCCTTCGTGTACACGGGATAGTTGGCCAATATCGATCTAGTACATCACTTCATGATCCTTCGTGTACACGGGATAGTTGGCCAATATCGATCTAGTACATCACTTCATGATCCTTCATGTACACTGGATAGTTGGCCAATACAGATCTAGTACATCACTTCATGATCCTTCGTGTACACGGGATAGTTGGCCAATATCGATCTAGTACATCACTTCATGATCCTTCATGTACACGGGATAGTTGGCCAATACAGATCTAGTACATCACTTCATGATCCTTCGTGTACACTCGATAGTTGGCCAATATCGATCTAGTACATCACTTCATGATCCTTCATGTACACTGGATAGTTGGCCAATACAGATCTAGTACATCACTTCATGATCCTTCGTGTACACGGGATAGTTGGCCAATATCGATCTAGTACATCACTTCATGATCCTTCGTGTACACGGGATAGTTGGCCAATATCGATCTAGTACATCACTTCATGATCCTTCATGTACACTCGATAGTTGGCCAATATCGATCTAGTACATCACTTCATGATCCTTCATGTTCACTCGATCTGATGGAAAATTTATATGTGGACCCAAAATTAAAGGTCAATAAAATGACTTTGAACGAAATATTTGTCCCGGGACGCAAGCAAACAACAATTATTTAAACTAGGCCATTAATTTATAGAACTGGATAAAAAACATTATAAAGTAGTAGACTACACATGCATCATATACGTATTATCAAATGTATTAAGTGGATTTAAGATTAACTGAATAAGAGGCTTTTTATGAATAAAAATGTTTTGGCAAGGAAATAATTTAGACGATTAAAATTCTTTTTGTAAACGAAAAGGAAAGAACTTAGATACGAAACTATTTACTTCGGTGAGCTTAAAACATCTCTTATGTACATGTATAATGTGTATATGTTACAGTGAATTTGTATAATCAGGGATTATGTAGAATCCCTGATTTTTCAGGGATTATGTAGAATCACTTAAATCATTAGTGATTATATATAATTCCTTAAAATGACCAGTGGCTTTACATAATCACTTAAGATTTTTATAATTATTCTACAAATTCCCTGAAATGATTTTAGGGATTATCAATAATTCAAAGATCCTTGGTTTGATAAAAAATAAATATAGACTTATTATTTGTTTTTTCTTATTCCTTGAAAGTTTAAATGAACAGTAAGTCACGATTTAAATTGTTTAAATGCTCCTTCCATCTCTTATATTTCATACAGATTACACTATTACATCATTATACATTAACATAAGATGGGGGCTGGTGGGCATGGATCTAGGAAAATAATAAATCTTAAATACTTAGTGTCTGACGAAAAAATATTTTTGTGAATAGCAAACTTAAAGTCATAAAAACTAGATATACAGAAATAAAAGTATAATTTTATAATAATTTATGCATATTTCTAGGATTAGCGTCTCATTAGTATACTTTTGTGCTGATCCGGTTTGGCATTGTTGTTTAACCTTACGTTAGCAAAGAACAAGTACTAAATCCACAGTGCATGTTATTTGTGTTAAAACAATTGGTAAAAAGGTTATGGAACATCTGTTTTGTGTATATTGTGTTCAAATGAACAAGAAATTCAAACTGAGAGAACTGAAGCAACTAGATGTATAGAAAAACAGGCAGAACGAACGATCGGCAGTATCTATTATGCTTCTAGTCTATTTTTACATTAAGTAGAATTAGGTGCGTGACACAGGCTCTTAAGAGCCTCTAGTTTTGGTACCTCAGATCATTGCATTGAAAACTTTATCTCTATTAGACATGTAGAAAAATCTGATTCGATATGTGAAGGACAAGGTTTTTTAAAATGTCGATGTTGTGGTAAAAACAGATGTGATTCAAATAGATGTGCCTGTAGAAAAGCAGTGCAAATGTGTAATAGTCGATGTCATCCAAACTGTAAATATAGATGATTGTTTTTGACATATTAATTTTTGTTCTTAACATTTTAATAGCAATTCTCTGTAACCACCAACCAAGTTGCGGCACGCATAGTCTCAGATTTTCTTGAAATTTGGTTTCTTGGTAGCTATCGATAAACAAACAAGAAATAAGTTGACAAAAAATTTGTTTATGCCCCGTTGTCATGGTAACGGATCCCCTTAGATTTTACCTCAAAAATGCATATTTTGACGAACAAAAATGACCCATTTTAAGCAGTAATCATGCACACATTTCAAGTTTTATGAATATTTTGGCTTTTGTTCATTAAAATATAACAATTTATGAGTAAGATAAAAGATAAAATTTATTTCTGACAAAAGGGGAAGAAGGGGGCAGCACTGATTTAAATAGTGGAGTTTTCAATGTATTCAAGAAGGCAAATTATAGGCATTTTGCATGAGCTAATTTTACACTTTTGCATCCACAACCAATTATACTAAGATAGTAAATGTAACTATATAGTGATATTGGGTTTTAGGGTGGTTGCTATGGAAACAAAAATGTGTCATTGTAAATGAATATTTTGTCTGTGCATAACTTCTTTGCTCGAAAGGCCAATCCCAACCAAAGAAATAAACTCGTCGATCTCTTAGCAGTTATATTCCTTTTCTCTTCTTCTTGTAGATCCAAAGGACCTGTCTACATACAAAAATAACATTTGGTTGTCTTATGGAGAGTTGTCTCATCAGACGACATCTTTTAAAGTTTTGAATTTGAATGTGTAATCATTCTCATGAAATTGAATTTGCTATATAATTTACTATTCTGGATTAGACATGTGTTCTTAAAGAAAACTGCATGTTTAATATTATTTTTTTTCTGATTTTTGTCCCAATGAAACCTAAAATATATTTCTGTATTAAGAAAGTTTATCAGGAAATTGAGTTCTTATTCAGCAAAAATATTTTTTATATATGACATTGCTATTTTGTTTGTTAAGTTTTATGGTTCTGAAAAATATTTGCAGATATCAATAAATAAAACCTGGTTTTGATTACGAATGACTGCAAAGTAGTTGTTTTTTCGATGCTAAATTCCTCAAAATTTGCGGGAAATCTCATTCACTTGGTTGCCATGGCAACCATGGCTTAGCAATATTTTGGTGGGCATTTTTCTTACTTTTTTACATGATCACATGATTTGGCTAAGTTTCATGAAAATCGGTGACTATGCGTGCCGACCCCCCTATATAAAATGGTTGGTGGTTACAGAGAATTGCTCTTAATGTATTGAGGTTATCATTTTAATATATTGTGCTTAACATTTTACAATTTATGTTTATAACGATGTTTCAATCTGATTTTATTGAATGAATTATTTAACTTTTATTCCTTTTCTTTATAAATAAAACTAATTCATCATTTCAGTTATTATGTATAATCCCTGACATTTTTTCTAGTGATTATACATAATCCCTGAAAATTTAAGTGATTATATATAATCCCTAATCTGACCAGTGATTCTACATAATCCCTGAAAATGTTAGGGATTCTACATAATCACTGATTATACAAATTCACTGTAACATATATACATGATATATCTACCTTGACATACAAACTTACATATACCATTTAAAATTTTACAACTATCATAAAATAAAGATATTTAACATAGTGTAGGCAAAACTATAATATTTGCATTTGAATTGAATTTCTATGTAAAAATTTACCGATCGCCAACAGCCACAATCTTCAAAGACAGCATCCTAAGGCATATCAATATTCAGAGTGAGACATCTCTTAGCTAATATGTATATTAATACATAAAATTTTCGGATTTACAAATGTTTCCTTTTTAAATTGACACACAAACAAGGATGTAAATCATGAGAACTCTTTAAAAACGCTTTTATGTTTCATTTTTGAGGACCTACTATGAAACAATTAGTTACACACTTATTTATGATATCTGAACGAGATGATACGGGAAGGAAATTGTTGTTGTTTAAAAGTGATATGTTATTCGCTATATGCCATAATGAACATTTCCGATATAATGATGTAAAATTTGAATGTGGTTACCGGTTTTTTCCCCCATAGAAATAAATTATTCTCGAGATTATCCGGTGCAAAAGTGTCGAAAGGACAACAGAAGAGTAACGTCGTTACTTTAGTATGCACTATAACTGTTGAATTTACATTAACATATTTCATTTCCATGGAGATTATTTGACCCCGATAGTCAATGTCAAGATATTTGTTTAAGATTTACACGGAGATTATTTTGCCCTACACCCTCAGTCATTGTTCATTGACTTTGAAAATTTTGAGTATTTTGGGGCGAGAAAAACAAAAGATACCAAAAGGTGTCCAACTCATAAGTCGAAGACATGCTGACAACGCCATGACAAAAAAAGAAAAACAACGAAAGACAACGATCTTCAAAACACAACGACTGAGCAAGACGGACGTATACCCACTATAAACCGGTGGTGGTCTCTGGTGTTACGGGAGGATAAGCAGATTCTGTCCCCCATGTGGCACCCGTCGTGTTGAATATGTAAGTACAAATTCGGTAATAAGTCACATTTTTTTGAAGTCACATTTGAGGATATTAGGACGGACTTGTGGTTACGACATGTAAGTTATTTGAGAAATGAAGACGTGTTTGCGTCACATATACTGATGTAATGTGTATATATATTTGATTTATAATAATAAAAAAAAGAGGCAGAAAATATTAAAGGGAGAATCAAAAATCATAAAACGGAGAAAAACAGACAATACGATAACCAAAAAGAAAAAAAAAAACGACGGAGAGATGTTGATGAATGATTTGTTCTAAGGTTCAGTGGCAACTATTACATGCATACCAGGACTAAAACATGCTTTGTACTAAACTGACATGACAAATCGGATGTTTAACGTACTATTTCACAAAGTAACAGTCCACAACAAGACATGTCAGCTTATACGGGATTACCTGGCAACATTCTTTGGACTCCAAGGTAACCAGTGTTTGCTCCTACTCCTACAGGAAAAACCGTAGTATTTATTCTCCCATATAGGCCAAAATACTAACATTTTGTAAATTTACCTCTTTTTATAACAAAAAACCGTGACAAAACAATTATGTGTGATATAAGTACTTTATTATTCTGTTTTAGAAATTGAAGTCAAATGGTATCATCACCATCTTCGAACAGCGCTTCTTTGTGGTATCTATGCCCACCGTTATTTTACATCAAATTTATAAAAAAAAAAATGAAAGTCTTTTCGAATAATTGTCAAGAAAATATTTCAATGTGTTTCAAAAGTTATATTGTAAATATACACAATGCAGTTATTCATAAATAAATAAAAACAATTTTATACCCTTACATTCAATCACAGCGCTCCTTAGTTGACTTCCTTCACCTGCCTTGGGTACATGAAAGGCAAACTAAAGCCGGGAAAATGTAATACTATACTATTATCTCTAAATGAAATGCCGTGTGATTAGCAGGGAAGAAGCAATTGCCGACATTTTAGTTGATCGAACCAACTTAGCTTTTGCAACTACGCTGCATTCAGTGCTTCTAAAATTGAATGCCAGGGAATTCATTGGAGACTTTGGTGTATTTTCTGTGTCACTATTATAATCATCTTTTGGTTTTTGTTCTAGTTTCACCCTTCATCACTATAAGCGCATTTTCATCTTTTTCAGGGACTCTGTTGTTTCCATTGATCCACATTTTTTAAAAGTTCTTCTTTTTTGGAGTATAGGCACATGCTATTTTTCTTATCCTTTCTTTGTTCTTTGCTTTTGTTTCTGTTCTCCATCGCCATATGATCAGTGTTTTTTTTATTATAATAATTTATCTCTTTGTCTCTGTTTACCTCTTAAGTTTAACTTCGTCGGTACGATTGATTTGCCAATCTAGTTCGGAGTGGAATATCTTATCTAGTGTCACATTTGTGTGTTATACATATGGCAGATACCACAGTTAAGTTCAACATATTATCAGTAAGATGGGAAACCAAATCCTAGTCTGTTTTGTAATATTTTGTGTTCAATTTACGAATGGAAAAGAAACTGACAATAAACGGCTTTTGCTGAATGATCCGGATGTTTCTGCTGCCAGACTTTTGCAGTTGGAGAAATCTATGCAAACGTTTACATCGACTGTGCAAAGCTTGACACATCTAGTAACAACATTAAATGGTACCTTACAAACTGTGAACACTGACCTAGCTGCCGAAAAAGTAAAAACAATTAACCATGAGGCAACCATACAGACCCTGAAGACAGAAAATGCTCAGTTGATGAAAACAGTGTCGACAACTGCTTCTACTATTCAAAGTAAGAAAACAATTATAACAATTAAGCTTCTCCAGTTTGATTTCTGACAGTTCCTAAAAAATAAATTATCCTGAGATATATTTATATATTTTTAAGTTTGTTCCATGAACAATCAAAACATAATTATGTTTAATGTAATTTTCATTGCTTACTTTTATTCACTTGGCAAAGTGGGGTGTTTGTTTGGCTGTACATTTGACTGTTTGAATTTATAGCCACGTCCGGTCAGAATTGAGATGTTAAATTAGATGCCTCGTTTTAAGACAGTGCCACACTCTTTGCACTTATAAGAATCCTTGCAACAACTCTTTGAAGGATACGTAGGTGACCTGTTGTAAGGCTTAATTTTTATCTCTTTCCAATATACCCTCATTTTCCAACGACATTCAAAATGTGTGTCGCCCTTCATTCCGGTCGACTCCTTTGACAGGACTTACTAATTGCATTTATTGTCATTGGACGTAAAGCAAAGGAGGAGACTTAGTATTTGTATGTTCTTATAAGATATACAGCTACTAAAGAAATTTAATAGTGATCGGTCTGTTAGGATCTAAAGTTTTTTCATGGAACATACTGATTTTATACAAAACTCCAATTACCATATGATATCAATGTTTGTCATGTCGAGGAAAATTATGAAATTACTTTTATATTATAACCCTATTGTACAGTATTGTTATTTCCCTCTATTACTATTTACAAGAACTTACTAGATGTCAATATATTCCTTACGACGAACACATCAAACACTGAAGAGTGTCACTTGGAAGGAAGATTTTACCCCGTTTGAAAAAGAGCAAACTTGCGGTAGATGATATTCTGCCTCTTTATCACTAATACCCAAACCTATCTTGATAACTTGCATCACCTGTTCACATGAAGGACAAGGTCCTCCTCTTAATATTGGATGAATCTTTTATTTAAAGATTAAAAAAAAATATTCTGATGTCGAACTAATAGGTTGTTCGACTGCTTGGGTGTCGGACCAATGGGGATGTGGGACTATTGGGGTGTCTGTATGGAACGCCACAGCTGTCTTATGTGGTTTTATTATTACTTAATGATATTTTGTCTTTACATAATATGGTTTTGACATTACTTTATGATGTTTTCAAATTACTTAAAGATGTTTTGATATAACTCAATATGGTATAGTCATTACTAAATGATATTTCGATATTACATGATATGGTTTTGTCATTATTTAATATGGTTTGTCATTACTTTATACGATTTCAACATTATTTAATGTGGTTGTGTAATAAGGCAATGTGGTTTTAACATTACTTGATGTGTATGTGGGTTAAAGTAATGTAGTTGTTTTATTACATGATGTGGTTTCGTTATTTCGTAATTTCGTAATGATGATTTGGCTATTCTTTATATTGCTTTAACATTACTTAATGATGTTTCAAAATTGGATGATTTTACACTACATGTTGTGTTAGTTCCAATATCTGATGTGGTTCTGTCATTCTTTGATGTGGTTATCACATTACTTGATATGAGTTAAAACCACGTGACCATTTGGGAAAAAAAGCTAGATCTATTTTAAAACCGATTTCCATGTCGTTTGTTTAATGTGCCTCGAATGAGTGTAGCTACCCATCGAGTTAAAGTTTAAATAAAGTTCGAGTTACTGTTCAGAGTTATTTGATATGAAAAACATGGACTGAGGGGCATGCGTACATTATTGGGGACAGGTAAACAAAGATGAGAAAGAAGTACTAAAAATTATAATATTTCGGACATAAGGGTGATAACCCCTCACCACGTCACGGGTCCGCCCGTTATTTTTCCATAGCTCTCAAATGGAAGCAAATTTATAGAAAAAAACTCCAATTAATTTCTTTTTCTTGATCTGGAATATTAGCTTCTGTCCAACATGTCCAAGCAATATAACAATCCACGAAGGTTTGAAATTTATCATGTAAAATAAGTTTAATTTGGTAAATGTTTACTGTTGTGGTATGATTGCCAATGTGATAACTAACTCTCCACTTAGATACCAAATGACGTAGAAGGTCACCGTACGGCCTTCAACAATGAGCATAACCCACACTGCATACATGTAGTAAGCTATAAAAGACCCCGAAATGACAAATGTAAAACAATTCAAGCAAGAAAACTAACTGCCTGATTTATGTACAAAACAATTAACGCAAAAAACAAATATAATATACAGCAATAAACGAAAAACAACTGAATTACAGGCTCCTGACTTGGGCCTAAGTCCATCTATCAGTTAATTACTAAAAAATGAGAAAAAAAAATATTTCAAAATTTTGCTTCAGACATTATCTCTTTATCATAAAAAAGCCTCTGCAAAAGTTTCATAAAGGTTTAACAAAGCATTGACTGAAAAAAATAAATATATATTCTTAGATTGGTCCCAGTGGATTATCGGATTTATCCAATCTAGATAGGTAAATTATCGAATTTGAAAGTCCGAGCCTCGGCGAGGACAACAAAATTAACAATTTAACTATCGAGATTGGACAAATCCGATAATCCACGAGTAACTATGTAAGAATCTGTTTCTCTAATAATTATAAAATAAATTTTTATTTTTGAAAAAACGAAAATCCCTTTCGAGTGCCTTCCACATTCCGCAAATTTGTCAATTTCATTAACACCTGTAAGCACATTTTGATTCATCCAGGTCTAAGGGACAAATCATCAATTCTATAAAATAAGAATTCTACGATTTTTTTTAGCGTATATGTTCCAATTGTCAAAACCAGAATCCCTTCCTCTTTTCCTCGAAGGTGACATACCGAATTAGACTTATCACCGAATTTGTACTTACATGAACATCACGACGAGTGCCAAACGTGAAGCAGAATCTGCTTACCCTTCCGGAGCACCCGAAATCACCCCCGGTTTTTGGTGGGGTTTGTATTGCTCAGTCGTTGTTGGGTTGGGGGGTTGGATAGGACTAAGGGACAAATCATCAATTCTATAAAATAAGAATTCTCCGATTTTTTTTTTTTAGTGTATATGTTCCAATTGTCGTAACCAGAATCCCTTCCTCTTTTTCTCGAATGTGACATACCGAATTAGACTTATCACCGAATTTGTACTTACATGAACAACAGGACGGGTGCCAAACGTGAAGCAGAATCTGCTTATCCTTCCAGAGAACCCGAGATCACCCCCGGTTTTTGGTGGGGTTTGTATTGCTCAGTCGTACCGATCTTTTGAGTATAGCAAATTGCAACTGATTTTACAGTTTGTACTTATGTTGTGCTGTTACACCACTGACCCAGGTTAGGGGAGGGTTGAGCACTCACACACATGTTTAACCCCGCCACATTCTTTATGTGCCTTTCCCAAGTCAGGAGCCTTTAGTTCAGTGGTTGTCGTTAGTTCATGTCTGTCATATTTGTTTTTCGTAAATTGTTTTGTTATAAATTAGGCTTAGATTGTTTTACATTTTTGTGTTGGGCCCTTTTATTGACGACTATACGGTATGTTGAAGGCCGTACGGTTGCCTGTAATTGCTTACATTCACTTCATTTGAACTCTGGTGTATTGTTGTCTCATTGGAAATCATACCACATCTCCTAATTTTTATTTAGATTTCTATGTTGTGTTTTGTATACTGTAACATTATTTGTCTTTTTGGTCGTTTTTCGTTTGTTTGCCATGGCATCATCAGTTCTTTTTCGACTAATGAGTTTGAATATCACTTTGGTATCTTTTATCTCTCTTTTGTAACACTGGAATAAATTTATCTTAACTATTTGTATGCAAATAATTTTGAAAAAATAGCAGATGGAACCGTTGGGCGGATGATACTCATTTTACGCTCGAAAATTTGTGTTTTTGTGTACTTATTTCTCATTTTTGACTGCCGGTCCCCAATAATGTAGGCATGCCCCTCAGTCCTCTTTTCGAAAGCCCGAGTGAAAGCCCTGGATCCGCGTTAGAAAATTTAAGTACGAACTCATATCAAATAAATCTTAATCTAAATGAGACTCAAATTCGAAGTTTAGCTCGAACTCTACCTCAAAAGGTGACTCAAATTCAAAGTTGAAGTTGAAATGTAACTCGAACTGTACCTTAAAATGTGACTCAAACTCGAAGTTCAACTCGAAACTCAATTCTAACTCGAACTTTAATTCTAATTATGTCTTGATTTCTAACTCGAACTCGAAGATTAACTCGAACAGTAGCCCGGTTCAATTTAAAGTTCGAAAGCCGACATGGAAATCGGTTTAAAAATAGAAATAGTTTTTCCAAAATGGTCACGTGGTTTTACCTCATCAAGTAATATGATAACCACATCAAAGAATCATGGAACCACATCAAATACTGGAACGAACACGTCATCATCAAATTTTGAAACATCATTATGTTATGTTAAAGCCATACAAAGAATAGCCAAATCATCATTACGAAATAACAAAACCTCATCATGTAATGAAACAACTAAATTACGTTTACCCATACACTTAAAGTAATGCAAGAACCATATTGGCTACTGACACAACCACATTAAATAATGTTGAAATCATATTAAGTTTTGACAAAACCATATTAAGTAATGACAACACCATATCAAGTCTATACGAAACCATATCATATAATATCGAAATATCATTAAATAATGACTATACCATATTGAGTAATATCAAAACATCATAAAGTAATGTCAAAACCATATTATGCACTGTAAATCTAAGTGTTAATAAATAGAACACTGCTTGAACGCTTTTTTGTAACACTTTTTGAACGTGTAATGGTGTTCCAAATGTTTACACTAGTGTTCATCAATTGAATGTGTGGTGTTCAGTTTTTAATGCCTTTGTGTTTCATTTTTGAACACTTGATGTTAGAGTTCTTAACACTTAGTGTTCAACGATTTAACGTGTCCGAATGTTCAAAATATTAATACGTCGACGCGTTCAACAGCCATGTAACACTTTTTGAACACATAGAACATGTTTAAAGCCAAAGTGTTAAGATTCTGAACACCAGACGTTAACTTTCAGAACAGTTGACATAAGTGTTCAAAGTGATGGTGTTCAAATGTGGAACATGTTCTATTTTCAAGCGTACATAATTTTCCATAAGTACTCAACTTAAATAAACTGTTATAAAAACTATATTCAATCAGGCAAAATATAACAATAAAACATATTTTAACAAGTAATTTTTTATGTAATCAAATGAGCATATTATATGTAAAAAAAGTACACCAGATACCTTATGATATCACAAGTAACAGTCAGTGAAATCACATACATAATGTTTTTAAACTGACTTAATATATATCACAAATAATAATTTTCCCCTACATGACTAGATAGTTGCAACATCATTTGTATCCGAACCAAAAAAGCATGTCAATGTGATAATTAGATAGTTTATGATATAGGTGTTTGTCACAATGAAAGTTTAAAAGTTTGCAAATTCCAACAGTTCTTGTACGATCACATACAATGTACGCTCCACTTTTCAGTGCATCTTCACTTAAAGCTATCAACTGGGTGGCATTTTATGTGTTGTTATCAACTTCCAATGTCAAATCCTCCACAACAAGGAATGTCTATGAGTCTATATATCCTGCAAAATAAAATTAAAAATTAATAGAAGAGAGTTTTTCATAAAGCATCAAATTATGCAATGCTTGTTATGCTTTAATGTCGATATATACTAGTGTACAAATTGATATTCTATAGCAATGAAATGCAAGTTTTGACATTATAAATTACAAAAGTCGATTTCTTGACCTAAGGTGAACAGATAGAAATGATACACCCACATAAGCTATTAATATATATTGTCATACCTTTTTTCGACATCTTTCTTTTTTCCACCACTTTATAGCATGCAGAAATGACCTTTTTGGGATTATAGGCTACCGGTTCCTACTTCAAACATTTTAATCTAACGATTCCTGCAAATAAAAAAACAAATGCATTTTCTAAGTCAAAAATGGTGTTCCAAATGTTTGCACTAGTGTTCATCAATTGAATGTGTGGTGTTCAGTTTTTAATGCCTTTGTGTTTCATTTTTGAACACTTGATGTTAGAGTTCTTAACACTTAATGTTCATCAATTGAATGTGTGTTGTTCAGTTTTTAATGCCTTTGTGTTTCATTTTTGAACACTTGATGTTAGAGTTCTTAACACTTAGTGTTCATCAATTGAATGTGTGGTGTTCAGTTTTTAATGCCTTTGTGTTTCATTTTTTAACACTTGATGTTAGAGTTCTTAACACTTAGTGTTCAGCTAATGTATGTGGATGTCGAAAATCATCATTTATTCTGTATAACAGACAGACTGTTTATTCATCAGTTTAGGAAATCATCAGAACAAAGCTGACAGTTATTTACGTTTATATCTAAAGCCCGTTTTTTAATTCGTCTTTTATGTTGAATATTGAAAATTTGGATATAACAGTTATGAATATTTGACAAATATATATCTGGCATGAGAAAATAACAAGGAAGCCATCGAACTACCTATGGAGATTATTCTAACTTGTTACTTACTTCTTTCGTGTTCATATGGGATAGAAGTCCCTTCTCCAGTTCTCTTTCTTATGTGTATCCATTCTTCGTTTAACCGCCTAAATCGCCAGCCGATATCTGTTTCCGGTATTTGGTATCCTGGTATATTTTTTTTAACACGAGGTGTTCAAAATTTCGAGCGATTTGAACACTGATTGAACATGTAATGTTAATAAAATGAACGGATCATGAAATAAGATAAACATCGACATATTTTTATTACGATATTATCATAACAGGCCTCATTGATATGCATAATTATGTCACTTATAAGTAAAACTAGTACTGTATATATAAATAAATAATAAAATAAATTCATAAACTATACATATATGCCAGCTTGGAAGTTTAATATTTCACAATTACTAAAATATTAGCCAAAAATTCACAAGATCATCATCCTGCGTATACATTCATATTTTTTAAAGAATTTCTTTTTGAATTTGCCAATTGGAAGGATAGAAAATCGGACAAACGACTATCTTCTTTTTTAGATCAGAATTTGAACACCGGTGTTCACTGCGTCTGAACACACATGTTAATATTTTTAACACAAACGTTAAAACTTTGAACACGTCTCTAAGCATGAACTTATGACGTTAAAATATTGAATATTCGGTGTACAAATTTTGAACGCGTCCGGACGCGTCAGGCGTCAAGTATATTTACAGTGTGTAAAGAAAAAATATCCTCAAGTAATAATAAAACCACATAACGTAATGTCAGAGTACCACATAAGACAGCTGTGGCAATGGGGGTGTCGGACTACTGGGGTACGTGTCGGACCAATGAGGTGTCTGATTTTTTGGGTGTTGGACCAATAGGGATCGGCCTATTGTGGTGTTGGACCAAAAAGGTCTCGTAATATCGGCTATTATTGGTTACTAAACAAGTAATAGGTTTTCTAAAAAGGCTTAAGCTAGCCGTCTCATAGTTAATGGAATTGGAAAATGTGTTTTTGCATTGTAGTTTAATTCGTTCAGAATTGCTTTGTATATGTAACAGTAAATGTGTATAATTAGGGATTATGTATAATCCCTGACATTTTTTCTAGTGATTATGTATAATCACTGAAATTTTCAAGGGTTACGTATAATCACTGGTAACTTTTGTGATTATATATAATTACTAAAATTTTCAGGAATTATGCATAATCACTAGAATAAATGTCAGGGATTACTGTAAATTCAGAAATTATTGCGAGGTTTTTATTACTGCGAAAAATGCGACAGAGTTATAATCGCAATAATTTAAACTCGCATTTTGCAATTTTTTATATGAGTTAAACAGGATTTTTTTCAATATCGCAAAAATTAAAATTACACTTTTGTCTAAAATGACAAAATCGCAATAATAAATGCACGCAATAATTTACAGTATACATAATAACTGGAATGAAGAGACAATTAATAAAAGTTAAATTATTTATTCTATAAAATCATATTTAAACATCTTTACAAACATAAATATCAAAATTTTAAGCACAATTATCTTATACAAATCATTGTTTTTACAAACTACATTGTATATTTGGATGACAACTACTATGAGGGTCTGGGTAGGGGTGTCCCTACAACTACTATGAGGGTCTGGGTGGGGGTGTCTCTACAACTACTATGAGGGTCTGGGTAGGGGTGTCTCTACAACTACTATGAGGGTCTGGGTAGGGGTGTCCCTACAACTACTATGAGGGTCTGGTTAGGGGTGTCTCTACAACTACTATGAGGGTCTGGGTAGGGGTGTCCCTACAACTACTATGAGGGTATGGGTAGGGGTGTCTCTACAACTACTATGAGGGTCTGGGTAGGGGTGTCTCTACAACTACTATGAGGGTCTGGGTAGGGGTGTCCCTACAACTACTATGAGGGTCTGGGTGGGGGTGTCCCTACAACTACAATGAGGGTCTGGGTGGGGGGGGGGGGGGTCCCTCATTTCTTTATTCTTTACTTTTTCAGATAATTATTCTCTCTTCTTTATTTATTTTGTGTATTTTTCTCTTTTCTTTTTTTATATATTATCTCTTTATTTTGCACTTTTTGTCTATTATTCTCTATTTGTAAACCCCATCAATACCCTCTACTATTGAACATTTGCTTGGCTGATTGTGTTTTTTTTTTTTTGCAACATAGGTCAATCAGACGCCTTAAATTGATTCCTTATGTATTATCTGTGAAAAAGTCATGCCATGAGGGCATAATCATTTTCAGTCCTTTTATGAACAATGACCATTATATTTTTGGGTTCTCCTTTTCCACGATCGACATGAGGAATCGGTATCATAACATTACAGCCAATGTTGGCCTCTTCCAAAATTGTGTTCAAACTGTTTTGAGCATGTGTTCTCTTTGTGTTTCTGTACTCTTAGTTGCATTTCTTTGCGTAGTTTGAATTTCTTTTTCTTTGGAACAAAGAAGACATAAAATCAATGTTCAATAACTTTCATCCCCTTTGTTTTACAGCAAATTTAATGATCTCTGCATTGATGTTGATATTATTAATTTCAATTTTAAATACTTTTTTGTTTATGAATCAATATGGTTCAACATAGTTAAATAGAATATCAACGGAAAAAACTGTTCACTTTAATAATATTTGATAAATAGACAGAGAATGAAAACTGTCCAATTAAACCATAAAGGGGTAATACATATGATTTATTTTTCTATATTTGATTTATTCTTATCAAACGAAGGATCTGTGAAATATTGATAACCCCTGAAATCATTTCAGGGAATTTGTAAAATAATTCTTAAAATTTTCATTGATTATGTAAAATCACTGGTAATTTTCAGGGATTATATATAATCACTAATGATTTTAGTGATTATGCAAAATCCCTGAAAAATCAGTGATTCTACATAATATGGAAAACATTCAATTCCCGATAATCATTTCTAATGCAAACAGTATATTGGTTTTTTAAAACACACAAAAGCAAAGAAACAGAACTTTTATAGATGTTCTTCTTCTCTTAAAAATTAAAAATATTGTAATGCATGCCCATTGCAGATGACCGTAGATTAAAGTTAAGAAGTTAATAGTAATATGTGTCGTTTAATTGGGTTGCTGTCTGAATTACTTATGTATTCTTCACATCTCCTGTAAATCATACGTTCATGTAACAACTAAGCACACTACGAACGATAACTCAAATTCACTTTAACCAATTCTCATATAAATTTAACATAACATTAGAATTGACGACAGAAAGTTCTTTTTCGATTTTTGTTTGTTTTTGGATTTGTCATTACTGATTTACGGAATTTCTACCCTTAGATTTAAGGCAATTTTTCATAAATAGTGCACTAATTCTTGTATTCCAGAATTGATTACCCTCAAACTTTTCGTTATTGTGGAGATTGATAAAAAACAGTGAACTAATGGAAACAATGTGAATAATCACATTGTGCTTTTTTAAATAGTACAAAATTGCAGGAGTTTCGACTATATACAATAAAATTAAAATTAAATCTTCGCACTCGCTCATTTTTTTGAGCAGCGACCAAGTATAGAAAATGAGCGAGTGCGGAGATTTAGGGGTATATAGAGATATGTGTTTACTCTTTACTCATGTGTACCGAAATGCACGATTGATAACCATGTAGACTTTTTAAGATAACTAAAATCGAATGTTCAAACCCGACATGCTGAGGGATTGAAAGACATTTACTAGGTTTTCGACTTGGCCCAACCAATCAACGGACTTAACTATAACAGAGCCAGTAACATCTTGAAATCAGGTATTAGGAAACCATCCAGTTCGAAGACTTTGCATAATTCAACTTCTAATACCGTCTCCCGGGAGACGATAATCATGCATTAAATAATCGTTGATTGTGGTAACTGAGATACCTTTTGATAAATATAAACAGTATATTAATAATGATAATGTTGACTTGTAGCGTGTAAGTAATCTTTACATCAGCGATACAACCACTACCTGTTTGCCAATAACTAGAAATTTTTATAAGACACTATACAAGAAAAAAATTGTCAAAGTTTTCTTATCAGCCTATAATGCCAAAATCAACGTCAAACAGTGGCCGCCATTACGTGTTTGCTGCGTCGTTTAGTGAACCGTGCTATATAAAGACGCTTCCTGCGTTGTTTTTATGGGGGGTGGAGGGTGAAGGGAAAAAGGGGGGTACGGGGTTCAAGTACGTTCACTGCACCCTTTTGAAATACTAGATCGCCAAAAAAATATCATTTTTCTCACGAAATATGTAATTATTTATCATTAAATTGTCATAAATTTTTTTTCAAAAATCTAGAATTAATGTTGACGAACTTGGCGAACAGTACATACAAAGTAATGTTGGCAAACTTGGCGAATTTGGCGAACAGTATATGAAAAATAATGCTGGCAAATTGGGCGAATAGTTCATAAAAATAATGTTGGCGAAGTTGGCGAACAGTACATAAAAAATCATGTTGGCGAAATTGGCGAACAGTACATGAAAAATGATGTTGGCGAACTTGGCGAACAGAAATGATGTAAAATTAACGAAGTTGGCGAAGTTGGCAAACAGTACATAAAAAATAATGTTAGCGAAGTTGGCGAAGTTGGCAAACAGTACATAAAAAATAATGTTACCGAAGTTGGCGCAGTTGGAGAACAGTACATAAAGAATAATGTTGGCGAAGTTGGCGAACATTACGAACTATTACACAATCCTGTACCTGAATTTCAATGGAAGGGAATGATTAGTCATGCTTCAGTATACATGTTACCTTAATCAACTGCATGGAGCGAAGCAGGTTCAGACTCGTTATTTTTCTTGTTTATCAATCGTAGCTATTGGGCAATTCTCGTTACACATACAATAAAATTCTATGCCATTGTCTCCTTTTCAGTTGACAAGATAATTTTCATTTTGGGTTGATGTTATTCACGTTGCATAACAGGCTGTCTTACAATTGAAATTCGTTTAAGGGGAAATTTGTTTCAAAAAAGTGAAAATCCTTTATTTTTTTTGTTTATTCTAATATCATTCGTGTTAACACGAATGTCTACACTGTCCCTCTTAAGCTTACTTATTTTCTCTTGGGAAACATCACTTATTTTATATTGCTATCTATTGATTACCGAATTCCCTGATGATATTTCTTTTTTGGTCTTTTTAAAAAGGTCAGGTGTATACTGTTCAGTCGAATAAATAACTTAAATAAAAAAAAGGAGAATAAAAAGAGAAAGTGAAAATGTTTTCCAAAATACGGTTGGTAACCAACATTTTTTCTATGTTGTGTTTTGTGTACTATTGTTTGTCTGTTGCTCTGTTGTCTGTTTTTAGCCATGGCGTTGTCAGTTTGTTTTCTACTTATGAGTTTGAATGTACCTTTAGTATCTTTTGCCTCTCTTTTTCATATTGAATTTTGAAAAACAAATATGTAAATACTTTTTTTTAAACTCTATTAAGAAATATAAGAAAATTCTTCAGTTATAGAAGAAAGAGTGGTTGTCCAGCTTATATCAAAGCATTTTTTTTCAAATGGAAGTGCATTGTGTGTCCATATCTTAAACTCTATTATATATTGCTACATTTTACAGATCGTGGTTCAACTTATGTACGTTGGGGAAGAAGTGGTTGTCCTTTAAACACAGAACGAGTTTACACAGGTCTGTACATATTATTTCATTTAACATAGGCCTGGGGAGTTTTGATAGTTTTAGAAAGAAATGATTTAAACTAAATTTTCAAATTTAAAGACGTTAATCCAAAATGTATAACAAACATACCGAATTCCAAGGTCAATTAAAAAAGGGGAAGTCCATAAAAACTGACAAAATTAAACGTTATCAAGCAACGGAACGAGTGGAACAACTATCATATTCCTGACTTGATACAGGCATTTCCCAAAGAAAGTGGTGTGTTAAACCTGGTTTTATAGATAGCTAATCCTCCCACTTGTATGACAGTTGTTTATAGTTCCGTTATATTGACAAAATTGGGTGAGCAACCCAGACAGACTGAATAGGTTAATGTGACATTAATTTGGATCCAGCAGCCAAAACTGAGAAAACATACATCACAGACAAACAAAACAACTGATTAAAAAATCAAACAAACATACAAATAAATTTAACATAAACGCCAAACAAAAAAGTTGTTGTAGTTGATAGTAAAGTTGACAAAGATGCCAACACATTTTTGTTTGTAGTTGTTAAAACATACCGTATATAATAAACACTTTTTCGATTAAGTACAAATTAAGTAAAATATAATAAAAAAACAAGGGTAAAAAAAATGGAAACAACACTGTAAAAACCTCTTGCGTCCGAATCGCACCTCAGGATCCATCTGCACCAGGAACGCTCAAATTAGATATTTTTATAAATACAACTTTTTTTATTTATTATAATTAACAAGTATAAATTAAAGATATTTTAAAATCATTCGGTGTTGCTAATATCCCGAACAAGATGTTTTTTTTGCATATTTTCATACCTCTCGTAAAACCAATGTGTGTGTCATTTTACTTTAAAGTATGTGTGTATTATCATGATTATACACCATTAGATGTTTCAGACAGTAGGTTATTTAAACAGAATTGATCTGTTCACCATGTTGTCACAGAACAAAACATAATTACTCCTTTTGCAAATCTTTCTTTTCAATTAGTCTCGTATTTTTTTTCATATGCAAAACCTTAAATATGGAAAATATACCTCTTAATTTCAACAGTTAAAGTGAAATGATGGTCCTGAAAATTTATTTTATAGAAATTTAGAGGGATATATTCAAAGTAAACACATAAATATTTCCCAAATAGAATAATTAAAAAAAAACCAAAAACAAACCCAAAACAAACCTAAAAACAATTAAATAAAAAAACAAACAAAAGACAAAAACCACAAGAGATTATATATTTTGGCTATAAAGAAGGGGGAGTATATGCAAGGAGACAAAACGACTTTTAGACTACGGACTTAAGAACATGATGGCAAATGAAGAAAACAAGCGCAAGCTCGAGCCCTATATGTGAAGTTTTAAAAGGTAAATTGTACATGGTAAATAAGTCTTTAGGAGTTAGAATGTAAGTCAACTTCGGGTGACAGGAGATTTTTTAAAATAATCTACATGTTCAATAGACTTATATCTGAGTAGGTAAGTGGATTCTGTAAATATATAGAGAGTATTTGTAACAAGAAATTGTAAACCATGTATTTCGTTTTCTTATAAGAAGAACTGAAAGCAAATTCTGATCTTCCGAACTACTGATGTCCGGTTTTAAAAAAATGTAAAATGCTGAAATGAAATCTTTTAAAATCTTTTATTTCTCGTGATAAAGAAAATCTGAATGTTTCTCTAACTAGATTTTTAAATTCCCTTGAGATAATATCCAAAATTTTGTAAAAAAAAACTGGCTCAACTTTCTGAAAATTTATCAACAGGATCATACATTTCAAAAAAAGCGTCCACAATTTTTACAGTGATGTTGTTTACAGAGCCCGTTAATTTAGATATGATCAACGTAAACTCATTCATCCTTTGAATAAACTATACTTAAAGTTTTTTTATTTATAAACACAGTAGTAAAATCTTAAAATATTGTTTTTATCGGTACAAATATATTGATTTTGTTTTTGAAAAATTAAAACATAACTAAAAAGTAAAATAACAAAAATACCGAACTCCAAGGAAAACTCAAAACGGAAATCCCCTTACCAAATGGTAAAATCAAAAGTTCAAACACATCAAACGAATGGAAAACAGATAGTTGTCTCATTGGCAATCATACAACATCTTGTTTTATATAAACAACGCAACAAAATAATATAAAACGTTTTATAAATATCTAGATTTTGGCTATTTATAGCGCTGTCCTTACTTAGTTATCCATCTTGCTGGGACAATGACTTTATATTTTTAAATATTGTTTTCAATTATGCTTTAGGTAATGCTGCTGGCAACGTTTATAGTCAAGGTTCTGTATATGGAGGGCCGTCTAATATGCTGTGTCTCCCTTCCGACCCTGAACTCACTAATCGCACTTCCCCTGGAAATACATTAATATATGGTACGAGGAAAACTCCTTTGCGTCCAACTCTGCGAATGAAGATGTACCATGTGCAGTATGTCGTAATCCAAACAGATTCTCTTCATTAATGATCCCCGGGCGTAAAACGTGTTACGCTGGATGGCAAATGGAGTATATGGGATATTTAGCCTCAGGATGTTATAATTGCAAAGCATCTTCATTCATCTGCGTTGACGGTCAACCGGAATACATTCCGAGTGGAGAGCGCAACGACAATGGTCATCTCCTTTATATGGTTGGTACCAAATGTGGTTCACTTCCTTGTCCACCTTATCATGACAAACTTGAATTATACTGCGTTGTTTGCTCTAAATAAAAAAGATAGATTTTGCATACTTCTTATAATTCATTTGTTATCAGAAGTATTACTTTCCCGAATACTTTTTTCAAGTTGGTCTCTCAAATCACTGCTGACAAGTTTAAGCAATTTTTTATCTTTAGATACTAGTACCAGAGAAAGTCGAATGTGTCCTATTCCCTATTGTAACATTTTTGATAAGTGTGGATTCGCATAGAATATGACACATGCAACACAATTACGATTACCATTTCGAAGCACCCGGTATCGATTCTGAAGGAGTACACGCGATTCCCTCAAGCTTGGTTTTAATCTTGATTTGCATGTTCGAGCGAACATTGGAAAACTACTGTTGCCTTAAATTATCATATTCTAGCCATCGTCATGGTGATTTATTGTTGCAACTTGCCAAGATTGTGGATGCTTTCCGATAAAAGAAGGTCCAAGAACATCATTTTCGTTGTGTTATATATTTGCGTTATTTTGACACTCTTGAAGGCCGCGAATAAAAATAGATCATGAAAATTAGTTGATTTACAGTGACAGCTGCAGTATCAAAATTGTGGTGAAACATGAATGGCTACTTTCTATGATGGACAGTAGATTCAATTAATTATTCAATGTCATTTTGAGAATTCAGTACCCATATTCTATTTTATGTATTTTAAGTATCTACAATTCCGCCATTCTTTACTCGTTGTTTCTTCTATATTACTTTTGTAGCATCCACAAATCAAATAGAAGTTTTCCTTAAAAAGGTAAAGATTATTCATCAAAAGAAGGATTTTGTTGATTTTTTATCAAAATTGATCTGGAAAGATCCGGCAACGCGTTATATTTTGACCATGAAAGCATTGCACCAGACAAGATTGTATAGGATTGGTCATCGTTGAAGGCCGTTCGGTGACATACAAATGCTTACATCTACGTCACTTGGTCTCTGGTGGATAGTGATCTCATTGGTATCATACCAGATCTTATTTTTTTTATATTTATCATCAGGAAATGAAATTTAAAATCTAAAAAACGTCAATTGAAAATAAAAAAAATATCATATTGATATATAAATTTTATACAAAAAAATGGAGTAGCACTTCGATGGTCATTCACAGAGAAAAAAACTCATTTATGTTAGATGTATATACATGTAACTTTCTGTTTATAATTAAGAAAAATATGAGTATATATATTGATGTGACGGCATGGTAATATTAGTTATCTCGGTGTAATCAGGGGTGTACAGAATTTTACACCTGTGTGTAAAATTCATACACCCTGTGCGCAGCCGAATGGTGTATGCGTTTTCAACACCGGTGTAAAATTCCGTACACCCCTGATTACACCAAGATAACAAATTTATTTATTATGAAGCGTTTTAGGAAATTCTGAAATAATAAAAGAAAAAAAAAAAAAAATTCTGGTCCCCCAATTTTATTTTTTTAATTTTGCAATTTATTTTAATTTTATTTGATTTATTCCTATTTTTCCATTACATTTTTTTTATTATCAATTTTGGCAAAATGTTATCCCCGGGTGAACAAGGGTGGGGTGTAATTTACCCCCGGGTAATTAGCCAATCAGATTGTAGGTTTCTTGCGGCATAAGAAATACATACTATTACCATCCTTTACGACAGACAAAAACAACTAACCTGCAAGGTATACCAACTACTTGCCATTTTACATCATGTTCTGTGTTACAACCCTAGATAAAGCCGATATATCCTAAATTGAGGTAAATTATATGGCCGTCCAAATACCGTTTCGATCCCTAACATCACTGAAGAGACATTAATTGTCGAAATCCGGATATGGTGTACAAATTTTTGCACCTCATGTTTGCGGTATACCATGTTCTCCGCAAGTTTATTGTTTTCTGTTTGTTATTAAATTAATAATTAAGATCCATGTTACATCTCGTGATCAATTTATTTGGCAATCGTTAATGGCAGTCAGCAGGGTTTAAGAACATCAGTTGTTCGACCTGTTAGTCAAATGCGATTTGTTAAAATATACTTTTCACTTTTTTGGTCTTTTGGAAAATGTTGTTTGTGCTGTATTTAGACCCCTCTACCAAGAAATTTGTTTTACATGCACACGTATAAAAATTGCGGTTTTTATCCAACGCAATCATAGGTTTGAACGTTGTTTTCAATTTAGACTTGTATATATAGTTAAGATCCATTTTGTTACATCTAGTGACCCGATTATTTGGCAATCGCCAATGGCAGTCAGCAGAGTTTAAGAACATCCGTTGTTCGACCTGCTAGTCAAATGCGTTCTGTTAAAATATACTTTTTCACTATTTTGGTCTTTTGGAAAATGTTGTTTGTGCTGTATTTAGACCCTCTACCAAGAAATTTGTTTTGCATGCACACGTATAAAAATTGCGGTTTTTTCCAACGCAATCATAGGTTTGAACGTTGTTTTCAATTTAGACTTATATATATAGTTAAGATTCATTTTGTTACATCTAGTTATCCGTTTATTTGGCAATCGCCAATGGCAGTCAGCAGAGTTTAAGAACATCCGTTGTTCGACCTGCTAGTCAAATTTGTTTTGTTAAAATATACTTTTTCACTATTTTGGTCTTTTGGAAAATGTTGTTTGTGCTGTATTTAGACCCCATCTACCAAGAAATTTGTTTTGCATGCACACGTATAAAAAATGCGGTTTTTATCCAACGCAATCATAGGTTTGAACGTTGTTTTCAATTTAGACTTATAACTTTTTCTCTTCTACATAAAGAAACACGAAAAAACATAATTTATTTATACTAGGATGCTCATTAATTTGTAAAATACGCATCAATTTGCTAACATCAATTGCGGGTTCAGTTTTATCTTTACAAATTTGAAGCCTCAATTTAATTGCCTTTCCATGAATATTTACAATACTCTTAATAGAATTTTCAGACTTTAGCATCTGAAGCAAATCTTTTGGGATGGCTTTTTTCACAATATTTATTTCTGCCTATCTTACAGACTAATGTTTCCAAAATAAAATGTTGAGATATAGCACCTGTGTCATCTATAATATCATTAACAAATATCAAGTTACTCTTTATCCATTTTTCAAAAATAGTGGTTTTATTTTCAAAATTAATCAGATTGTTTTTCCAAATTACCTGTTTTCTTATTTCTTTGAAGTTTGTAGTTTTTTTTTTGTTTGTCCACCCCCTGATATTACCCAACTTTTAAATATGTTCTTTTAATATATAAGATTTATTCTGTGAAATTGTTCATACAACTTGACAATCATATCGAAAACTGCAGCCGACGGATAATTTTTGATATCTAGAACAAATTAATAATGGCATATTAATTCTAACACGAAAGAAACAATAACTTTTTACCACATTTTACCCCAATTTGTACATGCCGTAAATTGGAAATCCCCGTAGTCGATTATGATTGTCTATTGAAATTCTAACTAAAACAGATAGTTCTCAAAATTTGCAATTTTTTTAAACTTAAATGTCCCCCCTTTAAAAAAGCAAAATAAAAAATCGAAAATGATCTTCCTCTTATAGATATATTATAACATTATTGAAATCGGATGAGGAATTCTTGACTTATGATAACCACATAAAATGTTGAAGAATGGTCTTAGTATAAAACAGACAAAATGGAATTGAAAGATCATAGCCTAACAGATGATTCCCTAACAAAAAAAGAAGCGGAAAAAGTCACGGAAGTTCGGTATTTTGCTGTACCAGTTACATAATAAATTTTCATATAATTACAAAATGATTTGAACACTTTCAATAATTTGTGCAATTACTAATAAGCGACAACGGATCTCTCACGATCCTTTTCACGAGTTAAAAAAAGTTGTACTGATCTTTCACGATCATCAATATCAAATTTATACAAATATGCCAATTTTAACAAATTTCTGATGAAGGTACTTCAAAATAATACCGAGATCACTTAAAACATTACTATAGGACGACATTGTTCAGAAAAAAAGTAATTTAGTCATTCATATCAGGAAAAAAATCATGTTTGTTTACTTTTCTTATGTCTTTTGAAATGTTGAAGAGCAATCTGCCTTTTGCAGTTTTGTAAAAACGATAATATTTAAGACTGATTTTCTCAGATACTGGTCATAATGTCGAACTATCTTGACAGACAGTTTCATTTTTTTTTTCAAAATTTGTCTTTATGATTCAACATATCATTTAATTTATCTTTTGACCTTGCAAGTGTCTTCTCGATAAGATTTCATTCAGGATCCGATTTTAGAACTTTCACGATCCTATCGCAATACTTGACCACCGTTACTTATTCTTTCCCGTTCATTTTTTCGATATACCGAATGACACCCGTGAAATTATCTACTTCTTCTTTAAAGTAACGACCACAGTACACCTGTGTTTATAATCAATACGTGGTCGTTGGTTAAATTACCGGTAGGTATAAACGTCAACAAAATTTAAATGCACATGTTCATCTCAACGAACCAAATTATCATTTCAGAAATGATAACACATGTCACAGATAAATTTCCAGTTATATGGTCGGATTAATTCTTCAGCTATTTATGTCATTCGCTTTCAAAAAGTTACTAAAACGATATTATTTCCGATGAAATTTCTTTACACGAAACAAAATCCAAGCACATTCATCAAATATCTATAAAATGACAGAAGCACAATGGCATATTTCGACTTTGCGAAAAACTTAAGAACAGTTTTTCCAAAACAGGTTCGTATTAAATGTAAGAGCAAAGTAAACATAAATGAAGATTTATTTATGCTTGTACGCACGGTAACAAGACATTCCAATACATCAGCATGTCCATGGTATAACGCTAACTGCCATGGTTTGAATCCTATAACGTTTGTCTTCACTTCGTTGTCTGCGCTATACTTCAGCAATAAAACACACATATCTAAATTACCACTCTCTGCAGCTAAATGTAAAGGATATTTGGACAAACGAATTGCAGATTTAAATTTTGTGTAAACGAATGGAATTTCTGCTGGTATGTTGCAATTTGCTCCCGACTTTAGTAGCATTTCTACACGGGCACAATCTCTAGTTATACAACATATATGTAAAGCGCTGAGATGGAGTTCTATTTCCCGGTCAAATGCTTGGTACATTTTTACACCATTAATTGCTTCCAGATAACATAAATGCCACACAGAAATTGCACATTTCTCATTAATAGATTTGGTTTTTGAAAGAATGGTTCTAAAATTGTGATCCTCATCTACAATACCTGCTAAATGAATAGCCTTCAGAGTAGAGTAGGTAGAGATGAACATATCGTCAATGCTTATTTCCATAAATAATGATGTTGACATATCCACATTTGCTCCGTTTTTAATTAATAGATCAACAATATCAGAATTTTGATTTAAAAGTGCCATGTTAAGTGATGTTTACATGAATACGGATTGGTTTGTAATTAGATCAACGATGTCTGAACAGTGACTGGTATTCATATGAAGAGGGAAAACAGATGCCACAGAATCAATTTTGTTTTGCTTACTCAGTAGGATTTCAACGAGATGAGCATTATTAATCAAACTTCCAATGTTCAAAGGTGTTAATTCGGAAAAAGCCTCTAACGTGTTATGTTTTAACGAAAAATTAGAGTATTCGAGTGATGTTCCTAACATGTAAAAGCCCAGTGTCGACAGCTTTGCAGTTGATAGTAAAGTACATTGTCTCCCTGCCAATAATCTCACAAAATCAGTACTATTCTCACGAAAGCATGCTAAGTGTATAGGGTTTATTTCTAATGGTACAATCATACAGTTTATTCTATCTTCTTCAGTAGCTACATCATGAAATATTGTTAGATCGTATTGATCATCAAAACTAAATTCAGACATTTCTTTTTGAATTACAGGAATATGTATAGGTGTTAGAAATGCTGAAGTATTTACACAACAGCCATATGCCAGAAGCATTCTTGTCATTTCAATGTTCCCCATGATAATTGCAGCGTGCAATGCATTTATTTTCGCATCGATGTTTTTACTAGAAACAATCGTATTTAATGTGTTTCCATATTTGTAGTCCCGAAATCCAGCCAGAAGCAGAAGGCTCAACTCATTTGTTTGACTGATAGCAAACCTTTTCTGCAAAATAAATTCGACATTTACCATGTTTTCGTGTAAGCAAGCTATCATGAGTGGACTAATTTTAAGTGACCTATATTTTGCTTCAGTTGATGATAGAAAACAATGCGGAATTCGTCGTTGAATTAAGTGAAAAGCTTCAACTGCCGTGAATGATAGTGGTTCATGTGATAGTTCACTGTATGCTGACAATGGCAGTGAGTCAAGCCTGCTATTTCTAAACAAAAGTAGGTATGCACAATTTACTATAAACATCTTTTTGCAAACATCAGTGTGTTGTAGTAATTCTAAAACTGTTGTTTCATCATCTTTGTTTTCATTAAAATCTAGCAAAAATGAGGTCAATAAATTTTCTTCACAACAAGTTAATCGGTCTTTAATAATTTTACCGACGGAAGCTGTATCAGATGCTTCAAACATATCACTAAATTCATATATAGCTGAAGTACCCGCGCAACAAAATTTTAAAAGCAAACTCAAGTCACTTAACTGAATGCTATCATCGAATGTAATTTTTTTCGAATGCTGACCTGTGTCTCCGTATCGTTTATAAAAAAACAAAGAAATCATCAGATTATAAGATATACAACTGCACAAATCGGCATTAGACAAAAATATGCCTATTCCAAGTTGGGCACAATTTTCGAACAAATATGATAAAAGTAGTGGTGTTATTTTCATTACACTATTATAACTTTTTTCAGGCAAAATATCCAGAATGTGCTTTAGAATATACACGTCTTCATCCATACATGCCAGTTCTAGATTAGAAATATGCAATACATCATTACACCCAGTAGATAATGTAACAAGTTCATCATTTATTTCAACAAGATTTCCTATTGCTATAAAATGACTGCACTGAATTCGAAAGTACCTGCTTAGTTGTAGACGTTCTTCTATCATAATTTTAAGATGTTTATCATAGCCTTTAAAGCAAATGACATGCATGGCTGTCAGTTGTGTTGCATAAAGCGGATCAGCATACTTCGAAAAAAACAGGCGACACATATCATTATTGCCTTTTAAACAAGCAATGAGAAATGGATTCATTGTGCATTCAGACAGCAAAAGCTGTTCTAAATCTAAAGATTCGCTAGTCAGCACATTGAGGATATCTTCGTGAAATGGAATCACATGTAACAAACAAATTGTTACCTCGGATTCATGATCTGCATAGTTAGATAGCAACATCTTAAGTAATTCCAAGTTTTCAACAAGAACGGAAAATATTAACGGAGTAACCTCAATTTCAAAGTTCTTGTCAATGAAACCGTTGGAAGAAAGAAATTTCTGCATCAGAACATGGTTCCTAGCACAAATCGAAAGAATTATTGGAGTTACTTTAAACCTCTGATTAACATCAACGTGATTTTCTAACAACTCTTCAGCGATGTCAACATAACCTAAAATACATGCTGCTTGAAATGGTGTTAGGTAAGTTTTGTTATCCATATAGCATTCTTTGCTACTTTTATTTCCCTGGTTAAATAACGAGGACGTAAACATAGAATTCTCTATATGGAGATCTGAATTTGGTATACCCTGTAGGAGTAATGTTACTGTACTATAATTATTTCGTAAAACTGATATGCATAATGGTGATAACTTGTCACATTCTTTTTCGTCAGCTGACAAATTGTAATAGTTGTGCATTAACAAACTACAGGTAGCATTTCCAGCGAGAACCTGTTGAACAATTCGAAAATCGTCTTTCCAGCATGCAATATGGAGGGGCGTTGCACGTGTCATACAAATGCTTGATGTTCCAAACAATTCCTCGACTTCTTTGTAATAAATTAAAGTGTCCTGGTCTACAGGTGCACCATGATTTAACAAAACATCTACGTTTCTCAAGTCACCCATACAAATTGATATTATCAAAGGAGTCAAACCATTTTCATTCACGCAGTATAAATTGCTTTTTGTAGTACAGAGCTGTGCAAGAAGATAATTATCCATATATCTGCAAGCAAAATGAATGTTTTTGTCGGTTCCGTCAGCTGTTTTGTCTGTTATTTTAGCTTCACTTTTGACTAGTGATTCATATATTTCAACTTGACTATTGAGGCACGCTACTTGCAAGGGAGTATGGCCTGAAGCGGATTTCATATTTGGTATAGTATTAAATTGTTTCAATATGCTTTTTACAGCGCCTATATTCCCCATTTCACTCGCTATATGCAGTGCACAATGTTTGTCCGTGTGACGAATCATATTAGTGTCAACTCCCTTCTCAATTAATAAATTTATAATTTCTAACTGAGCGTTTTCAACAGCATCGAACCAAATGTCATAAAACAAATCTGTCAGGATCGGTTTGCGAAAGTAAAATATTAATAATGTTAAGAGCGTATACCTCCCTTGTATACGGGGATCCTGTATTTCTTTCATAATTAGGTCTTGGCTCACACTGTTATTCTCTAATATGTACTCAACTTCAGCGAGTGTACCATTCAAACATAACTGGTTAAAAGGTGCATCATTATCAGTAGTTTTTGTATTGATATCGGCCCCAAATCTCATTAGCAAACGTCCTATTTTTAAATGACGAGTAACAGTCTCAATATTACTTTTGTTCATAGCTTTATAGCACGCAAACAATGATGTTTCTCCATTAGTCTGCACATCATTTGGATCCAAGGTACAATCATGAAACATAATAAGTTCTACAATGTCAACCATTCCTCTAACACAGGCTTGATATAAGTACTTTGATCGTTCGTGTGAACAAACATTACTGTCTGCATTATATCTTAGTAGACATTTCATCATCTTCGTATCACCATTTTCAAATGCAAAAAATAATGCCGGTTGTCCGGGACTATAGCTGAAGTTCACGTCAGCACCATATTTTAGTAAAAGCTCAACTGCGTTATAACTTTTACGTTTTACTGCATTTATTAATAAATTTTCTGTTCCATTGTGTAATAAACAGTTTGGATTTGCGTTTTTCTTTAATAACAGTTCTGTTATTTCAGAGTTATTGTTGTTAGAAAAATATAATGGGCAGTATCCATTATTTCCTTGAATATTCACAGAAGCGTTTGTCTCTAATAACTGCCTTATTATGGGGTCATATCCGTTTGCACATGCAATTAACAGTGGTGTTTCTCCGTTAATGTTTGTTACATTGACGTCAGCCGATCTTTTCAAGAAGAAGTCAACATATTCGACACGGCTTTCCTTACAAGCAATTAAAAGTAACGTTTCGTTATCCTCACCTAAAGGCAAATTAATATCTGCACAATTATTCAGAAGTATTGATAGAAGTATTCCATTTCTGTTTAAATAGGCAAAATAAGTTGTCGTTTTCTTTTCCGATGTATATATATTAGTGAAATGGACATTATCGGTGTATATAGAGTAAATGTGCTCATCCGTAAACTGCTGTAGAAGAGAAAAACAGTCAACATGGTTATGCTTACAAGCTAAGTGATAGGCGTTTTCTCCTGTTCGCGTCAATGCAAACGGACTAGCACCGTTTTTGAGTAGTAAATGTAAAATTCTTTCATACCCTCTCCTACTGGCAATATGAAGAGGTGTACCCAAATGTTCATTAATTTGGTCCATCTTAGGGTTCGTCGACAAAATAAAATCGACTATCTCAATCATGTTGTGTTCACATGCAGCATGAAGGGACGAAACAGGTTGCCCATCATCTATATTTGAAAATCTCTCTAGAATAGTTTTAGCAAGTTCAAGATCACCATTTGTGCACGCAGAGGTTAATAATGCATGAAGAACACAATCGGTGGGTTTTTCCAAATCTTCTGTTAAATTCAGAACGTGTTTGATAAGATCATAAACCTTATTTTCATACATACATTTTATAACGGAGGTTTTATAAACTTTTGTATTATATTCCGTTGGGATTATGGCACTGCTGATTTCAAAACAAGATATAAAAAAGTCGGATACATAAAATGTCGAATATGCATTATAGCCTTTGTCTAATAACACTTTACATATATCCCAATGTCTTTCCAGACATGCAATTTGCAAAGGATTTAAGCTGTAACATCGTGTTTCTATTTCAAATCTACGTTTGTAAAATTTCCCATGTAACGACGCAACTTGAAAAGCGCTCACTTGTAACGATAAATTGCCAGGCATTACATTCATACGATCAATTACCAATTTGACTATGTTAGGATATCCACCAAAACATGCAAGATGTATAGGAAGAACGTCTTTAATCTCACTATACTTGCTTAAATAATAAATGGCAGCTTGAAAGTCCAACTTCAACAATCGTTTACAGTTTAAGGTATATATCACAAAAGGTGACACAGGAGTAGCAATGTCAGTCCTTGCGCGGGATTGTAGTATTGAAGACACAGCAGAATCATCCCCTTTTAAGCAAGAAATATGCAAAGGCGTGAAAGTAGATAATGTTACTTTCTTCCGCCTATATGCAATAAGCTCAATAATGTCTTCGTCGTCATTGCACATAATATTTGTTAAGCATAAATTATCTATACTTCCACATATATTAACATTTGAGCAATGATGCAATAACATATCAATCATTTCGGATTGTTTATAAAAACAAGCTATCAAAAGTGGATGAATTCCGTACAAATCAGTTTTCATATTTGGATCTGCACTGTTTTCCAGAAAAAAACGCAACAAACCCGAATCTCTCTCCATGCATATTATTTCGATTGGGGTGACATTGCCTTTCACGTTTTGGTCCACAGTACTAAAAAGTTTATTGATATAGGTCTGGTTACGGAATTCATACATTGAACTAAGAGTTAATGTTGTTGTTTCATTCAGATCTGCGTTTCCATTTACAAGAATTGAAGCTATTTCTTCATTTCTCACTATGCATGAAATGTGGAGTGGAGGGGGCATAGCACACTTTGTGCTAGTATCATTTACATTTGCACCTTTTGAAACCAATAACGACACAATATCTTCATGTTCTCTTTGACATGCTATCTGTATTGGTTGAACGTAATTTGCGTTTCGACAATTAATACTTGCTCCGCAATCAAGAAGCTTCTTTACGAAACAAAGATTCCCATAGTTGCAAGCTACGTGAAGCGCTTTGTTTCCTGATGATAATGTATTATTGACAGATAGATCAGATTTTAATAGAATGTCTACAAGCTTCACATCGTTGTTCTCTAGTGCGTTTTCAAATGCAATATACAAACGGGTTTTATTTGAAACATGATTTAAAATATCCGTTCCCAGTTCGTTTTTGTCTTTTTTTAACAACACTGAGAGAGGTGAAAAGCCTGTCCTTGTTGAGAATTGGAATACATCTGCATTTTCTACCAGTAACAACTTGATGATGCTAATATGTAATTTTTCACAAGCAAAATATAAAGGAGTTTCTCCGTTCGTCGTCTTAATATCAACATCTGCTCCATACCTGATGAGAAAGTTTAATATTTCAACGTTGCCAGTCATACAGGATATATGTAAAGCTGATTTTAGGTCTCCATCTTGTTGGTTCACATCAGCTCTGTATCTCAAAAGAAGATGCACAATTTTCGTATGCTCATTTTCAGTGGCAATTAACAATGGAATTAACCTATTGTCGCTACATAAAGAAGGATTTGCCCCATACCTTAAAAGTTTCTCCACTACATTTGTTTTCCCAGATTTGCATGCTTCATATAACGGAGTGTATCCGGCACTTTTATATTTGTTTGCATTTACACCAAATTTGAGTAGCATATCTACTACTTCTTCCTTCTCATATTTACATGCTGTGTGAAGAGGAGTGACTCCTATATCTTGATAGCTGTTTGGTTTAATTCCTTCATCTATACAAAAACGAATAATATCTGTATATCCAAGTTTACACATGAGATGGACAATGGTTAATCCAGCCCGAGATAAACGTAGTAGATTAGCTTTTATTTCCTTATCTAATGTTTTCATATAAGAAATAAGACTTGTCCTGTATTCTACATAGGTCATTAGCTCGCAGCCAAAAATGTCGAAAACATTATCAACATTTACGCCTTTTAACAACTTATCAAAAAATATTTTTACTAGATTTTGAGGCAAGATGATTTGGAATTCGTGCTTTCCACCGGAAAAAGACTGAAATATAAATCGTTCACAAAGAAAAGTCGCACAACAGTGCTTAAGCATGCAATTTAGAAGCAGTGGTTTCTTAGCAAAATAAAATGCAGCGATTTCAAATAATTTATGATGTATGTAGCTGTAAAATGTGTCATGTTTTAATATATATGAGCTATTCAGGGATTCTAAATGTTCGATCACATGATCTCTTGAGCTAGTTTTCGATTCACCACATGCTTCGAAAATATCTTCAAATATTTCGTTATCACAATTATCAACCGAATGAAGCAGCATAGATGCACATAACCTGTTATTAAATATTACAACTATGGCCAACGAACAATACATTAGTCGATCAGCATTTTCATACAGCTGTTCTAGTTCATTTTCAAATACCTCGTATGGACTTTTCAAGAATGTGTTTGCTTTTTCGTCGTCTTCAGTATCGGACAATAAAGAACATAAAAGCGGAAAACAATCATACTGTTCAATAACATCCTCTGGTAATGTTGTTGCAAAATCTTCTTGTAAATACTTCTTTGCTATACACCTTTTCTCTTCAGTCGTTAAAGAATATTCTACTGACAAAAAATTAAAATGTGTCTCTGTTAAAAAATCTAAACTCTGAAACTGTTTGCTTTGGAAGACTTGAAGTCTACAATGGATAAAATTTTACTTTTCGAGGTTGTAATGATTTCTTTGATTTCAGGACTATAGAGTTCCCAAACTTCTATCAAATGTTGAACAACATTGTATTTACCACAAATATCGTCAATAACGTAGAGTGCTTTATTATATGGCATTGTAAACGTTAATATGTCTTTTGGATCTGTAATAGGTAATATGTCATATCCTTCTAACTTCATTTGCAAGGCGGTATGTCTCATTGAAAGACTTTTCCCCATACCTGGGTTGCCTGTAATGGTGACAATATTGTTTTCCTTGATCATTTTTAGAAGCTGTTTTGAACAGTTTGATTCTTCAAATATTGTATCGTTTTTCTCCCACAAAGCGATTTTACTTTGAAACAGACCTGCAAATAGACAAACGCGACAAATGCTTTTGAATTTATTTAAATTTAAGATATTGATACTGATAGTGATGATTTTTTATACTTTAAAAAGTCTGTAGCACAGTAAAAAGGAATGAATTGAATAAAAAAGAATGACAACTATTGTGGAAAAAATAGAATTTTTTCAGTGATAAAATAATTATCATAAAACATTTTTCTTATGTTTTCATTATACACAAATTTCGAAATTTTGTTGAGCAGTAAATATCAATACTTCCTTATGAAAAAGAACATTTCATTTATCAAATACCAGGAAACGATACTATGTGGATATACTCTGACGTTTTTTTTTATGTTGCAATTCCAATTATTCTATACAACACTTAAACAGTTATCTTTATAAGTATTGCCTCTTTGAGTGTGCATATTTTAAAATATTTGAAACACGGTCGTGCGTTTGATAACGACAGACATTTGAACATTTGTTTTTGAATAGGAACTAATCGATAATATTCTTGCAACTGAAGACGTTTGCAGAAAACGATTTTATCCGCGATTACGGGAGAAATTATTTACATGTATATTTGTTTCACAAAAGGAAATTATATTTTTCGTCGCAGATCGCGTCGATTATACTTTTCAATTAAGTCAATCCTACTTATATGAAATACTTTCTACGCCACATCATGGCACCTTTTTTAAATTAGAAAGGGTACCGAAAAGTAGGAACTTTCAAAGTCTACTACTGTTGAATTGACTGTCTATAAATTCGTCTTAAATTCATATTAGTAAGGTTGTGTTGAAATCGGAGAACATTAATTTAAGTATAAAAAAAATTAGCACCTCTTAAGGCTGAAGGTACTGGATCTGTGAAAGACTGTTTAGGTTTTTGGGTCTCCGTTAACACATTCTCTATTTTGTCTGCTAAATCTTTTATCTTTTCATCTTGTGCTTGTCTAATATTCAGTAATATATCAGTGTAAGATGAACTGTCAAGATTTGCGCCTTTCAAATCCAAACAGACTTGTTTATAAGCCAATCCTCCAAGCCGTTCTGTAGCCTTTAATAATAACATTTTACTTTACGTATCACGTTTTATAAATAATTAGTAAATACATAACATCTTCAACATTCACCACTCTGAATACATAATCATTTATAAATCATTTGAGGTATTAATCCCCCCCCCCCCCCCCCAAAAAAAAGAAAACCAAGCCAAAAAAAAAAAAATCAAAACAAAATAAAACAAACAAAAACAAAATATATGATAATTAAAAAGTATTAGAGGTCGAACTTTAATGCTGTGGGTTTTATCAGTAATTTTATAAGATTCGTTTTGCATATTTACCTGGCTAACATTATCCCATGCCGCAAGGAAGTCTGCTTTCGGAAGTGTTCCATTGTCAGAGTGTGCAATTTTATTTCGAAAAAATTTCATTCGAGCAAGGTCATCTGCTTCACTTATGTCTGTTGAAGATGGAAGAACGTCAAAACCAAAGGCAGGTGGTGCCATACCAGATACATTTCTCAACAGACATATCATTAAAGTTAGATCAAAATCTTTTGAGGATACATTTGCAGAACCTTAAAAAATTAATACTAATTATTTTAATACTACTTAAATATTTAGTTAAATTTTGGCAAACACTTAAGTTTACACGAGAATCTCAACACTAAAATGTTCGACAAAAGGGACGACAAAAGGGACGATTTTTCTTTCCCTATTGCTAATTTTCCCTTTTTTTGGATGGTGATGTTCCTTTGGCCCCATCTTACAGTATTTATATATCCCAACTGTTTCGGTACGCCCGTGCCTGTAGTGACGTTTTGGATTTCAATGAGCGTAATGTACGTATTTCTGGTAAATTATTAAGTCAGGTATTTCATTACCAAAAATTACTTAAATCCTTTACTAAATTCTTCCATAGGTAACATTGCATTCAAAATATTAACGGTACTACAATCTGTCGATACCTATATGTTGGCAAGGTCATATTTTTCTCTGACTGTAAATGACGTCTTAACAATAAATCCATTGGATGTTGGCTGTGAACTGATTGAAATTTTAGTAAATACATGATTTTTTTATTAGTTGTTATTGACTTTGAACTAGCATAGTAACTGCGAGTTACTTTTTGTTAATGCCGATGAAGTCACTGATGTTTACATTGACAATATCACATGCGCCATTAGTTTCTGACTATAATTTTCGATATCAATATGAAAAATTATCATAAAAAAGATCAAAGGAAGAATACACAAAATCGCCATAATTGAGTTTACATTATAGTTTCTAGTTATTCCTAATTTAAGATGAAGTTACTAAAGAATTCTGGTTCATGAAATTTGTACACAGGTACAATGAAAAAAAAGAAGGTCTGGTATGATTGCCAATGAGACACTTTCCGACAGAGACCAAATGTTAGCAGCTTTAGGTCAATGTATGACCTTAATCAATGAGCATGATGAGCAAAACCCATACGACAAAGTATGATTTAAAAGGACTTGATATAATCGATGTAAAACAATTCCATTGAAAAAGACTTACAGCCTTACATGTATTTAAAGTACAAATCAATAAACGAAAAACAAATATGATAATAATGTACAACAACAAACAACAACCACTGAATTACCAAAAATTGGGAAAGGCACATACAGAATGTGGCGGGGTTTAAAATGTTTGCTGGCACCAAGCCCTCCCTGGTGAATGTTCCCTTCATGCAATGAACTTTGGTCTAAACAATTCTGAGGTCTTGAAAGTCTATTTAAATTTTTGCTTTGACTCTTTATGTAAAAATCATAATTGAAAAATACCCTCAGCAGATGGCGTCCATCCTGGCGTCAGATATTTTGTCTTGTGATGTCAAAATTTAGAGGAACTTCAGTGATGTGCAGTAATGGTGGACGAATAGCGAATAGGTGTATTGCTAGCAAAGAAATTTAAGGCAATATGTGAAAACATATTGGGTGTAAACAACAACAATCAGAACATCGACAGACCTAGCCACATGCCTGTCTACATAGCTGCTAACAGACAGCATTTTCCCTGCGTGTTGGCAGCTGATAGGGGGATAATTACTTTTTACTTTTTTATATATAGATATAGTCCCCTCCTTTTTGTACAATTCTCAATTTGTTAAGGAAATTTACCGTATATACCACACTTCATAACATTAAATCAACTAAATAATGATAAAAAGAGACGAATGAGTAAACATAACTTCTTTTTTAACCGAAATGAAGTCATTGATGAGGTTCGTGATTATCAGGCGATGTCCAAGGCATAGTACTACCATGCGGATATCAAAATTTGACAAATAACTAAAAAAATACTTGTCATTTGCTGTTATTGAGATAACCTGATGACAATTCTTACCAAATATGTAGGTTTAATAACCAAATTGTTGTATTTCTGTCCATATTTTCTAGTTTTTTACTACCAGACAGGTGCTCGAGAATTTTGGATATAAATTTCCAAATGAAGCAGGTAGTTTCTGATTGGCTTACAATTTGTAGAAGGCGGAACTAAGAACTCCTTAGAAAATCGTGTAAATCACAATAATTATTCATAATTATGTACAATTTTCGATAATTACCCTGTTTTGAAACTTTCTTCACCCTAACGCAATAATTGTTGCAACGTCGTTTCATCAAGAACTGGTGAACTGGATATTCAATCATGGCGGTGCGGTAAGAACGACGCATGAATAATTAATGAGATTGAACGGAGTTATCTGCCCTTGTCGCAAGTAGTGTAAAAACGTCCTTAATGTAGCTGTGTCCTTATTTATATACTGTAATAATAATATTGAATCTTTGTCGTTCCATATTGTAGGGCAACTTAGCCGAATATCTATGGTGAATTATATAACCTTCAGAATCATTTGATTAAATTTATAAAAGAGATTGATATGGTTTGAACTTTTGTCTTTTTATGTTCGAACATTTAATTACTGCAGCATAATTATGCTGTTGCTTTAGTATATTGAAAAAGTTGTAATAGGAAGAAAAATGCCAGTTTCTTTTTGTATTGCCTCTTTTTTAACAGAAAGAAACGAAAATAAAATAATTAGATAAAAGTTGTGTTAATCCTATCGTTTCGCTTCACTACAACCATTCTGCTTTTTGCATGTTGTCTATAAGATGAGGATAACAAAACTCGATTGCGTACTAATGTTAATTCTAAATAATTAACCACAGTCGACGTACCTGTCGGAAAAAGAGTAGACCATTGTGCTGATGTCAAAACCTTTAAAGAAAACCGCAGGTGTTTTAGTGTCTTCTTCTTGTTCTGTAGCTCTGTTGCAAGATCAATCGGTGGAAAAACACTGTCGAAATAATCACGAACAGCTTGTGGCGCAACACCTATTGTCAAGGACACTAATCTGAGATAGTATGTTTCCTCCTCAGTTAAAGAAGTTGCCATCTAAAACGAAATAATAAGCATTTATTGTGCATACTGTTACATCAAAATACAAAGTTCTGATGATAAAAAATTGCAATTTCATTTAAAAAAATTTTTGACAATTTATGTTATTACGAATATGCAAAAGGAGTAATTTCGTGTATACGTTATGAGAGCACAATTACTTATATATTGATAATGTCCTATCACTGAATAACCCATACTTCAGTCAGTACTTGCATCTCATATATCCCAGTGAACTTGAAATTAAGGATACTACTGATACTAGAAGGACTGCTTCATACCTTGATCCTTTCCTCAATATTGAAACAGATGGACGATCGACTTCACCCTAAAATCTATAACAAACGGGCTGATTTCAACTTCCCAATTATCAATTTCCCATTTCTCAGCGGTAACATACCCTCTGCTCCGTCGAATGGTGTTTACATATCTCAATTGATACGTTATGCTCGGGCATACCATATGGACTTCATAAACAGGAATGTGCTCCTTACGCAGAAACTGCTCCAACAGAGTTATGACGAAGGAAGATTATAAATGTCACTCCGTAAATTTTATGGACACCATCACGAATTGGTTGATCTATACGATGTGTCTGTGTCTAAATTAACTAACGACATTTTTACCACGTCTTAGATTGTGGTTTACCATCTACGTCGTCTGTCTGCTGAGTACCGAACGTGACCTATTCCCGAATATGACTGTTTTGCCGAGTGTGAATTCGCATTGCTATACGACGTGTCTCGGTATTTATACATCCAACATTCATGTATTTAGTTATGATGTTTCTTTTGTAAGTACGGTTAGATATTATGTTATGTCTTATCGTTTGTGGTTTGAATTCTGTATTTTCAGTACATTTCACATATGTCTTATTTGTCAGTATAGTCGAGTTCATTTCTATTTTCCACGGATAAAGTATTGTGTTAGTCCAAATAATTATGATGTCGTCACAGCATTAGTTTAAAATAGCCTTTCAAGACCGTCATGATCATGATAATTATTTGGACTAGTATTGTGAAAATAATTGTGAATTTTTGGATCTCGTTCCATATATGTGCGATATGAACTGGTACATTTCTAAATGTACCAGTTCATATCGCATATTACTATTTTTGTTAGTAGCATATCTATGCAGTTTCTGTTTTTAATACCTACTGTATGAAATATTCCACACAGAATGAACACGGAATATAGTAGGAATATTGTAATGAATACCTACCAGAAAAGAGTTATATTCTAGTCAGACAGTAGTAGGATTCCACACGGAAAATAGACGAAAAATTTAAATTAGCAGGAATTTCTTAGTAGGAATATTGTATATTCCTACCAGGAATATTTAAATTAGTAGGAATAATATGGCGGGAAAATAAAATTCCTACTAGAAAATCTGGTAGGAATTTTTCAAAATTCCACATAGAAAAACATATTTTCTAGTAGGAATCTAAAAATATACAAAATGCAAGTGTATATTCACAAATACACAACTGGGTCAATCATTTAAGTTTGAATCTCAACAAAAAAGAACAAAGGAAATGTATGGAATAGATTTATTTAAAAAAAAAAAAAGACTTTTGAAATGTATGAGGAAAGTGTGATGTATTCAAGCTAGAAATTGTGTTATATATGTAGATGGACAAAAATGTTGATTAGATGAAATTATAGAGTTATGAACAAATAATGAGGAAAATTATGCACTATTGTTGAATTAACTAATATATTGGCAAACAGATAACAAATTTCATATTAAAAGTATAAACATTACCTTTAATCATCAAGAGCCATATTTTTTCATATTTCAATATTGTAGTTGTTTGATCCTTGCAGTGTTGTGTTCCAACACAACTTTTCATTCTTCTACCCTCCAACTTTTGAATTTGTGAACCTGAACATGGTTGCATTCAACACAGCAAAATTTGTGTCATTAGCAAACAGGAATCCAGTTTAAGATAATTAAAAAGATTCCATGTAAAAAGATTTTCGAGTAGGATTAAATAAATTCTGGTAGGAATCTTGTAGTAGGAAAATGAATAATCTAATCATATTTCCTGTCTAAATTCCCACTTAAGATTTTCAAAACAGAAAAAAATCCATACAGACTTTTAAAATTCCTGCTAGATGGTAGGATTTTGCTAGTGCGAAGATAAAAAAATCCAGTAAGAAATTTGTTCATTTTCCCTGTCCGTCTACTTTCTATACAGAATCTTTGATTCTAGGTAGATTCCTACTACATTCCTACTAGTTAGTGTCTAGGTGGAATCCTACTACTTATTTCGTTCGGGAACCTACGTCATTTTTGAAATTTTAGAATTGTACAAGCGTTGTTATGTTCGGTTTTAATTGTATAAATTTCAAGATTGTTATAGTTAAATCTGAATAAATTGATATGGTTCATTTTACATTATAAACATACTAATGAAGGAAGGTTTGGAGAAATAATGCAGATGGAGTTTACAGAAATATTTTAAACCAAGTCAGGCAGCAAATAGTGAGGAGCAAAGCGGCTTGAAGATAAACTTGGTTTGCAGTTGAGCTAACCAGTGTTCGGAAGTATGCCGCAAATGTTTTGTACGACAAATAAAATATATTGCTCTAAGTATTAATTTTGATCGTCTTCAAGTATGCTTCACATGATTTTATGTGGACAATTAAATAATAAGATAAATTATTACCAATGATTTTGTTATATGAAGTTGATATAATTTTGTTTTATTCCTGAGATAAATCATGCTTTGTAAGAAAACTGACACGCTAGCCTAATTGTTTTGACGGTATAGTGTTAATCTTCTACCACAAGTTAGACCGAAATAAACCCGTCAGGTCCTTACGTGTACTTCCCAATTTCTCACTGCTCATGCAGCGTAGAAGCAGCTAATTTTACTAAAGTTTTTAGTGGAACACGTGACACGTCTCGACTTAAGTCAAGCATAAAATTATGTACTTGTGTTTTTTTTCTTCATGAAAACTGTTACGACCTCAGATAAATGAATTAAGGTAGTATACACAAACGTCAACGTCAAAGTTAGACCATCATACTTCATTGGACCACAAACACACTTCAGAGTCCTACATATATATATATATATATATATATATATATATATATATCGATTTGCCCCATAGTTTTCTTAATGTATTTATTGTTTTTTGCACGCTTCAGTGTGATTGTCGGGCTAAATTATAACAGTACATGTTTGATTTCTTTGCCAGATTTGTTTTATTGAGATCACTACTTGGCTTTGTTCTTCAATTCACAGTTGTGGCGTGATCGTCAGTTTGAAAAAAAATCCGCTGAAACCGGTGTGAGGGGCCGTCGTAAACTTTGTTTTGTTCCGTGTTGACGGCCTCCTTGGATTTTGAGTAAAGAACAGCAATACAAGCGCTATTCTTTAGCTTTTGTGTATTTTGCTGTGATTTTGGGTCTTGGATGAATACCCCATTTCATTTCTTTTCTATTAAGTCCTCTGTCCACGTTGTTTACCTTTATAACGAATCCATAGCGTATAATTAATAAAAATATTTTATTTACTGATTGTTGATCGAAAGAAATAGCCACTAATTACATTTCGGGTTTCGTTGTCGAAGTTTGCAACACATAATCATTGAACATGTGTATTTAAAGTCAGTCGATAGAGCAATGTTTATTTGTTGTTATTTTTGTTTTATTTGTCATGCATTCCAATTTGTTATATTAAAATAAATAAAAAAGTTGTTATATGAGTTAGTGAATTACATTTTTTCTCCTTTCCACGTTTGTTTACCTATCGAGTGGGTTATGGTTAAGTTATTGAATAAGAGAACGGGAAGACAATAATTTAGTTGCAGTATATTTCCTGGATTTTTATTAAAACAAAACGATTTTCATTTAACAGAAAGTGTATGGACATATAGGTTCTTAAATCGATTATCGGTTTATCCGACCGAGATAATTAAAATTTGATGATTTAACTATCGAGATAGACATTTCAATAATCATCGAGTAACTATGTAAGAATTCGTTTCTCTAATGACTATGAAATAAATGTTCATTTCAGAACTAAAATCCTCGTGCAGTGCCTTCCACATTCCTGATGTTCACGTCATACATTTACAAAATTGATGCGCAAAGGCATAATTAATGCATCTCTTGATCAAAAGGATGCAAACATTCAGAAAAGACCACTTTTAATCAAAAACATTGCATTATGTTAAAGTACACAATTTGAACTACAATATCTGAAGGTCAAACTATTTACGCATAGTAAAAGTTTTATAAAGTTGTCAAGTTCTCTAAAACCTGTAAGCATATTTTGAATGATCCACAGAGCTAGTTAAGGTTATGGCCTTTTAATAGAGCCAATCATCTATTATGATCAACCACACGTTGATGCATTGGTCCAGAAAGGGTTAAATTGCCAAAGAATCAGAGAAACGTGTTTAATAGCAACACTTAGCTACTGAGGTATTTGCAACATATAATGATAAGATTATGACTCTAAGTAACTTTTAGAATGCTTAATATAAGAAAGAAGGAAATTTTGGGTAAAACTCCACAACATACAAAAACCAATGGAGTATTAGATTAATAAAGTATTTTGTTAACCGTTTCTACAAAATAATGTGATCTTCCTAGTGATGGTGTTGACCTGTCTTGCCTTTGTGTAAGGTATAGGTTTTACACAATTAACAAGTAAATAATTCCCCCTTAATTTGATTGGTTTTGTGGGTAGATTGAAAAATAACAAACTCAAACTTAATCAAAGGTAATCCAGAAAAGAGCTTCGAACGCATTAAAGTTATAACGTGTTGTTTTCATTTTTACAGCACTGGGTCGATACCTCTGCTGGTGGACTATCAGTCCTCGAGGGTATCATCAGATCAGTAGTAGGTACTGACATGATTTATAACAACTCTTTCTTAAATTATTCCGTTAATGAATTTTTGAATTATAAAATACCAAGGTTTCAACTCCTTCAGGCAAAATTGACCTTTGATGGATTTTACTATTCTTGATGTCCTTTTTGGTCATATAGCTCTTCAACTGTTTCGGGTATTTATATTCTTGGCTTACAAATATTCTGCTTTGAGCCTTCCAGATGAAGGTAAATCCAAAAAAGTGCTTCAGACGCATGCAATTTATAACATATTGTTTTCAGTTTTTTGAATCTTCGTCAGAAAAGAGAGGCGATAGATACCAGAGGGACATTCAAATTCAGAAGTCGAAAATAAACTGACAACGCCATAGCTAAAATAGAAAAAGACAAGCAGGCAAACAATAGTACACAAAACACAACATATAAAACTAAAGACTAAGCAACACGAACCCCACCAAAAACTGGGGGAGAACTCATGTGCTCCGAAAGGGTAAGCAGATCCTGCTCCACATGTGGCACCCGTCATGTTGCTCATGTAAGTACAAACCCGGTAATAAGTCTAATTCGGTAGGTCACATTCGTGATATGGGATTGTAGTTACGACATTAGTAACATACCCGCTATCATTTGTGAAACGGATATTCCATAACGGTCAACCTACTCGTGATGGCGTCCGTAAAATTAACGAAGGAATGATTTCAACTTCACTACTTGGAACTTTTGGTTCAATGGCTTCCTTGTGAGCAGGAACCCTCTATCAAGGAAATCATGATAGGAAATACAAGCCCTGGAATATCGTACCAACTGGGAGATATATACTCCGTATGCAGGCGCTGCAGTTGACCAGACGTTATAAACTATTTTCATAAGCTCTGCCTTTGCGTTTGGTGCACTTTGAATTATTTGTCTGGCGTATTAGATGAAAGTAATTCATTAACACCTATGCTCCGTAAAATAGAAACTAATCTATATAGTGGAGTAACAAGAAAGGTTAATTTTAAACTTTATTGAACAATCAAAACTGCAGGCTATATTCATGATATCCTGATATTTATAATGAGTTTATTATGAATCAATGTTAAGAGGAATATATAAACATTATTTTTCACCAGGTCATTGTCCAAAAATGGTCCAAAAATGGTCCAGAACCCATGATTAGTGATTTTAAAAACTTAGTAAACATTTTGGATTTGGAAAAAATGTTTTGTAAGAGCATTGTTCAGCAATGCCAATTTCGCTGTAAGCAAACGCCAAAATGATGAGCGGACTCCTATCGTATGCCCATCTTTGCATGTTCTGTCGTCATTCTTCCCTTTCTAAATAGATATAGTCGGTTAGAGAAAATGAAACTTATAAGACTGCAAATCTGGCAATATAACCGGTACAGAATTTTTTTTATGGTCTGTGTTCTAAACAGGACGACTGTCCTGACTGATATGACTTGTTTTATATTTTCATGGGTAATATTGCTCTCACTTCTAAGTTAACATGTGTAAACAGAAACAGCAAATTTTCTGCAGACCTAATCCGTGAGTGTATGCGATTTTGGAGAGCCATCGAATGAAACGAAAACCATATTTTTTTTAACTATAAGTGTTGCATCATAAATTGATAAATGAATCTAACAAAATACATCTTATTAAAAATCAAAATCGATAAATGGATGATTTTAGAAAACAAGTTCAGAATATGAATAGAAAAGAGTAATGAAGTTACGTTTACACTATTTAGTAATATGTAACCAATGCATCATTTATAATCTCTTAGTTGTAATTCGAAAAGGAAACCTGGTAGTTTCACTAGCTGAATCATTCGAAATTTGATATTTGAATTAAAATATCATAATAAGTATACTCCATAGAATATGAAATAAGAAAAATCATAGGAATCGACAACATAAACTGTTATACTAGAACGTTTGTATAATTCTTGTTTGATCCCCTATATAGCTCAGAAATCTTAATCTTTTTTCTATGAACCTTTTAATCACAATTTTTACATAAATGTTAGTTTATAGTTGGGCAATGGTCATAAAAGTAACGCATTATTATGTTAATCAAACACAAAGCACTTTCCATAGACTCTTCGTCTTTAAGTCTGCCATGTGAATTTGTTTACAAAAAAAAATACCCTTTACACTCTTTAAAACTCAAATGATACCTCAAATTAAAAAAAAAAATTAAAATATTTTATATACTTGAATAATGTTAAAGTTTTACTATAAAACACGTGTATGTGGACTTTCTTTTAAAAGAAAATTCTTTATCTTATCACAATTATCAGAAGAGTATTGTAAATGAGATATTGTCTTCCCGTACTCATATTCGCAGCTAGCTATTTTGTAAAAATTGACCGTAACCACGAGATATCTCGCTATAGTACTTTGGCAACCACACGGCGCAAGTACGAGGACAAACCCACGGCGAAAGAAAAGATAAACAAACGTGGAAATTAGTTGATACTGAAAGAAAATTGTAATGCACCAAATCATTTGAAAACTGTTTAGTGTAATACCACCAAATCATAGTACGCCACATCCGGTTGCATACGAAAAAGGGTCGAAAAAAATATTCCCTTGAATTTGACAGTTGTAGGAAATTCATTGCAGTAAAAAAATTCTGAGTCATAAACATAGATCTTGGGTGTTTCAAAGCATCATTCTTTTTTATTTGGTGTTTCTATAGAATATTTTGGAAACATGATGTTACATGGTCACTAAAGCTTGTACACAGGAAAAAAAGGGCTGAACATTTGATTGGTTAACTTCCAGTGATGGTTTTTTTCTTATATGCAATGAAATATTATGTGAAATTTTGTCTGTAGTACCTGACAGGATAAAACTTTACTCATGCCAAGTATTTCTTTATTTGAAACAAAAATAAGTTCTGCACAATTTTTTGAAGTGCAAATTTAACAAAGACTAATAGGGGAAAACAATGGTGGTATTACACCTTTAGACAAAGTTTCATAAACAAATAGCTTCGTCAGTTAATTTTTTTGTCATTTTATTACATGTCTATATTACATGTCTATTATCTCACTTATTTTTGAAGCGCTCCATGCTTACATGATTGAGTTGATTTTTTTTAGGGTCATGTATTGTTAACTTAGGCAATCAAACACGAATGTTAATTAGCAGGGAAAGTTTTTATTAAATGAAATATTTTGTCGATTATATGTTATGAATTAGTTATAAATATAAAAAATCGTGCATAGAGGATATAGCTAAGTATATATGTAAAGTTCTTTGGTCGTATAATGGCGATAATTAAGAACGACAAAGCAACCAGTGTGTTCACTTGTATTCCCATACATAAAAACTGACTACTAATATGGGGTTTACACAAATCATATCAGACTGCTATAAAAAGGGAACAACTCAATTATTAGAAACAAAAGTAAATCAAAGTATGTAAAGTGCTAATAGAATAATGTTACATATCCCTTCTTCACAAAAGACAATATCATTTATAAGTTATACAATTGACAAATTCAAATTAATGTTCCAATATAAAGTTATTGTTGTAAAACAATGTCTTTTCAGAATTTAGTTCATTAAACATGTTATATTAGCACAAAAGACCAAATAGGCATGTATGCTTAATATATAAATGGAAAAAAAAAACAGTAAGCGCATACAAGAAGTTACATTGATTCTTTGATTTTTCACTAAACTTTACGTCCAGATCTTGTAATGAATAATCAGAAGGACGTTGGGTTGTTGTGGTTTCTGTATCGCTCGTAATTTGGTGCGAGTAATTTATGTTCCGAGATGGTTCAGCTAATTCAGGGAGAGTTTGGTTGTACTGTTGTACTGTGATTCGAAATGGACAGGGGCATAATTGTGTCATTTTCCGCAGTAGTAAAGGACACTTCCTCTCTCGTTTTAATCAGATAAAGCCCATTGCGTCTATAAATTCCACCATCTTGGCTTTCTACAATGTAAGACACACTAGCAGGGTGCTGACTAGAGACAACAGCAGGTTTCCAAAGGCCGTTACTGACCCTAATTCTGACAGATTCTCCTGCATGTGATGGTCTTAATGGTTTTGAGCATCTATCATAGTACCTTTTGTTATAAGTATGTTTTAATCAAGTTTCCTATTAACTTCGTTATAAAGGGGGAAGTTTATTAGTCCCCCAAGAGTGGAAGGTAGAACCGATCTGAGTTTTCTACACATCTGTTACTGTGAAGGGGTATATCCAATATCCAAGGAAGTTGTTTAATACTGTAAGAGAGCTACATATGGTTTTTTTCTATCCTTTTCACATTTATTGAACATGTTTTTACACTTTGCACCGTTTTCTCTGCCAATCCATCAGATGGGGGTAATTTGGACTGGATGTAACGTTTTTGAAATCCCAAACTCATTAAACTCTTGGGAAGAATACTGAGGACCATTGTCAGAAACAAATGTCTCAGGAATACCTAGAAATTGTATCTTTTAGTTTATCAACGACTGGTGTACTTGAAGCACCGTGTAGTTTATTAACTTCAAAATACAGACTATAATAATCAACGATCACAATGTAATCAGCATTATTCAAACAAAACAGATCAGTAGCTACAACTTGCCATGGATATAGTTGAATTTTTTTTGGGTTGTAGTTGTTTTTAAAATTAGAATTTCTACGTTTCTACTGAACACTTTGACAACATGTTTGATATATCGGATAACATTTATGGCAAACATAGAACATCGCAAGCTCTACGAATACATTTCTCGACTCACATATGCCCACTGTAAGTTTTTCTAACATTAGGGTTCTTAAACTAGTGGGAATAACAATTTTGTGTCCCTTAAAAATAATACTTTCATTCATCGAACGTTCATCTCTATGGTTCCAAAATTCTAAAATTTGTGTGGGGCATGATCTACAAGATTGTAGCCAACATTCAAGAATCACAGATTTCAAAATATCAATCGGATCGGACAAAACGGCTTTCTCTTTTTCCTGTAATTTTCTGTAACTTATCGATAGACCAGAAAACACTAAGTGAACTTGTGTCTCAAGGATATCAGAGAGACCAGGACAAGTATCCGATAGATATTTGCGTGACAGGGTATCAGCCACGGGAATACATTTGCCGGGCAAATGTACAACATCGAGTTCACATCGCTGATATCGTAAAATCATGCGTTGTAATTTTGCTGGGGCGTTTAAAAATATTTCTTCATAATTGAAACCAACGGTTTATGGCCGGTTTCAAACCTGATACTACGACCATAGATGTATTGATGAAATCTGGTACACCCGAAACAATTGCGTACATTTCAGTTTCCATTTGTGTATGTCTTTTTTCTGATGTACTTCAGGATTTCGAAGCGTAGACTACGGGTTTGCCGTCTTGCAGTAAACTGCAACCTACGCCGTATTTGGATGCGTCAACTTGTTTAGTTAAATCTTTGATTACATTATAGTACAATAAAATCGGATCAGGTGACCTCTTCAAAACCTCTTTGAACTCTTTAAAAGCCGTAATTGAGTTTATCCAATGCATATTCAACGTCCCTATTTAATAGTGCTCGATTTGACTGGTGATTTCCGTAAAATTGTGGCGCAAATTTGGAGAGATAATTAGTCAAATCAAATATAGTAAGGATCTGCTCATAGACAACAGGAGGTTATAACATGACAGAAATAAATAACCACGGTGACCCCGACATCTAATTTGTCATCGTTAAATTTTTTGTCTTCTCACGCGGTATCTGTAAAACTTTCTGCAGGTTTGAATCCTGTTCCTCTCGGATCGAACCGTAAACCAGTATGTCATTGGCGATCTCAACCAGACTGTCAAGGTCTGCGTAGCACTCGTCAAAGAGCAATTGGCAGACGCTTGAAACAAAAACGACAATTGAGTGTATTGAAAGTGGGAAAATATGAAGACGGCACGTCCAAACAAATAGCTTAAAAACCCGATTGGACATCAAGTTGAGCAAAGTAATGCGCGTTCGAAAACTTGGGCAGATTATCCTCGCATTTGATAGTGCGGACGCTGAATCACAGAGTTCGGATCTTTCGGGTCTAAGCATACCCTGAGCTTATCGTTAATTTTCTTGCCAACGACGAGTGAAATAACCCAAGGTGTAGGTCTGTCAAATTTGCAAATAATGTCGGCGCTCACCATGCGATCTAATTCAGACTTTAAAGGACCACGTAGCGCAACAAGTATGCGTCGCGGGCGATGCACAACGGGAGTACCTCTAGATCGATGTGTGATGTAGCTTAACCGGAAACAAGACCGAAACCTTTGAATAACCTAAAAAGTCTTGAACACTAACGACTTAGTTATTGGCTCTAGATAACAGGGCTCGGAATCACACGTACATATAGTTTCGGTTCTGTGAACCAATTATATCAACTGATCATCTAGGCAAGACTTCACACCAATATTGGTAGAGAATTATGTATACAGTAACATCACAATTGTCTATTGATAGACCCATGTTCATAAGGGAGACAACAGATGCCAAGCAAGGTCAGGACATTGCCATTGTAAGCAGTCAAAGAACGAGGGAACATTTTGAGTGGACCATTACATTTGAGATTATCAAGTACAAGTTATTACAAAATATTCACTTGGGAACCTGTGTCAAGTTTGAACCTACTTGGTATTTAACAAAAATAAATGGTAACAAAAGCTTGATCTCTTTACATCCCTATCTTTAACAAAAGTATCCTTATCATTAACACAATCTATAAATATATATATGAGTAACTGTCATCATTCCTGTCTAGCACTACTTCATTAAACTTCTGTTTAGATCGGCATACTCGGTCAAAATGATTCCACTTTTGGCAACTGTTGCACTTCTTACCTTTCGCCGGGAATTCTTTTTTTTAAGTGATTTCTTTCACTATTCCCACATCTTTGCTGAGTTGAATACAGCTAAGCACCAACTTTAACTCGATCTTGGTTCACGGGACCTGTCCTCCGTCAGCTGAAATGCCAGGGCGATCTGAAAAGCTTTTTCTAAAGTCAATGTGTCACCTTCGTTGATGAGTTGCTCCTTCAATTTAGACGATCTTGCCCCGAAAATAAAGCTGTCCTTGATCATCTAGTCTTTGTCTTTAAAATTACAGCCTTTAGCAATGAACTTCAATCGAGCAATATACTACTTTATAGTGTCACTACCTTGTCTTTCATGTCTGAATTTACATCTTGCAAGTAACGAGTTCTGCTTGGGTTGAACTTAAGAAGAAATTGGTCAAAATGGGTGAAAAGTTTCTTCGCATCGTCTTTACTTAATTGCCATGTGTTATTTATGTCTCGTCCTTTTTCACCAATCCACAATAAAAGATATGTAATCATAACTTTCTCGACATTTTCAGCGAGTGCTCCGTCGAGGATAAGTTCAACGTGTTGTTTGAACTTTTTCCAAGTATCAACTAGATTTGTTGAATTCCAGTTCATCTGAGGTTGTGGTACTCCGTTGTGATCCATTTCTCTTATTTATCGGACACCATGTAATTTTCTTTGGTCCGTATAATGCATGGCGATAATTAAGAAAAACAAAGCAAGCTGCGTGTTCACTTTTTATATTCTCATACTTAAAACTTGACTAAAATAATATGCGGTTTACACAAAACAGACTGTTATAAAAGGAGAACAACTCAATTATTAAAAACAAAAGTAAAGTACTAATAGAATATTGTTACAATATACACATGCATTGGTTCAATAATTTCTGTATCTTTAAAATTTCAAGAAACTCGTTTCAGATGACTTCAAGAATATAAGAATGAAATGTATTTAGTGGTTTTTTGGAAATAAAGAAGTAATATTCAAAGAATGATACTCAATGAAAAAACGATAAAATTGTGTTCTGTTTGCAATGTGTTCCCTCTTTAAAGCATCAATATAGAAATATACATTGCAATGAAATAATTAGTATAAAAAAATTATATAAATTATCAGGTTAAGTATTTTTAAATTAATTTGTGTTGCAGAAAAATTAAGGTTGTACAGCAGTTTTCATTTTATTCCTTAAAGTAATTCAACACATTTGTTTTCACATAATTACATATTTTACCCATATAATCCTTCAAAAACTAACAACATACACTATGCTTAGGTATTTATAATCCTGTATGATATTTACTTTTTATCTAAAAGATTTCAGAGTTTTAAGGCCAAAGAGAGGCGAAGGATACCAAAGGGACATTCAAACTCATAAGTCGAAAATAAACTGACAACGCCATGTCAAAAAAATAAAAAGACAAACAGAGAAACAACAGTACACAAAACAACATAGAAAACCAAGGACTGAGCAATACGAAACCCACCAATACTGGGGGTGATCTCAGGTGCTCCGGAAGGGTAAGCAGATCCTGCTCCATATGTAGCAACCGTAGAGTTATTCATGTAAGTACAAACCCGGTGATATGTCTAATTCGGTAGGTCACACTCGGGGGAAGGGGACGAGATTGTAGTTACGACAATTGGAACATAGCCAAAATTATGATTTTAGTGAATCAGCTCCTTTATAATCTCAATGTTCACTTATATCATACCCTTACATAAGAAAATGCCTGTACCAAATCAGTAATATGACAGTTGTTCCATTCGTTTGATGTGTTTGAGCTTTTGTTTTTGCCATTTGATAATGGGCTTTCTGATTTGAATTTTCCTTGGAGTTCGGAACTTTTGTTATTTTACTTTTTACATCAAAAGAATTGTCTATTGAATCTTTACTCTATTATATCAATATTGTTATGATGCCTCGTCAGCTAATTTTTTGTCATTTTGTCATCAATTGTAACTTCTTACATTGATCTCATCTGTAATCATGTTTTATGACTTTGCTCGATTTTTTCCTATCCTATAGTTTTTCGGTCTTGAGGTGAACGATATCCGTCAAGAGAATATTAAAGTATGAGAATATTTACATGCGAGAAGGTAGAGTATGAATACTTATAGCGGATGGACAAGTATTTGCTTAACCATGTAATTAAAATAAAGTGGATATATATATATGAATTTGTACACATGAAATTGCGTTTGATAAACCAGTGAATATGAAGAACCCCGTAACAAGTTATATAACTTAACAAAGAAAATATATGACTTCTGAAAATTTTCAAATAAATCTATAAATATACTGTTGGAAAATTTCCATCTACTCGTGTCTTATTTCAAAACGTCTTTCGTTAATATATTGATAACATTTGAAATTCAAGTCAATTCATTTATATAACATTTGAAAAGCTTGTCAATTTATTTAGATAACCTTTGATTATAGGTCAATAAGATAGCCGACCTCAATTTAAACAGAATTAAAGTATGATATTATATTGAGCAGTGAGTGAACATATAAAAAAAAATGTCATGGAATTAAGTCGCCTTTTTTGTATTTCTATATTAAATTTATTAACTGGATGCTTGTAAGCATTAAATATTAGATATCAATTAATAGTGCTATACTACGTTATTTGGTCAATTAAACCTCATCAATGATACTTTAGTCTCAGTGTATTCACCATACAATATATGTGTAACATGGGAACAGCCAATACAGTTATACACATTCGTGAATGTAGCCTTGCGAAATTAAGGATACTGTATTTGAATACGAGTAAATCGCCTTTCAAGTATCATATTCTATCAAACTCTTTTCGAAATGCTTCTTGGTTATTCTTTCTCCACTTTGGTTTTCATTTGTCTTTATTTATGTTCAAATGATAAAGTTATTAAAGATAATATCCTGATTTGTCTGAATTCGACTATTGTGCTACCTTTAAGTGGCATTAGCTGTCAAATTCATGTTCACCGATTTGACTCAAATTCTCATATTGGATTTATAATATACTAAAACGTATATCCATATTATAAAAATGTCTAAAATAAACAATTTACAATGCATGGGCTCGATAAAATGTATCAGCATTTCGTGTTTAATTTAGTCTAGACGCCATCTAATTAACCATCGAGATGACCTCTGAAGTCTGCCGACGGTAATATAACCCGATATAAACATAAATATAGATATAAATAGATAGCGAACTCGTACAATTGGATTTTTCAAGGTCTCTGATTTTATATAACAGGTTAAAGATAAATGTTAATCATCGTTTTTACCTGCATAAGCATGAGTTTTTGTGGATCAAATCAGTCAATCAAATTGTTTACCCTTGTTTCACTTTCAAAGTTGACATTCTTTTCCTTTCAATAACTGAACACGACTAATTCATGCGTAACACATCTCTAGCTAAGGTGTTACCCTGAAGGTTACATGAATACAGATTCAATGAGGTCGAATTATTCACTTGTAAGTGAATAATTCATCAGCGATGTTTATTAGCTTATTTTGACAAAACTGAACCAAACTGGCTTCTAAAAAGTGAATTATTATTTCACTATTTCACTTTCATTAATGATTGAACTTTATTTTTTTTATATCACGTAACTTATGCCCCTTTAAATGAAAAAAAAAAACCCTCGTAAAAAAAACAAGAAAACGAAAACAAAAACTACTAATAAAAGCTTCCAATGAGACATATTTAAACAAATTTGAAAGCAACTTCAATCACATTTTGGAAAAAAATGAGAAAAGAGCTGTTTTATTTGTTGTAAAATCAGTGCATTTGAAATAAAAAAACCTGTTAGAAAAGACCAATGAAATGTATTTGCACTTTATAAATTAAGGCGTTGTTAATCAGACAGTCGCCATCGAATACTACTTATGTCGATATACAAAAAGAACTATACTATCCTACACTGTTATTTCAACAAATCTGTCAAGATAACTTGACAAGATATTTTCTTTAGTTATATACTGGGTACATATTCAATAAACCAATTTAAGACTAGGTATCCTCATGAGCCTGAAAATAACGCTGCTAGTCACATAGAATTCCGCCAACGCGATAAATTATAATTACACAGTTTTATTTCCCAATGTACAGTTTATTTAAAGTATATTCATTAAATGCATGGAATTGTAAAATTTGTTTTGTCTTTTTTACAATTATTATAACAAATAGGATGTATATGTTGTGTACAAGTTATCATTTTGCATAGATACACTTTATAGAATTGTTATTAAATGGCCATACCGTAAACCCTAAATAAAATACAAAAATAGTTCTTTATCAGTCGTTTGAGGCTGAGCAGGTGAGTGCATTATGGCATCGTGAATTGCATCTTTCGACTTTCACATTTGACTCTTCGTGAACACTTTGCAACGGCTAATTACTTTGGGGTCAGTTGCTTTAAAAAGTTGCCAAAGCTATATATCACAGGTGTTTATGTACACTCTTTTAGTCATTTACTCATATGATGTTATATTGTAAACATGGCCGACATTGTTGACCAGTAGAAAATGGTCTTATTTTAAAACCTAGCAGAGAATAATACATAAAAGAACAATCATGTGTACGCCAAGGACAAGCATAATGGGCTAAATTGAGTATGACACTGACATTGAAACACCGATCATTCTTGCTAGGAATCGTGCACTGTGTGGCCAATAGATTCAAGACGAATACCTTACCAAGAAAACGAGACAGTTATAATCAGAACTTGTTGTTTGGGGTTAATGTCATTATGGGCATAATTGTTGAATCTGGAAATTTTGGTACCAAATTGAAACAACTGTAAGAATTAAAACAAGATATCTATTTGTCTAAAAGTAAAATTGAAACTGTGGAAGACACGTGTTCATTCATAGCAACGGTACCTGATCATCAACTTTCGCTACGTGAAGCAGTTAAAAAGACTTTCAAACAGATTGTTAGGGGTTTCTTTCTTGTAAATGCAAAGGATGGTCCAGGACTTCTAAATGTAAATGTAAAAGTAAAAAGATGTTGTGCAATTCACGATGCCATAATTAATGCACCTGCTCAACCGAATGATAAATAACTAAACTTTTGTATTTTGTAAATAAGGTGTACTGTGTGGTCATTTAATAGCAATTCTATAGTGTGTATCAATGCTTTTTTTTAACCAAAATTCATATTATAGATTATTGTACAAGTTATAAGTGAATTTAAGTCAAATTTTGTACAAATTGTAATTTGTACAGGCACTTTTTGTACAAATTACAATTTGTAAAAAGTCACAATACAAATTATAATTTGTATTTTTTTTTTGACACATTATAATTTGTACACAATGATAACTTGTGTACAACATATACATCAAATTGTCAGTTAGTGCAACGCTACTGACATATTTATAACGTATATTGTTTTATTAAATCACCGTTAAAAATGACAAATAATTACAACTCATAGGTTGCAATTTCTGCCGGCAAACGTTATGGCTACTTTATTTAGGGCCTTTTTGGCGTAAAGCTCTAAACTTTTAAAAGAGAGGAGAAAGATACAAAAGCGACAACCAATCTCATATGTCGAAAATAAACTGACAACACATTGGCTAAAAAAGAAAAAGACCAACAGACAAACAACAGTACACAAAACACAACATAGAACAATAAAGACTGAGGAACACGAACCCCACTAACAACTGGGGTTGATCTCAGGTGCTCCGGAAGGGTAAGCAGATCCTGTTCCACATGTGGCAACCGTCGTGTTTTTCATGTAAGTACAAACCCGGTAATGAGTCTAATTCGGTATGTAAAGGTAATTATAATCCTTGGATTTCAAGTAATTAATGTTTTAGCGTTCTCATTGACGATGAATCGAAATCAGCGCTTTCGATAGAAGAAATTCTTAAGTGTTGTTTTAAATAAATCAAGCAGTATCTACAGGATTAAGGTATTCACTATTATTGTTTTGGACTTTTTGTCATATATTCGGAAACCTCTAGTTTTATCTATGTAGTGCTAATACACATTTTGTCCGCTAGCCCCTACTTTTTGTTTCATAGTTTTACTATATATATTTTAAAAACAGTTTTGGAAAACCTTATAAAATCCTTGTTGTATGTTGTATGATAAATCTAGAGAGAATCATATTCCGCCCAATTTTCAACTGATTATATCTAAAAAACAAGACACGGACCTGTAATTTATTCCTTCATTTTTAGTTCCGTTATTTATATACTCTCAATTTATAAAAGTTATTCAAAAAGCTTTTCATTTTGAAACAGAGAAGCGAATATCCTTAACATGCGTGATTTTTAGATTAAAATTTGTATGTAAATTTGAATTATGTTTTGATTTCAAAAGTATTAAAATCTGATTGTGTTTTACAAACTGACTTTTCTGAATATCATTTTTGTTTAACTTAAAGTTATGTTAAATATATTCCGTAGAATAAGGAATAAAAATAATCATATGAATCTACTACATAAACTGTGATACAACAAGTCATATAATTTTGTACAATTCTTGTTTGATTTCCCCTATAGCTCTATGTCAGCCTACGCGTTTTTTTCCTAAACATTCTTTCTTAGATATAAGGTCAAAGTACGGCCTTCAACACGAAGCCTTGGTTCACACCGAACAGAAAGCTATAAAGGGCCCCAAAAATTACTAGTGGAAAACCATTCAAACGGGAAAACCGACGGTCTAATCTATATAAAAAACGAGAAACGAGAAACACTTATGAACCATATCAACAAACGACAACTACTGAACATCAGATTCCTGACTTAGGACAGGTGCAAACAATTGCAGTAGGTTTAAACGTTTTAATGTTACCAAACCTTACTTGCATATATAGATATTATTTGGAAGGCAAATTAATTGATTTATAAAACCTTTGAATATAGTTCGATAAAATAGGCGACTGCAATTTAGATAGCTGTAAGGTGGGTAGTTTTATACTGGTCAGTGAAACAATTTTGGAAGTGAGCAAATATAAAAATTAACAAATAAAATTAGTTCCCTGCTAAAGAAAAACATTTCTAATGTCATCCATGGTTATATATCTATACGTGTTACTTAAAAATCCCTATGACATTTAAGTTTTTCGTACTGTGGAAAATGTTTGATATAAACTACATTCTTGTGAAGTAAATAAATCATGAGATTTGATACTGCCCTAATCTTCTCTCAAACTAGTATATAACAGACTGTTTATGCTTTTCAAAATTTTACCTTACCTTGCTATACGATCATCTTCACTGTAGCAGAAGAAGTGATCTCTATCCAGTTCATTGCATTGAATTATAGAAATGAAAAAGCCACCGAGTAAACATTAATTTTTCCACATAATATTCTTTCAAAAAAAACCTATCTGGGTCATCGGTTTTCATTACAGTTAAGTGACTGTGTTTTTCTTAAATGTATTAAACATGTTGAAATTCTTTAAAAACAATTCAGATTATTTTCATGACACACTACTGCAGCTGTTGTTTTGCCAAAATAACATTGAAAATACTAACTAGAATATTATGTCATTGTCAATTTTAAGATGGAAGACAAGATACGGGTCAGACGTAACTGTATCTGTTGTATCCTTTATGTCAAGTTTGATGGGATATATGCGTTCTACATTGTCAACAAACGAATATTTTAGTGGGAGGATACATATAAGATATAATTTTCTCCTGTGGTTCGTGAATATTGGGAAGTTTCATTAAAAGTTCAAATGATTATTATGTTGTTTTTATGAAATCGTGTTGTTTTTATATAGTGCTGACTAAATTAGTTGAAGACATAAAAACCAACAATATAATGAATTAATTAATTGATATAAAACCCATTAACAATCATCGATTAAAATATTTACATATAATTGTGTAGCAAGAACATTGTAGTAATTCATCATTTTTGTTTGTTTGTTTTGTTTTAAAGAAATAAAACCTATTTGTTTTTCACATGATTGTAATTTCACCCTATATTCAGTACAAACATATTTGTCACAATGTTAAGGTAATAAGAGAACATAAATAACAGTTATTTCAAATCGTTATCTTTACAAAAAGTTGATAATTTTTGAAAATTTTCGATAAGTCTATAAATCATCTGTAGGGAAAATTTTCTATATATATATAAAAAAAACTATAGGCAATTTTCCCTGTACTCGTGTCTATTTTTCTTAGCAGTCTTATGTGCATATTTGAATTATAACATTTAAATTGCAAGTCAATCTATTTAAAATAAATACGTATAGAAATATAACGTAATAGACTTTGTTTTTCGTTTTTTGTCATAGGGTAATCAGTTTGTTTTCGATTTTGAATGTCCTTTTTATTATCTTGGAGTGCAGTATTTTTGTTATTTTTTTTTGTTTCTTTCGCCTCTCTTTTGCATCAGGACACGCGCATTTTCGGACTAGAAAATAACATAACAAAATAGTAGCCATGACAAATAAATAGTTTTCAGTGTAATATTGAACAAATCTCTATAATAGTGTGGCGTGGTCAGTTACATCAAAGAGATGATGGTCAATACTTAATCAGTTTAATGATCTTTTATCTTGATTAATGTGACATTTTATACGGAATATGGGTTGCACAGTAGAGTTGCAATAACATTGATAAGTTTATCAAAATATGCTAAGACCATAAAGTAATGTTTAGTCTAAATGTTAATAGCACGATCTTGTGAGAAACTTTATATTGGTAAGGAGTAGCTTGAAAAAAATTAAAAACAACACGTTTAATAATTTCATGCGTCCGATGCGCTTTTCTGGATTTACCTTCATCAGGAACGCTCAAAGCCAAACATTTGAAATCCGAGGGATGTAAAAGTACCGAAACAGTTGAAGTAACAAGGTGTTTGCACGAATGTTAATTGGAAATTATAATTGTGAACCTTTATATATATTATACATGTACTGTTATATGAAGATCTATAAACATTAAACATGTGAACATTAAATAGACTTAGTTATAGACAGTAATGAGCTAATGGAGAAACATTACATTATTGCTGGTTCCCTATGCTAACGGGCAAAACATGGAGTAATCGATCCCGGATACATAGATCCGAAAAATGACTAGTTACAAAACACACATAATAAAGACCCAATACAATAGATAAATAAATTGATTATCGGTCAACATTGTAAACGAATGAACAGCGTATATAATGTATAAGCAAAAACAATGTGTGCAAATAATTCTGTTACAACACACTAGGACAATGACACAGGAATGAAATGAAAGTTTGTATGTTTACAGAAATTTAACAAACTCAATACATTTTAACTTGCTTCTTATAACGGGCATATTATACCCACTTTGAACAGACCAGTCTTTGTTGTTGCTTCTAAATTGCGTTTGCTTGCCATAGAAATAGCAAATATCTAGTAAGTCGTTTGTTTTAACTAACCAGAGATCGTCTGACGTCCTCCTGTACTACGCGGGACCAGAACGACACCACTAATGCGGTTGTATATGGAAGTAATACAATATAATCAGTAGACCTGAGTTCTTGACTAGAAAATCCATATAAATAGGACAAGACAATTGCTTGATATCATTTGATGTTCTTATTAGTTCTTTCTGACCCCAAGAATGACTAGTGTATAGAAATAAGGACATCTCTTGGTTTTCTTTAGACCGACAGTATAAATCTTTCATGCCAAAGTGGGACGTCTAATTGGCTGTACTTTTGGATGTTTCGATTCGCATCCGGTCAGAATAGGGACGTTAAATCCGATGCCTCGTTTAAAGAGAGTACCAAACTCGTTGCACTTTAAGAACCCTAAGCACCCGTAGGTGACCTGTTGTAGAGCTAAATGTTTTTCCCTATCCAATATATTCTCACTTTCCAGTGACATCTAAAATGTCTCGCTTTTTATTCCTGTCGCCTCCTTTTACAGGTCATACCTATTGTATTTATTGTAATTTAGTTCTACTCCTGAACATTAATGAAATATTCGCCACTAGACGTAAAACAATCAATAATCAACTTCAGTTCTCCCTTTAGCTTGTCTGCTCTAGCTTCATACATACGAGGAGTAATTGGTATGTTCCTGCGACATACTATAAGCTATTAGAGAAATAAATAGTGGTCAGTCCGTCTGGATCTGAAGTTTTTTCAACAAACATACTTATTTCATACAAAACTTCAATAATGTTTGTCATGTCGAGGATTTATGAAATTATTTAAATGATAACCCTTTTGTATTGTTATTTTTGCCTTTTACAATTTTCAAGAACATATTTTGTAAACTCATATACTAGAAGTTAATAGATTCCTTACGGCGAACGCTTCATACACTGAGAAGTATTACTTTAATCATTGAATCACTTTACCTGTTTGAAAAAGAGCAAAATTACGGCGGAAGACAGCAAGACAGGTGTTCTATCCTAATTTCACCCTTTTTTAAATATAGGTGCCCAAAAGACAAACTAGACTGGTGTTAATGAAATAAAATATATTGAATTGAGTTAACCTTATTACTCTTTATCGCTTGAGGTATACCAGAAAAACTTGCCTGTTTTATTTCTCACATGTAATCGTGTAAAGCAAAGCTTTACTGGTTCTTTTATTTTCTAACTGCGGCCGCTTTCACCTGTATTCGAGAGATAGTGTATCCGAGATATCTACACAATTCGACTACTCTTTACAAAGGATTCTGTTCTTTGAAAGATAATGTATCCAGAAATATCTAAACAATTAGACTACTCTTTACAAAGGATTTTGTTCTTTGAGAGAGAAAGTGTATCCGAAGATATATAAACTACTAGTATTCGACTACTCTTTAAAAAGGATGTTGTTCTATGAGATAGATAGTGTATGCAGACATATCTAAATAATTCGACTACTCTTTACAAAGGATTTTGTTTTTGGAGAGAGATAGTGTATCCGAAGATATCTAACCTATTCGACTACTCTTTAAAAAGGATGTTGTTCTATGAGATAGATAGTGTATGCAGACATATCTAAATAATTCGACTACTCTTTACAAAGGATTTTGTTCTTTGAGAGAGATAGTGTATCCAGAGATATCTAAACAATTCGACTACTCTTTACAAAGGATTTTGTTCTTTGAGATAGATAGTGTATCCAGAGATATCTACACAATTCGACTACTCTTTGCAAAGGATTTTGTTTTTGGAGAGAGATAGTGTATCCGAAGATATCTAAACTATTCGACTACTCTTTAAAAAGGATGTTGTTCTATGAGATAGATAGTGTATGCAGACATATCTAAATAATTTGTCTACTCTTTACAAAGGATTTTGTTCTTTGAGATAGATAGTGTATCCAGAGATATCTACACAATTCGACTACTCTTTACAAAGTATTATGTTCTTTGAGAAAGATAGTGTATCCAGAGATATCTAAACAATTCGACTACCCTTTACAAAGGATTTTGTTTTGGAGAGAGATATTGTATCCAGAGATATCTAAACAATTCGACTACTCTTTACAAAGGATTTTGTTTTTGGAGAGAGATAGTGTATCCAGAGATATCTAAACAATTCGACTACTCTTTACAAAGGATTTTGGAGAGAGATAGTGTATCCAGAGATATCTAAACAATTCGACTACTCTTTACAAAGGATTTTGTTTTTGGAGAGAGATAGTGTATCCGAAGATATCTAAACTATTCGACTACTCTTTAAAAAGGATGTTGTTCTATGAGATAGATAGTGTATGCAGACATATCTAAATAATTCGACTACTTTTTACAAAGGATTTTGTTCTTTGAGATAGATAGTGTATCCAGAGATATCTACACAATTCGACTACTCTTTACAAAGTATTTTGTTCTTTGAGAAAGATAGTGTATCCAGAGATATCTAAACAATTCGACTTCTCTTTACAAAGGATTTTGTTTTTGGAGAGAGATAGTGTATCCAGAGATATCTAAACAATTCGACTACTCTTTATAAAGGATTTTGTTTTAGGAGAGAGATAGTGTATCCAGAGATATCTAAACAATTCGACTACTCTTTACAACGGATTTTGTTTTTGGAGAGAGATAGTGTATCCAGAGATATCTAAACAATTCGACTTCTCTTTACAAAGGATTTTGTTTTTGGAGAGAGATAGTGTATCCAGAGATATCTAAACAATTCGACTACTCTTTACAAAGGATTTTGTTTTTGGAGAGAGATAGTGTATCCAGAGATATCAACAAAGTTCGACTACTCTTTAAAAAGTATTTTGTTCTTTGAGTTACATGGTGATGAAATTCTGCTACTTTAGCACTAATAAACAAACATATCTTGGTAACTTGATTCACGTGTTTCCACGAGGTACAAGGTCTTTCTCTTAATATTAAACGAACCTTTTATTTGGCTTTCTAATATAAAAATAAAGATATATTTTTTAATTACGATGTCGGACGAATGGGTTGTCCAACCATTGGGATGTCGGACCAATGAGTTGTCGGACTAGTGGGGTGTCGGCCTATTGGGATGTGGAATATCGGGGCTTTTTTTTAAAAGCTAGCAGTCTCATAGCTGATGAAAAGTGAAAATGAAATTCCTTTGCATTGTAGTTTAATTCGTCCTGAATAGCTTTGTATATAAATTGTAGTGGATTACAAAAGTTAAAAGGATAAAACAATTTTTAAGATTTTTCATCTTCTTTTTTAGGGGGAATGTATAAACACTAGACGAAAAAAGGGGGAGGAAGGGGGAGATGAAGGTATTTCGTAATTATCTGCATAAAAAAGTAAAATAACAAAAATACCGAACTCCAAGGAAAATTCAAATCGGAAAGTTTCTTATCAAATGGCAAAATTAAAAGCTCAAACACATCAAACGAATGGAAAACAACTGTCATATTCCATATCAACAAACGACAACTACTGAACATCAGATTCCTGACTTAGGACAGGTGCAAACAATTGCAGTAGGTTTAAACGTTTTAATGTTACCAAACCTTACTTGCATATATAGATATTATTTGGAAGGCAAATTAATTGATTTATAAAACCTTTGAATATAGTTCGATAAAATAGGCGACTGCAATTTAGATAGCTGTAAGGTGGGTAGTTTTATACTGGTCAGTGAAACAATTTTGGAAGTGAGCAAATATAAAAATTAACAAATAAAATTAGTTCCCTGCTAAAGAAAAACATTTCTAATGTCATCCATGGTTATATATCTATACGTGTTACTTAAAAATCCCTATGACATTTAATTTTTTCGTACTGTGGAAAATGTTTGATATAAACTACATTCTTGTGAAGTAAATAAATCATGAGATTTGATACTGCCCTAATCTTCTCTCAAACTAGTATATAACAGACTGTTTATGCTTTTCAAAATTTTACCTTACCTTGCTATACGATCATCTTCACTGTAGCAGAAGAAGTGATCTCTATCCAGTTCATTGCATTGAATTATAGAAATGAAAAAGCCACCGAGTAAACATTAATTTTTCCACATAATATTCTTTCAAAAAAAACCTATCTGGGTCATCGGTTTTCATTACAGTTAAGTGACTGTGTTTTTCTTAAATGTATTAAACATGTTGAAATTCTTTAAAAACAATTCAGATTATTTTCATGACACACTACTGCAGCTGTTGTTTTGCCAAAATAACATTGAACATACTAACTAGAATATTATGTCATTGTCAATTTTAAGATGGAAGACAAGATACGGGTCAGACGTAACTGTATCTGTTGTATCCTTTATGTCAAGTTTGATGGGATATATGCGTTCTACATTGTCAACAAACGAATATTTTAGTGGGAGGATACATATAAGATATAATTTTCTCCTGTGGTTCGTGAATATTGGGAAGTTTCATTAAAAGTTCAAATGATTATTATGTTGTTTTTATGAAATCGTGTTGTTTTTATATAGTGCTGACTAAATTAGTTGAAGACATAAAAACCAACAATATAATGAATTAATTAATTGATATAAAACCCATTAACAATCATCGATTAAAATATTTACATATAATTGTGTAGCAAGAACATTGTAGTAATTCATCATTTTTGTTTGTTTGTTTTGTTTTAAAGAAATAAAACCTATTTGTTTTTCACATGATTGTAATTTCACCCTATATTCAGTACAAACATATTTGTCACAATGTTAAGGTAATAAGAGAACATAAATAACAGTTATTTCAAATCGTTATCTTTACAAAAAGTTGATAATTTTTGAAAATTTTCGATAAGTCTATAAATCATCTGTAGGGAAAATTTTCTATATATATATAAAAAAAACTATAGGCAATTTTCCCTGTACTCGTGTCTATTTTTCTTAGCAGTCTTATGTGCATATTTGAATTATAACATTTAAATTGCAAGTCAATCTATTTAAAATAAATACGTATAGAAATATAACGTAATAGACTTTGTTTTTCGTTTTTTGTCATAGGGTAATCAGTTTGTTTTCGATTTTGAATGTCCTTTTTATTATCTTGGAGTGCAGTATTTTTGTTATTTTTTTTTGTTTCTTTCGCCTCTCTTTTGCATCAGGACACGCCCATTTTCGGACTAGAAAATAACATAACAAAATAGTAGCCATGACAAATAAATAGTTTTCAGTGTAATATTGAACAAATCTCTATAATAGTGTGGCGTGGTCAGTTACATCAAAGAGATGATGGTCAATACTTAATCAGTTTAATGATCTTTTATCTTGATTAATGTGACATTTTATACGGAATATGGGTTGCACAGTAGAGTTGCAATAACATTGATAAGTTTATCAAAATATGCTAAGACCATAAAGCAATGTTTAGTCTAAATTAAGAACAGATGTTAATAGCACGATCTTGTGAGAAACTTTATATTGGTAAGGAGTAGCTTGAAAAAAATTAAAAACAACACGTTTAATAATTTCATGCGTCCGATGCGCTTTTCTGGATTTACCTTCATCAGGAACGCTCAAAGCCAAACATTTGAAATCCGAGGGATGTAAAAGTACCGAAACAGTTGAAGTAACAAGGTGTTTGCACGAATGTTAATTGGAAATTATAATTGTGAACCTTTATATATATTATACATGTACTGTTATATGAAGATCTATAAACATTAAACATGTGAACATTAAATAGACTTAGTTATAGACAGTAATGAGCTAATGGAGAAACATTACATTATTGCTGGTTCCCTATGCTAACGGGCAAAACATGGAGTAATCGATCCCGGATACATAGATCCGAAAAATGACTAGTTACAAAACACACATAATAAAGACCCAATACAATAGATAAATAAATTGATTATCGGTCAACATTGTAAACGAATGAACAGCGTATATAATGTATAAGCAAAAACAATGTTTGCAAATAATTCTGTTACAACACACTAGGACAATGACACAGGAATGAAATGAAAGTTTGTATGTTTACAGAAATTTAACAAACTCAATACATTTTAACTTGCTTCTTATAACGGGCATATTATATCCACTTTGAACAGACCAGTCTTTGCTGTTGCTTCTAAATTGCGTTTGCTTGCCATAGAAATAGCAAATATCTAGTAAGTCGTTTGTTTTAACTAACCAGAGATCGTCTGACGTCCTCCTGTACTACGCGGGACCAGAACGACACCACTAATGCGGTTGTATATGGAAGTAATACAATATAATCAGTAGACCTGAGTTCTTGACTAGAAAATCCATATAAATAGGACAAGACAATTGCTTGATATCATTTGATGTTCTTATTAGTTCTTTCTGACCCCAAGAATGACTAGTGTATAGAAATAAGGACATCTCTTGGTTTTCTTTAGACCGACAGTATAAATCTTTCATGCCAAAGTGGGACGTCTAATTGGCTGTACTTTTGGATGTTTCGATTCGCAGCCGGTCAGAATAGGGACGTTAAATCCGATGCCTCGTTTAAAGAGAGTACCAAACTCGTTGCACTTTAAGAACCCTAAGCACCCGTAGGTGACCTGTTGTAGAGCTAAATGTTTTTCCCTATCCAATATATTCTCACTTTCCAGTGACATCTAAAATGTCTCGCTTTTTATTCCTGTCGCCTCCTTTTACAGGTCATACCTATTGTATTTATTGTAATTTAGTTCTACTCCTGAACATGAATGAAATATTCGCCACTAGACGTAAAACAATCAATAATCAACTTCAGTTCTCCCTTTAGCTTGTCTGCTCTAGCTTCATACATACGATGAGTAATTGGTATGTTCCTGCTACATACTATAAGCTATTAGAGAAATAAATAGTGGTCAGTCCGTCTGGATCTGAAGTTTTTTCAACAAACATACTTATTTCATACAAAACTTCAATAATGTTTGTCATGTCGAGGATTTATGAAATTATTTAAATGATAACCCTTTTGTATTGTTATTTTTGCCTTTTACAATTTTCAAGAACATATTTTGTAAACTCATATACTAGAAGTTAATAGATTCCTTACGGCGAACGCTTCATACACTGAGAAGTATTACTTTAATCATTGAATCACTTTACCTGTTTGAAAAAGAGCAAAATTACGGCGGAAGACAGCAAGACAAGTGTTCTATCCTAATTTCACCCTTTTTTAAATATAGGTGCCCAAAAAGACATACTAGACTGGTGTTAATGAAATAAAATATATTGAATTGAGTTAACCTTATTACTCTTTATCGCTTGAGTTATACCAGAAAAACTTGCCTGTTTTATTTCTCACATGTAATCGTGTAAGCAGCAAAGCTTCACTGGTTCTTTTATTTTCTAACTGCGGCCGCTTTCACCTGTATTCGAGAGATAGTGTATCCGAGATATCTACACAATTCGACTACTCTTTACAAAGGATTCTGTTCTTTGAAAGATAATGTATCCAGAAATATCTAAACAATTAGACTACTCTTTACAAAGGATTTTGTTCTTTGAGAGAGAAAGTGTATCCGAAGATATATAAACTACTAGTATTCGACTACTCTTTAAAAAGGATGTTGTTCTATGAGATAGATAGTGTATGCAGACATATCTAAATAATTCGACTACTCTTTACAAAGGATTTTGTTTTTGGAGAGAGATAGTGTATCCGAAGATATCTAACCTATTCGACTACTCTTTACAAAGGATTTTGTTCTTTGAGAGAGATAGTGTATCCAGAGATATCTAAACAATTCGACTACTCTTTACAAAGGATTTTGTTCTTTGAGAGATAGTGTATCCAGAGATATCTAAACAATTCGACTACTCTTTACAAAGGATTTTGTTCTTTGAGATAGATAGTGTATCCAGAGATATCTACACAATTCGACTACTCTTTGCAAAGGATTTTGTTTTTGGAGAGAGATAGTGTATCCGAAGATATCTAAACTATTCGACTACTCTTTAAAAAGAATGTTGTTCTATGAGATAGATAGTGTATGCAGACATATCTAAATAATTTGTCTACTCTTTACAAAGGATTTTGTTCTGTGAGAGAGATAGTGTATCCAGAGATATCTAAACAATTCGACTACTCTTTACAAAGGATTTTGTTCTTTGAGATAGATAGTGTATCCAGAGATCTACACAATTCGACTACTCTTTACAAAGTATCATGTTCTTTGAGAAAGATAGTGTATCCAGAGATATCTAAACAATTCGACTACTCTTTACAAAGGATTTTGTTTTTGGAGAGAGATATTGTATCCAGAGATATCTAAACAATTCGACTACTCTTTACAAAGGATTTTGTTTTTGGAGAGAGATAGTGTATCCAGAGATATCTAAACAATTCGACTACTCTTTACAAAGGATTTTGGAGAGAGATAGTGTATCCAGAGATATCTAAACAATTCGACTACTCTTTACAAAGGATTTTGTTTTTGGAGAGAGATAGTGTATCCGAAGATATCTAAACTATTCGACTACTCTTTAAAAAGGATGTTGTTCTATGAGATAGATAGTGTATGCAGACATATCTAAATAATTCGATTACTTTTTACAAAGGATTTTGTTCTTTGAGATAGATAGTGTATCCAGAGATATCTACACAATTCGACTACTCTTTACAAAGTATTTTGTTCTTTGAGAAAGATAGTGTATCCAGAGATATCTAAACAATTCGACTTCTCTTTACAAAGGATTTTGTTTTTGGAGAGAGATAGTGTATCCAGAGATATCTAAACAATTCGACTACTCTTTACAAAGGATTTTGTTTTAGGAGAGAGATAGTGTATCCAGAGATATCTAAACAATTCGACTACTCTTTACAAAGGATTTTGTTTTAGGAGAGAGATAGTGTATCCAGAGATATCTAAACAATTCGACTACTCTTTACAAAGGATTTTGTTTTTGGAGAGAGATAGTGTATCCAGAGATATCTAAACAATTCGACTACTCTTTACAAAGGATTTTGTTCTTTGAGAGAGATAGTGTATCCAGAGATATCTAAACAATTCGACTACTCTTTACAAAGGATTTTGTTCTTTGAGAGATAGTGTATCCAGAGATATCTAAACAATTCGACTACTCTTTACAAAGGATTTTGTTCTTTGAGATAGATAGTGTATCCAGAGATATCTAAACAATTCGACTACTCTTTACAAAGGATTTTGTTTTTGGAGAGAGATAGTGTATCCAGAGATATCTAAACAATTCGACTACTCTTTACAAAGGATTTTGTTTTTGGAGAGAGATAGTGTATCCAGAGATATCAACAAAGTTCGACTACTCTTTAAAAAGTATTTTGTTCTTTAAGTTACATGGTGATGAAATTCTGCTACTTTAGCACTAATAAACAAACATATCTTGGTAACTTGATTCACGTGTTTCCACGAGGTACAAGGTCTTTCTCTTAATATTAAACGAACCTTTTATTTGGCTTTCTAATATAAAAATAAAGATATATTTTTTAATTACGATGTCGGACGAATGGGTTGTCCAACCATTGGGATGTCGGACCAATGAGGTGTCGGACTAGTGGGGTGTCGGCCTATTGGGATGTGGAATATCGGGGCTTTTTTTTAAAAGCTAGCAGTCTCATAGCTGATGAAAAGTGAAAATGAATTTCCTTTGCATTGTAGTTTAATTCGTCCTGAATAGCTTTGTATATAAATTGTAGTGGATTACAAAAGTTAAAAGGATAAAACAATTTTTAAGATTTTTCATCTTCTTTTTTAGGGGGAATGTATAAACACTAGACGAAAAAAGGGGGAGGAAGGGGGAGATGAAGGTATTTCGTAATTATCTGCATAAAAAAGTAAAATAACAAAAATACCGAACTCCAAGGAAAATTCAAATCGGAAAGTTTCTTATCAAATGGCAAAATTAAAAGCTCAAACACATCAAACGAATGGAAAACAACTGTCATATTCCTGACTTGGTACAGGTATTTCCTTATGTAGAAAATTGTGGATTTAATCTGGTTTAGGCAAATTTTGTTGTTGTTGAAGATATTATGTAGTATAATGTAATGATATGCCCATTGTAGATATCTTGTAGGATATTGTAATGCTATGCCCATTGTAGATATCATGTAAGATATTGTAATGATATGTCCATTGTAGATATTATGTAGGATAGTGTCATGATATGCCCATTGTGGATATCATGTAGGATATTGTAATGATATGTTCATTGTAGATATCATGTAGGATATTGTAATGATTTGCTCATTGTAGATTTCATGTAGGATATTGTAATGATATGTCCATTGTAGATATCATGTAGGATATTGTAATGATATGTCCATTGTAGATATCATGTAGGATATTGTAATGATATGGCCATAGTAGATATCATGTAGGATAATGTAATGATATGTCCATTGTAGATATCATGTAGGATATTGTAATGATATGTCCATTGTAGATATCATGTAGGATATTGTAATGATATGTCCATTGAATATATCATGTAGGATATTGCAATGATATGTCCATTGTAGATATCATGTAGGATATTGTAATATGTCCATTGTAGATATCATGTAGGATATTCTAATGATATGCCCATTGTAGATATCATGTAGGATAATGTAATGATATGCCCATTGTAGATATCATGTAGGATATTGTAATGATATGTCCATTGTAGATATCATGTAGGATAATGCAGTGATATGCCCATTGTAGAAGACAACGTACTATGTGTCGTTTAATTGGGTTGCTGTCTTAATTACTTATATATACTTCACATCTTCCTTTAGTTATACACAGAAATTAAGCATCGCTTGAAATATGTGAACAACATGTATAATTGCTGATGGTCTGAGAGGCCTTTTTTCATCTTATTTCCCCTTTGACTTTTTTTTTTCGTCTTCCGTTCTTCAACTTCTGCTATCTTGGTAGAGAGTTCAACCCTTTGTTTAAGATATCCATGTTAATCAATACTATATATAACAGAAAATAAAACTGATTTGGATATCTTCGTTTTTCAATTTATGTGTTGCCTTTTGGTTATCTAACTTATAAGACAAAAGTATGCGCGGTGTGTTCCTTTGTTCATATACGTTACAATTTTGATAACTCTAAACACTAAACGACTGGATAAAATGTGGAATAATCACATGACTTTTGTGCGTTTTTAAAAATTACAAATTTGCAGGAGCGTTGGCTATATAAAGATATGTGTTTACTATTTTTATCCTGTGTACAGATAAGCACGATTGATAATCATGACGATTTTAAGATAACTATATCATGTATATATTAAAGAATTCACACCCGACATTCTGCAGGATTGAAAGACAATTACTAGGTTTTCGACTTTGCCCACCCAATCGTCGTTAACTATTATGGTGTCAGTAACATCGTCCAAGCAGGTGGTAAGAAAGCATTCAGTTCGAAGACTGTGCAGCATTATTCAACTTTTAATACCGACTCCCGCGAGACCATAAATGTGTATCGAATAATCTTTGATTGTGGTAAGTGAGAAACCTTTTAAAGAATAATTGCGAACCATTTTACAAGTAACAAATCAAGATAATGAAAATTGGTACCAATTTTCTCAATTTGATAAAAATCGAATTACTCCATAAAAGGTCATTTTCAGTGACCTTTCAGCATCCAATCAAATCTTTCCCTTGAAAAGTTTCTGTTATTATCTACGTCGCCAACGGTGTAAACAGGTCTAGTAACCGCTCCATTCAGTCCGTCAATCCGACCAAAAGACTTGAGATAAAAACAAAAGTTTAATTTTGAACCCAGATTAGGACCAACTTGAAAACTGGCCCAAAAATGAAAAATCTAAATACATGCCTAGATTTAACATATAAAAAAACTCTTTGAATTCAATTTTTGTTAAAATCAAACTAAGTTTAATTTTGGACCTTTTGGACCTTAATGTGAGCAAATTTGAACACTGGGCCCAAAATAAAAAATCTAAGTTACACGGTTATATTCAGCATATTAAAGAACCCGAAGAATTCAAGACTTTGAATTAAACCGCATTGAAATTGGTCAAGAAATAAGCAAGGTATACAAAGTAATAGTAAGAATAGTATTGTTTTTTGCCCCTTTTTCATAAGGTTGCTGCAGGGTAAATATTGCATTTATTTTAAAGTGGCAACTAAAAATTAATCATTGCATGGAAGGCAATATTATGGATTGGAGATGACATATTTTCTTGTTTCCATTATTGTAGTTGGTTCTACAACTTCAGTTATGGACAAAGGAAGATAAGTCCGATTTTAAAATAGGGTTATGAATGAAATAAATAACACATTTATGCGAAGAACAGAGCATTTGTGTAATGTGCAATCCGATGTTGTTTGGGCTATTGTCTTAGGTAATGAATATTGATAAGTTTTATGCGCACGCATTTCTTGCTGATCTTGAAGCACTTGACAATTTTGCTCAAAGGATTATTCAATTAATTTTGATTTTCTTAATTTCTACCTCTTCCCTAACCACCACCCTTTTAAACTACTAAAACTCGCAAGGAAGTTTATGAAAATATTTTTTTTTAGAAAATTCATGTTATTAAGTTACTTTGTTTAGTTAATGGATCTTGAGTACAATGCAACATTTTAGTTTTATATAGGTATATTGTTTATCTTATATCTGTTACTTTTATTAAATTCATATGTATGTCTCTGTAAGGGGGGAAATTTTTGGTCTCCATCTTGCTTATCATTATAGTTGTTGTAAATAAATATGAAAGTAGAAATAAAATAGCGCCACAAATGGTGGCACAAATTTTGCCAATAAGATGTTTGGTTTTTTATTTAAAAGAGAAGCGAACAGAGCTTGCTGCATGAATACAAAATAGTAGATATGTTAAGTGTATATAGTTATTTCTACAGGATGTCAATGGAGGAGCATAAATACTAGTATATTTTTTACTTTAACAATGACATCATTGATATTTTTAGAACATACACCAAATTCATGCACAATTTTTGAAATTTTCTTTATGGTCATACACATACTCATTATTTTGTAAGTTGAATATCTGAGTATTAATAAATTTCTTGAATTAAAAATAGCCTTCCATCATTGGCTGAATATCCATTGCTAGTAATCAACCTTTAAAATGTACCACAAACAAATGCTGTACTGAATAAGCCAATTCCTAAAACAATAGTGATTAAACAATGTTAACAATGTCATAATCATTAGTTACATTACAAAAATATACTACTTGCTATAAATTCTCGTAATTTTGTCTTTTTTCTCATTAAAAATAAACTATTTTCGCTACAGAGGTCACCAAGATAGAACCATAAAAAGCGGCTCTGGCTGTAATATCTCTGGATCGGTACTCTAGATTGGAATGGAGATTTCAGCGAGTACATACAATAAAGTACCTGCTGGTCTGTGTTCATTATATTCATTGCAATCAATCCTTCAACTGCTTTTTTATAATCTTCAACCAAAAGAAGTAAGTACTGAGGTCTACCAATGAATAATCCACCTGCTAAAAATACACTATTACTAAACATGATTTGTTTTGGCGTCATGTCGACGTATTTATCAATCTGTACAAATGCTATATGATCGTCTTTGATATTTTGTGGAGGTTTTAATGAAAAAATACCTTTTTCATTGCCTCTAAAATAACCTAAGTCTATCCATGCTAAATATTTTGTGTTTACTAATTTTTCTTTTATCACCTTCTGAATAAGATCATACTTTACGTGCATGGCACACGAATATGAAGCCATGACTGTATTCGGATACCATTTTGGATAGTCTGATTGATTGTAAATTTTCTCAATTTTTGGTTTTAATCCAAATGCCCAAAATTCATTTTGCTTTCTTAAAAATATTCTGGTCATATGATCTGGAAAATGAGATCGTTCTAATTTAAATTTTATTGCTAAATCCTCTAAATCAGTGTAGAGAATAATGTCGTTGTACACAAAAGCGTAATTTTTCATCCACCTGTAATATGTATGTGTATTGAATGTTTTGAAAGGACCTTTCACGATTTTTCCAAGATTAAAATAAGCTGTAACAAATGTTATTTCCTTGCTTTGATTTCGACTTGAATACTCCTCTGATTCTTCCAACAGATTTGGAGGTATAGGCTCCTGAAAATAAAAATATCAGACAGGTAATATTTAAATATAATACCTTTATTGAGCACAAATTACACCCATAAGAGGGTCAAATGCATAATAACAATTACATGTATAACCAACAATATAATGATGAAATTTACATTTACATAAAAATAAAACAAAATATCAAACACACAACACAACAAATGACCTCAAGTGCCTCATGTCCTCAGTTCCATAGACTGTTAAATACAGGAGCCTACAGATTTCACTTGCTGACTAGTAGTTCGATTTAGAATATGTTTCATTTTATTATCAGAAAAATCTTTGTATTGGGTTTTTAAATCGTTAAAAAAGACATGTCTTGAATCATTATTTATTTTACATAATAAAACGAAATGGGATTCATCATCCAGAACTGTGCACTTATTACAAAGTCTTTGAGGTCGTGGACTATTTTATATCTTCCAGTTTCAATAGCGAGGGAATGATCACTAATTCTAAATTTGCATACTTATAAGTCTTCTTAGTAACAACATTTGGGAATGTCAAATAAAATTGTTGTTTATATTCAGTTTTTATATGCTTAAACAAAAGAAGTTTACTATTTTTGATCAAGAGATGATATCTTATTGTGATATATTTCATATAGTAACAGCATACTGACGTCCTCAAGTCAACAAAACACCACTTGATAGATGTTTTCTTCTAATTCTTTGACAATTTAACCCTTTCTGAACCCATTGCATAAAACAATTTAATCAACGTGTGGTTTCCGATGATCTCAGAAGATGATTGGTTGAGATTAAGGGTCACAACCTTTATCCTTGATAGAGATTTGCTGCTCACAAGAGGTACTAAACCAAGAGTTCCAAGTGGTGAAGTTGACATCATCCCTTTGCATATTTTACGGACGCCATCACGAGTTGGTTGACCGTTATGAAATATCTGTTTTATAGATGACGACGGTTATGTTCCAATTGTCGTAACTTTTTCCCGAATGTGACCTTCCGAATTAGACTTATCACCGGATGTGTACTAAAATGAGCAACACGACGGGTGCCACATGTGGAGCAGAATCTGCTTACCCATCCGGAGCACCTGATATCGCCCCCAGTGTTTGGTTGGGTTCGTGTTGCTCAGACTTTGGTTTTCTATGTTGTGTTTTGTGTGCTGTTGTTCGTCTGTGTGTCGTTTTTTCCTTTTTTAGCCATGGCGTTGTCAGTTTATTTTCGACTTGCGAGATTGAATGTTCCTTTGGTATCTTAAGATTTCGCCTCTCTTTTATCAGCTCACTGAATGAATCGAAATATACTAACAGGTGTTATAAAAATTGACAACTTTGTGGAATGTGGAATGCACTCGAAAGGGATTTTCGTTTATCAAAAATGAAAATTTATTTGATAATCATTAGAGAAACAGATTCTTACATAGTTACTCGTGGATTATCGGATTTATCCAATCTAGATAGTTGAAATGGAGGCTCGGACTTTAAAATTCGATAATTTAACTATCTCGATAGGATAAATCCTATAATCCACTGATACCGATGTAAGAATCTATATTTAACAAACCCTGCAGACATTTTCTTTAAAAAAAAATCTTGATTTTTCTTAACATAAATTAAATTCTCCACCTATACTTGCTCTTACTAAATCATATAATAGTGACCGATGTCCTTTTAAAAAATGATTATAATTTCTCTTGGTTTCTTCATACCAAAGTTTATGATAAAGGAGGTGAGCTTAAGGCGCTATTTGAGCTAAAAAATGAAGTATTACAAAATCAGGTAATTTTGGCTTAAAGATAATTGTTAGTATGTGATCAGGATAAACTGTAAGATTTTGAGATATTACAAATATTCATTGAGATTGTATGGTAAAAAATTAGCATAGATCCAATTTATCTACAAAATTAACAATTGTAGATTTTTACACATATTTGCAACAACAAAAATATTTATATGAAATGTGTTGGTCATATTGGAATAAACAAAGTGGTAAATTATTTAGTTGGTTGACCAAAATCTATGTATTTTCCAAGAAAAAACATGAAGAAGGGAATATCCATGACATCACAACTGCATTTATTGTGACGTCATGGATGGAAACATTCCTGTTTTTTCTATTTTGTTTTACCTCAGCTTTAAATCAGACAAAAATGGAAACCTTAAATCTAAAATTCAAATTTAGGTAAAAAATTAGGCCAAATGAGGCTCTTATCGTACCCTGCCCATTGTCATTCCCTTTGATTCATGCTGATGTTCTGTTTTGTTTCTCAGTTGGTTGTATAAACCCATGTTTACAGTGATATATCAGAATTCAATGAATGAAATTTTGTTATAACTAAAACATTTTTGCAGCTAAGATATAAACATTGTTATAATTATATTGGTCAAAGTTTATACCAAATATAAATATCTATTGAGAAGTATGACTCTGTCTGCAGGGATTTGATACAAAGCAGAATTTCATCCAGCTTGAGGCTTGAATGAGATTACAATAAACAGTAAATTGTCATATAGTTGCTATCAGCAATTTTGTATCTTTTCTGAACTTGAAACTGTACTCATACGGTGATGTTGTTTACCGATCCCAGACATTTATATACGATCCGGGTATCAATCCTTTGAATAAACTTATTCTATAGTGCGTAATAACATTTTGTGAGGGAATTCGATAGTTGCTATACTACGGTTCGTTTCAACGCACTTTATGACAATACCACTATACCAATCAGAATGATTTTTTTTTGCAGTGTTTTAAGAAATGATTTTACTTTGTGTCCATTGTTATTTGCAAAACATTAAATGTTTAAAAAGGGCGTATTTTCTGTATAAAGTCAATAATTATGTAGACTTTTGACGCCCAAACTTTCTATTGCCTTAAATACGCAAATGAAAGTTCCGAAAACTATACCAATACAGATCGACATGTTTTTGAAATTATTGTAAAACATTTGGTTGACAAATTTTTATTCGTTATTGCAAAAAAATAATTTAAAATATCTGTCATTTTCTCCCTACCCAGTTTACCCCTATTACTTATTTTGATGTAGACCGGTCATTGTTTTTGAATCTTACGCAATTTGATTGGATTAAGTTATTATTAGTTTACCTTCAAAATGTTTAGTTTTTGCATACACGTGTGTTGATTAAATCAGAACATGCATGAATGTGTACAGTAACTTAAATGACCTTCAAACTGGACACTGTACGAGTCCATATTATTTTTTATCAATGAAACTGAAGGCATGAAAGGTAAGAATTGCCACTTCTTATATTTTCACAAAATTTTTCACATATAGAGTATATAAGTTATTTTTTAATAGTCTATTCCGGAGAAAAAAAGAGAAAATTTATAAATTAGACGTTTTATTCCATTACACAAGTCATTTTTCGAAGAGAAATGCCGAAATACATTTTACGCACGGCTACGCCAGGTAAAATTATTGTTTATCTCAACAAAAAGAAAAGATAAACATTTTTCAATCTCATTATAATGTTATAATTACAATTAATCCCAAACAAAAGTAGTCAGTAAATAAAGTCAAAATATGTCCGATCTGCCTATTTTTAAACATCAAAATTCAATACGATCGTTTTAAGGTCAATTTCGTCTACCTCACAAAATCTTGTTAGGCACTATAAAAGGTTACCAATTCAACACTATAATTAGATCTTTGAGTATTGTCTTTATTGGTATAAATATTGATTTTGTTATCAGTAAATTAAAATCATACTAAATAGTATTGTTACTCTCACGGTACTACAATCTGTCGATACCTATAATTTGGCATTGTACAAGGTCATGTTTTTCTCTGACTGTTTATCATGTCTTTACACTAAATCCATTGGATGTTGGATGTGTACTGGTTGATATATTAGTTTTACATACATGATTTCTTTTATTAGCTTGTTTTGGCTTTGAACTAGCTGTCAGTAACTGCAAGTACTCTCAGATCTGTACTTTGTGTCTTTTGTTGTAAGATAAGTATAAATACCCTGCCATGTCCGGTCTGTGCTTTTGTTAGATGTGTCTATGCATTGTATCGATCTGATAATTTAAGCCATTTTCAACTGATTTTTATAGTTTGTTCTTATGTTGTGCTGTAACACCACTGTCCCAGGTTACGGGGAGGATTGAGCGCTCACAAACAAGTTAAAAACCGCCACAATCTTTATGTGCCTGTCCTAAGTCTGCAGTCCCAGGAGCCTGCCGTTCAGTGGTTGTCGTTGGTTCATATAATCGAGTTGACGTATTTCTCGTTCATCTCTGTACTATATTCCTTATGATAATGTTGGTTGGTTTATTGTATTATTAGTACGTATATTCGACCATTGTGATTATAAACTTGACGCTGTGATTTGGTATACTAGGTATCTTGGGATTTCGCTAAGTATTATAAGATAAGAAAACGACAGTGAATGTAGGGAGTAATAAAATGATAGTTCTCTTTTTTTATTATTTTTCGCAAAAACAATATTTTGATGACGTGAAGCTTCATACTTCCTATATTTCTTTTATTATCGCATTGTATTACACATATTTTCTTTCACTGTACTACAATTTGTCGCTACCTATAGTTTGGCATTGCACAAAGTCATGTTTTTCTCAGACTGTTAATGACGTCTTTACACTTAATCAATTGGATGTTGGATGTGTACTGATTGATATTTTAGTCTTAGATACATGATTTTTTTTTATTACATGTAGTTGTTATTGGCTTTGAATTAGCTGCCAGTAACTGCGAGTACTCTCAGATCTGCACTTAATGTCTTTTTGTTGTGGGGATGTATAAGTTCCCATCCACGTCCACTCTGTGTTTTTGTTAGTTGTATTTCTATTTGTATCTATCTGATGAGTTAAGCCTTTTTCAACAGATTTTTATAGTTTGTTCTTATGTTATACTGTTACACCACTGTTCCAGGTTAGGAGGAGGGTTGAGCCTTTTATAGTCGACTATACGGTATGCGTTTTTCTCATTGTTGAAGGCCGTACGTTTGCCTATAATTGATTACCTCCACTTCATTTGAACTTTGGTGGATAGTTGTCTCCTTGGCAATCATACCTCATCTACTTATTTTTATGTTTATAGACTACTGTTGATTCAATATTCGATACAATTTCGTAGATTTCGTTAGTATAGATGAACCACAAGTTCAAATGGTCAACAAATATAAATTTATCATAGGATTATATGAAAACTTTTACAAAACCATAAAATCAAGTATCGTAATAGAATTTTTCTTCAAGCCACCAAAATTGGTACCCAAGAAAATAAATATAGTCACAGTAATTGCATAAACGTTGACCTTTCTGATCATACCTTATAGTTGACATCAGTTGACCATCCATCTGTTAATATATAATCTTGGTAACAAACTGTAAAGAAACATACACTAGAAAATATAGCTTTCTACACGAAAAAATATAGCTGTATACACAAGCAAACATAGCAGTTTACACAAGAAATTATAGCTCATTGTGCCTTTTTATGTAGGAGCTTTTTTTTGAATTTATATACAATTTTCTTATTATAAAATTAGGGTAGTAATGATATAAGGAATGGAACTATATTGTCAGCATGGTCCGTTTGCCACTTTCCATCCCTCCCCATCCTAGACAGACACCGACAACAGAATAAAAGGCTCCTGACTTCGGACAAGAACTTAATTGGGTTGAAAATGTATTTGAATGCTACTTCCCTACACACACCTTGGTGTAAAATCACTTCCTGAGAACAAAGTTGTTTTTCACTTGTAATAACGTAAAACGTTGGTAAAAATAACATTATGAATGATTGAGTAATTAAGAAGGTCCCACAAACAAAACAAGATTATCAACATATCGACGATATTCATGCAATAACTACAATGTTAATACAGTAAAATTATGATAGAGTAGTCTTTGAACTAGGACACATTTTTGTTAAGGGGCCAGCTGAAGCCCAACTCCGGGTGCGGGATTTTCTCGCTGTATTGAAGACCCATTGGTGGCCTTCATCTGTTTTCTGCTCTTTGGTCGGGTTGTTGTCACTTTGACACATTCCCCATTTCCATTATCAATTTTATTGATCGATTCATTGATTTGATTTGCTTCAATGGAACTCCGCACGAAAGACATGACCAAGTGAGAGTCCTCTGTTTTTGTTTTTACTAGTCATCTTAATTTCACCAATATATAAAACTACCATAAATTTCCGACAATGGTTCTACATAAAACCATGTGGAAAAGCACATTGGCAGAATTTTCTTTATGTTTATTTAACCCAATGAAATTTTATATTGTTATAACCTTTAATGTTAAGATGTGAAATTTAATTATATTAAACTAAACAGATAACATTGAGAAAACATAGGAAGATGGTTTATTTTCCATCAAATGGGATCACAAAGAGCATATTACAATATAAGACATTGTTTTAGTTGTGATTAAGATTGTGACACGGTGTTGACTACTGTACCACTATTTTGTCATTTTTACCTTTTGATGTCTGTTTGTTTTATTCACGCATCGTTGTCAATATAATGGAATTTGATGCGACTGTCATACAAGTAAGAGGTTTAGCGCTATAAAACCAGGTTTACTCCACCATTTTCTACATAAGAAAATGCCTGTATCAAGTCAGGAATATGACAGTGGTTGTCCATTCTTTTGATGTGTTTGTGCTTTTGATTTTGCCATTTGATTAAGGACTTTCCGTTTTGAATTTTCCTCGGAGTTCAGTATTTTTGTGATTTTACTTTTTAGACAACAACAAAAAAACAATAATCAAGAATACATACAAAGAAAAACAGTTTGAACATATGTGACCCGCCATGACGTTTCCAGGCTAATTGAGGTAAAACATCACTGTGAGAAAAACGCCGTTAACTTATATTAACTTAAATATGTAAAGTTTCGTATGGGTACACACACGTTTGTTTGTATACTGAACTTATGTTTTGATGCCTTTTACATTGCATATGAAACTTATATAGTTTAAAGCTTTAAGCTAAAGCGAACGAACTTATTCATACGAAGAGAAGATGGGGCATTCTGTATATTTTAACATTTAAAATCTCTGTTTCAAAAACATGTCTTTTTTTTATAAGAACTTTTTTCTTCTGTATGCTTTGGTGCATTGTACATTTTCTAATGAATACTTTGTATTCGCAAACATCCTTATCATTAATACAACCTCACTATGTATTCAATATAACATGTATGTGTAACATAGGAACAACCAATAATGTATAATAAAGTTAAACACATTCATACAATATAAGTCATATAGTCTTACGGTTTTTAAGTGTTGTATTTGAATATAAGATTAAACCTTTTTTCCGAGTAGTTTATCTTATTATAATGCATTTTAGTCATCTTTTATACGATATAGTTTTTCATTTGTTTTAATGTCTGACTTTTGAATCTGAAGAGTTAAGCCCTTTTAACTGATTTTTATAGTCGTCTTATGTTGTACTGTTACACCACTCTCACATGCTTGGGAAGGGTTTGGCACAGTCAAACATATTTAGCCATGACTGTTTTCTGCTCTTTGGTCGGCTTGCTGTCTCTTTGACACATTCCTTGTTTCCATTTTTATTCTAAGTTAAACCTTCCCACATTCTGTATGTGCCTGTCCCAAGTCAAGAGCCTGTAATTCAGTGATTGTCGTGTGGTACTGTCTATTATATTTGTTTTTCGTTTATTGTTTTGTACATAAATCAGGCCGTTAGTTTTCTCGTTTGAATTGTTTTACATTTGTCATTTAGGGGCCTTTTTTAGATAACTATGTGGTATGGATTTTGTTCATTGTTGAGGGCCGTACGGTGACCTGTAATGTTAACTTCTACGTCATTTGATCTCTGGTGGAGACATGTCTCATTAGCAATCATACCACATCTTCTTATTTTTATGAAGTCATAGCCACTATGCAAAACTGTTTAGTGGACTACCACGTATGTATCACTTTTATCTATAGACGTCACACAGTATATAAGTGAGGTAAACACACTCTACATAGTGTTGAAGCTATATAGTGGCAGTTATGAAATGACAAAGGACGGAGACCACGGATGTCATGCGGTATATCGAGGAAAATAATCGTGAAAGAATAACTAACGGGGGTGAAGCATTGCGATCGGATAGTGAAAAGGAGAGACAAAAGATACCAGAGGAACATTCAAACTCATAAGTCAAAAATAAACTGACAACGCCATGGCTAAAAAAAAAAGACCAACAGACAAACAATAGTACAAAAAACACAACATAGAAAACTAAAGACTGATCAACACGAACCCCACCAAAAACTGGGGGTGATCTCAGGTGTTCCGGAATGGTAAGCAGATCCTACTCGACATGGTATTGGATCATGAATGCAATTAATTGTAATTCTACTTCAAAATCTGTGAAAAATCTACTGTATTTTCAAAAGATTGAACAAATCAGAAAAAAGAAATATGTCTGTCAAAATGATTCAACTTCCTTAATAATACTGTGCACTGTTGTTATAGAATGCAGTACGTTTTAAGAAAACACAAAAGGCGACAGAGAATCCTATGATAATTATTAAGAAAAAATCACGTTTTGTATCTATAATGGTCACATTCCAATATATATTGAAGCTTAATCTTTAGTTTGTCAAATAGTCCAGTAAAATAAAGTATGTTATTACCTGTAAAAGTTCACATTATTTTTGAAAAAAGTATAATTTGGTGATATTTAACTAAAAGTGATCGTGAAATCCTAACTTGTGTTATACTAATTACAAATTATCCTGTGTTTAAAGAAAGATTTGATCGTTTTCGTGGATTTTTGCAATATCGAATAAGCGGCAACAGATCTTTCACGATCATCAAAATGCCGTACCCGATCTTTCACGATCCGAAATATCAAATTTGTTCAAATATTCTATTCTTTGCAAAGTTTCTGATTAATCTAAAAAAAATAATAACTTCTTAGAACTATTTTAAACAGTAATATTGAATGATATTTTTAAGAGTAAAGTAGTTTATGCATTAAAAATTTGAAAAAAAATGTTTGTTTACATTTATATTTCTTTGAAATTTCGACAAGTAATATGCTTTTAGTAGTTTTGTAAAAACGGTGTACTTTTTAACCTTGATTTTTCTCGGATACTGGAAATAATGTTGAACCATTTTGACAGACAGTTTCATTTTTTCAATAATTGTCAATATAATTCATTCATTTAGATTATTCAATGACGTTGCATGTGTCGTCTCGATAAGATTTCCTTCACGATCCTATACCAGATCTTTCACGATATAATCGCAATACTTAACCACCTTTACTTGTTCTTTCACGATTATTTTTCTCGAAATACTGAATAACAGCCGTGGAGACAGTGAATCTTTTTATATATAAGATAAAAACAAAAGGAAAGGAACGGCGCTTTCATTACCGTTCTTCATCTCATTCATAGTCCAATAGAGCCTTGAAGATTGAATTCCCTGACTTTAAGTTGAAGACGACTTTAGAACGGTTTAATAAGATGTCAACGCTTTTTTTTTCTAATTCTGGGTTATATCAACAAGGAAAATTGGCCTTGCCTCCACCCCCCCCGCCCCCCCCCCCCCCAAAAAAAAAAGAAAAAGGATGTATACTCGTGTACCTCTAGCGCATTTGATTTTTTGCTATTTCTGTGGTTGACTTTATCTCTGTTTAAAAACTATTGATCTGATAACCGCTGTGTACATTGCAATCGATGAGAAATTTGATGACAATTAGCAAAAAATAAGTACATTTAAATTTCTATGAAGCAACACGACAGGCGCCACATGTGAAGCAGGATCCACTTACCCTTTCGGAGCACCCAAGATCCCATTGCTATTTTTGTGGGGTTTGTTTTGCTTTTTGGTAGTTTTCCGGTTTTTTTTTCCCATGGCATGGTCAGCTTGTTTTTAACTTATAAGTTTGAATATCCTTTTGGTATCTTCCGCCTCTGTTTTATGAAACATTAAACACATTAAAAGCCTACTTACAGAAAACTAACAATATCAGGTAAACACCTGCTGGCAAAATATATGGCATTGGTCCAGAACGTTTTAGCCATACCTTAAACCTGTACAGCATCTGAAACACACCAATTTCAAAATGGGTAGAGCATGCTTTGCTGTTTCAGTATGCATTTCAGAAAACAAAAAAATACTGGTTTCAATTAACTGCTTACAGCTTAGAGTTATTATTGCTTTCAGTATGCACCATATGTTTTTCCTCCAGGCAATCATGGGCTTTTTTCAAGCTATTATATGTATACGGCGTTTTAATTTTCATCCAAATAAAGGTTCCATTTTAAAAAAGTTTTGTATGGATATAATTTTATATTTATTATACACTAAAATATTGATTCAATTTATCACATCTGTTTGTAAATGATTTTTAAAAATTGCTAATCATAATTGATCATTGCCAAAATTGTTAACTAAATGTTTTATAACATATGTGCAAAAGTAACATGTGTACCTGAAACATCTGGGCAACCTGTACTTAGATTCCAGCATTTTATAATTTCAATAATAAAGATTATTAAAGAATATCATTGATGTTTAAACTTGGCTATCTCACTCCCAAACTGGAAAGAAAGACAAAATCCTTTGGAATACATTTTGTGAGTGAGTACGTCAAGTTGAACATGTACATTTTGTGAGTGAGTACGTCAAGTTCATCATGTACATTTTGTGAGCGAGTACGTCAGATTTAACATATACATTTTGTGAGTGAGTACGTCAAGTTTACACATTAATCTGACTTTATTCTGTTTTTTAGAGAGTTTAGGCCAAGTTTAACATGTACATTTTGTGAGTGAGTACGTCAAGGTTAACATGTACATTTTGTGAGTGAGTTAGTCAGGTTTCACATGTACATTTTGTGAGTCAGTACGTCAAGTCTAACATTTACATTTTTTTTCGAGTGAGTACGTCAGGTTTAACATGTGCATTTTGTGAGTGAGTACGCCAGTTTTAACATGTACATTTTGTGAGTGAGAACTTCAGGTTTAACATGTACATTTTGTGAGAGTACGTCAGGTTTAACGTGTACATTTTGTGAGTGAGTACGTCAAGTTTAACATGTACATTTTGTGAGTGAGTACGTCAAGTTTAACATGTACATTTTTTTGAGTGAGTACGTCAAGTTCACACATTAATCTGACTTTATTCTGTTTTTTTAGAGAGTTTAGGCCAAGTTTAACATGTACATTTTGTGAGTGAGTACGTCAAGGTTAACATGTACATTTTGTGAATGAGTACGTTAGGTTTCACATGTACATTTTGTGAGTTAGTACGTCAAGTCTAATATGTACATTTTGTGAGTGAGTACGTCATGTTTAACATGTACATTTTGTGAGTGAGTACGTCAGGTTTAACATGTGCATTTTGTGAGTAAGTACGCCAGTTTTAACATTTACATTTTGTGAGTGAGTACTTCAAGTTTAATATGTACATTTTGTGAGAGTACGTCAGGTTTAACGTGTACATTTTGTGAATGAGTACGTCAAGTTTAACATGTACATTTTGTGAGTGAGTACGTCAAGTTTAACATGTACATTTTTTGAGTGAGTACGTCAAGTTTAACATGTACATTTTGTGAGTGAGTACGTCAGGTTTAACATGTACAATATGTGAGTGAGTACGTCAAGTTTAACATGTAAATTTTGTGAGTACGTCAGGTTTACACATTAATCTGACTTTATTCAGTTTATCATTTAGAAGGACCAAGATTACGATTTAAAATCTTAAAATAACCTTTATCACTTTAAATTTCAATAAAAATTAAAATGCTCTACAAAATATTTTCATATCGAAATAAATCAATATTTACAAGAACAGTTTGTCTGTGTAAGAACTTTGATACTCACGGATTGGAATTTATCAATGTTACTTTTTTTCTGTTTTCCTTCATTGTCCTATGCAATAAAGCTTACATGTTATACTTTTGAATTATTTTCAGATGCATGAATAACTTGTCAACAATAAGCAATATAAAACGCTTTCAATATTATTTGTTTTGTATAAATTAAAGCTGAGCTATTGATTTATCTTTTCCTATCAATAAAAAAGGACAGCCAACCCATTTCTAAAATATTCATATTCGTTAAATATTGAAAACAAATTCTTATAACCATGTATTTGTTCAATAGATGTTGGTATCATACCATGTATTTATTAATTAGATGATACATAAATTGAACATGTATTTGGTTCATAGAATTTGATGCTTAGATAAGCATTCAATATAAACCGTGTATTTAGTCATAGAAATTGATGTTTATATATGCGTTTAAAATAAACCGTCCGTGTCTTTGGTCTATAGATAAAACTTATAGATATTGTATTAGATCTTATATAATAGTATTACATCATGAAATTTTTCAATTTATGTGACTTATAAATGTGTATTTCGTCAATAGATGTTGGTAATAGACCTTGTACTGTATTTGGTTAGTAAATGTTACATATAGACAATAATTATGATGCATTTGGTCAATAGATGTTGATAAACCATCAATCTTAGTAAATATCTGTTGCTTATAAACAATGTATTTGGTCAATTTATGTTTCTTATAGACCATGTATTTAGTCAGTGAATTTAATGTTTAGATGTACATTGTGTATAGAACATGTATTTGGTCAGTGTATTTAATCTTTAGATATACATTGTATATAGAACATGTATTTGGTCAGTGTATTTAATCTTTAGATGTACATTGTATATAGAACATGTATCTGGTCAGTGTATTTAATGTTTAGATATACATTGTATATAGAACATGTATTTGGTCAGTGTATTTAATCTTTAGATGTACATTGTATATAGAACATGTATCTGGTCAGTGAATGTAATCTTTAGATGTATATTGTATATAGAACATGTATTTGGTCAGTGTATTTAATCTTTAGATGTACATTGTATATAGAACATGTATTTGGTCAGTGTATTTAATCTTTAGATATACATTGTATATAGAACATGTATCTGGTCAGTGTATTTAATGTTTAGATATACATTGTATATAGAACATGTATCTGGTCAGTGTATTTAATGTTTAGATGTACATTGTATATAGAACATGTATCTGGTCAGTGTATTTAATGTTTAGATGTACATTGTATATAGAACATGTATCTGGTCAGTGAATTTAATCTTTAGATGTACATTGTATATATAGAACATGTATTTGGTCAGTGTATTTAATCTTTAGATATACATTGTATATAGAACATGTATCTGGTCAGTTAATTTAATCTTTAGATGTACATTGTATATAGAACATGTATCTGGTCAGTGTATTTAATGTTTAGATATACATTGTATATATAGAACATGTATTTGGTCAGTGTATTTAATCTTTAGATATACATTGTATATAGAATATGTATCTGGTCAGTGAATTTAATCTTTAGATGTACATTGTATATATAGAACATGTATTTGGTCAGTGTATTTAATCTTTAGATATACATTGTATATAGAACATGTATCTGGTCAGTTAATTTAATCTTTAGATGTACATTGTATATAGAACATGTATCTGGTCAGTGTATTTAATGTTTAGATATACATTGTATATAGAACATGTATCTGGTCAGTGAACTTAATCTTTAGATGTACATTGTATATATAGAACATGTATTTGGTCAGTGTATTTAATCTTTAGATATACATTGTATATAGAACATGTATTTGGTCAGTGTATTTAATCTTTAGATATACATTGTATATAGAACATGTATCTGGTCAGTTAATTTAATCTTTAGATGTACATTGTATATAGAACATGTATTTGGTCAGTGAACTTAATCTTTAGATATACATTGTATATAGAACATGTATTTGGTCAGTGTATTTAATGTTTAGATATACATTGTATATAGAACATGTATTTGGTCAGTGTATTTAATCTTTAGATATACATTGTATATAGAACATGTATCTGGTCAGTTAATTTAATCTTTAGATGTACATTGTATATAGAACATGTATCTGGTCAGTGTATTTAATGTTTAGATATACATTGTATATAGAACATGTATCTGGTCAGTGTATTTAATGTTTAGATATACATTGTATATAGAACATGTATTTGGTCAGTGTATTTAATGTTTAGATGTACATTGTATATAGAACATGTATCTGGTCAGTGTATTTAATGTTTAGATGTACATTGTATATAGAACATGTATCTGGTCAGTGAATTTAATCTTTAGATGTACATTGTATATAGAACATGTATTTGGTCAGTGTATTTAATCTTTAGATATACATTGTATATAGAACATGTATCTGGTCAGTTAATTTAATCTTTAGATGTACATTGTATATAGAACATGTATCTGGTCAGTGTATTTAATCTTTAGATATACATTGTATATAGAACATGTATCTGGTCAGTGAACTTAATGTTTAGATGTACATTGTATATATAGAACATGTATTTGGTCAGTGTATTTAATCTTTAGATGTACATTGTATATAGAACATGTATTTGGTCAGTGTATTTAATCTTTAGATGTACATTGTATATAGAACATGTATCTGGTCAGTGTATTTAATGTTTAGATATACATTGTATATAGAACATGTATTTGGTCAGTGTATTAAATCTTTAGATATACATTGTATATAGAACATGTATCTGGTCAGTGAATTTAATCTTTAGATGTACATTGTATATAATAGAACATGTATCTGGTCAGTGTATTTAATCTTTAGATATACATTGTATATAGAACATGTATCTGGTCAGTGTATTTAATCATTAGATATACATTGTATATAGAACATGTATCTGGTCAGTGTATTTAATGTTTAGATATACATTGTATATAGAACATGTATTTGGTCAGTGAACTTAGTGTTTAGATATACATTGTATATAGAACATGTATTTGGTCAGTGTATTTAATCTTTAGATGTACATTGTATATAGAACATATTTGATAAAAAAAGTTACATATAGACGACAGATCAAAATATAAGGGACATAGCTTTTAAAAATTTGCACAGCTGAGAGATGCTAGTCTGAGTCATAGTATACTCCAACAAGACGTTGGAAATCAAATCTCTATCAAAAACACCTTAGATGTCATTTAAAATAATAGTTTTGGTAGTATCTGCTTGCGCTGGTTAAATGCTTTAAAGGGAACCTCAATAGATATTTTTTGGGAGCATTTCTGATACAATTACCTGCTTGGGCAGGTAGTTAGAGACATTAGAATGTTTTTTGTAATAAAAAATTCTCCATAAAGTAGGCCCTTTTATAAAAACTTATTTTTATGCACAAGATATGAATGGGTCATAGCAGTAGGATATCATGCTTATTTAACTTAACTTACCTGCTTGCCAATGGGCAGTTAAGTATTTATTACAAAATGCATGCTTGATTTAATCTCTTACCCATACATTTGCTTATATTTCTTGCTCATCTAGTTGGTTTTATTTATGTGAAAGCAGCTTTTTATTGAAGTTTTATATTGTAATATAATTCTGAAAAAAATGTTGTCAAGGACATTGTCTGAACGTTTATTTTGCAGTACTTGCTTGGTTTGGTATTGTATCGCTACTTATTAAAACGCAATCTATTTGAAAAAGAGAATTTCTATTTTATTCTCTTTTTTCAATGTTTTCTATTTGTGTGAACAAAATATTCCAACAAACATTTAACTGGCATGATTGTAACAAATATATTTGATGATGGTATCAAATAACACTACACAACAAAAATTAGAGAACAATCTCAAGAAATAAACACGTTTTACTTTACGTATACAAGAAATGTAGAAATTATTTGTTAACAAGTATTGGGGAAATTTCCCCATAAAGTTGATAACCAATCAGATATCAATAATTTGGGAAATTTCCCCAAAAAGATGATGACCAACAACAAATCAATAGAATGGGAAAATTTCCCTAAAACGATGTTAACGAAAAAGAAATCAATAGAATGATAAAATCTCCCCAAAAATGATGAAAACTAAAAAGAAATCAATAGAATGGTAAAATGTCCCCAAAAAAGACGATAACCAACAAGAAGTCAATAGAATGGGGAAATCTCCCCAAAAAGATGATAACCAACAAGAAATCAATAGAATGGGAAAATTTCCCCAAAAAGACGATAACCAACAAGAAGTCAATTGAATGGGGAAATCTCCCCAAACAGATGATAACCAACAAGAAATCAATAGAATGGGGAAATTTCCCCAAAAAGATGATTACCAACAAGAAGTCAATAGAATGGGGAAATCTCCCCAAAAAGATGATAACCAACAAGAAATCAATAGAATGGGGAAATTTCCCCAAAAAGATAATTACCAACAAGAAGTCAATAGAATGGGGAAATCACCCCTAATAGATAAAAACCAACAATAAGTCAATAGAATGGGGAATTTTCCCCAAAAAGATGCTAACGAAAACGAAATTACTAAAATGGGGGAATTTCCCTACAAACTTGATAACCAAAAAGAAATGAAAAGTCTGGGGAAATGTCCTAAAAAAGATGATAACGAAAACGAAATCACTAAAATTTTATAACCAAAAATAAATCAATAGACTGGGGAAATTTCCCAAAAAAGAGTGGGAACGATACCGAAATCAATAGAATGGGGAAATTTCCTTACACAGTTGATAACCAAAAAAAATATTTAGACTGGGGAAATTTCTTCACAAAGATTCTAACCAAATAGTTATCTATAGACTGGGGAATTTTTCCCAGAGATGATAACCAAAATAAGTTCACAGGCTTGAAGAAAATACTCATGCATTGCACAATGATTGCACATTCCGTTGTATACAACAGCGAGAAATATGTCGTCTAACAGATACTGTAAGAATAGAAAAGAGTCACTGTGGTGAAACATTTTCAGCAGAAGATAACACAATTGAAAGGAATCATTGGCTGGGGAAACATTCACACTGATAAATTAAACAACGAACATCAGAAATAGAGATGATACAGTACAGGAAATGGGCTAATTTCCTCACAAACTCTTGTTTAACTGTAATCATGTATATAGGGGCCTTTAATAGGCGACTAAACAGTATGGTTTTTCTCATGTTGAAGGCCGTAAGGTTGCCGTTAATTGTTAAAAACCACTTAAAATGATCTTTGAGGAAAAGTTGTCTCATTGACAATCATACCCGATCCCCTTATTTATGAATAGCTATAAATTGACTCGTATGTTTTAATCTGTCGGGGCCTCGGTGGCCAAGTCCTCCAAGTAGTCCAACTACTGTATCACTAGCCAGTCATCGCTGAGATTATGAATTCGAATTCTGCTCGTGCAAGGTGCGCTCGACTCCAATCCTAATTGACTAGGCCCACGATTGTCAGTTTTCCTATCGAAGGTTCGTGGTTTTCTTCGGGCAATCCGGCTTCCTCCATCAATAAAAAATGACCGCCACGGTATAGCACAATAGTGTTGAAAGTGGCGTTAAACACTAACAAATCAATCAATCAATCAATTTAATCTGGTGAATTTCCCAGTCCGTTTGAAAAAAATTACACCCTATGGGAGACCATGAAAAAAATTGACACATTTGAAGTGAGTTTATAATCTTGCAGAATGTGGTTTTAATTTCAACTGTTCAACATTTACAGCAAATATTATAATTCAAACCATACAGATTAAATAGAAAATAAGCTCTGTCCTTTATTTGGTGTCTTTATACAGAAGTAATAGATCATGCCTTAAGTTGAAGTCTTCTTTTCCTTTCCTGTAAATATATCATGCCTTGAGTAGAAGTCTTCTTTTCCTTTCCTGTAAATATATCATGCCTTGAGTAGAAGTCTTCTTTTCCTTTTCTATAAATATATCATGCCTTGAGTAGAAGTCTTCTTTTCCTTTCCTGTAAATGTATCATGCCTTGAGTAGAAGTCATCTTTTTCTTTCCTGTAAATAGATAAATCGTTCATACAATAGATTGCTACATGTACCAGACAGTGTGACGTCACGTTAATATTATAAGGAAGCTTCCATTTCATTTTTAGGGGAGCGGGGGCTGGGATGAAATTTGAAAAAAACGTCCGGACGTTAGAAGGAAAAAGAAAAAGAAAAAAGGCAGGACAGAGATTACAATTAAAAAAAAATGCAGGACAACATTTTTCATCCTTCCCCCTTAGACATTCTGATATCTGAGTATACAACAAATTTTGAGGAGGTTTGCGCGACCTATAAGTTCAGTTATAGAATATGTATCATGAGAATCATTCTGTCAACACTGTGTTAATCGGGACAATTTCAAACTCGATATTTGATTCATAAAAATTAGGACAATACAAACATTTGTGAAAATAGATGTGATACCCTGTCTAATTTAGAAAAGATGGAGTTATAGTCTATACAGTAACTTTCTTTCACTTGCAGTATATTTACATATTTGCCAATGTGCGTTTTTGTATTGGCAGCAGAAATGTCCTTAAAAACTAGTAAGTCTATTTCCTCATCTATTGATTACGCTTGAGAATTGGCAATAGTTAGGAATAGTTCACGCTCACAATTTTGTACGACACTGTATGGTATAATAGCGTTATAGAGTATAGAAGTTGTGGTGACGTTACAGTAAAAATTAAATAAGGTCACCGAATTTGTTTTTTTCCGCTAAAAATCAAACCTTTAAGAAATGCATTCTCAAAAAATAAACTAAATAAATGGGAATGGACACAGATGCTGCCCCCGCTTGCATATAATGTTAGAAAGGGACACAACTCAAGAACTGTAAAAGTGATGCTACTCAAATTTGTACTTGCTCTGAGTTTTGTGGTAATTGGCATTTTGTATACGTTTCATAACATTTAGTTGAGGCAAACTTAAGTTAGACTACCGAAACAAAAAATCCAGCATTTATTTTCCATTTGTAAAGGGGCATAACTCTAGAACGGTAAAAAATGACGCCACCAAAGTTCAAACTTGCTCTGTGTTTTGTAGTAATAAGCATTGTGTATAAGTTTCATAACATTTGGTTGTGGAAAACTAAAGTTAGAGAACGGAAACAAAAAATTAAGCATTTTTTCCATTTGTAAAGGGGCATAAATCTAGAACGGCAGAAGAGACGCCACCAATATTTAAACTTGGTCTGTGTTTTGTGGTAATAAACATTGTGTATAAGTTCCATAAAGTTTGGTTGAGGCAAACTAAAGTTAGAGAACAGAAACAAAACAATTAGCAATTTTTCCATTTGTAAAGGGGCATAACTCTAGAACGGTTAAAATGACGCCACCAAAATTCAACCCTGGTCTATGTTTTGCGGTAATAAGCATTGTGTATAAGTTTCATAACATCTGGTTGAGGGAAATTAATGTTAGACAACGGAAACCAATTTTGGGACGTTCTTAAGGAAGTTCAGACAGACAAGGATAAAAAACTTATTGCCTCCTCCGCTACGGCGGGGGCATAGAATTTGATAATAAATCTTTATAAGTCTGTTGCCGATGAAAAAAGCAATATCTAGAAACAATGAATTATATTTAACAAGAATGTATCCATAGTACACGGATGCCCCATTGTACTATCATTTTCTATATATAGTGGACCGTGAAATTGGGGTCAAAAATCTAATTTGGCATTTAAATTAGAAAGATCAAATCATAGGCAACATGTGTACGAAGTTTCAATTTGATTGGACTTCAACTTCATCAAAAACCACCTTGACCAACAACGTTAACCTGAAGCGGGACAGACGGACGGACGAACGGACGAACGGACGCACAGACCAGGAAACATAATGTCCCTCTACTATCGTAGATGGGGCATAAAAATAACAAGAACAACTTTCAGTGGTGTCGTGGTTGCATGTTTGCATTGAGTGCAGGAGGTCATGGGATCGAAACCCGGCTTGGTCAAAACAAAAACTTTAAAAGTGACATTTGCTGCGACTACGCTGAGCACGCAGCATTAAGGAGTAAGAGAAAAGACTGGTCGGCTCGGAATTAGAATAAGGTGTCCGACTAGGGTGACATGTGAAGCGGCGGATTTTACCCGAATCCTCCTTATGGAGCTACTTTTATGGTTAATGAAAATGTTTTACATGTTCCACTCCAAACATTGCCTAATAATTCCTGGATCCGCATCTGATGTCTTCCTACGGACTGTTGCCTTGTGAACGAGCAAGTTGTAAATCCATCCCGGCAAATCGGTCTAGTACAAAGCAGGGTTAATTATGCATATCACATTAACATATGTTCCCGTCCTTAATAAAAATCAACTTTGCCGCTGGACTTTAAGCAGCAATCCATCGTCACCAGCTTATACTAAATTGCACTAACACTCGTGTTCTATAATAGATACCTTATTAGCGTATCTTATAATTTGATCCTTTCTTCGTATTTTCATTATGTGTAAAATTTCTCATACATGTGTAAGACGATTTCTGTGAAAACACAGAAAAAATATAAGAACTATTAAGGTATTGAATTGCAGTGAAGAATGCAAAGATTTGATACTGATTGCGCTCATCTTTACTTCTTTATTTAAGCTTGCACACTTGGAATGTGATACGATTTATTATACTTCACGTAAAAATGCAATATTTTGATTGGCTTATACATGTACGAGGGTGTTAATTTACTTTATTATACTTCATGTCAAAATGCCAGATTTGTTTGGTTAATACGAGGGAGACAATTTACTCTATTCTATGGTAAATACTCTATTACCCTTCACGGAGACGCTTGATCAAGTGTGCGCTTTATTAAATACGGATGGTTGTTATGTACAAGACGTCGTAGTTTATTACTTTGAATTTGAAATTTAATCGACAGTAATAACAGAACATTCAGTATAATAAATTAAATTACACATATCTGAGAGGGTGATAGATATGATTGTTACCCCGAGAAAAGACATTGTCAACATTGGCTTCGCCTCAGTTGACAATGTTTTCTCGGGGTAACAATCTGCTCTATCACCCTCCCAGCTATGTGTTATTTATATAGTAATACCCGCTCGACCAAGATCGTTCAAATTCGAATTAAATGTACGTATGAACGACAAGCCACTCCGCTAGCAGCCATTTTTCAGATATGTCTATAAACCATGAAAAAAATGGCATAAGATTCATTCTAACTTAATTTTTTTTTTATTAATATACCAGTAACCCCTAAATATTGTGTGTTTTTTTATATAAAATGAAGCAGTCAAAGACACTATTAAATGAATTGTCGTTAAATTAATGAACACGAACTGAAATTTTGAAATTCATTTAATCCGAGTGTTTTTGACTGCTTAATTGTATCTTAAAACAGATAATTTAGTAGTCATATATTAATAAAAACGGTTTCAAGTTAACTAAGTTTGAATCTGATGCAACTTTTGGATTTATAGTCATATCTGAAAACTGGCTGCAAGCGTAGTGGCTGCTAGCTTGATCCTGGTGTGCGAGGCATTAATACCTTAAAAACGAGATTACTAGCTTGTGTATGTTGAAATTGATCTTATTTTGTCATGTTTTCTAAAATCCTACCCATAAAATTCCAACCTATTCATGTTATACTTTTTTCATAATATTTATAGCATGCAAAATCAGATATAATATAAAGTAATGTCTACTAAATCTGCTTATAAACCATCCGTGCAACAGTTACTTGAAAGCATAATCGAGTACACACACTATCGTTTGCTATAAATACGTATTTGCACAAGAGAAATTTTAATAGCAGATACCCGATTTGATGCCGTGCCAACCGTAGCACGACATGGGAGCCGAGATTGAACGAAAATAATTGACATATGAAGGAGTCTGCAGCTGTGAATTTTTGTGTTCAAGATAATTTCAGAATTGATGATTGTTTGTTATTTCATTTTCACTAAGCGTTGGTCATTTGACTTTCCCACAAGTATTGATTACAGCACGGTGTTGTCTGTTCACTTTTAATTGTATGTATCATAAATATCTAGCAAATAACACATCTTGTTGTGATTAACAAAAGATATCGATGAAAAAGATGGTTTGAATTGTTCGGGTTATTTATATATATTATGCATAAAAAAGTGAAAAATAGTAATTACATGCTTTATTTAATAATTAACACACTTGCATTTTCACTGATCCATGAAATGAGCTCGAGGTCAATTGAAAACTGTCAGACGGGCATAAGGACCTTGCAAGGTACGCACATATACCAATTAACTAGCTATTTGTTAGCGAAAAATACGTCATAATTGTGTCATTTGGACAGAGGATTCGTTCTGCATATGACTGAAATATTTGTCACTGGACGTTAAACAAGCAGTTTTATATTTGTATGATAATATAAATTTTAATTTCTGGTAAATGATGCAATCAAACTATTTTTTCAAATTGATATGCTACAATTAAAATGTTTCACTAGACGCAAAAAGGAACTGGTTCGCAGTAAGGTATTCTAGCAGTAACTACCGGTATATTTCTTTGAGAACATGTCGTGGTATTCATGCTAGAAATAGGAATTTGGATGATCCATATTTCAAAAATGACAACATTGTTTCATATGAGGAAAAAAAAATCGGCATGGCAGTAATTTCTCGTCTTTGAATATATATCATTATATTGACGAAAGCTATAAATATATGTCAATATACACTTTGTTTTATCAAAAATTACTCTGAACAAAAACACATTATCTATCCAAAATTTTCTAACATTACGAATGATAATTGCTATGAAGATGTTTCACAAGACGCAAAATGGATCGGTATGGTGCAATGCTTTATTTTTATAATCCGTATTTCAGAAATGACAATATGTTATACTTTGCTTTATCAAGTTTTATTATGGACAAAAACAAATGATTTATATATTTTCTTTCATCACGAAATCAAAATGTTAAAAATGGACGTCTGTCTGTCCAACTGTCTTTTGGTTATTTGTGTCGTTGGGCTGTCTGATAACACGACTTTGAAATATGTATCTATGAAAAAACTCTCTCATTGTATACCTTATTCTAAAAATTTTAATACAATTATTCTATTTCTCCTTTTTCTACTTCAACAAATGATGTCTTTGATCACCGCTTGTAAGATTTATATTTAGAATATTTTATTAAAAGTTTCTTTTTTTCTCTCTCTCTTTTTTCCCCCAAATATTTGATAAATATAAAAATAAGAAGATGTGGTACATGTATGATTGCCAATGAGACAACTCTCCACAAGAGACTTAATGACGTAGAAGCTAGCAAGTATAGGTCACCGTACGGCCTTCAACATTGAGCAAAACCCATACCACATAGTCAGCTATAAAATGACAAATGTAAAACAATTCAAACAAATATGCAGATATTTGTTCACGCCAATCGCGATCCAGTTCTCATTAAACAATAGTTATGATTTTATTTGTGAAATTGAAACTTTGACAAATAATTTTGTATTTGCTTTTTTTATCCCAGTTAAAGGTCTAGCCTTAATTTATATAATTAGGTTCATTTAAGCAACATTTTTAAATATGTATGGCACGCCTGAACCACTTTTATTAATTAATCTTAGATTATCTCAGATAAAATAGGATTATCTCAGATAAACTAAGATTATCTCAGCTTAATTCAAATTCGAGAAAATCCTTGTTTATCTCAGAAAATACAGAAAATTCATTATCTGGAGAAAATCCCGGTTTATCTCAAAATATTAAGAAAATCTAGGTTTTTCTGATCGATTTCCAGATAATCCTAATTTATCTCCAGATAATTAATTTTCTCAATTTCAGATAATGAATTATCTTATTTCTCGAGAAAATCTAGGTTTATCATGTTTATCTCGGATTCTAAATATACAAAAGAACAATGTAACGAGTGTTTTAATTGGACGACAATTCGGCGTTTAACGTTTTACTTATTCTTATGGTTTCTGTTCAATCTTTTTCTCTAATATCTTATTCTAATAATATCTTTTGACTCGAAAACTAGCATATTTTAACACAAGACATAAAAGCACAATCCAGTGATAAAAAACTGTCTCTTTGATTATATTTAAGGAAGGACTTATCTTTTTAGACAATCAGTTGGATTTTTGTCGAGCCTGCGACTTTTGTCGCAGAAAGCTCGACATAGAGGGCGTTAGCTAACTTTTTAAAAAAAGCTTTATATTTTAGAAGGTGGAAGACTTGGCTGCTTCAAACTTTGTATATAGATGCCTCATGTTACGAAGTTTCCGTCTGTCACATGTCCATTGTCCTTTACCTCATTTTCATGGTTCAGTGACTACTTGAAAAAAAAGTTAAGATTTTTTGTAATGATAATTTCTCTCTTATTATGAGTAACATGATAACTATATTTTGTATTTGCGTACCTTGCACCGTCCGTCAGACAGTTTTCACTTGACCTCGACCTCATTTCATGGATCAGTGAACAAGGTTAAGTTTTGGTGGTCAAGTCTATATCTCAGATACTATAAGCAATAGGTCAAGTATATTCGGTATATGAAAGTACTGTAAGGTGTATATGTCCAACTGGTAGGTGTCATGTGACCTTGACCTCATTTTCATGGTTCAGTGATTATAGATAAGTTTTTGTGTTTTGGTCTGTTTTTCTTATACTGTATGCAATATGTCTACTATATTTAGTGTATGGAATGATTGTAAGGTGTACATGTCTAGCTTGCAGGTGTCATCTAACCTTGGCCTCATTTTCATGGTTCAGTTGTCAAAATTAAGTTTCTGAGTTTTGGTCTTTTTTTCTCATACTTTATCTTTATTCTCAATAAACTATATACATAGATATAGAGAAGACATTTATGTACAATATTTACAATAAGACAGAACAAACAGAACTATTGCTCAGACAATATATTAAGTACATTTTAGCCAGGAGCACATATACCTGTGTTGATAATCTTTATAACTTTACAAAGTTTAATCAGTTCTGATTTGTGTTTTGAAGACATAATCTGCTTGTATTTAACAGTATTTGCATTTTTAAAATAATTATGTGACATACAATGTTTCCTGTTTTCTTCAAAGTATTTGCATTCTAATATGTAATGAAATTCATCACCAATGTTATTTTTATTACATAGAAGACACAATCTATTATTTCTAACTATATTATTCCATCTACCCATGTCAATAGGGAGCTTGTGATTTGTGGTCCTAAATCTACAAAAATCAATAGACAGTTTGTTCCCAAGAATTTCAAAATAATCTTCTTTTCCAAAAAAATCTTTAAAAAGTTTATAATTAAGTGCTTTTGGTGAATTTTCAAGCAAAGAATGCCAGACTTGTACAAACTGATCTTTAAGTCTGAGCTTGATGAATGAAACTAACCATTTTCAATTCATAAAAGATTGCGTTTCCCACTCATTTGTTTTATCAACATTTACTTTTAGCCTCCATACATCTGTGTATTAGTAATCTAGAAAACAATCTAATAGTTTTTGGAGTTCAGTTGCGGATTCAGCCATCAACACAGTATCACCAGCATACAGAATAATAAAAAGTTTTAAAAATATGTCAAGTTTTTCTTCAAGCTCTGTTGAGACTGATTTTAGGCCCTCTATATTACAGGTTTGGAAAAATGAATCAAGATCATTCAAAAATAGAGAAAAAAGAAAAGGCGATAAATTTTCGCCTTGTCTTACCCCGTTATTACATGGGAAAAAATCAGACACGGAATTGTTATATGAAATACATACATGACTTAGTACCTTGATACATATTTACAACAACATTATACATACATCCATTCATATTATTCAAAAGCATTGCGTCTCGCCAAATCGTGTCAAACGCTTTTTCAAAGTCGACGAATGCACAAAATAATGTTTTCTTTTTTAATTTTACAAATACTATATGCAATAAGTCTGTTTTTTTAGAATTTATCAGCAATAGGTCAACTATGTTTAGTGTATTGAATGATAATATTTAAAACATGACATTTTCAAAATTTCGGTGTTAAAAAATACAGTCTTTAAAAACATATAAACTTTATCAAATACAATAATATTTATTTAATAAACATTTACACAAGCGACGACCAAAGACATCGTTCATCGTTTGTTGATGTAAAAAAGGGAGAAATAGAAACCATTTTGTCAAATTTTTTATTAGAAGGTATAAAGTTCAGAGAGTTTTTCATAAATATATTCTTCACGGCCATATATTTCACGGAATGATGATATACTTTTATTACAATTACATATCGAGGTTATCTAGACAGGTATATTATCTGTTTCATCAAATAGCCCAACGAAACATATACCCAAAAGACAGCTGTGCAGTCCTTTTTTTATTGCACCTTTTTTTTTATTGCACCAAAATAAAATTTGATAAAGCAAAGCATATATTGACATTTCTGAAATACAGATTTAAAAAAATACTATTTCCTTACAAAACTGATTATAAGGTCCTTTATGCTCTTATAAACTCCTTTGTGGCCCTGAAATGTATACATGATTTGGTCCATTTTAGAGGTCAATGCCTAACTCTATCTCTACCTCTATTATCATGGCCGACAGCCGGTAATAGTTCAGGTGGTCGTTGTGACAAACCAGACACCTTCTACCTTAATGTTTCAAAACGTTTACTGGTCTAGTGCTATGGGTAATTTTAGATACCATGCATACCTCTACTTCTGGTAACCATAACCCACACGGGAAATCAATAGAACATTCATCGAGTACCATCTATGACTATATGACACTCAACAAGTACCTGCTATAGCTTTGGGACATTCAATAAGGAACTGCTATAAGTATAGGACATTCAACAAGTTCCTAGTATAACAATAGGAATTCAACACGTACCTGTTATATACTACTATATAGAACATTCAAAAAGTACCTACTATACCAATAGGATATTCAACAAGTACCTGCTTTAGATATATAGGACATTCAACATGTATTTGCCATCACTATAAGACATTCAACAAGTTCCAACTATAACTATTACTACTCTGTATATCTATCACCACTCTGTATATCTATCACTACTCTGTATATCTATCACCACTCTGTATATCTACCACCTCTCTGCATATCTATCTCCGCTCTGTATATCTATCACCACTTTGTATATCTATCACCACTCTGCATATCTACTACCACTCTGTATATATATCACCATTCTGTATATCTATCACCACTTCGTTTATATATCACCATTCTGTATATTTATCACCACTTTGTATATCTATCACTACTCTGTATATCTACCACCACTCTGCATATCTCTCAGCACGTTATTAACCTTCACTCTGTATATCTACCACCACTCTGCATATCTATCCCTTCTTTATATATCTATCACCACCTAGTTTATCTATTACCACTATTTATATCTACTACCACTCTGTATATCTATCAACACTCTGTATATCTATCACCACTCTGTACATCTACCACTACTCTGTATATCTATCACCACTCTGTATATCTATCACTACTCTGTATATAAATATCACCACTCTGTATATCTTTCAACACTCTGTATATCTACCACCACTCTGTATATCTACCACCTATCTGCATATCTATCACAACTTTATATATCTATTACCATTTTGTATATCTATCACCACTCTGTATATATACCACCACTCTTCATATCTTTCACCACATTATATAAATCTATCACCACTCTGTATATCTATCACCACTCTGTATATCTACCACCACTCTACATTACACACATATCTATCTCCACTCATTCATCGAGTACCATCTATGGCTATATGACATTCAACAAGTACCTGCTATAGCTTTAGGACATTCACCAAGGAACTGCTATAACTATAGGACATTCAACAAGTTCCTAGTATAACAATAGGAATTCAACACGTACCTGTTATATACTACTATATAGAACATTCAAAAAGTACCTACTATACCAATAGGATATTCAACAAGTACCTGCTTTAGATATATAGGACATTCAACATGTATTTGCCATCACTATAAGACATTCAACAAGTTCCAACTATAACTATTACTACTCTGTATATCTATCACCACTCTGTATATCTATCACTACTCTGTATATCTATCATCACTCTGTATATCTATTTCCACTATATCTATCTCTCGTAAGTATATCTATCAATAATCTGTATGTATATCGCCACTCTGTTAATCTACCACCACTCTGTATATCTATCACCACTCTGTATATCTATCATCACTTTGTATATCTATCCTCACTTTGTATATATACCACCACCCTGTATATCTACCAACATTCTGTATATCTATCACCACTCTGTATATCTATAACCACTTTTTATATCTATCACCACTCTGTATATCTATCACCACTCTGTATATCTATCACCACTCTGCATATCTATCTTCACTCTGTATATCTATCACCACTTTGTATAGTAATCACCACTCTGTATAGATATCACCACTCTGTATATCTACAACCTTTCTGCATATCTATCTCCACTATGTATATCTATCACCACTCTGTATATCTACCACCACTTTGTATATCTATCACCATTCTGTATATCTACCATCCCTCTTTATATCTACCACCACTCTGTATATCTACCACCACTCTGCATATCTCTCACCACGTAATTATCTCCACTCTGTATATCTATCACCGCTCTGTATATTTATCAACACTCTGCATATCTATCTTCACTCTGCATATCTATCTTCACTCTGTATATCTATCACCACTTTGTATATCTATCGCAACTCTGTATATCTACCATCACTCTGTATATCTATCAACACTCTGTATATCTACTACCACTCTATATATCAATCACCATCCTGTATATCTATCACCACTTCGTTTATATATCACCATTCTGTATATCTATCACCATTCTGTATATCTATCACCACTTTGTATATCTATCACTACTCTGTATATCTATCACCACTCTGTATATCTACCACCTCTCTGCATATCTATCACCATTCTGTATATCTATCACCACTTCGTTTATATATCACCATTCTGTATATTTATCACCACTTTGTATATCTATCACTACTCTGTATATCTACCACTACTCTGTATATCTACCACCACTCTGCATATCTCTCAGCACGTTATTAACCTTCACTCTGTATATCTACCACCACTCTGCATATCTATCCCTTCTTTATATATCTATCACCACCTAGTTTATCTATTACCACTATTTATATCTACTACCACTCTGTATATCTATCACCACTCAGTATATCTATCACCACTCTGTACATCTACCACTACTCTGTATATCTATCACCACTCTGTATATCTATCACTACTCTGTATATATATATCACCACTCTGTATATCTTTCAACACTCTGTATATCTACCACCACTCTGTATATCTACCACCTATCTGCATATCTATCACAACTTTATATATCTATTACCATTTTGTATATCTATCACCACTCTGTATATATACCACCACTCTTCATATCTTTCACCACATTATATAAATCTATCACCACTCTGTATATCTATCACCACTCTGTATATCTACCACCACTCTACATTACACACATATCTATCTCCACTCATTCATCGAGTACCATCTATGGCTATATGACATTCAACAAGTACCTGCTATAGCTTTAGGACATTCACCAAGGAACTGCTATAACTATAGGACATTCAACAAGTTCCTAGTATAACAATAGGAATTCAACACGTACCTGTTATATACTACTATATAGAACATTCAACAAGTACCTACTATACCTATAGGATATTCAACAAGTACCTGCTTTAAATATAGGACATTCAACATGTTTTGCCATCACTATAAGATATTCAACAAGTTCCTACTATAACTATTACTACTTTGTATATCTATCACCACTCTGTATATCTATCACTACTCTGTATATCTATCACCACTCTGTATAGCTATCACCACTCTGTATATCTATCACCACTCTGTATATCTATCACCACTCTGTATATCTATCACCACTGCATATCTATCACCACTCTGTATATATCTTCCATCACTCTGTATATCTACCACCACTCTGTATATCTATTTCCACTATATCTATCTCTCGTTTGTATATCTTTCAATACTCTGTATATATATCGCCACTCTGTTAATCTACCACCACTCTGTATATATATCACCACTCTGTATATCTACCATCACTCAGTATATCTATCACCATTCTGTTTATCTATCACCACTCTGCATATCTATCTTCACTCTTTATATCTATCACCACTCTGTATATCTATCACCACTTTGTATATCTATCACCACTCTGTATATCTATCACCACTCTGTATATCTATCACCATTCTGCATATCTATCTTCACTCTGTATATCTACCACCACTTTATATATCTATCACCACTCTGTATATCTACCACCACTCTGTATATCTATCAACACTCAGTATATCTACCACCACTCTGTATATCTATCACCATTCTGTATATCTACCACCACTCTGTATATCTATCACCACTCTGTATATCTATCACCATTCTGCATATCTATCTTCACTCTGTATATCTACCACCACTCTTTATATCTATCACCACTCTGTATATCTACCACCACTCTGTATATCTATCAACACACTGTATATCTACCACCACTCTGTATATCTTTTACCATTCTGTATATCTATCACCACTTTGTTTATATATCACCATTCTGTATATCTATCACCACTCTGCATATCTATCTCCACTCTGTATATCTATCACCACTGTGTATATATATCACAATTCTGTATATCTATCACCATTCTGTATATATATATCCCCACGCTGTATATCTATCACCACTCTGTATATCTATCTCCACTCTGCATATCTACCACCACTCTGCATATCTATCTATACTCTGTATATCTATCACCATTTTATATATCTACCACCACTCTGCATATCTATCACAACTTTATATATCTATTACCATTTTGTATATCTATCACCACTCTGTATATATACCACCACTCTTCATATCTATCACCACTTTATATATATCTATCACCACTTTGTATATTGATCACCACTCTGTATATCTATCACCACTCTGTATATCTATCACCACTCTGTATATCTACCACCACTCTACATTACACACATATCTATCTCCACTCATTCATCGAGTACCATCTATGACTATATGACATTCAACAAGTACCTGCTATAGCTTTAGGACATTCACCAAGGAACTGCTATAACTATAGGACATTCAACAAGTTCCTAGTATAACAAAAGGAATTCAACACGTACCTGGTATATACTACTATATAGAACATTCAACAAGTACCTACTATACCTATAGGATATTCAACAAGTACCTGCTTTAAATATAGGATATTCAACATGTTTTGCCATCACTATAAGATATTCAACAAGTTCCTACTATAAATATTACTACTTTGTATATCTATCACCACTCTGTATATCTATCACTACTCTGTATATATATCACCACTCTGTATAGCTATCACCACTCTGTATATCTATCACCACTCTGTATATCTATAACCACTGCATATCTATATACTACTCTGTATATATCTTCCATCACTCTGTATATCTACCACCACTCTGTCTATCTATTTCCACTATATCTATCTCTCGTTTGTATATCTGTCAATACTCTGTATATATATCGCCACTCTGTTAATCTACCACCACTCTGTATATATATCACCACTCTGTATATCTATCACCACTCTGTATATCTATCACCACACTGTATATCTATCACCACTCTGCATATCTATCTTCACTCTGTATATCTATCACCACTTTGTATATCTATCACCACTTTGTATATCTATCACCACTTTGTATATCTATCACCACTCTGTATATCTATCACCACTCTGTATATCTACCACCACTTTGTATATCTATCACCACTCTGTATATCTACCACCACTCTGTATATCTATCAACACTCTGTATATCTACTACCACTTTGTATATCTATCACCACTCTGCATATCTATCACCACTCTGTATATCTACCACCACTCTTTATATCTATCAACACTCTGTATGGCTACTACCTTTCTGCATATCTATCACCGTTCTGTATATCTATCACCACTGCGTTTATATATCACCATTCTGTACATCTACCACCACTCTGCATATCTATCACCACTCTGTATGATCTATCAAAGTATACTGACTTTGAACATGTTGAACTAGGTTATAAAATGCTAGTACTATCAGATCGTTCTTTTGTGTCCTATTTATTGGTATATTTTTTTTGTCTGTATTGTGTTGATCTGGCCACCGTTTCACAATGCCTTCTTAACTTACGATCACCGTATCATTTTACGATCCGTTTACGTGTGGTTCTACCTACCCGTTACGTGTGTTTCACAAAGGCATCGTAAAGGACTACTAAGATGATCGCAAGTAACGCACTGTGTATCATCGTAAGTGTATCGTAAAACGGAACTCTAGCTGTAAACAAGAGGTGTGAATCGTAGTTTATTTACATCGGAATATGGCACACTCTTCTTTCACAGATCGATGAGTCGAGCATGCCGATGAGAGCGGACGTGAAAATGTTTGCAGAGATAATCCTTCAACATCATTGAAATTGTTTTGCCCAATTTGTTTCATGGATAAATATTGTTATCCTTACATCTTATATTTTATGTTTTGGATTATATTTTTTTTTGAGGAAAGTTTCTGCAGACATTTCCAGGCTTATGGAGGTAGAACATCATTGTGAGAAAAACGCTGTTAACTATATGTGACTAGCCACTTCCAGGTTTATGAGGATACATTGTCTATACTTTGCTTTTTGTATATTTATCTAGAACATTCTGAAGCAAAAAAAACTCTGTCATGTTATTATGACCTATTTTTTTTTGTAATAACAATGAAACCAGTCATTTCGAATACCGACATGATAATAAGTCTGTTCGATGACGAATTTTTCATTATCGAAGACACTAATTTATAAAATTCAAAATTATTGTATTCTATAGGCGCTTAGTAATCTTCAACAGCGTATTTGAATAAAAATTTCAAACGAATTAAATTTACAACATTACAAACAGTTCTTAGCTCTATTTTAGAAAATGTAATTTAAACTTGTTAAAATGAAGTTAGTATACAATTTGTCAAAGAAAGCTTTTAGAATTCCTTTATAATTTGTCTTTTAGTTTAGATTTTATGATGCATGTCTCTATACATAGTATGCGACGCGTAGCAGTTTATAAGTAGTTGTTATCATATATGCATTTGATACAGTTCATTTATTATGGATATATTTTAGACTCCATTTATGAAAATCTATAGATCAGAGAATTTTGATTTTTTGTATCAATTTAAAATGTAGATTCAAATATTTATATGTCGTTGATACAGACAAAATGATCTTATCATGTCAAAATCATGATACAACAGGAAATTTTCATATGCACAGTCTGAACACAAGAATTTACAGAATAAGCATATTTCTTACTGAATAGAGAAAAAATGCAAACAGAATTACAGAATACAGAAATGTAAAACCAACCCAACCCCCTTTTCCCCCCTAATCCAGACCCTCATATATCATTGTGACGGATAGTTTTGTTTGTTCTATATTTGTACAAGGTGTTGTTAATAAATGTAACGGACAATATATACCATGCCCTCTCAGCCGACGTCGTAATTTCATTTTTAATGAAAGAAAGTATTTAAAAGCTTCTCTCCCTGTACAATATGATTTATTAAACTCATTAGGCAGAGCAATTTTTATGACTACTTGCATAATTGTTTAATCGTATTAAATTCTGTATCAAATTTATATTGATAATAAAAGTTTCAGATCTTTAATATTGAAAACGGGTTAAAATTATTTACTTGCATTAATATTGATATAAAAACATCCAGTTCGGGTTTTTTTTGTGTTTTTTTGTAGATCTAAGAAAAAAGCAACTCTGTTACACTAAAACAATTGACTAATTAAAATTATTTTATTTCTTTTATAACACAAATTCAACAGTAGATTCAAGCAAGCATTATAATATGAAACAAACAATACAAGTTGAAGTTTGTTATAATATTATCTATCATCAATTTATTTGTTCGGATGACAATTTTTTAAGTTTACAAGTTCAATGAGTTTTATACGACCGCAAAAAAATTTTGCGGTCGTACATGTATATTGGTATGACGTTGGCGTCGTCGTCGTCGTCGTCCGAAGACACATTGGTTTTCGCACTCTAACTTTAGTTTAAGTAAATGGATCTCTATGACATTTTACCATAAGGTTCAATACCACAAAAGGAAGGTTGGGATTGATTTTGGGGGTTATGGTACCAACAGTTAAGGAAATAGGGGCCAAAAAGGGGCCAAAAATAAGCAATTTTGTAACTTACAGACATAACTTGTGTGTTAGTGTATGGATCTCTGTGACATTGTACCACAAGGTTCCATATCACAAAGGGAATGCTGGGATTGATATTGGGGGTAATTGCCTCAAAATTTTAGGAATTAGGGGCCAAAAAGGGCAAAAAACAAGCATTTTTCTAGTTTCATGACAATAACTTGAGCGTAAGTGTATGGATCGTTTTAAAACTGTACTACAAGGTTCCATATCACAAAGGGAAAGCTGGAATTGAGTTTGGGGGTAATTGCCTAAAACATTTAGGAATAAGGGGCCAAAAATAAGCATTTTTCTAGTTTCCAGACAATAACTTGTGTTCCAGTGTATGGATCTCTCTGAAATTGTACTGCGAGATACCATACCACAAAGGGAAGGCTGGGATTGATTTTGGGGGTAATTGCCTCAAAATTTTAGGAATTGGGGGCCAAAAAGGGGCAAAAAACAAGCATTTTTCTAGTTTCAGGACAATAACTTGTGTGTAAGTGTATGGATCTTTATGAAATTGTACTACAAGGTTCCATATCACTAAGGGAAAGCTGGGTTTGAGTTTGGGGGTAATTGCCCTAAACGTTTAGGAGTTTGGGGCCAAAAAGGGGCCAAAAAACAAGCATTTTTCTAGTTTCCAGACAATAACTTGTGTTCAAGTGTATGGATCTCTCTGAAATTGTACTGCAAGGTACCATACCACAAAGTGAAGGCTGGGATTGAGTTTGGGGGTGATGAATCATAAGGGGTTCAAAAAATTTGGGGTGGATATTTTTTTCCTTTTTTTCTTTAAAATTTTCTATTTTAAATTGGTTATTTCTGAATTATATATAAAAGCAAATAATAATGATATGGTTTGAATAGGTAAATTAAAATTTTTAAAGTTCTTAGACCACATTCATTCTGTGTCAGAAACCCTATGCTGTGTCAAATATTTAATCGCAATCCAAATTTAATGCTGTATCAAGCTTGAATGTTGTGTCCATACTTGCCCCAACTGTTCATGGTTCGACATCTGCGGTCGTATCAAGCTGCGCCCAGCGGAGCATTTTATTTAATATTACTATGGTGTGTCAAATATTTAATCGCAATCCAAATTTAGTGCTGTATCAAGCTTGAATGTTGTGTCCATACTTGCCCCAACTGTTCATGGTTCGACATCTGTGGTCGTATCAAGCTGCGCCCAGCGGAGCATTTTATTTAATATTACTTCTATTTATCTGACTTATTCTTTATTTTTAAGTAATTCTTTGAAGAAGAAAAAACATATTACAAATAAACAGTGTATTAAATTATTATTATTTTTTTGTAAATAATATTATACTAAAACAGTGTAAGAAATATGTTTTCTTTTAAAAAAGACAGGTAAATCTTATGTGAATTTTTAATTAACCTTGATTGTATAAAAACAAATTATTTATCAAAACATCTATTGTTATTTGCATGTGGGAATAGAAGGAATAGTGATTTTTAAAAAGTGGGAATAGGAGGAAGACACCGTGTCGTTAAAAAACAAACTGATTAACAATATAATAGAGTTGTAAGGTAATAAATATTTCAGGTATTGGGCATTTGTCATTATCATGATTAGGTTATCTAATTGACAACAAACACCTTATACAACTTACCAACTAAGTACTTAAATGTAACACTTTGCAATAAATGGACGATAAATTCCTGCACCATATTTTACTCTTTTCAGGGGCGTAGCTACCTTCTTAATGAAGTGGAATCACAAACTATAGGGCGAGAGGTCTGGGGCCGCTTAAGGCCCCTAGTAGGTCCAGGGGAAAGCCCTTGTAGGGGGGCCAGGGGGCGAAGCCCCCCGGAAGCTCCTCATATAAAGCGTTTCAAAACAATCACAACCGAAATAAAACTTGACATTTTTGTTGTGGTTTTTTGGTCAACTATTTGTTTAACTTCGAGTCGAATGAAGACTTAACATTGTCGCTTGCGTTTTTTTGTACGTGAAAGCTTTTAAAATCACGGAGATTTGTTCCATATGCTAGTATTTGTATTGAGCAAAGTAGATTTAAAAAAACAAACAATAAACATAAACACAATACTGTATGTGGAGTTTCTGTTAGCAAAACATCATGGATACCAAATACTTGGTGGACACATTCTCATATATTTTGCTTAACATATGTATTTAGATGTTTAAAATTTTGTGGGTAAACTCTACAAGAGAGAGATGGGAATTTCGAATTTTACGTAGTTAGGAATATTCGAAGTAGAAATTAATGAACTTTTTTCAGAGTAAATGGTACTTTGATCACGATCTTTTTCATGATCTGCGTTTTTAATTAGCCAGCTAATCAACAAATGCATATGCATTCGAACAGTTGTATGGCAATATCTAGATGATAACAGTGAAGATACGTGTAATAAAAGTTTGGTGTATCTTTCGAAAAAGAATCAGCAGTTTAGTGTCCTACTCGGACAGACAGTTCTTTTTAAAATTGAATGACCTAATAGTCCAGTAAAACGAGTTAGAATTAACAATTTATTTAAATGGTTTTACAATCAACCATTCGTATAACCGGCCCATATAGAAACGACTTCGAATTATCGAATCTATACAAAAGATTTTTTTTGTAAAATAAATAAAAACGTTAAACACGTACTGGAAAATGTGTACTTTTTTTTATAATAACAGCAGTTCCAACTTCTCATCTACTAGTATACGGAAACTATTGATTGATTGAATGGTTATTAATGTCCGGTAGCAAATATTACATGCACACAGGACGAGATACGTTGACGTGATGTGAAAATGAACTATTCGTGTTGTCAAGACCTACATACTTAGTCAATATTGAACTAGTTCACAAGGTTACAGTCATTATTCCCGGATCGATACGAGTTGAAGAGTCTTCATTCTAGTAAGATGTGTGCTTTGGGGCGAAGCGGAAAATAATAATTTTCAAGTGTTTTTGTTAATCCGGATTATGTTGTTTTTTTACACTCAAAGCGAGTATACGGTATGGTTGTGGTACCAACAACTATGTACAGACCTTCTAAAATTCAAACTGACCATTATTCCGTGCGTTCATCGTGTATCGTGCGTGTTGCGTGCGTGTATCGTGCGTGTACCAATCGTGCGCTCATCATTCATCGTTCCGTGTATTTTCCGTGTAACGTGCGTGCATCGTGTATTCTTAATCGTGTATGGTGCGTGTATCGTGCGTGTATCGTGCGTTCATCAATCATTCATTCTTAACCGTGTATCGTGCGTTCGTCAATCGTGTATAACTGTGTACATCAGATAACGTGCATTTGTCAAATGTTCATCCCTAATCGGGTAACGTTCATTCATTGCGGTTTTTATATGATAGTCGGTTATAGAGCTCACCACAGCTTATATTTTATCTCACGGTTAAAGTGTATATATATGTTCCGACTTTAAATAAAATTTACATTCATACTTACTTTCTTGTGAACACTTAATTAACTTCATCGTACATAACGTTCATACAGATTCATGAATTTTTGTGTAAAATTTATTTATCATCTGTAAACATTTCGTGGTTATTCAGTGAATCTTGGCTGGGACTGACACATTTTAATATAATGATACATGTTCTACGTACAAACAATAACATGATGACATTTCTACGACAGTACAGTTAAAATTGGAATTTCTATTCAACTGAGCGAAATGGGCTTAAAAATATACTGTTGGCCAACTGTTATTTGTTAAAAAATATTCCGCCAATTAAATACAACAGTGCTTTTGCAAAATTTAGATGTGGGGTAGCTCCACTAAAAATAGAAACTGGAAAGTATGAAAGAAAAGAAGTCCACGAGATGACATGTGTTGTAGTTCTACTATTGAAGATGAACTTCATGTCATTTTAAAATGCCCATTATATGTAGATTTAAGACAAATTATGACACATTAAGCTAAACATTTTAATGAACATTTTAACCTTTAATTATCAGATAGCGAAAAATCTATATTTTTATTTAATAACGGCAATGTTGCTGCTATAGTTGCCAAAAACATCAATTTTCATTGAAAAGAAACGTCATTTTATTTCCTAGTTCTCAAAGAAAAAATGTTTTATTTTCATATAGTACACTCTCAGGTGGACACTGTAAATTTTAAATGTAAATGAGTAAATATATTGTGTGTCAAAAGTCTCTCATTATTCTTTTTAAGATTGGTACATACAATGCAAATGTTTTAATGTTTTATGTTTATTTCTGTGATTCTCATTTTATTTTTGTATGTGGTGAGACTATAATAAAATATTGAATCAGTATTAACATGATTAATGTTCAACTTGAGTCATTTCTCCAAAGTTGAACAATGCAAGATTATAAATCTTCGCTTATTTGGCAAATTCATATTCTACTAAATATTCAAACATTTAAGTTTTGATAAATACCATTACAAATATAATTTTTGTCTTCGTTTCTGATGGTCACGTGCAGGTAAGGTTATTCCATTGAGAAAATACAATATACAAGATTGTCGGGTAAATGTGGATTGCGGATTAAGATTTTAGATGTCAAACTTGAATTAACAAATTAAACTGAGGCGAATTTAACACGAATATGTATTTTCTCTTCAACAGTGTTTTTATTCTCTGTTCTTTATTTTCATTTAAAATAAGCTAAATATGTTTTGTGGAAAATTGAATACAAATAAACATATGTATTTGAAGGCATTTTTTTAATTAAACAAGTATAAGATCACGCAAATATATCCCGTATTCCTTAAGAAGGATTTTAAATTGAGGAACTTTTTAAACTTGAAATTGTGTTTACGAGTTTAAGATATTCTTTTTTATTTAAATTTTTTGATAAAATAGTTAAATATATTGTATTATCATAACAAGTCTTTATTTAAATGGAATAAACATGGAACACTTTCACAGATTCACTTTTCATTGTGTTCATGGTTGCATATCAAGGACACCGTTTTTAATGTATGTCTAAAAGATTAATATCGGAAAAAATAATTCACAATAATACTTTGTATTAAAGAATGACGGATTATTTTTACCATGGGGTTTTTTTTTTTGTTCCGTTACTGAGGACATTTTTTTGTCCTTTACGAATCCATATGACAAATTTGACTCCAATAAGGATAAATTTTATCTTATAGAAAAATCGGTAGTTTTTATCCGATAGTTTTTGTGTTCATCTTTATCGGATATAAAAGATTGAAAAATACAAACAATTAATTGAAGTTTCGTGTGCATCTATCACGATGCAGCAACTTTTGACTAGTATAAAGGGTTGCCTTGGTTTTATAGCTCAAAACGGTATCATTTGTTTTGCTTTACATTGGGTTAAATAATGAAATGTATGTTTCAGAAATTTACACAAGTTTGATTTCGGCTTTGACTCCCGGGGACACTGTCGTTTACAGTAAAAGACGAAAACCTACACATGTACGTTCTTATAAAAAAGAAGTTGTGGTATGATTGCCAACGTTCATCATTATATCATAATTATTGTACTCCCCCTAATAATGAATCTATAATATATGCCACTGGACGTTAAACGATCAACTATTAATTCATCCATCTTATCCTTTTAGTTTTGTGATAATTTGCATATCAAATACATGAAACAACAGGGGCGGATCCAGCCATTTTAAAAAGGGGGGTTCCCAACCCAGGGCAAAAAGGGGTGGGGGGGGGGGGGGGTTCCAACTATATGTCCCCATTCAAATGCATTGATCGTCCAAAAAAAGGGGTCTTCCAACCCCCTGAACCCTCCCCCTGGATCCGTCACTGAACAACTGCAGAGTTTCACTAAAGTTATATCGTGTATCGTGCATTCACCGTGCGTGTATCGTGCATTCACCGTGCGTGTATCGTGCATTCACCGTGCGTGTATCGTGCGTATGGTCAGTTTGAATTTTAGAAGGTCTGTAGCTGGTATTTTCTAAGCAATGCCCGTAATATAAAAAGTTCCTTTAAGTTTACACCAGTTGTATGTATTTATCGTACACATACATGTCTTACAGGATTAAATTCTTTGTGTAGTTTTTAAAATGCATACATAGAAAGACCAATTCCTATATGTTAACTTTGTCCCTAACACTCTCTCTCTCTCTCTCTCTTTTTCTTTTTTTTTCTTTTTTTTGTGTGAAAACGACGTGGATGCACGTGCTGCCGTGCCTCCGGGTAGCTACGCCCCTGCTTTTAATAGGGAAAATTAAGGAAAGAAAAACGGCGCGTGATATTTTTTTTTTTAAAGATTATAACTTTTTAAAAGGAAACTCATTAGAACTTCGAAATGGTTTATTTCAACTTTGCTTAACTTATTTCAACATTTTAGTTATTAGTCCTAGTTAATTGTGCGGATGCCAGATTTATGTAACATATTTCACTATCTTCATAAAGACAAATACGGATATAACATTCAAATTCTCTTAAAAAAAACCTCTCGAGACAAACTTCTAAATTGTAGATCCCTCTGATCTTCATTATTATCGATACACTTGTCGTACATGTACATCCTGAATAAATCAATTGTTATTTTTATCAAAGGAGTAGGGCCACGAAGGGTTAAAAACGGCCCTGTCCCAGAAATTGACGAAATTACTGCAGAAGGATCACTAACTAGTGTAGTTCATAAAACGATAACCAATAGACTTGTAACTGTGTTTGTATAATTTTCCAGGGCGTCAGAAAAGACCAAGGTACAATGGTATTTTAGCCGTTTGCGCGTAACGTTAAAATTGTTTTCATTAACGTTCTAGTAACTTTATAATCATTTTACCACAAGAATTCTTTTACAAAATATTTCTTGAATCTCGTCCATATATCTTGGTTTTTTTTAACTCTATTAACAGAAACTTACTCATATTAAGGTTTAAGCTGCACATAAGCGCTTCAATTAAATTTTGTATAAGTGGCCCGAATACTCGTTTTCTGTATTGATATTCACAAAAGAGAAGTTGCAGAGACTATGTAAACAAAGATAATTCTATAGCATAGATTAAATTAAAAGTCATAAAGGATTTTAAAACATAAGCAATGAATGTCTTCTATTGGGTAGAAGGAATTTAGATTGAAAGCTGTAAAATATCTTGGCGAGCGAAGTACAGTCGTAAAAAGTATGAGGATAGTTGATCACACCACATCATCTTATTTGTATATGGAAAGAAAACCGTGATTCACTTAAACACAGAAATTTTTTTTTCTAGTAAAGAAGTAAAAGATGAAAACACAGATAAAGATAAACATTGTGTATAGACAGTACATATCATTATATGTACTTCAATAATCATAGAACACATTATAATTGTACAAAAGTCATCAGACACCAGAACCACACGTGCACTCATAAACATCATTCTCATTCCGGAGGATTACATGCTTACTCTCAAATCAACATTCAGATACATGTAGCATCTATACTATTAAACGAGAAGACCTCATTTTGTGTGTCGCTTCTCTTCCTTCCACAATAAATTAATCATCATGCCTTTGTTTCCAATAGGTACCATGCATAGTCGCATTTGTCGTCCTCGCTTATGATTATTCCGTTAGGGTTATTTTGGGAGAAAAACGACAATAAAGGCGTCCGGATATTGTTTCCGACATCGGTTGGACTTTTAAGTAATAGACTAGACTTCCGTTTAAAATTACACATAGTTTTCATGAATCTTCAAGTTCATAGGTGCTTGGGGGACAGGACATATCTTTTTTCGCTTTATCTGTATACTATGAACATACATATACTATAAATAAAGAGTACATTGTATTTGCTATTTACTATCAATTCCAAGTTTACCACCATTCATCAACGGCGGTCATATATTACATGCTAATCTTTTACTTTCTTTTTGGCTACTTATTATCAGAGACATATATATGTCTCTGTTATTATATGTTTATTTGATCCAACTTAAAAAAGGGGGAGGGCTAAAATAAATTGCTCTGCCACCAAGTACCTTTGACTTTTGATACATTTCCTTAAATTCTCCAGTCATAAAATCTTTTACACAAATTCACCCTACAACAGTTTTCATACTTTCAACCAAGCTCTAAATGCCCGCGATTTCTAGTTCTAGTTAGACTGATTTTAGAAGTATTTTCTCAACTACATGTTTTGATATGATTTCATTTCTACAAATGGATGCTCAATAGTTTTTATCTTTATTCCTTTTTACAAATTCTTATTTTCGCTTGGACTCATAAATGTTTTTAAACGATTATATGTATCTCAAATATTTTGACATTTATGAGGGGGGTAGGACCTTTATCGGGACTTCGGGATAGGGTGTTTTTAAGCTCGGGATTTCGGGATTGATCCTTTCGGGATCCGGGAATTCTTTTTTCAAATTTCGGGATGTCGGGATTTAAATTTCTTTAAATTCGGGACCTCGGGATTTCATGTTTTTAAGCCCGGGATTTCGGGATCAGGACCCCTCCGACCCTCCTCAATTATCTTATTCAACTATATGACGAATAATAATTTGATTCTTTTATGTTGCCAATGCACATTTTTGTAGTATTTTTCACAAGTAAATATCAAAATTCACTCTTTACAAAGAACTGGCAAAATAACAAATTCACTATATTGCCGGCGCCGGCAAAATAGTCATTGCTATCGAAATATTCTATTTTGCTTGTTTTAATGAAGATATTTTAATCAAAGACGACAAAATAGCATATTTTCTATTTTGCCTGCGGATGCAAAATAGCCACTGCCTAGTTTAAAAAACTCAAAAATTTGACTGAATACTCATTCTCAGTTGTCCATTGTGGACGATTTCATTTAGTGATTTAGCTATATTCAATTAAATCTATACGAATTTTGCAAAGTTTTAAAAGTACAAATACTTTTATTATTTTATGATTCGTGTTCTCGTTAAAGGGGCATTAGCTACGAGATATAGAAAAAAAAGTAGATTTATTTTTGTTCAATCATTAATGAAAGTAAAATAATGAAATAATAATTCGCTTTTAGCAGCCAGTTTGGTTCAGTTTTGTCAAAATAAGCAAAGAAACATCGCTAATGAATTATTCACTTGCAAGTGGATAATTCGACCTTATTAAATCCGTATTCATGTGAAGTTCAATTGAACCCCTTAGCTAGAGATGGGTTACGCATGAACTAGGCGTGTTCAGGTATTAAAAGAAAAAGTATGTCAACATTGGAAGTGAAATAAGGGTAAACCATTTGGTTGACTGATTCGATCTACAAAAACTCATTCTTATACAGGTAAAAATGATTATTAACATATTACTTTAACCTGTAATATCAAATCAAACAGACCTAGAAAAATCCAATTGCACGAGTTTGCTATCTATTTTTATATCTTTGTTTATGTTTATATCGGGTAAGATGACCGTCGGCAGTCTTCAGATGGTCACCTCGATGGTTAATTAGATGGCGTCTAGACTAAAATACACACAAAATGCTGATACATAATATCGAGTCTATGCATCGTAAATTGTTTATTTTATACTTTTTTTTCATTTGGATATACGTTTTAGTATGTTATAAGTCGAATATTAGAATTTGAGTCAAATCGGTGAACATGAACTTGACGGCTAATGCCCCTTTAAGTTTTAAACTGAAATTATTTTAAAAGGTTTTCACAATTGTCAATTTATTCTTAATTAGCTTTTATCTTGTAATCTTACCTAGTCTTGCTAGTGGTTAAAGTGTCCCGATATTCCACATACAACTATCATTCTTATCTCGAAAAAAGTTCGAGTGTACTTTATTATTTTTATTATCATTTGGTCAAATTTAACAGATTCATGCCTTAATCCGTATGAAAAAAAAGCAGATGTGTGATATTATTGCAAAGAAGACAACTTTCAACCAGATACCGAATGACGTGCATGGATTCATTTTAAAACTAATAGAAATCCATGAATATCAGTTTTTTTATTTGGCGTTGATTGTAACGATATAAGTGTATGTAAGCTGCGTCCATCCAAGTAATGGATTATCTATAACTATAATTAATATACAAGATCAATTATTTTCGTCTATATATAAAAAGGAGATATGGTATGATTGCCAATGAGACAACTCTCCACAATGTTTGTTTTCTTTAAAATGAAATGAATTGTGAACTATTTCTCGTGGATATGTTATATCATGGAAGTAAAAATATAATACTTCCATGGTTATATTAACCTGTAAAAATGTGTTAAGAGTTTTCAAAAAGTTTGCTTAGTTGCAAAAAGTACGATATAAACGTCAATGTCACAGGTACCTAACAATGATAACATTAATATTCTATTCTTCAACTACACTCTGCTCACTGCCACTTTCATCCATGGCATGTGGGATAAATGCTTCAAGAGAAGCTCCCCAATTCTGGACTCCATGTGTGATGTCCAGATTATGTCTTGTATACCCTAGATACCAAAGTCTAGAGGTAATGTGCGCAAATTAACATGTTCTCGTCCGGAATATGCATTTGACTTGCCGCCGGACGTTAAACAGTCATCCATCATCATGAGACAAACAACTCATGTAGTAAAATGGTGTGTGTATTTGATATTCAATATTCTTTTTTTTTCTTTTTTCCCAAAAAGTGAAGTAAATATCTTCTCAAAAGATTTTAAAAACTTTAATCAATTTATTTAATTATGTTAAAAGTCATTATCGTACTGTAACTTTAGAGAAGATCTGATTGATAGTTGTTTGACGAACGTCCAGTGGCAAATACTTCATGCATATTTATGACGGAGAGCAATTTAGAGAATCTATTTCAAACAGGAAACAAGAAACTGCATGTGTTATCATTGAACATAAGAGAAAATTCTCCAAAAGGAGGGGGGTGGGGGCAATAAAGAATCATTAGACCAATAAAATCATACAACACCATGAACATATAGAGGCGACAAAAAAAAACAGCAATACAAAAAGATAAAAACAAGTAACTACAGATTGAACACGAACTTCGGGCCACCACAAGAAACGAAAAAATCAGAAATATAAAGATATATCATAGATAATTTATTCATAGTAAGCAGCCATTTTTTGTTGGTCGCTTGTGACATAGTCTCACTCAAATTTAAAAGAGACCACCAAAAAGGGACAAAATGAACAATTGCTCCTTGTATGCATGCTGACCAATTATGCACGCTATCCCGCGTGAATATCAGATATGTATTTGAAGTCACCCAAGCTATATGATTGTGTCGGATAGTTTTGTTTCATCTTTATTTCAGTTTTCATTGAAAACAAATATTTCTTCTGGTTGAATGTCACGGACAGTATACACCATGCCCTCTCATGGCGTCGTAATTTTTATTTTAATTAAAGAAATATTGAAAAGCTTATTTAACCACTGTGCAATATGATATCAAAATTCTCAAGTGGCTTCTTCTTATGTCCTACGATTTTCTATGTATGTTTTTGTTCATAGTTCTGTAATTTATTTACACCATCCATAGTAATTATTTAAAATGTTAACTTGGCATGCCATACATGATAGAAAATGCGGACGTGAAAGAAAGCACTTCATCAAAGCGTCAACATGAGATTACATTCCGCGGAGGTTACATTTCGACGATTTCGTCTTTAAAATACAAAATACGTGTATCTAAAAGGAAATTTGTATTAAATTTTTATGTTGACACCCATATCGATCTGCTGGATGAGTAGAATTTTACGGAAAAAAAACTACGACTCTAATTTAAACTGTCATATTTTTGTTTGCATAGCACAGACCGGGATAATTATTACAAAATAACGTGGAAATGAACTTTAAAATAATTTTCAAATTCATAATTTTTATTTCGAACAATTTGTCTTGTTTTCTAATAAAAACAGTTATGAGGACGTATCTATCCGTGTTTAAAAACCTCGCCGGATCGGCGGTTAACGAAGCTTCGCTAAAAACAAAGACTTGTTATTCCATTTTCTTCTTTTTTTCGTTATGAAAAAGAAAATAATAAATTATAGAATTTATTCTATTTAAAGCAATTGTACAAAATCTTGGTACAGTTATTTCGTCACAGAATCTATCGTACCTCGGAAATGGCGGCGTTGAATCAGGATTTGCTTGTTAGCAAAAGTTAAATTTTCGATGTGGCCACAGGCCTCGACCACGCTAAATAATGTTGCAAACTGAGTCAAAGTGTCAAACAATCAAAATAAGAGTAAAATTACTTTGGTCGAGGCCTGTGGCCAATGCGAAATTTAACCAGGAAGTGTGAAATTCTTAAAGAATTTGGACATTTTGAGCGTTCCGGTTTGATTCCGGGTATTACGTCACATTAATGACGTCACAAAAAATGATTTTATACTATAAAAACAAATAACGATATACGTAGATATGTTTTAGCTATAAAGGATCCACCTTATTACTCTTTTATTTTTTGTCACCTCACAGGGCCAATATCGGCACTTCGTGGCCATACTCCTTTGGAAATTTAAAACTTCTAAAACGTTTCCCGTAAGAGCGTAATCTTTCATTCTTCTCTATCTGTATAGATGCATCATTGTATCTATATCTTATCCCTTATGACCATGAAATTTTCCTCCAATGTGTCGTGGCTTTCTATTGGCTACTTTTTTTCAGTTAATCGATTTTCTCAAAATTCTGAGATAATCCCGGATTATCTCAGAATTTTCAGATAATCCTTGATTTTTTCCAGTTAATTATTTATCTAATTTTGTGAGGAATATAATGAATTATCTCAAATATGCATTAAGCTGAGAAAATCCCGGTTTATCTTAAAATTCTGAGATAAACCGGGATTATCTGAAAAAAATCGAGATAATTCCGGTTTATCTGAGCTTAATGTAAAATAGTGAGATCATCCTAGTTTATCTGAGATAATCTAGGATTATCTATAAAAGTGGTTCAGGCGTGCCATAAATATGTATACAAATGATATTAATCTACGATAATTGATTATCTGATAAGGGGGGTGGCACTTAATGTAATAATGTAATGAATGGTAGGGATGAGCAGCTGAAATAGGTCACTATTTCATGCTCCATATGAGAAATTCAGATTACATATATCAATAGGTTGAATTTATCACTTGCTTGATTATGTCATAAGTCACTGTAAGTATCTGAATCAGGTGTCAGTATCTATTTTTGATGCAGTTAAACCACAGTTGTAAATGCTTCAGCTAATTGTCAAACCAATTAATCTCTATTTATTCCAAAGTGGTATTTCCACTGATGCTAGTTATAGATGCTATAAATCCGACCATTTTGACATTTGCACCTAATTAACATTCAACGGTTTGTATACATGAAACATGATAACAATTATTTAAAGAAATTCCACAGTGTCAGCGTCTTTTAAGAGGGAACGGCAATGTAACTATTTATCAGTTTTTCAATAATATAAATCTATCTCTGGGGTGTCACTACATTTATCTGACCAAACTTGTTTATTGTAAATTGAAAGTGAAATTTCTTCATACTGAAAGATATGAAAGGGCAAACAGTGGAAAGTATTTAAGATGTGACAAATTAAACGGAAAAGCAAGGTGTGATTATGACGATTGCAGGGGCGATGTCAAAAAGGGGGAGGGGTTCCCAACCCAGGATAAAAGGGGCGGGGAGTTCCAACTCAGGGACACCCCCTCCCCCCACCCCCAACCCCCGGATCCGACACTGGATTGCGTTGCTTCTAAACATTAACGTGACGTAGTTGGAAAATGAGATTATTTATTTTTATCCCGATATCGACACTCCTTTCAACCCTACGTAGCCAGCACATACAGTTAATCAGTAAATAATTTAGTCAAACGTTTGTGTATTTGTCTTCACAACATGAACTTATCTGATGACCAGAATATTATAGATGATTATGACCAGCTGTGAACTATGGATTGTAGATACTATGTAACGCCAAGGAATTGTATACTCAACGCATAAACATAATTTATAATTTGGAACTAATCGGTGGCACACTGTACGTCTACGTATGTAAGGAGATCAAAATAGAATTTTCATAGAATAATATCATAAAAATTGAGACGAGGCTTTGTTATTAAATAGTTTATTCGTTTGTCCATATCATCATAATATTAGATATAAGAAGATGTGGTATGAGTGCCAATGAGACAACTCTCCATCCAAGTCACAATTTGTAAAAGTAAACTATTATAGGTCAAAGTACGGCCTTCAACGCGGAGTCTTGGTTCACACCGAACAGCAAGCTATAAAGGGCCCCAAAAATGACTAGTGTCAAACCATTCAAACAGGAAAACTAACGGTCTAATCTATATGTATAATATGTCATTATAAAAATAAGAAGATGTGGTACGATTGCTAATGAGACAAATCTTCTCAAGAGACAAAATAACACAACTATAGGTCATCGTACGGCCTTCGACAATGAGTAAAACCTATACCGCATAGTTAGCTGTTAAATGCACTGAAATGACAAATGTAAAACAATTCAAAAAAGAAAACTGACAGCCTGATGTATGTGCAAAATAATGAACGAAAAACAAATATGATATACAGCAATAAACGACAACCACTGAACTACGGGCTCCTGACTTGGGACAAGTACATACAGAATGTGGCAGGGTTAAACAAGTTTGAAGGCGCACCAACCCTCCCCTAACCTGGGATAGTGGTGTGACAGTACAACATAAGAACGAACTATAAAAATCCGTTGAAAATGGCTAAACTTGATAGATCGAAACAAAGCAAAAATACATCTTACAAAAACGCAGAGTGGACGTGGCAGGGTACCTATACATCCCCACTACAAAAAGACACTAAGTACAGATCTGAGTGTACTCGCAGTTGTTGACAGCTGTTCAAAGCCAATAATAACTAATAAAATCATGTATCTAAGACTAAAATATCAAATAAGTTCACATCCAACATCTATATAAAGGATTTAGTGTAAAGATTTATTATAAATGAATGAGGCTCGGCAAACTACATGTACATCTCCGTAAAAACTAGGGTGTGCTTTCCGATTAAAAATACAACCAAACTTCCAAACCAAATCTAAATATCTATGGAAGAGTTTAGTAAAGGTTTTAAATAATTTGGTAACGAAATCCCTGACTTAATAATTTACCAGTTTTTTGTCATTGGAGAGTGCAGGTCTTGATGTCAGATCTTAGAAAGGTTGTATTAGATTTATGCAATGCGTCTAGACTCTGCATGGCCTGTATACCAGTGCATGATATATAGACACATGTCTTTGTTTTTTGTCGACTATTTTGTTATGAAGTAGGTCGTTTGTTTTCTAATTGAATTGTTACATGATTTTGAGGTCGGAACATTTTATATTGCCGACTATAAAGTGCGGGTTTACTTATTGTTGAAGGCCGGACGGTTGCATATAATAATTATTGCTTACAACCTCTTCATTTAAGCTTTGGTCGACTGTTGTCTCATTGGCAATCATATAACACGTACATCTACTTATATTTATATGGTTCCAAAAAAACCGGTATAATCATAATAATAGAAAAAGCGAGAATACCAATTTTATTCGTATTAACAAAGAAAACCATAAAGTCCTACAAATCTCTCTGAATATAAAACAAAAACCGAAACAAACAAATGTAATAACTATTCTGATGATACATAAATTACAAAAGTTTAAGTTAAAGAAATATTTTAAATCTTAAATAACAGTATCTGAACGTATCACTTCTTATGCTCCTGGTAGGTTTGTTGTCTTTACTTTTCAAACTACTTGAGTTTACTACACAATATCCAAACACAATTTATAATTATCGTTCACAAATGTAAAATTAAGTGTCTAAATTATTCATAACGAACAACAGTACGGTTTACTGTGTGCCTGTATAATCTTGATAATTCCCCACAACACTAATGCTTGTCAATCACAGCATGATTTTACTACAGATCTCGGAAATAGTCGTCATCATCTCGTCTGCACATCTAACTTATGTACGCGTAAAATTTCACATTTACAATTTTGCTGCCATATGTTCAGATGTTATTGTGTATTTTAATGAATGTTGATGCCATCTACGACAAAAGAAGTGGCAGCGAAAAAAAGAACAAAATTGGCGACAGGTATGTTTTATACATGATTAACAAATATTTATAACTGTGACTGTACAATGAATTGACGCTTGTTGAAATAAACGATGAAAAACCTAAGAATCAATTCAATGATCTTCAATCGTGTTCAAACATGCATCGATCTTAAAAGACATCGAAGAATTAGAAAAATTCAAATCCTTAAACGCTGTACGAGTATAAGACATGAAATTTTATCTTTTGTGATATAGAACAAGTTAAAATGTATAGTCAATAATGGGTTAAGTGTACTAAATGCATGTTTTTAAGTGAACACGTGATCTATTTGCACTGCTCTTTGGTCGGGTCTAAGGGTCGGGTTGTTGTTGATACATTCCCCATTCCCACCCTCAATTTTAACAAAGCTTATACATATATATAGTGTTACATGTAATATACTGTAACAGCAACCTAATAATACACCATTATTCTTCTTTTTATGATACTAGTAATCAGGCATTCAGTAAGAATCAATTTTAATGCATATTTTCTCCGAGGAAAAGGGGTGAAATATTCTTGTTTACGTACTGATCACTGCAGCGGCGGATTTACTTGGAGTCATAGGGGGCCATGTGCCCCTCCCCATCGCAAGGTCAAGGTCACCAGCAAACTTTGTATTGCTATTGACTTATCCACATCTAAGATATTATTTACAGCTTGATTTGACTTATAAACTTGTCGTTAATCAAACCAAGGCTCCAGTCGCGGATCCAGAACTTTTTCTTAAGGGGGAAAAAGGGGGGGGGGGGGGGGGGGGGCGCTGACTGACCTAAGGGGGCGCTCCAGTCATGCTTCATTGAATCCCTATATAATCAACAAAATTTTTCCCATGAAAGAGGGGGCAGGGCCATCCAGGGCCCGTGTATTCGCCTATGGCAGCTTCAACATGCGTTATTTATGACAGCTTATCGTTGGGTGTGTAAATATTGACACCTGTCTGAAATGTCTTTTTGCAAAAGCTTTTATGTAAACTACATGTTAATTTGAACAGCACGAATATTTCTATTGGTTTTTAAAACAATATTACAGATAAAGGATGTACTTAGATGAAATTGAAAAAAAAACTAGAGTTTAAAAAGTTGATACTATAAGTCAGAAGGGAATTAGTAAAGGAACAAAATAAGCTTAAAATATTGATAGGTTATAGAGCTCCTTTTCGAGATATCTAATCTTTAAAAAATGGCGGGAAAAGGCTGACTCTTACCTTATATTTAGTATTGGCATTATTTGGGTCTCAAATCGAAAGAAAAGAAATCTGGAATCTGCTTAATGTTTGGTTAATGACGTTTTATGAGCTATTGTAGTCTTAAATGAAAAGAAAAATTGGTGTTATGGGGCAAAATATTTTACCCTGTATCGTATAAAATAAAACAAAGGAGTCAGAACATTTGACAAGAATTCCTCATTAAGATCATTTGACAGGTGAAATCTTCTTTCAGGAAAGAAATTATATATGCCAGTTGTTTTAGTGTTTATTGGAACACCCTTCAATAAACTGTAAAAGCGGTTTCCTAAACCCCGGCTAATTACCCACCAGGTCTTGGGGCATGCACCCAATATTAGTATCCTCATGGAAGTATTATATTGACAGGAACGCCAACAAGTGGACTTCAATCGTTTATAGTGCGATGCCGCGTTAACTATCTGTTAATTAACTCGACATGTCATATGGATGCATGGGTTTCGATCGATTTTTTGGAACCTCGTGACATTGTAACATACCGAAATAACCGGATGTGTACTTCATTGTCAAGGAAACGACATTTACCGACCATGTCATTAATGACAAATATGTCAGTTTTTACGCAATGTTTGCCTTAAAATAAATAAATAGGAAGAAAAGAAATCCCCGCAACTATTTTCATAAAAAAAAAAAAAAAACAAAAAAAAAACTAAATTACCCACAAACATTTTTCAGTTTAAGTTACAATCAATTTAAATAGTTTTGTTTTATTCATGAAAGGGCCGTTGGCTTAACACGCATAACGGTTATATATTATAAAAATATAAATATTATTATTATATATTATTGTTAATTTTCCTTTTTTTTTGGACGGTGGTGTTCCTTCTGCACCATCTTACGGTGTTTCTGCATCACAACTCGTTCGCTATGCACGTGTCTATTGTGACGTTTCAGATTTTAATGAACGTAATCTATTTATAACTGGTAAATTATTAAGTCAGGGATTTCGTTTCCAAATTATTTAAAACCTTTACTAAACTCTTCCATAGATATTTAGATTTGGTTTGGAAGTTTGGTTGTATTTTTAATCGGAAAGCACACCCTAGTTTTTACGGAGATGTACATGTAGTTTGCCGAGCCTGGAAATTAAGATACGTCCCGGGTAAACTTATCGTTCCTTTTATTAAACTTATTCTAAAAAGGTTACCAATTCAACGCTATAATTAGATCTTTTTGTACTGTTTTCATTGGTATAGTGGTTATCAGTAAATTAAAATCAAACTTAATATTAATTTAAATAGGCACATTCATTTATAATAAATCTTTACACTAAATCCTTTATATAGATGTTGGATGTGAACTTATTTGATATTTTAGTCTTAGATGCATGGTTTTATTAGTTTTTATTGGCTTTGAAAAGCTGTCAATAACTGCGAGTACACTCAGATCTGTACTTATAGTGTCTTTTTGTAGTGGGGATGTATAGGTACCCTGCCACGTCCACGGGGCCCTTTATAGCTTGCTGTTCGGTGTGAACCAAGGCTCCGCGTTGAAGGCCGTAATTTGACCTATAATAGTTTACTTTTACAAATTGTGACTTGGATGTAAAGGTTGTCTCATTGGCACACATACCACATCTTCTTATATTTAATATTATGATGATGGGGGGGGGGGGGGGGGGGGGGTCCTTGAGTTGGAACTCCCCGCCCCTGTTATCCTGGGTGGGGAACCCCTCCCCCGTTTTCTTAATCACACCTTGCTTTTCCGATAAATTCGTCAAATCTTAAATACTTTCCACTATTTGTCCTTTCATATCTTTCAGTATGAAGACATTTCACTTTCAATATACAATAAACAAGTTTGGTCAGATAAATGTAGTTACACCCCAGAGATAGATTTATATTACTGAAAAACCGATAAAAAGTTCCCTCTTTAAAGACGCTTGACCTATTTCAGCGGCTCATCCCTACCACTTATTACATTATTACATTAAGTGCCACCCCCCCCCCCCTCTCCTTTCCCCCCATTTTCTGAGCAAAGGATATATATATATATTCGTTTGCATAATGGTTAGGAACGTCATTTCAGACGAAAACAATATTTGTTTTTATTGAATTTTGTGCTAAATCGGTAAGTTAAAAAACTTACAAAGCCGTGTTACAAAGTAGGTATGCATATTTACATTACGGCATTTATCAGATTATCAATTATCGAAGATTAATATCATTTGTATATATATTTAAAAATGATGCTTAAATGAACCTAATTATATAAATAAACGCTAGACCTTTAACTGGGATAAAAAAGCAAATGCACAATTATTTGTCAAAGTTTCAATTTCACAAATAAAATAACTATTGTATAATGAGAACTGGATTGCGATTGACATGAACAAATATCTGCATATTTGTTTGAATTGTTTTACATTTGTCATTTTATAGCTGACTATGTGGTATGGGTTTTGCTCAATGTTGAAAGGCCGTACGGTGACCTATACTTGCTAGCTTCTACGTCATTAAGTCTCTTGTGGAGAGTTGTTTCATTGGCAATCATACATGTACCACATCTTCTTATTTTTATATTTATCAAATATTTAGAAAAGAAAAGAGAGAGAAAAAAAAGAAACTTTTATACAAGTTTTCTAAATATAAATCTTACAAGCGGTGATCAAAGACATCATTTGTTGAAGTAGAAAAAGGAGAAATAGAATAATTGTATTCAAAATTTTAGAATAAGGTATACAACATGTACAATGAGAGAGTTTTTTCATAGATACATATTTCAAAGTCATACATATGATAGTCACGATGGTACACTTTCATTTCAATTATGCATCAAGTATTTATAGAGTACAAGTGGTATATTTTCGTTTTATCAGACAGCCCAACGACACAAATAACCAAAAGACAGTTGGACAGACAGACGTCCATTTTTAACATTCTGATTTCGTGATGAAAGAAAATTTATAAATCATTTGTTTGTCCAGAATAAAACTTAATAAAGCAAAGTATAATATATTGTCATTTCTGAAATACGGATTATAAAAATTAAGCATAGCACCATACCGATCCATTTTGCGTCTTGTGAAACATACTCATAGCAATAATCATTCGATATGTTAGAAAATTTTGGATAGATAATGTGTTTTTGTTCAGAGTAATTTTTGATAAAACAAAGTGTATATTGACATATATTCATATCTTTCGTCAATAAAATGATATATATTCAAAGACGAGGAATTACTGCCATGCCGATTTTTTCCTCTTATGAAACAATGTTGTCATTTTTGAAATGTGGATCATCAAAATCCCTATTTCTAGCATGAATACCACGACATGTTCTCAAAGAAGCATACCGGTAGTTACTGCGAGAATACCTTACTGCGATACCAGTTCCTTTTTGCGTCTAGTGAAACATTTTAATTGTAGCATATCAATTTGAAAAAATAGTTTGATTGCATCATTTACCAGAATAGAAAATGTATATTATCATACAAATATAAAACTGCTTGTTCAACTTCCAGTGACAAATATTTCAGACATATGCAGAACGAATCCTCTGTCCAAATGACACAATTATGACGTATTTTTCGCTAACAAATAGCTAGTTAATTGGTATATGTGCGTACCTTGCAAGGTCCTAATGCCCGTCTGACAGTTTTCAATTGACCTCGAGCTCATTTCATGGATCAGTGAAAATGCAAGTGTGTTAATTTTTAAATAAAGCATGTAATTACTATTTTTCACTGTTTTATGCACTATATATAAATAACCCGAATAATTCGGACCATCTTTTTAATCGATATCTTTTGTTAATCACAACAAGATGTGTTATTTGCTAGATATTTATGATGCATACAATTAAAAGTGAACAGACAACACCGTGCTGTAATCAATACTTGTGGGAAAGTCAAATGACCAACGCTTAGTGAAAATGAAATAACAAAAAACCATCAATTCTGAAATTATCTTGAACACAAAAATTCACAGCTGCAGACTCCTTCATGTGTTCTTCTACATTTGCACAAGAGAAATTTTAATATAGCAGATACCCGATTTGATGCTGTACGTACCGCAGCACGACATGGGAGCCGAGATTGAACGAAAATAATTGATATATACACTTAATATCAACGTACGTTTTATGATCATAACCAACAGTATTGGAATTATTTTTAGCTGCATCATGGCATTATTTTCACTTGGATATAATACGTATTTATAGCAAACGATAGTGTGTGTACTCGATTATGCTTTCAAGTAACTGTTGCACGGATGGTTTATAAGCAGATTTAGTAGACATTACTTTATATTATATCTGATTTTGCATGCTATAAATATTATGAAAAAAGTATAACATGAATAGGTTAGAATTTTATGGGTAGGATTTTAGAAAACATGACAAAATAAGATCAATTTCAACATACACAAGCCAGTAATCTCATTTTTAAGGTATTAATGCCTCGCACACCAGGATCATACTAGCAGCCACTACGCTTGCAGCCAGTTTTCAGATATGGCTATATCAGATTCGAACTTAATTAACTTGAAACCGTTTTTATTAATATATGACTACTAAATTATCTGTTTTAAGAATACAATTAGGCAGTCAAAGACACTCTGATTAAATGAATTTCAAAATTTCATTTCGTGTTCATTAATTTCACGACAATTCATTTAATAGTGTCTTTGACTGCTTCATTTTATATATAAAACACACGATTTAGGGGTACTAATATATTAATAAAAAAAATAAGTTAGAATGAATCTTATGCAATTTTTTTTTTGATTTATAGACATATCTGAAAAATGGCTGCTAGCGGAGTGGCTGGTCGTTCATATGTACATTTAATTCGAATTTAACGATCTTGGTCGAGCGGGTATTACTATATAAATAACACATAGCTGAGAGGGTGACAGAGCAGATTGTTAGCCCGAGAAAACATTGTCAACTGAGGCGAAGCCAAGGTTGACAAATGAATGTCTTTTCTCGGGGTAACAATCTGCTCTATTACCCTCTCAGATATGTGTTATTTAATTTTTTATACTGAATGTTCTGTTATTACTGTCGATTAAATTTCAAATTCAAAGTAATAAACTATGACGTCTTGTACATAACAACCATCCGTATTTAATAAAGCGCACACTTGATCAAGCGTCTCCGTGAAGGGTAATAGAGTATTTGCCATAGGATAGAGTCATATTTAATAAAGCGTACACTTGATCAAGCGTCTCCGTGTAGGGTAATAGAGTATTTACCATAGAATAGAGTAAATTGTCTCCCTCGTATTAACCAATCAAAATCTGTCATTTGACATGAAGTATAATAAAGTAAATTAACACCCTCGTATAAGCCAATCAAAATATTGCATTTTTACGTGAAGTAAAATAAATAGTATAACATACCAAGTGTGCAAGCTTAAATAAAAAAGTAAAGATGAGCGTAATCAGTATTAAATCTTTGCATTCTTCACTGCAATATAATACCTTTATAATTCTTATATTTTTTCTGTGTTTTCACAGAAATCGTCTTACACATGTATGAGAAATTTTACCAATAATTGAAATACGAAGTACGAAGAAAGGATCAAATTATAAGATACGCTAATAAGGTATCTATTATAGAACACGAGCGTTAGTGTAATTTAGTATAAGATGGTGACGGTGAATTGCTGCTTAAAGTCAAGCGGCAAAGTTAATTTTTATTTAGGACGGGAACATATGTTAATGTGATATGCATAATAAACCCTGCTTTGTACTAGACCAACTTGCTGGGGTGGATTAACAACTTGCTCGCTCACAAGACAACAGTCCGTAGGAAGACATCAGATGCGGATCCAGGATTTTGAAGGGGGGGGGACCGGGGCCCTTATTAGACAATGTTTGGAGTGGAACATGTAAAACATTGTCATTAACCATAAAAGTAGCTCCATAAGGAGGATTCGGGTAAAATCCGCCGCTTCACACGTCACCCTAGTCGGAGACCTTATTCTAATTCCGAGCCTATCAGTTTTTTCTCTTACTCCTTAATGCTGCGTGCTCAGCGTAGTCGCAGCAAATAACACTTTTAAAGTTTTTGTTTTGACCAAGCCGGGTTTCGATCCCATGACCTCCTGCACTCGATGCAAACATGCTACCACGACACTGAAAATTGTTCTTGTTATATTTATGCCCCACCTACGATAGTAGAGGGACATTATGTTTCCTGGTATGTGCGTCTGTTCGTCCGTTCGTACGTCCGTTCGTCCGTCCGTCCGTCCGTCCGTCTGTCCGTCTGTCCCACTTCAGGTTAAAGTTATTGGTCAAGGTAGTTTTTGATGAAAATGAAGTCCAATCAACTTTTTTGTCATATAGCTCTTCAACTGTTTCGGTACTTATACATTCCTCGGATTTCAAATGTATGGCTTTGAGCGTTCCTGATGAAGGTAAATGCAGAAAAGCGCTTCTGACGCATGAAATCATTAAACGTGTTGTTTTCAATTTTTTGAAACATCGTACACATGTTCCCTATGATTTGATCTTTCTAATTTAAATGCCAAATTAGATTTTTTACCCCAATTTCACAGTCTACTGTATATAGAAAATGATAGTGCAATGGGGCATCCGTGTTCTATGGATACATTCTTGTTAAATATAATTCATTGCTTCTAGATATTGCTTTTTTCATCGGCAACATACTTCTAAAGATTTATTTTCAAATTGTATGCCCCCGCCGTAGCGGAGGGGGCAATAAGTTTTTTATCCTTGTCTGTCTGTACTTCCTAAAGAACGTCTCCAAATTGGTTTCCATTCTCTACCATTAGTTTCCCTCAACCAAATGTTATGAAACTTATGCACAATGCTTATTACCACAAAACACAGATCAAGTTGAATTATGGTGGCGTCACTTTTGCCATTTTTGAGTTATGCCCCTTTACAAATGGAAAAATTGCTGAATTTTTTGTTTCCGTTCTCTAACTTTAGTTTGCCTCACTTAAATGTTATGAAACTTATACACAATGCTTATTACCGCAAAACAGAGACCAAGGTTGAATTTTGGTGGTTTCATTTAAACCGTTCTAGAGTTATGCCCTTTACAAATGGAAAAATTGCTAATTGTTTTGTTTCCGTTCTCTAACTTTAGTTTGCCTCAACCAAACTTTATGGAACTTATACACAATGTTTATTACCACAAAACACAGACCAAGTTTGAATATTGGTGGCGTCACTTTTGCCGTACTTGAGTTATGCTCCTTTACAAATGGAAAAAATGCTTATTTTTTTGTTTCCGTTCTCTAACTTTAGTTTTCCTCAACCAAATGTTATGAAATTTATACACAATGCTTATTACTACAAAACACAGATCAAGTTTGAACTTTGGTGGCGTCATTTTTTTACCATTCTAGAGTTATGCCCCTTTACAAATGGAAAAATTGCTGGATTTTTTGTTTCGGTTGTCTAACTTAAGTTTGCCTCAACTAAATGTTATGAAACGAACAATGTATACACAATGCTTATTACCACAAAACTCAGAGCAAGTACAAATTTTGGTAGCGTCACTTTTACAGTTTACGTGTCCCTTTATAACATTATATGCAAGCGGGGGCAGCATCTGTGTCCATTCCCATTTATTTAGTTGTTTTGTTTAGAATTCATTTCTTAAAGGTTTGATTTTTAGCGGAAAAAAAACAAATTCGGAAACCTTATTTAATTTCTACTGTAACGTCACCACAACTTCTATACTCTATAACGCTATTACACCATACAGTGTCGTAAAACATTGTGAGCGTGAAATATTCCAAACTATTGCCAATTCTCAAGCGTAATCAATTGATGAGGAAATAGACTTACTAGTTTTTAAGGACATTTCTGCTGCCAATACAAAAACGCACATATGTAAATATACTGCAAGTGAAAGAAAGTTACTGTTTAGACTGTAACTCCATCTTTTCTAAATTAGACAGGGTTTCACATCTATTTTTAAATGTTTGTATTGTCCTAATTTTTATGAATCAAATATCGAGTATGAAATTGTCCCTATTAACACAGTGTTGACAGAATGATTCTCATGATACATATTCTAAAACTGAACACAAACCTCCTCAAAATTTGTTGTATGGTCAGATATCAGAATGTCTGTAAAGGTGCTCGTACTCTTTCTAAATGATATCAAAATTGCCCTATGCAGGTACAATCTTCTCATTTTATAGATATCAACGTCAGAATGACGATAACGGAAAGTATTGAGACATTCAGTGCAGTTAACCCTGTAACGATATACATATAGCAGGATTATTTATACGTAAGGGAGCTACCATTTGACTTTAATTGGGGGAAAAAGGGGGGAGGATGAAAAATGTTGTCCTGCATTTTTTTATAATTGTAATCTCTGTCCTGCCTTTTTCTTTTTGTTTTTCCCTTTATTCGGTTCTGACGTTTTTTTATGATTTCATCCCAGCCCCCTCCCCCCCTAAAAATGAAATGGAAGCTTCCTTATAATATTAACGTAACGTCACACTGTCTGGTACATGTAGCAATCTTTTGTATCAACGAATTATCTAGGAAAGGAAAAAAACTTCTACCCAAGGCATAATATATTTTATATTTACAGGAAAGAAAAAGATGACTTCTACTCAAGGCATGATACATTTACAGGAAAGGAAAAGAAGACTTCTACTCAAGGCATGATATATTTACAGGAAAGGAAAAGAAGACTTCTACTCAAGGCATGATATATTTACAGGAAAGGAAAAGAAGACTTCAACTTAATGCATGATCTATTACTGCTGTATAAAGACACCAAATAAAGGACAGAGCTTATTTTCTATTTAATCTGTATGGTTTGAATTATAATATTTGCTGTAAATGTTGAACAGTTGAAATTATAACCGCATTCTGCAAGATTATAAACTCACTTCAAATGTGTCAATTTTTTTCATGGTCTCCCATAGGGTGTAATTGTTTTCAAACGGGCTGGGAAATTCACCAGAATAAATTGATTGATTGATTTGTTGGTGTTTAACGCCACTTTCAACACTATTGTGCTATTTCGTGGCGGTCATTTTTTATTGATGGAGGAAGCCGGATTGCCCGAAGAAAACCACGAACCTTCGATAGGAAAACTGACAATCATGGGCCTAGTCAATTGAGATTGGAGTCGAGCGCACCTTGCACGAGCAGAATTCGAATTCATAATCTCAGCGTTGACTGGCTAGTGATACAGTAGTTGGACTACTTGTAGCACTTGGCCACCGAGGCCCCGACAGATTAAAACATACGAGTTAATTTATAGTATTCATAAATAAGGGGATCGGGTATGATTGTCAATGAGACAACTATTCCTCAAAGATCATTTTAAGTGGTTTTTAACAATTAACGGCAACCTTACGGCCTTCAACATGAGAAAAACCATACTGTTAAGTCGCCTATTAAAATTAGCCCATTTCGTAAACTGTATCATCTCTATCTCTGATGTTTTTTGTTTAATTCATCAGTGTGAATGTTTCCTCAGCCAATGATTCCTTTCAATTGTGTTCTTAAAGTATCTGTTAGATGACATATTCCTCGCTGTTGTATACAACGGAATGTGCAATCATTGTGCAATGCATGAGTATTTTCTTCAAGCCTGTGAACTTATTTTGGTTATCATCTCTGTGGGAATAATTCCCCAGTCTATAGATAACTATTTGGTTAAAATCTTTGTGAAGAAATTTCCACAGTCTAAATATTTTTTTTTTGTTATCAACTGTGTCAGGAAATTTCCTCATTCTATTGATTTCGGTATCGTTCCCATCTTTTGGGGAAATTTCCCCAGTCTATTGAATTATTTTTGGTTATGAAATTTTAGTGATTTTGTTTTCGTTATCAATTTTTTGGGGAAATTTCCCCAGACATTTGATTTCATTTTGGTTATCAACTTTATAGGGAAATTTCCCCATTTTAGTGATTTCGTTTTCGTTATCATCTTTTTGGGGAAATTTCCCCATTCTATTGACTTCTTGTTGGTTATCATCTTTTTGGGAAGATTTCCCATTTCTATTGACTTCTTGTTGGTTATCGTCTTTTTTGGGGAAATTTTACCATTCTTTTGATTTCTTTTTAATTTTCATCATTTTGGGGAGATTTTATCATTCTATTGATTTTTTTTTTCGTTAACATCGTTTTAGGGAAATTTCCCCATTCTATTGATTTGTTGTGTGTCATCATCTCTTTGGGGAAATTTCCCAAATTATTGATATCTGATTGGTTATCAACTTTTTGGGGAAATTTCCCCAATACTTGTAAACAAAAAATTTCTACGTTTCTTGTACATGTAAAGTAAAACGTGTTTATTTCTTGAGATTGTTCTCTAATTTTTGTTGTGTAGTGTTATTTGATACCATCATCAAATATATTTGTTACAATCATGCCAGTTAAATGTTTGTTGGAATATTTTGTTCACACAAATAGAAAACATTGAAATAAGAGAATAAAATAGAAATTCTCTTTTTCAAATAGATTGCGTTTTAAGCTATTGTATTCTGTATTATTTTATTATAAATATTGCGGTTTTTTTCCAACGCAATCATAGGTTTGAACGTTGTTTTCAATTTAGACTTGTTTATATTTTTTCGTTTGGGCTTGTATTAAATTTGCCTTCGGGTTCATCCTATTTCGACTCTTTCAAAATTCAAGAGTCTATCCTAAATTGAGGTAAATTGTATGGCTTTTCAAATACCGTTTCGATTCCTAACATCATTGAAGAGACATTACTTGTCGAAATCCGGATATCTTTCAACACCTCAAGCTTTTTACTATGATGTTTGTTAGATGTTCATATACATTTTTGGTCCATTAAAATGTATTTTTGAATTATGTCAGTTTAAGTTTGTGTGCATCTTCGTTTTTGAATGCTTATGTTGCATGTGTTACACCTAGCATTTTAATATCTTTATATGGCTTAATTGACCCCTTCCTAGGCCAAGCTATTGTATTCTGTATTATTTTATTATCGTTTTATGTTTTTCATTCATTTATATTACCTCGTTGGACAAATGTATAGGAAGTGTATATATTGATTTTATTTTGTATGAGAAACATTTTTACTCTGAATAATTAAAAATGTCGCAATTCTTCTTCTTGTTTCTCCTTTACATTTATCATTTATGCATTGTCCCAATGGCCCCCTAGAATGTAAAATACACGAGCTACTCGCTGATTCATTCAAGTGAATGTTAAACTTCTGGCTGTTTGTTTGGGTTGAAGGAGGAAAGCATAAAAACTGTTGTACATTTATTTTTGTACAATTTTTGTTTGATTTATCCTAATTGTTTTATCTCAATCCGTTTCCATACTGCCCTAGTCTTAAAAAATATTGTACCACAAACTGTCTAAGCTTTACGTAATCTTACCTTACTTTGCGACATGATCATCTTCACTTCCACGGGAATATTGATTTCTGTTCAGTGTTTTTGATTAAGTAGACCGAGACAGCCTCCGATTACTTTATAAAACTTCCACGTAAATCTATTAATATTCTGTCGGAAATCTACCTGCAGTGGGTAAATTGTTTTCATTGGAGTTGTGTGTGCATGTATATCTTGAAAATATAAAAACAATTTAGATTTATTTTAATACTATTGTACATGTTGTAGTTATAATGTTGTAGATAATTAACGGTGGAAATACAAATAATAATATAATGTGGAATGAATAAGAAATAAATTCTATAAAAATGCAAAATATGAAAAAAAAATTTTGTGTTGTCGTTATTCATGTGTTATTGGTCCGTGTATATTTGCGTCAATTCGTTTTTCATTTTGAAATATCCAAAACAAAAAAACAAAAAACGAGAGTGTTTTCATTTTTCGTTTTTGATTTCTCAAAAACCAAAACGAAAAACAAAATTGTTTTCGTTTTTCGTTTTTGATTTCTCTAAAACCAAAACGGAAAACGAGTGTTTTCAATTTTTGTTTTTGATTTCTCTAAAACCAAAATGAAAATAAAAAGTGTTTCCGTTTTTCGTTTTTGATTTCACTAAAGATGAATTTTGAATGTAATTTTAATTATTCTCGTTTTATAATGTACAATGTTTTCCTTTCTTGTTTCACAGTCATTGATAGTAAATAATGCCAATGTAAACACCCCGGTGTTCTTTCAACATAATGTAGACAAAATAGACCGCCTGACTTATGAATTGAACTACGGTGATAAATGAATCAAAGCCTTTCAAATTACCTTGTTTATATCTTTACTAAAAAAAAAATATTATATTTAAATATTAAACGAATCATAAATTTAAATTGTACAATATAATATTAAATAAGTATGGTACAAATAGATAGATTGATAACAGCATCTCATTAACCAGGGAGGTTACTACTTTTAAAACTGATAAGAAAACTAGCCCAGTCCTTAAAGTATACATGCACAGCGGTTATCAGATCTATAGTATTTAAATCGAAGTTAATGTCGACGGATGCAAAATTATTTATCGCGAGGTCAATAACATTGTAAGGGTGTTCATTAATAATATGTTGATGTTTAAAATATTTGAATTACATTTTGATTGAAGGTTTTGAAAGACTATGTTTTAAATACGGACGACAATAAGATAAATACTCGGACAGATTGACATCTTTACATACATATTGAATAAGCCAATGTTTCACAACTGCTCAAGGACGATGTAAAATTTTTTGGTAAAATGTGACGTTTTGAGTCCACTTAAACTCAAAACTGACTACCCATTACCCATCATTCTACGTAACGAACGTTTTTCTAGTTGAAACTCTTTATAAAAATTTAGTATGTTATTGCGGTGGTTTGATGTTTGCTTTTCTCAGTATTAAGGATGTTCCTAATATACATATAAGTATTGGTTATAATAAGCTACATTCAATCCTTGACATTTTGCAGAACTAAATCCGACATTTTACTTTCAATTAATTTTATAATCCTTATACATAGATTTTTATAGCATTTGAAAATTGTTCCTTGTTGTAATATAATATTTTTGTTTTCGTTTGGTCATGTCTGTCCTACTTTTACTAAAAACTTGATATCTCCATTTTTTATAAAATTTTCACAACGCGCATTTATCAAAACTGTTGTAGAACATATCGATATTGTTATATAATTCCGAACTTCTAATAAAGTGGTTTATTTGGATTGATTAATCAAAAGTGTGCAGGACGTCTAACAAGTCTAAATTTTTCAAACAATAACTTCAGCAAAGCAACCAACATTATGATCCTACTCCTGTATAAATAGATAATTTTATGTTCAATTTCTGGTATAAATGAACGAGACAGTTATCTTGAAAATAACACTTTATAAATTTCGTGCGTCCGATGCGCCAGATTTATCTTCATAAGGAACACTCAAACCTAAACATTTGAAAGCTGAGCTGTATAAATTCGTAGCAACGTTTTGAACTATATGACCAAAAGGGACCTATTTATCAGTTTCTTGGTAGTTAATCCATTATCTCCTGTCCCATCCACCAGTAAAACTTACCAGTATTAAATTACACAAAAGCTTCAGGTAACTCACCAAACGATAGATTATCTATTAATCGGTTAAAAGTAAGTCGACTTTGCATATGGTTTAAGCTTGAGCAAACTTTCCTCTAATGTCTGTTATGTATCTCTTATTTAAATTTCTGAATAAGGTACACTTTGGCAGCAATCTACTGTTCATAATAACTTTAATATAAAGTTTTACACCAAGACAAATATATAGGCGATCTAAGATTAAATATTATTTTCTGATCATGTCAATGTAACTCCTAATAGATATGAAATATTTTATAGAACCGTATAGTTGGCACACAAATTCTCGAACCTCTATAGGCCCTTTTTGGTACTTATTTATGACCATGATGTATTACAGTTTTTGACTCACTACATCATTTGAAATATTCATTGACCAACTCTTGCTGCCAACCAATCGTCTTTGAAGTAATTAGATATAGACATGCTATTGAAAATCAAACAGTTAATTCACTTGCACTTTGCTCTCCAAAATTTCAGCACAACAAATGACATTTGTAATTTGTGAATTTAAAAAAAAAAGATGTTCCTGCTTTCAAAATAATATCGGCATTCAACCAAATGAGCCTCTAGTAAGAACAGTTACATTTATGAGTTTTATCGATTTTCAAATCTCGTTAATACATATGCGTAACGATAATAGTTAAAAATCATAAGTTAATTTTTGCATGGCATGACATCCAAGTTCCTTCAAAGTTTAGTTAATCGCTTTTCTTGTTGAAGTATTCATTGATATTTTATTAGCTGTGAATAATAAGAAATGTAAGGAATAAGTCAAAAAAGCAGCAACCAACGACATAAAGTATTTAAAAAACAACACTTAGTGAACAACAAATAGTCATTACTAATAGAAAGTTGTGTCTATACAACGTATAAACCGTCCCAAGTCTATAGAAAAGAGACGGAAGATCAAAAGAGAGCATTCAAAACTCATAAGTATAAGATAAACACTATGCTAAAAATTCCAGTTAAGGCAAATGTCTTTCCAAAAGCTATTAAATTTTGTAGAAATCTTTTGAAAACCCTCAGGGGTCATCTGCTCCAAATTTGTTGTACTGGTCTATTAGCAGTGTTTTCCACGGGAATATATCTAAGGGGTTTAAATGTCATCTTCAATGAAAAACAAAAAGACTCTTTATCTGGCATTTTAACCCCCTCTTTTATACAACCCTATCATAACTTTTCGTTTAACCTTATCTGGTTACCCTAACCACAGAAAACTAAAGAAACTATTGTGAATTTGTTATATCTAGTCAACAGGTGAGTCTGCCAGAACTGTCAATAACTGAGTTAGAATGGTGTCATCCTGGTTTGCCCACTTTTAATTACATGCATATGTAAACATAGGGGGAATTGTTGTTTTAACAATTATAGTTTATTTCTGAATTATAGTCATATTCTTACCTTTTATTTTACCTGTAAAATTTTATAAAAGATACTATATTCTGCTATTAAATCAAGGAAAATGTGCCAAGATATATTATATTTGATATAGTTTTTTTTAGCAGGAAAATGTATTGAATTTGACAAATATAAAAATAAAAAATAAACAAATATAATGTTCAAAAATGTTTATTTATTTTTACAATTTATCAACAAATAGTTTTAATTGTTGGTACATTCTGAAAAAAAGTTGAAAAAAAAAATAATAATAGATTAGAATAAATGTCATTTAAATTTCTTTTTATTTATTCAACATATTTTTGTTTTAAATTTTAATAAATATATTTTTCTGAATAAACTCATCATCATGATCATAGATACATGTACCAGGATTGAAATTTTGTATTTGCGCCAGACACGCGTATCGTCTACAAAAGACTCCATTTGTGACGCTCGGATCAATAAAAGTTAGAATGGTCAAATAAAGTTCGAAGTTGAAAAGCATTGAGGACAAAAAATTCCTCAAAAGTTTTGCCAAATACAGCTAACTTTTAAGGTAATCTATTCCTGAGGTAGAAAAGCGTAAGTATTTCAAATTTTTCAAACTTAGAAATTTAATATAAAAAATATCCAATTAATTCTAACAAATAGAATATATTGAAATGCAACTGTTCAGTAGCCAAGCTTTACGTTTGATACCTACTAGCTATTGATCATTTACAAGCTTCTGTCCAAGTTTGGCACAAATCCAGGATAAAAACTTTACCCAAAGAGTGAATGTAATGTTAATTGGCAGAAAAACCAAGTCCATTTATAAGTAAAATATGGTACACAGGATTTATTTATTAAAAATTACCTTCTCGATACTATCTTATGATCATAAACAAGCTTCTGTCCAGGTTTGGTAGAAATCCAGGATAGTTTAAGAAAGTTATTAAAATTTTAAAAACTTTAACCAAAGAGTGAATGTAATGTGAATTGGCAGAAAAACTAAGTCCATTTATAAGTAAAATACGGATAAACAGGATTTTTATTTATAAAATTTACTACAGGATACTATCTTATGATCACAAACAAGCTTCTGTCCAGGTTTGGTAGAAATCCAGGATAGTTTATGAAAGTTATTAAAATTTAAAAAAACTTCAACCACAGAGTGAATATTTGTGAACGCTGCCGCCGCCGCCAACGACGGCATGTAGGATCGCTATGTCTCGCTTTTGCAACAAAAGTCGCAGGCTCGACAAAAAGATTTTATTTCCCATCATTATACATATAGTGCCCCATATTATTTATTTAACATTAGTGCTTTATTTATTTCATTATGCAATGCATGTATAAACTTGATTCATATATTATATAAATTATGTTTGCAATAAAAGCCAACTTATGATCCTATATACCTAAGTTGGAACAGACTATACAATTGTATGCTCATTAAACCTTTTGTCTTTTTTGTTTTCTTTACTAATAGATAATTGGTATAATTAAAAGTGGGCAAACCAGGAGTAAACCGTTAGAATAGGGTTTATTCCCGATTGTCCCACTTTTTAAAGTTTTAGAGTTCTGATTGTCCCACATGAAAAGTTCTGATTGTCCCACATTATTTTATGAAGTAAAATGTTCTTAGATAAACAATGTAACTGTTGTTTGTTTTGCTAAATAAACAAGAATTAATTTATTGCACATTTAATATTAATTTTATAGAAGTATAAAAAAAATGTTTTTTAAATCATTAGATTAATGCACTTTTGATTAAAAAAAATTTATTTCTGATTTATGAAATATATATACAATGTTACGTTATTTATAAAACAAATTTCAATACCGTAATTTTAATTACATTTTCTCTATAAAGTTTTTGAATAAATAATGCATGCAATTCTAAAAAAAAGGTATAAACTCATTTACATTCTACACTTTACACGAACTTGTTGATGGAGAGATTTTACCAGAAGTCTTTACAATTTAACTAGGGAAGTCAGAGGACATTAATACAACATTCTCTGCACTATTGAAGACTGCTAACACCCAACGTCAGATTCACCTGAACCCAACAACTTCCTTTTTTTGATAACGAAGCTGTTGTCTAGAATTCTGCCAGATCAGCCTTTCTAAGAATCAATATCAAAGGTTGTTTTTCCAATATTCCTAGTGTCTTTGCCATAAAGTGCAGTCAACAGGACTCGTCACCAACTATAAAGAAGAACCAGACTTCCATAAAAAAAAAGATGTGGTATGATTGCCAATGAGACAACTCTCCAAAAAAGACTAAATGACACAGAAATTTACAAATTTAGGTCACAATACGGCCTTCAACAATGAGCAAAGCCCATACAGCAGAGTCAGCTTTAAAGGTCCCATATGAAAAATGTAAAAACATTCAAACTAGAAAAACTAACGACCTAATTTATGTACAAAATAATGAACGAAAAACAAATGTGTTACACAGTAACAAACGACAACCACTGAATTACAGACTCCTGACTTGGGACAGACCCATACAGAACGTGGCGGGGTTAAACTTATTTGAAGGCGCCAATCCTCCCACTAACCTGGGACAGTGTTGTTACAGTACAACATAAGAATAAACTAAAAAAAATAAGTTGAAGAAGGCTTATCTCATCAGATGGGTACAGACAGAAATACATCTAACAAATCACAGAGTGGACATGGACGTGGACGGCTACTTATACATTCCCACAACAAAGACACTAAGTACAGATCTTAGAGTACTCGCAGTTACTGACAGCTGGTTCAAAGCCAATAAAAACTAATTAAAAAAATCATGCATCTAAGACTAAAATTTTATGATTTCATATTATATTCCATGTTTGATGATACTTCAATTGTACCTACTACATGTGCAAAATATAATATGTAAGTATTATTATTTGTTCATTTTTTTTTTTATATTTTATAAGTTACAGTGATAAGTAACCTGTAATTAACTGATACAGACTATAAAAACAAATTAATCACTATCAAAACAATTCCCAATTGTCCCACATTTAAACTTCCCAATTGTCCCACAAACATATTCCCGATTGTCCCACAAAATTTCATTACTTTTTTACCTGTAATTTCAAAAAGTGGGACAATCGGGAATATGTAGATCAAGTGATTTAATAACAGTGCAATAGATAAAATATATAAAACAGAAAACATTCAAATCGAAACGAACTAATTGCATATTGTTTTTATTGATTCTAACATTGTTTTTTTTAAATAAATCAAAACATAACTAAGTCTATAATTTTTATTAACTATGTATTTGCATTCAGGTATCACAGATCAAATTTATTTGTTCATTGTGTGTTAATATACGTTTTTTGATTGAGTTAAGCCTTCCAATTGATATTTTATAGTGTGTCTTTCTATGTTGTGATGTTATACTATTGTTTCAGAAAAAGGGAGAAGGTTTGGTACCATTAAAACGTTTAATCCCGCTGCAAATGTTTGCACCTGTCCTAAGTCAGGAATCTGATATACAGTAGTTGTCGTCTGTTTATGTAGTTCATACGTGTTTCTCGTTTCTCGTTTTTATATAGATTAGATCGTTGGTTTTCCCGTTTGAATGGTTTTACACTAGTAATTTTTGGGGCCCTTTATAGCTTGCTGTTCGGTGTTAGCCAATGCTCCGTGTTGAAGGCCGTACCTTGACCTATAATGGTTTACTTTTATAAATTGTTACTTGGATGGAGAGTTATCTCATTGGCACTCATACCACATCTTCCTATATCTATATTGATATACAATTATGGAAACGTATGGTTCTACATCCCGTCGGTACAATGTACTTACATTTTGGCATTGCACAGGGCATGCATTTCTCAGACTGGTTAAGACTTTTTACACTTAATCAGATGGATGTTTATCGATTGATATTTTCGTCTGAGAGAACATGATTTATTTATTTTCATCTGCTTTGATCTAGCTTTCTGTTACTGAGTATACTTTAGATCAGATTGTTGTGTCTTTTGTCTTTTGTCTTTTTAGTTGTTCTCTGTTCAAAAGTTAGACAAGTCGTTGGTTACTGTCATTCATATTTTATTTTTCGTCTATTGTATTGTCATAAATCATGTCATTTGTTTTCTCATTTTAATTGGTTCACATTTGTCATAGCAGGATCTTTTATAGCTGACTACACGGTATGATTTTGCTCGTTGTTGAAGGTCGTAGGGTGACATAAAATTGATTACATCTTAGAGAATTCCTGTTACCTAATTAATATACTAATAACCTACTTATTGTCGCGAAGGGTTTATTGTCGTGACTTTTGCGAATAGAACGATATCACGAATATCAACTGTAGCAATTTTTTCAAACTTCTTTTATCTTATCTTATATAGATACTCCATGAAAGTTTGAAATTCCCGAAATTAATCGCAGGGAAATTTATAAGGAAGGGTTTAACGCGAATAAAAGTTTCGCAAAGTGGATTTAAAGTATTGTGTTATCATTGTACATGTATCAAATAGGCAGTTAAACAATAATGTCCAGTGGAGTATTTGTGTGTCTTTATATGCAAGTGCAATGATCTGATTTCTTTTTCTTTTTACAATCTTTTTAAAGACGATATTTTTAAAATTACATATCTTAATACTATCTTGGCCAATGAAGATATTTTGACCTTCACGGTGTTAATTATTTGCGTTGGTATCAATTTAACACTTCCTACAGTATACCAGAAATGTGAAGGACCTTATGTGATTTGGTAGAGATGTAATATGCTTCGCAATTCCGAAATCCATAATAACTTTGTTGATAACAGCAATGGATAATGTCTTATGAAAACAGTCAAATCTCTATCAGTAAAACAAGTCGCTGTAGGTTTGAACAAAATAGAGTACGTTACAAAATACCACAGCGTTCGAAATCCAAATTAAATTTCCTTTAATACGTTTATAATAAAACGAAAGGAAGTATAAACATAAAAAGATGTGGTATGTTTGCCAATGAGACAACTATCCACCAGAGGCCAAAGGACGTAGAAGTAAGCAACTATAGGTCACCGAACGGCCTTCAACAATGAGCAAAACCCATACCGAAGCTCCGAAAAGACAAATGTGAAACAATTGAAATGAGAAAACTAATGGCATGATTTATGTACAAAGCACTAAACGAAAAGCAAATATGATATCCAACAACAAACGACAACCACTGAAATACAGGATTCCTGACACATACAGAATGTGGAAGGGTTAAGCATGTTAGCGGGCACCCAACACTCCCCAAACCTGGGACAATGGTACAACAGCAAAACACTACAACACAATTAAAGAAAAACAAATATGACCAACAGCAACAAACGAAAACCATTTATATACTTCATGTCTAATTTTATCCTCCTTTACGACAGACTAAACGCAGATGATGTGCAAGGTATTCAATCTACATATCACATTTTATCATGTACTATGGAACACGCATAAATTGAGCCAAAGAGGAAAGGAATTACTTGACTTTTGACAGTTATATTTTAATAAAGCATACTTGGAAAAGTGGGCGAGGGCACTTTATATAGTTTATATGGAGTTGTCCCGATGTAAGAGAAGCAAGTGTTCAACTCCCCCCTGAGGACAGAAATATGCTTCTGCAAGTTTGCAGATTTAATGTTTGTGGCCCAAATTTCAGACGAAGTATGTATAAGTTGTCATGTTAGCCCTGCATAGCCTGGGTTTGTCTGATAGAAACCGTCTGTCGTAAAGTTGCCACACATTTAAACTTGCATTAAACGGACCGCTAATTATAATTTGCAGATCTAGCGTTATGTTTGGTCAAAACTTCAGTATATGTAATTTATGGTGTTATCCCTACAATAGTTTCTTCATCCTTTACTACAGGCAAAAACATCTGCAAGGCATTTCATATTCATACCACAATACATCAGTTACTGTGTTGCAACCCTTGACAAAGCCGATGAGAACTCAACTACTAGTTTTAACAGCCTTCTTTAAAAATAGCCTTGTTGGTCAAATTAAAAGCATCTCATAGAAGCATGGATTCAAATACAGCTACAAAAACAACTAAAATTGACTACTGCTAATTTCCTGATATATTTGATAGGCGAAAATCTAAATATCTGAAAGCCAGGGATGTATAAATTCGTAGCAAAATAGGAGCTATTTAATCTAAAGAGACTTAAAAGGTTAGCTTCTGATTGTTGTTTATTGTTATACTAGAGCATGCTTACACGTGGATAGTTGTCTCATTGGCAATAACACCACATATCTTTATTTTTATATTACAAAAACTATCATTGCTATGAGTGACGCCTTTTGAAAAAGTTTGGTCAGAGGCAAAACATTTGAGATAAATTGAAGTCCGTAGCTTACATTTCAAATTTACCTTATTGTTGCAAGAAGACATCTAAATTTTTGAATTTTAGATGGGTTATTATTATTTTTACTACATTGTGCAACCATTAAGTACATTTATGTTCAACATCACTGGTTTCTAATCCAAGTGTTTTATTTTTTTTGTACAGCTTAATTTAAGACAGTTCTTTCGAATCAATCTTTGTAGAAAACGGACGCTCTTTTGTTCCAATATTAAGTGTGCTATTGTTTATTATACCACTGCTTTGTAAAGCATGCTTTATTTCTTTTGCTATCTTCTGTAATCCATGTCGTTCAGCATAATATAATGCAGTTCTTCCACATTTGTCTTTATAAAGAACACAAGCTCCTTCATTCAACAAAAAACACGCAAAACACAGGTTTCCTTCATTTTCGCAAGATGATGTTCGACACAATGTAGTAAGTAAAGATTCTCCGTAACAACTTATCGAGCTGATATCAAACCCATGATTATTCAATGTTTTGGCAGTATGAAACATCCCTCCGCAACAGCATTGAATATGTCTTGATGCTGCAAACTTTCTGCCCGATTCCTAGATGCACTATTCTGTTTTGAAGCTCTCATTGTGTTGCGAAAATATTTCAGGAAAGACATTTTGAAAGTAGCTTTTTTTAAATAAAAAAATCTAGAGTCTAATAAGTTATTACACACAGTAGCAATGACTTCCAAACACATCCTACATGTTCCACAGTGAATATACAGTGGTCAAAGGTGCATTGGCGACCTTCAGTTTATTTGTTCTTTAATTTGATATATTAACACATTTTGGAATAAAATTACGATTGCACTTTACGACACAAAACAATAAGTTATATGGATATTAACATTAACAATCCTTAAATTGTTCTGTTGAATTTTCTATTTTCTGTTAAGACTAGCTGCGAGCGAGAAATACATTTACAATTCACCCAACTTTACAATTAAAAGAGTCATAATTAAAACTATACATTTTGTTTTACATTGCCTCAACATTGTTTATATCATCATGAAAGATATTGGTTATGGAGCATTTTTCTTCAAGCAACAGGCTGTGCAAAATAGTCAGATGTTGTAAAGATGATACACGTGAAAAAACTTTTGTTTGAAAAGAACAAATAATTTTAAAAATAAAATATTAGAAGACGGCTCTTATAAAAGAGGGGCGAAAGAACCAAAGGGACATTCAAACTCATAAGTCGAAAATAAACTGACAACGCCATGGCTAAAAAAGAAAAAGACAAACAGACAAACAATAGTACACAAAGCACAAAATAGAAAACTAAAGACTGAGCAACACGAACCTCACCAAATAATGGGGGTGATCTCAGGTGCTCCGGAAGGGTAAGCAGATCCTGCTCCACATGTGCTTTCATAAATAAAATAGAGTCACGTTACTCGTTTTCTTGCCCCAAGATATATTTCGGTTTCTTTGAGTAGCAGGTAATTCCGACTGAATACACAATATTTCGTACAGTTACAGTGTGACTTAGTTATGCATTTACGTTACACAAAAGTTCCAATAAAGTATTAATAAAAACAAAAACAAGAGTGCTGTATCTTCGCATTTCCGCCAAAATTTGTCGTTCATTAGTATAGAAGAGAGGCAAAAAATACCAAAGGAACATTCAAACTCATGTCGAAAATAAACTGACAATGCCATAGCCAAAATGAAAAAAAGACCAAAAAACAAAAAACAGTATACACAACATACACAACACAATACAGAATACTAAAACCTGAGCTACCAGAAACCCACCTAAGCGGGGGTGATCTCAGGTGCTCCGGAAGGATAAGCAGTGGCAGCCGTCGTGTTGCTCAAGTAAGTACAAACTCGGTGACAAGTCTAATTCAGTAGGTCACATTCGGGGAAAAGAGGACGGGATTGTTGGAATATATCAGTCATCATAGGTTATTTCATTTACATCTATATTAAGCGTTTATTTGTGCGTTTTTTGACAAATGTTAAACATCATTTTGTTTATCTAGGAATGCATGGAAAAGAGGAACGATGTACAAGTGATATTATTGTGAAAATGAATCCGATCTATTATATTTGGTTGTTCAGTAACAAAAAGTAAAATAATAAAAAGTACCGAACTCCAAGGAAAATTCAAAACGGAAAGTTCCTAAACAAATGGCAAAGTCAAAAGCTCAAACACATCAAACGAATGGAAAACAACCGTAACAACACACCATGTAGCTTGCTTAAATTGTTTATTCGTTTATTTTACAAAGTCATATATGACAATAGCTATAACAGGTGCTTCATATTTCTATATGCTTTGAATACCAGCTTAGGACAACCAAATAGACAAAGCAGCATACTATTATTGGATATCCCTGATGTTTTGTTTGGTGATATACCAGAATATAATGTTTCGATGAATAAAAGGAGATGTAGGTTAAAGTCAATGAGACAGCAACCCAACGAACATATAACCAAACGGAATCTAGAGGGCAACTGCTTACTCTTTTGGAGGACACGAGTCAACTTCTGGTGTTTGATAGGGTTTGTGTTGCTCAGTCTTTAGTTTGCTGTATGTTTTGTTATTATTGTTTGTTTGTCATTTCGACGTTTGTCGTTTTGGTCAAGGAGTTTTTTTAAGGACATATGACTGTTATTGAAACATTGGTGTCTTCTTTTCCTTTTATAATTGACAATGATTTAATTTTCATACCACACTCAAAATTAGAATCTACCAAAAAAAAAAAAAAGAAATTCAATCAACATTGACAATAAACAATATTAAATTCAGAAACTCTGGAACTGTTGCGCAATGCGTTATGGTTTATCGGCCCCGGAAAGTATTTTTTGGAAACTGTAAAATACCTAATGCTTCAAAATTTCGAAAACGCATTTTTAGTAAATTATATAATAAATTTGCGTCATTTGAGGATAGAATAATGCCTCATCATGACAAATGGGAGACAACTCATGTACCTACCAAGTATTAAACAACGAGCGATTGATCAGTGCACGCAGGATCAATCATCAAAAATTTACAATTCATCCAAACTAAAATTTTATCAACAATTTCATAATTCAAATCAGCGTAGTTCTTATGTTGATGTTCTAAGTAATAAATTAGAAAGGTCATCTCTGTGTAAAATAAGATTGAGTGCACACAATCTTGCTATAGAAAAATGGCGACATTTAGGTTTACCCACCAATGAACGAGTTTTTAATGTATGTAAATCGGGTGAGGTAGAAGATGAAAATCACTTTCTACTGAATTGTTAAAAATTTTCTGAATACAGAATAAACTTTAAAACTATTATATTAAATATACTTCCTACAAGTTCTAGTGGGAGTCAGCTAAATATGAAACGTTGCATTAATAGCAACTCTTTAAAAGTCCTGAAAGTGACAAGTTCTTATATACATAAATGTCTGGTATATAGAAATGAGATTTTAGCTTCTTAATTATAACATATTATTTTATTATGTTGTATTCATTGTTATAATGTACTGAAATATGGGCCTTTGCCAATTATTGTAATTGTGTTTGTGCCAATAAAAATATTTGTATTTGTATTGTACAATATCAATATCTATTTTTGTTTTGCTTCTTTTAAAAGAAAACGTTAACCTATAATAGTTAGTTACTTAAAAAACAGCATAAAATAAACAAAAAGATATGAAGTTCGCGAACATACATTTTTACAATTATTTTAATAATAAGTGCCGCACTGAATGTTGTCAGCATTTTCATTCATGTAACGACAACTCTCATTGGCTAAGCTGAAGACCCTTAATTGAATATAGGATACACTAAAATCATTTTAGTATATACTAAAATCAATATTTATGACCTTGATTCCACGCCAAATATTTCTGTATAAGCTGAATATTTCAGTATATGCTAAATTGATTTTAGGGTATCCTAAAATGATTTTAGTATATACTGAATTGACTTTAGGATACCCAAAAATGATTTTAGTATATACTAAAATGATTTAAGTATATGCTAAAATCAATTTAGGGTATGCTAAATCATTTTAGGATATACTAAAATCATTTTAGGATATGCTAAATCATTTTAGGATATACTAAAATCGATATTTATGACCCTGATTCCGCGCCATAGGGGTGTTTACATTGACATTATTTACTATCAATGACTGTGAAACAAGAAAGGAAAACATTGTACATTATAAAACGAGAATAATTAAAATTACATTCATCTTTAGTGAAATCAAAAACGAAAAACGGAAACACTTTTTGTTTTCATTTTGGTTTTAGAGAAATCAAAAACAAAAAATGAAAACACTTTCGTTTTCCGTTTTGGTTTTAGAGAAATCAAAAACGAAAAACGAAAACACTTTTGTTTTTCGTTTTGGTTTTTGAGAAATCAAAAACGAAAAATGAAAACACTCTCGTTTTTTGTTTTTTGTTTTTGATATTTCAAAATGAAAAACGAATGGACGCAAATATACACGGACCGTAATTGTCGAAGTTCAATCAATCTAGATAAACATCAATTAAAATTACTTAGACGCTTCGTTATCCAATGTACATTTTTTTTATTTAATTTGATTCTATTTATATATAACACGAGGAAATACTAATTTGTGTAAAAAAAAATTTCCAAAGAAATGAAAATTAAGCATATGTACTTGAAATGTTGATTTCAAATATTTCTAAAGGATTTTTTGCAATATTCCTAGATTTATTTTCATATTTATAAATAAATCTCTAATTTGCTATTTGAAGAATTGCGAAAATCTTATGGTTTCTACAAAGTTAATTAAAATTTCTTAATTTTTGTTTGAATTTAAATAATTCGGGTTTAATTAAAACAATCATTTTAAATACCCCCCCCCCCTCCCCCCCTTATAAAGTGGAATAAGAATCTCCAAACGAGCCTACAACATAATCTTTGGTACATTTACGTTTGTTTAATACTTGATTGACTACCTCTATAGCTCTCTGCCTTTTTTGATGGTGTTTAAGGGGGTAATTCTTGGCTAGGGGAGATAACTCTTACAAATGTATTGGAGGTCATTTGTGAGCTTTAACTTATTGCTGTTATTGCAAAAGTGACTAAGCATTTATGTTGTTCTGGTTATGGATATGTTTGACTCCACCAAGCATTAATTTAATGAATTACTTTTGTTTTGTTAAGCTGCTTTCTTTTCCGAGACAACTGAGCTCACGCCCGATTTGTGGTGGGTTTCTTGTTGCTCAATCATTGGTTTTCTATGTTGTGTTTTGTATATTGTTGTTTGTCTTTTTGTTGTTTTTCTTTTTTTGTCATGGTGGTGTCGGTTTGTTTTCGACTTTGAATGTCTTGTAGACCATTACATTCCTTTTTGAAGCTCCCCTCTGGCATTCACCTGCTTCAAGTTTAAGGAACCATATCTTAATTTAGGGTTAGGTTTAAAGTTTGATTAGTATTTAAGCAAGGCATTGGTTAGGGTATGTAAACCGCCCTCTTTCACCTTTGCATAATTTGTGTTTTGATACCTTGTTGTGTATGCATTTATTTGAATTTATGGGAACATTTTATGGTATTTCATTTTACTTTTAAGCTCAACTGGCCCGAAGGGACAAGTGAGCTTTTCCCATCAGTTGGCGTCTTTCTCTGTCGTCCGTCGTCCGTTAACTTTTACAAAGATCATCTCCTCTGAAACTAACGGACCAAATCTAACTAAACTTGGCAACAATCATCAATGGGGTATCTAGTTTAAAACTTGTGTCCGATGACCGCGCTTGCTGACAAACATGGCCGACATGTCTAAAAAAAGAACTAAGGGGTAAAATTAATTTGTGTCTATTATCTTGAAAACTGCTACAGATAGTGAAAATCTGACAGTTGCAAAAATGTTTAGAATGATTAGATCTACCTAATGATTTTGACATCAAAACTGTCAGACGACTTCTTACAGGAGTTATTGCCCTTAAACTACACATTTTACCAATGTTTTATTTTGCATTTTTGTCGATTATCTTGAAAACTATAATAGATAAATAGAAACTTTGAATAGCAAACATATCAGCAAGACAAGATCCACAAATAAGCCATAATGGCTGAAATTTATAGTCGACTCATAATTTTGTTATTGCACTTTAATGATAATATTCACCATTTTGCTGCGTTTTTTGCCTATTATCTTGAAAACTATAATAGATACATAGAAACTTTTAAAAGGAAAATGACCAGGAGGATATATTAAGATCTATAAATACGTCAACATGACTGAAATTGTCAGTTAGCTCTTGATAAAGTTATTCCCCTATAACAATGATTTTCACTAAAAAGTGGCCATTGTTGAATATGCAGAAGCGCCTCTAGTTGTTTATTGTTTTATTGTTTACTAGTATAAGGAGGCGGATCCAGACAGTGCACTAACAGTTTTAGAGATTGAAGTTAGTGCACTAGTCTAAGCTCCTCCAATTCTTTATTTTTTCCTATGAAAAAAACTGTCAACGGCATGATTGAATATTGCCATATCTAAAAAAAGTCTATTTAATGCACTCTTCTACAAATAAAAAAGGTAACCCATTCAAAGATCAAAAGAAAAAATACCATTCATGTTACAATATTATAGACACAAAGCACCGATATTAGAGCACTCGCAGTTACTGAAAGTTATTCCAAAGCCAATTACAACTTATGAATAATGCTGGTTCTTCTAGATTAAATAAACGTTCATCGGATTTTGTATAAAGACGTCATAAACAGTATGATAAACTAGTTTATCGGAACGAGGACGTGAGGAGAGAAACGACGAGACCCAAATTCAGGATTTTACCTCTAAATTATATTTTCTTCTTTTCTACAGGGGGAGGGGGTAGCGTCGGGTGCGCCCCCGTTTGAATTCTTAAATGACTAAATGAGGGTGGTGTTCAGTGCGAAAAGAGAGCACGTTGAGCTAGGTGCAGCTAGTTTATACATGTATAAGAAATGAAATGTACACCCTATAATGATATTATTTACCACCGGACGTTAATCAACCAACAATCAGTCATTATAATGATATTTAATACAGGCGAATACGCTGCAAATCCAACAACTATACTATGTATTCATCTTAATATAACGAATCTCGGTATGAATCTCAGTATGAATCTCCATATGAAACTCAAAATGAATCTCAGTATGAATATCAATATGAATCTCAATATGAAACTCAATATGAATCTTAGTATGAATATCAGTATCACTCCTACTATGAAATTCAATATGAATCTCAATATGAATATCAGTATGAACCGCAGTATGAATCTCAGTTTAAATCTCAGTATGAATATCAGTATGAATCTCAATATGAATCTCAGTATGCATCTCAGTATATGAATCTCACCATGAATCACAGTATAAAACTCAGTATGACTTTCAGTATGAATCTCAATCAGTATGAATCTCAGTATCAACCTCAATATGAATCTCAATCAGTATGAATCTAAGTACGAATCTCTCTATATAAATCTCAGTATGAATATCTGTATGAATCTAAGTATGAATTTAAGAATGAATCTCAATATAAATCTCAAAGTGAAACACAGTATAAATCTCAAGATGAATCTCAGTATGAATCTTGATATGATTATCATTATGAATCTCAGTTTAAATCTCAGTATGAATCTTAATATAAGTATCAGTATGAATCTCAGTTTAAGTTTCAGTATTAATCGCAATATGAATCTCAATCACTATGAATCTCTATATGAATCTCAGTATGAATCTCAATATGAATCTCAATATATGAATATAAGAATAAAACACAGTATAAATCTCAAGATGAATCTAAATATGAATCTCAAGATGAATCTTAATATGAATCTCAGTATGAATATCAGTATAAATCTCAAGATGTATCTCAATATGAATATCAGTATGAATTTCAATAAATGAATGTCAGAATTTATCACAGTATAAATCTCAAGATGAATCTCGATATGAATATCAGTATGAAACTCAGTATGAATTTAAGTATGAATATCAGTATGAATCTCGATATAAATATCAGTATGAATCTCAATATGAATCTCAGTAAGAAATTCAGTATGAATCACTATGAATCTCAGTACAACTTTCAAAATGAATCTCAGTATGAATCTTAGTATGAATATCAGTACGAATCTCAATATGAATCTCAGTATATGAATTTCAGTAAGAATCTCAGTATGAATGTCAATATGAATCTCAGTATGAATATCAGTATGAATCTCAATAAGAATTTCAATATGAATCTCATTCAGTATAAATCTCAATATGAATATCAATCAGTATGAATCTTAATATAAATCTCAATTAGTATGAATGTCAGTACGAATCTCAATATTAGTTTTTTTCCTCTTATATGTATTCTACAAACAAAAAAAATATAAATTTGATATAGGGTACACTGTACAAAATCCATATTAATACATATAGCGATAGATTTATGTATTACAAAATGAAAATTTTTTTTTTATAAGTTTGGTGTGTCCGAAGTGCTTTTCTGCTATAACCTTTATCAGAAATATCCTATTAATTGTTTTTCTATTATTATACACCTCCTGTCTAAAGCGGACGGTATATAGTAATGGGTGTAGACCGTCTATATATTCGTTAGTTCGTCCGTTCGTGATTTTGTCTCACTGTTGTATCCGCAACTGTTACTGAACTGTTGACAAGATTGTATTAAATTATGATGCGTTCTTTAGCACTTTTTATTTGCATATCTTCATCTGAACCATTTTTTGGATATACTTTGGAATGATATGGACTTCGTCGTATTTTTTTTTGCATGAAACTAACAGTCGTCTTGCTAAAGGCACCGACAGTTAATCTTTAATGGGCTCAGGTGGATTAAAAAAAATAAAAAAAATCAATATTATACAGGAGCACGATTTTTTTTAAATTCAGTGTTGAATTAGTCCCCCCCCACTCCCCCTAATTTCCTAAGGAAAAAAATGTTCAATTTTCTGCTGAAACACTTTTTTCTGATGAAATTTAGAATCAAATAAAATCAACAGGTTCTTAAAAAACAATGGACACCTCCTCCTCACGAACGATGATTGATAGGTGTTTAACGTCGATTTATTAGAATGAAAACTAGCGCTTATAAGCAACAACTTCACATTTTGTGAGATAATATCCTAAGTTTGGAAAAAAAAGTTTAGTCATGTAATTTGATCTAATATCAAATGCAGACTGAATCCGACGTTGTTTCAATACAAATTTACCAGAAGAAAAAAAAACAAGAGCATTGTGAAAATGTTCAATTTCATGGATGTAACATAATACAAATATGTTAATATAAAAGGTGTGATGTATACGTTAATGTGACAGCTTCCCAGCGTCATAAGTAAATAAAAGACATCTAGAGGGCAAACACAGAGTGTTCTACATTTAACAGGTGTCTATACATATGCAATATGTCATGCTCTTATTCGTCCTGAGTCTTAAAACGTTATGAAGAAATTTAACAGAAACTACCAAAGACCAGTTGTCCAAACAAATTATTACTTGTAACGACTACCATTTCTAAAATGTTATATTATATGGATTGTACCAAATCAACATCCCAAGAGATATAATTGAACAAGTACAGAGACGAACAGCTCATTTGTCTGCATCTGTTATCGGGACAATTCCCCAGGATATGCCATAAAGCAAGTGAATCAACTTCAGTGTGAATTGCTGAGGCATAGACTACCGACACCAAATGTTGCTATGTGTTAAAAGATCCAACACCTTTTGAGTATCATTGATCCAGAAAAATACTATACATAAGGTGACAGTAGATCCAGAGGCAGTCACAAATTAAGGATGTATTCTTCTGACGTGCAGTTTCGTTGAAATCTCGTTATGGAATTATTTCCAAAACATGTGATACAAGTGGAAAATATTAATGAATTTAAAAAATGTTATAATCAAACTTAACTTTGTGAAAAAATTGTGTATTTACAATAAGTAGTTTTTGAGAAATAAATTTTTCAAATTTTATTACCAATCAAGTCAGTCTTTTTAGCCAAAATTTGAGAAAATGGGTGAGGGGTATAAGAAATGATTTACCAGGAACATGTACATCCCATATCACTTTTTCTTTTCAAATTTCTTAGATATGTATTTTTTCAATCATTTATAACAAAGAAGTTGAAATAATACGCATTTTGTTCTTAATATAGAAAAAAATCACAAATTTACAAAATTGACAGAATGGTAAATTTGACCCGAAAAAGCATCAAAATATGATAAAACTTTCTTATATTAACACCACGGCCGACACTCGGATAACCGAGAGATTGGTCGGTTAATCTATATTGAGTATGCGGCTATATGGGCGGTTGGTCTGTTAATCGGGTCGGTTATACGTCTGTTAAGAGTAAAACGCACAATTTAAATGTTCAACTCTGTTAAATATACAGATTTTTGGCATATTATAAGAACCAAATAAAAAACAGAAAAGTGTCTGACAAAATGATATCTATCATAGAACATTTTCCACCTGTAAAAACATTTCATAGTCTGCACAAACTTCAGTAAAACTAAAAGGCGTCGCGCAAGTATGTGGTATTTATGCTTATACGCATAGCAATTGTTTTAATAAAAGGCGAAACAAACAATTTTAGATATCATTTAAAGGACACAAAATAGTACTTTGGTTCTAAAAAATAAATTGACATTAGTAAATATTTCATAATTGTAATATAACGTGAGTAATACCACGTTTTAGTGACTATTAGGGGAATAAAGTCTGTTAATGGGTTGGACAATTAAAAATGTGTCAGTTAAGAGTTATTTAGCCACGACAATAGTTTTGCTACCTTTAAAATATCCCATTAAAAAAGTTAAGAATGAGATATACTTGAGTAAAAAAAAAAATGACAATACGGTGCAACAGTATCCTTGTAGTAAGAGCATTTTTATTTTGACTTTCTTTGCATTTTATTGAAAGGTGTATCACTGCAATATAGCGTGATATGGATTGGCCGCTGGAATATGCATGAATTTATTATTAACGTTTTCAATCAGCCTTGATTTTTGTGTCTGTTCAAAGAAGCACGTTCAAAAATCCGACTGAAAGTGTCTGTCTTATACAACACCGGGTACATATAACGTGTTGTCGTTCTCATATGGACATGATATTTGCCAATGGACGTTAAACCCTAATTCGTCAGCATCATCCAATTGGTTCTTTTGTTCTAGTACTTATAATCATATGTTGTTTACAAAACATTCTAAAGAAGTAAATGGAAAGAAGCGAATGCAGCTACATTTGATTATCTTAAGTTTTAATTCATTTTATTCCGTTTAGTTCCATTCTACATAAGTGCAGAGGAGAACTGCAGTTGTGCGCTTGTAAAATTCTAGCATTTGTCACCAATTTGAGTACATTGCAATCCGTTACTGTTTCAACCTGCCCCTCCCCCTGAAATTTTGTTTTGTTTGCACTTTACAATATTTACTGAGCTATCAGATTCAGCGGTTGACAGGAGGCCAATGTTTATCGGACTCCAGTCTCAAATAACATAAAGTGATATACAGTAAAAAAAATTGCAAAACATCTATATAGATATCGTTGTCTATACTGTTAATTTAAAAATAAGGAGATGTGGAATAAATGCCAAAATTGTTGTAACAGTCATCTTGGAGGGTCTAAATAGTAAAATGGGGTGTTTCATGTCTGTATTCCTAAACAATTGTTATTTTTCTCTCTTTTTTAGCAATGCATCACTCTCTGCTGTCCTTATCTATTATTCTATATTCTGCGTCTCCATCCAGATTCTCGTGTATACCATGAGGGTCCGGATTGGGGTGTTGTTTATTTCTGTATTCTTTAAATTGTTATGTCACTTTTCTCTACATTTTATTTATTTTTCTCATTATTCTTTCTCTATTCTTTATATATATTTTAGCATCCCAATATATTTTACTTACTGATGTTAGTTACATTACGACGTTTATCTCTGATATAAAAAAGCAGATATGGTTTGATTGCCAATGAGACAACTCTTCACAAGAGACCAAAAAGACACAGAAATTAACAACTATAGGTCACCGTACGGCCTTCAACAATGAGCAAAGCCCATACCACATAGTCAGCTTTAAAAGGCCCCGAAATGACAATGTAAAACAATTCAAACGAGAAAACTAACGGACTTATTTATATATATAAAAAAATGAACGAAAAACAAATATGTAACACATAAAAAAACGACAACCACTGATTTACAGGCTCCTCACTTGGGACAGGCACATACATACATAATGTGTCGGGTTTAAACATGTTAGCGGGATCCCAACCCTCCCCTAACCTGGGACAGTGGTATAACAGTACAACATAAGAACGAACTATAAAATGATGTATATACTGGTTACCAATGTACATGTAGATGACAAATTGGTGTCATTCATAACAACGAAACAGAATTCACATGATATATGCGACCATTATTGAATGAAATTAATATTACTTTAATATTACACTTTTTGAAACCATTTTTATCAATTTCCAATTTCCATTGTCTAAATTTATGTTTCATTGTTCATGTGTTGTTTCCGTATATTTTAGCCACTCGTCTTGAGCCTACCCATTTGATCCGATAACTCCCCATAAAGCAATCAAATTATATTTTCATTGCCATTCATAACTCTTAACAGACCAAATAACAGACCGGGTTTTATACATCCGACCCATTAACAGACCAGGTTTTTAATAAAAATTGATTAATATCACCAAAATACAGATTTTCGTGTAGATTTTTCACACAATGATATTAATATGGTTAACAAACATAATGCCTGTCTTTTTTCGATGTTCAAAATATTGCATGCAAGTAAATTCAGCCAAGTTGTCATGTTGTGTACATTTTGTGTGTGTAAAATGTGTATAAATTTATTGATGAGTAACCCGCCTTTTCATTTTATTGATTGTTTATCGAAGCTAAAAAAAAAAATAATTACACCACTGGATTCAGTACATTGAATTGTTTTGTCAGACATGAATAATTTTTATGATAAAAAATATATTTAAAAGGTTATACAATGAAACATACTGAACTTGCAAGTATTTTCTCGATAACACCTGATTAACAGACTTTAGCCAACCCAATTAACAGATCAACCGCCGATATAGCCGCATACTCAATATAGATTAACCGACCAATCTCTCGGTTAGCCGAGTGACGGCCGTGGACACCTACCTATAGTTTGTTTTTAAGTTAAATTTATTCAGATTGGTCCACTTCATCTTTATTGAAATTATGAACAAAAGTTTAATTGTGGAACTGATATTTTTTTCACGATAATAGCCCAAAAATGGGTAAAAAATTATGAAAAATGGGAAAATCATCAAAATTGGGTACTTTCAAAGGACCGTAGCATAAAAAGAAGTGCACCATCATATGATTTGTCTTCACCAATTATTTGTTTACAGTCATATAAACCCAAAAATCAGGTTAAGAAAAAAAGTTTAATTCTAGAAATTTTTGGCTCCTCAGAGGTGTACATCCTTAAGACAAAGAAAAGTAAACCAGTTCTCTAATTCTTCTCCCCCTTGAAAAGAACGAGAGAGCGGGACATACTACTAGAATCGACAGTGAAATCAAGATATCTGGAGGACTTAAGGACCAGAATGAATACCTGGACCACTAGACATAGCGTGACATTGTTGTAAGAAAGAATGATTTTACTGTACATACCATTCAGGTATGAATTTTTTATTTTGGTCAATCTTGTCCGTTCCATCGAATTAATTACTTTCAAGTCCGGAATCGGGAAGAGAAAAAAACAAGACAGCAAACAATTTTACCATACGTTCCCCAAAATACATCAAATCCCTCACCCCCAAGAATAAAATGTAATCAAAAATATTTAAAATTAAACAGGAAAATAAGCCAAACGAAACCTAGAGTAACAAAGTGTTTTCCTTGTGCAGATATAAATGTGAGTTGACCAAACATTATACAATAAACCATTAAAATAACGGATCGATGGAAAACATTTTAATTTCAGTGCGGTTCGATTAAAATGATTTGCGCTTCACCTTGTATATTTTTATATCAATTTTTCAAGTAAATAAGTAATGTTCTGAGAAATAATTTTTAGCCTGTATTTACCCTACAGAAGTCGCCGGTAAAAAATAATTTGTTTATGGAAAAAAAAAACCAATTTGATCTAGAAAAGATGACATAGATATCAAAATCGCATATTTTACCAGGTGAGCTTTGCATGCTTCCCGGACCATCTGCCTTCACGTTCAAAGTTGACCTTATATGGATTTGGCAATTATTTTAAGGTCCGTTTTGGTCTTAGAAATCTTTTCGTGTTCCGGTACATGTACATCCTTGGCTCTCGTTTTTGTTTGCTTTGAGAGAAAAAAAGCTTCGGATGTATAACAATTACAATTGATACGATATTCCCGGGCATGTGTTTCCTATCATGATTTCCGTGATAGAGGATTGCTGCTCACAAGGAAGCTATTAAACCAAGAGTTCCAAATGGGGAAGTTGAAATCATCCTTCGTAAATTTTACGGACGCCATCACGAGTTGGTTGACCGTTATGGAATAACTGTTTCACAGATGATATCGGATATGTTCCTTATGTCGTAACTACAATACCCTTCCTTTTCACGAATGTGACTTACCGAATTAGACTATTTACCGGATTTGTAATAACATAAGCAACACGACGGGTGCCACATGTGTAGCAGGATCTGCTTACCCTTCCGGAGCACCTGAGATCAACCCCAGTGTTTGGTGGGGTTCGTGTTGCTTAGTCTTTAGTTTTCTATGTTGTGTCATCTGTACTATTATTTGTCTGTTTGTCTTTTTATTTTTTGCCATGGCGTTGTCAGTTTGTTTTCGATCTATGAGTTTGACTGTCCCTCTGGTATCTTTCGTCCCTCTTTTACAAAGTGTTAATTTCATTTTATAATACATCACAAATATAATTGTATTAAAGACTAAGCAATAAAATAAGACTAAACTATGTCATAATATCTTTTATTGTTCAATACCTATAGTATAATAATCCACCTAGCAGCGGTATTCATTTGTGTGTTAGAATTTAAATTCAAACGGATTCGATTTTAAAAAGAAATGAATTGTCCGTCTTTAAAATTCAGCAGATAAATACATTGGTGTTTTCTTAGCATTTTAGAAAAAAAAAATTACATGTAAAAAATGTCTTCCACTGTTCTTTTCAGCATGTTACTAAAAAAAAGAAATTCAATATGTTATATATGAGTATATTATTTCTTCTTTTTCATACTCTTTTAATGGTAAATCGTCTATCAGCTTCCTCCGAATGATAATGTTTAGTTGCTGTTACATTATCTTTGATTAATCATTTCTAAGGATTTAATCACACAAGTGTCATCGTTTCTTTACATAGACAGTCACTGAGCTCAAGCCGACTTACATGTACAAAGGATGCAACTCTACAACACTTTACATCTTTGCTGTCTAGACTTTTTCTGTTTATTTGGTAAAAGTACTACCTTGATTACTTCGTCGAAAACTGCTTTTACTCCGCGCATAGTTCGTGCTGAACACTCCAAGTACTTCACGGCTTTTATTTCATTGGCTAGCGCTTGCCCTTTTTCACTTGAAACTGTGTCATTAATCTGTTTTGATTTATTTTTAGATTTCATGGATTTTTTTCTTAGGTCTGTTTTGGTAGCCACCAGTACGATTGGGACATCTGGACAATGATGTGAAACTTCAGGATACCACTAAAAATAATACATAATGATTTGTGAGTTTAAAAGTTCTGTGAGGAACCATTATACCAGAAATCATACATTTGAGAGGGTCTGGATGGGGTTTATATTAGAGAACAATGGGTAAAAAAAATAATGGAGAAAATAAACCTACAAAGGAAAAGAGTAATTTATTGTCAAAATATACAGAACGGAAAAAAGGCCCAAAACAACTATAGAAAAAAAGGATCTAAATTAAAAATTAAAAAATACAGATATTGAAGACCCCATACAGAATCTAAGGAACAATATCGATATAGAAGATAATTTTAGTAACTTCATTTGTACCCTTCCACAAGGAATGTTGACCTTTAAATGGTGGTTCATGTCTTTTTTTTTGATGGATTTTATTTAAGATGTCATTTTCTGTAACTGTGCTTCTCATGAATTTAAAACCCCTTCGAAATAATGAAGTTTTACAACAATCATCCATGACAGATGTCCTTAATGAGATTAATCATAACTTTTTAATATTTGGTTTTCATTACTATTGAGACGGAAGACGCGACTGACGTGGAAAATGGTAAGCCAGGTGTGTGATGATTTTCTATATTTTGGATTACAAGATAGTGATCTGAAGTGTACAATGTATCTGCTGAAGCATAGTCTATATAGGTTAACATCAATTTGATTACAATACAGATCATGAATCCACGCTTCGCTAATAAGGCGAAGCGAGGCGAAGCGAGGACCAGCAAGTTTGTGATAAAATATGATTAAAACATGTTTAGTTTTATACGATATCGTTTACAAACTAACCTTTGACTTGATATTTTGGAAACTCGCTTTTATATCAACAGCATAACATAATACGAAAACATCCTAAAAAATAATTGTAGTCATTCTTTTTGTTGGTTTTTTTTTAGTAACTCTTTGATATTATGTATCATTTAGCAATCTTTGTCTATATTTATATTTAATATTTTTCTATAACATATAGGATAATATTCCACTAAAAAAATACTGACGTCGTCACTCTTTTCCATTTAAGGAATGACTGTAATATTTTTTTCTGTCTATTAAGAAATAACATAAAAATGTTGTGCACACTGTGCAAAAATAGAAAAAAAAGTTATTCCTTATAACTTAATTCTTTATTCCATTTCTAAGGAGTAAATCATGGGAAAAAGTTGATGACGTCACGGTCACATGACAAAATCGTGTCTATGAGCTGGTAGACAAAAATTTTCAGCCAATCTGAAGACATGTTACATCCAAATTAAATTATAATATGATAGTAACTTTATATCATGATATGATTAAACACAGCCACGTACCGTTAAGGGATATGACAAGGGACGTAACCTGTCATAATCTTCCTGTCCAACTGTATCCCATAAACCTAACTCTACTGGTACCTGATTAACCCAAACTGTCGTCGAATAGTGATCAAATCTGCTCAAATAAAATTTAGTCGTACATTAATATAAATTTTTACTGAAAGTGAAGAATATATATGACATATATTACAATTACTGAAAGTAAAGAATATATATGACATATAATACAATTACTGAAAGTAAAGAATATATATGACATATATTACAATTACTGAAAGTAAAGAATATATATGACATATATTACAATCACTGAAAGTATAGAATATATATGACATATATTACAATTACTGGAAGTAAAGAATATATATGACATATATTACAATTACTGAAAGTAAAGAATATACATGACATATATTACAATTACTGAAAGTAAAGAATATATAACATATATTACAATTACTGAAAGTTAAATAAATGAATTTGTAACGGGTAATTCGGCACCATTTTGACAAGATCATGATATAACTCCCTAATTTCCCGATTTTACTGCAGCCTTACAAAGTGAAATTATTATTCAACATGTTCAAACCATCACTCGATGTACACGCGCTTGAATAAAATTACAGAGTAGAAAATGCTATTAACGAAGAGCGAAAAAGTAAAGCCACACGCTCAAATCTCTTATTGTATGATGTTTTGTTCAATGGCATTTTCAAATGCAGTGTAACTGAAGAGCTATAACAATTTGAATCATTTAAAACATGAACCATAAAGACTAAAGTCAAATTCAAAATTTATGCCCAATTTAATAGGTCCGTATATACCCCCAAGGAGAGTAATATGTTGTTCTTCATCTGAGAATGTTTTAATCTTATACGCCTAGTTTATATTCGTTCCGTTTCGTACTCCGTACACTACACATTCAAATTAAGTGGAGTATTGCGGAACACATACGGAACGGATGTGAACTTTGTGCTGGAGATTGTTTATGCTCAGCATGTCTAAGAAGTCAATAAATTAAACACGTGTGACTCTTTTAGCAACAAATCATATAGTTGCCGCCAAATACTTACATAGTTGGTACATGTACATACATCTCGGGGAAGGTATCAGTTGATACTTACATAGTTAGTTCATACATCTCGGGGAAGGTATCAGTTGATACTTACATAGTAGGTACATACATCTCGGGGTAGGTATCAGTTGATACTTACATAGTTGGTACATAAATCTCGGGGAAGGTATCAGTTGATACTTACATAGTTGGTACACACATCTCGGGGAAGGTATCGGTTGCATAGCAAGTCAACAGACAAGTTTTACCAACAGCACTGTAAATGTAGAAAGTCTTTAAAGAAATCAAAAAATAACAATTATTAAGAACTTTGGTGGATAGTTGTCTCATTGGCAATCATATCAAATCTCATTATTTTCATATTGTAAGTAGACCCAGGATAATGTGCCGTTTTCATCATTAATATGTGTAGTTCGATTTCTATTATTTGTTAATCTGTTTTGTATACATTACTTCGTGTTACCAAAAACAAAGTTGACAAGTTTTGGGTTGGGACTTTTTCTGATGAGGCTTGGGAAGGGGGAGGGGGATATGGGGGGGGGGAATAGAGAGTGTACTATATCTTATCTGTAACCGACTCCAACACATTTTATGTTTTTGACTACTATCTGTTCTGTGCCTTGGGGTAGATAAACCTTGGTGTTTCAAATGATTTAAAATTTGTGAACATTTGATTAACGGAAAGATATCCTACAAACATTAAGGCTTTTAATAAATGTATTGATATTTAATGAGTACAAAATTAATTTAAGAATACCAAATAAATAAGTAACATACCCGTCACCCACCACAACACACTTTATATTTTTGGCCATTCTCTGTTTATTATGAATATAAACACAACGACTTGTATATTATATTTATAAGATAAAAATAAACCCTATATTTAGAAATCTATAATTAAAACAATTTTAGTTGGACAGTATTTATACAACCGGAACATATCGTAAGTAAACAGTAAACGCGAGAATTAAAGCACAAAAGTAGAAATGGAAATCACCTATACTAAAGTTATATGTACAACCCCGGAAGTACAACGTTCTGTTTTGTTTTTTTTTTAAAGTAAAAGGTAATGGTACTTAAGAAGTCGAAAAAATATTTCAAAATTAGCAAGCATAAGTAAAGACAATGATTTTTTTTTAACATTGTTGCACTATTACCATGATTACGAAAAACAACTCGGACCAAGACAACTCGGACCACTTTTAAAATAACTCGGACAACTTTCCGTTAATTTAATGTTCACAAATTTTTTATTATTTGAAACACCAAGGTTTATCTATTTTGAGAGAAGTCAATCAGTAATATTTCAGAAAATAAAAGAGATAAATTCATTATTATTTTAATTTTCAGTAGAAGTTCAACAAGCCAAAGTTGTATGAAAAATTTTAAGAAAATCTGTGACATTGCCATGATAGCCCATTTACTGTAACCTGACCTTAACATCCAATATGACAAGTGTTTGAATAAACAACTCGGACAAAAAACAACTCGGACAAAAAACAACTCGGACCAAGACAACTCGGACCACTTTTAAAAACAACTCGGCCAACTTTTAAAGACAACTCAGACCAGTTTAAAAGACAAATCGGAACATTTTTAAAGACAATTTGGAGCACTTATTACAACTTTTTTTTTATATATTCATTGCATTTTTTTGTCTCTGCCATCTGGTCTGAGTTGTCTTTTAAATAGTCCGAAATAACTTTAAATTGGTCCGACTTGTCTCGGTCCGAGTTGTCTTTTATGGTGTATCAATTCATGATACAAAATCCGTGCATACACTAAACAAAACCAAAGAATCAAAACACGTTTTGCTGATCTTCACCTCGAAGTCAGAAAACCCAAATAGTTGACTGGTTCATAGAAAAGTGGTAATCCGTGAACTTCTCCATATCGACGGTAAAACCCATGCATGTACTAAGGACGGCCGTCTGTTTGGGGATGTAAACAGACACAACTACTTTAAATCTTAAAAATTAAGGACCTTAAATTCTAATCCTCGTGCAGAGAGAGTACATGCTCTCCAAAAATCAATGAATTCCTGTAACAACTCTTTGAGGATCCAGAAGTTGGTCTGTTGAAAGAGAACCATTTCAGCTCTTATCAAACAGTGCACTGAAAACCTAAATTAGTCAATTTGACCAATTTAATTGGTCATTTTGACTGTCCTCTAGATGACAATGCACTTTAATCATTTTGACTATGCTCTTAGTCGTTTGACTAGATGGTTAGTCACATTTGACTGAGTAGGGTGGTAATTATGACTATGTTAGGAAGTCAAAATGACTATATGTTATACTCGTTATGACGAATTGGATTGTTCAATTGACTGCACATTTGTCAGTTTGACAATTGAATGCAGTCCATATGACTTATTGAAATGGTCGAAAGTGACCATGTTGGTTAGTCAACACGATTACTGTGAATAATCACGACTGTTAGACTGTTAGACTGTTATTTTAATTTGTGTTGTGTTTTTTGTTCTACCATTTTACTTTGTGTGTGTTTCTATCCGTTCTGTACTTTTGTGTTTCATTTCTTCTGTTATTCTACTTTATGTTGTTTCTCTTCCATAGGATTGACAAATGCATCTGGAATATAATATCATAAAAATACCACAGCAGCAATACTAACAATGACAACAGTATAGGACCACAAAGTGCTCAATGTGCAAAACCTTCCTATATCTTAAGTTTCCGTGTGTTACCATTACTCAGTGACATATATTAAAAGTCTAAAAATCAAATAAAGAAAATGTATTTATTATAAACTCATTGTTACATACATTATGATATCCCAACTTAAATATATATTTTATACATTTTCAGTATGTCAGAATTTGAAGTGTTTATTTAAGATATTTTGTCGGTATCAACTCTGCATATGTCAGTGTAATATTCTCTCTGGTCAAAAATCTCTCAGCTGTGCTCATACAAATAGCAATGTCTTCATTTGCTGAAAAATATAATTATATCATTTCAGAAGCTAAAATATAACAATAAACAAGTATATCAGTCATGTTAAAAGTTAAAAGAAAAAAACAAATTTTAAAATCTTTGATCTAGTGATGTAGTCACTCATCTTATACCATTATTTTGTAATGTAAGCACCGGGATCTTGACAGCCACCCATCCTATATCACAACATTGTAATGTAAGCACCAGGATCTTGACAGCCACCCATCTTATACCACAACATTGTAATGTAAGCACCAGGATCTTGACAGCCACCCATCTTATACCACAACATTGTAATGTAAGCACCAGGATCTTGACAGCCACCCATCTTATACCACAACATTGTGATGTAAGCACCAGGATCTTGACAGCCACCCATCTTATACCACAGCATTGTAATGTAAGCACCAGGATTTTGACAGCCACCCATCCTATATCACAGCATTGTAATTTAAGCACCAGGATCTTGACAGCCACCCATCTTATAACACAACATTGTAATGTAAGCAACAGGATCTTGACAGCCACCCATCCTATATCACATCATTGTAATGTAAGCACCAGGATCTTGACAGCCACCCTGAGGATTTTTTTAATTTATTGTTGTGAATATCGATTGCAGTGTTTATTTTTAACAGTTTTTGGTCAGATGAAAAAAAGATATCGCTAAATACTCTTTTCAATCGACAATACGTTGAATATGTATCAAAATTGATATCCCGTATACATATCTCCCCCTTTTTTATTGTCATTACGTCAACATGTGCCGATATTACATTCATTACACTTCTCTTTCTTAAATTTAATTTTTGTAAGTTAGAATTAAAACATATATACATGATACTTACTTTAAACAATTGGTTTAATTGACAAAATAACAGTTTCGTGCCTCCTGGTTTGTTTACATCTACACGATCTACGGAACAAAAGGAACGCGAAAGAGTGCGCGTGAAAACCGATACTCTACACCACGTGGTGCTGTGACCACTAACATAGTCAAATTGACCGTGCAGGTAGTCACAATGACTAGATTAGTAGTCATATATGCTGTTGACTACCTTTCGGCTAATATTTGACTAGCTGAATAGTCATAGTGACTAATTTAAATTTTCAGTGTGTCCAGTCCATATCCCGGCCGACCCACTTTGCAAAACCTAAACATTGTTTTTTCTAGTGGTTTTTGTCACGTCGGGAATTTTCATGAAATATTGCCATTGCACGTTAAGCAAATAACAATCATTCTTCAATCAATAAAAGTTTTAGTGAGGCCTTCACGGAGCAAAAGCTCAGCTTTCATGTCAACTAGTACTTCATAAGGGTCACAAGCACTGCTTTACAATGATTTTTTTTCTATTTTTTTTATACATTGTTACGCTTAAGATGACAAATATGCGAGACCAAGGACAAATAAAGCAATATAACAAGTATTGTCATTATCTCAACGGGAAGTAAAGAAACATTGCAAAAACTGATACGATTACATAAGCATAAAGATGATATTGGATATTGTATAGCGGTTTTTTTCGCGGTTGTAAAGTTTTGCTGTTTAGGTTGAAAAATGTATACGAACAATTTTGGCGTTTTATTTATTTTGGCAGTTTCTAAATTGTTGAATAATTTTAATTATGGCTTAGAAAGGTTTCGGTTAATTAGTTACGAATCTGACAGGACATTTGATGGACTAATTTTTGGTGTTATCTAAAAACATGTTTTTGGCAAACAACTGTATTATTAATTTTACACTAATTGATATTTGGACAAATAATATTTAAATTTACAAACGGTAAGCGAAAGCCATCATGATAATTGGTTGTAAGTGGGAAGAGCAGATCTTAAATATTGGTCGCAATATCAGAATATAAATTAGTTAATCTACAAACAGCTATTTTACTAACAAATAAATCTGCATGGAGACACTGTACTCGGCGGGTCTCGCTCTTTTTCTGTTTATGTACATAGAGATTTGATTTGACAATTTCCGACAATGCTTTCCAAATATATTTTCTTTGTGCTTACTTGAAGATTTCAAGATTATCCGAAAGTCATTCATACACAACAATACTTATTTCTGCAAATGGTAGCATCTTTTTTTATTTTTAAAGATTTCTCTAATAGGGTATATAGATGCGAGGATATGTTGTTTTTTATCTGAAGCATTCTGTTTGATGAGAGATACAAATAAGGAGTTTAAGTGCTTAAAATTTGTTTCATCTATTTATCTCTTCCTCTTGGACGGAACGTGTTTTTAATTTCACATTATTGATATTAATAAATTAATAAAAGAAGGCTTCTTTCATTTTGAAATTTGTCTGAAAAAGAAGGACGAAAGATACCAGAGGGACAGTCAAACTCATAGATCGAAAACAAACTGACAACGCCATGGCCAAAAATAAAAAGACAAAACAGACAAATAATAGTACAGATGACACAACATAGAAAACTAAAGACTAAGCAACACGAACCCCACCAAAAAATTGTCGATTTGAAATTATGGCACTTTATTAACACAAACGAGAGAATTTTTTTCGATTTGTAAATGATTCAAAGTTGATAACTTTTAAGTAGATGGATATGGTTATATTTTCCTGTCTCTTTTGATCACAAAGCTGCTCACTTGTTTATGTCGTATATATCCGTGGCTTTATTATTTGAATTTGAGTGTTCCTGGTGGATGTACATGTAAAGCGCTTTGGACGCACGAAATCAATGAGGTTATTTTCATTTCATAGTTTGATTAAGTTCGGAAAATTTAAAAAACTGCCAATACCAGGATTGATATGGATCGATTTTCCGAAGCATCATTTTAGAGTCTTTGTACTCTCAATTATAATAAAAAATCCCCCTCCCTCTCTCTCTCTCTCTCTCTCTCTCTCTCTCTCTCTCGATCGATCGATCGATCGATCGATCGAGCGAACGAACAAACGAACGAAAGATGGCTTTAAACTTTTTACAAGTAAATCTAGGAGTTCAAGAATAAAAAAAGGGTCAATTTAAACATCTGATTAAAACTCATTTGTGCGTGTATTGCCTATTTGACTATACCAAGCCGTAATATCTATATTATATCTGAATAACTTGAAATACGGATGATAATAGTTGATAAGGATCTATTAACAAAAACACCAAGGTAAATTGTAAGTCCATAAGATGTGACAAAACCAAGCTCGACTAAATCAACAACGGAACGAATGAAAACAACTGTTGTATTCTTGACTTGGTACAGGCATTTCCCGAAGAAAATGGTGGGATCAAACATGATATTAAAGCTAGCTAAACCTACCCCTTGTATTACAGTTGTTTATAGTTTCGTTATATTGATTAAAATTATAAACGAACATTATAAGATAAAGTGACAATAATTGGGATTCAGCAGCCAAAATAATACCAACATACATTGAAGATATACAACACAACTTACTTAAAAAATAAAAAAACAAACATACAAATAATTCTGACAAATACGCCTGGTTGGTAGAACACTTTAGTAAAACATAATGAATATTCTATTTCCAAATAAAGTACAAATTAAGCAAAATATAAATACACGGGTATACAAAATGAAAACAATAATCCAAAAACCTCATGCATAATTTGCTCTGGTATCGAAGCTGATATTTCTCGTTTAAAAGTGTTTCTGACAGTTCACTGTCTGATTACAGACCACCCACAGTTCCCATAGCAACAAATAATTTATACTGTCCGTTATTAACTGGTCCGATAACACAGTTACCGCCCTTTGATTGTCGTTGTTTGACAAATCAAGTGCACAGTGTATTACTAGCAAATAATTTTCATACACCTTCCAAATTTATGTCTTCATGATTTATGCATTAAATAGCATGTAAAAAAAAAAGAAATTACTCTTTACAAGAAAAGGGTCATGAATTTGAAGGTAAAAGTAGTGATTTGGTGCAGTTTAAAAACGTCAAGAATGAGTATATCTGAATCGGCAAACTTAATTAGTGAACCCATTATATTTTGAGTTTGAGCATGCAGACGATTTTTTTTATCACTTTGATAAAATTGTACTCAAAGTAGAATACTACAATGTAAAAAATCTGATTGGGAAACTATACTAGTCAACAAAAGTAACGATACACAAGTTTGAACTCCAATTTATTATAAAACATAATAAATATGAAAAAAACTGTTAAATTATCCATTGAAAAACAGTCATTTGCAAAGCAAATGCATATGATTAAAAGAATCTGACCAAATAGGAAAAGTGAGAAAATACCGTGTTAGTGAACACAGGGGTAAAATTTATTTTGTGGAAAATGGGTGAAAATACGATTTTTGAAATAACAAAAATTGCAAAAAACAAAAAATTCGCGTATTTGCCTTAAACCAATGGTTTTGATAAAAAAATAACACTCTGTAAATATTAGACCAATTGGTCATTTATTTACCTTGGTACAGTGTATCCAATTTCATTATATATGGAAAATACATTGCCGTGTATCGTTTTTTTTGTTGTTGACTAGTATGTATTTCTAAGATTTTTTAAAAATTTTGTTCAACTTAATTGCTTAAAGAATTTTGTTGAAACTGCATGACTTTTTCAATAGCATTACTGATTCGTAAAACTACTCATCACCTGTGGCCCAAATTTACGTTCTTAATTGGAACATGTTCCATCGACCTAGAGTTTACTTTTCTCTATGAAACACCAATCGATTAATAGACATTTTCGAAAACTTATCGACACTGACGCGTACACCTATGCCTAGGACGACAGGTAACCTTTTTAGGTGGGGTCATCTCAAGGTGTACAATGAGCACAGGCATTTATGAAAAAATATATATATAATTTACACTTTAAATACTGTCTAAAAAAATATTTTCAATGATTTGTTGATTTATTGGCTCTGCTTAGAAGCTGAGAATTGACCGATCTTCATATTAAAATTTTTAAAAAAGGGGGCTTGGCTTTGCGTAAATTAGTAGAACTTTCCACAGAAAGTCAGGATTCTACTTCGTCAAAATCATCTCTCAATAACGCCGATTAATGTTTTCAATCGTGAAAATGGAAGCCATTGTTGGGATGACCCGCGCTGTCAACTTAGCTCTTGAAAACCGATAATATTATCCACTTGGCATAATTACGATCCTTACATGACAGTTGTGTTTTAAAAAACAAAATTTAATGTATCTACTAGCTATAAAGCATTACATGTACTTTTAGGCCTTTTGTCAACTAAAAACTATTGTCTGGTTGGTGGTCCGGGGGAAATTTTGAAAATTAATAAAAACATTAAAAAAAATCTATTTAAGTATTATGTGGAAGACCAGACTAAACATTTGCAGAGGTTGAAGAATAGTTAACCTAGATTACACACACAAAAATGTTTTTTTTTTTTTTTTCAGTTATGCATTTTTAAGATCCATTTATAAAGTCATGGACTTTTTGTATAAATCCAAGGAGGAGTTAGTGAACAACATTTGTCCCACTTTTTTTTTTTTATACATTTCATAAATAAAATAATTAATATGCCTAAATTTTTCACTAAAAAATGAGTGAACGAATGTAAAACAAAATACAACTAAGAAATACACTTCCAGTTTAAACATTTGAAATAGCACGAAGCTTTTCGTATTTTATTCAAACACACCTACTCTGTTGTTATGACACATTAGAAAGGTATTTCACTTGACCCATATATTTCTTGTTTTGGTACTGTGAATGTGTAATGTTATTATATCAAAATGTAGCCTAAATATATAAAAAAAATAATGGATCTGAAGCGAAACTGATGTATCAATATTTTTGCTTTATACGTATTCGGGACAAAACAGTCAACGCAAACACGCTTGGACATAAAAAGGTGTACCCGATTTTCTCTTTTGATAAGATGAATACCCATTTTGGTTATTTTACCACAAAAACTACATGAAATGTAATTTACTGCTTGAAAAAAAATCAATCAGTATAATTCGACAATTAGAAGAAAACAGTTGGAATATCACAAATCACCACTAAAAGAATTCCAAAACTGATGAGAGGACTTTGTGTTTGATTTTGAATTAAAAATTATAGAAAACCAACTAACGAATAATGAATTTATATTTTTTTCTACCTCTGCTGAATCAAACAAAGTTTTACGAGGGGAGTCTTTTTCTTCTATGGGATATCCATCCTATTTGCAGGGTCGCCATATTAAAAATATATGCGTTTATTTTTAAATATAATTTACCTCGTTAATATAGTTATAAATGTTAAATTAAATTCATTTAGTGTATTTAGACATTTTGATACGGTCCCTCTATTTTTTTAGTCAGTGTAGGTATCGTTGTTGGTATAAGTGTCCGTGTAGATGACTTTTCGAAAATGTCTATTAGGATGAAAGTTAAACTAGTTCAATCATATCAATCGAAAGATCGGCCATTGAAATATATTTGTACAATCTTGTTTTTTTTAATCAAGCAATGAACGTCTGATGGTATCTTTAATACTGTATACAAATTAAACATATTATAGTATTATGAGCAACTTTCACAATAAAATGCATGATCTGTGTTTTGGTTTATGCTTAGATGGAAATAACACAGCCTTTACAGCCTCATCAAACACCGATTGAAGCCCTTCCTGAGTCCTTGCAGAACATTCTAAATATTTTACAGCATCTATTCGTTTCGCTAAAGATTGTCCCTCACTGAATATATATCGGATGAGTATTTTTCTCAATATGTTTTGAATTTCCTGGTCCTTGTCGAATATCAAGTTTTGTGCAAACTAAAATAATTGGTGTAATTGGGCAGTGGTGTCTGATTCAGGAATCCACTGTAATAAAAAAAAAACATTGGAAATTAAATATAACTAATCATGTTACACATTTGTTTGGCTGCAATATAAAATCTTGTTTTTTAAACCTGAGGGATAGGTGTGTCTGGATAAGAAACCCCGACGGCCGGAGGCCGGAGGGGTTTCTTATCCAGACACGCCGTATCCCGAAGTGTATAACTAACTTACATCCGATACTAAAAGATTTAATTTGTTTACATTGAATATCAAATGAAAAGAACGGATAACATTTTGATTGACAATATCAAACCATAACTAATAAGAAAATGCATATTTTTTTAGATGAAAACCCACTAGTAACCTTACTTTGACGATCTTCATTTAAACTTTGACAAGTGAGTAGATTTTACAAATGTCAAAAATGCCGTTTTGCATATTCCCATATTTGTGGAATTCATTAGTTTTAATCCCATTAAATGCATGTGCTTATATGAACCAACAGGTCAAGGTTGGCCGTATCGTGCATTCTTATTACAAAAAAAAAAAAACAAAAAACAAAATACACCATGCTCCTTGTATGCAGTTGTCAATATGGACGGGGTATAAGACGGACGACATTTTGATTCAGGCGTTGGATTTGGCAGAAGAAACTGAAGAAAACGCAATATTTATAACCCAAAGAACTTGCATGTATCAGTTTAATGAAGGTAATCATAAATGTATTTTACATGCTACGGTTTAAAAAAAAAAAAAGCCCCTCCTCCTTCTCAACATTAAACAAACATTCATATTCGAACATACTGTGGGATAGGTGTGTCTGGATTGCGGGAAATCCGACAACCGGACACATACAAAAATATAGAGTGCATATGTAAGACCCCCCCTTTTTTGGGGGGCCATCCAGGGGAGGGGGGTTCCGGGGGTTGGAACCTTCATTTTTTTGACGATCTATGTTTTTGAATGAGGACATATGGTTGGAACACCCCCTCCCCCCCTTTTTAACCTGGGTTGCAACCCCCTTTTTAAAAATGGCTGGATACGCCCCTGGACAAAAGTTTTTTGCATGTATATTCTTTAAGACATTGCCATTTGGGATCAACATTTTAGCTTCAAGCAAAGTAGTAATTAAATGAATTTTTTTAAAATTCAAAATAGATGCTAAATATTTTTTTCGCTATTGGAATTTCCTGAAATATGTTTTTTTTAATATGTCTTGAAACAACTTGTAGTAAACACTATTAGTAATCTCTTCTGTTCATGCTATTAAAAAACAATTTCTATTGTTATGAATAATAATGGAATGTGTTTTCAGGATGTAGAAGCAGGGGTTTCCAGAAACCCCGCTCGTCGCACCCTGTGGACAAAATCCATTGTTATTCGTAACAATAGATCTATTCAATTTACACTTGTTTCAGAAATCGAAACTATGAAGTATAACAATAGAACTAGGGTGTAACATAGAATACTTATTCATTAGTTTTAATCAATGAACATTGATTCACCAGATATGTGGGTTATCTCTGTCTACATCCGACGCCACGTTTTCCGAGGCTTGTTCCGTATATATTTTAATATTTTGTTTTGTACATATATAAGTTTTGTTGATACAAAATGTACACTATTCTGTCTGTGTGTATTTGTTAAAATTATAAAAACTATGTACTGTAGATTTACATTGTGTATCTTGTAACGTAAGTTTCTATTGAACTGTGCACACTCAGCATTATGTACGTATTGAAATCACTCTAAACGTGATTAAAGCTGATACAACAATTGTCAATTGTATTTCTTTTTTGATTTGAATATATCATGGTACTTTTCAAACAATTGAATATCGAGAAAATATTTTGATTTTGAATTTGTTTCTCATTTTGCTGATTCTGGAGTTAACAAAGATGGGTTGGTCTTCCCAAGCAACACTGTAATGAAACACTGAAAAACAATATATTTGTAACAGCGCTTCCGTTAAAAGTATTCTGTTGGAATCTAGTACATTTCTAGAGCGAAGCGAGTTTATAGATCAATACCCTTGTGAAGAAAAAGCAAATAAACTGTATATACTATGCCTTTGCAAAGCGTTAACGTTCTCATTTGCAAAGCAATATATTTTGAAATT